>NC_139168.1:50663923-52071923 GCF_965202585.1 Thalia democratica | reverse complement strand
CTTATTTTACAATTTCATCCAGTAACTTTTTTCAAAAACAGCTAAGACCTAATAATGTAATATAGATTATGAAACAAACTATTGACAACAAATAATATTGATTTATAATAATAATGTACAGAAAACAAGTTTTAGTAAAATTGGTGTGACGTAATTAAAGGTTATGGATAAGAGGGAATATAAAGGGTATAGAAATATATAGATTTATACACAAACGAAAAACTTATTTTTATTTACAAACTAAAGAACACAACACAAGAAAAATGCATACTACAGAAGCTAGACTAAAAATACAAGTGATAATATTATAAGTCAACACAAATATACAGTTAAATAAACTAATAAGCACATACTTAAACCTTAAGAACGAACTACATCTTAAATTTATAAAATATTCGATTAATAAAAAACTTTAAGGCGCTCGATCAACACTCCACCTGACTGCGGACCAATACTTTCAAAACGTTGTCTATTTTGTATAGAAAGCAAAGAAAATTTTAGTAAGATATTTATAAGAGAATTGAATATTATTATAAATATAACTTGTATCCGTTTACGAAACTTTAAAGGCGCAAATAAAATAGTAGACTAAACCCATTATTTTTTCTACCGTCTAAAATAAAATGCGCTTTACTATTACATGTTTCCGCTATTAAATTTGGTTTTCAACTTTCTTTTCGATTTATAAAACTACAGTCGCTTATGCGCTACATTGAGTTCTATTGATACTCGAAGGTCGGAGAACTAACGCTGTCTATTTCAATCAAAACAAATTTTTTGTGGCATTAAAACTAAAGCTTTTATATTCAAGAATGAAATAAGTAACTAGTAATCTTGATAATTAATATTCAGGTTTTAAACAAGTAGTAAATAAATTAAAGACGTGTACCTTATCTTATAAAGTACATTAAAGATTAAATACAATAAGTAAAAGAAAGTCATTTCAGTAAAGAAAAATAGTTTTTAAAATTTAAAATAACTAGAAAAAATTCCAAATACAGTAATACAAAATGTTCCTCATGTTTTATATTTTTTCCGTTTTTGTAGTAAGTACTTTAACTGGTGTTGGCATGAGTTCCATTCTTTTCATTTTACATTTTAAATTTATTCCAATACATTTTAAGCTTCTATTTAACATAAGCTACACGTTTTTACACCTGGCTTTGGACTTTTGTTGGTAATCCATATTGAAAAATATTTATTACAAATTTAGACAGCTACTAAGTTCCACCGCTGAAAGGATGATCTAATATTATTCCACTTTATCTTAACTCTAAATTTGGTTTTTCATTCTCTGTAAAAGTTTTCACAATTCGGTTGCGTCAACATAATTGTGGAAGTTTTTATTTTTAGGGTTGCTTATCATCCTAGTTTTATGTCAAGCCTACGCTTTTAAAATTTATTTTAGCTCAGTCCAGTATATGTTCTGTTTGATTGTTTGTTCTTATTTAAGCCTTATAAATGACTATCGTTTCTTATAAGAGGGCACTCTTTTTTTTTTGCATTTACAAGTTTTGTTCATATATTTCTTTCCATCTGAATTATCAAGTGTCTTTAAACTTAATTTTTTTACTGCAATCTTTATGTTTGTGAAACAAAATAACTTAATTTTATTTGTGACCTATGGCAGATGTTACCAAAAGGATTTTCACTTTTGGGTGGTTTTAATGATTTGAGCTTCAATAACTAGTAAATGGTGGTTTTAATATTTTGGACAGTCATAGACTTATTTGATAGCTTGCTATTTTACTAACTTTAGCTTGGTTTTGATGTTTTACCCTGAGGTTAGATTAAACCAGGGTTTCCCAAGGTGGGCGACATCAGTGGGTAATAAATAGTAAAGGGGTAAGGAAGGAAGTTGGTGGTTAACTAGTAAAGGTAGGCGATTATGAAAAGGAGTTTGTGAAATCCTATCTTATAGGTTCATGACACGAGATGAACTATTTTCTACCAAACTTAAAAAGTTTAAACTATGAGGAATATTTTGTAGCTTTGGTAATACTAAATAATTTGAATTAAGTATTTTTTTTTAGTTCATGGAAATAAGTTTATATTTTTTGTTTTTGTGTTTTAAAAAAACAATAAACAGAGATCTCTCCTTCAAACAGAAAATCAATACAATTTCTTTTTTCTAAGTTTTGCTAAGTAGACAAATTTTCGCTCAATGAGCTCATTAGTACTTAAATTTAATTCAGGAAACATAGGTTTAAAAGTTATGGAAAGAACTGGTATGTAAAATAATAAAATTTGACAAAAGTAAATGTTTACTTTAAAAACAAAACAAAATCAGATTGTTATTTTAGGATTAGAGTTAATTGAATGTTTTGGTAATAAATGGTAAGATAGTAACTTTTAGAAAAACTATAGGTGAAAGGTTAATTAATTCTTAATAAACATGCATATGTGAAGTTTAAACAATTATTTTAAATTGTTTGTTTAAAGATTAACAGTAACTAGTTGTTTAACTAGTAATAAATAGTTGAAATGTACAAAAAGTCTGTTTAAAATAGGCTACCTAAATTTATTCAAACTTATTAAATACGTTTATGTATTATATGTGTTTTTGTAACTTTTCTAAGAAATCGGCGATAAACCTTAATTTTGTTCTGGTGATATGCGTAAAGCGTTTAATAGCTGTAAAGAATTTAAAAACAAGTTTTTTTATAAGTATGTAATATTAATATTTATAACAAAAAAGTCTATAATTCTACAACGTTTTTTAACTATTTGCTATAAGTTTTAAATTTGAATGTATAAAAAAATGACTATATTCATGCTAAAGTAAAAATTTTTAGTTTATAAGCCGTTAAATAGCAATACATTAAGGATTATTTGATTAAATTATAACAACGTTAGCTCTCTGAAACTTGAGTTCCAATAAAAGCAAAGTTTGCTGAAGTTGTTTTTGTAAAAAGCCTTTTTAATTAATATTTAGATTGAGCAAAGTTTCAAAAACACAAACAGCAACGTAATATTTGTTGACTCAAACCAATTGTATTTTAATGCTTTTTCTGGAATTTTTTTAGAGATTTATTGTAAGTACAATAGCTAGCTAGTTTGTTTTTTTTTCAATGTGATGTTTTTTTTATTTTAAATCTTATGAAAATCCAAATAAAAAAGTTGAAGTTTGTATTATAAAACTATAAAATTTATATGAAAATTTTGCTTTATGTCGGTATAGTTAAAAAGGCAAAAAAAGACTATTTCACTAGAAATATATTTTCTTCTACGTTTTTTGAGATAATTATCTCAAACTTTTTAGTTTGAGGTAATAAAAGTTTGAGGTTTTAAAGCAAATTTTTCAAAAGTGTTTAGCTCTAACAGGCTTACAGCTAGGAATCTTTTTTTTTGTGCTGTCTATTTATGTGATTTCCCACCTACAAAAAAATGGACTAAGCGAAATTCCAAAAGTTTTATTATTAAGCGGTAATAAATGCACCCTAATATACAACACTGATCAATTTAGAACAAATTTTACATTTTAAAATAAAATTCGATTTGTTTTAAGATCAATATAAGTTTACTAGTGATTAGAGTTAAAACTATAAAATTTATTTGTTTCACTATAATGAGCAAAAGAAAATCGTTATCTTTTTGTAACATGTATTAATATGAAATTAACTCTAGCATTATTATATAATTAACTAAACTAAAGTGTAATAATAAGTAAGATTTTTTTTTATAAGTGCATCTTTCTTCATTATAACTAAATAAATAGTTTTTTGATTTAAACGTATAATTTTTAGGTTGTTTGCAAAGTTCTTCAAATAAAATAAAATCCACGGATCATATTTAAAATAAAGATGTTGCTGCTTTTGATATATAAATATTCCACGCTTATTTTTATTAGTTTAATAATTACTTTTTATTTTAAAATTAAATAAAACTAATCAAATCATTCTAACACGTTTTATTTATGCTAATTGCTTTTATGATTCTGAAAAATCTTTAATAAATTAAAGACCAAGTTATGATTTTGTAAAGTCAAATACCTTTATTAAATATATATTTTTGTATTATATATCGTAAAATATTTTTTATATTTAGTTTTAAAGGTCGTGTTAACTAAAAAATTGATAAGTTGTGTTCAATTAGGTTTTAATTATAGTCAGTCTAATTTAATGATAAAAAGTTATTTTGTTAGTTTTGTCAAATTCTATTTGTTTTTCTATAGTTTTTAATTACTAAGATGGTTTACAAAATTTATTTTTGTATATACATGATATATTGATTTGATAAACAAATATCATATACCTGTTGAACTTTTTTTTTAATGATTTAGTTTTTTTCTGTTATATTGATAATACAAACCGTCTAGTTAAAAAAACCTGATTTTTACAACCCTTAAAGGGCCTTACATTTGTTTAATTTTTAAAATCACTGCGTATCTTATGTGTTTTATCGTGTTTTTATTTAAATCCGTGCCTTTTTTAGTTTATTTTGATAGCTTTTTTATTGCTTCACATTTGCTAAAACTTTATAAACTTTGATTAAATGCCTAAAATAACGTCATAGCTAGTTTTTTTGCCTTTGAAATTACATTGTACCTTTACAGAAGCTTCTAAGAAATGTTGCTTTTTATATTATTTAAGAAAAAAATGCTGCTCAATTGATTCACAAGTTTTAAGCTACTTTTTGAGCTAAGGTATATAAATATACATAATTGTTTTTTATTGTTGACAGTTAATAAACTTTTGTTTGTGGTATATTCCGGTACTTTTATTATAGTTTAAATTAATTTTAGCATAGGTTTTTGTTTTAAGTCTGTAATTGTTTTTGTTTATTATTAGTTTAAACTTATTAATAAAATAAATTCCAACAAGTTTTTTAATTTCAAATTTCAACTAACTGTATACGTACTTTTAGAAAATAAGTTTCATAAAAAAATTACTTAGTCTACTTTAGAATACTTTTTTATTATAATAATGCTTTAAAAAAATACATAATTTAAAAGATCAGGTGCTAAAATAATTTCATTTGCTATAAATATTTTTAAAATTAAGCCCGAATTTGAACTTACACTTACCATTTTAGTTTTTTTTATAATTTCGAGAGAAAGTATTTAGGTTTTTCAAAATTAGCATGTTTTCTAATACTCAAAGAGTCATTATAAAATTATAAACTTCCAGAGCTTGTTACCATTTAAATCTATTCACGTTATTTGAAACATACATTCAGGTGAATATTAATTGATTTTTTTTAGATATTAATTAGTACGTTTTGCTAAAGTTTTCCGTACTCTCGTGATTTAAAAAAAAATATTTTCACAAATCTATGCTATAGTTAATTAACATTATTAAATGTTTTTTTTTAATTCAAACGGTAGTTTAAGCAAATTATTCAACTTTTAAAAAGATACTTGCGTAGTGAACAAAAATTGTTTAAAATTTTTAACCTAACTACTACTTTGTAAGCCTAATGAGTGCGATTGCAGATTCTCTCAGAAGGGTGGGTTTTGCACGAGGTGACACTTTTGCACGAGCGTCACTTTAGCACGAGGGGACACTTTTGCACAAGTTGATTTTTTTTTTATTAAGTTTAATTTTTTTTTTCACTACTAACCCTTACCTTCGGTGAGTAAAATTTTTATTTATTTTTATTTTTTCCTTTTTTTTTTTGATAATTGTTATTAGGTGTATATATTTTTTTTTCTTTCACTGTTAACCCTTACACTCGATCGGTAATTATTTTATTTTCCTGTTTTGTTTTTTTATTATCACTGTTATCACTTACCCTCGGTCCAAACTTTTTTTTTTATACTTTGTCTTTTTTTTTTTTTTCAAAATTTTTTTTTAATTTTTTTACTCTCGTGCAAAAATGACCGTTCGTGCAAAAGTGACGCTCGTGCAAAAAAGTCGCCGTGCAAAAATGTCCCAACGTGCAAGAGTGACCCGTTCTCTGTCAGTATACCATCTATAACGTAAAAAATAAAATTCAATTTTTATTTTATCTATTAAACAGCATCGATTATAAACAACTTGCTAAACGCCTCAGATTAGTTGTTTTTTTATAATAAATAGAGCACTTGCCCTGGACATGACGTTAAAAGGTATCCAAATGATGTACGACTCGATAACCGAAAAGTTTTTTCGTCCACCAGGTCCTAAGACTAAATATTTTTGAACGATCTTATTTTGTAGTTCAATAAACATTAGTATCTTACAAAATTACTTAGACTATTGAACTTAAATTAGTAAACATTTTAAATTAAAATTGACTTTTACTTATCGCTTTATTTATGTCCACTACAAGTAATAGTTGTCCACTAATTTTAAAATACAAGTTGTTTTAATCAGGTTAGAAACGTGTTATTATGAAAAGTTTAAAAATTAGTTAAACAATTATGTTTTGTTAAGTTTTTAACAGCTTTTAGCTAAGTGCCATATATTCAGTTCTAAAGTACATTTTAACGTTTACATTGCAGAAGGAAAAGTGCAACTGATGTAATTCTATTTTAAATAAAAATACAAAACAGTTGTTATTAGTTTATAAAACATATATAAAACTATTTTAAATACTATTATAACATTTTAAAACTTTCGTTACGCAGCACTTTTAATTACTTAACGGTTATTGATACTAATTGACGTATTCGAAAGTTAACAAAAATATTTTTTGGTATAGTAGGTCACATCTTATAAAAAAAAATTATATGTCTTGTCCAGGACATTTTATTAAGTAAGTAATCAATTGACTTTTATTCTTAAGCGACATTTTGTATGCAAATATGTTTAATGTGTCTATGACAATTACAGTTAACTTACTCAATAAGTTTAGATAGTTGTGTCAATTTATCAAATTACTACTTAGTGAGGTATTTTTTAAACTTGATTTTCTAAAAATTTTAACTTTATGCAACAAAATTATAAACAGACACAAGAGTATTCTGCCTATGATAACTTTCAACGAAAAACTTTTTTACTTGCTTTTTATACTAAATTCGTGATAGCATATGTATGAAAAAATTCATAGGTTTTGTTTATATTACGTCAAAATTACCTTCTTTATTGTTTTCAGTTAAATGAAGTATTTATTGCAGTACAGCTGTTTACATCTAGCTCTACCTTTTATCAAAAACTACATGAACTTTTCAATCATTGCTCGTATTATCATCAACAATAAATTATATAGGATTACTGATTTAAATAAGGCTGTAAAAGGTCGTCTCTTTTTAAATTTAATTTTTATGTATCAGCTTAAGAAATATATTAACAAATAAGATTTTTTTTATAAGCTAAGTATTTTTAAACTCGATTTTCTCATTTTTCTAACAAAAAAACTTTTAAACCTTTTAAAGAACCAGTATATTTACATCATCAGGAAAATTCAAAATTTTGCTTTAATTATTTACTATATAGTCATTTTTCTCTCGAGTTTGCACTTTAAACAAAACCCAAAAGTGCAATCAAAAAACCAAGATCAATTTTCTTTTTTACAAAATGTCCAATTTCAATATGTTTAACGCCAATAATATTATAAAGAGATATAAAATCCCTGAAAACTTAAAACAAACATTCATTAAAAAAAATATTTCTATTGAAGCTGTTAAATACGTTTAACAATAAACTACACATATTTTTTTTCTAATCTATAAAAAAATATTGTAGTATACTTTGTGACTGCTAAATTTAAGTTTAGTAAATGACTGTTTGCACAACTAAATAGCATTGTATTCTAGACAATTTTTATTTCAATAATAAATGAGGCGTAATAATAAATGAAGTGTAAATTACTCTTTTGGTACTTCAACGTGTAAGTTTATCAAGGTCTTTTTATTTGAGTACTTTTAAGTAAGACTTGTCGAAAATTTTATGCTACTTTATTAAACTGAATTGAAATATAGTTATAATGTAGTTACAACGTTAAAGTTTAAAAACA
This sequence comes from Thalia democratica, assembly GCF_965202585.1. Lineage (NCBI taxonomy): Eukaryota > Metazoa > Chordata > Thaliacea > Salpida > Salpidae > Thalia > Thalia democratica. The sequence continues at coordinate 52,064,045 of NC_139168.1, read as the reverse complement.
TAAAATGACTTTTAATCAAGTGTAGACTTAAAAATTAACTACATCAGGGCTTTTCAAAGTGAGTCATATTTGACCAAAAATGAAGCTATAGTTTGAAACTTACGCTAGATATTCAAAAAATGCTGGTCTAAGGTGTGTTATTTAAGGGTGGTTTTGAAACTTATACTAGATACTCTGCAGTTGATGGTGAAGAGCAAAAAAGGGTCTTAGGTGTATTTAAGGGTAACTCTTTGAGAAGTCTTGTCAGAGGGGGCCATAGATTTTTTATTTCTTTAAATTAGCTTAATAAAAAAAAAGTTTGGGAAACCCAGAATTAGATGTTAATACTAAAAATTTTTGCTGTAATAATAAAACTTATTAGATTCAAATCAAACTAAAATAAACTAGCGATAAAAACTAATAATAAAAATAAAACTACACTTTTAAAAAAATTTATGGAACCAATTACTTTAAAATTACTTAATATAAAAATTTAAAACGTTTAGTTTGATATAAAAACTTTTTTCTACTTACATAAACAAAGCCTTAAAGGGCTTTTTACAATTTTTAAACTTATGTTTAATCTTGAGATTTTGATGTAATCTGCACTGTTCTTTGTCTTCTTTTTTTTTGATTTTACTTAATTTTTTATGTACTTTTTAAAGTTTGATTTTTAGTTCATTTAGTTTTATTAAAAATGAACAACTTTTTTTCATTAATACTTAGTAATTAATAAAATTTTAGTAATTTTAAATCTTGAAATACAAACTTGCAATTCGAACAACACTTTTTTTTTTGGGTTAAACACGCGAACTCAACAGGGAAAAAAAACTAGTGAGAGCTCAAGATAAAGGTGACTGTACTAAAAATAAGTTTTTATTTTCAAGTTATCACAATATAATTTGCAGTTTATGTAAACTTAAGCTAATTTTTTTTTTAATTTGTTTACCCAAATAAACTACTTTTTTGACTTTACTGCCCTCATGATGTTTTAACCATAAACAGATATACGTACATCATTTACTGTGTAGAGTTCATATACATTCTTTTAAAGCTAGCAGTGTTAATTATCCAAACAAACTTAAATAAAATATCAAAGTTGTGGTTTTTATTTTGCTGGAGTTAAACACTTATACAAAAAAAATTATGTTAATTTTAAGTATTTTGTTTACATCTGATCATGTGCAGAGTAATGTTTAAAGTGAAATATAAAAAATAATGCAAAAGCAAACAGTAACTAAACTGTTGATGTTTGTATGATTAAACAATTTTTTTACAAAAAGTGCAAAGTACTTTGCACAAAAATTATTTAAGTTTGCACAGCTATTCTTAACGAGTGATGAAAATAAATTTTAAAGAATACTCTAGTTGTCTATTTTTTAAAACTATTTCAGTACGTATTGTATTAATGAAAACCATTTAACCATGTAAGCGTAGGTTTTGCAAAAATAAAATTTAAAAGTTTAGTGTGGTGATAGTTTTTGTCCTTTTATAGGCAGTGCGTAGCTTTTAAAACGTTTTAGAACCAGTTCTAAACTTCCATTTTACATACTCTCTGGTAAAAAATGCTTGTAAAGTCATCAAATTAAAGTATATTTTTATATTCAAATAAAAACTTAGCATGGTTAGTGTTTTTTTTTGTTTATGACAAAAGCAGGCTAAAAAAAAAGTAGTCTAAAAGTCTACAATGAAAACGTTTTATTTAATAGCACATTATTTAAATGAATATTATGTTGTAATTTATAGTTTCAAACTAAGTTTAAAATCCTTACTTTGAAATTTAGAGAACGTACTCTCTTTGAAGACTGTATAAAAAGATTTTTTTAATCAGCTCATCTAGTTTTAAGAAGTACTTTTAAAAAACTTTTTTAAGCAGTAAGATAGTTCTTTACACTGTACGGAACTATTTTTATATTTTATTATTTAAAAATTTTTTGCTTAACTTGAATTAAAGTGTTTTCATAAATTTAGTACAGGTGAGAACTATTTAGATTGCGTTGTTTACTTTGTACAGGTCATTATTTTTGATGTTGTAAATTAACAACTCATTTAGCCACCTGTTTTGCTAGTAAGTTTTTTAATTATACCCTCGGCAACATAGTTTTTAATTTCATACAAGTTTATATTGAATTTATATTATTATTTAAAACTATAAAACTTTTCTAAACTAATAAATTGCTAGTATTTTTTTTTGAAATTTAAAAGACTCGTTTAATAGATATCACACCAGTGCAAAAGAATTTAATCACGACAGAATCTAATGCAGATAGATTTATGAGTAAAAAAATTATGTTGGTTATATTTTATTGTAAAAAAAACTTTGAAGTATAAACTTTAAGGCCGATATTAGTTTTTACTTTTGTTAGAAAATAATTTAGATTAAGATAAGGTTTAAAAGTATGTTTTAAGATAATCGATTAAAAAAAATCCATTTTGATATATTGCTGTTTACGTGGTATCTCATCAAGCTTAGCTTTGAACATCATTAGTAAGTTTATATGTTGCAGTTGTTTTTGAATTGACTTCTGTTAAACCAAAAGTGGAGTCATCTTCTTTAGCAGTTAATTTTCCAGTCTCTATCTGTAATTAAAGTATTTTATTCAGTAGACTCTCATATTTTTCTAAAAACAAGTTTAATATACTTTTATAGCTATCCAAATTGTAAAAGTAGCACACATGCCTTTTTTTACTTTGATATTAGTATTACTAATTTATACGAGCGTGAACTTAGCTTAACAGCGTTTTTTAGGAATTTTATAAAAATGTCCAAACTTAAGACCCAATTACGTCCCTATCTTAATAGCTAATTAAAAACTTATTTTTTTATTCTAAAGAACGGTCCTTTGTCTTTAACTTTAAAAAAATCCATTGAATTGGGGTTTGACTTTTTGAATAAGGCCCTTTAAAGTTTTTGTGTATTTTTCTAGTTTTTTATTTATACAACCTTTTCTTAAAAATTTTTTTTTTTTTTCAAAAATTTTTTTCTTAAACATAGTTTGATGATACTATAAACTTTTTTTTCAATTTTTTTTTATACCATAAGCCTGAATAAACTTTTCAGAAAATTCCAATATTGCACGATTTTCGTTTTTCAGATATACAACCTTTTATGCAAATATAAATTATTTTTTTAGTAATTTTTATTTTTAACAGACTTGTGTAGTTATGTTTTATGATGTTGTGATATTTTTTCCCAGTTTATTATTGCATTTAAAATATATGACCCATACAAGTTTTACCTAAACTCTTAGCACTTGAGCAAGAAATCCCTCAAACAGCGTTGCTAAGAATTTAGGTAAAACTTGTATGGGTCATATATTTTAAAAGCAATAATAAGCAGGGAAAAAAATATCACAACATCATAAAACATAACTACACAAGTCTGTTAAAAATAAAAATTACTAAAAAAATAATTTATATTTGCATAAAAGGTTGTATATCTGAAAAACGAAAATCGTGCAATAATGGAATTTTCTGAAAAGTTTATTCAGGCTTATGGTATAAAAAAAATGAAAAAAAAAATTAAATATTAAAGTTTATAGCATTTTTAAACTCATTTTAATAAATATGTTTGAGAAAAAATTTTGAAAAAAAATAATTATTTTTTAAGAAAAGGTTGTATAAATAAAAAACTAGAAAAAAACACAAAAATTTCAAAGGGGCCCTATTCAAAAAGTCTAACCCCAATTCAATGGATTTTTTTTAATTAAAGACAAAGGACCGTTCTTTAGGATTAAAAAAAAAGTTAATTATCTATAAAGATTATATAATTGGGTTATAAGCTTGGACATTTTTATAAAATTCCTAAAATACGCTCTCAAGCTAAGTTCACGCTCGTCTAATTTATTTGAGTCTAATTTTATTTTCTATATAACAGTCATTAACCATTTTATTTCAATAAAAGTTAGGGGGCGGAAAACTGCGACACGAAAATATATTTTTTAGTTAAAATAACTTGTGCGAAACTACATAGTTAAAAACTTACAAAATTATTTTCTATTTTAGTTAAAATAAATAGCAGTTGTAGTAGCTTAATAACTGTGTTACTAAAAAATGCTTTGGATCAGTACAGAACTTTACAAAAACTAGGCAACCTGCAAAAAAAAGTTTGCTGATAGTTCCAGTCTATAAAATATTTTTCCTATAAACCTTATTTAAAAATACCGCCAAATCATTATAAAACCAAAATCAATATTTTATTTCAAAAGTTGCCAACATAAAAAGTTACGTAGTTTTGTAGATTGCACGATTATGTCGAAAGTTATAATATAGACTTTTGTTTGAAATTTTATAGAATTTCTGAGTAATAAATAAATACTTTGTTGCTTACTGTTTTTAATTAAGTACATAATTAAACGTTTACTAATTTTTATTGCATTTTGATAAGAACTATCAAGTGTTTAGATTTATTTAATTTTATTATAGGTGAATTACGATTCAGGTTTTGTATAAACTTAAAACAAAGCATTACACTCTTAAAATGCAAATAAAGTCAACAAGTACCAGCAAGTAGGTCAACTTAATTAATTATATGCTATTTAACACAAAATAATATTACAAAAACGGTTCGACTTATTGCTGTTTGAAATTTTTTCCATTAAGTTTAGTTATCTAAGAATTTTTAATTTAGAAGTAGCACACATGCTATAGAAATACTACAATTTAGTTATGCATCTTTTATATTATTTTTTATAAGTTTAATTTACTTCTAGTACACTTCTACTTAAGGGTGGACAAACTGCGGCCTGCAAATTAAAAGTATGGGCCCACGATGTTCTTTTCAGCTAGAAACAAACTTTTTAAAAACAACAAAAATTATATTACAAAGTTGAATAATGCCTTAATTTAATAATTACTTGTAGTATTGCTTAGTTTTAATTTAAATAATACTTTTTATTGACTTCTAAAATTTTGAAATAATTGCGGGCTGCGCGATTTTTTGAAATAATAAAACACTTTTTCTAAGGTAAATTATTCCGTTACGACTCGATGTCTGTTACGACTCGATAACCGAAAGGTTCCTTTGTACACCAGGTCCTTAGACCAAACTTTTTGAGCGCTTTTTCTATCGTTAAATAAACAATATTAGTAATGTTATAAAATTATAAAATACTACCGACCCCTGCTTTATTTAATAAAAAATCTGCAACCTTGTTTATGCTAGTTTCTGTGGATTTTACTTTGTTGCTTCGTGACACTAAGTAGTACATAAACGGTTGTCCAAATGTGTGTATGATTAAAATAGCAATGTTGGTCGTCCATGACATTCCAAAAGTAACTTTATTATATATACGTGATTTAACAGTAATTGGTCTACTTAAACTGCAAAAATATCTCCCATGTTGCTGCTGATCACCAAAAAAATTTGCTATCAAGTGTAAAAAGTCTGTTCAAATTAATTTATATAAATATAGTAAAACAAACTTAAGTATTTTTAAAGTAAAAAAAAACTATATATTTAAGAAATATTCAAAAGTTAAAGTTAATCGTTTGCTTATAGAGTTCCTAGCGAAGCAAGTTCACTGGAATATATAATAACAATTTTTACACTACTAAACTAACATACGTTTCTTCAACCGAGATCTGAAAAAAATAAATACTCTAAGAAAAGAATGTAATTATGCCTATAGTAAACACGCATATACACCTACTTCTTTTCTTCGATTCTTTTCTTACAGTATTTTTTTACAGAGCTCCGTTGAAGTGTGTTAACTTGTTAGCAGACAGAAGCATATGTTAATTTAATAAAGAAAAAATACTGTGAAAATGTCTTATTATACTTTAAAAACCTCCTTTATTGAAATATTTTAGACTTTTAATGTCCTTATTGCGGTTAATGACTAAAGAAAATAAGGCTTATAAAGGCTTATTAAGTTTTGAATAAATACATATATATATACCTTAATTAATTATACAGTAATCTTCCTTTATTGTACTAACATATGTTTCTGTGTGTTAACGAATCAACACACTTCAACTGGGTTCTATAAAAAAAAATTACTGTAATGTAAGAATAGAAGCATAGAATAAAGTAAACGTATACATGTTTTCATTAGAATTAAAATAATTTCTACAGATTTTTACAGGTTAATAGTTAATAATAGGTGAAATACTTAATGTTAAATCCGACTGTTATAAAAGTATATAGTATTTGTAATTATTAAGTCTAAATTAGTAAAGTAAACTAAAATTCACAACAAAACAACAAATCATAGTATAAACAAACCACTTACTTTAATGGAAAGAATAACTGGTTGAACTTTATTTAACCGTTGTCAGTGACTGAACAAAATACATCCAACAATTACGTCACAATATATACGAAGATTAAGACAGCTATTCAATTTGTATTGTAAAGTTAGTTAATTTAGTTTTTATGTTTGGGAAAGCAGTTAAGCGCTTTAATATGAAAATTAGTATGTTATCTATTTGGATAAAATGAAAACAACAACCATTAATTAGTGAACCAATAAAACTTAACAACGGTAAAGACAATAAAATTCACAGGAACTTGATATAACGTGTGTTTTATATATTAAATGTTTGTAATGATTAAATCTAAAATTAAAACAAAATCAAAGTTAAATACAATTAGGTCCAGATTTAGTTTAAACGTAAAAATTTAAAATTTAAGAAAACAAAGCACAAAAAAAACAAACTTGTTATTAAGTTTACAAAGCACTGACCGATAATTAAGTTACAGCGACATACATAAAATGACAATGACTTAAACTACATAAATATTGTATATAATAATTATTAAATTCATTGATTTTTTTTATAAAGTAGTAGTCGGGTGTTTAAATTAAAGATCACATACAGATATTTTAAGTATTTAATAATTAAACTGTGTTATATATGAAAGTTAAAATGTAAAACATAAAACAACAAGGTGGTCATATGCTAAGTATAAACCTGCAGTAAAAAACCTATAGCTCTATTGGGCGTAGTAGGTAAAAAAGCACGCTTATCTGTGATTTGAATACAAGATTCCAATTAAACTTGGAACTTAACACATAAAGATGTGAAGAATTATAGTCGGAGGGTAAAGTGAGTATACGAAATGTCGGAGAATAGAAAGTGACATGTGTGAAATAGATATATAAAAAATAAATGAATAAAACTATATTTTACTTAGGATGTATAATTATATTAATATATATTAAGTGAATGTGTGTGTTTATGTGAAAGGTGAATGAAAAATATGGAAAAATAAGGTGAGAAAGCGCCAAGGTGGTATTTGAAGAAGAACCGTCGGTTTTGTACACAGTTGTTTGAAATATCACGTCTTTTATTTAGTAATTGTTTACTATCTTCTGCTAAAATTGCCATTCGTTCAAGGTTGCATATTTCACAGATCTTGCTCGCGCTACTGATGTTATTGTTGGCGTGGTGAAGGATGCTCCATTCCATTTCTGGTTCGGTTCCATACCTGTCAAAATACTGCCAAACGAAATCTGACAATCTTGTGCTATTCTTTTTATTTACATGCTTGAAAGTATACTTATTCCCGGTGTACCTATCTTTAAAATGACCTCCTGTCGAACCAATATATACTTTATCCTTATTATTATCATAAATATACTTTTAAGCATGTAAATAAAAAGAATAGCACAAGACTGTCAGGTTTCGTTTGGTAGTATAAAAGGAAATCTGTAGAAATTATTTTGTTTTAATTTTAATGAAAACATGTATACACTTATTTTCTATGCTTCTATTCTTACATTACATTAATTATTTTTTTACAGAACCCAGTTGAAGTGTGTTGATTCGTTTACACACAGAAACATATGTTGGTACAATAAAGGAAGATTACTGTATAATTTGTTTTTATTTATATTCCAGTGAACCTGTTTCACTAGGATGTTTTGTTAGCAAACGATTAAATCTATATTTTGAACAGTTATATTTTGATATAAATTTTTCCTTAACGTAAGTGTTGGTTTTTTTTTAAAGATGGGTTGAAGTATATAATAATTTCTAACTTTCTCTGGTTGTTGTGTAAAACAAGATTAGATTGTAATTTAAACATTAATGATGTCTGACATCATAAACAATAAAGCCGATTAAGGTTTACTTAAAATGTGATTACATAATATGTACAAAAACGCATTTACATATCTTTAATAAAGTTTTATAAATGTTGAACTTAACTTATATAACGCTTTTTGAACCGTTTAAATATATTCGAATTTATATTATAAAGTACATACAATACTACTAAGAAGTTAAAGTTTGCAATATTTACACTATTTTAAAAATCAAAAATTATATATATTTTTTAATTAGCCTATGAACTGGCAATTAAGTTTGTTATTAAGTAACATCAAATAATAAAAAAAAGTAATTTAAACGAACTTGAAATAAATATCAAAACTAGTCCTATGATAAAATACACAGGCCGTGAGCAATGGCATTCAAAGTATTTGTTTAAAAAATTCTCAAGGCCTTGGTGAATTTTTATGAAACTAATTGTCAAAGGAAATATTGAACTCCACAAAATAATTATAACAGCCAGCAATAGTAAATCAAATCTATCATCTGTAGGTCTACCTGAAAAAATAAAAATAAAAGGTTTTTATTTTAATTATAAATAGTACGATTTAGTTACAACCTTCTATGCATTTGAACTCGTACGTATCTGTGATTTTGTTGTATGCAGGAACAGGTTCTTTAACAGTGTTTGATCGAAAAACATAGACTAAAACACAGCAAATACCGTAAACAACCGTATAAGCTAGAGTAAAGATATTTTTCCATTCAAAAATGTGTTGTTTTGGTTCTACTTGGGTGTTTTCGTCTATTTTTGGTGTTATCATTGAACTAGCTTTATTAGATGCGCCTAGCACAGAAAATTGTTTTGTAAAACTTTTTTTTTTTCCTTTAACATTTTTAGGTACATCCAAGTTGGTTTGTTGTAATTCACTTTGGTCAACTGAAGTTTCTGGCTTCAAGCTTTGTAATTTATTTGCCTCCTTCGATTGTTCAACGTTACTCATACTGTTTTTCTAATAAATTATGATGAACTTGATTGTTTTGGTTTACATAAAAACATACTAGTTGCAAAGCAAACTAATAGCGTAGTTAAACTTGAAAATTAAACTACTTTTATATATACATTATTTACCTTAGTTGATTAAGTAACAAAACATGCTAAATACATTTTTAATAAAAAAGTATACATTGTAGTTATCGTTACTACTCTAAGAAAGAAAAAATATTTATTTAACGTCCTCAGTTTAATAGACAATAATACTTTGGAAAAAATCATTTGTTTTGATTTTCCGACTGGTTTTTTTTGTTTTGATCTATATATCTGATAAATTTTATTTTTATAACTCTTTTTCTTAAAATTACTTTACTAAAAAAATTGCAAATACTTAACCTAAGGTTTGCATGGTTTTGCATTTTTTTATTATTAACAAATTAGTCCTGGACAACACGTTAAAAGGTATCCAAGGTGTGCGATTTGACAACCAAAATATCCTAGAACCAAATATTTTGAGCGTCTTTTTATTTTTGTTGTTCAATAAGCTATAAATACTTACAAAATAAGGCGTTCAAATTTGGCAATTAAGACCATTTGTGTGTAGGCGTTACTTAAATTTAAATAAATAGAATACGTACTACTACATTTATTGTGTACTAAGTTTATTTTTAAAAAATTACAATTATTTGTATCATAGTCAATCTTATCGATTAACGTTAAATATATTATATTGTTGAGGTTTAAGTAAAAAAAAAATTATAAGTTAAAATAGGTGTAAATTAATTTGAGGTTTTTAGTGATATTTTGTTGTATGGAAAATAAAAATTATTTTTCAAGGACATATTTTAAACTTACTATATTGGATAAAAATGCTATATTTTTGCATAAATTAATAAAATTATCGTAATTTTTTTTTTAGAAGTCTTAAATGAAGAAGTGTCGAAGAAATTCTGATTATTATTGGTAAAATATATAGTTTATTAAACGACAAAATGAAAGAAAAAACGCTCAAAATATTTGGTCCTAGGACCTAGTGCACGAAGGACCTTTCGGTTATCGAGTCGCACACCACGGATACCTTTAAACGTCTTGTCCAGGACGAAAACATTCTTTTTTAGCTAAGTTTTCACGATTTTTTCTTTTATTTTATTAATTATATATCTATTTGTTAGTTTAAATGACTAAAAATATAGTTTAATATATATATGAGGACATCAGAGTAAAATATTTATTGAAATAAATGACTATATTTTTATAAAGGGTGTTGTGTTGTTTGTTACAGAAGCTTAATTCAAAACTTTAACTTTAGAAAATTATTAATTTTTTGGTTTGTATTTAGTGATACTTAAACTCACAATATATACAATAATTAATTTTTACTTTTTTTAAAAAATAATTTTAACTATCTTATATTTTTTAACTTCTTTAGAATTACGAACATATCTTATATTCAACCTAACTTAAAAATACATATTTTGCTTCACAAGTATTAAACTCATAGAACTTTTAGTTTTTTTTTTTTTTAAGATAATATTCAATAAATAATTGAAAAGTTTTTCATTTCAAAAAATATAATCGAATACTTACCAACAACAGCAGATTCCATCAACTTAATGTTAAACAAATTTTTAAAACAACAAAGTTTGTAATACAGTAAACTTTTTAAGACACTATTTTATATGACATCACTATGTAAATGTTATAATTTTCCGTATTCAAATTTAATGTTCAAATTGAAATGATACGAGTTCCATAGTTTATTCTTTCAAGACTTTAATAAGTAAACTAAGTTTTGGTCAAAGACCTCGTTGGTACATACTTATATAAAATCTTACTCAAATAGAATCTTAATAATAAGTACTGACGAGGTATTTGCCCAAATTTAGTTTACTTACTAAAGTCTTGAAATCATAAACTATATAATTCTCCTCTAGAAGTAGAGATCTTTGAATATTGTTTTCAATAAATAAAAACATATATATAAAGTGAGTTACCATAAACAAAAGTTTTCTTAACTAGCTTAAAATACAAACATAATTTAAAACCTTTAAAAACGCACCATGTGTTGTAGAACTGAATTAAACATGTAACTTATATAATAAACTGTTATGTTTTTATTATCTATAGACTATTACTAAAGTTTATTTAAAAAGTCAATATTTATTTTGTGTAGGTATATTTATAATTTTTTTTATTCAATAATTGCTTCAAAAACTTTGAAGAGTAAAATTTTTAACTAATAAATTATGAACTAAAAATATTTTAGCTACTATCTTTATTTTTCTTGTAAACAAACTATTGTAGTAAACAATTGTATTCATTTTGTATTTATTTACGTAATTTGTCTTGCTACAGTTGAATCTATAATTATAGTATTATTATATGTTTTGATTTTTCGAAAAATTATAAAAAGATCTTAAGTTCTAGAGGAGAAGTTATATTTATTAAGTTTATTCAAGATATTTTAAAGCAGACTCAGTTTCGGTCAAAGACCTCTTCAGTGCTTATTTAAAAAATCTTATTCAAATATAATATTATTCAAATTTCTATTTGAATAAAAATTTTAAAATAAGCGCTGAAGAGATCTTTGGCCGAAACTAGTCTGCTTTAAATATCTTGAAAGAATTTATTCAATATTATAGTTATAAGATTGAATAGTTTAAAATAGCCAAAAAACTATTTTAATCTCTTGAATCACTTAGATCTTAACTATTTTACAATTTAAAACAAGTCAACAGGCCTAAAAGTTTTATTCGAGAAAAAAAAATTCTAACACTTAAATACTATTGTTTTATGTTAAGTTATTCTGAGTTAAATGTCATACCATGTTTTGTTCTTCTCTAAAGGTATTTCTTTTTTCTCCATTATCTTACTTTGATGAAATTACAAGTTTGTAATGATATAAGATGCGTTTTTTATTTTTTATCTTTTTACAGCTCAAAATAGATAAAATAAACAAATAGTGTTAAGCTCAATGACAGAAAGGTCTTTCTATACACCGGATGCTTTGACCAAACTTTTTAAGCGTCAATTTTTTTTGTGTTTCATAAACTTAGACATTATAAAAATTTTAAGCAGCAACTACACATACTTTTAAACTAAAATAGCTTAAACTATAAAATTCACTTAAACCAAGTTTATACTTTAAAGTAAAAGTTAAGCTAAAAATAATAAAACTATAACTATCAATTTTGTAAAGCAGCAATAACACTAAAATTGGGTCAATAGTTATTAAACTATAACAAGGTTTTAAAGCAAATCAAAGTAAATTTCAAAACAAATAAGAAGCAATTAAACTTAATAAAATTATAAAATATAACTTACGAACAAATCAGTGCACACATTATAATAATAAATTTATTATAATACAACTAAAACAGCATTTACAAACCAACTTTAAATTTATTGAATTTTATTCTTTACAAGTTTAAGTCGGTCTTTTAAATTGTTAGCTATGTTTAAACTAAGCTTAAAAAGTCGTTTAACGTTTTATTTCACTTTAAGCTCTAAGTTTCGATTATACTTGCCAGAATAGTTTGTTTTTAATTCATTGTATCATAACTGTCTTAAGATTATAAAAAAAAAAGCTATTTATTCCAAAAAAAAATTTGAAAATATTTTACACAAAAATTTGGGTACGAAGTATTTTACTAAAGTTGTCAATTTGTTACAGTGTTTTTAAGAACAGCAATTACACATGAATTGATGCTAGGCTTGCAAGCAAGGAAATTAGCTAAAAAAAATTTTTCAAAATATTCTTGTATTCGTATTTAAGTACTATTGATAGCTCTCTAAATTAAGGGTTAATAAAGTTAAGAATAGCTGAACGACAAAAAAAAGCGCTCAAGATGTTTGGTTCTAAAACCTGGTGTACGCAAAAATGTTTTGGTTAGTAGTTCACCACTTGGTTACAATTTAACGTCTTGTTAAGGACCAGCAATAAGTGTTGTAGCTTAAAGCTTTTTATACGATATACTTTATTGTGCTAGGTTAAAAGACTATCAAAGAAAAAAAAAAAGTTATAGTAGAGTTATAATTTCAAACAATCCAATTGTATTTTTAACTATAATTTTATAACTTCTTAATGTTTTATCAAGAGAGGCCATTATTGTTGCATCTGTAATATATTGTTTTCTCATACAATGTATATTATGAAGTTTGAATTATTTGATACAAATGCTTTAAAAGTTTTCTTAAAGTTATTTTTTACACATACTTTTTGTGGATACCAAAAAAAAACATTTTTTTCATTTACCATGCAGTAAAATTAAAGAGTAACAATTAGTTTGAGTTATTTTCTTTATTTGAAAAACTTAAGAGTTTAAAAAAAGTAATTTTGCCACAGTTTGTTCTGCAACCAGCAAGTCTTTTTTTAAGGATTTTTTAAGACCTATGTAAAAAATGTATAATTTGATTTAATTGTGGTAAATTTAAAGCCAAAACGTAAAAACCTCAAAAACTAAAAATAATCTAAACTAACAACTACTAAAACAAGCTTAAATATTTTTTAAGTAAAAACAAACTATTTATTTAAAAAATATCAAAAATTTAAAGTCAAATCGTTTACTAATATAGCTCCTAGCAAAACTAGTTCACAGGAATATGTAATAAAAAATTTCAGAGAATTCTTTTTTATTAAACTATCATATCTTTCTGTCTGTTAGCAAGTTAACACACTTCAACGTAGATCTTTAAAAAAAAAATGCTGTAAGATAAAATGTAATTATGCTTATCTTTAGTAAACAAGCACATATTTCTACTTTAGCTTCTTATTTTTTCTTATAGTATTTATTTTTTTACAGATCTACGTTAAAGTGTGTTAACTTCTTAACAAACAGAAACATATGTTAATTTGATAAAACATGAGTATTTTAAAAATAAATTGTTACTTTATTTAAAAAATCTTTCTTATCGAAATATATTAGACTTTTAGAGTCCTAATGCAGTTGGAACTAAAAAAAAGAGAGAAATTAAAGCCTTCAAAGTTAGCTAAGATTGAGAAATAATTTTAAAATAAAATTTGAATAAACTTAAACAACAAATAATATTTTTTTTTTTGTAAATTTAGCATAAGCAATTAGTTAAAAAACTTAATTTAAATTTTAAAAGAAAGCTTGTAGTACAAACCTTGTACGTTTTGTTTTGACAAATTTTTGTTACGTATATAAGCAATTTCCGAAAAAATAATATTTAAAGAGTTCGCGTTTTTTAATTTCAATTTATATGACTATAAAATAAACTTTGGGACTTATTTAGAAAAAATAAATTACTTTAAGCAACTAAATATAATTTTTGAATTATCCAGTTATTAATATCTAATTAAGATTTAAAGAAAATTTGGTAACGTTTTTTAATTTAATCTGAAAGAATATTAAAGGTTTTCCAAATCTTTAAGTGTATAATAGAACGCTAATATAAGTTATTTTTTTCTAGATGATTTGTTTTTAAGAGAAGTAAAGTATAATTGTTTTTTAAGTACTAAGTAATTACTTCTTTAAATGCTCCGTCAATATCTTATATTTAATGTTATAAGCTTAAGCTTTTATTATTACGTTTTCAAACAAGTTTTTTATTAATACCGAAATTCAAAAAAATAATTTTTATTAACTCTTTACAATATATTTTATTGGTAAAATCTTGCTTTTAAAGTACTATATAGTTTTTATTCTAAATACTCAATAAATTAACATTTATAAAAAAAAAATCGGTAAATTGACAATTAAACTGATGGCAAAAAACTTAATTTCCAGGACTCTTTTTTCGTATACCAGGTTCTTGGACTAACTATTTTGAGCACTTTATTTTCGCTATATAAACAATTTACACAACCATCTGGCTGGGGTATCTGGGGTATCTGGGGTACACAACCATCTGGGGTTTGAATCAAAAGCTACCCCAGATGGTTGTGTAAATTGTTTATAAAGCGAAAATAAAGTTTCTTAAGCCACCAAAAAAAAAAAAAAGAAATCAAAAGTTTTGATTTCTTTTTTTTTTTTGGTGGCTTAAGAAACTTGCAAATAATATTTGCTGAGTCAACAAAAAAAAGCTATGTTTCATCTTATTTTTATTTAATTATTAAAATTTTATATCTTGATCATATGTTTGGGTAAGGCGGGTTAGGTATAAAATTAAAAATTAGAATAAAAATTTTTAAGCCTTAAGACTTTTGCTGACTCAGCAGATGTAGAAATTATTTGTAAGTTTCTCAAGCTACACAAAAAAGTAGTGGAAATCTGAAGCTACCTACCATCGGCGAAGCAAAGTAAATATACTAAACGTATTAACCAAATTGACCAGATTTATGTTAAAAACAGCTTAAATAACTAAAAATAATATGATTATGGTAAGCAAATAGAACTTTTAGAAAAGTTTTATTTTTAGACAAGCATCCGTAGAAAGCAAACCATGTTAGTATGTTTTTATTAGGGGAAAGTTGTATAAACATTACAAAACGTCATCTAGCATAAATAATGTAATTTCTCATTAATTTTTTTTTTTGAAAATATTATTACTGTACATTGAAATATATTTATAGATTTTCACAGATCACTAATCTTTTTGAATTTGATGTATTTTAGTACTTTTTATATTTTTAAATTTATTAAGTTTGAAGTAAATAATGAAAAACATATTACCTCAATAAATTTGATGTGAACAGTGATAACATGTATTGTTACTTGTGAATAATTATTTTTTCACCTACAATAGTAATTAAATATTGTTTTGAAAGAGAGATTAGAATAGTTAAAATAAAAATAAGCACACTGTTACATATATTTTTAGTCATAGAGATATAGTTATCATTTATTCAGGGTTGCCACAAGATCAGGAAAAGTCAGGAAATGAAAAAAAGTCAGAAAAAACTAAAAAAAACGACAAAAGTCAGGGAAAAATGAGGGTTTTTGAAAAAAAGTCAGGGAATTTGACAAAAAAAAAGCCAGGTTTTGTCAGTTTAATTTTACAAAGTTCCTTATTTTCCAAAGCCTTCAAATTGTAAAAAAATAATTAAAAATTGTTTTTAGTCAGACTGAAATCGCAAAATTTTCCTATAAATTTACAAATTGTTTAATTCTAATGCCTTCATCTCGTATAAATTAATAAAATATCCTTCATAAAACTGCAAAAATTTTATATTAACATATTGAACAACTATACTACTTGAACAAGCAGTTTTTGTAAGTTTTTATTATTGACAATCTGTAGCAAGGACACTTCTATAGTGAAACTGAAATATACACAAAAGTTTGTCCAGCATAATTTTAGAGTCAAAGGTTTTTTTGTTTAAAAGAATAATAGAGACAGCAAAGCTGGAGGCAGGGTTGCCACTTCACCTGGAAACCTGGAAATACCTGGAATTTGACAATTTAGGCAAAAATAACCTGGAAAAACCTGGAATTTGAGAAATTTTTAAAAAAAACGGGAAAAACCTGGAATTGTTAATAATATTATTATTTTCAGTAGTAAAATTTTTGACACAAAAAATCTATCTTATAAATAAGATTTTTCTGTCATCATTAAATTTTTTTTTAATTAAAAACACATTTAAAGTAACTGTACAGTATCTTTTCAATGTTTTTATACTATTTAACACAGTTTCTTAAATAGAAATTAACTTAAAGCTAAAAATAGACCCAAATATGTGTACTTTAAAAAACCTTGAAGAAATTTGGAAAACCTGGAAAAATTTTTGAAAAAACGAGTGGCAACCCTGTGGAGGTAAAAATAAATGAGTGCAAAAAAAAAGAAATGAAGCCCACAAATTTTGACTAGATTTAGAGAAAAGATTCTCTTTGACAATGGTAGGGTGCAGCAGATGAGAATGATTTAAATAAAATGAGGCAAATGGTTTTAACTGCCAAGAAAATGAAGTGGGATGCAGACCAGATGAAAGAAACCATATCTTCATTAGATGAAGAGGTTGAAGTGCTAATAAAGAAACGGAGAAAATAAATTTTAGTACATAAAATAATAAAAAACAGTGTTTGATTAAGTGTTTTATTCTTTTAGGTTTTAATTGTAAAAGTTTGTTACTGTTTTAAGTTTTAGTTGTGAAAGTTCGCTATTAACTTAAGGCTTTAATTGTAAAAGTTTCTTTTATGTCATTTAGTTTATTTAGATACATTTATGTTAGAAAGCGCTAAAACTGTGTCTTTTTTCAGACATGCTGTGTTTATAAGGTAATAATACAAGTATTTTGCTTATAGAGCTGTTTATTGCAAATACATCAATCATACACATATGGTTCAAGTGATGTAATGGAAGTTTGATGATTGAGTTCAACAAAAAAAAACTGTTGTTTTAACCTGTATTAAAACTATATTGAAAGCTTTATATTGTTTCAAGTGTTAGATTATATTTTTTAGTATAAGTTAAAACTAAGTCTTTCTCAGCTTGATCTGTGGCAACCCTGTTTATTATTTATATCCAAGAATCCAGATGTAAAAAATAAAAAAGAACAAAACTAAGCTGAATTTTGAAAAAAATATGAATATCTGATATATACGATATATATATCTGTCTTTTTTATCTTCAACGCCAAACTTTTTTTTTATGTTCTTTTGTTTTATTTTTTTGTGCAATTATGTCCTGATAAGTCGTCTTAAACCACCTAGTAATTTGCAAACTAAATAAACCAATATTGTTGTCATAATCGTTTTTTAAAAACAAAAAATTGTAATTCTATGTCTTATCTTCAACACCAAACCTTTATTTTATTTCTTTTTGTTTTAATTTTTTTAAGTTCTGATAAGTTGTCTTAAATCACCTAGTAATTTGCAAATTAAATAAACCATTATTGACATCATAATCAACTTATAAAAACAAAAAACTGTACAAATCGTAAATCTATGTCTTATCTTTGACGCCAAACCTTTATTTTGTGTTCTTTTGTTTTAATTATTGTTTATTAAACAATAAAAAAAGTGCTCAAAAAGTTTAGTCTACGGACCTGGTGTATAAAAACATTTGGCCAAAATTTAGCTGTTTATACCTATATTATTAAAAATATTAAAAAAAAATATTGTTATAGTTTTTTATTTTACTCAAACTCATAAAACAAAAAAGGTTATAAGAAAACCCAATTTTTTCTAAGGGGCCCCACTCAAAAAACCAAACCCCAATCCAATGATTTTTATTAAATTAAAGACAAAAGACCGTTCTCTAGAATAAAAAATAAAGTTTTTTATTAGCTATTAACATAAGGAAAATAATTAGATCCAAAGTATGAACATTTAAAAAAAAAATATTCAAGCTAACTTCACACTCGTAATTTGAACTATGTATAAAAATACAGATATACAGGGTTGCCAAATGATTTTTGCAAATATTCTACAGGCTTTCTAAATTTCTTTCAGGTTTCTTAAACTTTGTTCAGTGTTTTTGAAAGAACATAGTTTTTTGGCTATTTGTAGTAGTAGATTATTCTCAAGTAAAAAAGAATGTTTTTGATAGATTTTGAAAAGATACTTAAGCTATTTTAAATCTTTTTTTGGTGATAAAAAAAAATTTTGATACTAAATATATCTATTAGATAGATTTTTTGTATCTACACAAAATTTATTCACTATGCATGCAAAATTACTTAAATATTCTAAGTTTTTTCAGATTTGTTAATAATTTTTGTTGGAATTTTCAAGTTTTCCCTTTATTTTCCTAAATTGTAAATTCTAGGTTGTTGATGCAACCTCATTTGTATCACAATTCTGATTTAACTTAAAGTAAAATTATGTTGAGCGTCTTTTTTTGTCTTTCAACCAACTATAATTTATTATATAACATTTAAAAGTTAAAAAAAAACAATATTTTTCAATATAAGTGTGTATTCTTTTACTAAAATAATAAATTCCCTAATTTAAACTGGGTCCGATTTTAAAGCAAAGTTGTTTCCCCTAATATTTGCTGAATCATCAATTGATATTTTTTTTAAATTCTATAATATTTATACCCTTAACCATTACCCACCCTACCCTAACTGTTTTAATATTTTTATTACCCTTAACCCTAACCCACCTTACCCAAGCATATTGAAAACTAATTAAAACATAATATTTTTATAATTTGTTTATGCTGACTCTGCAAATATTAGGAGATTTCCGTCACATCAACACAAAGATTTATTTAAACCTCTTTTTTTTTATTAAGGAAGAGCCTTTTTTTATATTATAAATCAATTATGACGTACTATTGGCTTATTTTATTTGCAACTTAAGTGCCGTTAAAAGACAACATATCAGAACATAATTGCAAAGAAGATAATTGATATTATTGTTGTTTTTGTTTTGTTATTAGAAGCATAATTTTAACATTACTTATCTTTTTATTTTCATTTGTAAAAGTTAAGTTCAGTTATGGTAGAATTCACTTCTTTAAAATTATTAAAAAATTATGCAATAGTCAATTTATCTATTCGATTGTAAAATTATTTTTGATGTTTAATTGATATGATTAAATATAACTAAAAGCAGCACTTTTAGCACAAAATACTTATAAAACTGAATGTAAAGATATTTTAGCGTATTACATTTTTACTTTCTTTAAAGTTGTTGTTACCTATCATTCAAGTACAAGTTGTTTGCTATAAGTATTGATTACTTTCTTTGTAAGTTTATTTAAAGTATAATCTATTTTTTAGTTCTTATGTTACTAAACAAGTTTTTTAGTACATTTTTACACACAAAATTCAGTTTATTTTCGTTTAGTTTTTTTTCTCTTTAATTTTGTTTAACTGATTATTTTATTACTAAAGATTTAAATAATTAAATGATAAAAAATTAAATCTAATAGCCCGTAAGATATTTTATAAGCTTGTGGTGTACAAATTGATAAACAAAAAATTACTTTGTACACCAGGTCCTTAGGCTAAACTTTTTGAGTGCTTTTTTTATCGTTTAATATACAATAATTAAGACAAAAGAACATAAAATATAGGTTTGGTGTCAAAGATAAGACGTAGAATTACGATTTATACATTTTTCATTTTTAAAAAACAATTATAACGTCAATATTGGTTTATTTAGTTTGCAAATTACTAGGTGGTTTAAGACGACTTATCAGAACATAATTGCAAAAAATTAAAACAAAAGAACATAAAAAGAAAATTTAGAGTCAAAGATAAAGAAGACAGATATATATATTGTATATATCGGATATTTATATATATTGTTAAAACTTCAGCTTAGTAAGAACAAATGTTTTTTTATTGTTAAAGAAAAAAGTGTACAGTTTTAAGGCAACCACACTTAATTTATTTTTGAAACTTCTAAAAAATACATCAGTAAATAATCTAGAATAAACAAATCAAAAGTATTAGATTTTGAATTGAGATTCTAAATTTTTTTTTACTTCATGTTTGTCAAAGATGAGAGTGACACACTTGGAAGTAGTATAAAATAAAATTTGTAAAACAAATTTGTAAGTTTAAAGAAATATAAATTTATTTATTGTTTATTTTTTTGATAATAGTATTACAAATTACATTAAACTTTGACTGTGTCCTGGATAGATTTAAAAATTATCTTTTATATAAACTTACCTTAAAATAAAAAGTTATACTAATATGAAGGTTTATGAGTTTAAAAAGCAATGATTAAAAATTGATGAAAAACAAATTAAAATGTTTCAAAATATTTCATGTAATATGTATACACTGTAAATTATAACTCTTTATTGTACTTGTGTTGTACAACAGGTTTTGGGTAATTACCTAGGATGATGTTGCACTAATATCAAACTGAAAATATATTATATTCTATGTCTTTTTTAACTGTACTTTTTGGCTAAAAACTTATATTTTAAAAATACATAAATAAAATTAAACTTATTTATCATAAACTAATAAAGCTTTAATATTTAATCGCTGTTATTTGACAATATAAAGTGATTATTTCAATACAATAATTTATACTGATTATAATATTGTAAAATAAAATTGATTAAATATTTTGTTTTATCATAAATGAATTTAATTCTTACTATGTATATTGAATTGTTTGGTTTTAGTTCTAATTTTAACTAAAAAATTTAAACATAAGTCACCCATTTTTAAAAGGTTATTAATTAATTTTGTTTAGCTCATCCTCAGAATAATCTAGCTAAAAACTGATAACATTATAGTTTAAATTTAGTTATAAACATTTATTCTGAAATGTCTAGCTAAAAATAGTTACTTCATAAAGTATAAAAACTGTTTAAAAAGTTTAAATTAGAATTGAGTTATACTTAGCTGATTTGAATAAATTTACAAGACAAAATTTCTATAACAAATACATTTAAGATAGTATAATTTTTTTTTTACCTGAAACTAAATTAAATAAAAAGAACATTACAAAATACAACAACAATAATACTAAAAAACACGCTATTTATAAAGTTTTAAATTGTAAAAATTGGTTTGCAAATTTTTGAACTCGTGAGCCAAAAGGGATTGTGCAAAATAATTTATGAGTTTTGATCATGTTGTGCTACAATTTTTGTAGTTTTATAAAGAACACCAGATTTATAAAGACAAGATACTTTATCAAAAAAAAAAAGATTACAATTTTAAATAAGTAGCAAAAAAATAGATGCAATAAAGTAAAAAATAACACTTTTAATTAACAGAATAATTATCATTGCTTCATATATTTTAATTATAAAAAAGTTAAACATCTATAATTTATTCTGTTTAAAAGCTAGATAATCAATCTTCAATAATATCAACAGACAATATAGTTAATATATTTTAATACTATGGCTGAAACTACTGTTGAAAAAGTTACAAATGGTGTGCAGAAAATTAATTTAGCTACTAATAAACTTGTAAACAATGAAACTGATGTACAAAATTCAGAAAATGATGTTGATCAACCAGATACTCTCTGGGGATTTTCTATATTTGAGGCTTATAAATTGGCATTAAAATTTTATAGAGAAAACGATGGTAAACGTACATTTACATTGACTTATGATGATAAAGTTTATTTAGCTGCACTGACTAAGCAGGTATCATGTGGACCGTACAATGATCAAAACAATCTGCCTGAAGTAGGATACCTTGATTTGTTTGGAAGAGATAGAAGAAAAGTTTGGTGCTCATTTAATGATATGTCATCTAATGAAGCTCGTAGACAGTTTATTGATAAACTATCTAAAAGTGTTCCAGTTTATGTGCCCTATATGCATGCTCATCAAAAAGAAGAAGAGGAAAAACAAAAAATTATAGAGTTGAAAATAAAACAAGAAGAAGAACAGAAAGAGAAAGATAGAATAAATCGTGAGAATGAAAATCAACTTCGTTTAGAAAAAGAAAAAGTAAGATTACAACAAGAACAGCTACAACAAGAACAAAACAAACAGAAAAAAGCCTTAATGGCTGCATTGAATACCCAAACAGATGCCCAATTCCAACAATATGCCTCTCAAATACACCCTGGTAATGCTGTTAAACAAAAAGAGTTAATTGCTCTTCTTCAAGAACAACATTACCAGCAATACATACAGTTGTTGCAACAACAGCAACAAAAAGAACTTAACACAAGTTCCTTGCAACAACAAAACTGTTCTGATCAAGTTAGTAGACCAATTAAACAAGAAGAATCCAGTGATGAAAATGAACATAATGGTGATGCAAGTCAAAGTGATTCTGTATCAGACAGTGATTCTTCTGAGATTCAAGTTGCTGAACCATCATTGTGGACTAGACCTCAATTAGAAGAGTTTAAGCAGCAGATAAAAAGAGATGTTGAGTCTGTTATTAATATTGGTAGAGGTGAAGTAGTAACTATAAGAGTACCTACACATGAGCAAGGATCTTATATATTTTGGGAATTTGCTTCTGATAATTATGATATTGGTTTTGGTGTCTACTTTGAATGGAACTCAAATGTAGAAGACAATAATGTAATTGAGGTAACTCACGGGGAATCTGATGATGAGTTTGATGAAAGTGATGAAGAAATTGATGTAAATGATCCAGAAAGATCCATAGGCATTAGTAGAAGAAATACCAATCCAGTAGATGAAATAGTACCAATTTACAGAAAAAATTCCCACATTGAAGTTAATTGTGGAAGCCATAAGTATCCCCAAGGTAGAGGTGTGTACTTATTAAAATTTGACAATTCATACTCACTTTGGAGGAGTAAAACTTTGTACTACAGAGTTTATAATACCCGGTAAAAATGCATTAACAAAGAATCTTCTCCTTAGTAGGTTTTACTGAGGGTAGTAACTGTGAATTGTGCTTGTCTTTAAATGGAAAAAATACATATAAAAAAGTATAAGTGAAATGCTAACAAATAAAGCAGTCAATTTTTTGTCATAAAATATTTTCTAAGTTATAAAATTTTATTAGAAGCAGTTTTTTAAACCTTTACCATTTAAAAATTGTCAAGGTAAACACTTGTTTAATTTTTATATTATTAGCATTGATAATATTGCAGTTATTAAATATTGTAATTTTGCTTATTTACAAAAAATGTGTTTATTTATCTTAAACTTGTAAAATAGTCTCTTTATAGTTGTAAAGTTATGTGGTTTAGTCAGATTTTTTAATACAAAAAAGTATTTTAAGTTTTGTGGAATAAATTAATAATTTTTGAACTGATATAAACTTTCTATAAACTGTTAGTTTAATAAATTTTATGATTTTTTACTTAAAGTATTAAATATTTTTTCAAATTTTTTTGTTTATTCTTTTATACATTTGGTTTAAAAAAAGTTAAAATTGGTTTATTAAGGCATATTTTTTATTATTATTAAATATTATTTTAGTATTTAAATTTAATAAATTATTACTTTTTTAGAATATTGAACAAAATGATTATCTGTAACTTTATTTAGATATATTTAAGATTTCTTTAAATGTATTTCAGATAATATCATGAATTTAAATAATGATGTTTCTTCTAAGTTTGTAAATTTTATTTTTTCCAAAACTGATGCTAGAAAGAAATTAGTTGATTTGCTTGAAAGTAAAAACTTAAAGAATGATTCCAAGGTTTTTTAAATATTGTAAGATTGATGCTAAATAAGTATATATTTTATTTGTCAATGTATTTGTTTTTAAGATGGATTAGATTTTTCAACATTACTTCAATAAAAAGCTTAATTATCCAATATATGACTCAGTATATATATATTTGTTTTTTTAATTGATATACATATTTCAATTTTAGCAACAAAATTCAAGGAAGTTAAAAGTTTATAAAATCACTAGTTTTTCAATTTTCGATTACTAAATTTATCTTTTTACTTTGTTTTTATTTATTTTTTACTCTTGTGCAAAAATGACCCTTCACATGCAAAAAGGACTTTGTGCAAAAGTGTCCCTTTGTGCATATTAGACCCATTCCCATTCTACTATGTTACCATTAATTTATGTACTTAGAGTTGCCAAAAACATGAAATTCTGGAAAGACCTTGAATTTTGAACAATTTTCACATGTTAATTAGTAAAATTTTGATTTGACACAGAAGTCTATCATATAGATTCAAATTTTCTTTCATCATAAAAAATTCATTCAATAAAAAACACATTCAAAATAGCTTCACAGCATCTTTACAATGTTGTTGTACTATTTAACACAGTTTTTTTTTAACCTTAAACTAAACATAGACCTAAAAACGTGTACTCTTAAAAAACTGGAGGAAATTTAGAAAACCTGGATAAAATTTCTCAACAACCAGTGGCAACCCTGTACACTTAATAATTTTATTTCAGTTAAAATAATAAAAGTTTTAGAATTTTTTCCGTTACATAGATTTAAGTATTAATAAATATGTTGTGTTTTTTCCAAAAAAAATGTTCCTTTTATTCTATTTTTAAGTTTATGTCAAAATATATTTTTAACTTACCAAATATACTTTTATCTAAGTTTGTTTTGTAAATTAAAAACTAAATTTACAAAAACTAACAGGTAATTATTTGGGATGAATTGTTACTGTCCCAGTTTGACTTGTTTGCTGAATCATCTCTATTTACACAGCACAAGGCTGTTCATAGGAAGCTTGCTGAAAGTATTAATAAGGGTATTTTTAGTTCGAGGAGTTCTGTTCAAGCTCACGTAGTATTCATAGTGAGACCAATATTAAGCGTGATTAAACAGCTGTGTCAACTTATTAGAAAACAAGAACAAAAAATTCTGAGTAATGGAGTTGATTGTCATCTATGGTTTGCTCCTAGAAAAAGCTACTTGTGCCTTCAAAAACTGCAGGTATACTAACTTATACGATTTATAATTAGAATAATCATAACTTCATTAAAGAGTTTTTTAAAGCACAACACACGCTCAGGATATTTTTAAATTTTTTAAAACCTCAGGCTGCCTAAGGATACTTTAGTATTTTTATAATCAACTAGAGTAATTTTAAGATTTTTATAAAATCTCAGGACATATTTTTTCTTGATTTGATGAACGAATGAAATTTAGTTGAGCCAGTTTCAATTTTTTTATGTAACCAATTTTGTTCAAGAACTTGATTTTTATTTATTTTGAAATACTTATTAATTATTTTAGTCTTGCGGCCAGCTCTTCACTACTCTTAGATATTATAGTTTTTGTTTTAAATCTCAAATTATTATCTATCATAACTTGAGTTTATTTTAAACAGAAATAGTTTAAAGCAGGGTTACCCAAAATTTTTTTTTTATAATGTCCCCTTTGAAGAATTAATAAAAGCAATAGCCCCCTCCAATAGTATTTCTCAAAAGTTTACTGTAAGCACTCTTTTATGCACTTAAATTAGTCATCTACTGGAAATTAGATATCCGGCCAGGTCCAAATTTTATTCAAAATTATGATCTGGTCGGGTATTTTCTGCTGCTGATAAGCCTTAGTGTTTTAAAGCTATTGCTGGCTTTTCTTTTGCTGCTAATAAAGGAAAGATCTGGTAAGTTATGAACGCTTGAGTGTGAAGTATTCGGTAATAGCAATAATCAAAAATAAAATTACATAGGTTTTGTTCAAAAAAATGTTTGTTTATTTTTCGTATTTTCATAGGATTTTAATTAAAAACTTGGTTTAATTTTTTTGAATCTAACTCTGTTTTATTTAATTTTTTCATCCCTTCAACTTAAAGTTCCCATTCCAAAATCTTAAGTTTTTTTTCAGGAAGAGCAAGTTTATGGCACATTTTGCAGCATTGATGAACTTAAATTAGAAGCTATATGTCTTGAAGATGATGTTTTATCTTGTGAATACAAAAAAAGTTTTACAGAGCTTCATTTAGATAAAGATAATTCTAGTTTGTTTCATTCTGCGAAGGCTCTTATGAAAATTCAAAAGCATTATGGAATTTTTCCCTCTGTATACGGCAAAGGAACAAACGCTAAAGTAAGTTTCAAAACATAAATATTAAGAGAATTTAGCCATTGAAAATTAAAAAAAATGTTTCGTAGCTGTTGTATAAAAATATGCAAGTGAAACCGTAAAATGTTTTATCTGTAATCACTTTACAGTTAAATAATAAATGTTTTTTATACGCAAATACTTGTACCTAAATGTTTGAACAAAAACCAGATTTTTTTAGAAACTTATTTTTAGCATTTCGTGCTATATTTGCTAAATATATTGTTATGCTTTATGTGCTCTTGCTTGAAAAAAAAAAAGAGTTATATCGCCTTCAATGTAACCATAAGTTGCTCTAAAAGTGCAATTATTTTTCAATTAAAATAGTTTCAAAATAAATTGAAATTTTCAATTATTTTTTTTACCTTTCAAATAATTTATAGCATTTTTTGAAATTGTATACCATGTCTAAAAAAAGTAGTAAAAATTAAGCATAACTGTAGGCGTATCGTATAAAGAACTTCTGTGTAAATAAATCAGGTCTTAATTAGTGATCTACCGGATCCACTATTTAGGATCCGGCCGGATACGGAATCTGATCTTTTTTCTAAATTAAGATCTGGCCGGATCTGTATCCTAAATGTTTTATGTAGTTTCAATAGAGAACAAATTTATAAAAATTAGTTATTATAATACCATTAATTAGTAAAAATTGTTTAATACATATATTTTGTTAAAAAACACAATGTTAGTGTCTAACTAACAGGGTTGCCACAAGGTCAGGAAAAGTCAGGAAAAAATAAGGGATTTTTAAAAAAAGTCAGGAAATTTGACAAAATTAAAAAAAGTCAGATTTTGTCAGTTTAAATTTACAAAATTCCTTATCTTCCAAAGCCTTCAAGTAGTAAAAAATTTCTCAAAAATCCTTTAAAGTCGGAGAAAAATTGCAAAGTTTTTCTTAAAATTTACAAAATGATTTAATTTCCAATGCTTCATCTGGTATAAATTAACAAAATATCCTTTATTAAAGTGCAAAATTTTTCTATTAACATATTGAAGAAGTACCCTACTTGAAAAAGCAGTTTTTATTAGCTTTTTAGTATTGATGATCTGTAGTAAGGACACTTCCATAGTGAAACTGTGATATATATACAAAAGTTTATCAAGCTTAATTTTGGAATCAAAGTGTTTTTTTTTAAGTGAATAATTGAGTTCTTTATAATTAAGCAGTTAGTTTAGTATTTTATGTAACAAGTTGATGTGTGTACTTTACCTATTTATAATTTTTTCACAGTTGTTTAAAATTATAAAATAATTTATAAGAGAAGTATATGCAATGTTTAAGTTTACTTATTATTGTAAAATTTCCTTATATGTTATTCGTTTATTTAGATACATTTGTGTTAGGAAATGCTAAAAAATGTGTCTTCTTTCAGACAAGCTGTGTTTATAAAGTAATATTACAACTATTTTGCTGATAGAGCTGTTTATTGCAAATACATCAATCATACTCATATGGTTCAAGTGATGTAGTAGAAGTTTCATGATTGAATTTAGCAAAAAAAAACTGTTGTTTTAACCTGTATTAAAACTATATTTAAAGCTTCATATAGTTTCAAGTGTTAGATTATGTATTTTAGAATAAGTTTAAACTAAGAGTTGGGTTTAGAAAAGTCAGGAAAATTTTAATAAAGTGAGGAAAAGTAAGGAATTTTTTCTCAGCTTGATCTGTGGCAACCCTGAAATAATGTATTTTGACACTTTTTAACTTTCTATGAAAAAGAACGTTGTAAAAAAAAATTACCTTCATGAAATATCAGTTTGAATATCAGAAAGTTAAATTTCAAGCTATTTATACGACTAAACTTGAATTTTTACCTTGTATGACGTAAAAAAAATAAATGTAACAATGCTTTAAATAATAACGGACTTTTTTTGTTTAAATTATGTTAAGCTTTACATTATACTTTTATTTATAAAAATTTGAACTATAAGATGAACAATAACTTCTTTAGCGACTGTTTATGTTTACAAATTTAAAATTAGGAAATTTAGTAAATAACATTTACTCATATCAACGCCATTAAGCTACAAAGAAACCTTTTCTTGTTTTTCAAGTTTTTATGAAGATATAGAAATTTTTCGCCAGTTTTTGGAAGCAATCTGTTTCGCATTTGTGCGTACAGTTACCAGCTTCTGGAAATAATCTTTCAGATTAAACAGAGATGGTGGTGCCGAAAGATACTTTTTTGCAAACCTGGCAAATGTGTGTATTTTTTCTTGTTTGAGTTCCACCATAACAAAACTTCAGCTTCTTTAACTTCTTTAGCAGATAATATTTTTTCAGCCAAAAAAAATTAATTTCTGTCTCAATCTTTTGATCAACTGAATCTTGTTGTTTACTATCGTTAGTGTTTGCACTTGTTTCCGATTTAAATGTAGAATAGAACGTCAAAAAAATGTTGGGTACATTTCTAGGTAGTTGAGCTTTAGGTTTTTCAGGCGGTACTAGAGGAACTTGACCACTTTGACCAGTCTCACGACAACTATAGCTTTTTCTTCTGATTTCAATAGCCTTACAATCTTCTATTTAATGTTAGCAGGGAAAAAGTTAAGTCGATACCGTGGATTAAGAGCAGTTGTCAGTAAAAACAAGTCGTTATCATAAAGTTTTATTCGTGTGCTGTTTTTAACAGTATAAAACCTTCTTTCAAAAGCCTCTTCTATATTTTCTGCCAAGATTGCTAAGGTTGTAGAAATTATAAGCTTAATGACTTTTTTAGTACTGCTGCATGACAGATTACACTTGACAGCAATGCGTTGTTTTTACTACACTGCTGCGTTACTATGTAAAAGGGTTCGAGCAGCTCATTAAAGAGGCTAACAAGTTTTCATTCATCAGCTGTAAAAAAATTTTCGGGTTTAAATTTGTTGTAAGACACATAGTTCTAGATCAGGGGTCGGCAAACTGCGGCCCGCGGACCGCAATAGTTTTATTTAGTTAGTTTAATAAATTAATATCCTCAAAAAACAAAAGTTAAGTTTTAGTATTATCCTTAAAGGATAATCTATCGCCTAGTTTTTTTGTTCAAAAATATTTTCTTAAAATATTTTTTTTAAGCAAATAAAAAACCTTCCTTTTTTGACCTGCCGACCCCTTTCTAGACACTTGTTTTTTATTTTTTCTAGTCTTTTCAGCATAAGGTAGGTTGAGTTCCACCTTGTTTCAGCATCTTGCACAAGTAGAAAGGCTTTTTGCATTGACACTGATGAACCTGAAGTGACCTGGATTTTTTATTTTCTGGCACGCTGTAGAAGAATGATTAAAGTGGCCAATAGTTTGACAAGCCTTGGCTATTAACACACTTATTTTATTTTCTGAAAACAGTGAACCTTTAATTATAAGTAGAAGCGTGTGAATGAAACAGGGTGTAAAAGAAGATTATAAGAACAACATACCAGCCTTCATGTTAAATAAATTCTCGCGCAGAAATTTTTGTTGAACTATTCCTGCTCTTAAAGTTTCAGTAACCAAATATTAAATGAGCTGTATTTATAGATTTTTTACATTATTTAATATAATTAAATGCGAATATAAAAACTAAATTAAAATTGTAAAGATTTTAAACAAATTGAAACACATCAAAGTTTAGACATATGTAATTTATTAACAAGAGAAATATTTCAAATTTATAAATAGAGCTAAATTATTGAGTCAGTAGAAGAGTCTAATCTGCAAGAAAATTTAAATTAACAATTTACTATTTTTAGTCTAATGGATGTATGTACCTTTATGTTTACAAATGAAAAAATTGAATTACTTAATTAGTCTGTTTTGCTTGACTAATTCTATATATTTTAAATATTCAAAAACACTATAATATAAGTATACAAAACTGAAAGAAGCTGATTGCGGAAAACAAAGTCTTTTAAAATTAACTGGATCCGTAACCGACTAAATCTCAGATAGGATGCGGATCTTTTTTTAAATTAAGATCCGGCCGGATCTGGATCAAGGCAAAAGTTGGCCGGTACCGGGCAGGTCCTTATCCGAATCTTGTATGCGGTAGATCACTAGTCTAAATTATAAAATATTTTGTGCAAACTTTAGGGTAATTTTTGACTTTAAAAAGAGTAAGAATTAGCCGCTTTTTAACTTACCTAATTCAGGGTTGCCAAAAAACCTAGAACTTGAGAAATTTTGAAAAAAAAAAACGTGAAATTTTAAACAATTTTTACATCTTAAGTAGTAAAATTTCTATTTGACACAAAAATTATATCGTATAGATAAAAAAAATATTTATCATCGAAAATATTTAAAATTGAAAAATACATTTAAAGAAGCTATAAGATATCTTTTCAAAGTCGTTACACTATTTAACACAGTTTTTTACCTTAAACTTAATTTTAAACTAAAAATAGACCCTAAAATGTGTAATTTTGAAAACCTGGAGAAAATTTGCCAAAAAAGTTTGGCAACCCTGTTAATTTCTTAAACACTTGAAGCAAGGAAAAACAAAATAAGAATTGAAAACTAGAAATTTAGCTCTATCTAACTATGTATAACACTTGGTTTGTTTTTCTAGTTACAAAAAAGTCGATGACTGCTTGACCCCACTTTTTAGCCTACAGTGTAGTTTTATAAGGTGATAGTTTTTTGATCATTGTAAGAAGTTAAAAACCAGTTAAAAGTTAAAGACTATGAATGTTTACAAAATTAAAAATTAGTAACAGTTTATTCTTTTAAAGTTATAAAACTGTTTGAAACGCAAAATAAAAACATATAGTTTGTGAATTAAGTTTTAAAGATATGAGTATATGTGCTTCGTTTTATCTTGACTAACATGCTACATTTAAAATATACGCTTTATGTTTTGTGCTTAACTCAATATTTGTCGTAAATTGTAAAATTATAAAGAAAAAATGAAGTCTTATTACAAAGAAGGTAGTTTTTTATGTGCCTAAAACTAATTGTTTTAAATTTTGTTTATATTAAGTTTTCCTGTAAAAAGGTAAATAACGTCAACAACTTAAATTGTATATGTTTAATAGAAAGTTATCAGTTTACTGCAAAAAATGACGAATGAGGAAGAAAGCTGTGATTTAGACGAAGACAACTCACAAATTGACAGAGTTTTAGTCATTGACAGATCTATAGACTTACTAACTCCATTGCTTACACAATTGACTTATGAAGGTTTAATAGACGAAAAGTATGGTATTGAACACAGTTCGTTAGTTTTTTCTTTCTCAGCCTAATCTAGATATTTTATTTTTATTTATTTGTAAAGTTGTACTAAGAGTGGGCAACTCTTTTATTCAGTAGGTCAAATTTATAAGAAAAATAATTTTGTGGGCTGGACTTGTTAGAAACAAGTTGTAGCCGGCCGCGAAATTAAGAAAATTGTAAAAAAAATTACTGTAAAAATTAGATACTTCTTAACAGTATATTTGCAATGAATAAATCTAAATTTTTAAGTTTTATTAAGAAAACGATGTTTCACTCGTTTGTACTAAACGAGATTATCAGTTGAATAAAATCTTATTTAAATAGAATCTATACAAGTAGAATAAGGTTTTATTCAACTGAAGATCTCGTTTGATTTTGTTTAAACGAGTGAAACATTGTTTTGTTAATAAAAATTAAAAATTTGAATTTATTATTCTCATAATCATTAAATCGAGAACTTTTATTGTGATCTATAAATTACAAAGTACATAGTTGTGATAGATAACCATTGTAAAAGACCTACTATGTACTTACAATCAAAATAAGTGCACATTTTAAATTATATGTTAATAAAATTTTCAATTTTGTTTGAATAGCTTAAAATGTTTTCAAGCTAGAAAATGAGTCGTGGGTCAAATATTTTTATAAAAGTCCCGGATCTGGCCCGCGGGCCGTACGTTGCCTGATCCTAAGTTATACTTTTCATTTCTGGTTTTGTAGAAAGAATTAAAATGATACTATTTTAGAAATTCCATTGAGATATTTCGCTAAATTACAAATGTATTTATCTTTTATGGAGGGACGGAAAGCTTTGAATTCTCGTTAATATTATTAATTTTTAATAATTATTTTCTGTTTAATAATTAATTAAGCTAGATAATTTCAAATATATTGAATGGGTACCAGGTGTTTTAATTTAAAAAATGTATAAATTAAGAAATAAATAAACCAAATCAAAATTAATTTTTTTTTTCTTCCTTAAATTGATTTTGTGGAATAAATATTTTAGCATAAGAAATAATTTTGTTTGTCTAAAACTCTAAATCCTGAAGTTTGTAAAGGTATGCTAATTAGTTATTTTATTATTTGCTAAATTTTCTTTTTATTACTCCTTTGATTACATTTTTTTAGAATACATGTTTTAAAAGTAGTTTTAACTATTTAAAAATAAGATTTTTAGTTTTAAAAACAAGATATTAGGACTAATTTCGTTACTAAATCTGATGTAAATTGTGTTTTTCTAAACATCTGCCTTCTAGTAGATGTATATAAACAAAAATGGTCTGTATGCTTATTTTATTTTATAGCTTTTACTTGTGTACCACCTGAAAAATTTGTCAATCAATCGAGGTCAAGTGAAGTTCCGACTGAATATAAGAAAATTTCACTGACTTCGAAAAATGCTTTGTATACTGAAATAAGAGATAAAAGTTTCAATACAATAAATTCAGCAATTAAACAGGAGCTTAATCAATTGAAAACGATTGAAAAGGTTAAAAAAAATAAATATTTTACTATAGTTTCAATTAAATGTTTAGCTTTATGTGTTTTGCAAAGGAAAAACCTAAAAAGTTCAACGAGTGATAAAATGGTTAATACTACGTGATACAATAAATTACCAATACTTAAAGTTTTTTGTTACAACGTTTAAGTCTTTAGAATTAGATTTTATATGAAAGTCATATATATTTCTTATTATAGATTTTAGTTGGTTTCTTTTATTGAAGTAATTTGATAAGTTATTCTTTGCAATTAACAATTTAACAACAACGTTTAATCAAGAATCTTAGTTTTTTAATTTGTTATAACTACACAAATATTAGATAATATTATTTATACAGAAAATATAATTTACATGTTTTAGAAGCTGTTTTTCCTAACTATACACATCTATGGAGACCTGATGACCCATTAAATAAGCTCAAAACTGTTGTATAATATAACCTAGCTAATACAGTTTAGATAGCGTCTTTGTATTAAATTAAACTAAAAACTGTTTAAAGTGTTTGTTACCAATTATTACTTATGTCCAAAAACAATTGCGGCACCATTAACAAACTATAAGATCCAAGCCTATGAAAATAGTGTAGCAATTGGTGGATCTCACCCTTGTGGAAAATGCTTATTGTGCAACCGAGGGGGAGTAGGCGGAATGGTGAAAAAAGCTAACTTAATAAAATCAAAAAGTGGTAAAACAATTGAATTAAAAAAGAATTTGAATTGCAAAAATTTTGGGATTTATGCGGCAAAGTGCAATATCTGTGGCGAGCACTATGTGGGACAGACAATTACGTCTTTTTCCCAAAGATGGTGCTCTCACAGACATAACTGGAAGAACATGACCACCAGCGAGACAAATGATCGAGCTGCACTCAAACTTCACTACGCCAACAAGCATCCAACATCGAACAAAACCTTTGAAGAAGCATATTCAATCACTTTTACAGACTCAACAAGCAACCATACGAACTTAGATTATTTAGAGAGTAAATGGGTTAATTTATTACAAGCAAGTATAAACATAAATAAAACAATACTGCCTTTTTATAGATAATAACAAACTTATAAAATCAATAATTTTACAGTAATCGGTTTTTAATAAGATAGTTTCACAAAGAATATTTTTTGTTTCACAATAGTTTTTAACCGTTTGTTTATTTGATAAAATGTTTACCTTAAAATACAATATATTAGAAAAAATAATTTGCTGCTGAAACAAGTTAATTTAATTCTTTATATAATTTTTGCATTATTATCTTATTTAGATTTAAGTTTCGTTTCAAAATAGTTATTTTTATTCAGGGATTAAACTATTTCTTTAAGATAAAAAGTTTGTAAGATACAGCTTGTTATTAATAAAAGTTTTTATAATTACTTTAAGTATTGTTTGGGAAAAGTTTTTATTTTTTTTATTTTTATTTATATTTCGCCGATAGCAGTAACTATTTATTATCAATAACTAACATCAAACAGTTCCTTACTAAGATAGTTTTAATTTAAAGTTTATATTGGTAAAGTGTTTGTTTTTATATTCATTTCATTTGGATTTACTTTTACTTACAAAAATATTATTACAATGTAAAAATCGTCTAGCTTTTAAAATTTTAGTTTTATACACAGTTTTGAATTACTACGTCATAATATATTTTTTAACTTTTATTTATTTTTTTGTTGCATGAATGTGTTTAGTTCTACTAGTTTTAAAGTTTCACTGATGAAGGACGGTTGTCCGAAATTAATTTGAAGAAAACGTGCAATAAACTGGTAGATTTTTAAACCATCGTTAATTTATTTTTTGCAATTATTACTCGAAATACACTCATACAAAATGAATACTCATAACGAAGATGCCAAAAATATAAAGATAACAAGTAACAATCAGTTTACTCGATACACATCAGTGGCTCTGGTAGAAGCAGTCTATCGAAAGCGACGTAAATTTTTTTGCAATCTCTTTTTATATAGTTAAAAAGGAAGTAAAGTATGAAACACTGCTACACGGAAACGGGTCAAATATGCACGAAGGGACATTTTTGCACAAAGACACTTTTGCACGAGGGGTCACTTTTGCACAAGAGTAAAAAATGAATATAATAAAAAGTAAAAAAACAAGAAAATAAAAAGATAAAATAAAAAAGTTACCGACCGGTGGTAAGGGTTAGGGGTAACAGTGATAGTAAAAATAGATAAGAAAAAATACAAAATAATAAAAAAAGTAAAAAAAAATCTAGGATAAAAGAAAATATTTAAACTAAAAAAAAAGTTACTGACCGAGGGTAAGGGTTAGGTGTAACAGTAATAAAAACAACCTACAAAAAACAAATAATTAATAAAAATTTTAAGCGTGCAAAAGTGTCCTTCGTGCATATTAGACTCCTACCCCTGCTAAACATACAACTTAAAAAATAAAAATTAAGTTGAAGGTTTAAAAGACGAAATATATTTGAACTGGATAAGCTATTTCACTTTTAGTTTATTTATAAGAAAACACTAAATGAATCTTTTTAATATGTGTTGTTTCACAATTTAACACTATTCAAGAAAATTTATTGACGCATCATATATTACTAAAAAAATAGTTGTGTTAAGTTTTTTTTTTAACTTTTTTTGAATTTTAGTTACACATAAAAAGTATTATTCTAATAATTCTAACACAAAGTATTTTTTTTTTTTGATTTTATTTAAACGATAAAAGTTTGTTATTAAAATATTAAAATATGCAAAATAAGATATTTTTTATTCTTAATTGTTAGTTATTCAGTTTGAATACTAATAAATGTTTAACTAACAAATTCTGATGAGATAAAATAGTTTTATAATAGATTCAGAAAAATAAGATGTTGCACAATTATTTCCTTATAACCTATTAAGTAGAAAATTGAAATTACTCAATTTTGAAAATAGTACTAAAACTATGTTAAATATAAACTAAATTAAAAGTATTGTTTAAATATCACCTAAACGGTAAATTTTATGAAGACCCAGTTTAAAAATCAGTTACAATTTTAAATTTAATTGAAACAGAGAAAAGACGAAATATGGGGAAACTTAAAAGAGGCACATCAATATGTAAAAGACGTTCCAGAATTTCTCAATAGAAAATCTGCTTTGTCAAATCACATTGCCATTATTGAACTATTGCAGGAACATATAGGTTAGTCGTGCTAAAAGAAAGAGTATATAAATTTTACTTATAAGTATTGTATATGAAATCTATACCTAATAAAATTTTTGTTTTATACCTTTTCAATGATATTTTTAAAGTTTACATGGAAAACTAGGAAATGTTTGAAGATTGTGCTGGTTTCTTTTTAATTTTTTTTTTAGCTGAATTTGAAATTTTATAAATAATTGTATAACAACTTTACTGTATATTGTACACTTAATAATGCGACCTTAGATTTTTCAACGTTTTTTTGTTTGGCAAATGTAACAAAAACCCCTTGTGCAAAATTTTAACTTATTTTAAAAAACTTTCACGGTAGCAAATTTTGATTTTCTGAAAACAATTCCAATGCAAACTGTATGAGAAAAGTCGCAACCCTAAAGATTTTAGCTGGAAATTGTTTTACATGTGGTAATTATCACAAAAATACATTGTGAAGAATGTAAGACGATTTAAAGAAAGTTTCACGGAGGCACACTTCTTGATTTTATGTAATTTTTGATATTTTTGTAAGTTTTCTTGAATATTCTGTTTTTGTGATAGTTACCACATGTAAAACAATTTCCAGCTAAAACCTCTAAGATTGTATTTTTGGTATCCTAAACAGTTTGCATTGGAGTTGTTTTCAGAAAATCTAAATTTGCTACCATAAAAGTATTTTTAGTCAGCTAAAATTTTACACAAGTGTTTTTGTGACATTGACGAGTACAAAAAAGTTAGCAAAAAACTCAAAGGTCGTCGTACTTTTTATGTACACTCACTAAAATTTGGTAAGTTTATATGTAGCATACTTTATTTTTATAGTCTTAGTATATATAAGTACAGCTATATCTTGTTTAGTAATTATAAAATCTTTTTCAAAAAAAAAACTTGTTATATTTAAAACAGATAGAAAATAAATTTGCTTTTAAAATGTTTTGGTTTTGATACTCTAAGAACTTAGAATATGTTATCTTTTTAAAACTTCAAAAAATGCTTTTTTTTTTTGAAAATATTTAATACTGTTAAACAACTATCTATAGTTTATATCTCTAAAGTAGTTACTAATTATCAGAAGTCACATAATAAAAAACAAACTTAATCAAGTTTAAGATTAAGTAGCAGTATTGTTAAACGACGAGTTTTAACAGTTTTTATGTAAATTGATTAAACAAATTACTAATTTAAGCAAGTAGTTTAAAAGCAAGCTTTTAATGTAATTTTTATACGTTATTTATTTAAGCATTGTAATACGTAGCTTATTTTAATAAAAAGACATTTCAAAATGAACTTTTACTATTATTAATTATTTTTTTCAAATAAATGTTAGCTTTTATAAAGTTGAGCAGTTTATTTAAAAACTTGATTAAATTTTCTCATGTTAATTACTATTGAAAGGATCTGACGATTTTCAAGATATTCTTCAAACGGAGCAAGATATTATTAATTTTGTCAATACGGATAAAATAAATAGTCACATTGAAGATTGTATATTTCAGCGCAAGCCCATAACTCAAGTTTTAAGATTAATCTGTCTTCAGTCTATATGTAACAATGGTCTGAAGCAAAAAATAGCTGATTATTACAAACGTGAAATTCTCCAGGTATAATAATAATTAATACACGTCTAGTGTAATTCATAGAAAAATAGTTTAGCTGACCAACCTTTTTTGCATTTTGATATTTACACTACTTAAGATAGAAATAAAGGGTAGCAAATGTGTAAGCATTTATTGTAAAGACAATTAAGGTT
Source organism: Thalia democratica (assembly GCF_965202585.1). Lineage (NCBI taxonomy): Eukaryota > Metazoa > Chordata > Thaliacea > Salpida > Salpidae > Thalia > Thalia democratica. The sequence continues at coordinate 52,026,185 of NC_139168.1, read as the reverse complement.
TTTAGCTTGAAAAATTTGATTATAAGTTTCTAAGTGATTGTAACCAGGCTTATACTATTTGTTATTACTTGCTAAAGTATAGATACTTTATTGAGTAGTATCTAATTTTTTTTTTTAATAATTTTAAAACAAAATATAATTTATCACTAAAAGCTTGACTTCTAATTTTTACTTGAATATGTTTTATTTGATGTTTATTAACATTATTTTTATGGTTAATAGTAGGGCTGCTACTCCTTAGGCAAGCTCAGGCTGGTTAAGAGTTTTTTTCTTAAGCTTAGCTTTTTTTAATGGTGTACTTAATTATGGTTCTTAAACTTGGAATGTCCTAACATCGATTCTTATAAATCATGCTATTTTTTTCATTTCTTCAAAAATTAGCAAACCTGGTTAATATAAAAAGTCTTCTTAAGGAATACAACTACAGATTTAATTTTGCACAGACATACGGCTATAAACATTTATTATCCATTGACAAACTTGAAAAATGCAATTTGTTCAAAATAGAAGGAATTAATAATGATATGTGGAATTACAACATAATCAATCGATCACTGCACCTTACTGTAGATTCGTTCAATGAACAGGTTTTTTATTAGTTTTCTACATTTAGAAAACTAGTTTAAAGTTTCTTAAACTTGTTAATCTCAAAGCTATATATTCAAAGTAATGTTTTTTTTTAGTATTTATGTTTTTAAAAATATTACTTTTATGTTTTTTAGTTTATATCCTAAAACCAGTTTGCTTTTAAAAAACCTATAGTACTATTTTATACAAAATACTCGGTCTTATGGTCTATATAATACGCATTCCTCATTATTTTGTATATTTTTGGTATATTCATTAAGTTGATGTGTTTTCGCTGTGAAAATAAATATTATTTTTTACAATTTGTTTGAATTTTTTTTCCGCCTTGACAAGAGTGTACCTACAATTTGAAGTTATTTTGTGTGGTTTACTCAAATGGTTTTGATTAATATAACGCTGTTTTTAAGTTTAGTATGTAACTGTTACATATTCTTGTAATTTTTTATATGTGCCTTGTATAGCTTATGATATTGTCACGATTTCCTGGCGCTGTACTACTCTTAGACAGCGTCGGAGGTTCGGACCCAATTGATAATTCCAATGCTAGATCTTCCAACAGGGCAGATCCACTTCTCGTAGTCATCTTATTAATTAACTTGCTAATAATCCTAGTGCTCATAACGGGCGATACTTTTATCTTATTGTTATAATTCAAATGAACAGTTACGTAATCAAGGTAAGTCAAGCTATGACAATAAGAAGTACAACGAAACAATTTATAAATAAAAATTACTAAATGTTAGCATAAAAAGAATGAATAAAACTTAGAAAAATAAAGCACAATTAATACACAAAAAATTAAAAGAGTAATAACGACTACTGCTGAATCTGTAATAAACTGATAATAGCCTCGTAATAACTCATGCGTGGTTATATCTAGTGTTTTAACACCCCTATTTGGTTTATTTCTCTCAAATCTCATAAGAGAGCAGTCTCATAGTCTGCTACAAAACAATTGATATAGAGGTTCTTTTTTAGGTATCACTTATAAATTTAGTTTAGTTAAAACACTTTTTAAATGTTAAGCTGAGAAACGCTTGAAAAACGTATCAACATATTAACACATACTTAATAAAACTTATACTATAAATATTTGTTTTAAAGGAATAAATTTGTTTACAAATTGTAATTTTATACATAAATGTTTTAAATGACAACTAAAAGTTATTTTTTTAACATGAAACTTAATTTAATTTTGGAGTAAAATTTTATACAAATTTAAAGATGGAAACTTTTTTCTAAAGTTTACTGTATATACTTTTCTTTTTTAATTGAGCTGTAGGCTTCAAGTATTTAGACAGTTTTCTTAAATAAGTTCAAAAACGTTTAAATTTTGATTTCTTATTTTTACGGAAAAACCTTTATTCAACTAACGGCATTTCACTGTACAGTAACCTCTCGCTTATTTACGCACATTGTGTCCACAGAAAAAGTGCGTAAAGATATGAGAGATCGTAAAGAAACGAGCGGTACCAAATAAACTCACTATAATGGCTGTTTTTTAATATTGCTTCTAGTTAAAAGCAGACTGGGCACTTTCCCACTTTTAACTATTTGTTTACTTAATTTATAAATATGAAAACAACAGATAAAACTATACATATATTAGAAAAAAATGTTTGAATTTCTATAAAATAACAATACGGGTAGAATTAGTTTTACTATTTTAATAATAATTAGAAATTATTTTTATTTATATGTGACATTTATATTCTTTTCTATTTAGCAAATGCAATTTAAAATTAAGCATTTCTTTACAATTATAAAATGGTGTTTATTAATATATAGGGCAAGACTGCTGTATTATTTTTTTGTGTTTTAAACTCTCATTATTTTATTATACTTTTATTATTAAAACAGTCATGTTTATTTCAGAATTTTGATTTAATCTCTTATTGTTAACAAAATTTCTGATATACTGAGGTATAACTAAATGTTTATCAATTAGTCAAGGAATATAAATTTACAAAGTCTAAAGATATAGAGAGGTGTGTTAGCATTCAAAAAAATATTTTTATTCAAAAATATACATTAAACCTAATTTGTGCAATATTAAGAAAAATGAAAGTTTTTATTTTCTGAATTTCATAAAATTCTGAAATGCGTAACTAAACGAGAGTGCGTAACGTCACGAGTGCGTAAAGATCCGAGAGGTTACTGTACATAAAACATGATCAGTTCTGTAAATACTGTAAACATTCATTAAATAAAATCATGCGAAATAGCTTAGATTAAGTATTTCTGTGTTAAGTATATCTACTTCAAAAGTATATTTATAATCACAAAAAAAGTAGAATTGTGTAACATGTAGCTCACTTTAGTGTATTTGTACTTATACTCTTTTTTGTTTAGATTGTTTATTGTTAAATAAGTAATTTAAATAAATAAGAGGGGTTTATCCTTCAAACAGTTTACAAACATTTCTCAAGAATAAGTTAAACTAAATTTAAAAGTGTTAAGCTAGAATTTAGTTAAAGAACAGCTGTAAATTTTTTTAGTATCAAACAAGTATTATTTATAATCAATAAAAAAAAAATAATTAAATCACAAAACTACAAGAAATACGTAAAAAAGTTATAAAAAACATCCACAAACCTACAAATTCAAGAGTATGAAAAACTGTCCCGAACCATTTGGAGAAGTTTACATATTATTTTTATGCAAATATATAAGCTAACTAAGTAAAATGTTTAGCAATAGCAAAAAATCAAACAGTGTATTTTATTATAGTATAAGATTTGTGAACAAGACAATACTTATTTTTATAAATCAAATATTTTTTGTTATTAAGTTTCAAAAAGTACTATAGAATTACTAAATCATACTGTGTTTAAAATAATACATTAAACATACATAGGAACCGAATGATATATCATATGTGTATAATGGATATGCACCTCTAAGTGTAAAGCTTGCTCAAATACTCTCAAACCCTGGATGGCGATCTATTGAAGAAGTATTAAAACTATTACCTGGTCCTACAGTTAATGATGTGAAATTAACGAAAAGCAATACCACACGTAAGTATAAATTTTTTTAAATATTTTTTAAGTTATAAAAACAAGTATTATAAGGGGGTTTTAGTCACATCAAGTTTGTAGTACTTAACAACTTTTTTAAATGAATTATTACAAGGCTTAATAACAAAATGAACTTAATTTTTAATATGTCAAAACTTAAAAAATTTCTGTTTTTTAAAGTTTTAAAATTTAAGGCTATAGAGGGACTCCCTTTGAATTTTAGGAGTTGGTTTAGTTTTTATAGCTTTATCATAACTATCAGACACTTTTTAACTCCTAAAAAATTCAAAGTATCTTTCGATATATTTCAGGGATCAAAGTTCTTGAGTACAATAAGTTTTTTATGAATTTCGAAAAAGACTCATCATAAATATATCTTCTCTTTCATTAACCTTCTTCAAACTTTTACATTAGGCAGGGTTGCTACTCGGTCAGGAAATCAGGAAAAGTCAGGAAAATTTTTTTTTAATGACAAAAGTCAGAAAAAAATGGGGGGTTTTGAAAAAAAGTCAGGAAGAGTCAGGAAATTTGATAAAATTAGAAAAAAAAAGTCAGATTTTGTCAGTTTAAATTTACAAAATTCCTTGTTTTTTAAAGCCTTCAAATGGTAAAAATTAATTAAAAGTCCTTTAAAGTCAGAAAAAAATTCCAAAATTTTCTTAGAAATTTAAAAAAATATTTAATTTTTCTTCCAATGCCTTCATCTGGTATAAATTAGTAAAATATCCTTTATAAGCTGCAAAAATTTTCTGTTAACATATTGAACAACTACCCTACTTAAACAAGCAAATTTTGTAATCTTTTTAGTATTGATGATCTGTAGCAAGGACACTTCCATAGTGAAACTGTGATATATACACAAAAGTTTATCTAGCATAATTTTAGAATCAAAGTGTTTTTTGTTTAAGTAAATAATTGAGTTTTTTATAACTAAGCAGTTAGTTTAGTATTTAATGTAACAAGTTAATGTGTATACTGAAGCTGAATGCAGACCAGATGAAGGAAACCATATCTTCATTAGATGAAGAGGTTGAAGTGCTAATAAAAAAACGGAGAAAATAAATTTTAGTACAAGCATTTAAAGAAAAAATATTTAAATAAGTTCTTTATTGTTTTAATGTGTTAACTGTAAAATTTCGTTATTGTTTTTAAGGTTGAAGTTGTGAAAGTTCCTTATTGATTTAAGGATTTAATTGTAAAAGTTCCTTATATGTCGTTTCGTTTATTTAGATACATTTATGCTAGAAAGTTCTAAAAAATTGTGTTCTTTATTGTTTTAAGGTTTCAACTGTAAAAATTTGTTAGTATTTTAAGATTTTAGTTGTGAAAGTTCGTTATTAATTCAAGGTTTTAATTATAAAAGTTCCTTATATGTCGTTTGTTTATCTAGATACATAAATGCTAGGAAATGCTAAAAAATTATGTTTTTTTTCAGACAAGCCGTGTTTATAAGGTAATAATACAAGTATTTTGCTGATAGAGCTGTTTATTACAAACATCAATCATACACAGATGGTTTAAGTGATATGGAAGTTTGATGATAGAATTCAGCAAATAACTGTTGTTATTAACCTGTATTAAAATTGGATTGAAAGCTTTAAATAGTTTCAAGTGTTATATTATGTATTTTAAAATAAGTTAAATTTAAGAGTTTTATTTAGAAAAGTCAGGAAAATTTTGGTAAAAAGTCAGGAAATTTTTCTCAGCTTGAGCAGTGGCAACCATGATTAGGTCATATACTGAATTTTTTTTAATGTAGTTTTTTATTGGCAAACTGTGACTACAAATTAAATGATAAAATTGATTTTTGTTTTTCGAAAGTTTCCAACTTCAACATTGAATATCTTTTGCCTAAAGCTATAACACTTTTAATCTTTAACTGTTTAGCTTTTTCTTCGAATTAGACAAAACTTAAATGTTAAGTTTAACTTTTAAAGCTAGACTTCTTTTAAAGTGTAGTTAATTTTAGCTATTTCTTTATGAAGACCACTAGGAGAAAAGGCTTGTTATTATTTAATAAAGGTAGTTTAATTATCCTTTCCTAGTTAAACACGTTTTTTTTGGATACCTAATATATAAAGAGCAAAGCCATACAATTCAATGGGTAGAAGTCTAGTATGCACAAAGGGAAACTTTTGCACGAAGGTAAATTTTTGCACAAAGACACTCTTGCACGGCGTAAATTTTGCACGAAAACACTTTTGCACGAATTTAATTTTTTATTTTACTATCACTGTTACCCCTTACCCTCGTTCGGTAATTATTTTATGTTTTATTTTATTAATTTTTTTCTTTTTGATTTATAACTTTTATTAAGTTTTATTCTAATTTTCTTTTATCACTGTTACCCCTTACCCTCGGTCGGTAAATGTTTTTTTATGCTTTTTAATTTAATTTTTTACTCTCGTGCAGGGGTGTTGCACTGCCGCAATTGCACCACCTTAAAATTTTGTAAGAAAAAATTAAGTATCTATAACGTTTTCGTTATTTCCTAGAACAAATCTCTTGTAAAATTCCAATTTAGAAAACGACCATTTTGCTCACTTCACTACCGCAAACTCTTAGATGACTGCCGCAAATGAACTCAAAATAGCAAAATTTCTTCAAGAATTACCGCAAAATCAATATCTTGCGGTAAGTAAGCTAAGTTGAAAATTTTCTGAAACAGTACAGGTTTAAATATCACTCCACAAGTTATTGTAAACAAAAAATGAAAACAAAGCTAAGCAGAGCACACGCGATTCAAGCAGAGGCAACTCGTGCAAAAGCATTTCAAGCAGAGTCAACTTAAGCAGAAGCAACTCGAGCAAAAGCAACTCGAGAATAGGCAACTCAAGAAGATGCAACTCGAGCAGAGGCAACTCGAGCAGAGGCAACTCGAGCAGAGGCAACTCAAGAAGAGGCAACTCGAGCGGAAGCAACTCGAGCAGATGCAACTCGAGCAGGGACAACTCAAGTAGGGGCGAATCGATCACCTTCAACTCGGATTTTTTTTCTGCACCACCTAAGAAAAATACCACGCGACGCCACTGCTGTCGTGCAAAAGTGATTCTTCGTGCAAAAGTGTTTCTTCGTGCATATTTGACCCGTTCCCCAATTGTATAGGCTCTTTATAAAAGGCACAAACTAAAAATGCAAAAAACCTTAATTTTATTAAAAATCTATCTCCAGCTGTATTTAAAAAAATTTCTCCTTAAATTTTGTTGAAAAAATCCTTTCATTATTATTTCCATTATTTCCAAAAAAAAACTGGAATCCTTTAAAAACCTGGAAATACCTAAAACTTGGCAATTTAGGCAAAAAAACTGGTAAGACCTGCAATTTAAGAAATTTTGAAAAAGACCTTGAGTTTTGAACAATTTTATTATTATTAGATATATAATTAACTCAATACAAACAATTAATTTATGATATTAAAAATTTTTCAAACTTACTTAATTTTTATATACAGTAGGGTGCCCCAATCTTGAATTTTCGCAAAGTTTAATTTTTTGACGTTGGGAAATCGCATGAATAGAAAGCACAAAAAAAAAACTGCTTCCTAGCTTTAAGCCTGTTGGAGAAAATTACTTTTTTAAAATTTGCTTTATATCGGTATATTTTAAAAGAGGAAAAAAGACTAGTTCACTAATAATTTATGTTCTCCTACGTTTTTTGAGATAATTACCTGAAACGTTAAGGAAACGTTCCTTGCCATACTTTAAAAATTCTGTAAAAAACAAATTAAAAAAAAATAACTGAGTTTTTTTTTGTTTTTTTTTCATAAAATGTTTATTTTAATTTTTTATTTTGTTTTTACAGAATTTTCTATATATGACATGGAACATTTCCTAACCGTTTCAGGTAATTATTTCAAAAAACGTAGGAGAACATTAATTATTAGTGAACTAGTCTTTTTTCCTCTTTTAAAATATACCGATATAAAGCAAATTTTTCAAAAGTATTTTGCTCCAACAGGCTTAAAGCTAGGAAGCTTTTTTTTGTGCTTTCTATTCATGTGATTTCCCAACGTCTAAAAATTAGACTTTGCGAAAATTCAAGGTTAGGGCAAGAGATGCACCCTACTGTACATAAAAATTAACTTTATAAGTTTCAAAAACAAAAGCAGATTTCAAAGACAAAAGCATATTTGTTAAGGCAAGTTTCTTCATTTTAAAAAATTTACTTTAAATATATTTACTTATACAAACTTGGTTGTATTTCTGTATCATATTATTTTGCTTATACTAGTTTATAAAATGTTTAAGTTAAATTATTTTATATGTATATATAGTTTTAATAAAGTTTTACGGTTTCTAGAAACCATTGTTTCACTAGTTATCGAACAAAAATCATAAATTTGAACTTAAGTTTTTTGAATAACTGTTATCAATAATTGTTATGTCATCAAGCTGAACCGTTTTTAGCTAAAAGACTATAAGATGTTTAAAGTTTGATGCTTTAATAAAAATAATAGTTAAGCTTTTGAAATTGTGTAAAATAGCTATTCGTAAAGTTTTGACAATTAAAGCAAAGTTATTTTCTTATTTCAGACTAGAAATGATTTTTTAGGAGTTTTATTTTTTTATATTACAAAGAGTATAACCTTTTATAAATTTAGAATATTTTTTTTAGTTACAACTTTTGAGCTAATACTGTGTTTATATTTAAACTATAATTAAGTTTTTTTTTTACTTCTTAAATGATTTTTTAATTTTTTGTTGTAATATATCAAATAAACATATATATGTTTCGTGTGTTTTACTTTAAGCATTAGATTCGAATACCCAACTTATTGTTACATGGTTTTATTTTTCTCTTCACTGTTCTTCTGTAAATTACGTTTGTTAATAAACATTTGTTATCAATCAGATAATTAAAGTTGCAGCTGCATATATTTTATTCTTATGTTTTTCTTCCAACAATTTCCGACTACAATACATAAATTTTCTCTTTTTTTAATTTAGCTCGCACAGCATCAAATTTTTTTAAAGTTTCTGCTTTTATTTTAGAGTTGTGTTGATGCATAGCTGAAAAAAAAAAACAATTTGTAGGTTTTTGTCTCAACCGTTGAGAAAAATGGTGGTGTGAAGCAAAAAATATGTTTTCCTTTGGTTGTTTTTTTTTGTTTCTAGTGTTGTACTTGTTTAGATTTTGTTTGTGACATACTTTACCTAGGGATTATTAGTAGTATTCTTTCGCAATTTAAAAAAAATGTTCGTCTTTGGGTATTTATGTCAATACATTGTTAACAACATAATAAAGATGGTTTAATTTTACATTAAGTTAGGTAGCTTATAAGTTTAATTTTCTATACAGTTCGTAAGTGTCGTAACATAGGTCTAGCCTAGCGACCGGCCCAACGATCAGATCTGGCCTGTGACATAAATTTAAGCCAAAAAACAACTAAAGTAAAAATAACACGTTTAATTATTTTTTAGCTTTTTATTGTAATTTAAATGATTTTATACAACCTATTTTCTTTAAAAATATCTTAATAAATGACAAAAACTTTGAATAACATTGTTTGGTATATTTCACTTTGACAGGTTGTTTTAAAGCTCAAAGGTGTTTTTGAAAATTAAACTATCAGGTACAACTATCTGAAATATTGATATTTGGTTTTAGGCCCGTATTTTATGGCTTGCTTGATACTAATTAGACAAGTTTAAGTTTTTTTTTTAATGAGCAAAAGTTTCCAATGCTCTTTTATGTTTGTGAGTAAATTGTGCTGCGAACCTTATGTTTAGTTCATTACATTTTTACTATAAAAAATACATCGGCGAAAGGCTCATAGCTTAAGCCTGGATTTTTGTATGTCGTGAGACAGGATCAAGTTAACATAAAGATTTGATCATACAGTTTCGATCATGATATAGATTCAATAAGAACGAAACCTGGGTCTCAGTCTACCCAAACCTTGTGATCTGATGGTCGAAAAGGTATGATCAAACTTATAAGTTAAACGCTTACTAATGTCAGGGTTGCCAAATAACCTGGAATCCTGGAAAATCATAGAGTTTGTCAATTTAGGCTAAAAAAACCTGGAATTTGAGAAACTTTGAAAAAACTGGAATTTTGTACAAAAATCACTTAAAAACCTGGAATTTTGAACAACTTGTTCATGTTAAGTGATATAATTTTGATTTGACACTAAAAGTTCATCTTTTAGTAAAAAATAGTTTGTCATAATCAAAATGTTTTTTATTAAAAATCAAATTTTAAGTAGTTTTTCAGTATCTTTTAAATGTTGTTATACTACTTAACACAGTTTTATACCTTAAACTTAATTTTAAACTAAAATAGACCCGAAAACGTATAATTTTAAAAACCCGGAAGAAATTTTGAAAATCTGGAGAAAATTGGCCAAAAACATTTGGCAACCCTGTAATGTATGTTTAGTATATTTTAAAGTGAAATTAAAAAAACACTAAGCCCGCACATAACTTTTTATTTTGAATTTGGCACATGAATAATTTTTTCTGTAAATCTAGCCCGACCCTAATGAAAATCTGATGAGTGCTGACCACTGGTCTAGTCTAAAACTAAGCTAAGAAAAGTCGTTTGTGTTTTATATGGTTTTATTAGATGTTAAATTGACCTAGTGTTTTACTATTTCACGCATTTAGTCTGTTTATAAACTTCTACGTAAAAAAATTAATATCATTTAATTTTAATGTTACATTGACTTAAACATACACAATTAAAAAACATATTTTAAGGTAATCAACAAGGTACCGGATCATTCAACAGTTCTCAGTCAAGGGGAGATCAGTCGTGTCTTACACTAGTATTTTTTATTGGAGGGGTTACATACAGTGAAATTTCGGCGTTAAGATTTCTAACATCTGAAGTCAATGATGGTACAGATTATCTGGTAGCTACTACCGATATTATAAATGGGGAAAAACTTATAAATCAAATTATTGCTAAAAATTAATAATTTGTTTATAAAAATTATTTTAGCTTTTTTTTTTAATAGGATTGATTTCACATGCAGTTGTTTTAAAAATAAAATATAAACATTTGATAATCATATAGCTGCATTTACAAGTATTTTAAATGGTTAAACAAATGTATTTTAGTTTGATACTCATAAAAAGTAAGTATTTCTCTACTTGCTTATAATTACTTTAATGTGTTTGATATTAAAAAAATTAGTTATTGTAGTTAAAAATTAACTATTTTCTCTGTATAATTTTTTATGTTTTTAGATTATTTAAAGAAAATAATTTTCCAATACATTTATAGTAATTATATTTTACCTTTATATGAACAAATGATTAGTTTTTAAGCTTTTTGTGTAATGATTTACCAACTTTGTGCAATAATATCTTTCTTTGCTTGAAACTATTTTTTATTTAAGTAATTATATCATTTAGCTTGAAGCTAAGGCCCATAAAGCAGAAATTTAATTTCATAAACTTAATTCTTAGTGTAAAACATATGTGCAGAAAAACTAAACGTTTAAATACACTTTTATAATAGTTTGATTTTAATAAATTGTAAGTTCTTTGGTATTAATTAAAAAAAATTCTTACTATGGTAAATTTCAACAATTAAAAAAAAATTTATAAGGTAGAGCAAAAGCCAGAAAAACTAAATAAATAAGTTGTTTTTAAAATAGGCTAACTAAAACTAAGTGAACAATTTGTATAAGTAAAACATGCTTTAAGTACAGTAACCTCTCGCATCTTTACGCACTCGTGACGTTACGCACTCTCGTTAAATTACGCGTTTTAGAATTCCAAAAAATTCAAACAATTAAATTTTAGTTTTCTTTATAATTGCAAGAATTAGGTTTATTGTATATTTTTAATGTAAAATATGTTTTTAAGTACTAACTCACCTCTCTATATCTTTATACTTTGTAAATTTATGTTCTTTGACTAATTGATAAACATTTAGTTACACCTCAGTACATCAGAAATTTTGTTAACAATAAGAGATTAAATTAAAATTCTGAAATACATATGACTGTCTTAAATAATGAAACAATGAGAGTTTGTTTTACAAATAAATAATACAGTACTCTTGCCCTATATATAAATAAGCATCTAAAAAATAAATTTAATGAAACTTCTTAGCAAAAAGTAGCAGTGATACTTAATAATTTAGAGCTGACACTTTGAAGAAATCTCAATTATTTATTTTAGGCAACATATCACTAATTTTCATTTGACGTTTTTTTAGTTTAAGTACTTCTTCTGTAACACTTTCTTTGCACAGCAATTTGCTAAGTAAAATAGAATATAAATGTTAAGTATCCAATAAGTTAGATATATGTAAAGATCAAGACAAAATCTACTTATTATTAAAATTAGTCAAATTTTTATACAAGTATTATTATTTTTTATAAAATTAAATCCTTTTTTATTTAAATGTATAGTTTTATCTTTTGTTTTCATATTTATAAATTAAGTAAACAAATTGTTAAAAGTAGGAAAGACCTCAGTCTGCTTTTAACTAGAAACAATATCAAAAACAGCCATTATATTAAGTATATTTGATACCTCTCATATCTTTACGATTTCTCATATCTTTACGCACTTTTTCTGTGGACACAATGTGCGTAAATAAGCGAGAGGTTATTGTAAATATTTTTTATTATTAGATATTTTTACCTTCTACGTTAGGTGTGGGCAATGTTTTGAAATCAACGGACCAGACCCGAAAAAAATCCTTTTACGAGCCGGAGTATTTCGAATTAGTGATTTACCGGATCCAGCCGAATAATGACATTTTAGATCCGAATCTGACTGGATACTAATCTTAAGTCGTGACCCAGATCCGGTCAGATTTTAATTTATATAAAAGTCTCGGATTCGGCCGGAATCTAGTTTTATGGATACAGTTCAAAAAATACTTAATAGGTCTGACAACATAAGATGTAGATTAAGACATTTCAGATGTTTAAATAATGTCTATAAATAATTTTGACAAAGGTACGTATGTAAAACATCGTACTTAAAAAAACACTTTGCTTTGGGTAACTTGACAAAAAAATATTCCAACTAAGTTAAGCAACACAAAATATTAGGACTATATAATGAATTTATTAATACACAGAAATTTACAAAAGTTATTTTTTAGTATGTTTTTTAAGTAAAATTTTTATAGTTTTGTTTAATATGATACAAAGTTTTGTAAAACATACCTTTTGCAGGCCTGTCACTTCTATCGCGGGCCAGCCATTTTTATTAGTGGACCGGATCCCATTTAAGTTTAAAGAACGGTCGGGGGCCGGTCATTTTCAAGCTGAGGGCCGTACGTTGACCACCCCTATTCTAGGTTGTTTTACAACTTTTAGGCTACGTCTGACTCTAAAGTTAACTTTTTATTTAGTTAAATACCTTATTACTAGTAGAGAGTAAATTTATTTTTCGTATTAAGGTGTTAGATTAGAATTATTTGTACAGAAAAATATTACTTTATGTATTGGGTTTTCAAACGCATACTAACCATTGTTGTTTTTTTTTCTTATCAGTATTTCAGATCGTTTATTTAGATACATTTATGCTAGGAAATTCTAAAAAATTGTTTTCTTTATTGTTTTAAGGTTTCAACTGTAAAAGTTCGTTATTATTTTAAGACTTTAGTTGTGAAAGTTCGTTATTAGTTTAAGGTTTTTATTATAAAAGTTCCTTATATATTGTTTCGTTTATTTAGATATATTTATACTAGAAAATTCTAAAAAAGTGTGTCTTTTTTCAGACAAGCTGTTTTTATTAATAGAGCTGTTTATTGCAAATACTTCAATCATGCACAGATAGTTCAAGTAATGGAAGTTTGATGATTGAGTTCAGCAAAAAAAAAACAGCTGTTTTAACCTGTATTAAAATTAGATTGATAGCTTCTTATAGTTTCAAGTGTTAGATTATGTATTTTAGAACAAGTTTAAATTAAGGGTTTGATTAAGAAAAGTCAGGAAAATTTAGGTAAAAAGTCAGGAAATTTTTTTCAGCTTGATCTGTGGCAACCATGTATATCGCACACAATAGTATTTTTGTAAGGATAGATAGAAAACAAGTTAGTTATATAAAAAAAGTCGTACTTCATTGATAATTTTGATGACATTCAAAATTGGTTTTTAATTTCTGTTAGGTCAGATATAACTTTAACTATACACAAATTTACAGTAAATATTAGTCAAAATTTGTCGCGGTTGCCACAATCTGAATAAATTGATTTTTTTCAGGTTATTTGTGAAACTCAGACTTGTTTGAAGTTTTGTTGCAAAAATTGAATTTTTACTAAATAAGAGGCTATTTTAGACAAAACCAAAATATTTTTTGATCTAAAATAGGCAATATTTTTCAGTTTATCGATTTTTGTACTGAATATTTGTAATGTACAATGTTCAATTCTTACGTCATATTGTTTTTGTTATTTTGTAATTTTTTTTATCTTTGTTTACCAAAGTACTTTTTATTTCAAATTTGAACTGGCTGAAGATTAAAGACAATCTTTTTTGTCTTTATGAAACATATGTTCCAGTATTTTTAAAATAGTACATTTCGAAAAATTATTTAAAAGCCCTTCAAGTGGGCTCAGTAGAAGGTGTTCAAGTTTGAATAATAACCTTATTTTATTTATATATATATATATATATATAATTTATTGAAATGGCGATTTTAAAAACTCTGGAACATATGTTTCATAAAGACAAAGAAGATTGTCTCTAATCTTCAGCCAGTTCAAATTTAAAATAAAAAGCACTTTGGTAAACAAAGATGCAAAAGTTTACAAAAAAACAAAAACATTATGACGTAATAATTGAACATTGTACATTACAAATATTCAGTACAAAAATCGATCTACTTTTTATTTTAAATTTGAACTGGCTGAAGATTAGAGACAATCTTCTTTGTATTTATGAAACATATGTTCCAGAATTTTTAAAATCGCCATTTCAATAAATTACTTAAAAGCCCTTCAAGTGGGCTCAGTAGAAGGTGTTTAAGTTTGAACATTAACCTTATTATATATATATATATATGTATAAAATAGTTTATTTCAAGATGTAAAACTAAAAGGACTCGAGTTTCGTGCCCATGCACTCATCAGCTTTAAAACAAGTTTAAAATAAAGCACAAAACAAAAACACACAAATGAAAGTTAAAAAATTTAGCATAAATAGATTATGACGTAATTTTGAAACTATCAAAAATCATGCAAAACAGCTTGTGCAAAATTTAATTTACCAATCGACAATAAACTCGCAAAAAATCATAAAACTTCAGTGAGTAAATATATATTACGACAGATAATTGAACAGATAAAGATAAAATTAAGGTACAAATTGAAATTTAGATTATTTTAAGATGAAATATTTAATTTTATTATTATTATTAATACTACAATTACTGTTATTAATGTTATGTTACTATTAAAATTATTTACAATATTATTAATATTATAATCATTACTACTGTTACTTTTAAAACTATTATTATTATCGTTATTATAATTATTATTGCAATTATTGTTATTATTACTAATAATGATGCTGTTATTACTTTTATTATTGTCATTACTATGTTTATTATCGTTATTACCGTTAAAAATGTCATTATAATTGTTATTACTAGTATTATTGTTTGTTTTCATGTATGTTAAATTACATTTAAAACCACTTTTTTTTAATACATTTTCATATCGAACTTTTATTTCGTTAAATATTTCTTCACTGGATGATAATGAGCTTAAGCGTTTCTGGGTCATTACTGGGATAGCTTTCTTTATATGTGGGGGGTGGTCGGAATTTGAATTGATAAAATTAGTTAAACAATTTGGTTTTCGGTAAGGGCGAAAAGTACCATCAGATAGGCTTAAGGTGACATCTAAAAAATCAGTCACTTGATTACCCAGATCTAAGGTAATTTTGAAACCTATATCTGACATTACCTTAAACACTTGTTTCCTTGTTCTGTCATATACGACAGGTTTTGCTAGATCTATGACACCTAACCCATCGTCTCTATACAAACTACAGTTACTGAAAACATTTTGCAGTTTACTGAGGATATATAATCCGACAAGGTCAAAAATCTCTGCACCATGGAAGCTTCCCATAGGCACAAATATGTAATAATATAATTAAACTAATTTAAAAGAGCACTGAAAATTTTTAAATAACATCGCTTCAAAAAAAAAATCAGTGCTCTTTTAAATTAGTTCAATTTAACTCTAGCTAGCTAGTAATTTGTTAAGTTATAAATTAAATTCAAATCCCTTTGTTCATGGTAATATGTAAGTCATTTAGTTAGCAAATTGTTATCTAATTTATTTCAAAACAACGTTTTTGAGAAGAAATATTCAATTAGAAAAGTTACTAATTGAAAAGTTTTTTAAAAGATCTGTAATACAATTATTGACATTTGACAATTGAAGTAAAAAGATAAAATTTAACTATAGCATCCAACACCCTGATTATTGCTTTTGTATGTTTCCATGTTTTATTTTATATTTTTGTTTTAAAAGTAAATTAAATTAATTTTTAAGTTTATTAATATTAGAATATTAACAACATAAAGATAAGCAAGTATTTAAAGATGTTTGAAGAAATGTTTAAAATTTTGAAACTTAAAACCCATTTAAATTATCAAAAATATAGGATTCAACAGGTAAATTATCTTAAAGAGTTATTACGTTCTTAAAAAAATACATTTGTTTAACAGCGAATAGCACAGTGAGGATATTCGAAGCTGGAAGTAAACAAGTAATGAAAATTAAAGTGAAAAAATAAAGGTTGATCTAAAAGTGCATGTAATACATTTAGAAAATAGGTTCTCAAAACAGTGTTAGAATATATTTGTATATTAATCAAATTTAAATCAAGATTTGTTTTACTTATAAGCAAAATTAAGTGATCTTTAAGCTTCCTTTTTTGAACTTGGTTTTAGTTTTATTTTTCTTAACTAATATTAATTTAATTCAAGTATGTTAAAAAAAGATATTGTATAATCAAAGTTTAAGTTTAGTTTTTCACCTACTTTTATTTAGGTTGATTTAATTACAACACTTCTATGTATAATTTTAGATTAAATTTTTTAGTTTTACAAAGTTTCAAACAGCAAAAATGATTTGGGCTCAAAAGTGACTACTCTTGATAAAGAGATCCTCGTACATTTTTTCCACCTACTCTAAAATAGAACTACTTGTTATAATAAAGAACATAAGTTTAACAAGTTATTTTCCAGATTAAACATGCAAGAAAACTATTGAAAGGAAGGATTGATATTTTTGCAGACAAGAAGAGAAACCTTAACAGAAACAATGGAAAAACATACAATAAGTTAGTAAATGGTAGCATAATAAGTTCCTATTAAACATAAAACGATAACCAGATCAGGAAGTCAAATTTAGATTCTAAAAATTTAATAACTGATAATAACTCTAAATATTACAGACAGCCGTCTTAAAAGAGCGATTAATTTTCCTAAATGATATACGACAATCTCTGAAAAGGTATCAAAATTATTGATCACACGTGCATCGTGCAGTTATTACTATATAATGGTAAATAATTTATAAAGAAAAATCAAAAATCGCCCTTCGATCAACATTTGGGTATATTATTTTGTATAATTTAGTAAGTAATTTTTATTGAACGACAAAAACTTGCTCAAAATAATTTGTCCTAGAACCTGATAAACGAAAAAATATTTTGTTTACTGAGTCGTACACCACTTGGATACTTTTTAACGTTTTGTCCAGGACAAATATTAAATATAAATAAAAAGTTTTTACTATTATAAAACACAAAGCGAAAAGGACTTAATAAAGAAAACAGCTTAATATTTTAAAATTCTTTAACAATCAAAAACTTTAGAATATATAAAGGTTTACTATAAAACGAATTATAACATTAGATTTAAAATAAGAACTTTAGTGACACTGACAAAATCTAATTTTCATTTTACTACATAAGATCTAGTCAATTGCTCTTATATATTTTATAGAAAGAAAAAACTCTCGCACTAAATATACTAATAAAACTCTAATAGTACCCTTATCATCCAAAGAAACTTACAAGAAATGATCAAAAAATGATTAGTCAAATTATATAAGAACTTTGATACTTTTAATGATGCTATACCAGTATATCAAGATGTATTAAATATGTCCGACTTTAAACACAAATTAATACATATAGACCAAGATAGAAACAACTGCAAAGCAAAAAATATAAATAGATATTATTGTCTTTGATCTACTTACTTGGGTTACTCTAAACTATTACAAGACACTAAGAAAACCACACAAGAAAATAAATAATAAGATAAAATGTGTAATTCTCTAATGAAAAAAAATTCTCCCCTGAACAAAAATTGTTATCCAAAAAGCAAAATTAAATGAGGAAGAGATGAATTTTAAAAAATCTACCGGTTGAAGTTTTAAAACTAATTAGTACGCTTATAACAGCTATGTATGAAATGAGAAATATGATAAAACTGAATTGTCTAAGTATATGTAAAGTTTTAAAAACAAAAACCTGAATGATAAACATAAATGACAACCAAGGAAAATTAAAGAAATAAAAAGTATATAAAAAATTTCATGCGTTCTTGCAAATATGGAAAATAGTTTATATAAAAGATGTCACCTTTTTTTGACGATCCTACACTCTAGAATACTTAATTAAAGACATCAGGTAAAAGCGGAATTGTCTGAGTTTGAACTCGATTTGAACCATGAACGTGTGTGAAGAGTGGCAATGCAGATTTATTTATAAATAGTTTAATGAAAGATTTTATTCTTTATTTTGTGTCTACGGGTTATTAAACTTCTAAGAAATTAACATACGACTTACTATGTTTGATTATGCTTATATATTTAAATCTTTTTTTGCCTTCACATATGTGCATCGTAAATAAACCTATTTTGTAATACATAAGTTACTAAAACTATTACAACTAGCATTGTTATAAAATAAATAAGTTATGATATTCATGACAAAAGGTTTTAGAAATACTAAGTTTTATTAGTTCTTAAACCTATAAAAACATAACAAGTCTAAAGTAGTTTTGCTTATCAATTTTTGATATATGAATAAAGAGTATAGTCATTACTTATATAGAATTTGTTTATATTATTATACAATTTACTTGTCCACTGTCATTATACTAACTAATACAAAACATTTTACTTTAAAAGGCCAAGTTAGTCGAAACAGTTTAGTAAATATATATTGTTTATTGAACGATAAAGAAAAAGCGCTAAAAAAGTTTGGTCTAAGGACCTTGTGTAGAAAAAAATCCTTCGGTCATCGAGCTGCACACCATTTTTTTTGAATACAATGTTTTGAGTTAATTTCATAACAATAAATAAAAACACTTTAAGAGTAATTATATACATACACTTCTTTTTACTCATTTTTGATTTTATTTATCAAGCAGTAAATCTAAATAAAGAAAAAGGTAAGCACCCTTTCTTAAACCCTTTACACTGACAAAATGTTCAATGAAAGTCATAATATACTATGAGTACCACACAGTCGCTTCTCTCAGATTTCGATTTTTTTGATCAGTTACATTCCAATTTTTCTTGTTGCCCTTATTACAAGAGCAACTATAAAAAAGGAATAAACATTGAGGATGAAGTGGTAATGTCACTACAACCATCATGTTAAACATAAAACTGTAAAGGCAAGATTTAACTTTAGTTTTGCTTGTAAGGAGGTAAAGGTTTAAAGATATTTAACCGTCTATCTATTAAAACTAACGTTTGACAGATTGTTAAACAGGTGAACTATGTACAAAAAATAGACTCAACAGTTTTTTAGTTAATAAGTTTGAAACGGATTACTTAAAACTTAAACTCTTTTTTATATGTACGTCCGTTTTCTAGGGTTATCTTAAATCAGTACAAACGAAGTTTCTGTATTGAAAAAAATAACGTTATATCGATAATACCCTAAACACGTTTAATTAATAAACTTAGTTAGAAGTTTTTATTTAAATATCGCTTAAAATTCTTGCTAATATGAAAATAGTTAAAAAGTTAAGTTTATTTCTTAACTTTAATTTAATCGTTTATTATTGGAAACTATTCTGTAATATAAGCAGTTTTTATACACAAAAAAACTATAACGAGGTTTTCGAATGTTTTAAAATTTGTGTTATTCGTTTGTTAATAAAGATACTAGCGAAGCTAGTTTGCTGGAATATATAACAATAAAAACAAGTTTTCACAATAATTTTCCTTTATTGAACTAACGTATATTTCTGTGTGCAAACTTTAACGTAGCCTTGTAAAAAAACTTAATACTGTAAGAAAAGAATAAGAGCTAAAGTAGATGAATATGTGTGTTTACTAATTACAAACATTAATAACCATAATAGACTAATAAGAGATAATATGTTTATAACCCGACTGTTGAAGATTTTTAAAAGGCGTAAATCAATAAGTTTTCAAAAGTAAATTTATAAATAAAGTATGTTATCCAAATACTAGTACAAATGCTTATAAATATAAAATTGATTAATGGAATTAATAATAAAATAAAAATTCAATTTTTATATACTATATTCAAAACTAAATTAAATTTTAAAAGTTGATTTAAAAAAAGCTAAGATACAATATTTTATAATAACTTTTTTCATGTTCACTCACTTTTAGTTATTAGTAACTAATTATATAATATCAAATAATTTTTCATCGAAATAAAAAAAAAAAAACTCAGATGCTATTGTTCAACGTTTTAAAATATTTTTACTGCATATCTTCAGAAACGTTAATGCAGAATACCAAGGTTTAAAACACAATTTTTCACTAAAAATTTTTCTTAATGATAATTAGTCATTAATGAGATTAACAAAAATAAAAAATAATCAACGCCACAACGATTATTAAACTAAATATAATACAAACAAAACAAAACGGTCAGTTAATTAAACAACTAAAGACACTTTATAATCAAAGTCTTTTTGTTTAAATGTACTGTGTTTTAAACCTCATTACTCTGCAAGAACTTTTCTAAATATATGCAGTTAAAATATATTTAAACGTTTAACAATAGCATCTGAGTATTTTCTATATATTTCGATTAAATTACAATACACTGATGTTTGTGTTATTAATAAATTTTATACAAACTTGTTTTATTCATTAGTTTTTATTTAGTTTGTTCCATTTTTACTAAAAAACCAAAATTTTAGTTTCATTATTTGTAAGTAGACACAATCTAAACTTTATAAGATGGTTTTATTTGTTTTATCGAAACACTAGCTAACAAAAGTGAGTATTACTTGGAGAGTTTTTAATATAAGTTACCACTAGAAGTCATTACTATTCTATGACAAAAGAGAAGAGACGTAATAGTCTTATGTATTGTTTTTAGTTAAATATAAAATATTTACCTAGCTTTTTTAAGTATAGAATCAAATTATACTAAAACTGTTGTAACATGCTAGTATTTAAAGCGTTGCTGTTAGTTACATTTATGTAGTAAAAAAGGAGTAAGTTTATAAAATATTTTCTTTATTTTTCTTCTTTTTTAATAACCTTTACTTAAATACTTATAAAAAGTTTTAATATATTTTGGAATTTTTTTTAGTTAATTAGATTTTTAAAGCTAAAGTAATGGCAGAAAGCGGTTTAGAATTGTTGTCTGAAAGGAAAAAAGAAAAAGTTAGTTTAAAAAAAAATTCAAACAATACATACGCTACGTACAATCTACATTAAAATAAAATCAAAAATCGATAAAGATAATATAAATTATTTTGCGATACTTTACAACAGCTTTATGTATGATACATTGTTTCTATTATACTTTTAAGCTGCATGTCTCTTTTAATAGAAATTACGGTTAAAAAAAGATATTCAAGTATAAGTTACGTAGATATTGGTTTAAAACTTTTGTAAATAGTTTAAATTCAAATAGATAGTTTTATCTTTTCAATAATCTATTTCTATACATATGACAATTTGATTATTTAAATTTTCTAACACAATTGAACATTGTTTATAACGGTATTCTTTAAAATAAAACATTTGTATTTGTCTCCTTTAACCGAAGTTAAAGTTTCTTATTATTAAACTTAAAACTAAAAGAATACAGCAATTTTAAATCTTAATTAAGATTTTTGTATTAGTTTAAGTACAGGTAAGATAATTACAGGTGTAATTGTTAAGTAGTGTTTTAAAAACACTTAGTTTTTTTAATTAAAATAAGTTTAAGCTTTTAGTCTAATGTACTAAACTCTTTTGAAAAAGTGCTTTTTTAGTTATAAACGGCTCTAAAAACTCATTAAAAACATTTAAAAATTAACTAAAAGTTTTACAAACAAAATAGTTATTAGTAAAGTATAACAAAATTATGACATAGTTTAAGTTTTTGGTTTCAAGATGAAGGAAAAATAGTTGTTATTTTTTGTAATTTATTTATTGATAGTATTCGTTAAGAAATAGGTAAATTCTAAAAACTTTCAGGTGTTAGGGTTTTTAATCATTGAACTCTAAAACCTACATTGTATCATAATTTATATTAATATTATTGTATTTTTTGTTAAATTCCTTTGACGGTTTTAGTATAATGTACTTTAATTTACTAATTTTATTCAAGTTCTTGAAAAAAATTAAGTTATTTTACTTGCTTAGTGCTGCAATACTTGCATACTTAAATGTTTTGAATGTTAAATATGTAGAGTAGACAACAAACCATGTATGGAGTTATTTATTAGCTAACCTAGTTATTAATACTTTTAATTATATTTATGTTGAAATGCATCATTGAAGTTTAAGTGCATTCAAATATACCATTAACTTAAAAGATTTTTTAGACTCAGCTATTGGTGTTGTCGCTGTGTAAAGTACCTACTGGTGGTGTTGTATAAGAACTGTGTTATTTATATACTTATTTTTAATACTGTTTAAATACAGAGTTATACACAGTAGGTTAGCAAACGGACATTAACCATCTTAGTGACTTATAAATTATACCAAGAGTTGTTTTAATTGTTTAGAGCTGGGTTTCTTCTTTTAAAAACTGGGTTTGGTTCTATTCTGCTTCTAGTATATTAAAAGTTACTTCAGGTTAAATGTCGCAAATTTTTGCTGTTTTAAGTTTAAAAACAAATCGAAAAATCCTAAAACTTATGTCAAAATTAAGGCCTACAGCAACTGCTAAAAAACACCTTACAAGCTTTTATACAAATAATTTTTTTAGGCTTTTGCTTTTTTTTGGTTAAGTGTTGATTTAAAAAATCGATATTCTATGACTATTAAAAAAGAGTATATTAATTCTCATTTAGAAAAAAACTTAACTTTCTGAAGAT
The DNA here is from genome assembly GCF_965202585.1 of Thalia democratica. Taxonomy (NCBI): domain Eukaryota; kingdom Metazoa; phylum Chordata; class Thaliacea; order Salpida; family Salpidae; genus Thalia; species Thalia democratica. The sequence goes on along the minus strand of NC_139168.1, from coordinate 52,003,318 downwards.
TCATTGATGTATCTAAGGCAAAAAAGGGTATTTTAAAGAGTCAAGTATCTCAAAACACTTATCGCAGACATATTTCTTTTTATCATTTAACAATCACGACAAGCAATATATATAAAAATATACCAAAACTTTATATATAATCATTTTTTTTAGGTTTTTAAAAGCAATATTTTGATGCCTACTTACTTTTTTTATGAAAAAAATCCATCTGTTATCAAATTTAACTGAGTATAAAAACTGTTTTACAACTAAACGGGCTGTTTCAAAATCTATAAAATCTTTGAAAAAGGCTTGTTTAGCCTTTAATTTTAGTATATAAGCATCTATTATATAGTTAATATAAAGTGTGAAATATTTTTGTTCAAAATATCTAAAAGTAAGATTGACATAATTTTTTCAGATCGATACATATTTAAACGTATTTTCCTTTTTTTTTTTGCGTTTTTAACCTGTTTAGAGTTTAGAGCTTTACTAAAGAATTTTTTAGTATAGCATTTAAGATTTTTTATGTTTAAAGTAGTTTTCAGCATTATAAGGAAACTTGTTTTTTAGTATGAAAGAATGTATGTTCGAAGTTCAAATTTAGTTTCAATAACTTTAAACTACGAAACTAATAATTTTTTCAAGTTCGATATTTAATACAGATAATAGTTGCTATTATTAGTTAGTATTTTTAGTTTTAGATAGTAATAGTTATAAATATTATTTAAGTTTAAATACATACGTAATTAATAGATGGGATCACAAAGCTCACTTTCAAAAGAATCCGGTTTGACAGTCTTAACTTCATGTTTGTTTATAGTTGGCGAAATGACAGGAAGTGGAGTTCTTGCACTTCCATCTGCTGTTGCTAAAATTGGTTGGGTAAGCCAATTTCGCCAGATTTATTTAAGTTTATAGAAGACCTTTTTCTATAGAAAACTAAGAGAATTTTTTTACATTATATACTTAGATTGAATAAGCTGTTTCTATTGTAAAAAATATAGTTGTAGATATAAACTAAATATTTTGATTAAGACGATTTAAAATCTTAACTAGTTTATGAATTCATCAAAAATTGTTAATGAAAAACGAAGTAAACAATGAAAATTTGCTTACTAAACTGAAATTTAACTAATTATCAATTTTATAATACTTTAGTTTCTTTTGAAAAATATTGATAAAAATATTTATATATCGCTAGGTATCATGCATAATAACTTATATATTTATAAAGGCCTAAATTTTACGTTTATAACATAAGAAGCAATAAGCTTCAAAAGTCGGCTAACTAACAAATCATCTGCATTTTATTAAGTGCTACTGTTTATATATATATATATATATATATATTTATTTATTTAATTATATAAAAACTATAATTCAAACAGCTGTTTCACACATTGAAATGTAAAATTTCATGTGATCTTCAGTGAGTTGTAGTTTATTATAATAGTAAACAGAAATTTCGATTTTAGAATTTTTTATGGTAATTATGACGTAGTAATGGTACAGTTTATTGTACGTAATTTATTTGTAATAATATTGAAATAAATATTAAGCTCCAATTTGATTTGTCGAGCACTATCGATCAGAACTTTGTATAAAACCTTTAATATATATATATATATGTATATATAGAATTAAGTTATTTAACTTAATAAATTAAATTTTTCACACTGAGCCCACCTTGAGGGCTTTATTATTAAAAAGGTTTTTTTAAAGCTGATGAGTGAATAGTCACGAAACTCGAGTCCTTTGAGTTTTGCATCTTTAAATAAACCTTTTTGATATAATATATATAAAATAAGGTTAATGTTTAAACGTAAACACTTTCAACTGAGCCCACTTGAAGGGCTTTTAAATAATTTATTCAAATGGCGATTTTAAAAATTCTGGAACATATGTTTCACAAAGCTTTGATTTTTCATAAAGCTTTGATCATCAGCCAGTTAAATTCAAAATACAAAGCACTGTACTAAACAAAGATACAAAAGTTATGCAAAAAAACAAAAAACAGTATGACGTAATATTGTACATTAAAAATATTCAGTACAAAAATCGATCTACCTTCTAACTAACTAAACATCCTAAATTAACGAAAACAACAGTTAATTGACTATAAAATGCTTCAAAATTTGTTGTGTTTTAAAAGAAGCTTTTTTATATGTCGACAAGACGATATAAATTCGCTTCGCTTATTTAAACAACCTTCCTTTTTTAACGCATACATAACGGCTGTTGATTCTTTTAAGCACAGCCTACAAACAGGGTTGTTACCATCTGCTATTGGCTGTGCTCTTTTTATCACCTCCCAAGTTAATTTAAAATCAATGTTTTTGCGCTTAAGGCCGCAAACATACTTCGAAAGCTCAGTTTCATTTTCGTATACACCACCTTTAAAGGATTTTTTATGGTTGGCATACCGAAATCTGAATTGAGTGGAGCATAGGCCGATGTAGAACTTCTTTTCAAGGTCAGAGTTAACTGTTGCCTTGTAAATAATGTTCTCTGACCGGCAATTGCCCCCCTTCAAATTGTATTTACAGCCACCGGCGCAATTACACTGACTTTTGATTGAATTACTTTTGTTTAAAATCCTTTGATTATGTGACTTGATTAATCTCTCCAAATTCGCCATACATGAATAACTGATTCGCATATTATGTTTGTTAAATATCTTTGATAATGGGTTATTTTTGTTGAAATGTTTTTTTACTAGATTTATAAATTCTCTGCCGATGTTTGTTTTAACTGAAGTACAGAATGGGGGATTATACCAAATTATATTTCGCTTTCTTTTACTTTTATTGGTCGTTTTGTTTTTTTGCTCCGTTGTTTCAAAATTAAGTTTATCATTGTAACCGCATTTTTTCATTATTAGTTCGTAATCTTGTTTTGTCTTTAAAAAGTTTTCTTCGTTGCTTGATCTTTTATTTAAACGTTTATTAATTATTTTTGGTATTTGGTTTATAATATTTTTTGGGTGGCTAGAATATTTATTTATATACATAATTTTTGCGTTTTTCTTTTTATAAGGCATATAGGAGAGATCATGCAAGTTGAGCTTCACATCCAGGTAGTCAGTCGTCAACATTGGTGATTCAATAGTGACTCTTAACCCCATAGACTTGAAGAAGGCGTGTGTTTGTTTTTTTAGCCTTTCAACTATAAAGCCAGAAGAATTGGGCAGTACAGCTAGACCATCGTCCCTGTACAACCCAACTCTTTCTAAACCAAAGATATTCTTCAACCCATCTAACAAAAAAAGACCTACTAATTCACATAACTCTGCACCCATGAACGATCCCTGCGCTACATCAAAAAAAGAGCTGGTGTTATTTGCTCTCTTCTTTTGCCACAGGTTTCCTTGTTCATAAAGTACTGATTTACATGCGTTTTTTATTAGACCTAAATCTTCAGTAGGTACGCTAGTATAAATACCAGCAAATTTTAGTGATTTTGTTACCAATTCTTCGCTGATAGAAGGATAAAAATCGACTACATCAAACTTAAAAAAGCTGTACGTTTGTTTTTCCAAACCAGTGAACCAATTTAAGACTTGGTCTGTATCAGTCCACTGCATAAGTTTAGATTTTAAACGCACAGCCTTATTAATACAGTCAATCTTAACCTTAACTATACGACCTACATCGGACTTAGAAGTATTAATCAATCTACACTTGGGATGTGTCAAAAAGTTATCTTTATGGTCTTTGACCGTTATGTATGCGTTTTTTAAAGGTAATTTTTTAATCCTATCGTGTATTTTTAAGTTTTTAGTTAAATTTTTAGCTTCTACATTAATATCATTTAAAGTTTTATCAGTACATTTTTCGTAATCTTTAGTAATATTGTCTTTTAATAATTTTTTATAGTCATTTACTGAAATTTCGTAAAAATTAGAAGTTTTATCAGAAGGCACAATCAAATTTTTGCTTATGTATGCGTTAAAAAAGGAAGGTTGTTTAAATAAGCGAAGCGAATTTATATCGTCTTGTCGACATATAAAAAAGCTTCTTTTAAAACACAACAAATTTTGAAGCATTTTATAGTCAATTAACTGTTGTTTTCGTTAATTTAGGATGTTTAGTTAGTTAGAAGGTAGATCGATTTTTGTACTGAATATTTGTAATGTACAATATTACGTCATACTGTTTTTTGTTTTTTTGCATAACTTTTGTATCTTTGTTTAGTACAGTGCTTTGTATTTTGAATTTAACTGGCTGATGATCAAAGCTTTATGAAAAATTAAAGCTTTGTGAAACATATGTTCCAGAATTTTTGAAATCGCCATTTGAATAAATTATATATATATATATATATATATACATATATATACCTCAAAAAATTGTAGTTACTAACTTAATGTTTCAGATTATTTTTAAATACAATACTGATACCAAAAACACTAGTAACTTAATTTACTACTGTTTGTTTTGTATTTATAAATTTTGTAATTACAAAATCGATAAAATTTCTTTAGAAACTATATATATTTAGTAAATAAATTTATAAAGATTTAATTTTAACGTTATATTGGTATTGTATAATAGTTAACTACTTTTTATTTTTGGTTTAAGCACAAACAGAACATTTGTAATGTTTTATTTTAGTAGTAACTAGTTTATCGTGTGTATAAATATCATTGTCTTTGAGACATAAATCTATTTAGTGTTGTAAATACTACAAATTGTTACACATTACCTAATTTATAGTGATGCATATTTTATTTTTTTACTAAAACCATTTGTTTTATACAATACACATTACACAGGTATACAGTTTATTTTAAAAGTCTTTTGGTAAAATGTAAAAGCAAAGGAGCTTAGTTTTGAAACTTGTTACAGTTATTATGACTACCAAATATAATGGAACTTTTTGATTTACTTTTTTTTTTGTTATTTGTTTTTAACGAAGAATTTTATTTGTACTCCATACTAAGACTAGTGTAAAGTATAGTAGTATTTATTTAAAAGGATCTAAATACACTAACTAAAAAATCTATCACGTTATAAAAAAAACTAAATACAAACACAATTACTTTTAGTTTTTTACTAAAACTATAAATAGTTTAGTACGTTAATTACTTTAGTTAAGTATATCATACTGTACAAGTTTTAAATTATAGTAGTTTTACCTTTTGTGTTTATAAAGTTCACTAAATAGTTTTCTTTAATAGGCCGGACCTATAATGATTATAGTATGCGCTTGTATATCTGCTTTTACTGGGACGATTCTCGGAAAATGCTGGAATATGTTGTTAATAAATGAAAAGCAAGTCAACAAACATTGTGCTAATCCCTATCCGACTATTGGATTTTATGCTTTTGGAAATATTGGAAAGTAATTTATTTTTTGGTGTTAAAATAAGTATAATTAATGACTTATATATAAACAAACTTTTAATTTAGAATTTTTGTTCTATACAATCACTTTTATAAGTGTCAAAAATATATTATAATGTAATGTTATATATTTATATTTATAGATAAACTAAGTTATAACTGAAAACACGAGTGTTGTATTTGTATAAATGTGAAGTTATTATTTAAAAACAAACATTTCTAACTAATTATTTCAAAAGCAGTTTAAATAGTACTGAATTATGTTTTTTGTTTTTACGAAATTATTTATTTTAACAAAACATTTAGACTTCATTTAAGGTATTTTTCAAAAAGCTTTGCTAGAATTAAAACTTAATTTATAATTTTTTAAATTAAACTATTTTTTGATTTGTTACACTTAGACGTCTATTTTGGTTTTAAATTTGGTTTAACAGTTTTTTAAGCTTTGCTATTAATTTACAGAAAACTTTTATATTTGTGGAATAAGAATTGTTTTCATTAGTTTCCAACAATAAATAAGTTAATTAACGCATTTCAGTTTAGTTTAAATAGGATGTAAGGTTTTAAAATTTAAAATTTAAATGGTTTAGCAATCTGGAAATAACTGTAATTTTTTTTACCGCAAAGTTCTCTATACAAAGGATAACTTTCCTCGCAATGATACTGTTTAATTTTTTTAACAATAAACCAATTTTTTCAATAAACAATTGAATGAGTGATGATTTTAAACTATTTTACCAAGTATGAAATAAAATGAACAAATGTTTTTAGGGTAGTAGTAATAGTTTAAAGTAATAAACAAAACTTAAAGTATTTTTATTGTTTGATGTTCCCAATACATAAACTTACTTTAAATAAGCCTAAAAAAAATTACTAATACACTTTAGAAAAGTTTTATTTATTTAACACTAGCTAACACTTATTAATTAACATCTAAATTAAGTTGTTCATTAAATTTTTTTGAACTTATGTTTTCAAACAATTTATAGTGAAACGCGAATGTATTTTAATTAACTTGTCACAATTAAACAATAGTTTGAACCTATATCTTTTTTTAGGTTAGTTTAGTTTTGGACATACATTATTTAAAGAGGACTAGTATTTAATTTATTTAATAAATACAGTCAATGTTTTTTTAGTTTAAGAAGGGTAAAGTCAAGTACTACACACGCAGACTAAGAACGAAAAATATCTAATTAATACTCGTCTAGTTTTTTAGACGCTAATTTAATCCGCAAACAATAATTAAACGTTGTTGCAAGTTTCTTATTAGTTTAAAAGAGGGTGTTTAAACTATACTTCAAAGTTTTAAGAAACATAGATTAAAAATAGTAAGTAAATATTTTTAAATGTATTTTCAAATAGTTATTATTTTTCATTTGCAAACCTTAAAGAAAACAACATTAACTAATAGTTCTTGTTCTATCAAATATTAGTTCTACAACTAATTAGCTGTAAAATAAATCTGATTTTATAATATCAAGTTAATTTTGTAAGAAGTAAGTTTATAAACAAAAATTTTTAATAATTAAACTCTAAGTTTAAGTTTTTGATTTTTTAAGAATTAAAAATTGATTATTTCAAAAAAATTATAAAAAATTCTAAATCATGAAAGTTTAAATAGGAACTAAATGTTGCATTAGCAAATAAAAAGTTATTTATTCTAAATAATATTTTACTCCAGTTACGTGATTTCAAAATTGTTTACACTTTTTTATTATATAAACTAGTAAAGTTTTTCTTTTCTGATAAAATTCGAGCAAATTTAGTTTAAACTAGCAACTCATATTTTTAGGCATGTTGTGAATATCTCTGTCTACTTTACATTGTTCGGCGTCTGTGTCGTACTTCTAATAATTGCTTCAGGAAATGTACAAAGTTTAATTCAACAGGTTAGTAAAAATTGTATTCATATTTTATTATTTAAAACTGAAATGAATTTCGCTATGAATGCTAGTGTTTATTTTTCCATAATGACAATAACGAATAACCAATAAGTTTTTGAAACGAATGTATTGTAATAGAAATCAGTAAACTTAAAAAACCTTCGTAGCGATTACTTTTTTTAACGCAAGCTGAAGAGTTTTATTTACAGGTTAATGTGGAAGTTTCTATATGTGTCCTAGTAATAGTTATTGGATGCGTTTTAGCACCTGTTTGTTGGTTGAAAAGTCCTAAGGACTTTTGGTTAGTTAAGTCTCCTAAATGTACAGCTACTTCTATTTAGCTGTTATCAAAAATTATTAAAAAGAAAAATTTAACTATTTTCTTAGTATAAGTATGATAAAACTAAGTTAATATTTTCAAAGTATATAAACTAAATTTGTTTAATATATAATTACTGTTTGTTTTGTATTAATTATATGTTTTTTCAGCTTTGTTTATAAAGTAACAAGCACTTTAAACGAAATTTTATAAAACAACATATTACCTATATGGCATTAGAGACATCATTATAAAACTATTTAACTATACAGTATAAAAATGATAATGATTACTGATTTAATTAACCCAAGTACAATTGTATTGAAATTGAAATAAAAGTTTAAATCTAAACTTTCGTTAACTAAACGCATGCATTTTAAAACACATAAAACGAAAAAAAAACTGTACAATATTTTTAGAAAATACAACTTGATGAACTTGGTTCTGTTACCAGAATACTAAAAATACAGATACAACCTTACAAAAATAAACAATATCCAAAATAGAATATATAAATTAAGAACCAAAGTGTATCTAATATTTGGAGAATAATAAATAAATTTACCAATAAACAAAACAAAATACCACTGATATAGTTAATATCCCAAATATTAATTTGCTAATACAGTTGGGACACCAACAAGGTTCTCTAATTGAATCCAGGCGAAATCCATAGCATACGTGAAATATGTACTTTACAGTCTTTTATCCTTTTTACAAAAATTAGTAGCTAATATTTATATGTTTCTAACAAAATAAAATCTACTCTAGCTTTTTTTAATATCTGTTAGAATTTTTACACAACAATAAAGTTATTTACAATATTCATATTAAGATCATTTTTTTGCTCGTTTAAGGGTGGGTGTCACTTTTGCACGAAGGGTCTATTTTGCGCGAAAAGATTTTTATGCAGCATCAATTTTGCACGAGTCGTCAATTTTGCACGAGTTGTCACTTTTGTACGGCGTCACATTACACGTATTCATATATATCTTGACCCTGATCCTAACCATAACTTAAAACCTGACTATAACCCTAGCCCTAATACTACCCCTGACTCTTACTCTGATCCTGACCCTTATCTCTTCGTACAAAAGTGACTACTCGTGCAAAAGTTACTCTGTGCAAAATCGACGACTCGTGCAAAAGTGACGCCATGCAAAATTGTCTACGTGCATTTTCATGTGTAAGCAGATTTATTGAATTCTTTAACGTGATATTGTTTTAAAAAATATTGAATTGTTAGACCATTAACTGAAATAGTTGATAAAATAAAATCCTACATTAGTCAGTTTTATTTTTGTTTTATTCAAACATTAAACTAATACAGTATATAGTTGAAGTATTTTGTTTTATGTGACTGTTTACAGCAATAATAATCTTTATATGTATAAGTTTTTAGGATATAGTAAATGTTTACAACTGTGTGAATTTAATTACTAAAAATAGGTATAAAAAATTTTATTAGCAAGGCATATATTTTAAATTGTACGTTTTTATCTATTATTTAGAATTTATAAAGACTTAATACATCTAAGATTTTTTTAACTGACATACCTTTTTTAATTAGTTTTAAGTTAAATGTCATAGTTATTTTGATATTTTTTTACTTCTGCTTCTTTTAGGAAGTTTGAATTTAAATTTTGAATTTTCTGCTTTTTAAAAAGCTCAAAATAGTTTTGAAAGGTTTTTCTATACATGAGGTCCTTTAATCATACTCTTGAGCTTCGACTTCTATAGCGATCTCAAAACACAGTAAATTATTTGCAAAACAATTTAACCTAATTGGTAATTAAGCTCGACAATTAGTAAAACTTACTTAAAAAACCTTTTAAGTCTTTTTTTTCATGCTTAACTAGTTATAGTTTTCACCCTTTAAAAGCATCTAAAACAAATATTTTGAGTTAAATCAATTATTTTTACAGGCCTGTAGCTCTTATGGCATCCGGAACAACAGCAATAGCTTGTGTGCTAATAATCATACAAAGCTCTATGGACGCTAATAAACCTGACAACTACGCAAAAGAATTTAATGAAACTTACAGTAAGTTAATTTAATATTTTGCATAACTGTTATAAGTTTCATAACTGATAAGACTTTATTTAGATCTTAAAACAAACATTTTTTCACTCTTACTTAGTTTACCTTTAGCTAAGTTTTTCTCTAGCAATTTTTAACAATAATTCAAAATAGTGTACAATTAAAATTTACTTCAGATGTAACGAAAACTGATCGTAATCAGATGTCATTCAAAGGATTTTTTATAACATTTGGAACAATTTTGTTCTGCTTTGGTGGTATGGCTGCTTTTCCAACTATACAAGCTGATATGAAAAATCCAAAACAATTTCCAAAAACTGTAGTGGTTGCTATACTAAGTTTATTTTCACTATTAGATCTTTAGATATTTCATAAAGAGCTTAAGAACAAACAAAGTATAACTTTATATACAATATTACAAAAAAATATAAAGTAAAAGCTCTAAACTTGGTTGCTTTACTTTAAAGCCAAAGTTTTTATTAAGTTACAATAATATCTATTTGCAGCTATATTGTTAATGTACGTCCCAGTTGCTTCAGTCGGTTATAGTGTGTATGGGATTAATGTTAAAGATAACATTTTTGATTCACTTAGCAAAGGACCGTTGTTGATAATGTCAAATATTTTAATTACAATTCACCTTATATCTGCCTACATAATTTTACAAAACCCACTCAGTCAATTTCTGGAACAACCATTCGGAGTGAAAAATGGTAATTGATTAATTGAAAATTTCCGAGAGTAATTAATTTTGAAATGCTAGAACTTGAGTAATAGGTATACATAAATTTAAAAATAAAAAGACAATTTTTATGACTTGACAATTGTTTCTGTTTATTTGCAAGTTCACAACAAGTTTAAAGGTATTTAGTTTGGTTGTAGTTTAGTATATCACAAAGTTAATATGTACAAATTATACGAAAACTTAGTTTCTACATAATAGTTTAATACTTTTTCAGTTCTTACATTATCTGTTATATATAAATTGAAATACTTTTATCACATATTTATATTTTCAATTGTTTTTAATAGAACTTAGTGTCAAGCGAATACTTATCAGATCTTTAATCACAATTTTTGTCATTTTTGTTGCCCTTTCATGCCCAAAGTTTTCAAGTATACTGTCGCTAGTTGGAGGTAGTGCTATAACATTGAACACTTTTGTTTTTCCTTCTGTTTTTTATCTGAAACTTTGCTCTAATCACGGAAATGAATGGACTGGAACGTTAGATTGATTTTTATAATTAATTATTCTAGTAAGTAAAAAATATTTTGATTATTCAAATAGAACATAGATAACTAAAACACAGACTGTTTATTTTTTCTTAATAGATTAAGATTTTTATTTATTTTAAGTTATTTTTTTTTGAACAGTAAAGTGTCAACTTCGGAGTGGCTAGTTCACATTCTCATTGTGCTCATAGGAATAATAGGAGGTTTATCGTCAACTTACACTGCAATTCAAAACCTTGCTCAGCCAAACGCTTTTAGTATGCCATGCTATATCAAAAAACTTGAAAACATCACCATGACAGAAGGACACTAATTTTTTTTTGTTGAAACTTTTAAAGTTTTAAACAGACAAAAGAACTTTTTTGTACATTTACATGATAATTTTTGTACATGAATTTACTTAATGATACGTTGAATAATTTTTGCTCTACTTTTAAGCTAAACTTATTCATTGAAAAACTAATTTTATACAACTATGTTTAAATTTATTACTCAAAATGATATTTTTGAATGTAATAGTTATTTAACATTTCAAAAAAAGTTTAAAGCTCATCCAACTCAATTTGAAATATAAACTAATAGTTTTTGTAATGTTTTATAATTATTGATAAAGTAGTTTCACAGAAAAACAAAATATGGTTAAGTTTTAACATAATTATTTGTAAATCAAAATATTTGATAAGAAGCTTTTGTAATTTATCAGTTTTATTCATCACGTTAAGTTTTTAAAAAATTGCAATTTTTATATGTGTAGAAGTATAAAAATGAGTTTAAAGCAGCTAAAAATTGTGCTAAACTTGTGACGATCAATTGAAAAAAGTACTGTAATATACTATTTTTAATATAAAGTGTGTGTTTCTAACTGTTGAAATTATAATACCATATCTTTATGTTGTAAAATAAAAATTACTTAATAACTCATTTTATTTTACTATACAGCTTAATATTTTGAGGAAATCCTGAATAAGCTTTTCGGAATTAGTCAAAAGTTACGCAGTTTTTTATTTGCAAGGTTAATTTTGTCTAGCTTTTTTAAAAGTTTTTACAGTTAAGTATTTTCTTTGTTAAACTTTGAAAACTTAGTGTGTATACTTAACAAGTAAAAAATGTTTGTTAGTATATCATGCTTGAATCCTGCCAGTTTATATATTTATCAAATTTGTAAATATTAAATAAAGTTGAAAACTTTAATTTTGTTGTGAAAATTAGGTTTTGATTTAAAAAGTTACTTATTTGTTACTTAGTTATTAAAAATGACTTATTTATTAAAAAAAAAATTATTTTAACCTTGGCTTTGTCAGAATTTGTTGAAAAGGTATTGTCCAATTTTGATAAGGAAGACGCAGTTTGTGCAGTCTTTTTGAATTTAAGTAAAGCAATTGATAGGGTAGATAAAACTATCTTACTGAGGAAATAGGAAGTTATGGTGTGTGAGGCAATATGCATTTACTAATTAGTTCACATCTAGATGAAAAGAAGCAGTTTGTTAGCTTTGGAGGATATGAGTCAACCTGTAAAAAAATGAAGTTAGGGTACCACAAAGCTCAGTATTAGGACCGTTGTTATTCCTAATACATTTAAATGACTTACAGAATAATACTAGACGTAACGTCCTCAACTTTGCAGATGATTCAATGTTATACAAAACATTCACAAAAGACACATACCTGAATGACAGTAAAAATTTCAATACAGAACTTAGTAAGGTATCATATTGGCTCATGGTAAACAAACTCAAACTAAACCTTTATAAAACCAGAAGTATGCTTCTGCATCTACCAAAAAAATGTTTTTTGTAAAAATATAGATCTTAATGTAAAATTAGGTAGAACAATTATAAAAAAACAAATATTTATAAATGGTTTGTTTTGCTTGGGAAGAGAAAATAAAAAAATTATAAATGATATCAATATGCCGATTCGATAAACGAAAAGTTTTTTCGTGCACCAGGTCCTAAGACCAACTATTTTTTGTCGTTTGTTCAATGTTCTTATAATCACATATCAGGGTTTCCCAATTTTTTTTTAACCTTTAAAAAAGCACCTAAGCAAGGTTACTCAAAAAACTAATATTAAAAGCACCTAAGACCTTTTTTTTGCTCTTCATCAACAACTCAAGAATATCTATTGTAAGTTTCAAATTATGACCTAATAACCCCCAGAGGCTCCTTAACTGCACATGACCCCCCTTTGGCCCCTTTGCTGCTCATGGCCCACTTGGAAATCCTGAGTTAGATGCATACATTATAAGAAATATGATGATAGTTTTAGAAAAAAAAAAAAACAAAAAAAAATAAATTATCGTAAAAGTCTGACTTTATACGAATTAGGTCTTTTTAAGTTTAAATTTAACAATAATTTCTTACAAGCTAGCTTTAATGATTATTTTAAAAGTAATGAAAATATCCATAATTATCATACGAGGCCTTCAGAAACAGATTATTTCCTGCCTAGATTCAACAAAAAGAGTTGTCTCAAATTGCTAGCTTACCAAGGTAGTAAGTTATGGACTAAACTACAGTTGTTTTAAACAAATAAGTAATTTTGGAAAGTTTCAGGATGAACATAAAAACTATTAATCAATTAGTGATTATCAAGGTCATAAGTGATCATTGCTAATTGTTTATTCACCTTTATTTAGGAAGTTAATAATAATTTTCATCCAATGCACAAAAAATATAGTTCAAAAGGTGATTTGTTTGGTTACATAAACAGTGGTTCAGTCAAAATTGCAGCATTTTCTTATTAGCCATTCTTTAAATCGTTTATTAATATTACTATTTTGAACTAACTTCAGAATTTTCACAAGTTTCTTCATATTTAAATTTATTTTTCTAGTATGCCCATATAAAATTAAGTAATAAATGTACTTTTTAACAGAGAGTTAACCATATAAATAAATGGTAAGCTTAGATTACTATCTCAAGTTAACTTATATTAAATTAATCTAAATTTCTGTAGAAACCTTAAAAGATTTTTCTTTTTTTATGTTTCCAAATATCATTTGTGTGTTTAAAGTTAAACTTTTGGGCTTTGAAAATTATTCAGAGAAAAAATTAATATAATTTTTTTTAGTTTAATTTTTATTTTCTCATGAAGTAGTGCATAGTGTATAAATGTACTTATAACTAAAATATGTAACATTAAAGCAGATGCTTGAATACTTTTATCTATGTATTTTTTGTTAATATTATACTATTTATTTAACTGATAATTTTAATATATGATATATATGTTATAACTTCAAACAGTTTAATATTTATTTTAAAAACAATGTTCTAAAAGTAAAACATCCTTTAACAATAAAATCTTAACTAATTTGCAATGAAAGCTTAGTTTCTGCTGCAACTACTTTTATTATTCATTATTGAACTCTGATTATTAAAAGAATATTTAGAGCTTGCTGCAGTTATTAGAAATAAGGCTTAAAATCAATGATGCAGTATTTCATTAAAAAATATTTGCCTAGTGATTTTTTTCAATAGTTTATATTTTTTGAGTAAGAAGTTTTATAAAATTGTTACGTGGTTCTTTTGTATAATAGATACTTCACCCATACTATAAGTTATATAATGTAATCTAGACTCTAGAATAGTCTTTAGTATTGATAGATAAAATTCACTGATACAGTAAAATAAGTTAGTATAAAATCATTTTATTTTTATTATGTTTAATTTAAACAATACAAATACCAAACTGCCCGCAGAGGGACCTAAGCATAAACGTGCTAGGAAGTCACCCTGTCTGCAGAAAAAATATGGGAATAAAGGCCAGGTTGACAATCGTCCCTGAGACAGTCAACCAGACACAACTGAGACTCTAGATGTTAGTCCACCAACATCCATAGCTCACAAGTTTTAATATTTTTTATTTATTTGATGTTCTATTTTTCGGAGTAGAAGATTGTTATGAAAACAAAATCTTAAAATGATTAAAGTTATATCATTCTCTTTACACGAGCTTTAACTTGGTTTGAATGGCTTTTTTGTAATTTTTTTTTTTTAACCAAACTTTAAAACCAACTATTTTCAATTTCTTTAATGCTAACTTGAACTTTTTTCTTAATTCTAAAGAACGTTCTTTTGCTTAGATTTTCACAATAATTTTCATCGAATTGGGGTTTTAGTTTTGTAGTGGGGCTCCTTTAAAAATTTTATGTTTTTTAGCATTTTTTACTTAGCAACGTTTTTCTCCAAAAATAGCTTTGTTTTTTAGTTTTTACATATTTATTAAATTAAGTTTTATGACGTTATTAATTGTTTTTTCAAAAAAACTTTTTTTTTTATAACATATGCTTAAATAAACTTTTCAGAAAAGTTCCAAATATGCACGGTTTTGGTTCTTTTTTTACATGGTTTTATAGCAAAAAAAAATTACTTTTTAATTAATTTTTATTTTTAACAGACTTATATAATTAAGTTTTATAAGGTTATTAAATTTTTACCAAGCTTATTATTAATTTTTTAATATATGACCCATACAAAAGTTTTAGTTAAATGACTTGGCTAATGTTATACTGTTTTTAGTGCAGAAGTATAGTTTACAAGAACCATATATTCTTAAATGATTTGTTTCTCATCTTTTACTAATTATAGCAACCAAGGGTTGCCAAACACGGAGGGTACTCAGGGAAACATAGGGTATTCTAAAAGTTTTAAAAATATCTTGGATGTTCTGGGAAACTAAGGGTAGTTTTAATTTTTAATAAATCCATCAGGTTAGTTTTAAGACATTTAAAAATTTTAGGCTAGTATTCATATATATCGAATGAGATTTAGTTGAATTAGTTTCAATACTTTGTTTTATTACCAATTTTGTTAAAAACTTGATTTTAATTGATGTCGAAAAGATGTTAATTTTTTTTTAAGGATTTGAAAAATCTCGAGGTGAATCAGGACAGTTTAAGGTCACTCAGGGCAGATTTTTTGACTCAAAGAGTGACAACCCTGAATAATGTAATTGTTGTTGGTAGTTTGTTTATGATAAATATATTTTTATATATTCTCACAATTCTATAAAGCTTATTTTGTTAATTTTTCTATTTTGGAGATTCTGTTAGTAGATTTTAAAATGTTTTATTTATAATTAAAGTTTTTTGCTTAATGCCAAACACTTACGCCTATAAAAATAAATAAATTTATTCTTTAAAATAAGAAAAAAATAAATTATATTGAAGCAGATTTGCGCAAATTTATAGCTCTATACTATTATGCTTATATTTAATTATTTCTATTTTTATTCTGTTAGGAATGTAAATACATACAAATGCTAAAATACAATGTAATTAAATTGTCAAATTCATGAAATAAGTTTGCCTTACTAAGTCAGTATAAATAAAGCTTGAGCTTTTTAATAGCACAATATTTCGATTCAGATTCGGATATGTAGGATCCAAATTTCAAAATAAGATTCAGATTTGGATCCAGCCAGATCCAAAAATGTTGGGATTCAGTAGATCACTATTAATAACAGTTAAGTAATACAATGTTAAGCTTTTAGAATTTGTATTTTTTATTAATCTAATGAAAATAACTACAACAAAAACATTTATGTCAACTCTTTTTTTAAAGTCAAAACAGTTAAATTATCTAAACAAGGCAAAAAAGAAACCTAATACTATTTTCAAAATGGCAGAAAACAGCCAAAACAACCAGCTGAGATCAAGTATTCAAAACATTAAGTCAATATTTTTGTATAAAATAAATAAACTAGTGAACATAGTCAATTTAAACCAAGCGTAAAAATTCAGGTTGAATAAAAAACAACAATTATGTTAAAAATCGCTATCACTATCGGAGAAAGTATATTTCTTTCTGGTTGTACCGCGTGAACGACCTGCAATTAATTGATGAATTAGTTATTTTTTTATATTAATTATTAAAAAAACAATAAAAAAAAGCCTGGTAAAAACTATGATAAACTTCAAAACATTATTTTTATCAATATATAGTAATACAAATCAAATTAATTATTACTTATCAACTAAAATAATAAAGCCATTTTGAACTTTTTAACATAAACAGGGTTGCCAAAGGTTTTTGATAAATTTCTTCGTGGTTTTCTCAACTTGGTCCATAAAATTAAATTGGAGGTAAAAAACTGTCTTAAATATTATAATGACATTGAAAAGATACTGCAAAAATACTTTCAATGATTTTCAACTATAAAAATTTAATGGTAACAAAAAAAATTATCTATATGGTAGATTTTTTGTGTTAAATCAAAATTTCCTTACTTTACATGTAAATATTTTATTACACTCAAGGTTTTTTAGTGATTTATGTTCAAAGTTCTATGTTTTTTTTATCAAAATTTCTCGAATTCCAAGTTTTTCAAGGATTCCAGATATTTTTAAAAGTATGTTTATGGTTAGCCTAATAGAAATAGAAATAAGTTAAGTAATATGCCTAAAACATGTAATTGCCGTAAATTAAACGAAGATAACTGCCCATTAAAAGGTAATTGTTTAATTAAAAATGTAATTTATAAAGTTAAAGTTGAAAGTAAGGGCCCAGATAAAATTTATATCGGAAGTTCAGCAGGTAGTTTCAAGGATAGATATGCTAACCATAAACATACTTTTAAAAATATAAATAAAAAACAAAGCACGCGTTTATCGGATTATGTCTGGAGCCTTTATCACAGGTACGGTAAAAGGCCAAACATGGAGTGGAGTATTGTTTCAAAGATCAAACATGCATCCAACGGAGTAAGTAGAATTTGCCCAACTTGCAATACAGAAAGAGCAGTAATTGCAGCAGAAGATAAAGACCTACTTCTGGTTAAGCGGCAAGATTTATCGATATTTCTCCCCACAACCGACGATTCTACTTTAAATAACTCTGTCTACTTATGTACTAATTTATTTCACAACACTCACATTACAATTACATACACTTGCAAGCTTAATACTTCATGTTTTTAAGCTGTATAAATTATTGACCAATTTGTTAAATTTATTATGACGTAACATTTCTGCACAACTCAATTTAATTTTTATTTTAAAAACTTGCCTATTCTTAGAGCTTTTTGAGGTCAGTGCCTACTTTTATTAAATTTGTATTTTTTGTAGACAATTTTATAATTTTATGTTTTTATCCCAAACTTTGTTTTTAAACCATAAAGTTCATTTATAATTACTACCTACATAAACACTATACATAATTATACATGCTTTTTCTGCTTTTTTTCTAATGTGTGTTAATATTTTATAGACTCCGTAGATCTGTTCCTAAATTTATTTGAGAGCAGTGAAACGCCGTTAGTTGAAATAAAGTTTTAGCACAAGAACATCTGTGGTATATATATATATATATATACAAATAATTTGATTAATTTAATAATTTAAATTTTTATAAACTAATATTTAACACGCAACCCACCTTAAGGGCTTTTTTAATAAAAAAGTTTATTACAAAAATTTGCAGAACTCGAATTTTGTGCTTATGCACTCCTCAATTGCAAAACAAGTTCAAAATAAAGCACAAAACAAAACACTCAAATGAAAACTCAAAATTTAAGCATAAATGTATTATGACATCATATATTAATCATATAATTTATGCTTAAATTTTAAACTTTCAATTGAGTGTTTTGTTTTGTGCTCTATTTTGAATTTGTTTTGCAGTTGAGGAGTGCATAGGCACGAATTTCGGGTTCTGCAAGCTTTTGTACATCTTGTAATAAACTTATATATATATTTACAACTTAACAAATCAAAAATTCTCAAAAAATAAATACAAAGTTAAAAACGAACCGGTGGTGGTTCTTGGAGGAGCGGGTGGTGAATTGGAATCAACTCCGCTGAAATCATCTGATAAGGAAGCTTCCTCTTCACTTGAACTGAAACTAACTTTGGACTTTTTCTGTTTAAATTTCAATAACAAAATTGCTAACAATATGAAAAATTACAACATTTGTATAATAAAAAGAGAGTAATAAAACTTTCATACTTCTTAAATTACAAACAGTAAATAATTTTCACTGTCATTAAAATTCAAGATCATCTTTATTAAAATTTGATGAACATTTTTATAGCGAAAATAAACTATGCAAGTTGCTTTAACTTTTTATAAAAAAAGAAAAATAATAACAGTCTAAAACAGTTAGGTCAAGATATATATTTCTTTAAACCGTTTTAAAAATAGTCAATTTAATTTGGAAGCTTGAAAATTAGACTAGAACTCTAAAAAAAATTTCTTCTTTCTACAGAAGACTTTCCAATAAACTTTGTTTTAAATTTATATATACTTAATGAATGGGAATTTATTGGAAATTAGATTTAGAAAATATATCTATAATTTAAGGAAACAATATTTAAACTCGTTAACTTACTCCTTCCATATAATAAAAGGTTGGCACTCGTTTTTTTCAAATTTTTTCCCAGGTTTTCTAAATTTTTTCCAGGCTTTTAAAAGTACACATTTTTGGGTCTATTTTTAGTTTTAAGTTAATTTCTATTTAAGAAACTGTGTTAAATAGTATAAAAATATTGAAAAGATACTGTAAAGTTTAAAGTTACTTTAAATGTGTTTTTTAATAAAAAATTTTTTTGATGATGACAAAAAATCTTAATTATATGATAGATTTTTTGTGTCAAATCAAAATTTTACAACTGAAAATGTTAAAATTATTAAAATTTCCAGGTTTTTCCAGGTTTTCAGGTAAAGTGGCAACCCTGATAATATCTATTATATTCTTTAACTTTGTACTTTTTTATCTCAATTCCAAAAACTGCTAGAAGTATTTAGTAGGCCAGATGTCGGCAAACTACAGCCCTCAAAAGGTTAAATGCAGCCCGCGAAAGAAAATGTTGAAACTTAAACTAGATATTCTACAGCTGGAAACGAAGAGTAAAATAAAGATCTTAGGCACAATTCCCGTGAGATTTTAAACTTACATTAGATATTTTGGGCTTTGTTATAAACAGTAAGAACTAAAACTACAACTGTGGTCGCAAAGATTTTTTTTTTTCGAAATTTTTCCTGCGACCACCAAATACCTTCATTCCTCTGTAGTAGGCTAAAGTAAGAACTTACCATAAAAGTCAAGTTGTAAAAATTAAGTAGATTTATACCCCCGTAGCTTAAAAGCAAAACAATACAACATTTGTTAGCATGACTATTCAAATTCGAACAATTCAAATTCTTAAAAAAAAATTGAAACAGCCACAAATAAAAAAGTAATGTATATTTGTCAAATATAAAAAGTACATATGTAGTTCATATTAATATCTACAAGCCATTTTTTTCTTTTTGCAAAATATTGAATATTTTTTAAGATATGGCTTAAATAAAGAAAAAACACAGTTATTTTTAGTTATTTCAAAATATCTTGAAAAGTATTTTAGATTTTGCAAAAAAAAAGTGGCTTGTAGATATTAATAAGATCTACATATGTATTCTTAATTTTTTTCAAAATTATTTTACTTATTGAGATATAGTATTTTGAATATTTTTTTTAATTTGAATTGTCGGAGTTTGAGTTGTCCGAATTTGAATTGTCATGTAACCACAACATTTATAGTTTAATCTATTCCTTATATCCAAATTAATCCCAAAAAAACTAAAACAACCTTTGGTGGAGCTTTTTTTGATGGTTTTGACACAGCGGATCCCTTTCTTTTTATTTCCTTTTTAGGAAGCTGAAATTAAAAATTTATTTTTTAATATAAATTTTATTTTATGTAACTTAAAAGCTTATACTTTTCTTTCTATAATCAAAATATATTAAATACAGGGTTTCCACAGATCAAGCAGCAAAATTTACTAACTTTTCCTGACTTTTTACTAAAATTTTCCAGAACTTTTAAAAAATCAAACTCTTAATTTAAACTTATTCTAAAATACATCGTCAAACACTTTTAAGTATATAAAGCTCTCAATCTTATTTTTATACAGGTTAAAACTACAGTTTTTTGCTGAATTAAATCATCTAACTTCCATTACATAACTTGAACCTTCTGTGTATGCTTGATGTAATTGCAATAAAGAGCTCTATCAGCAAAATATAAGTATTTTCTAACTTATAACACATGGAAGTGTCCTTGCCACAGATCATCAATACTAAAAAGCAAACAAAAACTGCTGTTCAATTAGGCTAGTTGTTCAATATGTAACAGAAAAATTTTGCAGTTATATAAAGGATATTTTATTAATTTCTACCAGGTAAAGGCATTGGAAATTATGTAATTTAGTAAATTTTTAGAAAAATTTTGCAGCTTTAGTCTGACTTTAAAGATTTTTTAATTAAATTTTTACCATTTGAAGGCAATGGGAAATAAGGATTTTTGTATATTTGTACTGACAAAATCTGACGTTTTTCCAAATTTTGTCAAAGTTCCGACTTTTCCTGACTTACGTCTTTTTTTTTAGATTGACTTTTCTTGATTTTCCTGACCTTGTTGCTACCCTGTAAATATCTTATAAAAGTCATAAAAATGTTTTTTTAAGTATATGTTTATGGTAACTATGTTTTTCATTTAAAAATTGTTTTATTAAGTTTTTAAAATTAAACTTAAAGATTTTTTTTAATTTAATAAGTAGCAGTATAGAAGAAACAGCAACAAAAGATAACCTGTTTAAAATCTGTCATGAAAGAATGAACGAAATAAGAAATGCACCATGTTGCTTTTAACATAAGTAAAGCTAGAATATACTTTATAACCTCTAAAATATTTTCAATAAAACTTGCATACAACAAAAATTGTCTGCTAGACACATACAAGCTACTTAAAAACATTTTTTAAGAGTATAAAGCTTTAAACTGAATGCCCATTGCAATGTTCGTTATTTTTGATAAATATCAAACTTTAATATGATACTTTTTTTTTATGCTTATATTTAAATCAAACTTATAACTAGATAAAACTATGTAGCCTATTAGTTTGGTTGTAATGGTGCAGCACAGAAACGAGTCCGGATTTATACTTAAAAATTCTGACAATTTGTCAATAATGCCTTGACTTTAAAAAAATTGACTAAATGGTTATTTAAAAATTTAGTCAAAAAAAAAACTGCTTCACAAATATAATTTAGAATCTAAGAAACTTAAAAGTATTTGTACTGACAAAAACTAAAAATTTCCTAACATTGTTTTTATTGTAGTTTTTCACAAATACTTTAGCATTTGAACTGACAATTTCCCCAAAGAAAAAAAAAAGCCTGACGCATATAAACCCTGTTTGAAAAGTATTTGCATTTTAACATTTGGTTCAAAACTGCAACAAGTAGATATTAATTAAGTTCAATTATTTTACATTTTCGATTTTAGGCACAAAAAAAAATAATTAAATAGCGTCAACTTGAGACAAAAAAAAATTACCTTTGGTCCTGAGTCATCTGAATCAAAGGCAAAAGTTTTCTTTTTTGCTCCCCCTTGTTTCAATGATACTACTTTCTTCGGTTGAGCTTTAGAAACTGGTTTCTTTTTTGGCATTTGAGGACTGTTATACAGTATACTTATTATACAGTATTTTTAAAGAGATCAGCTTACTTTAAAGTAGACATTTTTAACTTGGAATAATTTAAACGTGGTATGTTTCAACCCTATTCAATTAAACTTAAATTATATATTTTGATTGAAAAATAAATTATATATGTCTAAAATAATTTATCTAATACACAGAAAAAAATAAATACGGTAAAATAAAACTATTAAACAAAAACATTATAGTAAAAACTAATAATATAAATACTAAGTAAAAATAATATAAAATATAAACAAAATTTAACTATAAGTAAATTCAAACTAACATCAAATTTATATTAAAATAAAATAATTAAAAATTAAATTTAAATCAATTTCTAGAAAAGTTATTTTTATATGATTTATGCTGAAATTTTATGTTTTCTTATTTTGGCGAAAATCATAAGAAATTCTTTAACGATAGTTTTGATATGCTTTTTGAAAATAGAAATACTTAAAAAACAGACATTTAGTTTATAGTCTGAACCTAAAACTGTAGTCTGTTTATCATTATCTAAAACGTCTGATAACAAAATTTATTCAAATAATATGTTTTATATAGAGAATGAACCTATCAGTTTTGACACTTTTGAAATCATCTTCATCTTCACTGGAACTAAACTTTTCCTCTTCGTCTTCAGAGCTTTCTAATGTGTATTTTTTTGTTGCTGCCAAAGTTTATGATTTTTTTTAAATGCTTAAAATAAAGTACATTAGCTTAGCTTAAACAGATCATAATACCAAAAAAAGCTGTTTAAAAACCAGTTTATACTCTATTTACTTTTGATAGCATAATAATCAAACGAAAAGTCTAACTTTTATTACGGGAAGTTACTGTGCGTTTAGGCAAAACGGGGGAGTCATCTAACTTTTCACTGTTACTAAAAGAGTAGTCATCATTATCAGACTCCCAGGGATTCTTACCTAAAAAAATTGATTATGTTTAAAAAATGCTAACCTTTTATTTTGATTAAAAACTATGAAAAATGCATAACCTGACGGCTTCTTTTTAAAATTGATAGTAGTTTGCTTCATCGTCTTTTTATCGCCACTACCGTTAGTCGAAGAAGGTTCTTTCTTTACAGTTATAGTTTTCTTTTCTATTATTAAAAATATACGTCAAATAAACTGTTAATGATTTATTTTAACTGTTTGAAAATATAAATACAACTTTTTTAAGGTAAAACATTACTGTTAAAGTTTTAATAATCAATATTGGAAACTATAAAATTCGTAAATGTTAATTCGTAACTGAAAGGTAGATCAAAATCAGGGGTCGGTAGCAATTTATAAGTCGCGATTCAATTTTCCTATAAAAAGTTTCTCGTGAGCTGCAATGTATAGAAATTTTTGGTCGGTCGCAGTAATTTTAAAATATTTGTAATTAAAATATACGAATACAAAAATTTTAAAAATATATAAAGTAAACAAAAATGTAGCACTAGTAAAAAAATATTAGTTTAAGTTCTCTACTGGATACTGACTTTTTAGATCCGGATCCGGCCGCATCCTAATGTTTTAGATACAGTGGATCACTGAATTTACTTAACTCGTTACCTCTTCGGTATTATTATAATGCTCAGAAAATTCTAAAATAGTGGTCCTCACGGGGTACTTGAAAAAACGGTATTAAGCGTATTTGAGAGGAGTTTTGTAACTTACACTTCATATTATTGGAAAATCTGAAATATACACTAGATGTTCTGGAGTTTATGATGAAGAAAAAAAAAAGCTCTTAGTCTTAATTGAGTGAAACTTAAGTTAAAATAGACATTACGGAAGATTTTAAAATATATACACGATTCGGATCAGACCGGTTTCTAAATTAAGTAAAATAAGATTCGGATCTAGATAGATCCTAATTTTATGAATTCGTTAAATCTGTATTTTAAACCCTAATTGTAAGTTTTTTCTTTCACATAAACTATGTTTTAGTATTTTTTTTAAAGTACGCTTTTAGCTGAAAAGTACCTTACGGATCGCAGCGTGCCGTCCCTGTTCTAAACAAACAAAAAAACTTTACTTTGATTTCAATTTTGTTGAACAGTATTTAATTACAGTTCAGAATAAACTAAACTTAATCAAAACTAGGATAAGATAAACATTAATATTTAAGAAATCTTTAAAAAAAAATTATTTTTGCATCTTTATTGAGAAAAGTAAAACTATTAAGATGTTGTAATTTGCTTTAAATTAAACAATAGAAAGTTCTAAATTTATGTAGTTATAAAAAAAAATAGATTTTTTTTGCAGATTGAAAAAAACAATATAATGTTTCACTCATATAGTAAACTATAAGGTATCTTCAAATATTTCTGAAAAACGCTTTTGAACAAATAAATGGTTGGTATGGTAATTAAAAATAAGTAAATAAGAAATAATAAAAATTAAGGATATACAAAAAGTGAAAAACTTATGGCTTAAAGTTAAAATTTCATGCTTTTCTTCAATTGAATTTATTTTTATATACTGAAAATTGGTTACTATTACTGTATTAATTTTAATAATGAAGTATAAAACCTCAATGCCGAAGTAGGTTTTTAAAACTATTACTAACTTTTTAACTTATCCGCAAGTGAAGTTGGTTTGTCTGGATCATATGGTTCCTCTGAAATTTATAGACTCGCTTATTTTTTAAACATTTTTCTTTTACTTTTGTTACTATTAACAGGGTTGCCACTTGTTTTTCAAAAAATTTTCCAGGTTTTCAAAATTTCTTCCAGGTTTTTAAAACTAAACATTTTTGGGTCTATTTTTGGTTTAGAGTTAAGTCTAAGGTAAGAAACTGTGTGATATAGTATAAAAACATTGAAAAGATTATATAAAGCTACTTTTAAAAATGTTTTTTAATAAAAAAATGTTAATGATGACAAATCTTTTTTATTTATATGATAGATGTTTTGAGTCATATCGAAATTTTACTACTAAACATGAGAAAATTGTTAAAATTCCAGGTTTTTTTGTTCAAAATTCCAGGTCATTTTCAAAATTTCTCAAACTCCAGGTTTTTCCATATTATTTTCGCCTAAATTGTCGAATTTCAGGTTTTTCAAGGTTTTTCCAGGTTTCCAGGTAAAGTGGCAACTCTGAATTAATTGCTTAACAAAACTACTTAACAATAACTTTATAAAGTTTATCGGCAACTGCTAAAATGTTCACACTAACAACTTTGAATGTCAAAATAAAAGTTATTTTTAAACTACTTTAATTAAAGATTTTTAAAAAACCGATTCTTTATAAACACCTTATATTAATTAAATAAACTTACCTTTGATTTCCACTTTTATTTCTGTTTTTGGCTCTTTTTTGACCTAATATTAATTTTCAAAATTAGTTTTACATTTCAAATGTTAAACTACCTGATATTAATTATATTATTTTAATCAACCTTGTAGAAAATCTAGCAATAAATTATTATACACTTAAAGAAAAGTTTAAATAAAACTATTATAGACTATATATTATAAACAGGGTTGCCACCCGTTTTTTTCAAACATTTTTCCAGGTTTTCCAAATTTCTTTCAGGTTTTTAAAAGTACACATATTTGGGTCTATTTTTAGTTTAAAGTTAAGTTTAAGGTAAGAAACTGTGTTAAATAGTATAAAAACATTGAAAAGATACTGTAAAGCTACTTTAAATATGCTTTTTAATAATATAAAAATTTGATAATATTTAAATAAATTTATTTATAAGATAGATATTTTGAGTCAAATTAAAATTTTCCTACTGAAAATGTGAAAATTGGGGATTTTTGATCATAATTTCAGGTTTTTTCCAAAATTTCCAAAATTCCAGATTTTTTTTGCCTAAATTGTCAAGTTCCAGATATTTCCAGGATTCCAGGTAAAGTGGCAACCCTGTATAAAGTTGAGAGCAACTTCCTAAATTAAAAAAGAAATCAACTCTTTGTAACCTTAATTGAAATTAAATATAAAATTTATACACACAAACTTTTTTATTTCTTTTATCAGCATCAGCAATCCTCTTCTTGATAGCTTCGTCAATTACAACCTCGCAATATTCACCATCAACGCTTGGAAAAGTTTCCTCCTTTACCACTAGTTTCTTTCCTCCCTTTTTCTTCCCTCTTGATTTCTTACCTGATCCTCCACCTTGAACTCCATGCTCTATGGACGCTAATTCATCTTCTCGTTCTTTTGCCTCTACTTTCTATAAGTAAAAATTTTCAATAGTCAAAAATTGCAAGCAAAAAAACATTTAACTGCAATAAACTTTATAAACCCAGGGTTGTACAAAATTTTATACGCACTTATATACGATAAGCTATCTACAACTCAGCTAAATTTACAAAATAAAATTTAAATCAGTAGTCTTAAACAAATTCATGGTTGCCAAATATTTTTGGAAAATGTTATCCAGGTTTTCAAAGTTTCTTCCAGGTTTTTAAAATTAAACGTTTTAGAATTTAATTTTAGTTTAAAATTACGTTTAAGGTAAAAAACTGTGTTAAATAGTATAACGACATTGAAAAGATATCTTTAAACTTTTTTAAATGTGTTTTTCAATAAATAAAAAATTTTGATGATGACAAAAACGTTTATCTATATGATAGATTTTTTGTTTCAAATCGAAATTTTACTAATTAACACGTATAAGTTGTTTAAAATTCCAGGGTATTTTTCAAAATTTCTTAAAGACAAATTTTTTTAGCCTAAATTGTCAAATTCCAGGTCTTTCCAGGAATTTCCAGGTTTTTTGGCAACCCTGCATTTACATACTAATGAAATTAAATAAAATGTTGGCTCTTATTTTACAAAAAATATGTACTTTTTTTAACTACAATTTTTTCTTTCAAACATTTTATCAGTTAATAACCTTTCTTTTGTCACGTACTATAGTAAAAAGTTACAACTATTTTTTACATAAAAAAACATTGGTGTTTATAATAAGAGAACTAATAACAGGGTTCATAAGCAAAATCTTGCAATTTTTAACCTACATGCCTCTATTTAGACAAACACTTTCTTAACTCTTGTCGGTCGGCGTCCAATTGGGATTACAAAAAGATTAAATTATTAAGATTAGGTTTTTTGACAGCATAACATATTAACTATAAGAATTTTTGCCTTTTGGTAGTTTTATTTTCTTCAACTTTAATAATAATACAAATGCAAAATGTTAACTGTTTTATTTATTACCAGGTTTCATTAGAAAAATATGCGAACTTATCAAATATTAATAGAATAGTAGACAAAATTTTTATTTTTAAATTCAAAAATATTTTATTAGATTTTGCCCCTAAAATATCATAAAAAATTGAGTAGTCTGAACTTGAATTGTCATGTAACCTTAACAGAAATATTAAAAATTCAACTTTTATAGTGCTTGCTTGTAGAGTGCTAGGCTACGAACACTAAATGCTTATTTTGGAACAAGTTTACAATTTTATAATCTATCCAAAAAACATACTGATTCACAAAAATTTCTTTTATAAATACATAATACTTTTAGGAATTGTACTTAAAAATTCTGACATTTCGCCAATAGTGCATAATTTTAAGTAGAAATAAAGTAAAAAATCTAATTTTTATTTAGAAATAAATTTACCATTTAATAATCTACTCAAAATTGAAAAATATTTTAAATCTTTATATAATAATTCTTATATTTTAAGCATTTGAACTGACAAAAACTGACGTTTTGTCTATATTGCAAGAAAAAAATATTTAGTGTAATTTGGCCTGAAGCATATGATCCCTGGAACAATAATGATAGTAGTAATAATAATGATTGTAATTAATATTGGTAATGATATAAAATAACAGATAGTTTAATCAACTACTTCATTTTTACAGATTCCAATCATGTTGTAAAAGTACATCTTTACTTAATAATCATTTTTTACCAGTTTCCTGTTTGTTAAGGCCACTCAAGTTGCAATGGTATACTGACTTATTGCAGTAGTTTCAAATAAAAATAATCTATACAATAGCTTTAAACAAACTTCTAATTCAACTAGGAATTCATCTAAGTTTTCACGCCACAAGTCTTTAATTTCTTTTAGCTTCAATTCTTCTAATTCTGTTTGTTTTTGACCAGCCTAATAAAAAAAAACTGTACTTATGCATGAAATTATTTTTTTCTTGTTAAAAATTTTATTATTTAATGTCTTTTAATGGTTTGTTTATAAAAAATGCTTAATTACTCATTATACTAATGCTGAATATCAAAGTAACAAGCGCTTCTTCTTATAGTTTATAACACAGATTACATACTTTTGTCATTATTTGGTGTAAAAATGTAGACGGAATCAGTGTGTAGAGATTTTTTGAAGAGTTTTTGAAAAAAAAAGGTTTAAAACAACATTTACACTAAGTCTCTTAAAAATTGTATACAAGTATTAATTTAAAAAATTAAACCGGCATATTTAAGGAAAATGGCAAAGCAGCAAAAAGACTAATTTATAACTATAGTAATATAACATAAGTAAGTAATTGACGAAACTGAATTAACACAATAATAATAATAGTAACAAAAATGATAACAATAATATTAACATAATAATAACATTTAAACATTAGATTAAAAATGTTCAAGTGTCTTTTTAAATCAGAAGCATTAACTAAGTTTTAACACATATTAACAAAATTTTCTGAAACTTTTTCAATGTGAGATTTTAAACTTGAGGCAGGGCCATGTCAATGGCTTAAGTTTTCGAATCCAACACGAAATACGCTTAAACAGAAAATTACTTGTTTTAAAAGATCTTCATATCTCTCTCTAGTAAGACTCCATATCGGCATATTCATAATGTAATTGTAATCTTTTTCTTCATCTACCACATCTTCTTCATTAGATGATTCGTTATTGTCAGGTGTTTTCTATGAATATTATCTTTTTTATAGATTTAACTTAAATAAGAATTAAAATTAATTATTAAAAAATTATAAACTATTATCTAATAAATAATTTCATACAAAGAGAAAATTAACAAATGACATATGCAGATAACACGAAGTAGATTGATTATAGATAAACTAATGCAATTTTGATGAATAATGACTTATATTAAGCATTTAATTTTTACTGAAAATTATTTTTATAAATTTACCAGTTTATATGACTTTTTCCATTTTTTTATTGGATCACTGTCATAACCACGTTCAAACAGAAGTTCAACAATTGCAGTTTTCTTTTTGTTCACTTTAGAAAAATAAAATTGAAAAAAACTTTATGTAAACTAGTATTTTTACAAAACTTTATCATATTAATAAAACAGTCAACAATTGTACAGTTAAACTAACAAAATTTACTTTATAGCTTAACTTGTAGACATAAATATCATTAATTTATTTTCATTATTTGATTTTTAAGTTAGATGCATATAAAAGTTTTCAATAATAAAACTGAAATAATAAGATATAAAATTGTTTTAATAATGCTGTTTTCAATCAGTCATGCTAACGTACAAACAGATATCTTTTTTTCTACTTTTTCTTTAACAAATTTAGCTTGGTTTGTAATTTTTTTGGTTTCAGCTGTCAGTTGCCCAACCATGAAATCCTTTCTTTCATGGTATAAACGTAACCTAATCTTGCAAAAATCTTTCATTATATCCAATGTTGAACTATATCTTAACAGTTCACCATGCTCACCAAACACCGTCTATAAAAGATTTTAGTTTTAGCTAAATATCAATGTTGCTCCTTTATATTGCAAATTAATGTTTTAAACTCATATTATAGCAATATAGTTTCTTTTACATGCGTAAACCAAAATTGTATTAAAGTATTTACAATATATTTTAGTGAATTATATAAGTTTCTAAAATATATGATTATTACAAGGTTATAATTCCTTAAATAAAAATCAGGTTTGGTTAAAATATAATATAAAAAATTCAACTGACTAGCGTATTGCTATGAGACTGAGAAGTTTGTAAATTAAAGAATTTGTATAAGTTACTTCTTTGAGCTTCGCGCAACTTGTTGGCTGCAAACTTCACTACAAACCTAATTGTTGTGTCAGTACAATACTCCCTGAAATAAATTATTAGACGTGAAAATTTGTAGAAGTACTTACCTAGGTAACATAATAATTTATAAACATGATTTTTTGTACTTATTTTGTATAATACTTTTTTTTAACTTAATTGTTAAATAGTACACAACAAAATGCTCATTGATAATAAAAACTTATGTCTGTGATTAAATGCCCACTGGAGAATTGAACATATGAAACACCAAATGTTGATGCTTCTGTAGCTGGTCTTATTTTATAACAGTCGGATTTAACATAAAGTATTTTATCTATAATTAACCTATAAAAACCTATAGCAAATATTTTTATTTTCAATGGACACATGTATATACCTACTTTAGCTTTTATTATTTCCTTACAGTACTTATTTTTTTACAGAACTCAGATGAAGTGTCTTGACTCGTTTAACACACAGAAACATATGTCAGTGTAATAAAGAACGATACTGTATAATTTAATATAGTAAAAATTTTATATTAAATATATATTTATAGAAACAAGTTGATAACTTAATAAATTAAATTTTTCAACACAGAGCCCACCTTAAGAGCTTAAAAAGTTTATTACAAGATGAAAAAATGTTTAAAACGAGTCATAATGTACTTATGCTTAAATTTTAAACTTTCATTTGAGTGTTTTGTTTTGTGCTTTATTTTGAACTTGTTTTGCAGTTGAGGAGTGCGTAGGCACGAAACTCAAGTTCTGTAAATTTTTACATCTTGTAATAAACTTATATATATATAAATATTAATAATATTTAATATAATATAATAAACTTATATTTTGAAGAGTTCAAAATTAAAATGTACGAAAAAGTAGATAAACTGATAACTAAAATGAGATGGAAACCATTCCATTTAAGGGATGAAAACACAGAAGCTTAAGTTTCAGATTATGACGGCTTATTTCCAACAAAAAAACGAGCTCCCGAGGATAAACTTTTAACAAATTTTGAAAACGACCTTTACGAGTTAATAAATAATTTAAAATTCCGAAAATACCAAAATTCTTTTACCCGCAAACTAAACAAAGACTTAAAGGAAATAAGGTCCACCAAAAAAGTTTTTGTTTTTGCAGATAAATCTCACAGCCTATACAAAATTAGTCCGGATAAATATAAGAAATTAATTACAGAAAACATTACATTTACATACAAAAAATCGGAAAACAGTCTCATCGATAAAATTAATAATGAAGCAAAGGAAATAGTATTGAAAAACAAAATAAAAGGTAAAATTCCCAAACTTTCTCAACAAAAATGTTACATTACTTTAAAAGATCATAAACCAAACTTCTCAAATAAACTAAGTTGTAGAATAATTAATCCGGCAAAAACTTTTATTGGCAAACCTGCAAAAACAAATTTAGATAAAATCAACAATTCTATAAGATCAAAAAGTAATTTAGTACAATGGAAAAACACTTATGAGATATTGAAGTGGTTCAATAGCTTAAGCAATAAATCAACTTCAAGGTTTATCAAATTTGATATAGTGAGCTTTTATCCAGCCATTTCAGCAACAATTTTGTAAAACTCCGTCAAATTTGCTGCAGGCCTAACTAAAATCACGGAGAATGAAAAAGAGCTAATCAGACATTGCTGCAAATCAGTACTGTTCCACGAGGGTGAACCATGGTCGAAAAAGCATAACAATAACAGCTTTGATGTACCAATGGGAAGCTTTCATGGCGCAGAAATTTGCGAACTGGTAGGCCTATATATTTTAGATATATTGAAGAAGGAAAAAATCTTTAGAGATGGTAACTTTGGTATATACCGTGACGATGGTTTAGCAGTGGTGGACATTCTACCGGGACCAGATATGGAGAGAAAAGTCAAACATCTAAGAAAAGTCTTTAAGAACATTGGTTTTGATGTCACCATCGAAGCCAATCTGTTTGTAACAGACTTCTTAGATGTAACTTTAGATCTTCAAAATGAAATTCATAAGCCGTATAGAAAACCAAATGCGTATACGGTTTATGTGAATAGCAAGTCAAACCATCCAGAGCATGTTTTAAAACACATACCGGTCGCAGTGAACAACCGCCTCCAGAAGATTTCTAGCAGTCAAAGCATTTTTAAGGAAACTACCCAACAATACCAGGAGGCTATAAGAGAAAGTGGGTACGATCACGAGTTAGCCTATAGCCACAAAAGCGAGAAGGGTAAGAACAAGAAAAGAAGGAGAAGAAATATTATATAGTTCAATGCTCCATTCTGCAAAAGTGTGGCAACACGGGTTGGGAAGCGCTTCCTAGAGATTGTGGACAAAAACTTTACTGAAGACCATCCATATTGTAAACTTTTTAACAGGAAGACACTAAAAGTGTCCTATTCCTGCATGCTAAACATGAAACAACTTATAATGGCACACAATTGAAAGATGTTAGACACGCAGGACAAAGATAGGCGAATGTGTGACTGCAAAAAACAAGAATGCCCGGTAAATGAAGTTGCCTAATGGAAAATATTATATATAAAGCGACAGTCATAACTGAAAATCAGACCAAGTTTTATGTTGGCTTGACTGGACTATCGTTCAAGAATCGCTACACAAAGCACAAGTACAGCTTCAAACACGAAAAACATAAAAATACGACAACATTATCGCAGTACATTTGGAAACTAAAAAATTACAAGGTAAATTTTAAAATTCAGTGGGAAATATTAACAAGAACGAAAAATAAGTATAATTTAAAAAACGGATGTAAATTGTGCAATGCGGAAAAAATCGAAATTTTAAAAGTTAATAAATCTGAATCTCTAAACAAAAGAAACGAATTACAAACTGGCTGCATACATTATCGAAAACAATTTATATAAAAACTCTGTTAATAATTTTGTCTAAAATAAACTATCTATTCTATTTTTACGTAATAACTAATTTTGTATAATTTTATTGCTGAACTTACAAGTTTGCTTTTCATTGAATAAAACTTTGCTGAAGACGCGTATTAAACGTAGAAACAGCTGTCCCAAGCAAAAGTTTATTTTGTGTATTTTAGTTCTATATATATATATATATATAAATATAAAAAGGTTTATTTAAAGATGCAAAACTCAAAGAACTCAAGTTTCGTTACTATTCACTCATCAGCTTCAAAACAAGTTTAAAATAAAGCACAAAACAAAATCACTAATGAAAGTAAAAAAATTTTGCATAAATAGATTATGACGTAATTTTGAAACTATCAAAAATCATGCAAAACGGCTTGTGCAAAAATTAATCTACCAACAGACAATAAACTAGCAAAAATTCATATAACTTCAGTGAGTAACTATATATTAGGACAGATAATTGAAAGAGATAAATCTAGTCATAATCTATTTATGCAAAAAATGTTTTACTTTCATTAGTGATTTTGTTTTGTGCTTTATTTTAAACTTGTTTTGAAGCTGATGAGTGAATAGTCACGAAACTCGAGTCCTTTGAGTTTTGCATTTTTAAATAAACCTTTTTATTAATAAAGCCCTCAAGGTGGGCTCAGTGTGAAAAATTTAATTTATTAAGTTAAATAACTTAATTCTATATATATATATATATATATCTATATATACTTATATATATTTGTGATTAAGAAAGTGTAGAAAGTGATTAAGTTTATAAACATATACATATATATAAAGTGCTTTAGATCGTCGCTTAATTATTGCACCTGAAGATCTGCTATAAAGAAGTGAAACCATAGTTGTACTAATAAACGCTTGGTAACTGAACATTTTGTTATGATTTTTCTCATAAATATTTTCTCAAAAAATATTTAGCTAAGTAATATACACATGTTTGCACTTAAAAATTCCCTTTGGAGAGATATCTTTATAACATTGTTCTATAAAGATAATCTCTTTATACGAATTTGATAGTAGAAAAAAAAAACTTAAAAGCATTTAATAATGATGAAGTAAACACTACAGTAAACACTATAATTTTAATGAAACATCAAAACAAGACCTAAAAAAAAAGTTGGAATGAATGGTAACACAGCTGTTATTTAAATGTAGTTGATTAACTCTATTTACTAAGATTATATACATAATAACAATAAAAAAATACAATTTTTTTAGTAATCTTTAGTAACCTGTAGGACAAAATTTTAGCAGGGGTTTTTTCTGTACCGTTGACAAGAGGTTCTAAAGTTTTTTCTTTATAGTCCTGGAATATTAAATGAAATTTAAAAAATAATAAAAATAGTTAATACACTTTAAAAGATTTTAGAAATATTAGTTGTTCCAATTTAAACAAGATTTTAGAAATATTAGTTGTTCCAATTTAGACAATTTTGAAAATTATATGCTTTAAGGTTAAGATTTTTCAATACTTCATGCTGGTACAGCGTTTGATACTTTTATGCTACAGAGAGTCAAGGTTTAAAAAAAAGTTTTAACTAAAAACACAAATAACATTTAATAGACGAACTTGGTGAACGATAAAATTTGCTATTATAAAATCAACACTAATCAGAAGTTTTCTTTAGGTTTTAATTAATATACAATATGTTTTAATAAGGCAAATATACTTGTTTTTCCAAACATTTGTGTATATACAACTAATCATGGTAGTTTTTTATAATTTTAAAAGTAATTTTTATTGTATAGTACTAGTTGTATTTTATTATAATCTTTTTTGGTTATTCATAGATAATTTATCTATAAAAACTCTGCAATTACAATTAAAACTAAATTTTTAAATATAAAATTTAAATTTTAAATAAACCAATATAAAAAGTTCTAGATAAAAATATTACTTCATCACATACTTTTATTTCTCAAAATTTAAAACTTTATTTGTTCTAAACACAATAAAAACATCAGTAAATACTTAATTTTTTTTTTTCTATTCTCAGTTAGTGATTAACTAAAATTAAAACATACTTGAGTCCATGATTTTACAGGTAATTCAGTAATCTCAATAGTGTTATCATCAAGGTAAGCAATTCTACCAGAGATCACATATTTATTTGGTTCTAATTCTTGAATATCACCTTTGAAGTTCTTATATGATGCTTTCTAAAAAAATAGCGTTTGCTTAACATCTAAACTTAATGTTTTTGAAATTGTTATCAAACAATTCTACAATACCTTATTACTACAATTTTATGTTGTGATAGCTTTTAAAACTTACCATCGGTTTCATTTCTTCGCCATTAATGAATCTATGACAGTTAGCCACAACCTCCCTAATATCGTGATTTGGAATTTTTGTTGACCAACCTGTACCAATACCTTCAGTACCATTGACTAAAACCATTGGAATGATTGGACAGTACCTATATTTTCTTAGGGTTATTTATATAAACTTTATCGTAGCTATTTTAGTATAAAAGGTAGGTTAGTTTTCTTAATTTAAAAAGTTAATCAGAATTTAAAAAAAATTAAATATTCCTACCACTTACCACATTGGCTCAACAGTTTGATTGTCATCTTTAAGCCATGTTAGGCAATTTTCGTCGACTTTAGGAAAAACTAATCTTGTTAAAGGACTGTAAAATAATATGGGAAGGGTAAAAGTGAAAGCATCTAACATAAAATTTGATATGTAAAAACTTATAACATTAAGTACACAAAAACAAATTATTAAATTTAACTTTTACTTGTAAAAAAAAAATATTAAGTAAAGCACAAAACAAACTGCAAAATATTTCAGACATAAATAAAATTATAATAATATACCTCATCATAGTGAATATGTATCTTGGACTGGCAGCATCCTTTCCACCGTGCAATCTCGTACCAAACTGACCAATAGGTTGAAGCAAATTCAAATTGTTTGATCCAACAAAGTTTTGCGCCATGTTAATTATAGTTGATTGCAAAGAAGCCTGTTTATAAATAAAATTTCATAAAACAAAAATATATAAAATCACTGGTATTAATAAACGCATAAGAATTTTTTCGATACAAAATAAGAAATAAACTTCAATAAACATAACATCGTGTACTCTGTTTACAATTAAACCTCTATTTAGTTTAATTTTATCTACTGTTATAAATCTTTGTCTTTTAAGAAAAACAATTAAGCAAAAGAAATCTAAAATAAAAATTAAAGTATAATGTTTAATAATGTACTTTTTCAAATAATTACATTTTGTATGATCCAAAAGTTTGCATATTACCTAAATAGCGTAAAAAGCATTATAAATTTAAAACAGAATGAAAAAACTGCATAGATCTTACAGTACTCAAAATAATTTTAAAAAGACAAAAATTTAATTTATGCATTATATTAAACAAGTTTGAGAGAATAAATATTCAATAAATATTAATGTTTTTTTTTAATAAAACTTAGCCAATAGTAAAAAAATAAACTTGTGCTTTATCACTCTTTTTTATTTTAAATAGAATAAGCAAAGTTACATTCACAGAGAAAGAAGTTTGATTATACACACACATAAACTTATTCTTTCATATTTATATTTTCTTGATTTTAAAACTGGTGATTTCTATTTAGACAAGAGACTATTTTGTTTTAAACTGTGTCAAAATTGTACAAAAAAGTATAGGTTCTTTTTTAGTTGTTAGAAGAAGAAACCTCAAAGGGCAAAGGGGAGGTCCAACATTTTTTTAATAAAAATAACATTAGTTGTTATATTAAGGTTTAAAGTATAAACTACAAGCTAGTTTTTATAGAATTAAAAAACTTCATTTAGCTTTTGAGATATTGCAATTTTTGTCAAAAGTTTCCGATAAAAACGTATGGACCGCAAATTTTTCGGAGTCAATTTTCTCGGAAATTTAAATATCACTAAAAATCTATTCCTTCATTTTTTGAGCTAAACACCTCAAACATTCAGGAAACGTATCTTTTATAGTTTGATAGGCTTTCAATCTAATTTTCACAAAAATATATTCTTAAATTTTGAAAAAACTGAATGCAGGATTTTTTTAATTTTGAAAAATAAAATTTTAAATAAAAAACAAAAAAATAGGTGGTGTTTTTTTAATAAAAATTTTATTTTTCAAAAATAAAAAAATTCCTGCATCAAGTCTTTTAAAAATTTAATTATAGACTTTCTGTGAAAATTTGAAGGAGAAGACAGATTTTTAATGAAATAGTCTTTTTTCGCGTTTTTGGTTTGCGCCTTCCATAAAGAACCTATTTAGGTCTCCGACTTAAATCACTTATATCACAAAAAAATACTCTGATTTTTCAAGCGGTTAAAGATATTTAAAAGCTCAGATAAAACTCTAAAAAATAAGATCACCTTGTAAAAATCAAAGTGGACACCCCCCCTCCTACGCCCTTAATTGTTTCATAAACTTGATTTAACGCATATAATAATTAAGCATTTAGTACTATTTCTTTTGCTAGGTAACTTTTTTTTTTAATTATATATTTTAATAGTAATCTTACTTCACCATGATGATAAGCAGACTTTTCAGCAACGGAACCGGATAATTGAGCAACTTTTACTTGTTTCTTGTCGTTTCGACTTAAACAAGTGAACAAAACTTTGCGTTGACCAGGTTTCAAACCTTTAAGTTAAGTTTAAGTAGAAACATATAATTGAGAAAACTAGATAAAACTGTAACAAATTTTAAACGTTATAAAAACTTAAGATAATAATTTTTTGTCAAACCGTCAACAAATGAAGGAACGCTTCTTTCAAGATCAGCACAAGAAAACATGACTAATTCTTTATTGACAAAGTCAGAATATGAAAGAGCTCTGTAATTATGTATATCTTTTTTATAACTATAGTTATTGATAAATTTGCTTTTATTGCATTTTTGGATATAATTTTCAATGAGAGTATTCCAACGAATTTCCATTTAATTTATTAAACTAATATATTATCTTGTATACTATCTTATATACACTATAATAAAATAAATTCATTATATAGTTTTCTACTATCATTTAACGGAGTCAAACCTAGTATCAGCACTGTAAAGTTGACTTCCAGGCTCAGGTTCCTGATTTTCTCTGCATCTTTTTCTTTCATCCATATAAAGTGTAAGCCAATCTTTCCTATCATCTGCTCTTTTTTTGTTGAAAGCCTTTTTTATTAGTAGCGTTTAAATAATTTGTAATGAAAAATTACATTCAATTAACTATCGCATTACATTTCATAGTATTTATATCTATACTGACCATATCAATAGCTTGGTCATCTTCATTTCCTTTATACTGAAACCTTATTCTGTGTCGATTCATTTCAGCAAAGTAAGATTTGGCCTCCTTTGACGTAGAGGTACCCAAACCTATTATATCAGTTATGTATAATTGAGGCTAGGTAGCATTAAACAGTTATTATTAAGCTTTATTTGTAACTTATACCGTAGGTTAAAATAAATTTAAAATGTTAAAAAATAAATTTTTATAAAATAATAGTTTAAAATTTAACCTAAGTCTTATACGATTCAAAAACTTTCTATTTTCGCAAAAAAAACCTAATCCCTTAACTGTTTTGTTATTTTTTCACTTTCAGACTATATCTATATACTTTAATAAAGAAATATTCTAGAGCGTAAAAACAAACTGTTCATTGAAATTATAAAACTTAAATATTTTTCAAGGTTTCCATCATAATTTATTTAAATTTACAATGAGTAAAACGGCTTTTAAAAATAAATAATATACGATAAAAAACTAATAGAATAAATTATAACACTTTTAAAACATAAGTAAAAAGCTAATAATAAAATCTAATTAAAACAACTTATATTATACTAAACAAAACATTTTGACTATAAATAATATGTAAATATTATTAAATAGTACCTTTTGTTTTTGTTTTGTGTGCCATAGTATACAAATAACAGTTTAATAACTGTTATTTTAAGCTACAATTAGCTTTTCTAAAAGAAAAAGACAAAACAAATGTCATCTAAAAAATATTTTTTACCTTACTAAATTTTTAACTTCTATGCACACTTTGACGACCACTGGTCTAGACAATAATGATGTATACAGTAGGGGTAAGGAGTACAGCACATTTTTTAGTCATATTGTAATATTCATTCATGTCCATATGATTTAGGTGTGTTTTTGCTTCATTAAGAATAGTCTGAAAAAAAAATTCAAAAAAAAGTATGCCGCCCAAAAAATAATTTCAACCCAAAATTCACATATTTTTCAATTTTTGACTTAAAAAATAAATCACTTATACATGTCCTAGACTTATAATCTATGTCTTAAATGAAAGCTTATAATTAAATGCATAAATTAAAGACATTTCAACTGCTTTTATTGTATTATGACGTCATTATTACACTAAATGTGCAAATTTTGTCTGTAAAATCTTACATTTTTTTCTAATATAAAAAGCAAATTCTTCTGCTGTTCTACATTTAGTTTTTTGATTTAGAGTATAAAATGTGTCGAATCTGCTAGGCAGAAAGATATAACTTATGTTATGTCATTTCAATTGTTTGTTGATATATATTTATAAAATACATTTTAAATCGCTTACCGCTATTAGAAATTATGATTATTGAGAGCACTTGTCTAAGAGTAAAAGATCTAGACTTATATATCTTAGTAAGTGCATGTAAATTTATTAAAATTAGTGTAATTTCATTCTTTAAATTCAAGAATTTTTATTTAATTAAACAATAAATGTTTATCTGTATTAGTTTTTTTTAGCTACAAGTATGTTATTATTTTCAAATTACTATTAGTCAAAGTTTATAAAGTATTGAAAATCTAAATAAATTAAAACTTAATTTGTTAGTTTGTTTAAATGTTTTAATTCTCTTATTTTTAAGCTTTTTATCAAATCTTTTCTAATTTTAAACTCATAGCAGTTAATTGTTATTGTATTTACTTATATAAAATGCTCTCAATAATCATAATTTCTAATAACGGAAATTGATTTAGAATGTATTTTATATATATATATCAACATGCAATGGAAATGACATTACATCAGTAATATCTTTCTGCCTAGCTGATTCGACACATTTTATATTCCAAATCAAAAATTTAAAAGTAAAAAAGCAGAAGATTTGTTTTTTTTTTGTAGAAAATAAAGTACGTTTTTATAAACAAAATTTGCATATTTAGTTTAATAATAACATCATAATACAAAAGCAGTTGAAATGTCTTTAATATATGCCTATTATTATAGGCTTTCATTTAAGATATAAATTATAAGTCTAGGAGTTGTATAAGTAAGTTTATTACTGTTTAAGTCTCAAAATCGAAAAATCTGTGACTTTTGAGGTTGAAATCAGTTTTTTGGGCAGCAATTTTTTTTTTAATTGTAATTTTTTCTTTAGATTCTTATTTACTAAGCAAAAACACATCCGAATCATGTGTACGTATTTAAATTTTTACAATATGACCAAAAAAATGTGCTGTACTCCCTACCCTTACATTTTACAGACAAAATTTGCACATTTAGGGTGATAATGACGTCATAATACATCAAAAGCAGTTAATATGTCTTTAAATATATGTCAATAAGTATAACTTTCATTTAAGACATAAATTATAAGTCTAGGACATGTATAAGTGATTTTATAACTGTTTAAGTACAAAATCGAAAAATATCTGGGTTGAAATTAGTTTTTTGGGTGACATACTTTTTTTTGAATTTTTTTTTTTCAGATTCTTCTCAATGAAGCAAAAACATATCCAAATCATATGGACTTTAAAGTCCAGCAAACATCACCCAAGTACTCCCTACCCCTACATACAGAGTTGCTTTCTTATAAAAATCAAGTTTCCAGAATCTAGCTAGACTTTTACGGAACATTTGTGGATGGATAAACTCAAATCAAATGTAACTTAGCAAAAACACCATACATTACTGATTAACAAAAAATTATTAAAAGATAAATAGTAAAAGTACATTCCAGTAAGATGATGCACTTTTGTTATTTATCATGGATATAAATTTGTCATTGTATTACTTTTTATAAACTAGATTTTGATTTTTTTTAAACAATATCCAAATTTGTCATAAATGAGATCATTCTTAGTTTAGTATAATATAATTTGTTTTAATTTTAGTTTTATTTTTAGCATTTTTCGCTCTTTTTTTAATGATATATTTTATAGCCGTTTTATTCATTATAAGTGACAATAAATCATTTAAGATTTGAAAATTTGTTTGGTCTTTTATTTCAATAGACAGCTTGGTTTTAAGCTCTACATTATTTCTAAATTAAATTACTTTCAGGGTTGCCACTCTTTTTTCCAAACTTTTTTCAGGTTTTTAAACATACACATTTTTGGGTCTATTTTTACTTTTAAGCTAATTTCTATATAAGAAACTGTGTTTAATAGTATAAAAACATTGAAAAGATACTGTAAAGTTACTTTAAATGTGTTTTTTAATCAAAAAATGTTGATGATGACAAAAAAAAATCATTTATATGATAGATTTTTTGTGTCAAATCAAAGTTTTACTACTGAAAATGTTAAAATTATTTAAAATTCCAGGTTTTTCAGGTTTTTTCATCAAAATTCCAGGTTTTTCCAGGTTATTTTTGCCTAAATTGTCAAATTCCAGGTTTCCAGGTAAAGTGGCAACCCTGTTACTTTGTACAATTAACTGAAATTTTATTAATTGGAATTAGTTTTTTGACCCCGGATTCAACTGAGAACAAGTATATTTTGCAATTTTTTCCAAAAGAAAAACACTTACCCTGATTTAGCCTGACGTGCATGAACCCTAATATATTGATAATTTTATTAGTTGTTTTTAAAGAAATGTTGTTTTTTTTTATAAATTTAATTTTTATTTTGATTTATATTCCAACAATCTTGTTTCATTCGGGTATTCATAACAAAACATCATTAAATAAATAATAATTTAAACAAATTTTTAATTATATATGTTTTTAAACATCATAGTTTAAAAACATACTCGTCTCAGTACAATTGATGTGGCTATTAAAATAATATTTTATTATATATAATTTTACACATCATATTCATTACTTTTTTAAAAACTAAAGGTTATAAAACAATATAATAATCTTCATAAGTACTATTATAAGAAGGTTTTTGAACGTATTTATATACCATTTGCAACTTATTTTTAACAGATTACTCATTTTGTTTTATATTTTATTTCAAAAAGCTTTTCAAAACTATACTAGTTTCATATTGATTGAGGAAGAACGACCTAAGTTAAATACGCAAACAGCATTAAATGGAACAGCAAAATAATTAACAATTTATAAATAAACATACCTTTACTTTATATACTTGCTAAATCTCTAAATATTGTATGTATTTGAATTTATTCATACGTCATAATTTAAACAGGGTTGCCACTCGTTTGTTCAAAAATTTTTCCAGGTTTTCTAAATTTCTTCCAGGTTTTTAAAAGTACACGTTTTTAGGTCTATTTTTAGTTTTAAGTTAAGTTTGATGTAAGAAACTGTGTTGAATAGTATAAAAACATTGAAAACATACTGAAAGTTACTTTAAATGTGTTTTTTAATAGAAAAATTTTTCGATGGTGACAAAAAAATCTTATTATTATGATAGATTTTTTGTATGAAACTGAAATTTCACTACTAAAAATATTAAAATTGTCAAAAATTCCAGGTTTTTGTTCAAAATTCCAGGTTTTTCCAGGTAAAGTGGCAACCCTGTTTAAAGTTATCTTTTAAGCTGTTTACTAACCAAAAATTTTTCTAATTTCATTTTAACATTTACCACTTGAGAATGAAACTAGTATAGTTTTGAAAAGATTTGTGAAATAAAATATAAAACAAAATGTGTAATCTGTTAATAATAATTTACAAATGGTATATATGTATATAATAATATTCATAATGAATAAAATTAAATAATAATTGACATAAAAATATCCAAGTTTTTTACCATCCTGTACATATGCAAAATGCCAAATATAAACGGTAGCTACCTTAAAAAATTTCCTTGAGTTTTGAATTTATAAATGACAAAAACCTTTGTAATATTTTACGCTCCATGTATGTGGTCTATCAACACCCTGATACCACTCTTCAAACTCTGGTAAAGTGTAGAAAGGTATAGTTTCAGTTCCTTTGGTTACTTTGACGATTGGGGTAATAAACTCTTCTAGTAATCTGATTAAATTAGTTTTAACTACATACATTCTGTTGACTCAAGCTTTATAAATTAACACATAATTTAATAACGAACTTCACAAAAAAAGGTCTATCAATTTTAAGGTCGTTCTAAAAGAGAGTTGCATATTCAAAAGATCAAAAAAACGTACAGGATATAATTTTTTAATTCTCTTTTAAATAAATTATATTACTTGGTGTTGTACTAAATTAAAAAGTCAACAATACAAATGTAAAATAGATTTAAAAGTTTTAATTAAGTTACTTATCATTATTTTGGTAAAACTTTAAAAAAAAACAATTAACAAACATAATGTTTAAATAACCTTCTCTGTAAAAGTTCTGGCCAGAAGTGCTGAATAAAGTTTATTAGAAGACCCTTTATATGAGATCCATCATGATCCTGTAAAACATTTTTACAAGCAATTTACAATTAGAGAACAATTAATATTAATTTCATACAAACTTTAACTCAACTAACAAAAAAGTATTTGTGTAAAAACACTCATGCATTAGATGAGTATGAAAAGAGAACACAGGGTTGCCTATGGTTTTTTTAAAATTTTACAAGTTTTTCTAAATTTCTTCCAGGTTTTTCAAAAAACCAGTTTTTTGGTCCATCTTTAGTACAAAAGTTATATTAAGATAATAAACTGTCTAAAATAGTTGACAACATTAAAAAGATACTGTAAAGCTAGTTGTGTTTTTTGATACAAAAAAAGATTTTTTTTCTATATGATAGAGTTTTTCTATATGATTGAGTTTTATATCTAATCAAAATTTTATTACTTTACACGTAAAAATTCTTAAAGTTTTAGGTGTTTCCAGGTTTTTAGTGATTTTTGTTCAAAATTTAAGGTTTTTCCTCTTTTTTTCAAAATTTATTATATTCTAGGCTTTTATTTTTACCTTAATAATTGAATTCTAGATTCTTCAAATATTCCTAGTTTTTTATCAACCCTGATTACAGATGATTGTAAATAAAATACTATAAATATTATGATTACTTCTGCTAACATAACTTATTTTAAACTCAATTCAAATAGACTTAAATTTTTATTTAATTGACTACTAAACTATAATAAACTTGTTTAACTATAAAATCACTTGAAACTTAATTTTTTTAGATTCTTTTTATAGAGTATAAGCACTGAAAAGTAACTGATAAAAAAATTTAAGTTATATATCAAGATAATTGATAACTGTCAAGTTTTTGTAATAACAATTTTCACCTGATCTGTCATAATCATAAGTTTTCCATATCTTAGAGATTTAAGATCGTCTTCTTGGGAATATTTTTTTCCATATTTAAGTCCCATTATCTTTATAATAGCATTAATTTCAGCATTGTCTCGAACCTGCATACAATTTTAAGTTGTTTAATTTTTATTTAAATAAATCGCATTTAAAACAAATTTAATTTTAAATGAAAAGAATTTAAAATTTAAGCGGGTATAATTACAATTTAAAACAAAACACTTTTGCGATATACAACAGATTTAGACATTTTTAAAACTATAAATAAATTAACTTTATTCATTAGAAAACTATATTTTAATGTATATTAATTTAAATCACCTGTTTATGATTAGCGTCTCTAGCGTTTAGAAGTTTACCTCTTAAGGGAAAAACACCCCATTTATCTCTACCAACTACTGA
Organism: Thalia democratica; assembly: GCF_965202585.1. Classification (NCBI taxonomy): domain Eukaryota; kingdom Metazoa; phylum Chordata; class Thaliacea; order Salpida; family Salpidae; genus Thalia; species Thalia democratica. The sequence continues at coordinate 51,958,371 of NC_139168.1, read as the reverse complement.
CAAACCAGATACGGCAAGAGTTTTGGCTGAATCTCCTTCCGTCAGAATAAGTGTGCAATTGAGAGAATTTTTAGTTCCTGCGTCATTAGCATCATCCAACTTTGGGATTCCTTTAATTTTTAAGATTTTTTGTACTTAATATAAAATTTAAAAATTTTTTAAATGTGTAAATTGCTATAAACATTTGTAGGGGTAACATAAAAAACAAGTCAGTCTTCTTATAACAACGAAACTGTTACACACAGCGAATCATCAGCTTAAGACTGGGGAAAATAATGAACTTTTATTCAATAATTTAGTTAGTACATTTAAAAAGCCAACAAGACTCTAGCGCATTTAAAGCTCAAAACTAATTTATAAAATTTGGTTTACAAAAGATTTTATGCCAGTTGGCGCGAGATGGTTAGAAGTTTTTTTAGCAAAGCTCAAATTTCTATGTCTTCAAAAGATTAAAATAAGTCGTCAAAATAAACCTATAAAAATATAGTTTATTATGAAAGGATTTTTTTTTCTTACAGTTTATCAAAGGTATTTTCAAGTTTCGGTAAATAATTTTAAACAGAAGTTTTTTTACAAAAAATTCAAAAATTACGTTTAAAAAATTTATAAAAAGTGTAACTATATTTTACCGTCAATACGGTAGAAATTGAATAATTAAGTATTTTTCTCAACAGCTTGATATTTTTATATTTTTTAAAACCTTAGTTTTAATAGATTAAAAAAAAAATAAAAGTTCCAGCTTTACTCCTTTTTTACAACTTATAACAGTCGGATTGTATACCATATATTGTATCTAATATTTAAAAATAACACATAGTAATTATGGCTTATCTTAAGTGTTTACACATATTCATCTACTGTACCTTCTATTGTTTTATGCAGTACTTATCATGTTTTGCAAAACTCTGTGGAACTGTGTTAATTTTTTTAGCACTGAAAAACATATGTCAGCTTAATAAAGAAAAGTACTGGGTAAATTGTTTTTATCAAGTCCATAAAAAATAAAAAAATAAACTATAAAAATTTGTCTAATTATCTTAGGTGATTTTTTTAGTAATTGAATTTAAAAAACTATAAATTAACTTTTTGGTTATTATTAGTAATGACAAAATTCGTAACTCTAAACTTTATTAGCTAACTATCGTACATAATATAATATTAGGTTTGAATAGTAATAAAGTAGAAACAATTTAAAAAAACCGTTTAGTTTTTTTTGAATATTTTTGTAATGATTTACCTTTTAACTTAGAAGTTTTTGTTGCTGATTTAGCGTTAAGCTGAGTCTGAGCTTTAAATTTGACCCAATTCAATATGCCATCTACTATGGTTGATTTTCCAGCCTAAAATGATAACTAAACAATTAAAAAGGATATAATTAAATGTCCAAAAACTTTTCATATTTTACTAATTTAAAAGCTTCAATAACACCAAGATGTTAATTCTAAGATAGAGATTCTAACATTTAAACATATCTACAAACGGTATTTATGTTATGATAAGACATGACTATATCATAAACCGTTTGTAGATTTACGACTGTAAATTTATCGGTTACGCCTGATTGACAAGTTTCAATAAGAACACAAAAGCTGGGTCTCAGTCTACCAAAAGCTTGTGGTTTGATGATCAAATAAGTATGATCAAAACTTTATACCCTTTAAAATTTAGAACCTAGTGGCAAATTTTTATCCCAGATACGTTTTATTATCTATTATTTTTTTTATATATGTTTAGCTCAAAAAATTCCAACTTTTCGTTTATTATAATATGAAAAATTACATTTAACTTAGAATATTTCATATACTTCAATGCAACCAAATGATTGTGGGAGCTTCAAATTAAAAGTTATTAAAAACCCAATTTAAAATTTAAAATTACTTTCCTGAAGATTTTAAAACTGTTATAGAAGTCCGTAAATTGGTAAACTTTTTCTAACACATGTACAAACGAGCGTTACTTTAGCTCAAATAGCTTTTTTTGTTTTTTTTACCTAACTTTAAAACTCATTATTTTTAATTTCTTTAATGCTATCTTGTAACTTTTTTTTTATTCTTAGAACGTTATTTTGCTTAAAGAATTCTAAATAAGAATATTGAAAAAAAAAATTTAGTTCAAAAATATTATATATTTGCAGTAAAGCCATGATAAACTTGAATATTTTGGAAAATTTTGTTTGGGGATATCTTATAAAAATAAAATTTAAATGAAAAAATATTTCTTTAATACTAAACTTAGTTCAACAAGAAAGTTAAAAAAATTCTTATTTTATTTTTGGAGAAAAGCTAAAATAAGTAAAAAAATTGAAAAAATACATTAAATTTTTAAAGGGCCTCACTAATAAAGTCAAACCTCAATTCAATGGAAATTTTTGTGAAAAACATAGCAAAAGAAAGTTTTTTAGAATAAAAAAAAATTCCAATTTAGCATTAGAGAAATTAAAAACAATGGATTATAAAGTTCGGTTAAAAAAAAATTACTAAAAATGCTATTCGAGCCAAAGTAACCCTCGTCATGTACAATACAAGAAACTTCGTCAACTTGTTATATTGCACCTAATTAATTAATTTATTTCATACTATTTTTTTAATAACTTAACTAAAAAACAAAACTTGTACAGGAATTTAATATTTCTTAATTTTCGTTTTTTATTCAACTTTTTTTGAAGTACATATTTATATACTTTTGTAATTTGTTTTTATTAAAAAAGCCATGTATATTTTTAACTAACTTTATATTTAATAAAATTAATTATAAAATCATTACTTTTTTTTTAAATACCATTTTTAGTTATGTTATAGAAAAAAGTAATAAAAATTAAAAACCTAATTTAAATCCATTAAACTTTCAATATGTAAAAAATTAAGTTAAATGCAAATCCTTTACATAATAGATACTTGTTAAGTTTTACTTTGAGCAATACTGTCCAGTCTAGTAAAAACTTTACTATAATTTATCAGTAGATTTTAAAACTCATCAAGTACTGAAATTCATTGCTAAAACATAAGTTTAAACAGCACTCACCGATTTTAAAAAGTTATCAGTAAGCTCACACTTAGAACCAAACTTTTTTTGAACGAGAGTCATATTTTCTTTTGTTTGTGAATCAAATGTAGGATTTACGATGAGAGAATTCACAAAAACAAAACAGTGATTTTTAATCTGAAATTCAATATTATATAGTAACAAAAGTATGTTTATAGGATATACATAAAGAACAGATAAAAGAAGTTTTAACTCAAACATAATTTAATAAAAAAGAATTAAATTTACAATCAGTATAGCAAAAAAATACCTGAAAAGGTTTCACATCAACACCTCCTTTATTTTTCTTCTTTACTACCTCTGTTAATTTTTTGACGACCTTGATAAATTAAAGTATTGTTTTAATTATAACATCAACTTTAAATAAAGCTGCTCAAAAATTTTTAGTACATACTTTACCATAAACACTAGCAAGGTCATAAACTGTAAATTTTATATCGAGATACGTCTTGAAACATAGATTAACTGTTTTTTGACAACATTTGATAAAATTATACGAATAGTGCTTCAACATTTATACACGAAACCTGATCCATCACATGGTCAACGTGTCTGCCCCCTTTTGTAGTAGCTATTGAGTTCACAAATGATACTTGTCTAAATCCCTTCTCAGAGTGAGTTAAGCATACCTGTTAAAATTATGCATATTGAACATATATGTGAATATGTACAATACATTGCTACACATATATTTATTTTTAAAGGCCATGAAACCATAATATGAAATCATAATATGGACTATTGATGTTATCAGGGTTGCCAAATGTTTTTGGCAAATTTTCTCCAGGTTTTCAAAATATCCTCCAGGTTTTTAAAAGTACACATTTTTGGTTCTATTTTTAGTTTAAAGCTAAGTTTAAGGTAAAAAAACTGTGTTAAATAGTATAAAAACATTGAAAATATACTGTAACGCTACTTTAAACGTGTTTTTTAATAACAAAAAATTTTGATAATGACAAATAATTCTTATCTATTGAATATATTTTTTATGTCAAATCGAAATTTTACTACTTAACATGTATAAATTGTTAAAAATTCTAGGTTCCTCCAGTTTTTTTTCAAAACTTCTCAAATTCCAGGTTTTTACACATTAGCCTGAATTGTCAAACTCCAGGTTTTTCCAGGAATCCAGGTTATTTGGCAACCCTGTGTTTATCAAACCAAGTTTTTACTTTTCAAAATAAGGTATTGATTATAAATACCTTTTAAAACTAATTGCTTTTTATCTAAATTGGTTTTAAGTCATAGTTTTAATAAAGAATTTTCAAAACAAGGCGTTTTTGCAAGTTTATAGAAGTGTTACTTCTAATTCTGTTTTCATTTATAAAATATGAAAATAGTAGGGTGATTGTAAAATTTGCGACCTTAGAATTTTTAGCTGAAACTTATGTTACATGTGGCAACTATAACAAAAAACCTTGTGCAAACTTTATCTAATTTGGAAAACGAAGCATAGAGGCTATTTTTTATTTTCTGAAAACAACCCCAATGTTAACTGTATTTTACTTAATAAATGCAACCTTTGAGTTTTTAGCTAGAAACTGTTTTAAATTTGAAAATTGTCACAAAAACAGATTGTACGGAACTTAAGACAATATGAAAAAGGTTTCAGGAAGGCACTTCTTGAATAAAAATTATTTAACGAAAAATTATTAAAAATTTCATAAAAACAAAAAAAAAGCCTTTGTGAAACTTTCTTTAATTCAGATTAAGAGGGGGTTAAATAAACACAGATCTCTACCTTAATATTGTTTTGGTTCCAGCTATTGAAGAGATGAAATTAAATTTTACCTTCAATTAAAATAGTACATCATATAAAACACCAGTAAAAATTCAAAACAGATAAAAACGTCATTATGGTACATCTTTAGGTAAAAAGAGAAGGCCTCCTAAATTGCCCTATTTAAATCTAGTGGATTTTTGATGGGGTCATGTTTAAAATAAAACGTATCCTCCGTTCTTAATTTGATAAAAATGATTTGATAACATATTCCTCCTGAGAAAAGAACTAAAATTCCTCAGGAAAGCTGCGTGCATCAGTCAATACTTTTGAAGAGTCATACTCCTAATCAAAAAGGAAGGACATTAATTGAAAAAAAGCTGAAGTTCATTCTTAAATTTGTTAGAGATATAATTTTCAATAAATTTTAATTTTTGTTTCGTATTTTTTCCAACAAAAGGTTTTTAGATGAGTCTCTATTCTTAATAGTTAATACATAGAGTGGAGCCATGACTTAAAGTTTATAAGGGTTTCCTAAAGGAAGCGATTTCTCTTTTATTTGGGAATTATAACTGATGTAAAATCATTTTTTCAAACAAAATGAATGTTTTTAAAGAGGAATTCGCCTCTTCCCTACTTTAATTAATGGTTTGAGATATGGTAATATTAATTAAAATAAAAATTGCCTAATAATAAAAATAAAACTTTTTAAATGATAACTTCATAGTTTGAGGTTCATAGTAAATTTTAAATTTGATCATAATTCTAAAAAGTTGAAAGTATCTTAAAAATAACTTTGTAGATATTTAAATAGTTTTAAAAGATACAAAATATATTTAAATAAAAAAGTCTAACCTCCCATCTTTCACCACTTTTCTCATGAATAATCTTATTAGATTCTTCAATACCAAGATTTTTTAAATACAACTGTACGTAAGATTTGAAGTTGGAAACCTAAATAATATTTAAGTTTAAGAATTAACTCTTTATTACATTTTTAAAAAAACACATTAACTAATAGATTTCTGAATAAATTATAAAACTAAATTAAACTAAACGAAAAGTGAAACAGAACATATATATATGTTTCATAAAGCTGAGCCCACCTTGAGGGCTTTATTAAAAATAAATATATATATATATATTAATAAAACACAACGTTTTCAAATACAATTGTTTTACTGTCCTGTTGAACAAAACAGCTCTTAATTTTTTTTACTGTAATAATATCTTAAATCATAAAATAAAATGTACATAAATATATACTTATACCTTAAGAACAAATATTTCAAAAAAAGCTTACAGGCAATCGAACTCCATTGAAATAAACTTTGATACCAGGAGTACATCCAGCAATGTCATAAGCTCTCCTAGTCATGAGAGAAACAATGTCTTTATCAAGTCGCTCCATTTGAAACTTAGTTAAATCAGGCTAGAAAAATTATTTATAATTTTTCTAGTAACTTTATTTTCAATAATAATGTTTATACCTTACAAATCACATTGACAATTATTTAGAATTTAAAACTTTGCTGTGCACAAATAATGTGATTCTCGAGTTAAATAATATTCTCAAACATCATTTAGACATACTAATTTAAGTTTGGTTTAAATTTTTGATGGTACAGAATCATTAATTAAATATAATCAAAACGTTTCGTTACAAACCTTGAATTTGACACTTGTATAATCTTCTTTATCTGACTGCAGAATTTTTGGTGTCTTTTTAGAGCCCATATTATCAGTCCATGTCTGTCATTATTTTATAATTAGAATTAAAAAGTTTCTATAAACTAAATATTTTCATAAAAGTTTTCAGTTAAGTAAACTCAAAATTTTTTAATAAATATATATTTATTGCTTCAAATTATAGTACAACTTTAATTAAATTTAATAAAATCATACAAAAAATTTTCTTTTAAACTCTTATTTACTGATATGCTAACTTGTTTGAATTTTTTCTTGTACTCTTTTGATGAAGTTTCTAAAGTAAAGTATTTGCTAAAAATGTTACACAGTTTTGCACCATATCCGTTCCTACCACCTATAAAACTTGTTAACTTTATATTCATATAACTAAATTGTTAACTCTTTATGCATAACTTAGAATTTCTTTATAAAAAGCTAATAAATACTAATTTGAAATAGTATGTTTTATTCCTGTAAAACATCAACAAAATAACTAGCTAAGGCATATAGGGGGTGTATAATATTTTAGTCTCAATTTATACCTAAAAATTAAGCTATCAGTTAGTTTTACCATTTATTAAAACTTAAGTTAATTTTTGAGATATAAGCAATCAATATTTGACATTGACATAAGGTTACTTGTGGAAGGTTTTAAATTAAAAGCAATAATTACTATTTCGTTAAAAATCTATCTCTTCATTCAATTTTCTAGCAATTTTTATAAAATAGTTTTGTAAATCAATCGAAGTATTTTTAACCTTTTTTAATTTTATTTTAAATAAACAAAAAAAAGACTTTTTTTTGGTCACTTTTTTTAGTTGGACAGACCTATTTATTTGAATGTGTAGTCTAATTTAACTTTTTAAACATGGGTAAAATTAATATAAAGGTATTGTTTTAACAATTAATTTTTACTTGAAGTACTTTCAAAACCTTCATTAAGCAAGTAAGTAAAATAATCTTTAATAAATGAAAAGGACAAAAAAATTACAAAGAACAGTTGACAAAACAAGAAGATTCGAGAAACTTTAATTTCATTACTTAATGAAGCTAGAAATACTTATAAATTAAAGTCTCGAGGTAAAATACTTAAAAAAAATTTAAATACATTTCTTAATCAAAATTATAGTTTTTGAGAAGAATAACAATAAAAAAATTACCATCCATAGGTTTAAATTAAATAAATTTTTACAAAAATAATTTTATCTTAAAATATAAATGAAGTTTCAATATTCTATAAAAAAATAATCATAGCTATAAATAAGCTTTCGGAAAGAAATCAATGTTAATTTTTGAAAAATCTGATGGACTCCTAATATCCTTAACTTTTGAGTTTCTTTATTGTAATAACTAACTAAGGTAAAAATTACCTGTAACTTTTTTTTGTTTGTCATCATAGTTACTGCTAGTGAGCAAATGCCCAAAAATCATTTCTGGAATATACATTTTGTGTTCACTGTGCATATGTACTGGAATGCCTTTACCATCATTCCAAATTTGAATAGTTCCTTCTTCCCTTTAATTTTTTATTCAACTATATTTTATGACATGTTTTCTTTTTTTTTACTCTACAGGTAATTAAAAATAGCATCAAGTTTCAACTTCTTAAAAACTTGAACTACTTAAATTATTAACTTTATGTACTATACTATCACAAATATTATAGCTTATATTAATTGAAATAAATTTTAATAAATAAAATAGAAATACATTTTATTGTCATTAAAATTTTTGAACTGAAATTTACATCAGGTTAAAGCAAATAAAACACTAGAAACTTTTATAGATTTAATATACTTAATAATTTTTTTCTTAATAGAAATTTTAAACTAAATCCTTAATCTCTTATACAGATACGTTAAACTTAGTGTGCTTTGCATAATGTGTTAAGTTAGGTGTCTGTGCTACTATTATATTACTAGTACAGTGCTTATTACTTATCCGGACTTCACTTATCCGGATGCTTACTTATCCGGATGGCTTCAGTCCAGAAGAAAATTCAAAAAATATTAAAATTAAAAACAAACATTTTTGTGTGATACGAAGATTTAAGATTTCATGCTGTAAGAAAATTTTAAGTGATTTTATAATTTTTGCAATTTAGTTCATTACTATGACATAATAATACTACTAAAGCTTACATTCAAACTTTGTTTAAAATTAGTTTAGTTATCAAAAACCTTTGTATATAAAGAAAGTCATTATATATTTTTTTAAACAACTTTATTTAAAATATGACTTAAAGTTTTTTTGATAATTGACTAGATTCTAAGTTTTTTCAGAAAATGTTTTTTTAGAAAATAAATGTATAACAGTTCCTTTATGTTTGATTTTTAATTAAACTTTTTTATAAAATTTGTTAATTTAAACAATTTTTGTTTATTTTGAGGTGCATGACAATATTTTTTATTTTTATTTATAAGTTATACAAGTTTGATGCACTCAACATAACAGATTTTATAAATAGACAAGACATCAAAAAAAAACGAGTTGCATTTACCATTGAAAATAAACTAAAAGTTTGTAAAATGGTAAAAAAATAATGTGCCAAATTATTTTATAATGGAGCAGTTTAGCATATCCAGATGGACTTTATACAACATTTTGAAAAGTGAAAAAAAAGTTTTAGCAGAAAAAGAGGAGCTGATCTTTTATTATTTATAATGCATTGCATAATATACAGCAGATATATTATTTAAGAGAAAAAAGTGGTTTTTTGTACTTATTAGGAAAAATGCTTATCCAGACATGTTTACAGAAAAATGTTGCCCAACATGTCCGAATAATTAAATAAGCACTATACTATATATTTACAACAATCTGTTTATATTTACGTTTCATTTATATTTAAAATTAAATAAAATTTTATATTACAATGGAAAAAATACATAAATTACTTATCAAAAACAAGTGAATCTAAAGCAACCAAATATTAGATAAAAACTTTATTTAGGTTTAATTATTACAACTATTTACAGTAAATGTTTTAATAAAATAGTTATTAAATATTCATTAGTAACTAACTGTTTTATATCAATTTTTATTTTGGTCATATTTTTGTCCCGCTGCTTGTTATCAGCTGCATTTACTAATATTTCATCAAATATTTTATATAAACCAGGTACATATGTAACTTCACGGCAATTCATTCCAACATCTTCATCAAATACCCACATTTCCTTTTTATTTTATAAACTTACCTTTTTTTTTAACTTATACAAAATACTAAAACTAATTTGAAAGTGGTATTTTACATTACTATAATCGTTTATGCTCCAAAGAATTATACTTAAAATCAATTTGAGAAATTTACAAATTAGTTTAGAAACTTCAACTACCCACAGTGGGTATGCGACTTGAAACAGCTAACATCGATTATGGGCTTAAGCTTTTAAGCTACCCATAGTTTTTGAAGCAGCAATTTTTTTTAAGAATCAAATAACTTTAAGTAGGGAAAAAAATATTAAGTGTGTTTATTTTTTTGTAAGATTCAAAAACTTTTTTATGTGTGAAAATTAAACTTTAAGTCTACAATAAAATGCTTCTTATGAAGTGAACACTTTAATTTATCTTTATTAGTTTACAATTTTGACTTGAAAATAACTAGAAATAATTTATAAATAATTGGTTATAATCTTTTTTTTTTCTAAATTTTAAAGTATATAAGCATAATATAATTAAACCTGAGTTACTGATTCAACTGAACCAATGTAAGTGTCTGGTCTAAGCAAAATATGCTCCAATTGAGTTTTCTTTTGATATATTTTTTCTACGGAGTCTCCTGATGCCATCTTGTTTATATGTTTTGGCAACTGTTTAACATTTATTTAATAAACTTAATATTTATTATAATTTTTTAATTAACAATCATTTCTATAATAATGAAATAACAATACAGGAGTACACATTATACTTAATTAATAATATTACAGCAAGACATAAAGTTATTACTCAAATACCAACTAAACAGTATACTTTCTTTATTACACTAACACATAATTATGTGTGTTAAGCGGTTAATACACTTCAATGGAGCTCTGTAAAAAATAAAAACTGTAAGGAAAGAATAGAAGCTCAAGTAGGTATATATATAAATATATAATTAAAAATTATTATACTATTCATATTAAAAATTAAAAAATATTACAAATTGTTATTATTTATTTGTTTTTATTATATATTCTAGTGAATTTGTTATGCTTGGATCTTAGTTAACATACGCTTTTATCTACTACAATAATTTATATATACTGCTCGAGTTGCCGTGCTTGAGTTGCTTCTGCTCTGCTTAGCTTTGTTTTCATTTTTTGTTTGTAATAGCTTGTGGAATGATACTTAAGCTTGTAATGTTTTAGGGAATTTTCAACCTAGCTTACTTATCACAAGATATTTATTTTGCTGTAATTCTTAAGGAAATTTTGCTTTTTTGAGTTCATTTGCAGCAGGCAGCAAAAAGTTTGTGGCAGTGTAGTGAGCAAAATGGTTGTTTTATAAGAGATTTTATTCTAAAAAATTAATAAAACATTAGAAATATTAATTTTTTATCAAAAAGTTTTATGGTGGTGCAATTTCGGCAGTGCAACACCCCACACGCGCCCCTGTACAGAAACATGTGTTACTGTGATAATAAAGGTACTCTTTAGTTTGTTATAATTATATATTCCAGTGAACTTGTTTCGCTTGGATCTTTGTTAACAAACGTTTAAATTTAAATTTTTGAATAGTTACTCAAAAACCTTCACAAAATACTGAATAAACAAAGATGAAACTAACTTTAACACAAGAAGTTGTACTTAAACTGTGAAAACCAATTTGTTTACTGACTTGCTTCAATCTGGATAATGCAAATCTACTTATCAGAGATAATCCACCCAGTGTAACAGTTTATATATTACTAAACCTTAACTAAATTTGTTTTTTTTTTTATTTATAAAATATTTTTAGTAGAAAAACATTACTTAAGTTAAAATATTGTTAATTTTGAGTAAATATGACATTTTAAAAAATGCTGAAGTTTCAGTACATGTGGTGCTTAAAAATGTTATAAGTTTAAATGACATCATTAAACTTTAATAAACATAGAAGAATGAGAAGTTTAAATAATTAGAAACATCAAAATATATAAAAATTCCAAGCTGAAAACATGAAAGCATCTGTTTAACTTTAAAATGTATATAAAAAAATTAACAATATTTGTAAAATAGATTAAATAGTCTTGATCATTCTGAGCTTCAAAATTTGAAATTAGTCTTAATTAGTTAGACAACATGTTTAAATATGAAAAAAAGATAATTTATATAAATTTTAATAAAACATCTCAGAAATATCAAGATTATTGAATATGTGTAAAGTTATAAAAAAATATCACTTGAAAAATCTATGTTAGTTTTCATATTTATTTAGCCTTTAATTTAGCCTATTATACTTTAAAAATTACTTATTATAATAATACTGTACATCACTATGTTTTCAAAACTGGGTTGCCACCCTTTGGAGCAAAAAAGTCAGCCTGACTTACAGCAGACTAGGATGAATCAGCTTGAATTTATAATTAATTTTTGAAAACGTTTAGTAGGAGCCAAAAATTTTAAATATATAGTTAATGAAGTTAAAATGTATAAAGTTATTATAATTCAATCAAAGTAAAATAATATCTAAAAAGCTTAAATAAAACAATTTAAATTAAAACACATTGTTCAAAAATAATATACTTTTAACTGATGAAAACTATGCTGAAATTTAGAAAAGTACTAAAACTAGCCTGAATTCCTCAAAAAAGCTCAAATTAACTTGAGTTGGACTGGGTTAGCTGAGTTTTTCAAAAACTCCAAATTAGCTTAAGTTATCCAGAGTAGCTTCAGTGTGACACGTTTTTTTTTTTTTTGTAAGGATGGAAAACAATATCCAAGGAACTTTATAAAAATAAACTATATTAAAGCTTGGATTAATCAAATTATATTATCTTTTTATTTTCTTAGTTTTATATATTCTTTAAAATTTTAAGTCTTTAGATTTCAAATATTTATTTACTTAGAGGTGTAGTTACCATTACAGTGTTATTTTCTATAAATTTATGTATAATTAAAATCATTAAGTGCACAAAAACTTTCTTTTACTAACTTACTGTGCAGTGCACAAATTATAACATATATAAAAAGAGATTAAAAACACTCAAACAACCAAAAATTTATTTTTATAGTAGCAATTTTTAGGTTTTTCTAGGATCTACTTCTAATCTGAGATCTAGAAATTTACTTACAGGTTGCCACTGTTGCTATTTTTATTTCTTTTAGATTTTTAAAAATACAAATTTTCTTGTCTCTTTTTATTGAAAAATTTAATTAAATAAAAATTCTAGTAGGGTAGTCACTGGATTTTATAAATCTTATTTAGGTCTTCTGAATTTATTTTAGGTATGGGAAATACAATTTTTGTTCTTAGTTTTTATACAGTATTATATTTTAATACAAAAAAAAATGCAAGTAGTATAAAAATATTGATTAAATACTGCAATATTACTTTAAATGTGTTTTATACAGGTTTTCAAAGGTTTCTTGAAAATTTTTTAGGTTTTCTAAAAATTTTCTAGATTTAAGAAAGTTAAGTTTTTTTGTCCATTTCTACTATAAGTGTATGGTAATAAACTTTCTTAAAAAATATATTTATTAAAAAAATTAAAAAGATACTGTAATGCTAATTCAATTGTGTTTTGAAATAAATAAAGCTATAAAGATACAAACAAAAAAATTGTATATGTTATATTTTTTATACTTGTTTTCAATTTCATTGTTTTACATTTAAAATTTGTTTTCAATTCCGAGTTTTTTATTGATTTTTGTTCAAAATTACTAGCTTTTCCAGATTTTTTTGCCAAAGTTGTCAAATTTAATGTGTTTCTAGGCTTCCAGGTTTTTTAGCAACCTTTTAAATAATTGATAAACTTTTAAGTAATACTGATGTAATTATTAGATTTAACAGTTATTATTTTATCTTTCAGATTTTCATTGCTTAACACATAGAAATTGTTCTTAATTCCAGATTTTTTTATTAATTTTGTTCTAAATTTCTATTTTTCTCATTTTTTTCAGATTGTTCCAGGATTCCAAACTAAATCCACCCAGGGTTGCCACTGATTGATTAAAAAACTATCATGAGTGACCAAGAACTGTCCTGAGTGACCTTAAACTGATTTCAGTCTTCCAGAGTAAACTAATATCCTTTTAAAAATCTTAAACAAACTAAATAATGTGTTTTCTAATAAAAAAAAATTATTGATGATAAATTTTTTTTATATAAATGATATATTATTTGTATCAAATTAAAATTTTGGTACTAAACATGATAAATTTTTAAAAATACCTGGTTTTTCCAGGTTTTTGTAGTCTTAATTGTCCAAAACCAGGTTTTCCAGGATTTCAAGTTTTGTGGCAATCCTGTATGTGTTTTTTTATTTTTTTATTTGATGATGATAAAATTATTTTATATTTATGATAGATTATTTGTGTCAAATTAATTTTTTTTTGTACTTGACATGTAAACATTATTTAAGTTCTGAATTTTTCTGTTGTTTACTGTTTTTTTGTGATAAAATTTTTATTTTTTAGTTTTTTCTAATTTTGTTCAGACAGAATTTTCATTGCAAGGAACATTTCCTCAACAGTTTGAGGTATTTATTCTAAAAAACATAAGGATAGATTTTTAGTGATTTATAGTTATTTGCAGTTTTAGTTTGGTCCTCTTATAAGGAACCTACTATAGTCTCTGACTTCGACCAGCTATATCTCAAAAATAATTTTCGGCCTTTAAAATCTGTAAAAAGCAACTTGTAGCTTAGTTAAAACTTAATAAAATAAGACTAAATTGTAAAAAGGTAATTTATCCCCCCTATGCCTTGTAGTAAATCTTGTTCAAAATTCCAAATATTTATCCAAATTTCTTAGATTTTAGGTTTTCTAGGTGTTTTTAGTCAAAGTGTCAAATTTCAGGCTTTTCCAGAATTCAAGATTTAGTGACCATCCTACACCTATTAGTTTTAATTAATGTTGTAACTTTCAACTAAGCATGTTTTTATGCTGTCAATAGGATGCCTTCTTAGGCAGGATTGCCAAATGTTTTGTGATTTTTTTTCAATGTTTTCTAAATTTCTCCATGATTTTTTAACATAAAGTTTTTTGGTTTATTTTTAGTATATAATTAAATCTATCTAAGGCTAAAAGATTCATACAAAATAGTAAAACAATATTAAATAGATACTGTAATGCACTTTATATATTTTTTTTATTAAAAATTTTTTAAGTGAAGAATGCTTTTTATATGATACATTTTTTAAAGGAATCAAAATTTCATTCTTTAACATGTGAAAAAAAATTTGAATTACAATTATTTCCTGGTTTTTTAGGAATTTTTGTTAAAAATTCCAAATTTTTTCAGTTTTTTTTAATAAAGTTTACCATTTTTTTTACATAAATTGTCAAACTTAACGTTTGTTAAGGAGGGTTTTTTGACCCTGACTCAGGCCAAACATTTAATGCAGGGTTGCCAAATGTGTTTGGCAAATTTTCTTTAGGTTTTCAAAAGTAGTCATTTTTGGGTCTAATTTTAGTTTTAATTTTAGTTAAGGGCGTAGGGGGGTCCAACCTTTTTTTTTTACAAAAAGCAATATTTAATCTTATATGAAAGCCTTAAGTACAAACTACAAGCCAGTTTTTATAAAATTCAAAATCTTATTTAACTTTTGAGATATTGTAATTTTTATAAAAAGTTTCTGATACAAACGTATGGACCGCGAACTTTTTGGGGTTAATTTTCTTGAAAATTTAAAATATTATTAAAAATCTATCTTCTACTTCATTTTTAAGCTAGAGACCTAAAATTTTCGGTAAACTTGCTTTTTATAGTTTAAAAGACTTTGAATGTTGGAACTTTAAAAATATTAAAAAATAAAAATTTTAGACAAAAAAGATAAAAAAAATAGGTTGTTTTTTTTCAATAAAAATTTTATTTTTCAAAATTTTAAAAATTCCTGCATTCTATCTTTTTAAAATTTAATAATACACTTTCTGAAAAACTTGAAGAAGATTGCTTAAAAAATGAAAGAGGAGATAGATTTTTAGTGAAATGGTCTTTTTTCCCGTTTTTAGTTTGTGACTTCCATTAAGAACCTGTTGAAGTCACCAACTTTGGTTGCTAATATCCCAAAAAATATTTTGAATTTATTTTTTCAAGCAGTTAAAAGTGTCCGATAGCTCAGATAAAACTCTATAAAATAAGAACAACTTGTAAAAATCAAGGTGGACCCCCCCCCCTATACCCTTAAAGGTAAAAATATGTGTTAAATAGTTAAAAAACACTGAAAAGATACTCTAAAGCTACTGTGATGGTAATAAATTTTTGGCTATATGATAGATTCAGGGTTGCCACTCTTTGAGCCAAAAAATATTTCCTGAGTGACCAAAAATTTCCCTGAGTAACCTTAAATTTCCCTGAGTTTCCCTGAGTATTTTTCAAATCTTAAAAAAAAATTTTTCTCTTCTAACACAAATTATTAATACCTCATTCTCATTTTTCTTCTTTAATAATAAAAGGAAGGTTGTATGTGTATGCTTCTGCATTAAATTTATGAAAAAAACTGTTTTCAAAAACTCAATCTTAAAAGGTTTAAACCAATTAAAAATTAAAAACTAAATTTTTGCACAACTTTGTGTAAACTTGTTAGTTAACTTTCTACATATAAGAATAAAGTTTAATTTGTTTGACATTTTAATTGACAAAATTTAATTATACTATAATAATAATTTCACATGAAGAACTCACTTAAATGCATACATAATAACTTCATTATGACTTGTATGTCTTTCCTAGCAACTGTTCTGAATGCAGTAAATAAAACTTAAAAGCTTTATTTGGAACATTTTTAGCAAAAATAAAAGTGTGTCAAAATAAAAGGTGTCTAAACTGTGACTTTTTTCGAGAAAATTTTCAAAAAGTATTTGAGTGTTAGAAGAACTTAACAAATCAATGTATTGATTAATGATGTCATCACCCTCTTTTGCTTTTAGTATCTTCATGCTGACAAGTTGTTGGACCAACCTTGTAAAGTTTCTGACACAACGGTCTTTACCCATTCCAATTAGACATGCCGGATTTAAAACAGCAGCCCTTTATAAAAAGTTCAAACCAACAGTCATTCTTGTTTTTATTTTTTTTTATTATAGCAAATATAAAAAGTTTCCATTCATTGTGAAATGACTTGAACAAAATGTTAGAAACTTTACCTTGATTTAGCAAATCTTGAATTAAAGTAGAAGCAGCACATCCTAACTCTACATCTTTTTTGTGAAAACTTTTATTTTGAAAATGCTCATTATTTAGTTCAAGTAGCTTTTTTCCATTTGAATGGGCTTCCATGAAAGAAGTAGTAAAAACAATATTCATTAACTTGTATACTAACTTCTTGTAAAATTCTAAATAACCACTTAAATAATAAAAATTACTACTTTTGAACAAAATATTGAAACCGGATTAACTAAACCTCATTCTAGATCTAGAAAAAAATTTCCCTGAGATTTTCAAAAACTTCCCTGAAACTTAGAGAAAAAATCAAAACTTCCCTGAGTTTCCCTGAGTTAAAAGAAAAATGCCAAAATTCCCTGAGTTTCCCTGAGATTTTCTACAGTTTGAAAATTCCCTGAGATTCCCAGAGTTCCCTGAGTGTGTGGCAACCCTGTAGATTTATTGTTTCAAATCAAAATTTTACTGCTTAACATGTATAAAAGTAGTTTAAAATTCCAGGTTTTTCCATTTATTTTACAAAAATTCTAAAATTCCAGGTTTTTTTAAAGTTTTTTTGCCTAAATTGTCAAATTCCAGGTATTTCCAGGTTTCAAGGTTTTTTAATGTGATAAAACCACTTGAATAAAGAATTAAACCAAATGTATGAAACCAAAAATTTCAGTTTAACCTGATTTTGTATCCCACCTGCAACACAAATATCTATTTATCCAACATCTACTTTTTTGGGAAATGTTCAAAATCCACCCATGTTCAAAACTTTTGAAAGTCAAACTTTTGAAATTGATATACATCAATATAAACTTATATTTTATTGTAGTTCTTTGCAACTATTCAACCAGTTTAAAATGATTGAGAATAGTTTAGAAGAAAAACTTTTTGAGAATGTTTATTAGTATTATCCAATTTTTTGTTTGTATATTATATTGATAAGTTCATCAGATTAAATTCAAATTTATTGCAGCTGAAATACAACTTGTTGAAGAAAGGCGCCATTATGTTATACTTAAACCACCATTAAAAAAAAAAAGCTAATTTTAATTCGTTTAAAAAATCTTAACACTTTAACGCTAAAGAGTAAAAGCTAAAACTATTTTTTAATAATCAAATAATAATAAGGTTCAAAAAATATTGAAATTACAATGAATAACTTTTCCCCAAAGATCTTGGACCTTGCATGGTATTATAACTTTCATAATAGTAATCTAAAGTTTGATTAAAATAATTTCTGAGAGACAAATTATGTCATCAATTGATCATTTATATATTTAATTTACATACTATATTTTAAGAAGTCTAAGTTAGTACGTAAAGCAACTTTTACAGATTAGAATAGATATAAAAAGTTTTTATAATAAAATCCAGTCGTTAGATCCAACTTCGATTGATTTTAAAAGCATTTACTTGACAGCAAGTCCTACACCATGCTCCCTCCCTACGCATGTCAGCAGACTTACCATAGAAAAAGAGAGTACTTAAACTGAGCCCTGAAAACTAAACCGTCTTTTTTGAAATTGCAATATCAACCTTAAGACGAAGAAGTTCGTTGTTTATAAATGCATTTTTTTACATCAATCATGACTTCAGGTTCCATACTAGTGAAATAAAGGTACATAAGTCCCGCTTCCCGTTTTAAAGGTGGGTCTCTTTGTTTAATAATTTTGTATTTCTGTTAACTCATTTTAGTTTGTTTTTATATTTGTTAGAGCTATCCCCATTCGCTTAATGAGTTATGTAGATTGTAGGCTGTTGCGAAACAACTATTTTCTGAGGGCTAATTAGCTTTAAGGCAGGCGGAGGTTGTTAATTGTAATGTAAATATTCCGCTGCCATCCTTTTCCCAAACAAGGTTAGAATTTTAACCGTATATGTCGTATTACGTGTTGTGTTTTTGCGAAAAACTTACAAAGCTGGACTGACTCCCGAGCACAAAGCTTTTGCATAAATGAATAAAACTATTTATTACTTATTTAACTTTTTTGAAAAAGTAATTTTTGTAATAAGAATGAAGTAAATAAATTTTGGTTTATATGGTTTATTTCAAACTTAAAAAGAAGTAAACTGATTGTCAAGTTACTAATTTAAGTTACTAATTGTGTAAGATTTTTGTTTGAAAATGCTAATGTTCGATGTTGGTGAAAATTTTTATTGTTTTTACCTCAATCTTCCAAATGTCGATTATTACCCAAAATTTGCGTTTTTAAACCGTTTAAACTAATAATTCTTAAAATTAAAAATTACGTCCTAAAACGTTTCTTTTAAATAAATAACAAAAACAGTTGCTAGTTGATACTTTTAATACTTTTCAAAAAAAAGATTGAAATAGACAAAAAATACGGTTTTAAAATATTAAAAACCTGAGTGCAAAGTCACTTATAAAATTAAGCTAGCTACATTTCAACATGTCAACCTACCTGCAATTGTCTAAAACAATTTTTAAAAAGGTTGTTAAACGGACTAGCAGAGCGATAAGTAGGGTAGTATATTGCAACTACACTGCAATGACCTGAGACTGCGAAGCCGGAGATATTAGCTATAAAACGATATAAAATATTTTTTGTGGGACGTTGAGGTTAAAGACATAAGCTGTGTGACACGATATGAAATTAGTTCTCCTGGGGCTGCAAGGTAGCAGAAAAGAACTAAAGAACGAGTAAATCTCAGTTTCCTTATGATTTATATATACGGCAAATCGTTTATTCAGCCTTAATCGTCGTTTAAACTCGTATTAAGGCTCATGTGTAGAAAACTTAAACGTCGCGCACCATTTCGTATATTTCAGTTGTGAATTTCGTAAAACGTGCATAATTTTCTTTAGTCATTATAAAACTTAAATAATGCTTTACACATAATTACTTCAAATAAACTTATACACCATTGATTTATAATTTTTAACGCTTTTGATTTCATGTTTTAAAATATCTTGATACATTCAGTCAAAATTCTACAACTTCAATTTTTTTTGTTTGTTCTCTTTGTTTCTATCTATTATTTTTTCAGATTTAAACTATAACTAACAATGAGTTCCATTATTTATTTTGTTTTTTAAAGGTTTTAGTTATATATTTTTAAATATCTAAACAAGTTAAAGTAAAAATTCAACAATTCAAGTTTTGTTAGTCCCTTGTCTTTGGTTTTATTTAAATTTTCCGATTAAAACTAGAGACAACAACAAACTTTATTATTTCTAACAGTATTCAAATTTTTAAAGAGATACATTGTAAACCAAAATATATACACGTTTAAGTTCGATAAAAAACAGTGTTCAAACTGTAAGCTTTATTTTAAATCTTTATAGTCGCGTCATAATATACATTTTTTTGTTTTTCTTCATGCACAAAGGTTTGTGTTCTTCAGTTATTAATTTTTATCTTATTTACTTGCTGACGAAGCATTTAAAAGTACTTTATGCAATAATGATGACTGTGAAAAAAAAAAAAACTTTTTGTAAATCTACAAACGGTTTATCATGCTTTCTAGCATGATAAACCGTTTGTAGATTGACGACTGCAAGTTTTTCGGTTGTGACTGAGTGATGAGTCCTAATAAGGACGAAACCGGTCTCATTCTATCGAAACTTGTGGTCTGATGATCGAATTGGCATGATCAACCCTTTTGTTAAACTTGAGCTTGTCTCACGGCAAACGAAAGTCCGGACTTCTGCTCTGCAGACTTTCGCCGATGTTTTTTGTAAATATGATATTTTTTGTACATAGCAATTAAGATAAAGACTAAAAATTTACAACTAATAATTGACAACAAAAAGGACGATCTAGGAAACTTAAATTTCTAATATTAGTACTGTAAAACTAAACTAAATTTTTATACTATATAAAGAATAAGACTATTATTTATTTATAAATATGATTTGCCATACTAGAATGTATATGTAAATAAACTAAGTTACTGCAATATTTCTAAACTAGATACTTTAATTTCACTAATAAAAAATTTAATGACGTGTTATTAATGTTGAACTACTAAAATTTACTTAAAAAACAGCTTTCAATGTACTTATTGAATTAATGCACGTTACTCAGTATTCAACTAATAATACAGTTCCAGGGAGTTCTAAAAATTAATTATATCAACGAATGGAAGATAAATGTTGGACATTGATGTGAAAATATACTCATTAACTTCAATTGTCCATATATCGATGCATGCATTAAAATTGTGTTTGAAAACTTTTCAATTAAAAATCTTTTTAAAAGACCAGTTTCAAGTAAATAATAACAACAGTTTTTTAGTTTATAATTTGAATTCTACTCGATATTTTTTGATTGACAAAGGCAAAAAATACGGTTTTGTATTCATTAATTGCTGTGTGCAAGCCAGGTGAGTATGTAAGCCGGCTATTAAAAATATGCCGAGACTCCTGCAGCTTCCAACATGTCGAGTCACCTGCAACTGTCAACATGTCAAACCACCTACAAAAGAGAGAGTAAAAACTTATATAAACGATGAAGCACATTAACAACGGGTTATTATGCCTCAACTACCCTACGGAGCGGACCTAGGCCGCATCAACGAAGTGACTCTTCCTTCGTGGAAATAGTTGCAGCTTTTCACAAGAGGCTTCGAGGCCGAAGACGTAAGCTGTGGTACGATTTTAAAAGGTTAACGTGAGAATGCGAGGCCGCAGACGGGAACTATAGAACGATAGGAAGCAACTCTAATAGAATTTATACGTTAAGAAATATCGTCTTTTCGATCTTTATCGATGTTGAAGTTTGTATAAGATTAATGTGTAAAAACCTCAAGCGTCGCGCACCATTTTGTATCTTTTGTTCGTGAAAGCAATAAATTGTACATAGTTTTCATTGTTTATAACTAAATTAAGTTGCTATACCTATTTATACCCGTTAAATATAGAGATAAAATAGCATCACTTTATTTATATATAAATAAATACGGTTAGCAATATCAACACTTATACTAACCCAATAAAAAAAAGTTCACAAACTAGATACATTCAACTAAAAGATACTGTATAAAAATAAAACTATATTGTAGTACTAAAATTGAAGAAACTATTTCTTGAGGAAGATAAATAATTCTAGCTTAAACCGTAAAGGTTGTACCGTAAATAGAATAACGCTCGTGTTTAATTAGTTTTTAGAGTTCTTCAATTCGGGAATTTTAAAAACTGTAGATATAAATGATACTCCAACTTTTAATTTAACTAGACTTACCTAAAGCACTGTTAAATGAAGGCTAGTTGCCAGAATTGGTTTGTTGCGTAAGTCTAGTAGTTATAAATACTTTTGTTTATAATACTTTAGATCAGATCACGCTTGAAATTTTAATTTAAAATAATTTATTATCTACTAAACTTCCTCGAGCTTAACATATAAAGTTAAATGCTTATTAAATTTTTAGAGGTCAGTTGGCATAGCAAAATTAAAATTATTACAAGCCTGTTTTAAACAGTCAAGCTTTTAGTCTTCACAGTTTATTACAAAAAAGTAAAAATCTTAAATTAGATTTATTTAATATAATTCTATTTTTCACCGCTTTGAATAAAGAAAAAGTCAAAGAAAAATTACAGAACTAAATAATAATAATTTGTTTTTGTAAGTATGGTTGAAGATATAGTAGCCAATAGCCATTGTTTCGATGAGCGAATTGTCTTAAATTTTCTATGCAGAGTCGTAGTAAAACCTAACGGTTGTTAAAATTTTGTTTTTTGCCCTTTATTTGTTGAGACTCAGCAAATATAAGTCACTATTATGGTCACGACTGAGCTTTAAGTTTAATAGCCGTAAAAAATATACTTTAAAATCATAGAAAAAAGAAATAGTTATGTTTTGACATTCTTAAGTCTAGAAAAACTACTTAAATTTCAACTTATTTTTGAATGATTGTCGTCCCTGGTTGAAGATTTAATAAGTTGTGTTTGACAAAACAAAACTTCACAAAATACTAAACATGAGGATTACTTTGGCTTGAATTGCTTTTTTTGCAATTTTTAAAAAATGTTTAAACTTTAGATCCAATTGTTTTCTTTAAAGCTAACTTTGATTTTTTTATAATTTTAGAGAACGTTCCTTTGCCTTTAATAAAAAAAATAATCGAATTGGGGTTTGAATTTAGTAATGTGGTGGGGGCCCCTTTAAAATTTTTATGTTCTTTTTTTTAATACTTATTTTAGCTTTTCTCCAAAAATCAAATGGAATTTTTTTATATTTACTTATTAAACTAATTTTTTTATGATGAAAGTTTTTTTTTTTTATTTTCTTAAAAGATATTTCCAAATATCCCCAAATAAAAAAATTTAAAAGTATTCAAATTCACATGGCTTTAGTGCAAATATATAATATTTTTCAAATAGTTCTTATTTTCAATATTCTTATTTAATTAAGTTTTATGTTAAAGAAACATTAATTTTTCTCTTTTTTTTTAATTATCATATGACTTATGCTTATGCATATTTTACATAAATTTACATCATCGTTTGAGGGATTTCTGGCTCAAGTGTTTGAATTTGTGTAAAACTTGCATAAGTCATATAAAAAAAAAACGGAAAAAATAATATTTCCATAATAAGATGTAACGTTAAAAGGCGTTAAATCCTGGAGATCCTGAAAAGCTAAGCTTATCGGAATAAATACCACAGATGTTCTTGTGCTAAAACTTTATTTCAACTAACGGCGTTTCACTGCTCTCAAATAAATTTAAGAACATTCTTACAACTCAATTTAATTTTCATTTTTAAAAACTTGCCTATTCTTAGAGCTTTTTGAGGTTAGTGCCTACTTTTATTAAATTTGAATTTTTTGTAGACAATTTTATAATTTTGTGTTTTTATCCCCAACTTTGTTTTTAAACCATAAAGTTAATTTATAGTTACTACCTACATAAACACTATACATAATTTTACATGCTTTTTCTGCTTTTTTTTTAATGTGTGTTAATATTTTATAGACTCCGTAGTCCGTAGATCTGTTCTTAAATTTATTTGAGAGCAGTGAAACGCCGTTAGTTGAAATAAAGTTTTAGCACAAGAACATCTGTATTCTGTGGTATTTCCATAATAAATAAAAAAATAAACTTAATTAAATAAAAATACTGAAAAAAATTATTTAAAAAATATTATATATTTGCAGTAAAACTATGATAAACTTAAAATTTTTTGAAAATTTTGTTTGGGGATTTTTGGAAATATCTTTAAAAAAAAGTTTAAAAGAAAAAAAAAAACTTTAACCATAAAAAACTGAGTTTAATAAGTAAGTCAAAAATAAAAAGAATCTTATTTGATTCATGGAGAAAAGCTAGAATAAGTAAAATAGAAAAAAAACGTTAAAATTTGAAAGGGGTTCCACTACTAAATTCAAATCCAAATTCGATTATTTCTTTTCAAACTAAAGGAATAGAAACGTTCTCTAGAATTAAAAAAATAAAAGCTAGCTTTAATTATAACAAAAATAACTGGATCTAAAGTTTGGACATTTTTTTAAAATTGCAAACAAAGCTATACGAGCCAAAGTAACCCTTGTGTACTAAACTAAATATATTAAAGATAAACTAAAAAGGGGATTTCCATCTACGAAAAAGTATGATATATACTATGATATATATATATGATAAGCATAAAGTTAATTTTATAGGCAAATTTATAATTTTTTCAAAAAACATAAAACTTTAATGTCAATTATTTTCCGTATCTTAAAAGCTATCTAAAAAAATTTTATTTTATTTTAGAGAACACACCTTTGTCTTTAATTAAAAAAAAAACTTGGTTTGGGGTTTGAATTATTTCATGGGGTCCCTCAAAAAATTAAGGGTTTTTTTTTTTTCATTTATATGGTATTACAACCAAAAATAAATATTTTTTTATATTATTTTTTATTTTTTCCCTTATTTTGCATGTTATTTAAACTCCTAAATGTTTATTTTATAAATAATATTAATATATTTTACGATTTGGCCCTAAAGCAAAATGATGTATATTACACTATCATTTGCCTTGGCCATTTCCTAGATAAAAAATGATAAAAGGAAAAAAAAAATTAATAAGAATGTGAATTACAACAAATTTAATTAAACTAAAATAATTAAAATTTAAAATAATTTTATTTTATGGGGTCCCTCCAAAAATAAAGGTTTTTTTTTCATTAATATGGTAATACAACCAAAAATAAATATTTTTATTTTATTTTTTATTTTTTTCCCTTAGTTTGCATGTTGTTTAAACTCCTAAATATTTATTTTATAAATAATATTAATATCTTTTATGATTTGGCCCCAAAGCAAAATGATGTATATTACACTTATATTATTCTTAAATTTTTATTTTTTTTATTATTTTAAATTTTGTTCCGACAGAATTCTAAGTATATCAAGAAACATTTCCTAAAAGTTTGAGGTTGTTATCTTGAAAAATGTAGGAGGATATAGATTTTTAGTGATTTCTAGTTATTTGCCCTTTTAGTTTTTGCCTCCCATAAAGATCATATTGTTGCCTTTGACTTTGACTGGCTATGTATCAAAAATAAATTATTTAAAAATTTTTAAATCTGTAAAAAGCATCTTGTAGCTTAGTAAAAACTAAATAAAATAAGATCAAATTAAAAAAAAAGGCATTTACTTCTCCCTAGCCCTTAATGTAAACCTTGTATTGCTAGCAAAAAGTTACACAAAGCTTAATTAATATTTAAAAACTTGAAAAATGATTTCTCTTATAATAGTTTATTGAACAACAAAAAAAAGCGCTCCAAAAGTTTGGTTCAAGGACTTGGTGTAAGAAAAAACCTTTTGGTTATTATAACGAAGTTCTATTAACAAAAGTTCTACATCTCAACAGAAATGTTCCTTTATATAATAAAAATTAAATAAATAACATGAAATACTTGAACATAAATTTATACAAAATTCAAAAGAGAACCAAAATATACAATTAATCTAGTTTATACACAAATGCACAAAAGTATAAGACAGTAAAACAATATTATCAAAATTAGATTAAAAGCACTGCAGTTTTACTTCTTGTAGCAGGTTAGTAGACCATTTTTATAGCTGCCTTTAAGTTCATCTTTGTTTAGTTTTTTTAAATTTTCTGGGACACTAGACCAAAACTTTTGACTAGTTACCTAAAGCAGTTTAGGCCAAGTCTTGTTCTAAGTTTGTCAGTTATAAAATTAAATTTTACGAAAACTTTGTATTGTGTGAGTGAAGAGACAAAAGTAAAACTTTTATACTCAACATCAAATCAAGTTATACTATTCTGCATTAATTTACAAACTTGCAATTTAAACACTTTATTTGATTTCAGCAGACCAGTTTTCTCAAAGAGTGGGTTTGTTTGGATCAAAGCAGGCACACAGAAAACATACCTCACTATTATTTTTTGCACACTACAATTAGTTTCAAATAACATTCAGCATCATTACCCCCAGCAGATATACAGTATTGAATATTCAGATAAAACAAACCATAATACTGATATACTTATTCCAAGTGTACTCACATCCAACTAGTACCTCAATTTTGGCAACGCAAAACTATTTCTAGACAATTTTGATTTGAGAGATATTAAGTGAGCCCTCAAATTCAGTTTTTCATCCAAAACCACACCTAAATGTTTTATACTTTCACTCTGTTCAATATTAAATCAATTTATATTCACTTTTAAGTCCCATTTTTTCGACCTATTCTTAAAAAGCAAGAATTTAGTTATAGAATAGTAAATAAAAAATTACTATACATTAACCTTTCTAAGCTTTTCATTAATAACACTGTTCACACAAGCAGGATCACCAAGTTGATAGCTTAAGTAGGCATCATCAGCAAATAATTTAAGTTAATGTTAATGAAACTGACATATATCTTTTAACACTAACTTTTCAATTCTGACTAGAGTATTTTATGATTGACCATATTGAAAGTTTTTGCTTAATCTAAAAAGACAGAACAATTAACTAACTTTTCCTCACCAGCCACAATCTGATTCACAGCCAGCTCAGTTGTACTATTTTTCCTAAAACTATACTGTTTTTTTACTTGTAACACTTAAGCACATTTTAGGGACTCAGGAAAAAAAACCATACTCTACACATTGTTAAACAGTTTACATAGATAAGGAGCAATTACTTATGCATTTAGTTTTACAATTTAAATACTTAGCTCATCAGATTGCACACTTTTATTTGTTCTCACAATCCTAATGTACATCTTAATATCACTATTAGTGTACTTTTTGAATACAAAATCATTACATACTAAACTAAACCAAAATTCACAACTATTATGAAAAGCATCCTTTATCTTATTAAATAACTTTTCAGCTATATTAACAAAATTTTTATTCATTAAATCAGTTACTCTTTTCAGGTAACTCACAATTTTACCACTCTTGTCAAGCACACCATTTATTTTAAAGCTTGAAGTAGATTTAGTGGAGACAATATTGTTTACAATTTTCTATAATTTTTTGCTGTTAACTTTATCATAATTAACTATTTGTTTAAAATAAAGTTTTTTGCTAATTCTGTAACTTAATTAAGTAAATTTCTATATTTTTTTAATGATTTTTTTTTGTTTGTCTTTTATTGCAAATATAAACATTAAATTTTGATTATTAATTAAATTAATTATACCTTTTGTTAACCACTGTTTAGCTTTAAATTTTGTTGTTAATTTAATTCTTTGATTGGAGTATGATGATTAATAGTTCCAGTAAAAGTAGCTTCAAACTCATCCTAGCATTTATTCACATCTTTATAACATTCTGCATACAACCTCATATTTTGCAATTTTATTTAAGGCTAACTAAAAAGACTCCACTAAAATCTTGAACATATTTCTGGATAAAAATTTCAGTTTTAGTTTTTTTCAAATGGAGACATCATACTTACCACACTAACATTCAAAATTTTACAATCAAGGTTAGAGTACACATGGTTAATTAATAAACTAGAAGAAAATTCAGCAGGTACCTTTTTGGAGAGACAACAAATTGTTTTACACATACACTAGAAATACAATCTAAATAGTCAAGAGTAAGCCAGTCACATTTTAATAAATTAATATTCACATCATGACCAATAACATAATCCTTTGTTTTTCACTCAAAAAATCTAAAGCATGAAGATTTTTGTTTTCAAAAAGAGCAAATACAGAATTTGGATGTCTATACACATTACCAACTATAACACTTTTACTGTTTCCAAGCTTAATATTAATCCACAGATCATCCACATCACACTGGTTTAAAGACACATCTTCTACAACTTCATAGTCAAGACAAATTTTCTCAAAGAAAGCAACACCTCAAGATTGATTACTCTTAGGAAGTTCTGTTCACAAACTCATAACCCTCTAATTTACCAATAAAAGGTCTCATACTAGTCAGCCAAGTTTCACATATACAAATTACAAAAGGCAAACCCTCAACTGAACTCAAAAGTTCTTTAATTTTATACACATTTGCACTCAAACTTCTTTTATTCATTTAAACAATACTAATGCTATTTATATTACCAAATATTACAATATTTAAATCCAAGTAACACTCATGTTTTATTTTAGAAGCAGTAGATTTATAAAGTCTAGAAAAATAGTCATAATCAAAAATTATTGACACTCTGAAAAGTAAAGACAGAATTTTTACAGTCATAACAATATACCTTTTTACGAATACCTTTTTGACATCTTTTAGAACATAAAAAGCAACTTTGATGATTTTAAAATTTATACAAGGCAATTTACATTTATAACATAAAAGTTTATTTACTTCACAATTTTTACAAAACAAGTTAAACCATTTTTACTCATTTTAACTAAACTCTTGTTACATGCAGCTGTACATTTATGATGCATCCACATAAAGCATCCATCTGAAGAAGAAAATCTTATATAACAAATTTTACAATATTAACCATTTCCTACATTAACCAATTCATACTCACTCACACAATATTTACAATAAAAATGATTTTTTTTAGATCTACAAAAATTATACTCATAATTACTTAAATCAGAACATTGGATATGTAACCATCTCTCACAATTGTCACAACAAATATAATCCACATTTAGAGGTTCAAAGTCATTTTGACACACCCTGCAAACACATTCAAAATCAACTAAACTATCTAATTTAAGTTTCAAAGAACTAATTTAAACAAATAATAGTTTTTTAAATATATTAAAAATATGAAAAAATAAATTGTTGTTGGTTCTGCAGTTTATCGATATCTACAACTGATTTTATAACATTAACTTTTGACTTCTCGCCCTTTCTCAACAAAATTGTGCCACTTGAGGACCATAAATATTTCCAACCTTTTTCTTTTTAAAATCTTCTAGCAAGATAAAGAAGGTTTTTACTAGTTTTGACAAATTTTCATTTAGATAAACCCTTTCTGCCTTTATGTCATTCAAATCAGCATTAAATAACTTCCTTTTCTCTTTCATTACTTTAATTTTTTGGTCTGGAGATTTTAACGTAACTAATATAGGATTACACATTCTCTTTCCTTCCTTCTTCTGTTGATTGGTTTTAGCATCTATGGACCTCAAACGCCTAATTTTTCTTAACAGTTGATTTTCTAACTCTCTATTTTTTGATCTACTTTCTTTAAAACCTTTATTGCAACAATCTCCATGTTTTCATTTTCACAAGCTGGTACACCCTATATTTCTATATTATTGCCTATCATCCAGTTTTAAATTTGATTCAGCTTGATGTTTGCTTGTTTACCATTTTCCTTAATATCAAACATCTTTTTAGTCAACCTCTCATTTTCTAATTACACAGTTTTTACATCCTTCTTGATTTGTTCATTCACTATCCGCATATCATCAAATTTTGAATACAAAAAGTCAAGTGAATGCTGCAAATAGTTAATCTTATTTTTATCAGCCAATTTATTATTAACTTTCTTCATCTGAGTAATAAGCTCATCCGTTGATTCTTTCTGCACTAAAGTCAAATTCTCAATCAATTTTTTCAACATAGCAATAGTAACTCTCTCACCCATATTCATTTATAATATAAATAATACTTATAAATAATACCTTATTCAGATAGAATTAAGAAATGAAAATAAAAAATTACAATTATTATATAAGTTTGTTAGTATTAACTTAACATAAAACTCAAGAAAAATAAAAATAAGATTTAAAATAGCGTTTTACTTTTACCTTTAATTTATAATTTAAAAAAAAAACAACTTTCTTAAATTTACAACAGTAACAAAAAGATAATAAATAAAAAAATTACCAATAAATGTAATTTATTTCAATAATTTGTTGCAATCACTCTTTTATTAGCCAGACAGTCATAAAATAAAAAGACCCATCACAAACTGCTGTACATATAACAGGGATCAAATGTCATTACAACTAAAACATACATACAGAAACATTCTAGATCTACTCCTTGTTGTTATTTAATAAAACGTTTTTATAACTTTATTTAAAACTATCTTTTTTAAGTTTTTAAAAGTTTCTGGGACACTAGACCAAAACTTTGGATCCAAATACATAAAGCAGTTTAGGTCAAGTACTGTCCTAGGTATTTCTATCATAAAATTTAATTTAATTGAAAACTTTGTGTTGTGTGAATGAACATAAATAGTAAGCGTAAATCTATTGTTCTCTAAATCAAACCTATCAATATATTACACATCAACTTACAAATTTGCAATTTAACTACATCATTTAATTTCAGCACACCAGTATTTTAAACAAGGTGCTTGTTGTGGTCAGGGCAGGCATATGGCAAACATATCAGATTGTTATTTATTGCATACAAACAATTGGTTTTAAGTAACAATCAGCAGCACCACCTTAAGCAGATATACAATATTGGTTATGCAGCTAAAACAAACTATAATATACCATTTTAAGTGCAGTTGTGTCCAAATAATACCTCTAGTTTGTATTTTTTGTTGGTATATTTTTCTTTTAGTACACCATCATAACTTGATGATAATGTAATCCATTAGTTATTATCTATACCAGGTATGTTTATAGCTAGTTGAAAATTTTAAATACCCTTTTTTTAAGTTTTCAAATTTGATTATCAGTAACAAAACATCTTTCTTTATACCAATCCATGGACCTTAACTGTGAGTTTTCAGTTTTTTTTCTTTGTTGTACTAAAATTCCTTCATAGCACCAAGACACATGTAGTGCTAACAAAGTGACTAACATAAATAATCCAAATTTGTCTCTAGTGATATATGTTATTTATTTTTCTTAGAAATCCAGGCTGACTCTGGACTGGATACTCAATTGTAACTGAAGAAAAAACAAGCGTTTTAAAATAAATTTGGAGACCTTTGATATATGATTCTATTTAATTGATCAGCTTAACAGGGTTGACAAAAAACCTGGAATTCTGGAAAAACCTAGAATTTGACAATTGAGGCTTAATAACCTGGAAAAACCTGGAATTTTAAACAACTTTTACATGTTAAGTAGTACAGTTATGATTTGAAACAAAAAAATTATTGTATAGATAAAATTTTCTTCTAAAATTTTTAAAATAAAAAACACATTTAGAGAATCTTAAAGATATATTTTCAATGTAGTTATACAATTTAAAACAATTTTATACTTTATACTTTATTTTAAACTAATAATTTGCTGTTTTAGATTTATCCTTGCATAAAAAATCTAATGTACTCGCGGACTTGAATTGTTTTATCTTGAAAATTAATTTTATTTTTAAAAATCTCCAAAAAGCAACTTTTAACTTCCTTAAAATTTTATAAAATTAGATAAAGTTGTGAGAAAAGTAATTCCCATCCAGGCCTAATTATGAATATTAAAAAAATATATATGTAATGTAGATGAACAAGCAAATAAAGGGTTTTAAAATTTAATTAAGTCTGAGTAATAAAAGTGATATAGAAAAATACATAATAGACTTCAAAGATTTTGATGAGCATGCAATACTTTTGGGATGTATTTATAAATAGATTAAGGATATAGGGGGGGGGGGGTCCACCTTGATTTTTACAAGTTGATCTTATTTTATAGAGTTTTATCTGAGCTATCAGACATTTTTAACCGCTTGAAAAAATTCAAAATATTTTGTGAGATATGAGCAACCAAAGTTGGTGACCTCAATAGGTTCCTAATGGAAGGCGCAAACTAAAAACGCAAAAAAAGACCATTTCACTAAAAATCTATCTCCTCTTTCATTTTTTAAGCAATTTTCTTCAAATTTTCACAGAAAGTGTATTATTAAATTTAAAAAAAAAAAATAAATGTTGGAATTTTTTTAATTTTGAAAAATAAAATTTTTATTAAAAAGAAACCACCTATTTTTTTGTTTTTTTTTATCTAAAATTTCTATTTTCAGTATTTTTAAAATTCCAACATTCAAAGTCTTTTAAATTATAAAAGGAACATTTCCTAAAAGTTTGAGGTCTCTAGCTCAAAAAATGAAGGAGAAGATAGATTTTTAGTGATTTTTTAAATTTCCAAGAAAATTGACCTCAAAAAATTTGCGGTTTATACGCTTGTATCGGAAAATTTTTATAAAAATTACAATATCTCAAAAGTTAAATAAGATTTTTTAATTCTATAAAAACTGGCTTGTAGTTTGTACTATAAGCTTTCATATAAGATTCAATGTAATTTTTAGTAAAAAAAATGTTGGACCCCCTATGCCCTTAACGTACTAATATAGTTTTATCTATGTGTTTTTATATTGAAAACATGTATTTTAAATAAAATACTTCTTAAATAATTAGCTTATATATAAAACAAATTAGTTTTTTAAGTGGTAAAACCTCAATTTTAAACAAAATAATGGATGAAGATTGTGAAGAATTGGAGCCAATGCAACTCTGTACCAATATAAATTATAATAATCAAGTAGAAGAAGAGGTTGAAGATGATGATTTAGAAACAAATGGGTGTTTAAGTAAGTTTAAACAAACTAAAACTTGTTATTAAAATCATAAGTATTTTTAGTATTGAATTGTTGCCATTCCCTAATGCTTACTTTATTTAATTAAATATTTAAAAAAGAATCAGGATAAACCTAGAACAACTTGAACTAGGCTAGTTATTGCTAGTTTCCTCACTGATATAGTTTTATAGAGTCTGTATGTTTTAGAATTTAACTAAAGTTTTGTCAATGAATAATATCTCCAGAAATATTTATGATTAATATAAACAATTATATGTAGTTGTTAAGGTTAGAGGTTATTTACTAAAGAAAGTTACTCATTGGATAAGTATAAGCTATCAATTTGAATTAAGATATTTTAAGTATATTAAAAGTCAATTTTAAAGTAAATTGTCATTGAAAAGCTAATATTGAAATTTCTCAAACTATATAAGCACTATCTAGAGTAGGGGTTGAAAATGTTTTACTAATGGCAGGCCATACCTGTTCGCCTGAAAACTTACTTGTAATTTATATTTGAGCTTTAGTAAATGTAATATTTTATTTTAAAAAGCTCGGATATTCCCTACCTTATAGTCTGAAATTAATTTATAAAAATAATGAATAGAGTTAAAGTTCTTAGTAAAATTAAATTCTTTAACACAATTTAGTTTCTTATATAAAACAGGAATCACTGTAAAATAGACACTGTTAAAAAGACATCTTGTAATGAAAGTATTGTATAATATGCATACTGTGAACTGAAAATCTAGCTAATTCCATTTTTTAATATATTTGTTAAAAAAAAAAGTTTTTAAAGCTTAAAATAAGAGGCTAGCTGAATTAAGCTCTTTTAGAAAACATTCTTTAAATACAGAGATCTAAATACAATGAATTTCCCTTAATTTCCTTATATTACCTGAATTATCAAACTTTTAGGAAAAATCACTGATTTTCTACAAAAAAAAAAACCATAAAAACACTGGATATTTCTGAATTTTTCTTTCTTTTATTTGAGCTACCCAATTTTTTTATCGTATATAGAATTATTAATGATGAGTTTTATTAATTGAGTGACTAAACTAGGATTAAGCCATTAAAAGGATTTAGAAGGGTTAGTATATATTATATTGATTTTAGAATGCTGCTCCTGAACTTAGTTTAACAGTGCTTATAGCAAATGCTTTTCATTGTATTTTTATTGATACCATAAAGATGGTTCTCACTTTCCTAGACTTTCTTGTATTGCAATTTTTGTAAAAAACACTAGGTTTTCCATGGATAAAGTTGAAAAAAAGTAAAAGTCATTAAAAACACTAAATTTAACTAAATTTTACGCTTTTTACTTAGTGCTGGACCATTTTTTAATTATGTAATTGTTTCTGATGTTTTTTATTTAAAAATTTTTGAGTGACTAAAAAGAAAATTAAGTTTTATAAGCATTAAAAATTAAATAATGTTATTATAATTATAAATATTATAAATAGTTTAATAATTTGTCAATAAACTAAGCTTTGTAATTTTCTTTTATCAAATTTTACTACATTACTGCTTAATGTCAACTTAAACTTGTTCTATTTTTAGGTGTACCCTTAAACTCCGAAATTCAGTCAACTAAAGTTAACAAAATTGGTACCAACAATCCAAGTTTAAACTTGAAAATGACAGTTAAATCTCAAAACCCTAGCTGTCAAACTTATCGGCAGCTAGCTCAATCTACTGAAAAGTCACAGACTTCATTGTATAACAGACTGAATACGCTAGAAAATCATCTAAAAGATATAAGTGTATGATAAATAATTTTCAAAAACTGAAATTTTTATAAACCATTTTACAAATAATGATTTAAAAGTATTTTTCAATAATGAACGGTTTAAATAGCTTTTTTATTTAATAAGGAGTTTATAGGAAAGTTTTTTCTTTGTCTTTAAAAGGGAATAATTTGAAATGATTCATACTCTTCAAGATTAAGATTAATTCAAATAAATTACTTTAAATTTTACGTTAAAATTTAAAAAAATTTGATAATAATTAGATTATTGTTTTTAAACTATAAAGTATAAAAATTAATGCAATTGCTAACATTACTCAATTTATTTTAAGGTTGGAAAGTCTACTCTCCAAGCTATTTCTAGATCTGCAATAAATATAGAGCGAGGATACAAACATAAATTTAGAGTTTGTTCACTTGATTAAGATACATAAACTAAAATTTAGCTTACAATAGAAGTAAGTTTTCATAAAACGTTTAACTAAACACTAAGACAAGCTAAGTCAATACTCTTCAAGAATGAAAAAAATATTGCTATAATAATAAGAAGTCAATTTGGACAGGATTCGCAGGGTCGTGGCCCCGGAAATCCTGATAAGGTAAAGAAAGATTCTTTAATGGGAATTGACTACAATCCATGGGCTATACCACCTTACAAGTTGACACCAAGACAAGTTGAAGGTATTTTTATCAGTTCAACTAGCTTAATAGATTAAACAAAGGTTATAGTGAAAAAATAAAGATAGTCTTAAATATAAATTTTTATGTTTGTTGTAGTTATTTATTTTCTTATACGTATATATACTTCAAGAAATGTTTTAGTATACTTAAATAGTAAAACAATTAAGTTTGTGAAGTATTAAAAATAGCAATTAATGTCCATTTTACAGGGTTGCCACACACTCACTTGTCACTAACTCAGCCTTGTTTTAAGTTTTTAGGAACTTAGGCTGACACAGGCTTGTTTAAAGTTTTATTTGCAAAACTCATGCATAGTTGAATTTTTCTATAATTCTCAGACTAGGTTATAGAAATTTAAAATCAATTGTTTTTCTTAATATTTGTTTTTAATGATAAGTTTTTTTGTTATTATTAAGAATATTTTAAGTATTGTAGGTTATTTTTGTTTCAGTTTTATACTTGCAATACATTTTATTATAGTTTTATTAAAAACACTAAGCTAATTTAATGTTACTCAGGCTGGTTTTATGGCTTGAAAAAGTGGCTTCCTATGTTTAAAATTTTTGATTGTTTACTGAAATTTGTTACAGTACAGTAATTTTTGACAATAAACTATTGAGTTATTAGCTATCTTCAATAAAGATGAAACATTTTATAACGATCAATTACTCTTGAAACTTTTAGTTTTATGTTTGTATAGTTTAATTTTATTTATTTATTGTTTCGATGTACTGTGTTTCCTAATTAGTTTATTAATTTTTATTTGATTTTGTTACTTTATCTGGAAATTGAAACAAACCTGGAATTTGACATTTAAGGCTAAATAACCTGAAAAACCTGTTATTTAAAAAAAATAGTTAAAAACCTGGAATTTTAAACATTTATTGTTAAGTAGTAAAATTTTGATTTGACACAAAAAATTTCTGATATAGATAATTTAGATTTTGTCATCATCAAAATTTTATTAATTAAAAAACACATTTAAAAAAAGCGTTACAGTACCTTTTCTATGTTTTTATACTAATTAACAAGGTTTTTTACCTTAAACTTAACTTTAAACTAAATATAGACCAAAAAATGTGTACTTTTATAAACCTGGAGGAAATTTTGAAAACCTGGAGAAAATTTGCTAAAAACATTTGGCAACCCTGCATACTGTATTGGAATTATTATCTAATAATCTATTGTGTACTGAAAATCAGACTAAAAAAATGCTTCAAATTATTTATCATAAAAACATTCAATTTTATCTGTTTACTAAATTTTTTTATTAGCTTGGAAATATACATTTTAGCAAGGTATTTCTGCTTAGCATGCTGTATGCTGTCCACATCTAATAAGTACTAGGTCCTAATTTGTTATTAATGCGATATTTTAAATGCATTATAAATTAAAAGTTTGAATGCTTTTGCATGTTGGTTGATGATAACATATTATTGATCACTTCTTTTTTGAAATCGTTTTTAATTTTCTTAGTTTTTATCTTTAAACTTGTGTTTTTGTTACAGAATTGGTAAAAACTGTGAAAGACAATGCACTTTCCAAACATTCTGAACCAATTAGCTCTAGAATTGAACATTTGGATTACAAAATTAAAAACCATCTAGTAAACGAGGCCGAATATCCAAAGTAGTTTTTTGATATTTGTTAAATAATAATAAAAGTGCAAATTTATTATTAAATTTATCACCAGGTTTCAGTGTTAAAAAAATTCCGACCATGTCAAATATTAATGAAATAGTAAATAATATATTTATTAAACGAATAGATGACATTTAAAGTTATTATAGTGTTTACACCAGCAAAAAAGTTAAAGTTGTATAAACTGTGCTTTAACTGATAAAAATTTTTCGAATAAATTATTTTTGATTTTAAGAGAAGTTTTTTTTAGTTATTTAGTATAAGGTTTTATGAATAAATATACTAATTGCATAATTTAAATTAATTAATATTGGAAGCTATTTTAATTTTTTTAATAAAAAAGTTTATTGTAATTAGAAAAGGTACATGTTATTATATTTCATTGTCAAAGACAAAGTTTTTGAAGAGTAACTCCTTAATATTCGTTTAAATTATAAAAAAAAAGAAAAACAAAAGCGAGTATAAATAGAAATACAGTATAATGAGGTACATGTTACATATTTCTAAACTATTTAACTATAAAAAGAGCTTAAATTTAAAAAAAAAATAAGAACTATATAATAAATAACTGTTCAAAATATAGTTTTAATCGTTTGTTAACAAAAGATCCTAGTGAGGTAACTTCACTGGAATATAAATAAAAACAAATTATACAGTAATCTTCCTTTATTCTACCAACATATGTTTCTGTGTGTCAACGAATCAACACACTTCAACTGGGTTCTGTAAAAAAATAATTACTGTAATGAGAGAATAGAAGCATAGAATAGAATGTGTATACATGTTTTCATTAAAATAAGATGTTTTCTACAGATAATAGTTATTAATAGGTAAAATACTTAATATTAAATCCGACTGTTATAAAACTATATAATATTTATGATTATTAAGTCTAAAATAAGTAAAGTAAGCTAAATTAAACAACAAAACAACAAATTATAATATAAACAAACAACTCATGTTAATGGGAAAGATAACTGATTCAAAATTTATTGTCGTTAACTAATGAAAAATGTATTAATTGCAACTAATAATTACGTCACAATGTAAACGAGGTTATTTAAACTATTTAATTTGTATTGCAAAGATCAGTAATTTAGTTTTTATGTAATCTATTTTGAACAAAAATAAAACATTAACCATTAGATAGTTGATCAATAAAATTCAATAAAACTTAACGACGGTGAAGGCAATAAGAGTCACAGAAACTCGATGTAACATGTATATTATATATTGAATGTTTGTAATGATTGAATCAAAGTTATATAGAATTAGGAAGCAGATTTAGTTCAAATGTAAAAATCAAAATGAAAAAATTAAACTTTAAGAAAAAACCAAAACACAAAAAAAAAAAATTGTTATTAGGCTTACGATGTACTGACCGATAATTTATTTACAGCGACATACATAAAATCATAATGAACTAAATTTAATATATATTTTGTTTTATAATTAATAAAATAATTAATTGGTAAAGTAGGAGTCGGCTGTTTAATTTATAATATCAATATTACAATAATATAGCTGTAATATTACAGATATTATAAATCTGCTTCCTAATTCTATATAACTTTGATTCAATCATTACAAACATTCAATATATAATATACATGTTACATCGAGTTTCTGTGACTCTTATTGCCTTCACCGTCGTTAAGTTTTATTGAATTTTATTGATCAACTATCTAATGGTTAATGTTTTATTTTTGTTCAAAATAGATTACATAAAAACTAAATTACTGATCTTTGCAATACAAATTAAATAGTTTAAATAACCTCGTTTACATTGTGACGTAATTATTAGTTGCAATTAATACATTTTTCATTAGTTAACGACAATAAATTTTGAATCAGTTATCTTTCCCATTAACGTGAGTTGTTTGTTTATATTATAATTTGTTGTTTTGTTGTTTAATTTAGCTTACTTTACTTATTTTAGACTTAATAATCATAAATATTATATAGTTTTATAACAGTCGGATTTAATATTAAGTATTTTACCTATTAATAACTATTATCTGTAGAAAATATCTATTTTAATGAAAACATGTATACACATTCTATTCTATGCTTCTATTCTCTCATTACAGTAATTATTTTTTTACAGAACCCAGTTGAAGTGTGTTGATTCGTTGACACACAGAAACATATGTTGGTAGAATAAAGGAAGATTACTGTATAATTTGTTTTTATATATAATAATTAATAATTCGAATTCTTAAATCAGTTTCATTTTTTTTACACAAAATATTATATTGATAAAAAGTTAGAGAAATGCATTCTTACTAATTTATCTTGGTTCTTAAATTAACTGTATTCAATCTAAAAATGAACTTTTTGTAAATTAGTTTACTTATTCTATTGAAATAATTTAGTGTGAAATATAAATTTAGTTATTTAAAGGGTTGTCACACACTCAGGCTAATTTTAAAAAAACTTAAATGAAATATAGTCAGTTTAGTTTTCAATGGTGAGATTTAGTTAATTTATATACCGCATATATTCTGTCAAATTTTCTGTATTGATATACACTATTAATTATTTTTTTGGTTTTTGGCTTGCTCTGCTTTGATATGAACTTAAATTTGGTTATGCACTTAAAACTTCGTTTGAATCCTGAAATTATATTTTATTATGATGACATTAATAGTTAGGATGGTATATGTTAAAGTTAGTGTTATTGGATCAGGTTAAATAAACTGCCAAGTAAAAATAATGGCCGTGGGGGAATTTATTTTATTTGATCAGAACAAGTAAAAAATGACCCCGAAATTTTGAACAAATAAAAACAATGACCTTAAATATATCTTAGCAAACAAAAATAAAACTATTTTCATTTAAAATATTAAATAAAATAAAATTGTTCAGTTTTACCTAACTTCTTAGAACGAATAGTAAAGAAGCATTACCTTTTTTTGTTTATTTTTTACTATTAAATTTTTTTTTCTCTTTAAATTTTTTAGTTTTTTTACTATTACTGTTACCCTTAATTCTTCATACCGTTGATCAGGAAATTTTTTTTAATATTATTATTATTTATATTAATTGTGTTTGTCTTTTACTATCACTGTACCCCTAACCCTTACCCTTGGTCATTATTTTGTTCATGGTTTATTAACTTAAATAAGTAAAAACAAAACCCAAAAGTTTGAACAAGTAAAAAATATAACCTTAGAAAGTTTTGGATCAAGTAAGAAAATGACCCTTGGGTCATTATTTTTACTTGAGTCATGTTATTGATTTGTATTTTTTTTAAAAACAATAAACAGAGATCCCTATTTATACAAAGAGAATAGATTGTATTTAATTTTTTCTAAATTTTATTACGCAAACATTGTTTTGCTCAAAAAGCTCATCAGTGCTTAAGGGCATAGGGGGGGGGTCCACCTTGATTTTTACAAGTAGATCTTATTTTATAGAGTTTTATCTGAGCTATCAGATATTTTTAACCGCTTAAAAAAATTCAAAGTATTTTTTTAAGATATAAGCGATCAAAATCGGTGACCTCAATAGGTTCCTAATGGAAGGCGCAAACTAAAAATGCGAAAAAAGACCATTTCACTAAAAATCTATCTCCTTCATTTTTTAAGTAAAATTCCAACATTCAAAGTCTTATAAATTACAAAAGAAACGTTTCCTGAAAGTTTGAGGTGTCTAGCTCAAAAAATGAAGGAGGAGATAGGTTTTTAGTAATTTTTGAAATTTCTGAGAAAATTGACCCCGAAAAGTTTGCGGTCCATATGTTTGTATTAGAAACTTTTTATAAAAATCACAATATCTCAAAAGTTAAATAAAATTTTTTAATTCTATAAAAACTGGCTTGTAGTTTGTACTTTAAGCTTTCATTTAAGATACAATGCTATTTTTAGTTAAAAAAATGTCGGACCCCCCTATGCCCAATTAAGATTCTTATTCAAATAGAATATTGTATTTGAAAATAGTTCCGTTTGAATAAGAATTTTACTGATACTCTTTGAGCAAAACACTGTTTGCGTTTAAAAAAAGTTATTGAGCTGTTATATTTTAATATGTTGAATTTAAATTATGTTTTGTATGTTTAATAAATGCACTTCTACATTTCTTGTTAAAGATTGTATATTTTTGTAATTATTTAAATTTAAATAGTTTATGGTTATCTAGCAATTAATCTGATAAATCAAATT
Organism: Thalia democratica; assembly: GCF_965202585.1. Lineage (NCBI taxonomy): Eukaryota > Metazoa > Chordata > Thaliacea > Salpida > Salpidae > Thalia > Thalia democratica. The sequence goes on along the minus strand of NC_139168.1, from coordinate 51,917,524 downwards.
TTAATATAAATTTAAAAGGTGCCAAATCACAAAAAAAAAAGCTTAAACGAATAAAAAAAAAACTAGGCTGTTTAATCAATAAGATTATGAAAAAAAAAGAAAAAACTTTTTTTAAAGAAAAAGTTCAAAAATAATTAAACAATCTAAATTTTTCAAGTTTATCATTTTTGTTTAGTCTTACTTTAAAAATAGTTAATATTTAGTAATGCCTTAAAAAGTATAAGTAATTAAGTTAACATAACTAATAGAAGACATATTAAAAGAGGTAATCAAAAAAAACTTAGAGTTATCAGAGTTTTAAATGTCCAAATTGGAGTTCTCATGCACCCACTGATACGCTTATTCCCAGTTCAGTATATATGCTTTTAAAAATCTTCAATTTTTTTTATTTAGAGTAAAACAGTTTCAAAAAAGAAATTTTGGTAGCCTGTGTAATAAGTAGAGTTTCCAAAGATATTTTTTTGAGTCGTGCTTTTAGTGATTTTAAACTACTATTGAACAAAATATTTATTAAATAAATATTAAATAAAAATAAATTATAAACATGTGCTGCAAAAATTTTAGAGAATTTTATTAAGCTGCTGACTCAGGCTATTTTGTATTGATTTTGGTTAATTTTGGTCATTTAGCCTTTTTTTGCATCAAAATAATGTATTTAGGTCTTTTATCGCATTATTTAATAAATGAGCAATTTACAGAATATTATTTATCAAAGTTCTATTCATGATGAAAAAAAATTAAGTAAAGTAACATATTTATTGTTATCTAAGTAATTACATAATATTTTTAAGGTATGTTCGACGAATTCTGGATCTTCAAAAGCAATTGGATCACCCCCCTGAGGTTGTTTTTAGATAAAATTTGTATATGCAATGCGTACAACCAAATTATTATTTTTAATTGCCATTTGTATGACTCAAACTTGAAAAGTCCAGTTTTAAAGAAACTACTTACAATTATTGTATTAAGTTTAAAATTAGGGGTTTTTTGGATTTAAATTATGCAGAGATGTTTTTTTTAATAATATAAAATGTTTGTTAAAGTTTTTTTTAGTTACTAAAAAATGTGTATAATAAAAGCAAAAAATATTTTTAAACAATAATTTTTTTACCAATTATTCATGTAAAAAGTTTTGCTTTAGATTAAATTTTTACAAAAAAATATGTTATAATAGATAATGAACTTCACTACACGACCATCAATAACAGAATCTGAAACAACCCCCAACCGGTTGTGTCCTTATTAGGACTCATCAGACAGGCATAGTCGCGAGAAACCGCTATACCGGATATCCGAAATTTTGATCAAACGAGCGTAGACTAAAATCTTACAACAAGTTGTCGATGTCTTAATAGAAGTTGGACTGTGAACAACTTGGCTGTGTAAAATTTTCGGACTTTACTCACAAACGGTCGCTTCAGTGAGTATGGACTTAATAATATAATCCTGCTTTTTCTTTATTCCAACAGCGGTTTCTCGCGACTATGTCTGCTACTATGACTTAAATTAATTAAATAATATTTTTACTTTCGTTTGAATATTATGTTAAGTCATTCAACAAGAACCTATTTCTGACTAATGCAACTGATAGAGTTTAAACTAAGAGAAAACTAAGAATAACAAAAAATTAAGAGTAAGAGAAAAATAAAAGCAGAGCTAAATGAAAATGACTGATGCAATGTTGTATGCCCAATGTATTTATAGCAGCTATGATTTCATTTTTACCTAACTTTAAATTAGTTGTTGAAAATTTGAATATATTATTTAATTAAATAGGTTGATAAATAATATCAGAAAAGTTACAAATTATAGCTAGCAACAAATTTTAACTAGATTGTATATGGCTATTTATATTATATATCAACATAAAAGCTTTTGAACAAATCATATTAGAAGAAATCTCTTTATTTGTTTTCTAAAAACCAAAACATATAATATAAGAAGAACTTTAAAGAAATTGATTAAAAATAATAGTACAGCTTGCAATAGAATAAAACACAGATTAAATAATAGTAATAATGTATCGTTTTTGTAGTTTAAATCTATAAAAATGCATCAACTTAAGATTGCTTAAATACTAAAAATGATCAAAAAATGACGTACATTCAAAAACCTGGAATAAATTCTGAAAAATCTGGAAGAAATTTTAAAAACCTGGAGAAAGTTTGCCAAAAACTAGTGGCCACCCTGACATAAGTTTAGCAAATATTTTAACACTAAGCAACTATATCTATTTAGGTTTAAATTTTGATAGTATAATTTACACACTTTTATCGTTATGATCTAATCGACTACTTCCCAAAAATCAAATGATTAAAAGAGTATTGAATTACAATGGAAATTTTTTCTTAATAACGTCATGAAATGAAAGGACGGACCTTGTTTATCACTAGTCACACTTATCATACTTTATATCTTTATTCTAACAATTTTCATTATTTAACTTTTGTATTTTTTCAGATATAAACGCTATAAAACAGAAAGTTTAACTATTTGTTATAGGAGGCGGTTTGATTATAACGCAAAAAAGATTATTAACTAAAAATATAGTTTTACCATTTTATAGTTTTAAATAAGTTTTCTTTATATTTTAGTTTTAAGTAATCTTAAATTATTTAACTAATATTTTTTCATTAAGACTTTTCATTTATTATATTTTACTTAATTTTTAGTTACATAAGTTATACTCTTTAAGCAGACCAAATTTATTGACCTGTTTAAACCGTAAGTATACATATCTAACATAGAATATTTAATTTTACAGTCTTATAATTCTAGTTTTTTATAGTTTATATAGTTTTTAGATTTTTCATTATAGTTTATAGTTTATTTTTCTAAATTATGACATACTTCAGTTATCACTTAATTAATTATTCAGCTTTTACTTTAAGATACTAATTTGTTTTGATTTGCATAGTTTTCGCTTAATATTTTAATTAATTTATTAATTAACAATTCTATGACTTTTCAATATATTTTTCAGAAGTTTTTAGTTTGTTTTATGAACTGACAAGATATTTTAGCAAAACTTGGTTTTATAGATAAAAAATATATTTGTTCTTTTTTTATAAAGTAGAGTATAATATTCTTATTGAACAAAAATTTAAATAAGTTTTTTTATTACATCAAGTCAAATAAACTATTATTTAGTTTTTTACATATTTTTGTCGATCCTTTTTAAAAAGTGTCTGAAAATTTGTAATTCAAAACTTTAAAATTTAGGTTGAGTTAGGTTTTTTAGTTACGCAGGGCTGCCACAAGGTCAGGAAATTTGACAAAATTTGAAAAAATTTAGATTTTGTCAGTTAAAATTTACAAAATTCCTTATTCTCCAAAGCCTTCAAATGGTAAAAAATTAATTAAAAATTCCTTAAGGTCAGACTAAAATTGCAAATTAACCTAGAAATTTACAAAATCACTTAATTTCCAATGCTATCATCTGGTAAAAAATAACCAAATATCCTTTATAAAACTGCAAAATTTTTCTATTTACATATTAAACAACTACCCTACTTGAACACTTGAAAACTGATGTTTTATTTAACTTGTGTAAAAATTATATTGAAAGTTTTATATAGTTTTAAGTGTTTGGTTATATATTTTAGAATAAGTTTAAATTAAGAGTTTGATTTAGAAAAGTCAGGAAAGTTTTAGTAAAAAGTCAGGAAATTTTTCTCAGCTTGATCAGTGGCAACCCTGTTACGTATAAACTATAAAAATTGCTGTTAGTAAACGTTTGTATCGGAAACTTCGTATAAAAATTACAAATTGAAAATATGAGGTCTGTAATAAGACAGTTATAACTACTTTTTAACACTTTTATATAAAAATCAATGTTAATATTCAAAAAATGCTAAAATATTGCTTGCTAAAAATATACTTACTAAATTGATCAAGTCTTGCTATGGACTCTACCTGTGAGGTTCTAGTTGGATATCAATGCGAATAATATAGTACTAATATAAAGCTGTAAGAATATTTTTATAACCGTCAGAGCTTCTTGGAATCTGAACTAGTTGATAAAGCGATGTTAATGTTATATTCGTTATTATAGTTTTTGTATTTCATAAAAAGTTGCATTAAAAAAAACTCAATAAGTGTACCATTTTGTTCTAAATGTTCAAAAACCTTTGCTTTTAGTTTTACTGTTTGTTTGAGAGCTGCTAATAAAACTCTCTACCTGTATTAGTTTTAATATCTATTCAATACAAAAACAATTGATTGAAAACTTAAAACACTTAATTACTACAATAAACATACTACAAATTTTACTTACAAAATGATCTTATCTCTTTAAAGTATTACAAAAACAACAATATGCAAAATACTTGATTTATCCAATAGTTAGTTCCTAAATGTTATATTTAATAGTACTTCTCTCTGGTTTTAAATAACTCAGACTCACGAAGTTTTCATGAAGCTTTCTAAATACATGAAGCTGTTCCATGGAGAGTGTTTAGAAAACTTCATGGAAAACTCATTTAAACTGTGTTATTAGCTTAACACAAAGAAATGTACGTCGGTTTAATTAAGCAAGTACTTTGCAAGTTGTTCTTATCTTTAAATTCCAACTAACTTTTTTCGTTCGGATATCTTTAAACAAACAAACTATTAATTTATAATTTTTAAACATTTGTATTTAAGTCTTATTAAATTAGGAGGTGAGAGAATGTAAGGATCCAAGTTTGATAGACTGGAGTGCTGTGTCAAATGTAGCAGTTCACGGTCAACATACTCCGGAGAATTGTAAATTGCAGTGGATTAATCGCCTTCGACCAGACATTAAAAAAAAGAAAATGGATAAGCAAGAAGTTGAAGTTAGCTAATAGTATATAGCATTTCTAGCATACATTGTAATGTAAATTATGACAACATTTGCATTTTATGAGTTAGTGCAATGTTATATACTCAGAGAATAAGCTTGTTACAGTGTCTGTGCAACGGTATCTAACATATTTATAAAATTTATATAAATATAAAGTTTTTAATACTCAAAATAACTGCTTATTGATTAAATATTAACGTAACAACAATCTAATAAAAAGTTCCAAATATAATTAAAGCTTCTTATTGCAAATAAGATATTTCTGTTTTGTTTAAATTAATCTTTAATATACAATTTAATATCAATCTTATACTCATGTCAATATAGTTTAATCAAATTTTGTTTACCAATGTAATTTAAGTTTAGTTGGCTGATACTTTTTCATGTGAATATAAATTTAGCAAGTTTTTAGATACTAAAATGAAATAGTTTTATGATTATTTACGTATTATTTAGAATCGAATTAACAATATTAAAAATAACTTTTATTTAAAGTTGCAGAAAAATAGAAATTCTCTAGTTAATGTTAATAAGTTTATTTATGATATATAAATTAAATTTATAAAAAATAACTTTGTATATAACATGAAGTTCAAAACTTTTTTGTTAGTTGGGTTAAAAAAGATATTATATTAACTAAATACTTATGCAAAATAAATAATTAAAACTTTTTAAATAGCTAGTTTTTCTTTAGACATTGATCTAGCTTGTAGGTTTTTAACGTTTCTAGTCGCTGGGCTAAATTTACTATAAATAGTATATCGGAGCCAGATTTATTAGAAAAAAAGATTCTGCGACTCACGTAATAAGTCTTGAAGTAAATATTTGTTAAATCGTTTATAAACTCTTTATAACAAACTTTAAGTATTTTAATAGTCTCTACTTTTTAATTGTTTATCAAAACAAGAGCAAGTTTCACAATTTTTGTTACAAAACTCAATTTTGTTTCATTTGCATATAGTAGTTTTCAAACCAGTTACAGGGTTGCCACAAAACCTGGAAAAACCTGGAATTTAACAATTAGCCTAAAAAAGCCTGTAAAAACCTAGAATTTGAGAAATTTTTTAACAAGATTCACTAAAAAACCTGGAAATCTAAACAATTTTAACATGTTAAGTAGTAAAATTTTGATTTGACAGGAAAATCTCTTATAATTTTTTTTGTCATCATCAACGTTTTTTTTATTAAAAAACACATTTAAAGTAGCTTACAGTATCTTTTTGATGTTATTATACTACTTAAAGCACTTTAAACCTTAAACTTAATTTTAAACTAAAAATATACCTATAATTGTGTACTTTTAAAAACCTTGGAAAAACTCAGAACACCTTGAAGAAATTTCTTAAAAACCAGTGGCAATCCTGTAGTTAAAACACATGTTTCTTACTAGAGTTTTCTGCTTGGCTGACCGTGCGTTTCCCACCTGTAATCTAACATAACCTATTTTTTTTAACATTAGAAAAATATAAGTATACTTTTAAATTTTTTAAACAGAAACTGAGGTTACTAATTGAAAAGCACAAAGAAAAAATGAATTGGACAAAAATAGCAGAGGAAATGGTAGGTAGAACTGCACTTGATTGCTATCGTGTATACTTGAAGCAAATAAAACCTCGGTTAGTTTTTAAATAGCTTATTTACCAAGTTTAAATTTTGTTAGTATTAATTATAAGATAATACTTCGTTAGTTTATACATGAATTTAATTAGTTCCTTATGATAATAATTTCCGTGTTAATGATGACTTTGGTGTCATTGGTTTATAAAAACATTTACTTAAAAATAAAATTGTTTAAAACAAGTTATTATTGATCAAGTTAATAAAGGTGTATTTTGAACGTTTTTAAAGTTATAATGAATGTAAAAATGGTAAAAATTAAAAAAAATACTAATTTGTTCTATTGAGTAAACAATATATTTCAGTTCAAGTTTATGTATAGAAATTTGTATATATTGCTTTGAATTACTTTAATTCAGGGTTGCCACTTTACCTGAAAACCTGGAAAAACCTGGAATTTGACAATTTAGGCAAAAAAAACCTGGAAAAACCTGGAATTTGAGAAATTTTGACAAAAAATTGGAACTTTGTACCAAAATCACTAAAAAAACCTGGAGTTTTAACAATTTTCACATGTTCAGTAGAAAAATTTCAATTTGACTCAAAATAATTTATCATATAAATAAAAATTTTGTCATCATCAAACATTTTTTTTAATAAAAATCATATTTAAAGTAGCTTTACAGTATCTTTTCAATGTTTATATACTATTTAACACAGTTTCTTACCTTAAACTTAACTTGAAGCTAAAAATAGACACAAAAATGTGTACTTTTAGAAGCCTGGAAAATTTTTTGAAAAAACGAGTGGCAACCGTGTTTAATTAAAACAATAATTGTATTATTTATACAAATTTGCATTGTAATCTTTAAAAAAGTTTTCTTGTTAAAGTATCTTTTAAAATTATTTAAACAAAACAAACTTTTTGTTTTAATAACATACGATTGTGTTTGTTTTTTGTTTTCATTATAGTTTCTTTCAGCATAAACTTAATTAAAACAGATTTTGATAAAATTATTACAGTAAAAGAGCTTGGACAGACAAAGAAGATTATCAATTGTATACAAATGTATCTAAATTTGGAGCTGGTAGCACAATTCCATACAGCACAGTTTGTCTTACTAAATTAAAATACTTGAAATATTGATGGTATAACAAAATAATATTGTTTTTATTTAACTTGAATTGTAAAAAAAAACACTTATTAACTACAAACCAGTATTTATTTTAATGAAATCTTCCTCTAAACTCAATTTAATAACTCATGTTTAACTGATCTTTTTAATAACTCATTAAAAAAGACGTATTTGAAGGAAAACGGTTTTATATATACAAAAACGTTTTTGTACATATTTATATGAATGAACAATCTGAGAATAAAAAAAGTAAAGTGCAGTAAAATATGCTACTTAACTCTACATCAGGGTTTACAAAACTCTTTTTTGTTTTCACCCCTTTGTTAGTTAATCATTTACTTTTTGACTCTTGTACTAATTATTACCCAAAGGGGCAATGTTACTCACTTTGGGAAACCTTGCTCTACATGCATATACAATTTTAAAATCATCAATGTTTTGAAGTTTTAAGCATCTTACTACTTATTAATATTTTTATCAACTCTGCAAATATGTATTAGTGAGTTTTACAAAAAAAAAGCAGAAGCCTAAGGTAGTAGTAAACTGAGGAAAAGTCTTAAAAATTTCTTTATAGGTTTTAATTAACTCAGGATACTTTATAGTAACTCATGCTAGTTTTTGGTCACTCAGAACAGTTTTTTACCTGATTGAGCAGCAATTCTGTTTGTTTGATTCAATTAGAAATTACGCTAAAACAAAAAATTAATTTGATTGTTAATCATTAATTTAATCAAAAGTAGAATTAGCAGTTTTCTAAAAAATGGAAGTGCTACCATTATATTTATTAAGTAAATAAGTTTTAGATGAAAATATTTTTAGCTAAAATTTATCTGATAGTTTGTTGTCACTTAATAAAAATACAGGTTGCTTGCCACATGGAAAGTAGATCTAAACAGCAGTTAGTTCACAGATGGACAAAAACTCTCAATCCAGAAATTGTGCATAAAAAGTAGTAGCTTTTATTAATTGGTTTTTGATATTGTTTTATTAAAATTGTGATTATATTCAAATTACTTGTATAATATTTTGACTTAATGTTTATTTGTTTTTTTCATTAAAAAAAACGGTCAGATATTTTCTAGATGCTGACTTTGTTTAAATAATAAACAATTAAGCTATCCTATTATCATTGAGTTTGTGTTTGTTAGTTTTGTATTTTTAGTAATAGTTGCACAAACACTAATATTAAATATCGAAATTTAAACTAGAACTTAATATCTTTTATCTAATACATTGTTATTTTTATTTATACAGTATTATATAATTAATCGCAACACCTCATTTTAAGATTAGTATTTTAAATTTTTATACTTACACAGATGGTCATTAGATGAGGATTTTAAACTTATTAGAGCGTATTGTACTTATGGACCTGCTTGGGCTAGAATTAGAGATTCCGGAATTCTTAAAGGACGTAGCGACGCCCAAATAAGAGAAAGGTGGCTTGAAAATTTTCTGAAAAAGTTTTATAATATAAATAATATTTTAAAAATACTTAATTATATTAACTATGTCAATATATGGAAGCATTTTTTAAGTGTTAGGGGTCTATAGCATTAATGAATGTATAAATGTGTCTGTATAAGTTTTGATAAAAATGTAGCTTTAAAAACCATCATAATTAAATATCTGTAAAGAGAGTGTTATTTTGTAGTTATTGCTAGTTCATTTTAATAATAAATTTATGTTTGTAACAAGTTAAAACAAATTTTGTTAGGTTTACAAACAGTATAAGCACAAAAATGAGTGGATATTTCACAAAAGAGGAGGATGACGCGTTAACAAAGCTCGTTGAAGTCGATAAATTAGACTCCTGGTTTCATATCGCTAATAAAATGCCAAACAGAAATGAATATCAAGTAATCAAGCGCTGGAAACAACTTATGGCGTATGTTTAGACAAAAATTTTGTTGTTATTCAATTAAAGTAAAATATTGTACCATAAAACTTTTAAGTATAAATTTTGAATAGAAAAATTTAAAAAATCTTTTTTACTAAAAATATTATTTTAGTTCACTAAGTTTTTTTTTATACAGTAATTTTCGAACTCACTATGCTAAATTATTTTAAATCATTCTAAGGTTGAAGCAGGAAGGCCGCAGACCAAAGTATGACCATATAATTTGTGGGTACAACTATGAGGGTATGAATCTGAGAGACCAAATCGAGCACATTCGTAAGCAGATCCAAAGCGGAAGCTCAACACAAATCATTGATAACTTTCTAATCAAATTACAAAACTCTTCTAGTAGTAAGTTAACATTACTGGCAGGTTATTGCAATTAATTTATTGATGTTTTATAAGCTTAATCCACAAATTCAGGAAGCTACAAGTTGAAATTAAGTACCGAAAGTTTAAAACTGTATTGAGGTTTGATTCAACATTGAAATATATAATCAAGTTTGTATTATAAATGTAACTCGTGCAAAAACGGTTCAATGATCATCCCAAATAAAAAAGAAAAGTTAAAATAAGACTTCGAAAAGTATAAATTTAAAAGTTCAAGCTTTTAGGTAAATAAAAAAGAAGGTTACAAACTATTATAATAAAAATTTACAGACTTTCCTGATATCAAATATCGAATTTCATAAAAACTTCATGACAATTTGAGTCACTCCCAATTAAAAATAACCTAAAAAATTTCCAAACCTCAAAAAATTTCTAAATTAAAATTATTTCTGAACATCTATAATAATTGTCTTTTATCATTTCAAAAAAGTTTTTCAGCACATTTTAGTGAAAAATTCACAAAAAAACAAACAAAGATTAACCGAAATTGTGAAAATGGATCAGGAAAATCTATTTTAAAAAGTATACTTTATATAAATAACAACATTTTTTTCTTGTAGTTTAAAAACTTTGGTTTCATGATTTTATGTTCCTCAAAGAAGATTCATTTACTTTGCATATTTATGTCTACATGTATGCATATATTTTAATTTATCTCACCAATTTTAATTCCCTATATCTCACATGCTTCTTTAAATATTTTTATCTTTCAAATGTATCTTAGTTAAAACTTACAAAGTAAGACAAATTTATAAATTAAAGCAAGACCCGTTAATAGCCTTAATAAAAAACCAGTTAAAAAATAACTTAAATTATTAATTTAATTTATACAAAAGTAATTCTTTAATTCTTGAAATATTAAAATATTTAATGGCTTCACAAAAACTGCTTAAACTTATAAACTTGTTCAAAAATAAAGAATTGTTTTACAAACATCAAGTTGATTTTGACATGATGCATTTTATTTACTTTAAGAACTCATGACTTAAAAGGATTTATAATATCTCTTAGCTTAAGTTCTTATCAATTTTGATTTTGTGTTATAAAATTTGCTAACATTAACTTTGTTGCAACCTCTCTGTTTTTTTCTTGTTCTATAATTTAATAAAATCATAAACTTTGTTTGATTTCAAAATTATATGCTTTTCAATTAAAAAATCTATAAAAAAGTATATTTTACATCAAAAAGTTTTAATTAATTTTATTTGTTAACATTTAAACACACTAAAAATGCTAAAGAGCATAGTAAACTTTTAATATTTAAATAATATCTTTAGCAGTGCTAAACTAAGTATAAATGCGTAATAAGATTGATAAAAGTCTTTTTAAGCTGATTAGTTATAACAAAGCGTTTATTTTTTAATATACGTTGCTGCAGATGCAGAAACGTACGAAGCTACGTTCGTGATGTGTACAAATATATTTTTACTAAAAATGCATAGTTTTTTTTAATTTTTTTCACTTGTTTTGTGATTTTGAAGAAAAAATATATTTATGATACATACACATAGCAGCAGCTGCAAAATGGTCATTAAATAGAATGTATGAAAATGGTGAAAGGGGCGGAGTTAACAATTTTGATGTTGGAAAACTAGATATACCTGATTATGATGACACTAGTGAACGTTGGTGTTTAAATTTTTCTACTCTAAAAGTATTAAATTGTTTTATCAGTTATTTAAATCGATCCTATAAAAGATTATAGATTTTGTTTTATTTTGTATTTTGACTTTTTTCTTATTAATTTTGATATTTTTTGTAACAAACCATTTGCTATGGTTTTCTTAGTTTGAAATTACGGATTGGCTTCATACGTGATTAACTAAACTAAATTAGTACAAAAATTTAAATTACAGCAGGGGTTCGTATTTCTAGAGCAAAATCACGTGTCGCTAGTAGATTTTCAGTTGACAATCATTTGCAAACAACAATGGTAAGAGCATAAGTCAAAATAAATTTCCTTCAAAATTACAATAGAAATTTTATGTTTATTAAGTAAAGCAAAATAACTTAGTTATATTTTTTTAAAGAATAACGGAAACGATCTTACAACAAACAATGTGATGCATGCTTATGCTGATCTTAAAGTTAGCAGGCAAGGTATTAAACGAAAAAGTGGTGGTAAAAAGAACAGCATTTACACCAAAAAATTTCTTCACGATTTAAACAACTTTGTTGACGAACTTGGTATGTTGGAGAGCTTGTTTTTATTCTATAATAGTTATATTTATCTCTTTTCTTAAAGCTATATCAAATAAAACTTTTCATTTAGCTTTGATTTCCTAGGTTTAAAAAAACTGCTAAAATATAAGTTTGATAAAGTTTTCCAGAAATTTTTATAAAAAAAGGTTCAGGGTAATAAAAATCACTACAAAAAGTCAGTTTTAAAATTAATAGTTTTTTTAATTTAAGTTGTTTTCAACCAGTGCTTGGCAGGCATTTCTAAGTAGTAAGTTGTAATTCGAAAATGAAAATATCGTGGGTAGCAGTTGTATTTTTAGTTTGTAATATTTATAGTAGACATAAAATATCTAGTGTAAGTTTCAATTTTCCTTAAAATTGCACCTAAGACCTTTTTTGCTTTTCATTTCAACTTTCAAAACATCTAATATAAGTTTCAAAGTTTTCTTTAGCGGGTTAAATTTGAATGTTCTCAGACCGCAGTTTTACCTTTCTTGGAAACATTCCATTTAAAATAAAAACATGTGGCCTGCGAGTTTACCGAGCCCTGTTTTAAACAATGCTATATTGTTACCAACCTTAAAAAAACTTTGAAACAGTGCCAATGATTTGCCCGTTTAAAAGGTTAAGTGATGTTCCAGGACATCCTATGAACATATTATCTAAAGCCTACAAAAGAAAATGGGTTTCTGAACCTGATCGTAAAGATTCGTTTGAATACGTTTCTGAACGTAAGTCTTTTGAATTATTTTTTTTTTATAAAATTTTACTTTATCATTGTGTTTAATGATACACGTTAAAATATTAGTTTTTATTTTATATTGAAATATCCTATCATTTTTTAGAATCTGTTTTGAGAGATTTTTAATTCTATTTTAGTGTTAAATTTTAGACTTTGACTTAATAACTATTTTTACTAACAATAGGACAACATATATATGTTTTAGTTATTTGTAAAAACTAAATTTATGATTTGTTCTAGATGTTGGCTTAATTACTACTTGTATCTTTACCACTTCTAGACTGATTGCACAACTTAACTATCAAAAGTATTTAATGATTACTAAATAATAACAGTAAAAACAGTAAAATATATAGGTTGCTTAAAAACAACACAAAATAGTATTCTTAACTAAAAATTATTACAAAAATTTTTTTTCTGGAAATTGTTGTTCTTTAAAACAAATGCATTAATAGAAAGAAAAAATGTTTTAAAAGTTGCACAATTACCTTTTGGTGTAAATCGAGACATATCATAAGCTAAATATTTTAAAGCATACAAACGTTTTAGTTGCAGAGAAGTATTATCAAAGTGCTGAAGAAATTTTTATTGATCGCAGACCTTTATGTTGTACATTATAGAGTTTTCTAAATATAGTTTAATGTTTTGACATGCCAAATCGGCAAGATTATTGGAAGTTTAGTGCCTTAAGGTTTTTTTAATAAAAAAAAGTATGCAAGTTTGGTAGTATACTTTATTTAATGTTAAAAAAATACATTCTATGACTAACGATCACGGATAAGGATTTCTAGATGTAGAATTATAGATTGGTCTAATGAAAGCTATAAATTTGGCTTTATATTATATTTTTTAATTTCTAATTTCCTAACAGTTGCTAGTTTGAAACATTTAAACAAGTCAATATACAATTTAAACTCCAGTTTCCTAAAATCAATTCCATAATCGTCCACTTGGCATAAACTAAAAAATAAGATTTCTCCCCTTAACTACTTAGTTACCTTTTTACTTTATAGCTCCCTAATAAATAAAAATAGCTTCTTTATATTCACCACTTTACATTATCATAATTTACACTCATAGTGTTTTTATTACTTTAGGGTAATAGTTTTTGTTTCTTAGCTATTTTTGTTCTGTTCATTTAATACTTAAAATGCTTTTTCATTAGTCGGTATATAACATCTATGGTCATAGTCTGTTAATTTATATTAGTTTCTTTTTATAACAGCCGTCTATTACAATCGTATTCATGGACTACAAAAACTGCTGTAGACCTTTGTAGTCTTAAGTTTTTATGTTTCAAAGTATTTTAAGAAGTTTTTACAGTCAATGAAAGCTATTTTATGTTAAAATAAAACATTTAGTCATTTTAAAAGCTTAAAAGCATCTTGAAATACACCTTATTTCTTAATGATATGATTTGAAAAAAAAGATTTTTATTTTATAGATATATTAAACTTTTTTATGATATAATATATATATCTATACTATTTAAAAGTAGACATCAATGAGCTTATTTATTAATGAAGTAGTAGAAAGTAAAAGCAAAGTATATATGTATATATTTTTAGAGTTGAAGTTTGATGCAGAAGGCGCTGTAAACGTTTTACGGGGTGGTAAGTATTTTTATTTATTTTATATTTATTAATTATATTATCAAAATAAAATAAGTAGAGAATGAAGCCCAAAGGTTTTTTGACTACAAAAATCCAAAAATGTTGGAAGCTATAAAGCCAAACGGAGGTACACTCAAGTCTTATAGCAGATTGCTTAGGGTATGTTTCTAGTATTATGTTTTTTTACAACATTGTTTAACTTATAAATTTTAACTTTTATATAAAAAATAGGGTATCAAATTCAAAATGTTGTTAGTTAAAATAAATGTTTTAACTTTAGCTGGGTTTAGAAAAGTTTCGTAGTATATTTTTAAACATTTTATTAAATAAAAAGAGTAATGGTTTAAAACTTCATGAAAATGAAATAAACTATTAAAAAACGATATTTATTTTGGTTGTAAAATTAAATTAGAGAGTTAATCTCTTGGGTTTTTTAAATGCTATTTATTTATTCAAAAATTTTGTACGGATTTAAAATAAATTGTGAGTATTTTTAGTATAATCTAATTATGTTTGACTAAATTTTTAATGTTTTACTTAATATCTTCTTAAAGCAAATGGAAAAGTTAAAGGAGCATTCAATGAACTTTTTTACATACATTGGAAGATCTGATGCAAAACATGCTGCTGAAAACGACAGCGTATTAGACTATTATCCAGTTAGAATTGTGTTATTATTATTGTTTTTTGTTTACAGTAAAGCTAGACAATTAAATTTGTTGTTGAAAGTCCTAAAGTAATTTAAGCATTAAAACGTATTATAACCTAATTATCAAATAAATTATGTATAATATTTTTTTTTGCCATAAGAGGAAGGATAGGTTTAAAGTGTTTTTTTTTGTCTTACTAAAGTTGATATTGATTCTTAAACGGAAGCTTAAAACATGTATTGTGTTATTAATTGTTATAAAATTAGATTTTCTGTTTTTTTGAAACTTGTTCAGTTTTTTAAGTATAGACTTCAACCTTTCATAGTTAAATTTCTAAAATATTTATAAAATTAACAAATATATGCATTTAGCAAGAGGTTTAACGTTTTTAGTATATAATTTTTAAAAAATTTCAAAAACTCTGCTTGTGTATTGGATTTTAAAGAACACAACATCAAAAGTTAAACCTCTACTAAAAACGATAGTTTTATTTAAACGCTACAAAAGTTACTGTATGTAAATTATAAAATAGTTAGTAAAAAATAAACTGTAAAATTTTTATAAATAAAAGATAAAAGTTGTAAAAATTTTAAAGGTGTTTGTTTTTGTTGTTTTTAATTTTTACACTCCATACAGAAGCTGTCGAACTTGCTTATTTTTTCTTATATACAGGGTTCCCACTTCCCTATAAATCCCTAGAAATTTGCAATTTTCTGAAAAATCCCTATAAGTTCCTAGAAATTAGTTATTTTTGCTTGGTGATTGAAATTTGAAAGCCAAAACAGCGTGACCGCGTGGTGGAAAAACACGTAAAAAACTTAATTATTTTTTAAAATCAAAATCTTTGCAATCTCAGTAAAAATGTTATTCCATGGCGCCACCTAATAGATGTTTTTTCTTCTTTTATATTTAATACAGTTTATCTAAAGTTTGTTTATTTAGCCAACATTAGAGCTCAAAAACCCTCGAATTTTCGTAAATTTTTTATTAAGATTGCTTATAAACGGTTAATGACATATTTTACTTTATGTACCTTAAAAGTATGTTCGTAACGTTTAAAATTTAATGTTTTTATTTTGATAATTTCCCTACAAATTTGCTATATTTTAAGGATTTCCCAATGATTTTTTTTTGAAGTTTTAGTGGGAACCTTGTATATAATTTCTGAAGTGCAAAAAGAAATCTTTTTTTTTTCTACAGAATGAGACCATTAAAAAACAATTAACATCGCCTTAATAGTTAACTATTAAATAAAATCAGTGATAAGTTCATATGCTTCTGTAGAGCTGTTCATATAAAGGTTTCAAAAGCTGTACACAATACATTATCAAAAAAATTTCCCGCCAACTACAACAAAATTATTTATTAACTAAATTTTTAATATTAAAAATTTTTGTTGTATAATTAAATAAATATTAAAAACTTATATATAAACTCTTTTTGGACATAATAAAACACTATCTTTTTTAATACAATTGTACTGCTACCTACACTTCTTGTGGAGATCATCTGTTTTTTCAGGGTTGCTAAAATACCTGGAGTCCTGGAAAAACCTGGAACTTGACAACTCAGGCTAAAAAATCTGGAAAAACCTGGAATATTAACAACATATACATGTTAAGTAGTAAAATTTCGATTTGGCACAAAAAATCTATCATATAAATAAAAATTTGTGGTCAAATTTCTTTTATTAAAAAACACCTTTAAAGAAGTTTTTAGATATTTTTTCAATATCCTTCTACTATTTAATACATTTTTTTACCTTAAACTTAAATTTTGAACAGCTTTTTTCCGGGGCATAACTTATTTGAAAAATATAACAATAAATAAATCATTTTTCTTAAATTAATTTTAGTACTATCGTAGTAAGGCTCATCAGAAATTGTATCTTGTTAATTTAGAATGAATATAAATTGAAATAAAATCATACTGTAGTTTAAAGTTTTAAAATATAAAATGACGTAATAATCGAATGTTAAAAATTAACTATATGCTTATGCTGTATACATTTGGTATACTAATAAAACTCGTTAGATTAAAAACATTCTAAAATAAACCAGAGATAAAAATTAGAATTAAAACTACACTTTATAATGAAATTTAATAAGAAATTAATTACTTTAAAATTACTTAAATAAGGATTTAAAAAGTCTAGTTTGGTATACGAACTTTTTCTGCTTACATAAATTGGGCCTTAAAGATTGAATACATAAGGCTTCCAGAACATGCAGTTGAAAAGAGTTCTCCGCTCTAAGTAAAATTGAAAAATTCTCTATTCTACAATTTTTAGCACATTCAGGATAGTCCAACAAATGTTGCCCAATCGCCGAGAAGTATTTTTTCGTTGGTTTCTCCGAGTTTTAAAAGTATTAAAACTTTAAATTAAAGTATGATTTTGTTTCAATTTCTAAACATTTTAACTTAGTAAGATACAATTTCTGATGAGCCTTACTACGAAAGTACTAAAATAAATTTAAGAAAAATTAATTTTTTTTGTTATATTTTTTAAACTTAACTTTAAACTAAAAATAGACCTTAAAACATGTTCTTTTAAAAACCTGGAAGAAATTTTGAAAACCTAGAGAAAATTTGCCAAAACAGTTGGCAACCCTATTTTTATAATTACCAAGGCTAAAAATTTAATATTTTACATATATTAATAAAAAAGTATGTCAATAAATAATAAAAACAAATCGTTTTTGTAAAAAGATGTGTTTAAAATAATCAAACACATCAAATTGTATAATGATTCATGTATTAAATATAATTTAAAGGTAGAAGCATCAAGAATGCTTGAAAAACGATTTAAGTGCTTGTTTGCTTTCCCAGCTGCACTTAAAAAAATAATTCCCGTTACCGGTGATCCAACAAAAGTGTGGCAGTCTTGCTCGAAAATAACCGAAAAAAGAAAATTGATTGATGAAGATGAAAAGGGTTGCAAGCGGCAAAAGTTGTAAACTTTAAAAGCCATAGATTTCTTTGAATTTTATTGAATAATGTTAAGATACCTAAATTTTTAAGATGCATGGTTCTCAAACAGCTTTTCACTACACACAATTTTCTTTTTTTACTTTAAGCCTTTTTATTAATTTCAGTATGTAATAAAACAAGAATGTTATTGTTTAAGTTTCAATTAAAAGCTTGTTTATAAAATTTCAGTAGCAGTTTTTTAAAGTCACTTATGATTACTTTTAATAGTTGTGTAGTAGTTGATAATCTCAATTGAAGCTATTATTTTTTAATATTGTGAAAAACATTCTAATTTTAACAAGTTTAGTAAAGAAATGCCACTTGAGTATCATATAAATTTACATGTAGTTATGACGAGTAGTGATAAGTTACTAAACTAGAATACTTGCTGTTATGTTTATTTTGAATAAATATAGTTTAAAATTTTAACAGATGCACTTTATCTTATAACATAGTCGTTTATAATTGTTTATCTTGAACTGAATATTTTTTAGTTTAATAAAATTGAAGTTGAGTTATATTTGTTTAATTAACTTTGTTAGTTTAGTAGTTTTAGAGTACTTTCTTGTGAAAAAAAGTATTTTACATACGTTTCGGTCTTTCGTTATTTATATTGGTGAAGTAATGCTATCTTTAAAGATTAATTGTTTAATACTAAAAGACATGCTTTTAGTTTCTGTTGTTTAGTTCTTTATAAGTTAAACATACTCAAAAAATATTATAAAAATAATTTAGTATTTAAAAAAATATAACAAAACACATTTTATTTTTTCTTAAATTTATTTAAGTACTTTCATAGTAATCTTGTACTTTAATTATTTACGTAGAAGAAATGATATTTTATTTTAAAATCTATAGTACAGTAATTGTTTATTTATAATTAGAAGTACTTTAAAAATTCTGTTATTAAGTATTCAACTTAAAGTTTAGTCAACACCTCTCATAGTTTTCTGGTAAGCTATGAATGTCAAACATGTCCCCAACTTGAAACATTAGAGTCATGCCTGTTTAAATAAATTAAGTAAAATTAAACACAGGAAAGTATTTTGTTTGTTTATACCAGAGGTCGGCAGGAGTTTGGTAGTCGCAGGCAAAATTTCGAAAATAAAAATATTCGCCGATCGTAGTTTTAGGTGCAACATGATCGTTTTTTGTACTCGTTATTTGATTTGTTTCCTCAACATACTACATTAATTTTTTTTAATTGTCCTCATCCTAAAGTTTATTTTAACAATATTAAGTGTAACACAAACTAGCATAATAACTGACTAAATTATTTATTACTTTTTTAATTACTTCATTTGTATTTTAAGTGCACAGACTTTGATTACCTTGAAGCGAGCCGGTTTCGCATACTTGCGGACTGCTGTTTGCCGAACCCTGGTAAATACACTAATTTTTTTAGTAATATAACTTAAATTACGGACCAAGAGCTGAATGAAATTCTATATGGCAATGAAGAAGCCAAACTCCTGGATTATCAGCAAGAAATCGGATTATTGTGTAACCTCTGTTAGGAACTATAATAGTGTCTTTTATTAGTGGGTTTTTCAATTCGTATTTAATATGACCTTGTTCAAATAAACTTTTCATTTTTTCTTCTGTAAGGATTGTATCTGTTCTATTATAATAGTATTTAGTTACATTTAATCAAAAATCAACTGAAGAAAGATAATATAATATACAAAGCATACGCAGGGCCGTGTCTAGACTTTTTTCAAAGGGGGTTCACAATTTTTTTGTTATTAATTTGCCGCATAAGTATGCATTTATATGGTATGCACTGTCAGTTAAGTACGCAATATTTAGCTGAAAAACTCTGTGTTTAAAATGCTTTTTTCTGCTTAGAAATTAAAAAAAAAACATATAATAAGTAATATAAAAATATTAATTTTTTCTATTTATAATACTTTCTTTGGTTGTTTGAGTAGTTTCAATACAGGAGTTGCTCTTACTCTCATCTTTATTTGAGTTTTTTCTTCCAATGAAAGGATTAAAAATCAAATGTTTTTTATTTCATAACTGTTACAGACATAACTAACTTACTCTATAAAAAATTAAACTTTTTTTTCACGAAACAGTATCATAAAATAATTAAAACTAGAACAAATTTTTATATACAGAATTTCAACTTTGAATTAAATATTAGTATAGATAGAGTTCTTACAATTTTTTCTTATTAATTTTAAACTCTTTACATTTATACATCTATTTATAATAATAATATTTTTTTCAAGTAATTTAATCCATAAAAATTTAAATTTTACTAAAAAAAATGTTTAGACTTTACAATTAAATTAAAATATATTTAAATATTATTCAAATGTTTTCCTGATAGTGCAGGGATTCTAATGATGGGTTTGAAATATCTCTGAGTTGAAAATTTCAAAAAATCAAGCATCAACTTCGTGGCCAACAGATATACAAAAATTTAGCAACTTAAGTAAAAATATTAAAATACCATTAAATGATAAAAGAATAAATTGCCAGGAGGTGTAGTGGTCTAAAGATGATTTTGAAAACTCTCTGAATTGAACTTTTCGAAGTTGAAACCCAGTTTGTTGACACATAAACAAAAATTATAAATGCTAAAGTACAAAAGCTTCACACAATATTTTTATATACAATCAACTATAAAATAAAACTTTAGTAATTATAATGGACATTTTAAAAGTAAAATCGTACTTACTAGTTCAAAAACAATACTTAATCAAAAGTTATATACACTAAGTAACAATTTATAATGGAAACTAAGAGCATCTTAGTCAAAAGTTTCCCAGAAAAAAAAATGCTACTTAAAAACTTTTACCTATTATGACGTCACAATAAAATTTTTATTTAAAACCTATTTCAGCTGGACAAAAACGAGCATTTTTTGTTACTGCAACTTATAATCTTTCAGTGTTTTAAGTTCAACATTCATTATTCAAAATTTATCAAATAACCAAAACAAAGTCAATAAACAACGTTTTTAGTGATCTTCTAAGAATATTTTTTTTTTTTTTCAGGGGTTTCACAGGAAACCAGTCAAAACACGCCCCTGGTATACTTTAATAAAGCATCACTCAAACCAAAAACTTAAAGCTATTTTTTTCATTTCTTAATGTTATTTTTTACAGAGTTTACATTTTTGCGATTTCATTAGAACGAAAATTCTTTTTTACAACCTGCCTTGCGCGACAACAGCAAATGAATGACCATGAAGATGCATAGGGTGGCCTGACTCAGTTCCCAAGTTACCTTGATCAAATAAAACAAGTTCTACAGTTGATTTGTGTTTAATTTTTAGTAAATGTACACAAGGAGTAAACTGTGAAAAAAAAACTTGAATTAATAATATGTTTTGTCGCCTAAGTAAAAATAGAACTTTTGTGCAGTAATCGTTTAATTTGTTTTAGAATATTAAAAAAAAACATTTCCTTGATGGTAAGAAAAAGTCTAGATTTTTTTTATAAACAAAAACATTTTAGTTTTTTGATTAAGATTTTATAATAAAATAAATTATTGATAAGTTTTTAATAACTTAAAGGTAAAAAACACAATGTTTTATATTTTAGTGTTATCACGAAAAAATAGTGTTTAACTTTGTAAAATAAAAAATAAGAAAATTTATGAAGTATAAAGATATACTTATACAAAAAGTAACATTGCTTTAATGATAAATTAAATGCTTTAAAAAACCAAAATAGTTAGATAAAATAGATATTAGAGTATTTATTGTCACAAAGAATTACATTTAAAATATAACTAAAACACATTCAAGAAAACAAATTATATTAACTTATACTTTGTTTTTTATAGATAAAGTTAAAGAACATGGTAGCACGACTACTTAATTTCTGAAAATTAAAATAATTTAAGTTATTGTAACTGAGTTTTCTTCATTAATAAGTATTTTTTCAAAATTTTTAAAAACAATAAATGTAATTTGCTATGCTATGTATACAAAGTGTTCAGCACTGTTTATCAAGTTTAACTAAAACAAAAAAATAAATTTCTATCTGTAGTATACATACATAATATAAATATATAAATTTGGTATGCTAAACGAAAGGAATAATATGCAAACTAGCTATTAATGAAGGGTAGGTGTAAATATCTGTGTGCACAGAGTGCTTAGGGGTCACTTTGCACAAATACACTTTCGTACAAAGGGTCACTTTTGCACGAAGAAATTTTTGCACGTGTTAAAAAATTAGCTAAATTTTAAAATTTATTTTGTTTTTACTATCACTGTTACCCCTAACCCTCACCTTCGGTTAGTAACTTTGTTTTGTTGTTTTATGCTTTTTTATTAATTTTTCTAACATTTTGTTTGTTTTTTATAAAGAACTTTTGTTATTTGTTTTTTTGTTTTTACTATCACTGTTACCCCTTACCCTCCGTCGGTAGTTTTTTTAGTTTAATTTTAATTAATTTGCTATTTAACTTTTTGATTAGTGATTTTTATTGGTTACTTTTCCCATTTTTTTACTAATAACTTTTATCAGCTATTTTTTATTTTACTATCGCTGTTACCCCAAAACCTTACCCTCGGTCAGTAACTTTTTTTTTTAAATTTTATTATTTTTACATACATATTTATTTTACTTTAATTTCAAATTTTTTTCTTACACTCTTGCAAAATTGACCTTTCGCGCAAAAATGACCCTCCGTTCAAAAGTGACCCCTAGTGCAAAAGTGTTTTTGTGCAAAATCTTCGTGCTAATATGTCCCTCGGTGCAAAAATGTCTTCTTGCATATTAGACCCGTTTCCGTTCATGTACGTCTAATTTTGAGAGATTATCTAAGATGCATAATTAAAAATATTAAATACAAATAATCTAAGTCATAGTCAATAAAGCTGCGCTAATGGTAGCAACAATCAAATTTGAAATAAAGGGGGCTATTGCCGTTCGGAAAACATTATTTACAAGGCAACAATTAGTTCTGAATTATAAGGAAGTTTTACATCGGCTTCTGCTTAACTCAGGTTCAGAAACGCTAATAATAATGAATACTTTTTAGGTGGCATAAATGAAACTGAGCTTGCAAAGTATGATTTTGATATATAGCGCTGTTATTAGTATTGAAAAAAGTAGTTTTTACTTATAAATAGCTGTATTTATATACTTTTCTATATATAATTTTTTCTATACAATTTGTATTTTAGTTCAAAGCGAAGTAGAATGTTTGCATACAAACGTTCTACACAAAATTCAAAACTGCGTCTTAATGTTTTAAGTTATGTGTAATTTTTTACTTCTTTAATTCATGCTTTGAGTATTAAGTTCTTATTCAAATAGCTGTAGATTGTTTAATATTAAACGTATTTTTTATATTTTTCAAAGATTGCATTAAGTACTCAAAAACATTTTTTCCTTGTACTGATGTATCAGCGTAAAATACGAGTTTATCAGAAGGTTTATATTAAAAAAAAGCAAGTTTTAGCCAAAGATAATTAATTATACAAAATTAGATGTGAGGATTATGTTTAGTTTTGCATTTTCGAATTACAAAGAGTATAGTTTTTGTTTATAAAAAATTTGTTTCTGTTAGAACAAAAATTTATTAGCTTATTCTACGATTTAAGTTTTTTCTTTTAATTGCTAAATATATTTTTAAAGATTATTGTCAACTCTGTACTTTTATGCCTTACACAATGCCTCACGTGCGTTTTAAAAGGTTAGATAATGACCAAGCATATTGTTTTTTTAATTATCTGCTATTCTTAAATGTTTCACTGCATATGAGATTAGTTAATGAATATTTGCTAAAACTGATATAAACTTTTTGCAGTTGCATAATTTAAATTTCTCTGCTTTTACTCCAAAGATAATAACATAAGTAGTATATTAAAGATAAAAAATAGTTGAAAGGTTTACTGTAAAGGTGCGTCGAGTCAAATTTTTGGCTAACAATTACAAGTAAACATTAAAAAAAATTTCGTCTTAACTGTTTAGTAAAATAATTACATGAAAAATAAAAATGTTTTTTAAATCCTTTTGTTGCTATTTTGCTTTGTACTTGTTACCACCTCTTGACTAAATCTTGTTGATTATGTTTTCTTAGTCTTTTTGTTAATGTTCAACCAGGTTATTTCTAATAATCTTCTGTTGATTCTCTTTGTGCTGGATTGACAATATTTTTGGAGTGATTTTATTTAAATTTTATGTACAGTAACCTGCTAACTAGGTACGCACTTTGGACACAACACATAATACCAAAGTTTCCTAAGTACGCACTGCCGGTTGGGTACGCACTTATGTGTAGTGTCCAAAGTGCGTACCCAACCGACAGTGCGTAATAAGGAAACTTTGGTCTTTTATTTGCTACATTAAGCCTAAAATACAAACATATTAAAAAGCCACTAAAGTTTGTAAATGAAAGAAAAATCCACAAAAACAAAAAATTTCATTGTAAAAACAAAAAATATTTATAGAAAGGTTATTAGAAGTCTTTAATATTTTTTTAATTTGTGTATTTGTATAAAAGTATTTATTTATGTATGTAGTTTATTTTAAGGTCTAACTTGTATTTCCTTGTACCTTTACAATCTACATAGTACACATAATTATGAAATTGTTAATTTAAAACAAATAAATATTTATGAAAACATTGATTATGCTTTTACTAATTTCTAAAACGTTAGTCAAGGGTTCTAAACTAAAGAAAAGTAATAAAAATGGCTGCTAAACCCAAACGACAAGCTACACTAACATAAATGTTGTCAAAAGCTTATAATTCTAAATTAATCTCTACAATGTTCTTTATTTTTATTAATATCGCTATTTTATACAATTTTTACATTCATGTTTTAATCGTTTGGTATGTAAGTTTCAATTACAGTATTCTATAACTTCGTTGACATCGCTTTTTATACGCTTTTTAAATTTATGATACAATCATCGGGTATGTAAACGTTAATTTCACAGTTCATTATTTTTGTTTATCTAAATATTGTATTACTTTTTAAGTATTTTTATTCATATGTTATAACCATTGGGTATGCAAATTTATATTGCACTTTTCATTATTTTCTTTAAACAAATAAACTGCAACATTTTGGTTTTCATTATGTAATTTGATATACTTTTCGTAAGTTCATAACTTATTTTCTGGTTTCTTTAGTTTGAAATCATTTTATTTTAATACAGTACAACTTATTTCAAATTATAATGCTTTTGTATGACTAGTTTAATTTTTTTTTAATTTCAAACCAAATATAAATTGAATTTTGAACACAGCTTTTAGGCTAAAAAGTTCGTATCATACCGGCAGTCTGTACTTTGCATGTGCGTATCTAGTTTGTAGGTTACTGTGCGTAGCTTGAAAGTTTGGTTTTGTATATTATGTGTAAGTAACGTATCAAATCACTATACAACGTTTAAAAATTTTGTTTCACAAGACTGAACTATACAAACAAGGTTATTACTATCTTATAATAGCTGTGCTCTTTTTATCACCTCCCAAGTTATTCTAAAATCAGTGTTTTTGCGCTTTAGGTCGCTGTTTGTAGGCTGTGATTAAAATAATATTGTTAGAAATATATGTATTTAGGTACTTGGTTGACAACATATCGAGGGTGGTTTGATTTGACATTGACATATGTCGCTCCGAAATTTGGTTTTCTGTACGGTGCATGAGTGCCATTGCAAAGGTCTAGCTCTACATCCAAAAAATCAGTTCTTACTAGATTGGAATATATAGTTATTTGTAAGTCGAATCTGTTTGAACACCTTGAACACCTTTCAATATGTTGTCAACCAAGTACCTAAATCCTAAAACAAAAGGTTGACAGCTATATCTAAGAATGAGAGTTCCTTTAACAGAGCGAAACAGCACTACCAGGAAGCGTTAGTTAAAGGAGGTCACAATCACGATTTGAAATATAACGCTGGTAACGAGAAAAAGACCAAAAGGAAAAATATTCTATATTTCACTAAACCATTTTGTTTGTCGGTAGAGACAAAAATCTGTATACGGTTCCTGGAAATCGTTAACCGAAATTATGGCCCAACGCACCCGTACCATAAAATTTTCAATAGAAAACTGTTGAAAACTTCGTACTCGTGCATGCCAAACATGAAGAGCCAGATAATGTCTCATAATCGCAAAATGTTAGAAGATAAGGCCTAGTAATGCAACTGCAGAGATAAATGCATGGTGGATGGCAATTGTTTATAATAAATGTTAAATATAGAGCGACGGTAATAACATCAGAGAAAAGTAAGCAGTATGTTGGCTCATCAGGTTCATCGTTTAAAAGTAGGTACACACGGCATAAAGGCTCTTTTATAACAATAAATACAGACTAAAAACTACGCTTTCGAAATATATCTTGGATTTGAAGGATAGAAATAAAGATTTTATCATTAACTGAAAAATTTTAGCACGAACAAAAACCAAATTCAATTTAAAACATGGCTGCACTCTCTGCAATATGGAAAAACACGAGATCTCAAAATTAAACTAAAATCTAGCTTTAAATAAACGAAATAAACTTTTTAGTAATTGTAAAAAATTTTCCAACTTTTATTTTAAATAGTTTTGAACATTATGCAAACTTAGTGTGTCTTATACCTTTTAATAATTTATTTAGTGACGTAACAATCCTTTAAGTTTTTGCTTAATTTCAGGATATTATCACAATAAACAAACTGAAGATCTTTTCTGTTTAACAGAATAGTGATACAATTGTAATTGAAAACTTAGTATTTTATTAATATATGAATATACATTTATTTATATGTATATTATATAATGTACATAAAGCAAAATGGAATCATTCTATATTTTACTCTTTTATATGGTAAAAACATATTATGTAGGTAAACCACAGTTTTGAAAACTAAATCTTTAATTTAGTTAAAAAATGGTATACACTGTTATTAACCTACTTTTTTGTTAATATAAAAAACAAACTAACTGCTGATGCTACCTTGTTAGAATTTTTACATAATTGAGCTTTTTCAACTCTGTGATGTAGAAGAGGTCGATTAGGAAATTTGTTTGTATACTCATTAATAGTTGGCATTGAAAAATTCTTTTCTTCGGACAAAAGGTAGAAGTTTTTTAAGTCCGGATCCATAAATTTTCCATAATTTACCTTTAAATTCAATCAAATAAAGAAGTAATAAAAGTAATCATGTTTTTAGGATTTTAGTAAACCACTTACTTTGGATAAAAAATAGAATTTTTGAAATGCTTTTAAACATATTTAAGTAGTTAATTGTACAAACAACTATTAAAAAAACTAAATAAGCTTCTTTTCTGAAAAGTTTATTACTTTTATTAATAGTTTATAGTATACAAATAGTTTAACTATATTATGATAAGTTGTAGCATTTTAAACTTAAGCTTAGTTTTTGTTAACATATAAAATAGTCGTAAAAGAAGTTAATAAAGCATTTACAATTAACATTACTTTTAAATATAAAACTAAACAAACGAACTTTTTTATAGTCAAGACTTAAAAATATAGTTTTATCAACTTTTAAATAACGTTCAGATATATTATTAACTGAAAGTAGATCACTTATATAAATTGAATTTGAACCAGAATCTGTTTGTTGCTTAATTTGGTTTAAGCTTGGTATACTCTTGTTCAGAGTTTTAATTCGAGCTGAATTAAAACTTTTAATGCCTTTTTTATTTTTGTACCTGATAAAATATTGTATAAAAAGTTTAAACTTTAAAGTTTTAACATAATTTAAATAACTTTCACATTTAATTATAAACAAAACAATGTTACACTCTTATATCTTAAATTAAGAACTTTCAATTGTTTGATTTAAAGCAAATTACAATATCTTAAATTTAATAACTTTAGAATTTAAACAATACTAGCCAAAATACCTTATCATTGATCTTTGTGTATTTTGAGAACATTCAGTTGTTTCAATACCTTTAACATTCAATAAGTAATCACTTTCAGGCTGATTAGCATTCAACACAAAGTCAAACCTTTCACCCCCGTTTATTGTAATTTTTGAAACCTAATTCACACTTTTTTAATGCTAATTATTAGCCTGTCATTTTTATAACTTTAAAAAATCTTGATTTAATTTTGTTAAGGTAAGTAAGAAAATCTTCAAAAATACTTTTTAATAACAAATTTTGTGAATTATTTTATGTGTAATTTTGTTAATGAGTGTTAGATATAAGTTATGGAAATTTTTCTTTTTATGTAAGTGAAATAAAGTAAACAAAAAAGTTATAATTTTAAAAAAATGTGTAAAATCAATTAAATCAAAGCTTCTATTTAACAACATTGAAAATTACAACTTTTTTTTTAAATATAAAATTGAAAGTTTATGTAATTTACAGAACAGGTTTTAACCGTTATTGGTTTAAGATCATTTCCATCAGAACTAATGATTGTAATATTATGCTGGTCAATTGAAACCTGAAGTATATATATTTGTTATCTAAACTTTTTTGGTATCAAAAACAACATATTTACCTCTAAAGGGCAGTATTGGACAGCATTACTTATCAATCTAAATCTATAACGAAAGTTTTTTTCGACATAAAAGACTTCTAAAGGTGTTGGAAAACTCTTGTCAAAGTTTTTCTGAAAATTAATATAACAATTTGTAGAACTATAACTTTTACGTTTTTTGGTACTTTAGAATGTATGCTTTTATTAAAGAAATTATTTAAAAAAGTTTATGATTTTAAAAAAGTTATGTATAACTTTATGCATTAACATTAAAACATATAATTCTAGACTTTAACTCACGGATCGTAATCCTTTACCATTAATAAGAATATTTTCGCTTTCTAGAGCAAATGTAACATTTCCGTATAGCAGATTTGAAAACTTTTCATGTGATGTCACATGAAACCAGTCGGACAAAAAAACTATATGATCATCACTGTCTTTAGATTTATTAACTTTAGATTAACTTATGAAAAATTTATCAAAAAAGTGGAAGTATGCAGAAAATGTTATATAACAAAGTATTTTAGACAACCATTAAATTTATCATAAAGGAGATAGGTTAACAGAAAATAAATTAGGTTTAGAATTTTTGCTACTTTAATTATATTTACTAAAAACTGTTAGTTGTTAAATCAATTATGAGTACATTATTCTAATAACTATTTTTAGTATCAAAAACAAGTGCCTAAGTTTCAATAGTGTTAGTTGGGTTAATAAAATAGTAAGCTGTCATCATTTTAGAGTTTTGAAAGTACTAACTAGTTTGTCTTCTTAGCAGTTTTCTAATTAACATTTTGTTTTAAAATACTTATAAAATTTATGTTTTTTTTCAAAATTTGTATTCGCTTAAAAGTCGTTTTTTATTCAAGTAAAACCCTTCGGTTATTTGTTTTAAAACTTTTTACAAAAACATCAATCATAGTTTTGAAAAATTATGTAATAGAATAATTCTGATTTTATAAAATGAGTTGTAACTTGTCCTATAAACTAAAGTTATAACAAAAATAAACAAGTTTCACTGAAATTCGTTGCTAAACATTATTCCATGCAAATTAAAAATTTTGTCTGCTTAAAAAATATTGTTGCCTTAGAAGTTAGTAAACAAGAGCTATTTACTTATTAAATTTCTATAATAATAAAAAATCACCAATGAATTACTTTTATTTTATTGTAAGATTAAATTTATATAGTTTATTAAAACTAGTTTTCAGAGTATATCAAGTTAATTTTCATTCTACAGTAGCAGTAAGCTTATATTATTTATTAAATCAGTAAGTAGTTTTTATAATTTTTCAGCAATAAAATTTTTGACACCGTGTGGAAATTTTTGACGCAATAAACTAAAAAAAATCTAGATACATTTCTTTAATTTAGAGAAAATTGTTTAGCTTTATTTAAATTTTAAAAACAGCTCCTGGACACCAATGTACACATTTAAATACAGTATTTTTTGGGGTTTGTAAGATACAAAAAAAAAAGACAAGAAAAAAAGCACTAGTAAAACATAATGAGTTCATCCAGAAGTTTTTAAACTTATAGAAACTAGAAAAAAAAAAAACGACTTTCAGCTTTTTTTACAGTATACGTTCAGAAAATTAACATCACGATTAAAGTAAGCTATATGGAAAGCATCTGCTGAAAAAAGGTATAACAACACTTTTTATGCTACTAAAAAAGTTTAAGGTAACAGATTTATTAAAGTACGGTTTATTTTGTTCAAAAGTTAAGTGAAATATCTTAAGTTAAATGTTTTAATATTTATCCTTTTGGTAAAAATTTTACAGAAACTTTCTGTCAAAATACTATTACTAAATCCTAAAGATTATAAAAACAACACTACTATTACTTTTGGATTTTATGAAAATGACATAGTTCAAGATTGTTAAGTTTGTACGCTAAACCTAAGTATTTTTTATAATACTCTAGCTAAAGTGTAATAAAAACTCGTGAGATCAATCTAGCGGATTATAATAATATTGTAATGATATAGTAAATAATTAAAATATATAAGCCATTTTGTTTAATATTCAATTTTACTTATGTTGATTACGCTTGAACTTAGTTAATTGATTAATTAGTATATTTATGTTTTATATAATGTTTTTATTTTATCTTACTTTATTGGTTCAATTGTATTTTCCCTGACGAAAATTGATGGAATATATTGGAAAAGAAAGTATTTGAGTTATCTTATTTATCCAGTAAAAAATACCAATACAATTATAACTATTCATAATAAACTACATTTTAAATAGAAGTCTCTAAACATAAAAATTGTTTCACTCTTATGCGAAAATAATAAAATAATAAATGACATTGAGTATATACTGTAGATAGTATTGAAATTATAACTTCTTAATAATCTTATAGTAAATTTATATTTAATTTAGTTTATTAACTTTCATAAGAGTATATTTTTAGTTTTCAGTATTCATAATTATATGGTTAAATTAAACAAACAAAGTACAAAACTAATTAATAATAGTATAAAAACAAAAGTATGAGAGTACATTTTAATTATTAATTTGAAATAAATTTAAACGGTATAAAGTTAAGTTGGAAATGTAATTATTACTTAATGGAATGATAATTGGAAAATAAAGTATATACTTAAAAGATTTTGCAAAAAATAAACTTTGTTTGTATAATCTATGCATTTTGATTAGTAGCTTAGTTAGATCTAAAGCAGTTTTTTTTTTAAGTTTTAGTAGAAAAAGCATTTTATGGAACTGAAATAAGCTGTTTTAGGTTATGAAAGACAGTTTAGCTTTATACTTTATCTATCCAAACGGATACTTTTAATTTTTTTTTTAAACAGACATTTAAAAAAAAACTTAGTTCTAATTAACTAAGAAAAAAACTACAATTAATACTGAAAAGTTCAAAATTTTATTAAAAAATATTATACATTTTATTATAATAATACGATACGTACTACGTCAAAGTTCTAAAAATTAAATAGTTTTTGTTTTTTACAAGGTTTTTAACAAGTTAAAATTTAAGTAGCTTTCTAATACTTTATATCTTTTGTAAATTAAAAGTTCATTTTTCAGGATTGATTTTTTACGAGATTACACAAACTTTTATTAAGTGTTTTTCTTGCTAGTTCTGATTAGTTTAGTCTAATTAGCTTTTTTTTTACACTAAATAATCTTACTTTTAGGATACATAAAAGCATTTTAAATTTACGTTCTACCATTTATTTTTAATTATAGTAAAATATTGTGCTTAAAAGTTAGGCTCAATATTTTTTTAGTGACTAGTGATATAAAGACGATATTAGTGTGATAGGTTTATAGGTAAGTAAAAAATTTTACTTCTTCAATACGAATTGTTCTAACTGTTACTTAGTTTTTATACTCCTTTAGAAGTTAAAAGTGCGTTTAAGAGTGCCATTAGATTTCAAGGATATATAAGTCTTTAAAAGTTTAGCTATTAAAGATGTGAAACCTTGTTTAAAAGTATCTTAAAACTATCAAAATAGCATTATCATTTATAAGCAATATTTATATAAATTTTCCAGTTAAAAAAATATGGAAATTCTTATATGTTTTTTTGTTAAGCATGCTTTATACAAAAAAAAAAACTTTTTTCATTTTTAAATTTACAACTACTTGTGTTTAGCTTAGCTTGTTTTAAAATAAGTTTGGATACTTCATCTTTTTATTTATTTTGTGCACCTTATCAGCACTCAAGCTATTTTATTTATCAGGATTGTTTTATAACAGTAACATTTTACCACATTGTGTGGTAGTAGAAAAGCTTAATCATGCTTTGAAAGATCGGCAACGTCGATTCTTAGTTTTTATTGTAAATAAGTAATAACTAAAACCAAGTATAAGGCAAATAGAAAAATCGATTTACACTTTTAATGTAAAATACAAAAAGAAAAATTTAAAGATGTTTAAGTAAGTTGTAAATATTGTTAAATTTATTTAAAAAATCATAACCGATATCGTAAAGATTTCTATGATGTTCTTCTGGTTTACGAATAACAAAAGGACCGGCTGCTCCATCTCCTCGTTGCAAACCGTTATGGGAGTGATACCAATGAGTTCCTTATAAAGTTATTTAAGATAGTTTGTTTCAAATAATAAATTAAGTAGGAAAAATAAAAGGTTAAAATGTTAAATTAATGTTTATAAATTAATTACAATTTAGTTTAAAAAAAAAAAAATATCTTATTAAGTTTAGAGAAAAAAAAGTTCTCAAAGTATTTAAGAAAACTTGAAAAACTAGGGTTAGTTTTAAACGTTCAAACCATTAAATTAATTCTTTAAGATAACCTTGGTTTGTTGAATAGTAAACTCCGAAACTATTAGAAACTCCTTATCTAAAGACTAAGAATGAATAAGCATACATTAGCGTTATTTTTTTAGAAAACAAATAGAAAAGTGTAAACTTATATTTATAGAAAAAGTTTAAGAACATGCTTTCAAAAGTACGCATTAACAACATTACCTAGACAAAAGTTTTATAAATATGCAATAGTAAATGTTACATATACTTTTGTTTTTTAATTCAACATAATTAACTAAAATAAAAGTAATAACAGCAAAGTTATGCAAACTTATAAGCTAGTAACCATTTTATGACGTAATCAACTGATTAATAGTTTAGTATAGCTATTTTAATGCCTCAACACAAAGAAGTTAAGTAAGTTTTTCAAAACTAGTAAATAAAAACAATTTTACTTTTATAAATTCTAATAACAAGCACTTATTAATATTTTATGGTCAAAAATGTAATTAATACAATCGCCCTGCAAGCTAAGTCGGCCGAATTTTACATACATTAACTAAAAGTTGTGAATTTAAGGCATACACTAGCTAACTCTAATTTTTTATTGAAACATTTTTCAAAATAACAAGCATCAAATTTTAAAACTGAACTCTTTGTTCTACTTGTATTTTAGTTCAAATTCTTTTTTTTTTTTGAAGATCTGCATAGAACTTATGTTAAAAAAAACTTACACCTAATGAAGCTTATGTTGGTCAAAAGTTTATACATGCAGTATTAAATAGATTTATGCAAGTTGTATATTTAATTCGCGACCGGTTTCGGTGGCAAAAGATTGCGATCTCTTCAAGCAAAAAATAAAATATTAAACTTCATATAACAATGTTAGTTATTTATACTGTTATTTAAAAACTTATTCGTGCGTGAAGAATATAAACAAAAACAAAAATGTTGCATATTTGAAAATTCGAGCATGTCAGAGTATATTTATGTAAAATTGGTACTAGTTTTTTTTTTAAACGAATTAAATTAATATTAATATAATGATTCAAAGAGAAAAACTGAACTCAGAGCTTTAAAAAAAAAATATTTATACCTTGAAATTTATCTAAATTAAATTAAGAATTGTCTAAAATTGTGATTTTAAGCCAAGAGTCAACAAAACATTAATAAAACTCAAAGTCGCTGAAGATTTCAAAATCCAATTTGTGTCAAGTTAACATAACAGTCAAAATTTAAACGGCTTTAAGAGCTATCTAAAAAAAATTCTAAAATTTTTTTAAGTTGAATTAAGAACTATTTAAAAGAATTTTTTTTTTAATTTAAGCCAAATGTCAACAAAAACCAATGAAAAAAAATCAAGAAAAAAAAACTTATTTTGTATTAAAATTATAATTTGGTTTAAGTTTTGTGTGCTTTCCAGTTTATTAATAAAAAATTGTTTCTGTGTCTGCATGAGTTTATTAATTCCGTTCTTTTGTTGATGCAATTTGTACCAGATTCAAGTATCAATAAAGCTTCTTTTAAGCACAATCTGCATGTCATAATTCCTGGTTTAGATTTTTTCTCCCTTTGTAATATTTTCCAACTTATTTTGTATTTCTTATTATCATTTTTTAATTTATGGGTTAAATTTAAGAGTTCAGTTGCTTGTTTATACTAAAGGTAGTCTTTGTCATTTGGATTGCTTTTTATTGTTGTATTGTGTGTAGATACACGTTTTTTTAGTTGATTAGCACTTAGTCCAATGTAGGTCGCAATCTTTTGCCACCGAAACCGGTCGCGAATAAAATATACAATTTGCATAAATCTATTTAAATAAGCTCTTTACATCCTAGTAAATTGAGCATTCTTTTTTAGTTAAGGCAAATAACTACACATGCAGTATCAAAAATAATTTGCTTAAATATAAATAAAATGTATAGACTCTAAACTAAGATTGGGCAGCTTACGACACGAATGTAGAAATCTCTCGCGCGTGGTATTTAAATTAAACAAAAACAACTTATACAAAACAAATAAGATTAAGATTTTTTGTAATAAACATTTTGAAATATGCTCTTTGTTTGATTTTTAAGTACAAAGTAGTAATAATTAAATGATCATTGCACTAAAACAGCGATTCTTAACCAGGGGTAAATTTACCCCTGGGGATAAATTTTCTTCTTAAAGGGGGTAAACTTTCATTATTACAAGTTATGTAAGTTAGTGTTTATTAATTGTCTTTTTAATTTATAAGTAATTATTTAAGTATAGGTTTTTTAAGTAAAATAAATTCTCTAATTTTACCATTTTTTCTATCTAACAAGCTTAAAATTCAAAAAATCAACTTTTTTTTTCCTTAAAGTTAAACATTATTTTGTATATTAGGGGTAAACTTGGTAATTATCTTCCAAAAAGGTGTAAAACATGAAAAAAAAGTTAAGAACCGCTGCACTATAACATTGCCTTTAAGAGATTTTTCTCTTTATTAAAATACTATCTTTTTATTTACGGTAACCGTAAGTTTTTTTCTAACAAGTCTGACTGGTGAAAAAAATATTTAGTAAAACTGGCCTAACTGGCTAAAAAAAGCGGACCATCTCTACTCATTACATATGAAAAAATATAAGTTTTTGTAAGAACTTTATAGTACTGTTGAGAAAATCACAAAGCAAAGCACAAAAGCAAACTATACAAAGGACTATCAAAGATAAAGAACTTTTACACAGCTGCTTGTAGCAGGAGTACAAAGTATTAATTATTATTAACGTATGTGTTAATTTATATTGAATATACAACTAAATATATTGGTAAATGAACTTTAAATTAGTTGATCAGCTAATTGTTTTATTAAAACAAAGAATAAATTAAAAAGTAATTATAGTTTTAAGAAAACAGACTTAAATAGATATTTAAAAACGAAGCACATTTAGAAAAAAATATAACATATAACAGAGAAGTTATTTAAATTGTTTTTTAAAACTATCAAGTAAAATTACCGGAGGGATAAGCTTTAAATTTGTAAGTAAAACTTGAGTGTTTAGTAATAGGGCACTGTGTAACCATTGGAACACCGTCCATATAAGACGTATTACGTTGATGAATACCATGCCAATGTATGGTCGTTCCTTCCTCCATATAGTTTGTAACTTCAATATTTACTGTGTCTCCCTCGCACACCTTTAAGATTTTAGGGTTTAAAAAAATCGAAAAAATATTAAACATTTATTGAGAACTGATTTTAGCGAAAGATTTTAAAAACAACTATAATCAATTTTTAAAAGTTCAATGTCTTCTCAGCGACTAAAAACTTTTTAATCTAACCAATCTAATAATACGAAAAGATAACTTAAAAAATGTTAATAATTCTTTAACATAAATATTACAACTTACTTAATTAAAACAAGACTTAACAGTTTATGTCTCAAAAACTTAACAAAAAAAAAATAGTCAAAAAATTAAAAAAACTGTATTAATAATTGCATAACAACTTCTAGTCAAAAGTTAAAAAAACTAAACACGTGTTTTTTAAAGTTACTTGAAATAAAGGTAAACAAATAATTTACTCGAATAAGAGTTTGTAAATTCTAATACATCAATACATCATTTACTTTTTTTTTGAATTTTGACTCATAAAACTTAAAACTGACGTTACTATACGAGAGGGAAGCTAAATAAATTAAATAAATATAGATTTTTTCTAATACATCATTGTTTTTTATTTTTCGTTCTTATTGTTCACCCATGCATGTACCATATGTTTCTTTAACGTAACTTAAATCGGGAAGAAATTTTAAATATACTTATCGACTTTTAAAGCTGTTTGTTTCATTATAGTACTAAAAATTAATTTTAAGTTTCGATACTTAATATTAAACAAGTTTCAATATTTATATTCAGCCTTATTGTCAGAAGCTGATTGGTTTTTAAACTTTGAAATTTTGCTTAAAAAAGCCCTATTCAAATTCAGACATAATAATTGAGTGCTTTTAGAGAAAATTAAACTTTTTGTCAAAAATAAGTAAGCTGTTTTAGGTTTGTTATAGCATAAAAGTATAATAACTTTATAAAGTTTCAAAAACTTCTCATAGTTTTTGAAAAAAAATCAATCAGCTCTTAAAAGTTGCTTTTAAATTCAGTTGCAAAGTTTAAAGTTGAAATAAATGTTTAGTTTTCTTATGAAACCAAGATACCTTACTTACTTTGAAAAAAAATTACTTTTCTACTTTTCTCCAAAAGGGCTTAACTATTTGTCTGTTTTTCAAATAGGTCGTGTTATATTTTTAAAGCTAAAGTCAAAATCTTCAAAGCGACTAGCTCTTAATAATTTTTAAATTATTACTTACAAAGTTTTAAAGATTAAAATGAATTTCTAAAACGATTATAAAACTAAAATACATTGCTCTTAAATATTTAAAAAAACTCATTTTCTTAAAAATAATAAAAGTTATGACATGTCTATAGTACAATACTAACACGTAGAAGCATATAAATTTTGTTAGTAATATATTATACATTTTTTTCTAAATAATCATTGTTACTTGCTGACATTTATGAAAAGTAACTGCTTATAAAAAGCTTAACTACTATGCAAATAATATATTTTAAAAATTGTATGAAATTTTATCACCCCTAATGTTTATTAGTAGTACATTTACAAAACAATAAAAACAAGCTTATTATTTGAATTTTTTTAATTAATTTTGTTTATATATTATTATTAACTATAATTATTAAACTTTGTTAGTTTCAATTAAATAGAAAGTTAATTTTAACAACCAAGTAGCAAGTGATGAATTATTAACTTAGTTGTGTCATGAACATAGTGTTTTTGAGCTTTTGAAAGTACGTTTGAGTTTTAAATGCTAGGGTTAGTTTCGATATTATAATTTTTTGAACACTATATGGAAAATAAAATATCTACTTTTATAAAAGTTATAATGTTGATTTCTGGATATTTGTAAAAAAATTTTACATGAAAGTAAAGCAGGCAATAATTTGTAAGGAATCCAAAAAGTAATGAGTAATTAAACAATCAAGAAGCTATATTAAGATAGAGGGGTTACTATTTGTGAAAAAAAAGTCAATAAGACGATTGTAAAAATGAGTTTGGTAAACCCTAGTATAAATATTTTTTTTTTAATAAAGAGTTTTAATACAAATCATACTATTTGTTTACTATTTAAACTTACATTACATAAACATATAGTAACAAAACTTAAACAAACAGAAACTTTTGGACCAGGAAGTTTGCGATTAATAACCACGATAGGTCGGGCATACCCATCCGCTGGAATGCAGTTTTTGTGAAAACAATGCGAACTATTAGAAGTGAAGCAGTCTCCACAAGATTTTGAAGCTGATCTGTAGCTGTAAATTTTTATTTTATATTTTATAACCTTTTTAATTCAGCGGTATAAAAAGCAAAAACACTTAAAACTGTTGCTCTATTGTTTAGTTATTTAACTTTACTGTTAATATTTTACTTAAATTTATTTCTTATTAAAGAAATTGTTAATATTTATAAGGCTTACTGTTTTTAAGTTATTAAAAAAAAAGCCTAATAACTAACTTTTGCACTTTAAACTTGTATTTACAAACCAAAGCTTCTCCTTTGATGCATTTTCTTTTACACGGATGATATTCATCTTAAAAGCATACAAAGTAAATAAAATATAAAGCAACAAAAGACTATGACTTTAAGTATAAATACAGTAGGGTGCATCTGTCTTACCTTGGAATTTCGCAAAGTTAATTTTTTGTAGGTGGAAAATCACATAAATAGACAGCACAAAAAAAAAATTAGCTTCCTAGCTATAAGCCTGTTAGAGTTAAACAGTTTTGAAAAGTTTTATATAAACGATGCTGTTGTTGATCTTGCAGTAAAGTTCATTAATTATTATTGATGGCGCGAAACATCTCAACTCTGTTGATGATGGCCGTGATAGCTACTGCTTAAAGATTGAAGTAATTATCTCAAAAAACGTAGCAGAAGATAGATTTTTAGTGAAATAGTCTTTTTTTGCGTTTTTAAATATACCAATATACCTATACCATTATAAATTTAGATCTAACAGGCTTATAGCTAAGAAGCTAATTTTTTTGTGCTGTCTAATTATGTGATTTACCATCTACAAAAACTAACTTTGGGAAATTCCAAAACTTTCATTTTTCAGGGGAAACAGATGCTTCCTACTGTACAGTCTTGCTTGTCTATGATATAATATATCTACTAACTTCAAACAACATACTAGTACTTCAAAAATTGAAACTTATCATTTAAAATAATAAAAATATATATTACCTGAAAAAACAAATGCTGCTAAAATAAAAGTCAAAAACAGTTGAAAATTTTGGCATAACAGTATATTCATTTTATGTTTCTAAAACGTACGAGTATGTTAGTACTTTTTTCTGAACGCTTAATGTTTATTTAGGATAAAACTTTAAGAAAAAGTAAAAAAATTTTAGAATAATAAAGAAATTTTAATAATTCAAGTTGTATTAGAAACATTTATATTTTAAATTACTAGCTTAAATTTTTAATCAGTATTACTAAAATAACTTTTAATTCTTAAAAAAAAATTGTTTAAACTTGAAAAGCAACAAAAGAACAGTTTTTTAAACCTTGAGAACTGTTTTAGTTTTTACCATATGGCTTAAATAAAACAAACTAGTTGCATAATTCAATTCTATTTGCTTAACTTAATAAACTGATGCTTGCTACATAAAAAAAAGCTTACTTTTTTTAAGACAAAAACAATTTAAGACTTACTAAATTTGAAAGACTTACTTAACAAGAAAGTAATGTCACAAGTGAGTAAAATATATTATACATTACCAAAACAGTATAATGGTAGAAGCATTTTATAAGATAACTAAATATTAAAATAGACATAATAGTCTTTGTACAAGTTCTACATTGATTTGTAACATAACATAAAAGTTAAACAAATATTGTGCACTAGAATTAAAATGACACCATGAAAAACTGACACTGTGCAAAAAATGAATCTCCGTGCAAAAGCGATGCTGTGTAAAATTGACGTCTAAAATAGTTTTGAAAAGTTAAAATTACAATTGCTTCGGGTGATAAATGCTCCGGTGGGAATTGATTCGGGTAGATATTGATCTGGTAATAATTGATTTGGGTAGGAGCTGATACGGGTTGGAATTATTTGGGTTGAAATAGAATTGGGTGGAAATTGTGCGCGGGTTGGAAAGCGTGTCCCCAAAAGATCCTAATTAAAAAAAAAGCCCTGTACAAAAATAAATAAAATTTAATTCTAATATTACGTATGTTAAGAATCAAAATGAAAAACATGTACTACTTTTAGTGTAAAAAAACTATTTTTACTTTAAACAGAAAAATATGTAATGTATATTTATTTAAGTTTCTAACCTTAGTCGTTTTTTTAATTTGTTGTATTATAAATTTAAACCCGAAATGTTCTGTTAACTACTTTTTACAATATAGTTTTAGACAATGTAACAATTCAACTGTTAAAGATTTAATTTTGAAACTTTACCTACATCACCTTTCTTAGATTCAGTTTAACCTAGATTAAGTATTGTTTCATATACTCTATGTTTACAATATAATAAACAAATTTAAAATGTTTCAGATTTGTGTTTTCTTTTATAAAATATTGCTGTAAAAAAAAGAGTATTTGCTAACCAAAAAACTAAAAAGTATAAATAGTTACTAACCAAACTTAATAAGTATTTAGACATTAAACTGTATCTGTAGAGTATGAATCAATAACCGAAATATTTTTTTTACGCCATGCTTTTGGACCAAACTTTTGAAATACTTATTTTTAATTGTTCGAAAAACTAAACTAGACTCACGCTAAACTTAAGTTTAAGAAAATTTAGTCATTTTTTTCCAACAATAATAACAGTTATTATTATCAAATCGTTTATTGTGAAATGTTTGACTCAGGCATTAAAACCTAAGCTCCTTTAACGGTACAACTAGTCAAAAACTAAACTGAAACAAATTCATGTTTAACAGTTCTTTAAAATTAAAAAATTAAAAATTAAGTTATAAAGATCTAAATTCAACAAGTTTAAACTTATGTGTTTAAAATAAAATCAATAACTTAACATGCCAAAAAAAAAAACGAAGTTTTTGTTTTAAAGTCAATAGATATTTATATAAAAAGTATAACTAGAAG
Source organism: Thalia democratica (assembly GCF_965202585.1). Lineage (NCBI taxonomy): Eukaryota > Metazoa > Chordata > Thaliacea > Salpida > Salpidae > Thalia > Thalia democratica. The sequence continues at coordinate 51,876,733 of NC_139168.1, read as the reverse complement.
TATATTTTTTTACAGCATTGAATAAAAAGAAAGATCTTATAAAATTAATCTATAAATAAATAGTCTGTAAGGGTGAGGCGTAGGGAAAGAAAAAAAAAAGTTACTTCATATAGAAAAAATCGGTACTTAACTTAAATGAGTTTTTTTTTTTTAAATACTTTAAATTATAATTTTTCAATGAAAAAATTATGCTTTTTACTGATACTTATAGTATTTGAACTAGTTTTTTTTTTTTGATTTAAAAAAATTAATTTTAAAAAGTTAAATATCAATAAGCTATAAAAATCCCGTAATGATTTATTTTTGATTTAACATAAAAAAATTTCAATTGAGTTAAAGTGTTTTTGTTATATTGTATATGCTTATATTTTGTTACAACACTCCTTCGTTACTTATAAAGAAAAGAATTAATAAAAGTGCATTATTATTCTTCAGCGACGGGGAAGTCCTACAAAATTAGTTGCTTGGCTACTTAAATGCATGCAAAGAGTTTGAAAAGATTCCAGAACCTTATTTAAAATATGCTTTTTATTCAGTAAATTGAGCAATACTTTATAGTCAATCCAAATGAATATAAAATTCGAACTACAAAAATAAACTTTATTTTGTATTTTTACTTCTTAACTCACAATAAATGATTCTCACTAACAGTCAATTTTTCCAACTTAAGCATTTCCAATTAGAGCTTCCTTTGTCTCTAAAAAAAAATACAATTCAACAAATGTATACTTTTTTTTTTCAAAAGTTTGTTCAGCAAACAATTTTTCTCTTTAAAAAGAGCTCATTAGTGATCATACAAAATATAAAAATTTTATAGAAAATATTTAAAAGCTATGGAAAATGGGTTTTTACTTAAGCAAGTAGTCAAAATATTGAGAGAGAAAACAACTTTTTTCATTCTTTTTTATAATAATAAATAGATAGTCTGACTTACATAGAATAATTCAGACTATATTCTAAATTAAAAAAAAACTTAATTAAACTATCTTAATCAGGGTTGCCACTCGGTCAGGAAAAGTCAGGAAATCAGGAAAAGTCAGGAAAAAATTTAAAAAAATACAAAAGTCAGGAAAAGTCAGGAAAAAATGGGGGGTTTTGAAAAAAAGTCAGGAAAAGTCAGGAAGTTTGATAAAATTAAAAAAAAAAGTCTGATTAGTCAGTTTAAATTTACAAATTTCTTTATTTTCCAAAGCCTTCAAATGGTAAAAATTAATTAAAATTCCTCTAAAGTCAGAAAAAAATTCCAAAATTTTCCTATGAATTTACAAAATAGTCTAATTCCAATGCCTTCTGGTATAGATTAATAAAATATCCTTTATAAAACTGCAAAATTTTTCTATCAACATATTGAACAAGTACCCTACTTGAACAAGCAGATTTTTTAAGCTTTTCAGTATTGATGATTTGAAGCAAGGACACTTCCATAGTGAAACTTTGATATATACACAAAAGTTTAAATGCAAGTAGTGTTCATATACTCTGTCACTTTCAAGTATGCGAAGAAAAGCACTCACTGTACATATGAATGGAGCTGAACATAGAAATAAAAGCCAGGAGTTCACTGAATCCAATAATTTTTTATAATGCTGGATCAAGCTCCAGTGGGATAAGTGGTGAGAGCAGTGGCAGAGTAGCAAGTTGTGAGAGCAGTGGTGTAAGCCGATCAATAGGTTTAGTAAGTAAGTCACAAACCACAACCGCTAAAATTTTATGGGTATTACACACTGTCAAGCACAATTATTCAACCAGTTTGTGTATCAAACTGGCGGAGCAGAACAAAAAAAGTTTCCTGACAGTGAAATAGCACAGTCATGTCAGATGTCCCGAACAAAATTATCATACATGATAAATTTTGGCCTTGGACCACATTTCGAAAACATCTTGCTTGAATAATAATGGACAAGCTGTGTTTATAAGGTAATAATATAAGTATTTTGCTGATAGAGCTGTTTATTGCAAATACATCAATAGTACACGAATGGTTCAAGTGATGTAATGGAAGTTTGATGATTGAATTCAGCAAAAAAAAAACTGTTGTTTTAAAATGTAATAAAATTAGATTAAATTATGTATTTTAGAATAAGTTTAAATTAAGAGTTTGATTTAGAAAAGTCAGGAAAGTTTTGGTAAAAAGTCAGGAAAAAGTCAGGAAAAGTCAGGAAATTTTAGTCAGCTTGATCAGTGGCAACCATGCTTAATTTTTGTTTTTTGTAAAAACTATGTTTTAATATACTAAAATTTAGTTATTAAGGATTTACTGTTCAAAAGTATAGGTTTAATCGTTTGCTAACAAAAGATCCTAGAAGTAACTTCACTGAAATATAGATAAAAACAAATTGTACAGTAATCTTCCTTTATTGTACCAACATATGTTTCTGTGTGTTAACAAGTCAACACACTTCAACTGGGTTGTCAATGGAAAGAAAAACTGTTTTCTGAAAAACTTGTTTATTAATTTTGTTTATAAACTCTGGCTAGGATTTAGTGACTGAAGTTTATTTTTGTTTTTAAATTTGGAACTCTATTGATAATATAACTTAAAACTATTTAATTTCAAAAAAGTTTACTAAATGAAAAATAATCTTTAAGTTTTTTTTATTATGTATTATCTAGTTGTTTAAATTATTTGGTTTAATTAAGTTTCTGTAGTTTTTAATAATAATTTTTTATTTGATTTGTTATTTTAGTTAACCAAGTTAATTTTTTTTTGACTTTTTTAAGTTAACTAAAAAATAAAATTATGTCTGAAAAAACTTAACTTATTCTACTATGAACAAATAAAGTCTCTCTATTACTTTTTTGCTTCTATTTTAAATGTTTATTAAAGTAGTAAATAATATTTTTGACAACTGAATAATAAACTATTTTCAATAATGAAAAATTTATTAAAAAAACTTTGATAAACATATATGTTTTAGCTACATCATTAAAAAAATATATTTAACAAACTTTAAAAGCAATTTTTCAGATGTTGTTTATTTTTCATAAGTTTTATTAAGCTACTTAAAAAAGATTATAATGGCATACATGACAGTTGACTTTATATCAAAAAACAACAAAAGTGTTAAATACAAGAGAGATGAGTCTACTAGTCAATACATAAAAAGAATAACTCATGTTTACATGTCTGAAAAAAACATAGAGAAAGTTGTTAGTTTTTTTTTGGTTAAACTATTAAACTTTAGTAATCACAGTATTAATTTAATAACAAATACTAATTTTTTTTAAAAGATTATTACCTAAATATACTAATATTTAATGTAAATAGTGCATATTTAAAATATTTAAGAATTATAATAAGTTCTTATTTCCTCATTATACTTTATAATAAACATGATGATGGCCGAAATAAATACTGACTTTTTACAATTTGTAATGAATTAAATAGTTCTTAATTTTTTATACTTTCTAATCTATTTAAACTAAAATCTAAAAAAAAAACTCTTTCAAAGTTTGATATATCTTTAATTTTAAAAGTTGTGTAATTGAGGCTATAAGGGTGAAACATTTTTTAAAATAAGTTAAAAATTTATTCTAACTATTTTTAAAACTTAAGCCAACTTTTGAAACTTTAGTAGTCAAATTTTAAAGCATTCATAAGTTGCATACATAACACAGTGGGCTGAAAATGGGATCAAGCGGCCATTGACTACAAAAATAACTTTGTTGACTAGAAAGTAATACAAGATGTATAAATAGTTGTATAACATAAGGTTTTATTTTTCAAAACTGGTTTTGTTTTTTTTTTATTTGAAGTATTTTGTAAGTTTGACTGCAACCAGTTTTTTTGCTATTTGCCAATTCAAAACTACTAAAATTTCATCATAAATTTCATTAAAAATTTACTTGCAAAAACTACACAAAAAACCCAGAATATTTATTTACTAATACTCTTTTAATGACTTTTGTTAAATATAGTACAGTATCTATTGAAAAATAAGATAAAATAGTTGAAAACCCTAAATTGTACATTTTTACAACAAAGTTTAAAATTGTTATTTTTATACAAAGTGAATTAAGTACACAGATAAGCTGTGCTACTTTTACCTTATACGCATAAAATACCACCAAGAAGTTTTTTTTTACTACAAGTCTACACTTAGCACATAATTACCTTGTTACTTCACAATAATTTTAGTCATAAATACTTAGTGTACTTATGCATGCGAAATAATTGTAAAAGCTCTGTTTAATTATATATTTTTAACTGATTTTTAAAGCGCAAACTCTTTAAACACAGATTACACGGCCTCACTTATAGTTGTAATTGTTTTTTGAACACATTTTTGTGACTTAATTATCATTCGAAATTTTAGTACTTAAGAACAACTTTAAGGCCATAGGGGGAGTCCGACTTTTTTTTTTACAAAAAATAACTTTGGCTTTTATATGAAAGCTTTAAATACAAACTAAAAGCCTGTTTTTATAGAATTCAAAAATTTAATTTAACTTTTGAGATATTTTATTTTTTGTAAAAAGTTTCCGATACACAGGGTCAATTTTCTCGGAAATTTAAAAATTCACCAAAAATCTATCTCCTCCTTCATTTTTTGACCAGAGACTTCAAATTTTCAGGAAATGTTCCTTTTAATATTTTGAAGAATCTGAATGTTAGAACTTTTGAAATTTTGAAAAATAAAAATTTTATTCACAAAAAACTAAAAAAAAGGGTAGTTTTTTGACAATAATTTTATTTTTACTCAAAATTAAAAAAAATCCTACAATAGATCTCTTTAAAGTTTAATGATACACATTGTGTAAAAATTTGAGAAAGATTACTCAAAAAATGAAGGAGGAGATAGATTTTTAGTGAAATAGTCTTTTTTCGCATTTTTAGTTTTCGCCTTCCATAAGGAACCTATTGATCGCCCTTTCTTTGATCGCTTATATCTCAAAAGTTACTTTGAGTTTTTTTAAGCGCTTAAAAGTGTCTGATAGCTCAGATTAAATTCTACAAAATAAGATCAAATTGTAAAAAACAAAGTGGACCCCCCTATGGCCTTAATCTTATAACTCCATTTACTTTTATGATGTTAACTAATTTATTTATTACATTTTACTTAGTATTTACTTTATTTTATTGTAATTTAGATTTAATCATTACTAATATTATAAAGATTTATATTACTACTTATTTATATAGCTTTAAATTTGTTAAACTGTGTATAAATAATGAATATATAGCATTTCGTAGTACTTTAGTTTAAATTTATTGTTTATTTATTAATTAGTGCTTATTAATCCCTTTTCACAATTTATAAAGTTTGCAAGGTATAACATATTAATTACCAATCTATGGTAAATGTTGCTTATCTTTAGTAAATACACACTTTCATATACTTTATCTCCCATTCCTTTCCTACAGAACTTAATATTTTTTACAGAAATCTATTGAACTGTTTTAACTTGTTTGCACAGAGAAACATTTTGTGCAAATTATTTTTATTATTTATTTTAGCAAACTTGCTGTGCTAGATCTATATTAACAAACTATTAGCTTCATTTTTAGAGTGAATTCATATCGTTTTGTCGAGATATGAAAAAGCTCCTTTTAAAATACAATAAATTTTGAAGTATTTTATAGTCATTTAACTGTTGTCTTTGTAAATTTTTGTTGTTTGATTAGTTGGATTGAAGATTGATTTTTGTACTGAATTTTTGTAATGCACAATATTACGTCATACTGTTTTTTGTTATTTTTGCATAACTTTTGCATCTATGTTTAGTAAAGTTCTTTTTATTTTAAACTAAACTGGCTGATGATTAAAGCTTTATGAAACATATGTACCAGTATTTTTAAAATTGTACTTTTCTAATAAATTATTTAAAAGCCCTTCAAGTGGGTTTTGTAGAAGGTGTTCAAGTTTGAACAATAACCTTATTTTATATGTATATATATATGAGTTTTTCAATTGTTTTGTGTAGTTGTTGTAAGCTTTATTTTTGAAGTTAAAGGAAGAATTATTTCAGGTAAGTTTTGAACAGAAAATAGTCATAACCTGTTTTGAAAACAAGATGTTTAGTTTTGTTCAACTTTTATTAAGGAAGTTTATAACTCTTAAGTAGTTTTTATAGTCACCAAAAAAGTAAATTACTGTTTGCTAGCCCACTGTGCAAAAGGCTCAATCTAAAAAGGAAATAAAAAAACTTCATTTGAATTCTTGAGCTTTTTTATTTTCATAATCTTTATAAAAATTACTAAAAAAGACTGTTTCAAGGATTAAAAAAAAAACTTGTAGAAAATAACCACAATAGTATATAGTTTACTCATTGAAACTTTAAATTTGAGAGTTGTGCATAGTATTATTTTTTGTTAAAGCAAAAAAAAATTCTGAAAATTTGAAGTCCTTATCAAAAAAAAAAGTTCTTATATTTCTGAGAAATTGAGTTTGTGTTAATTAGAGTATTTATAGTTATTAAAAACTTACTTATAGTTTATACATCAAGCTTTCATTTTAAATCATATTTGTTTATAAAAATTTGTTAAATCTCCTATGACCTTAAAATAAGAATAAATTTATCAACTGAATAAAGTTTTACACTGACTTTTTTTTAATGTTACTATTTTACTTTGAATGCTTTGTAATAGATAGTTTTTAAGAATTTTTAAGAAAATATATTCATATACACTTAATTCATAACTTTAATAAGAAAAAAACTTTCATGCTCTAACAGAATTTTTTTGTTTGGTTTAAGTAAAAATAATTAAGTTAGCTCCCTTTTGTAAGTACTGTTCAACTTAGTGCATTGTAAAGCTACACATTATAGTCAAATGTCTTTAACACAAATACATTTTTGCATTAAATTTGATTTCTTGATCTTTAAAAAAACTAGCTTTAGTATTTTTAAAATGCTGAGCAGAATTACTATCTTTTTGCTAGCTGCTGATTATTAGTTTTTAAAAGCTAAATATTTTTTTTTATTTGACTGGAATTTATTTTTTAAATGTTTTGTTTACAGGCAAACTCATTGAACAAATTTGATAAACCTTCAAGCAAAATAGTTTTTATAAAAATATGTTTACAATTACCATTTGTCTGAAATCGAACTAATTTTTCAACAAGTTGTGCTCTGACATTTTTAGTCAATTATATATTTTAATACTAAAATAATTTTTCTAATGCTTTATATGTTTATTTAAATGAATTTTATAGTTTACAGTTTAAGGCTAGTCTCTACAATCTCACTTATTTTAATAAACTTATGTTTAAATTTATTGATACTGTTGTTTATAAGCAGTTAAAGTCTTTTTTAATAATTTGCGATAAGTTTGACAAAGATTCTAAATGTTAAAAAATGTTTCAACTGTGTTTATTTCTAGGGATTTTACCTTATTCAAATGATTCTATGGTATTTAAAAGTGCTACTTAATGTTTTATAGAGTTAGTTATACAAATTATATATTGTACTTATAAATTCACTATAACAGGGGAATCTTTCAAAATGCAAATGCCTGTGCGTTTTGTACTTGTATGACAACAATTTAACATCTACTGCTAACCTTGGGACAGCAACCACAATAACTCATCTTTATCTACAAAACAATTGTATTACCCAAATTGAAGGTTTAGAATATTTAGAAAGACTACATAAGGTGTTAGTAACGAAGCCCATTCATATTTTATTTTTTAATCACAGACATTTCTTATTTATATGTTTCAAACTTTTACTTTTCTACTTGTTAATTTCTCACTCTTACTTTTCAACTCACCAAGTTTTAAACTTTAATTTTTCTAGCTCGATTATTTCTTAGTTTAATTATTACAAACTTGTATGTTCAAGCTTCTAATTACAATTTCTAATTTTTTACATTTCATTAATAGTTTAATTTAGTATGATTATTTCTGCCTGTTTTTATATGTTTTATTTACTTATACTTGCAATTTCTTTTCTGCAAATTGTATAAACAAGTTTGAAATTGAACAACAGATTATATGTATCTAGATGAAAAGCTACATATAAGAAAGCTATATAAAAACTTGAAATTAAAAAAACTTACTGGGTTGTAAAAATTAAAAGTTAGAAATTAAACAATTATAAAATTAAAATTTTTAAGGTGTCATGTTATAAATGACTCGCATTAATTGAACAGTTAGAAATAGAACAGTACTTAAGCGCATGGGAAGGGGGATCCAACATATTTTTTTACTAAAAATAAACATTGACTGTTGTATGTAAGCTTCAAGTACAAACTACCAGCTAGTTTTTATAGAAATGTAAAATCTTATTTAACTTTTGATATATTGTAATTTTTGTAAACAGTTTCAGATACAAACGTGTGGACAGCAAATTTTTTGGGTCAATTTTCTTGCAATTTTAAAAAATCACTAAAATAGATATTTTTCTTCATTTTTTGAGCTAGAGACCTCAAACTTTGAGGAAACGTCCCAATTATAGTTCAAATGACTTTGAATGTTACGATTTTTAAAATATTAAAATATGGAAAATTTATATTAAAAAAAAACAAAAAAAAAGGTTTTTTTTTATATATTTTTTTTTTTTTCAAAATTAATAAAATTCCTGCATACAATCTTTTTTAAGTTTAATAATGGACTTTCTGTAGCAATTTAAAAAATATTGGTTAAAAAATAAAGGAGAAAATAGATTTTAAATGAAACAGTCTTTTTTAATGTTTTTAGTTTGCGCCTTCCATTATAAACCTATTGAGGTCACCAACTTTGATCGCTTATATCTCAAACTACTTCGAATTTTTTTAAACGGTTAAAAATTTCTGATAGCTCAGATAAAACTCTATAAAATAACATCAACTTGTAAAATTTAAGGTGGACCCCCCTATGCACTTAATTTTATTTAAAAGTGTAAGTTTAAACCTAAGTTAGTGTTGAATTAAAAGTCACTACTTTTGTTATTTTTGTTTTAAGTCACCTTATGTTGAGGGAACAGATGATCCACTATTTTATAAAGTTCATTTTGTTATATACAGTTTTGTATGAGCTATCAGACACTTTTAACCACATATAATTTTAAATTATTGAGGTACAATGAAAAAGCATTTGTGAGTTCAATAGGTTCCTTACAGAAGGCACAAACCAAAATGTAAAAAGGACTACTCCACTAATAACCTATTTTCTTTATCTTTAACAAATCTAACTTTAAATTTTTCCACCTAATCTGTCACTAGTATTTTTATTATTCACCTGAAGTATTTTTTAACTTTGAAAAATAAATTCTGTTTTGTTTGTTATTTTGTTGAAACATTTTAATATTTTATATCAAAAACGTTCATTACTTACCCTCCTTCAGCCCGCATTAACCCAGTCTACCTCCTCCTTTATATGGGTGTAAATTCAATTAGTTTGGCTAAGCAAGCTTAATTATATATAAAATCCACCTTTAATATTGTTTCCCTACGTGTTGTGTACAACACAAACCGCCCACTTAACGGAATTCTGAAAGATGCCACACCCACTCATGATTTAAGTAATGTAATATACATATTTAAATTTCATTGCAGAAATGACTACATAGTTCAAACATCTCAAAGTTTCCACGTCTGGCAAGAGCAGTATGCCCCCAAAAGAAAAAAGATTTATTTTTAATATTAATGTTAAGCCAAAATGTAAACAATCATACTTCCATGAACACCTCCTCAATAATCCTAGCTGTCCTGTAAATTACCTGGATAGTAGATTCGAAATTCCATCTAGAGCGAGAAACTCTTACCATCTCTCAGTTCTAGAATTACTAAAGGGTTGATCATACTAATTCGATCATCAGACCGCAAGCCCTCAGTTGTTTGATGATCGAATTGGAATGATCAACCCTTTAGTTAAACTAGAGTTTTGTCTCACGGCATACTAGAGTCCAGGCTTCTGCTCTGCAGACTTTCGCCAATGTTTTTGTAGTTCTAGCATCATTGTCCATTAAAACTTGCCAGCCGAAAATTTGTAAACAACAAGATTTCTACAACTTAAAACTATATAAATTGCGTGTTTTTAGTATCATTTTAGTTTTTTTTTTGCATGTACTTTTTAATTTAATTTTAAGTAAAAATTTTACAGTCTTAAATGTTTTTGTTCTAACAATTTTATCTTAAAAATAACTTCTAGTCAGTAAAGTATAACTTAGTTCTAATATAAACTTTTAAACATGTTTTTACATTCAATTGTTTATGACGTAACTACTTTTAGCTAGATATTTAAAAAATCATTATACACAATTGAAAAATTTTACCATATTCTTATCAGTCTTTAGTAACCTTATTCTGATGATATGCTAAATGAAATTAATCAATAAACTTCCAAGATTTTTAAAAGTGAGGAACTTTTGTTTAAACTTTTTATTAAAAATTTTTCAAATTATAAATTTATGAAGTATTTAAAAAAGTTACCTTTAAATTAAAGATCTACAGCTCAAAAAAAAAAAAAAAAGTAAATAGACTTTTATTAAATCTTTAAACTTTGGAATAAAGGTTCAAGCTAACATAAAAGTTTGATTCTACCAATTCAATCATTAGACCACAAACCTTTGGTAAACTGAGATCTGCTTTTTTTTCTTATTGAAAATCGTCAGTCAGCTGCAACAAAACAACTTGCAGTTGTCAGTTTTTTGGTTGCGGTCGACTAATGAGTTTAAATAAGAACAAAATTTGGGTGTCAGTCTACCAAGACTTGTGGTCTGATGATCGAATTGGTATGATCAAGGTTTTATCTTAACCTTAGCTTGTCTCATGGCATACAAAAGTCTAGGCTTAGATTCTGTAGACTCTTGCCGATGTTTTCTTTGACTTTCTTCAGAATAAATGGTTATAAAAAACTGCAGTCCATACTTTTGTATAGAAAGCTTTGTACAAAAATGACCATATCATAAATTAATTTAAGTTTTAAATGTTTCATAAAAACTGACTTATAGTTTATACTTTAAGCTTTCAATATCCTTTTATATAAACGTTTATGCTTTAAGCCAAAGTTAGTTTTTTTTAAATTGTAATACACTCCTATGAATTTGAACTTCTTTTGAATTTTTACGACAGTTTGATTCTCTGCAGGCCCAGAGTTCCCATTACACTGAAAGCTATAAAAACTTAATTTTACACACATTAACTCAGAGTTTTTCTTTATCTTCTTATGGGCTAATGGTTCTTATTAATTTATATAACACAATTGTTTGCAATAAAAATTTACATTGTGTTTTAAAATATACTACCATAGTTTAATTATGAACAAACAAATGTTTTTAAACTTGATTGACATTTTTTAGTAATTTTTTTAAGTTTTATTTTATATCATGTGAAGGAAACAATGAAAGTAGAGTCGTGTAAACAGTAAAACATAACTAAGTTTGAAATTTCAAAGTAAGTTTTGTTGTATGTTCAATTCACACTAGATTTAAATTACTGGTTTAGTCATTTATAAAGCAAGCTTTTAGGAGATATATATTACACTTTTTAAATTAAAATTTATATAGTAAGACAAAGTTTATTATTTTAATAATTTTTTTCTAACTTACTGAAAACCCTGTCGACCAGGGATCAAAAACTGCGCCTCCGATCTAAATGTGCCCTGCAAAGCAAACATGTTCAGCCTGAGAGATACTTTTTATAACCATAAAATCAATTTCTACCGTAAAAACTTATAGCTTAAATTGCTATTTTTGTATTAATTCTTACTAATGTTCTTACTATGTTTTGCTATACTATAATTTTTTAGTTTAATTAGTACTTTTATAATAATTACTACAAATAATTTTAATTAAATACGACCCATGGATGATTTTTTTATACAATGAAGCCTGCCAACATCTTCTCTAGGAAAATTGGTCCATGACTTTTGAAGGTTGCCAACCCCTGGTAAAGACGACTGATAAAGCTTGGATAATAATCAAGTTCAAACACTACCTAACAAGTTCAAAAAAAAATAAATAAATACTAGTAATAGTATTTAAATTTAATTTATTTAATTAGTTATCAGTTGTTTATAGTATACTTACTAATTTATATATTAAGATTCTTTTAATCTTATATTTGCAGATTTCTGGGTCATAACGAAATATCTGTTGTAGAAGGTCTTCATTCTCTTCCTTGTTTGCGCGAACTTCACATAGAACATCAACGGCTTCCGTCTGGTGAAAAACTGCTGTTTGAACCAAGGACTATGTTTAGTTTGTCCGTTAGTCTTTTTTAGAAGTATGTGGATTATAAGTAATCTTTAATACTTATTTTGCATGGTTTTAATTTATCTAGTGGTCTATAATTTAATCATTGTCATAAAAGAAAACTTCCAAGAACTTATTTGAGTGAAAATTTGTTTAAGAAAAATACATTTCTATAGAAGAAATGATGTCCTTTATAACAACAAAAATAGTAATTTTTTCAATTAACATATGCAAATCTATCTTAAAGTAAAAACAAGTATTTCCGTTTAGTTTTATTGTTTCAATATTTGCAAAAAAATTTACTTACCCTTACAGGTTCTAAAGTCTAGATCTAAGTGATATTTATTTTTTTATTATTTATAATAAATATAATCTCTTAATAGATAATATTAGCAATAAATGTATGCTAACATGCAAAGTTAGCTAAATATATAAGTAAAATTTTCTTTTTCTTGTATGAGATTAAAGGAAATACAGTTTTTGTCCATGTTTTCTAAACATAAGTGGTATACAATGTAATGTAGGTAAATTTAAAATTAACATGGTTTTTTATACAATTATTAAGTCCACATTTTTATTGTTTTGACAGTGTGTTTTAACTGGATATTATTTATGTTATAAATACGAAATTTAAGAACTTTTAACATTATAATAAGTTTATATCAAATAAATTCATAGTTATAACTAGCTATCTTGTTCTAAATTTTAACTATGTGAAAGATATGTAGATTTCTAATGGTTTTAGATATATAAATTCCATGTTATAATACTAGATTTTTTTCATGTATTTCTAAAATATTATTAAAATTATTTAAGCAATACTAATTGTACCTTTTACTATCAAAGTACTTATTTTTGAAACTAGTATTTTACAGAACTCACTGGAAGTTTTGAATGTTTCAGGAAATAACTTAGACTCTACTTCTAGTTTATCACCGTTGAAAAAGTTAACCAATTTACACGTAAGAAAAATTTATAATAAATAATGTACAGTTATAAGCAATATAATAAGTATAAAACGATCTAGTTTCTGTTTAAATTTATTTTTAGATAGTGTTGTTTTTAAAAGTATTATTTTCAAATTAAAACAGTTTACAACGTAAAAGTCTCAAATGTTACCTACTTATAAACTAATTTAGGCTAGGAACAACCAGATAAAGGAGATGGAAAGTATTGAAGACTGTCTAAGTGTATGGAGAATTCTAAAAGTTTTAGATTTAACTGGTAACCCGGTGTTTAACGCTTATAAGTACAGAGATAGATGTATAATATCCAGTTCATCCTTAGGTTTCTATACTTTTTACTTATATTGTTTATATTTTAAAATAAAAGAGGTAAAATACCAGCATACATAAAAAAGATATAAGTTTAAAGTTTATCATTTCATTTTAACTACTTAGAAATACTAGATGAAAAGGAAATAAAAATGTTTGAAAGACAGTTTTTAGTTAGATGGAAAGAATCAAGAGAAATGAAAAGAAAACCTAAAATTTATTCAGGAAACAGTAAGTAAAACTTGAAATTTAGTTTTAAGGTGAATAAAGCATAAAAATCGAAAATACTTTAAAATTGAAATGTTAAAGACTCAAAACTTTCTTAATATCATAAGTTAAAGTTTCTAATTTAATTGTTTTGTTTTACTTTTTAGTATTTTTCATGTTTTGTTTAACTTTTATTTTTCAGATTTAAATTGTAACTGAAGATCCCTTAAAGGGTGAAACTTAGTTTTACAAATAAAACTTTGATTAATTAATGTTTTATAAAAATCGAAATGTAGTTAGGAAATTGCTTACTACTTAGATGTTGCTTTACTACTTGTTACTTACCCATTTACTTTTATGCTCCATACTAGTTATTTCCCCCTGATAGCCAAAATCCCCATAAGAGGTTTATATTGCTTAAATTTTTAAACAGATGGCTAAATTTATTTTTTAAATTCTTCACGGGCCACATTATTATTGAAAAATTTACTTAACTTAAAAATATATAACAGCAAAACTCTAATAAAATAAACTAGGCAGCAGTTTACTTACAACCAAAAAAGACCTTTTTAGTTGTTTGTAAACTTTTATTTAAAACATCTAGAACTTATTTCTAATTTGTTGTTTTTTTCAACTAAAACTATGTTGTGGGCCAAAAATACTTTATATGGTGGGTCACACTTGGCCAGCGGCTCATAAATTTCAAAATCAAGTTTTTGTTTATTTTTATTTGTTTGACAAAATAAGTAATGTATTTCCAAATAACCATTTAACATTTTTGAATTTATTTTTAGTACGCTTCTTACATTTGATTAGTTTTGTAAATTTGGCATGCATGTCTAGCAAAGAACAAAGACAATGAGCTATACCAACCATACGACTCAAATGTTTTTCAAAAGACTAGTCACTACATAAGAACGGGGTTGCCTCGAGCACAAAAACGTTTTGAAGCTGTTTTAGCGCAAACCCAATCAGTTCCAAATTCTGCCATAAATAGCTGTTCAACTAGGTCAAACAGTAAAATTTTTGAAGAAACTGAGTTCGAAAACAATAAAAATAGTCGATTCACTAGTGTGAGTTTGACTCAGCAACTACCTTATCTACATGGTTTGTTTTTTTATTTTTTAAACAAAAGCAATGTTTTAAATAAGCTAGCTAAGTTAGAATAAACTTTCTGATGTAAGTGTTTCGTAAGCATTTTTTGACTAAATTAACTAGAATATTTTTTAAAATTTTTGTTGTGAAACTTAAAATTTTATAATTAAATACCAATTCAGTAAGAAACACATTCTACGTTTAAAATTTATTCGCATGACGACGTTTCGACTTTCAATAAGTCATTATCAACAAATTACTGTGCAAAAATAAATAAAATTAGTGATAAACAACTAAGTATACAAAAAAAAATTTTCTAAGTGATACATTATATAAAAATTTTATAAATTAAGATTATAAACTCTAATACAAAAAAAACATTTTACATAAGTACTAACAAATTGTTACACTAATATATATCAAACTAATCAAAAATTCTTAATGTATGGGTAATACCCGGTTTAATTAATTGTTTATTTAAAATTGGATTATAGCGTTTAATTAGTAGAGCTTCACTTATTAGGGTCTCAAATTTATTTCTACATTCTTTCAAAATTCCAAAATTATTAGCAGTTATTTTTTCATTTTTACAAACATTACAATTGTTAATATGGTCCGATACCGATGTTTTGCCCTTTAAGTGTTCTTTAATTCTTTCTACTAATGGTCGTGAAGTGAATCCAATATATTGGATACTCTTATCATAAGAGCATTTGTACTCATAGACCACGTTTGATTTTAATTCATGGGGTGTCTTATCTTTATTACTAAAGTAATTGCTTACTTTTGTTGTGGTAAAAATTACTTTGAATTCTTCGATGTAGTTGTTTAGAAGCTTTTCTAGTTTCTTTTTATACTCGATACTAGGTTTTCCAATATAAGGTACCTTTACAACATTTTTGAAGTCTGAGTTACTTAGTTTTTGTTTAGTGCAGTCTTTATTAATATCAAGAGATCTTTCAATTATGTCATCAACAAATTTCTTTCGATATCCATTCTTAAAGAACTTTTCTTTTAAGCTTGTGATTTCTTGTTTGTAAATGTTATGCGTAGAAGCTATAACTCTCGCTCTGTTTACAAACCACAGTATTAGAGCTCTTTTCCATTTAATTGGTGCCACTGCACTAAAATTTAAAATGACATCTGTATCAATTTCTTTTTTATGTACCTTTGTTGTTATTTCCTCTCTCTTTAGTTTGATATTTATGTCCAAAAATGGGAGTTCGTTTCCACCTAATTCATATGTGAAGCTGGTAGACTTGTGTAGTTTATTTAACTTTTTGTGGAATTTTTCGAATGAGACATCTTTTCGGAAGATACAGAATATGTCGTCGACATATCGAAGGTATAAAGCTGGATTATTTTCATCTTCGGTGTTAAAGAGACTTTTTTCCAATGTTCCCATAAAATAATTTGCTATAGTAGGCGCTAATGGGTTTCCCATGCTTACGCCATCTATTTGTGTATATAATTGCTTATTATATTGGAACAAACCTCCAGTAACAGACTTTAAAAGATTTAACATATTTGATTGTGGTATGGTACTATCACGTACTCCATTTGCAATCATCTGTAGAGTTTCATTTAGTGGTACATTAGTAAATAGTGAGACTACGTCAAAGCTTATGCAGTAATCACCGTCTTTTCGTTCATATTTAGAAAGTTTTTCTAGAAACTCTTTGTTGTTTTCCACACAATATTGTTTTGGGATGTGATGTTTGATTGTTACATCCAGATATTTAGCTAGTTTATATGACGGTGTGTTTAGCATTGATACGATAGGTCTCAATGGGTAATCTGTTTTATGGACTTTACACGTGCCATATAACTTGCCCGTCGAGTTGCCACCTGTAATTAGGTTGTTATATGTCTTTTTATCTATAAAAGGTTTAAGGTTTTGTTTTATAATTTCTCTTATATGTTCTATTCTTCTTACTAGGGGGTGTCTGGAGTTTTTCCTTTTGTCCTTTTCTACTAATTTGAATTTAGTTTTATCTTCAACAATAGAATTGAGTTTATTCAGATAATCATCTTTAGACATTAAGCAAATTCCGTTACCTTTGTCATATTTTACGATTTTAATATTTGTTTTATTTTTTAGATTTAAAAGAGTTTTGTGAAACGCTTGATTTTTCCTTGTTTGACAGATTTGTTTACTTTTATTGAGAAATGTTCTTGTTAGTCCGTTAATTTCATATTTTAGGTTATGTGGTAAATTTTCTTTTTCATTAAAGCATTTTTTAATTAGCTGTTCAATTTCTATTTTTATTTTATCTGCGTCTATCTTTTTTGGTAAAATGTGATGCTTTAATCCTCTATACAGACAATTCTTTTCCTCAATTGTTAGATTATGACTAGTCAAATTTAGTAGACAGTTTGGGCTTCTTGGTCTTTGTCTAAACCACATTTTTTCTAATTTAGAGTTATGTTTCATTCTTATTCCATTTTCTTTTTTGTTAACCACTTTACTAATAATCATATTTAATTTACAATATTCAAAAACTGATAACTTTTTACCCAATATACTTTTTATTTCAGAAGCTTCTGACTTAATTCCAATTAGTTCATTTTCTGTTGTCTTCAGTGCTTTATTTACGACAAAACTATGGAGGTCACTACTATACTCAAAAAATTTATTTTTAGGTGGTTTCAATTTTAAAAAATCAGGGCAGAGTCCAATATTCAAACATTTTTTCCAAAAAATTATGTCAAGTTTCCTTTTATTCGATTTGATCATTAGATTCTCATATCTTCTGATCAGGTTTATGTGTATATCCCTTCTCTTATCCAATCGAAAGTAAAAAACAGGTGGGGATACTGGAGTTTTTTAAAAACTCCAGTATCCCCACCTGTTTTTTATAATTAAAGCTTCAAAATTTCTTTAGCTTAGCCTTTTACAACGTCCGACTTAGCTAGCTTAAAATAAAGAAGTATATATACTTGCACTAAACTAAAACAAAATAATAAAATATTGTTTCAGTACTGAGTACCTCATCATATGATTTTTTTTTCAATATGCTGTGCCATTTTTAGCCTACGTTTCAGTTTTTTTGATTGCTTATTTGTATCTTACAATAGAATATAGTGTAATTAAATGGAGTCTTACTTATTTTACTACAAACATGCGTTTTATATTTTGCAGGTGACAATATCGTAGATAATACCAAGCTAGAAAAATCTGAGGCAGAAAGGTTGATTAAAGAAGTAAAATGTGGAAAAGAAGCTAATGAAACTGACGTTCTAAATGATAGTTGTGATTTAAGAGATCACGGTGACGTTGGTATTCTTGATAGAAGAAAAACACCGGAATGTTTCATGAAGTATGTTTGAGTCATTTTGTATAAGTTATTTTCTTCACTAATTTTATATCCATAGTTAACTTTAGTAGATTACCATTTTTTTATAAAAAAATGATTGTTTAAAAACTTATTGAGTCAAAAAGTTCATCTTATTTATTTTTCAAGTGCAGCTATTGCTTCAAGTTTAAATAATATAGTCAGTAAACGGATTTTATTATCCTATATTCCGTAAAAACATATACTTTTTTTTGAAGCCATGATCCAGAAGTTTGTGAAACTTATAACAAAACTCTAACTAAGAGGGAAAAGATAATTCCAGCATTTGTGAAATTAGAAAGCACTTCAAACAAAGAGCTAAGAAAATATCCAGTATTACGAGGCTCGAAACTTCAGTCTGCCACTAAAATAAAACGCAAGAACTTTTACCTTAATAGTGCACCTGGGATGTTTTCATAACACTTATTTATATTTTAAATTAAGAAATTACATTTAAACTTTAAAGTAGTATTATAATGTTTGGTATGGTCTTAATTGTTACGTAAGTAAAACTTTTCGAGTTCTTACCTGCAGAACATATAAAAATTGCTGCTCATGTTATTAATTTTATGCATGTTCTAAGTAACGTTTATTATTGTTAATAACTAAAACTTAAGTATATTTAAAAAAAAAAGTAATTAAGTTGTGATATGTTGTTAAAATTATTATATTATTAAATGTTGTACATTGTCAATATTAAACAAAGTTTATGTATGTTTGTTGTTGTAAACAATTTAAATCCACGAAATAAAAAGTAGTTGACTAATTTAAGGTTAGTAGATTAAGATTAGTTGAAATTTTAAAAAATTACTTTAAAAAAAGTTAAAGTAATAATTAGTGAAGTTCAAGTCATTTTTTTTAATATACTTTTAAATTGCGTTTAAAAAAAACTTTTTACAGTGCTATTTTTTTTAGCTATAAAAACTATATTTTACTGTTAAATTCTTATAAAATTCAGTTTTCTATCAAAATTTAAAAAACTGTTATACCAAACAGTGAACCATCAAGTATAAATTGTATAACAGCTTTTATTTACATCCACTTTACTTTACTATGTTTTAAACCTATAGTTTTCGATTCAAACTTTATTTTGACTTATACATTGCTTTAATACGTAAAGTTTAAGTTTTTATTACTATTTGAATAAAAGTTTATTGAAGACTAAAATAAGATTTAACTTAAGCTTTGTAAAAATAATTTTGAATTTGGGACTGATAATTTCTAACCTAGTAATTTTTAACCCGATCATTTCTAACGCAACTGTTTAGTTTTTAAATGAGGTATCTATTGTGGGAGACGAGTCTGTTTTGCATGAACAGTCACTGTTGCACGAGTCGTCACTTCTGCACGACTGACAGTTGTAAATGGTTGTCACTTTTGTGTAATTAACATTACGTTAAATTAACAAAAACAATTATAAATAATTCAATTAAACTAAAATTACAACATAATTAAACAGAACTTAACATATGAATAAACATATAGTAGTGTAAAACTTATTAATATTAATAAAAATTAAACTAAACTTCAGTATGAAATTTAATAAAGTTCAAAATATAATTTCAAAAAACCTTAAAAAAATTAAACAAAAATTGGCTGAAACTAAATTTAACTAAAAAATAATTGAATTTTATATACAAATATAAAAATTGTATATTTTAATATATCTTTTTTAGAAGTTATATAAAAGTTAAACATGATTCTAAAATAAAATTTTAAATTTCTTTATTCGTCTTTTCAGACCCAATTTTCACTTCGATATTAATATTTTTTCTACTAAGAGGTCCAAATTTCTACACTGTGCTTTTTGCTGTTAAACTAAACGCATTTCTTCGAAAGAGTTTGTGATGAAGTTATAATTTACAAAAAAATAAATTATTGTAATTAAAATTTATATAATTTTTCTATTGAAGTATAACTACAAATACTAAGCTATAAATGAAAGTTGGTTTAAATTTTAAATACTATTATAAAACAATAAAGGTAAAACCATATTATGTATAAGTTTAAAACATATTTCGTTTAGTTATTCTAGTTGTTTTCTTTTTTTTTTTTTAATATGTTCAACATGAATCACTTCTAAGTTAATACTGACTTACTTTTAAAATAAAAGATATATAAAATGCACTAGGACCCGAATAGGCACACACATTCTACAAGAATAAACTTGTTCGTTAACTGCTTATTGAGCTCGTAAACCAAAGAACTATTATAAACGTATTTCAGTATTTACACGAGAGTATTGGTAGAAATTGCCGAAAACTTCACTTTTACGCAATTTTGAACAAACAGTTATAAACTGAAATGAAACGTTAAAATACCCTATTTAGTAAGACCGTTGAATTGATTTGTATTTTATTTCGAAAAAACCTTGAACAATTTCAATACTTAACTAGCACTTAAACAACCTTCAATATACATTGTTTACAAATACTTTGTACAAACTTCTTCGGTAGTTTTATTTATAATAGCTTTAAACTTCTTTGCCAGTTTACGTTATTAGTTTTTTATGTATTTAATTGTATTGTGTAAATATAAATCCTAATGTATTCAAATATATTTGTTTTGTCTAGAATTTAATTTTAACCGAAGATTTCATTAATTTACTGAGTGAAACAGTTTTATGAAAGAGTTCTTAAATTATTAACTTTTTATATTTGTTTAATTTTATCAAAGTGGTTAGAAATAACAATATGAATTAATATTAAAAGCAGGAAAACATTCTAGTAGGGTTAGTATATTGTCAAACTAAAACCTCAATTCCTGAAATCAGTTAACTTTTCTTAAGTTTTTTGTCATATAAATAAATATATAGACATTTGTTTATTTCTATTAATAAAAACTGTTTAAATGAAAGAGTTAAATCTGTAAAAAAATCAAATTAATAGCGATAGTCTTACAAATATTATAAAATTTCGAACTAAAGTAAATAGCTTTTGAAGAACATTGATAAGTTCTTATTACCCGACACCAGAAAATATCACTTTTTTCAGGTATATCAGATCAATTTCTATTTTAAACTTTACTTAAAATTTGCACTTAATGAAAACTATTTTAAAAGTAGAAACCACTACTTTCAAAAATTTAACACAAAAACTTTTAAAAAAAAGCTTTACTTATTTTTTTCCTGAACAATGACGTTAAACTGTATCCAAGTGGTGTACGACTCGATAACCGAAAGGTTCCCTTGTACACAAGGTCCTAGGACCAATTATTTTGAGCGCTTTTTTTGTAGTCCAAAAAAAAAAACTTTTAACAAACAAGAAAATAATAAAGTTATTCAATCTAAAAGGTCTATTGATACTAATTTTAATAACTTTATAGGAAAATAAAAAGACTACTCACACTATTTACAATTACAATATTTTCTAAAGCTAATTCAAAATCAAAACCTTAGGTAAGTAAATTCATATTAAAATCAAACAAATAAATAAATTATACAATAATTTTTGCAAAATTAATTTTAAAAGTCTAATCAAAGTTAAACAATACAAAAAATAAAGAAACAAACTTACAAGAATTAAATCAATTTAAAAAAAGGTTCCTATGAAATCCTTGAAACCTCTGTAAAAATTCATCTAAAATTTAGATAACAATGAGTAACATTATTAAAACAAAAAAAGAAAATAAATTTCTACACTAGTTAAGTACTAATAAAAAATGTTTTACTTAATCAATAGAAATAGTTGATAAACTAAATATTCACTTTGCTAATATTAGGAAAAAGACTTGTACAAGAAGTGTAACACTCTAAATTCACCTAAATAAATATCAATACAAACTACCAGTAAAAGTAAGAAGTAGTTTAAATTTAGCAAAAGCAATTCCAATACTTAAGTCATGGTCAAAAAATATCAAGTAACTATAGTTTTATTTTAAAATGATCGAAGCTAAATAGAAAAGATAAAAAAGTAATTATGACCGTTTATATACTTTTTATTAAAAATAACTTTAAAAACAATCAAAACTTAGTTTTAGAAAAAAAAACAATCTACCACCATGACTTTGTCTGAGTTATTAGAAGGTGTTCTGAATAGATTTGTAAGGGGGAAGCAGTATATGCTTTATTACTTGATTTAATTATAGCATTTGACAGTTTTGAAAGAAGAGTTTTGCTTAACAAATAAAAATGCTGTGGCATAAGAAGGAAAATTCAATTGTAAATTTAACCTTATTTAGTTTCTTGATTTTTTGTGGGTATGAATAAACATATGAAAAAATTGACGCAGGATTATTACAAGGTTACCTCTAATTTTTTAAACACATTAATTAGTCTTTGACAAGACATTAATTTGACATGGTGGTGTATGACTCGATAACCATAAGGTTTTTGTGTACATTAGGTCCTCAGACCAAACTTTTCGAGCGCTTTTTTTGTGGTTAAATAGACAATTATTAATGACTAACAAAACAATATTAGCTAAAATTTTTTTAAATTTGCAGACAATACTTTACTAGTCAGTGATGGAAAGTATACTTAGAGGTAGTCTGAGCTGGAAAAAAGCTGAGTCGGGAATTTACATAAAATCTTTTTTTTTACACACTTTTCCCTAACCCACTTTGCCCAAATATATTAAAAACTAACCAAAACATAAAGTTTAAACAATACATATTAAAGATAACATGAAAAAAAGCATAAGACTTAGCTTTTTTTGCAGCTCAGACTGACCTTTTAGTTTACTAGCCGTCAGTGAAAACCTTAATTTTGAAATTAAAAAGTATAAAATTTGCTTGAAGAAAATAAAATTAAATTAGACATAGATAAAACTAGAAGTATACTACTTTTCCCAGTTAAAACAATTTTTTAGAAAGTATACATTTTTAGTAAAAACAAGTAAAAAATAATAAAAGGTAAACAGTTATAACTATTTAAAAGTAGTAATAGATATTAACTAAATTTCGTCAGGATAAATTGAAATTAATGAATTAATTATCAAAGTATCCGAATCCTAATTTTAAGATATTATCAGGATCCGGTAGATCACTGAATATACTTTATTCGTATTGGTTTACTTATAAAATGGAAATTTAAACGAATACTAGACATTCTGGAGTCATGATGAAGAGCAACAAAGGGCCTCAGGTGTTATTTAAGATAGTTTTTAAAGTTACACTATAGTATTTGAAAATTTTTGAAAGTCATCTTAGATATTATTATAATACTTGAAACTTATACTATTTAATCTGGAGATCATGGTAAAGAGCAAGAAACATATATTTTAAAAGATAAAAACGGACATGAAAAAAAGTTATTACTTTTATTGTTATAAATATTAACTTTTATTATTTAATTGTAATTTAAATGCTTGGCATTTTTTAAAGTTATTTTATTTTTAAAACAATTATATAAATAATCTTTATAGGTTTTACTGCAATAATTGTACGAAGTTAGTTAAAGATAACATAGATTAAACATTAGGATTGAATACGTCTATAAAACTATTTTTCAGTCTACATTTAACTTTTACAAAACTTATTTACTCTTTTTGTTTTTTCGCAAAAAAATAATGCTAGTTTATCAACAGTAAAACAATTTTTAAAAGCCTTAGAAAAAGTTGTTTGTACAGTGCTTCCTCGCTAATCCGGTTCCTCGCTAATCCGGCCGGTTTTAGTCGAGAAGTCGACTTATTTACTTTAGCGTTTTTAGCGTTTAATTTCATTTTACTTCGAAAAAGTATTCAATTTACGTTTTATAAGTATGCAAGCAATACATTGTTACGTCATAATAAAGTATCATTTGTATAATATTAAGTTTTTTTCATACTTTTCCCGCTCAGTTGTAACAAACTTGTTTATCATTCATTTGCAATTTTTCTGTCTTTGCTAAGCAAGTTACACTTTAATATACTACAATCAACATATCTGGTTAAAAAATGAATAAGACAGCAAAGAAACGAAAACGCGTTCAACAAACAATTGAAAACAAGTTAAAAGTTTGCGAAATGGCAAACAATAATGTGCCTAAAGCTGTTATAATGAGCCAGTTTAACATTGGTAAGTCAACTTTAAATGACATTTTGAGAGGCGAAGAAAAGTTCAAAAAGTTTAAAGCCGAAAAGGAGGAGCTGGGACTAATTGGAGCTGCTAAAACGGCAAAAAAAAGTAGAGGGAGGCGTCTTTGACAAGCTAGACAGCGCCCTTTACACTTGGTTTCGTCAGGAACGTGAAAAGGGTTGTCCAATAACTGGCCCAATAGTATTGGCGTCGCGTGGTATTTTTCTTAGGTTGTGCAGAAAAAAAAATTTGAGTTTAAGGTGATCGATTTGCCCCTACTTGAGTTGTCCCTGCTCGAGTTGCCTCTTCTCGAGTTGCTTCTTTTCGAGTTGCCTCTTCTCGAGTTGCTTCTTCTCGAGTTGCTTCTTCTCGAGTTGCCTCTTCTCGAGTTGCTTCTTCTCGAGTTACCTCTTCTCGAGTTGCTTCTTCTCGAGTTGCTTCTTCTCGAGTTGCCTCTTCTCGAGTTGCTTCTTCTCGAGTTACCTCTTCTCGAGTTGCTTCTTCTCGAGTTGCTTCTTCTCGAGTTGCTTCTTCTCGAGTTGCTTCTTCTCGAGTTGCCTCTTCTCGGGTTGCTTCTTCTCGAGTTACCTCTCCTTGAGATGCTTTTGTTCAAGTTGCCTCTGCCTGAATCGCCTGTGCTCTGCTTAGCTTTGTTTTCATTTTCTGTTTATAATAACTTGTGGAATGGTACTTAAACCTGTACTGTTTCAGGGAATTTTCAACTTAGCTTACTTACCGCAAGATATCGATTTTGCGGTAATTCTTGAAGAAATTTTGCTGTCTTGAGTTCATTTGCGGCAGTCAGCTAAGAGTTTGCGGCAGTGAAGTGAGCAAAATGGTCGTTTTCTAAATTGGAGTTTTATAAGAGATTTTCTTCTAAAAAATAACGAAAACGTTATAGATACTTAATTTTTTCTTACAAAGTTTTAAGGTGGTGCAATTGCGGCAGTGCAACACCCCACGCGACGCCCCTGCCCAATACTATTAGAAAAAGCCTCCGAGTTACATCGTTTAATTTACGGTGAACACTCAAGGCCCTTTTCAGCAAGTACGGGGTTTCAATGGAGATTTGGCTTGCGTAACCTTAAAATATGTGGCGAAAAATTAAGTGCAGATATTTCAGCTGCTAATAAATTCATAAATGAGTTTTCCGTCATAACTGAGGGCTATTCTGAACACCAAATTTTTAACTGCGATGAAACTGGGTTATACTTCAGAATGTTGCCTGGTCATACATTAGCTTCAGTTAACGACCGGCCAGATGGAACGAAGAAAGCAAAGGACAGGGTAACAATAAACGCATGTGCTAATGCAAGTGGCACAATAAAGCTACCTTTATTGTTAATTGGAAAGGCTAAAAACCCGCGTTGTTTCCGTAACCTCAACAAGGAAGCGCTGCCAGTTGTCTATCGTAGTCAAAAAAATGCTTGGGTCGATCGTGACATTTTCGCGATTGGTTTTTTAACTGTTTTGTTCCCGAAACAAAACAGAGACTAACTTGGGCAAGAAAAGAAGGCAATTTTGTTCCTTGACAATTGTTCTGCTCATCCTAGTGAGGACGAACTTGTATCAGCTGATGGAAAAATCACTGCAAAGTTTCTGCCTCCAAACGTTACTTCACTCGTACAACCAATGGATCAAGGTGTACTCGAGTCCATAAAAAGGGTTTATAGAAAGTCGATTCTTAGAGATCTTATATCGCAATCACATTTCACAATTGAAGATTTTTTAAAAAGAATCGACATGACAAAAGTTGTCGACACCGTTTCATCTGCTTGGGGTATGGTAAAGCCTTCTTCCATTAGAAACTCATGGAAGAAATTAATGCCATTACAGCAAAGCTCTTCCATGCAAAACATAGACCCTTCAGAAAAAACTCAAGACAACGAGTTTTTACAGCAATTTGCGAGATTAAATATCACATTTACAGAAGATGATATTCAAAGATGGAGGAGTTGCGATGGTCCTGGATATGAGCTTATGGACGAGCAAGGAATTGTTGAACTGGTTACTGGGGATAACGAAAAAGAGGCTGTTGAAGATGAAATT
Organism: Thalia democratica; assembly: GCF_965202585.1. NCBI lineage: Eukaryota > Metazoa > Chordata > Thaliacea > Salpida > Salpidae > Thalia > Thalia democratica. The sequence continues at coordinate 51,850,665 of NC_139168.1, read as the reverse complement.
GGTGTTTCCCAGCCTTCTAAGTGTCCTTTTTCTCATGTTGAAGCCATGCAGAAAATGGACGATTACTTAGCTTACTATCGTTGCCAACCAGAAGCCACACCTGAAGATGTGTCAAAACTCATCCAATTTCGTGAGTTTTCTGCTAAGAAACGAGAAAGCACTGTAAAACAATCTTCCATTCTTTCTTTTTTCAAAAAAAAATCTTAATTTAGTTAAAGTGTTAACAGTGTAGTTTTTTTCCATTAATTTTGAACTTATAAAATTTTGTGTCGTTTAATTTTGTCTGTTTTAATTCTTTTTTCTTTGAATAAAGTAAAATAAATTAACAAAAATTTTATAGTACGTTTTGTTATATACATTCATAATAAAACTTTGGTAGACAATTTGTAAAAAAAGCGATCTTTTGTTCTTATCCGGCCAAAGGCAAATCCGGCCGTATTTTCAAAAAAATCTTGCCCAACTTGGCCGGATTAGCGTTGTATATATAAGTTTAAGGAAATTATTCACTAAAACTTTCTAGAATACTGTGCTAAATTATTAGCACAGAGAAATGTGCGTCAGTCGAATAAAGTAAATTAATATAAACTATAGTTGTTATTATATATTGAAACGAACTTGTTTTGTTAGTGTCTTCATTTTGAAAATACTATCAAGTAGTTTTGAATATGTTGGAAATGACTAGAATTAAAGTGTACGATTCTTGCGTTGTATCAAACTCGGCTTATAGTTAGACTTACAGTATGAGTTAGTTTGTAAGTTTTGACACGTATGTATATGGTTTTAGAACAGGGGTCGGTAGAAATTTTTATTAATTGCGGGCCAACTTTCTTCAAAAATTTTCTCGCGGGCCGCATTTTATAAAAAAAAGGCTTCGTAAGCTACTTTTTTTAAATAATGTAATAATCAATGTAGAAATTCTTTTTTGAAGTAAAAATGTGATGAAATAAACAATAAAGAGCACATAACAGTAAGTTTTTACCACAAAAACTTTTCTTAAAGTTTGTGTATTCAGCTGAAACGTACCTCGCGTACCGCATATTTTGGCTTTAAGGATGACATTTGAATACGGGCCGCAGTTTGAATACATACAGTTCAGAAGCTCACAATATACAGTTCAGAAGCTCACAATATACAGTTTAGAAGCTCACAATATACAGTTTAGAAGCTCACAATTCTGGTAAACGTTTCGAACAGCTTCATTTTTTTTTTTATAAAACGGGCATAAAAAATTCCATTAATCTGGGTTGGTCATATAACTAAGCAAAACTATACTTAATCAATTATTCACACTTAAGTTCTAATTTAACATCCACATTCAAGTTTTCGATTTTCAAAATTTTAAGTGATTTTCCAACGCTACTTATACTTGCAGTTTTAGTTAAATTATGAATAAAGCTAATTTAAACCTAATTAAATTTTATATTTAAATTATCATTAATCTTAATTTATTATAGCTCAGAAAAGAAGAGAATGTACTAACGAATAAGTTAAAAGCGAATACAAACCACAAAAACTGTAAGTTAATTATTTACTAATAAGTATAAAGCTTTCAAAAAAATTTTTATGTTTTCTTTGTATAACTTAAACGTCATTTCTTTAATGTCATTTTCCATTATAGCATTGTAATTAGCTATGATTCAATGCATATACTACAGAAAATTATAAATTTACAAAATATGTAAGACTTTTTAAAGCTACTTAGTATTTCTTGGACCATTAACAAAACTAAGTCATACAATAAGTTGGTTAAAGTAACAACAATCATTTTAATTTTTTTTAATAGAGTTTCGTTAGATAAATGTTTAGTTTTAAACTTAAAAAAGAATTAAGTAAAATAGAATCTGTAGAAATGTTTTTGTAGTTTTTTATATACTATTTGCATCACAAAATATAAAAATTCAAAACACTCATTTACTTTTTATTTTAAATTTTTATGTTTACAAATATTTTAGAAATAAAACTATATTTTTTACCAACTAATAAAATGAATTTAGAATAATTTATTGAGTAAACAGATCGGAAAATTAAGTTTAGAGTATTACGATGTATAAATATGACATCGAAAAAACTTTAACTTTTAAAACGAGATAAGAATAGTGAACTTTTAAGCCTGGAATCTATATTAGTCAAGATACAATAGCACTCAAAGAGTTAAACTTTAAATGACATTTAATAGTAAACGAAAAATATTAAAAAATTACATTAACATATTTCTGAAAAGTTTTGTTTACTACATGTTGATGTTTTGTAGTTGTTCAAATTTTATATTTATTCGTCATTATATTTTTTACTCAGGAAATACTTTAAATTCTTTTTATTTCCTTCATAACGATTTTTTTTTCTAAAGCATTTGTTAAAATTAAATAATAATAATATCATTATTAATAAGAAGAAGAAAATGAGTTATGTTTTTCTTTTTTTTATGTTACAAATGGCATATAAAAAGTAAAAATAATTTGCCTACGTTTACATACTTTAAAGCTTTCACGTTAACTATTTTCTTTCATTTTTTATAATATAAAACGTAGAATGTGCTTTTTATTAACAAAACAAATTGACAAATGAAATTAAAATTAACTTTAACAACTTTTGAAAATAATAAATATTTAAGTAAGTAATACATGTAGTTTTAATTATAAAAGTGATTTGGCATAAAAAGCTCAATGACATAAATTTGACTGACAAACTTAATTCAAAAAATTTTTTACATGATTGCACAACATCCAAAGCAATTTAAAGATAAACATTTATCATTAAGATTAATTAAATTCAGTGAACTTTATAAAATGAGAAAGAGATCAAAATTAAACACTAGTGAAATGATTATAAATGTATTTGTATGATTTTATAAAAATATTTTGTAGAAAGCTTAGAAATGTATAAATTGAATTTAACAAGCAGGTTAGTATTGTTTAAATGATTGCTGTTTTTTTTCACACTTGCAAAACTAATAAGTCATGACCTTGATTTTTTATATGTTTTTTTAAGCTAAACGGTTGTAAATACTCCTTTATACTTTAAACGAATTATTTTACTTTAAAACCAGATCATTTCTATAAGTTATTGTAATATCAAGGGGCTCTAGGGATTGGAAAACTAAATTGACATCAAATGTAAGGTCTTCTTCACGATCCCAAGATATTACATTGAATTTACTAAAAAACTTTGATAAAAAAATCTTAATTTCTTGAATAGAAAAACGTTGTCCAATGCAATTACGCGGTCCAGCCGAAAAAGGAATATAAGAAAAATTAGACTTAGTCAACTCCGACCTTCTTTCAATAGAAAATCTGTTAGGGTCGAATTTTTCAGGTTCTTTCCATATATTAGGGTTTCTGTGTAAAAAGTGCACAAAAATAGTAACGTCTTGGCCTTTAGGTACTTTAACCCCATCAATATCACATTCCTCAGTTGTCTGCCTTCCAAGAAATGCAACTGGAGGATATAAGCGCATAGACTCTTTGATAACAGCGTCCATATAAGTCAGTTCTGATAATTTGTCCACTGTAACGTGACCTTGAAAATTAGACCCCAATATACTATCAATTTCTTGCTGTAATTGTGATTGAACTTTTCGATGTCGCCCAAGCAAATAAAGTGTGAAAGTTAAAGCAGATGATATAGTATGGTTTCCTGCAAACATGAAAGTGTCTACATCTTCTTGGATATCTTCCATCGATAATCTAGTGCCATCGTCATTCAAAGTCCTATTTAATTTTAATTTTATTATGAAATGTGTGTTTTTAATTGTTTTAATAAAGCTATTCACTAGATAATAGTTATTCAAACTTTTCATAAAAATTATTATATCTCGAGAGTTAATTAAAGTTTTTATATTCTATAAAAACAGACTTGAAATTTATACTTCATGCTTTTACTTCAGATTAGACCCATTGTTGACTTAAGTAAAAAAATTCATAACAAATCATATTTCCATGTTGCCATAACAAATCAACTAATAGAATTGAATATCAATTTATTCTACGTTTTAAATTTACACAAAGTTATACATAATTAAAAGATTAAGTAATGAATTTATGAAGACAACTTTAAATAGTTAAATTATGACTTCAAAAAACAATTAACTCAAACCTAATTAAAAGATCAAGAAAAGCGACTCTCTTTTTTTCAGTAGTTTTAATGTAAGTACTTCGATTTTCTGATTTTTCTATACGATCTAATATGACATCACGAGTAAAGGAGTGGAGTACATTAAGAACTTCATCTTGCTTTCTAGCTAGTTTTGATTTTCGGAAAATAAAATCATTTCCAAGAAAAGGGTTGCTCACTCTTTCTTGAATTATCTCGCACATACTTTAAAAAAAAATGATTTACTTAATATTTTTTAAATTATATACTATTTAGAAATGCAGTTATGTTTGCTATTTGTTAGAATAAAATTATAAAGTAAAATCCTAATAATTTTTGATCAGTTATCACTTAAAAGCAAAAAGAAAATTTTGTTAAAGCTATAGTAGATGCAATTTAATTCAAAACTTAAAAATTTTATAATTCTAAGATCTCGAATAAAATATTGTAATTCCTTTAGTACATTTGTATAACATGTATGAACATAGATAATAAAGTGTTAAACTTTTTTATATATATAGTGGTTCATTTAAGTGATACCACAAAAGAAAACACTTTTGAGTTTAGTTATAGCATTTTTGTTGATAAGGATGTTCATTATACTACCTTAGTATATAAACTATGATAGAAAAAGAAAATTGGAATGTTTAGTTAGTAAGGCTAAAAAAAATTTCAAATTCCTGAAAAAAAAACGTACTTAAAAAACCTTATATAGCATAGAAGACTATGGTAAAAGTTTAAAGTTTTAGCTAAACTCTAAATTAAACTGTAAGTTTAAATAAGACTTATATTTAGATAAATAAACAATTTTAATGATTGTAGTATTTGCTTAAAATTATATGATGTTTAAGTTTTGTTAGTAATTAGACATATATAGTTAATAGTGTTTTTTTAATGCTTTAGAGCAGATTGCTATAACGAAACTGGGTTGTTGCAGCAGCTGAATTTTTAATTGAAAAGAAAAGAAAAACTAACATATATTTCACAACTTTCGAAAACAGTGATTAGAATTAAAAATTAAAGTGATAGAAACATTGTAAATAAAACAAAAATACAAGCTAGAATTTCAACAGAAGAAAAATAAACAAGTAGTATAAACTGTTTTAATAGTTGATATTGTACTTTATTTTTGATATATTTAAAAAACATCTTTCTTTACATATTCAAAACTTATATTTTTCAAAACTTAACTATAACTAACATAAACTTTCAAACAAAAACTTTGCTAAAAAAGTACAAAAAAAAACTACAAAAACAGCTTACGTGTACAGCCTCATTCACTAATTAAACAACTTTTGTTAAATTTCATTTTAATTACAGACTAGATTGTATAGATTTTATCTATTTATCAGTAAAAGAAATTTTATCTGGTAATGCTATGCATTGCAATAAATTATTTACTGTTTACAAAAAGCTGCAAAAGCAATGAAAGTATTAATTGCAGTTGTGTTTTATTTCATCTAATTACACAATTATTTTATTTGTATAAAACCTTATAAAAAAAAAATAGTAATAACAAACTTTACAGTATCCTTTATTTATTACGCTAACAAGTGTTTCTGTGTGTTACATATGTTAGCGTAATAAAGAAAGGATACTGTAAAATTTGTTATTATTATGTATTCCAGTGAACTTGTTTCGCTAAGATCTTTTGTTAACAAACGATTAGTTCTAAATTTTTGAATAGTTACAGAAAATTTAGTTATTTTGTAATTATTATTATTTTTTATTTATTATTAGATTAAATGAGTTATCTTATAACTTTCATAAAGTTTGATTATACAACGTTAATCATCAGACCACAAGTAAATGGCAGACTAAAACTTAGGTTTTGTTTTTATTGAATTTCATTAGTCTGCTGCAACTTTTTATTTGATCATATTACAAAAAAGGTCTTGTGTACCAGCTGTCTTACCAAGTGGACAATAGCAAACGTGTTATGATTAACTTTGTTTGATAACGTAGCTAGTATTGTATGCTTATGAAATAAACTAGTTGGAAAAAAACTAACTAATCATGTATAAAACTTTTTTTTAGATACCTTTAAAATATGAATGTTGTTTATTTAACAACCAAAATAAGCTCAAAAAGTTTGGTCCAAGGACATGGGGTAAAAAAAAATTTTTGGTTATCGAGTTGTACATCTTTTATATTAGAACTATATGAACTTGTAGGATTAAAACTTTTGGTATACTAAATTTTAAAATAAAACTAAAGAGCTTCTCTCAAAGTTTTTTCAGTATAGGTAAGGATATAGAAATTGTTCAACAGTTCACGAAAACGTTTTATGAATAATTATACAAACTCATAAACTCTTAAAGAAGTTTGTTACCTCTTTCTAAACTTTTTTTTGAACTGTTGTACTTATCAGAAAGTTTTAGCATGTTAATGTCAACAGAGACAGTTAAATCATGAAAACTGTAGTATTTGATAAAATAATTATATAACAAGTATTTAAATGGTAATAACATCAATAATAGCAACAGTAACAACAACTGCAATAATAACATTACAAATCTTAATATACACATCAAAATTTCCATTTAACTAACTACTAAAGTTGGGAATAATACCAAAATACTTATAATCACAAACTTTGCGCATCTGTGTATGCAGTACTCTAATGAAGCAAGACGTGGACCTTGATAAATGTGCAGGAGAACACAATTATCTACCTCCAACTAACAGTGAACTTGTTGAAATCTCAGAATACAATGACAGCATTTGATTAGCAACAAATCTTCACCACTATGTACTGTACACTAACCTAAGCAAGTGCAGGGTTTGCTGAATAGGTAGTTTTCTGAGAGTAAGCAACAAGTACATTCTAAAGACTTTGCTGTACTTTTATTTAGTTGTTAACAAACCTAATGTTGAGTGTTCCAGACTACTATTCGTTGGACATTGATGTGAAATTTTATACTTTTCACATTTATCGTCCAAATATAAATTGTTGCACAAATTATTTGTTTAAAAAACTTTCTTAATTAAAAACTTTTAAAATAATAAAATAAAAAATATATTCTTAAAAGTCAACTAAACAACAAAACCAGCTTTTTAAACCTTAAATTTAACTCGATTTGTTTAGTTTGACATATGCAAAAATACAGTATAACATTGATAAAGTGTTGTGTGCAGTGCATATTTAAAGTGTCCTATGCAAAGTCAGATATGAAAGTAAATTAGCTGAAGGTCAAGCGACCTGCAAAAATGACTGTAAAAAAATATATAACGGTCTAAGAGAGCGACAAACAGGTTAGTATACCTCAACTACCCTACTACTAGAACTTTGAGGCAGCAGTTAATTATAATACGATACAAAACAGTATTCACAAGATTTCTACTTACAGAAAATGGTCTTTTCCGCCTTAATCAACACTGAAGTTCGTATTAGACTCATCTGTAGAAAACTCAAATGCTGCGCACCATTTTGTTTTTTGTTTGAGAATTTAATAAATTGTTCATAATATTCGTTATTTTTTTTTCATAACTAAATCAATTTGCTTTACCATTTCTACCTTTTAAAGATAAAAATAAAATATTTTTTTGTTTTTACAAATACAGCTAGAAATACTCCTGCAAAAATATGTTTGCAAAGTTAACCTGAAAAGCTTAAATGTAGAAACTGATGATCACAAAACTATTAAACTCTCATTAGCAAGAAACTGAGAAATTATCAGACTTAATAGTAATCACAACATATCAACTGTTTACACTTCATTTGTAATAATATTTAAACTTATTTATATTTATTTTATTGTTACTATTAGTTAGTTATAAACTTATTATTAATATTTCGTTTTTGATTTTTATTGTAATTTTTTAGAACAGTAGGTTAGAAGATTTTTGAATCAATGATTTAATGTACTCAGTTTTACTTAGTTTTAAGAAACACTGCAGTAAAGGAATAACAAAGTTATAAATAAAACCTTTGGATACCCATTAAATATGAATTATTTTCGTCATTTTGGACACCAACAGTAGTTCCCATAGCTGTTTCACATATGACATCAAGTGTGAAAAGTTTTAAACGCTTTTGCAAGTCTATAAATCTTCCACAATCAACTTCATTCTCTATATGTTGTATAAAAATATCTGTATGCTCATTCATGATAGCGACAAAATCCTGTGAAAAATAAATGGTATACATTAATAAATAAAATTGAGTTATTAAAACTTTATATTTGGTTGTTTTTACTTTGGTTATGTTTACCTAAAACACTTTTATTCATTTGAAACCTAAGTTTTTAGGTGAATGTTTTTGACTTGATAATTTTTGACCTTAGTTTTACTAAGTTTTTTTTATGTCTATTAAACTAGGTTGGCCAAAGGCTTTTAAAGTTCAATTAAATAATAGTTTAATAGCAAGTTTTTATTATAAGGGAATTAAAAAAAAACTAATAAGGGATACTTGTGCCTTTTTACATGTTTATCATTTAATTTTTAAATTGTATGTAATAGCTTTTACACATTGTAAATACACTTTTTGTTTTAAATACTTTTATAGCGTTTATTTATAAATCTTCAAAAAAACATGGAAGTAAGTTTTATTTTTTTAAATGCAGTATGCAATAATATGGCTTTTGAAACAAAAGTATAGCAGGATAACTATAAAAATTAAGAAGGACAGTGTTATTACTACAGTTATCATTGGAGTTATACTAAACACTAATTTTAGCTATATTTAAAAGTTTATCCATCTAAAATGTCAAAATTCATAGTATTTTATTACAAGATTTAATTTTTTTTTTTCATTACAAACAAAAGTTGTTTATTAAAGATTTAAGATTATTTCCTATTTAGAAAATAGTAAATTTTAAAAATACAAGAATTTAAAAGTATAGATACATTTAAAAAAAAGCTTCCTTACATATAAATTTATTAAAGTTATAATCCTAATAGTATATAATAAAAAAATATACTTAACCGTTCAAAATATAGTTTTCATTGTTTGCTAACAAAAGATCCTAGTAAAGTAACTTCACTGGAATATAAATAAAAACAAATTATACAGTAATCTTCCTTTATTCTACCACACAGAAACATATGTTGGTAGAATAAAGGAAGATTACTGTATAATTTGTTTTTATTTTATAAAATATACTTAGTTATACAACTTAACTTAACAACAAGCTAAAACATATTAGTCAGAAAAAACAATTATATTTACGTATTTAAAGCAAGTAAATGTTAAAAGATTGGTTAAAAAACAAATAAATATTATTTAAATACTTAATACATTTAAGAAAATTATCTTTGGCCTAAGGGTCATAATGTTGGCATTGGGAATTAAAGTAGTTATAATTTGTATGATGAAAAATATAATAAAACAAATGTTTAAGCACTGCTTTGGTTTATTACCGGTTTCGGTGAGCCTTGGCCGACCTTTTCAAATAATTTCAAAACAGTAAATAACATTTAGACATTGGCAGTAATGTGAATCTGAACTCATTGATGCGTAAAAAATAAATAAACATTAACTATTCAAATTTTAATGAAAAATGCATAATTAGGTGAACTAAATATTGGTATTAATTAATAAATAAAAATAAAAGAAATTAAAAAACTAAATGCAGTAATATAAACGAAAACACAACAAATTCTTAACAAAATTCTGAAAAAACTAACGGATGATTAAAATGCTAAAAATATTTAAATTATTAGGTTTTAGACTCATTCCAATAGAATAATAAAAATTTGTTTCTGTGCCTGCAAGAGCTCATTACTTCTGATCTTTTATTAATACAGTTCTTATCTGCTTGTAGGATCTTTAATGCTCCTTTCAAGCACAACCTGCACGTCTCGATTCTCGGTCTTGATTCATATTCTTTTTCCAGTATTGTCCAAGTCAATTCATAATTCTTATTTTCGTTCTTCAATGTGTGGATGTATTTTGATAGCTCAGTTGCTTGTTTGTATTGAATATAATTTCTATCTTCTGGGTTGCTATTTATTGTTGTTCTGTGGGTTGCCACTCTTTTTTTAAATTGGTTGGCGCTTAGACCAATATATGATTTAGTTGCATTGTCAGTTTTTACTGTGGCCTGGTATATGACATTTTTTGCTCTACAGTTACCGCCTTTCAAAGGACATTTCTCTTTGTTTCTACAGTTACATGTTTCATCTTCATCATTCTTGTTGCAGTTTGTGAGCTTCTTGTTATGATTCTTTATGATTGTCTCAATGTTTGGCAAACAGCTGTAACTTAATTTGATGTTGTTCTTATTCAAGTATTTTTTGAATTTACTGTCTACTCCGAAGTATTTGTTTATTATTTGGAGAAATTTCTTGCCAATGTTTGTTTTTATTGATTTGCAGTATGGTGGATTAAACCATATTATTTTTCTTTTTCTTTTTCTAGGCTGTTTCTTTTCATCATCTTCATCTTTGAACTTTATTTTGTAATTATAGCCACTTAACTTTATTGCGTCATTGTAATCTTTACTTATTTCATTGAATAGATTTTCATTGCTAGAATTTTTGGAAAGTCTTTCTTCTATCATTTTTGGGATTTGTTTCAGTATTGCTGGAGGGTGGTTGGACTTTGAATTAATATATATAATTTTGCTGTTTTCTTTTCTATATGGTTGGAATGTGTGGTTGTATAGATTGAAGCTTAAGTCTAGATAGTTAATTTTACGTGAAGGATTTTCAATATCTAACTTTATTCCCATTTCTTTTGATATGTTGTGCATGGATTTTTTGATTTTCTCTATATCAACATTACTTTTGTTTTTTTCTATGACCATTAAGCCATCGTCGCGGTACAATCCTGTTGTTAGGTTTGGGAGCGCATTCCTGAGTTTATGTAGTATATAGAGACCTACTAGTTCGCATATTTCCGCTCCATGCTTACCTCCCATGGTGATGTCGAAAAGTTCATTCTCTTCTGTGTTACTCTTTCTTTTTACCCATACTTCTTCTTTATTATGTAATACAGATTTAGATGCGTTTAAGATGATCTTAATTTCTTGTTCGCTTACTTTTGTACTTTCTTTTGCAAAAGCTAAGGCTTTACTTAATAGTTTTTCTGATATAGATGGGTAAAACTCCACAATGTCAAACTTCATGAACTTGTATTTGTGTTTTTTTAGTTTTTTGTACCAGTTTAAGACTTCTTGGGAACTTCGCCACTGGAGGTATTTGGTTGATTTTCTTAATACATTGTTGATTCTGTCAATTATACATTTGCTAATTTGACCTATGTCTGAATAGCTAGGATTTATTAATCTTGTTTTGGGATTGCTGGCGAAATCCTTTTTGTGGTCTTTTAGCGTTATATAGCATTGTTGCTTAGGTAAGTGGTTTATTAATTTCTTTTCAAGTTTTAGATTTGTTACTATTTCTTTGGCTTCTTTATTTATTTCATTCATAATTGTTTTGTCACTTTTTTTATATGATTTTCGGATCGATTTTAGTAATAGGCTGTCGTATTCTAATTTAGGAATCTTGTAGTAGTTGTTTGTCTTGTCGGCTGGTACTATTAGGCTTTTGGTTTTGCCTATTTGTCTTAAGTCTTTTTGAAGCTCTTGTTGGAATTTGTCTTTAGATTTTCTAAATTTAACTTGATTAATTAGATCGAACATTTCATTTTCAAAATTCTTGAGTTCTTCAGGTTGCTTAGGTGTGAATTTTGATTTGAAACCATATGTCTCTTTATTTTCTATCATGTCTGTGCTATCTTCATCATTGGTGCAGAAGTAAAGTTTGATTCTAATTCGTCTACAGAAACTTCTAATTTTTTCCATTAACTTTATTTTGTATTCTATCTTATTGCATAAAGGAATGTTCTTAGTTGAATAATTAAAATTCAGCTTTTCATATGCTGCCATTGTCACTTTGTGTCAATTGAAGGTGGCTCAACTATTATTAGGGGCCTTGCTGTATTATTGAAATTGACTTCAAAAAAAGTGCTCAACTTACACAATGTAAAGAGCTAAATATAATAAAACAAATGTTTAAGCACTGCTTTGGTTTATTACCGGTTTCGGTGAGCCTTGGCCGACCTTTTCAAATAATTTCAAAACAGTAAATAACATTTAGACATTGGCAGTAATGTGAATCTGAACTCATTGATGCGTAAAAAATAAATAAACATTAACTATTCAAATTTTAATGAAAAATGCATAATTAGGTGAACTGATTAGGTGAACTGAATGATGAAAAATATTAACCATTTAACAAACAAACAAACAAAAAATTGAAAGCTTTGTAAAAATACACTTGTAATTCATAGTCTATCATATATTAAAAACTGCAACTTAATGCAAAAGAAAACGTTTATACATCTTTATTTAAAAAAAGAGAATTGTGAAGTAGATTTAAATCTAACTAATTTAATCTAAATGTCAAAAAAATTACTTAAAACATTACATATGTTTATTGTTTCCTAATGATTATTTAACAATAAATAAAATACTTTCAATATATCAAAATGAAAGGTAGGAATTAACAATTTTCGCTTTCTGCGCCATCGATCTCCATGTGATGTCACAAGTCCTTGACATATCCATGATGATACATATTCGTACTCAGATGACTTAACTGTGTGCTTGTTTCCTTTAAGAAATATCTCTGCTGATTCTGGATGTATGACTAGTAGATCAGCAGGGTACAGACCATACCATAGCATTCCCAATTTGTTATCTATTATATAGAAATAATAAGTAGTAATTTATGAAAACTAAGACTTCAATTATAAGAAAGACTTTGAGATTTTAGCTAACATAATCTGCTTTCAGTGTAAGTGAATTGATAGATAAACTATGTGTCTTAAAAAATATTATACATAATAAAAAACAGTTACTAAAGTATAATACAACTAAATTAACTGTTCATTCAGTTTAAAACCTTAATAGCAAATTGCAAAAAAGGTGCCATTTGTTGCAATAAAAGATAGTAAAACCAAAAATATTATGACTAATACAGTAGACTACCGCTTAAGTACGCACTTTTTTTGGTACGCATCACGCCTTAAGTACGCACTTATCAAGAAAGGTAGAATGGCCAGCCTGCTGAGTTAGCCTAAGACTTTCACAAATTTTAAACTAGGGTGAGTAATCCTGAGTAGTCTAAAGGGCCTGAGATTGTGACAGTCCTGTTATTAAATGTTAATAAACTAAATACTTATGTAGTGGTTGCAGAAAAGTGAAAAGAATAATGATATTTGAGCTGTAATGCTATTAAATTAATAAATTTAGATGACAAAGCTAAAAAAAACCTACAAATACAACATAGTTAAGTCATAACTTAATTTAAATGTACAAACATTGATGTTTTTAAAATGTTTGCTAAACACAATGTAGTTTGGCACTTTACTTCTAACAAAACAAAATATGGCTTAATATTCTTTTTTATACCATTGACTGACATTGACTTTCTATATTAATAGTATGTATTAATTATGTAGAAACTTTTTATAGACAAAATAAATCATTTTAAAATCTAATAAAAAGTTTTGCAGATTGGATTATGTATTAAATGTTATTTAAAATAAAAAGACTTGTTTATTTGGCTTAATTATTTGGTGGCTAGTTGTAAGAAAGAAAACAAACAACTAAAGTTCATATTATACTATGTCTTCAAAAAGTACGCACTACACGTGCTAAGTACGCACTTTTTAGTCAGGTTCAATTTGCGTACTTAAGCCGTAGTGTACTGTACTTATTTGTGTATTGTTATCATTTCCACAAAAACTAAAAAGACTTAATTCTTATAACAAGCCTTAAACAGAACTTTATTCTAAAGATAAAAGTTTTGTATAAACATGTTTTTTTACTTCTTCTTAAACATGGGCTAGCAAGCGCTATTTTGAAAATTTTGTAAAATAAAATAAAAAAATTCTTAAGTTTTATTTTGTAATTGTATAGCTAGGTATTTTCATTTTTTAACTGTATTTGATTTGTTTTTAAATCAAGTATTTTAGGAATTTTTTAAGTAAGCTATACTATAAGGAAGCCAATTTTTTATAATTTTATTGACAAATATAACCCTAAAATCTCCATACTTTATTTCATAACTAAGGCTTGCAAAAACTACTAGAACATATAAAATGTTTTTAAATGACTAATATGTTTCTTTTTTTATTTTAAATGGTATAATGATAATTTAAAATAGAAAGTTTTATGAAAATTCAAGAAATTTGATTATTGTTTTTTTTTAAATCATTATGTTATTTCAAAAATTAATGGTTCTTTTTTGGCCATTTAAAAGTATGTTGAGAGTCATATAGCTAAAAAATTCTTAAGTAAACTTCTATTTGATTTTTTTAGGCATTAGCACCTACAACAGGAAAGCTACAAAATAAATCTACAGACAATTTTACTATTACATTCATAACTATTATTTAGAATTTTATAAGCAATATTCTGAGGTTTGTTTACTTTATCAACATACTTTTAAATTAAAATAGAAGAACTAAATTTAATTTTTCTAAACAACTTGTCTAATTTTTCAAAAAATAATTAAGCATATTTAAAACAAAACACAGAAATATAAGTTGTTAATAAAAATTTCAGGTATCTTTGTGTAGTTTTTGCAAGCCTATTTTTGACAAATAGTATAAAGAATTGTTGGAAAATCTGACGAAAAAAATTGCAATTTGCTGAAAGTTTGTCTGAAATTTTTTTAAGGCTTTCTGAACTTCTTTCAGGATTTAGATGTTTATTTGTCTATTTTCAGTATAAAATTAGTTTTATAGTCAAAAACTGTCTTAAACAGTTTAAAAAGATTAAATAAATACCAGAATGCTACTTTTAAAATGTTTTATAATAAATAAAATTGTTAATGAAACCAAAAAATGCTATGGTATATGATATATTTTTTGTACATAATAAAAATGTCATTGTTTTAAATTTAAAAATTTCAAGTTATTCCAGATATTTTTCTCAATTTCTCAAATTCCATAATTTTCCAAGATTCTTAGTTTTTTTAGTAACCCTGCTTACATAACTTCTGATATAGTTAAGCAGAAAAGAAACAAATCAAGTTTTGAAAACAAGAAATCTAGTTCTATCTGAAACTTTGTTTGGTTTATCATTAAAAATCAATGGCTGCTTGACTCCTATTTTACTCCATTTTGTTCTTTTTTACAATAAACTTCATAAGTTAACAGTTATGAACATAACTAAGATTATAAGAATAAAACTCATAGTAACAACTTAAGAAGTAAACTTAGAAAATTAAAACTAGGTTAATTGGTTTAGAAGTAGAAAAAATCTTAGCTAAATTTTTGGTGGTTAGGAGTAAGAATAAAATAACAGTAATGAAATAATTAAATAAAATACACTTTTTAGTTTTAATAGGATAAAAAAACATTAAAAAACCTTAACTAAATATTTACATTTTTAAAGCTTGTTATATTAGTTTTTAAATTCCTACAAATATTTTAAGTCATTATAACCAACTAAAACATGTACTGTTTATAGGTATACATTTTAACACCTTTATTTAAACTATACTAAAAAGCACAAACTGTAACTTGTAAGGATAAAAGCAAATATATTAAAACAAAACTTTTTATTACCTCTACAAAAATTAGATTTTTAGTTTATAAGAATAAACTGTTTGTAAAAAACTTCAAAAAATAACTAAAATAATAATATTTTGGTGTTATGTGTAGATTTCTAGAGTTTAGCAATTGTATCAAAGTTATATATATAAATTATCTTTATCAAAGTTATGGTAATAAACAAACTTTTTTCTGTTGATAGCTGTTCAGAAACTTTTAAATATGATTTAAAGAATTTATCTGGTTCACTGGGAAGGCTTAATGCATGACCAACTAATGGATATGATTTAAATGGAAGTTTAGGAATTTTACACAATTCTATGTAAACTTGTACATATTTAAGCAAAGTCTTCCATATATATATAACAAAAACTATTATTAAACCCAAAATGTATGTACAAAATTCCATTTTAACCATGCAAAAGTAATCTCCATCAAAAAGTTAAACTGTTATTTATGTTTTTGTTTTATACACTGCCAGTAAAAGTTGGTATAAACTAGCTTACTAAACTAAGATGCATAGGTCTCTATGGTTTTAGCTGTCTAATTTTAGCTAATCAAAGTAAAACTATAAAATTCCCCAAACATAAACAGAAAATGAAGTGTCAGCTGCAAATCTAAGGCGCATCTGATTAGCTAAAAATTCAATTTTTTTTCTTATAATTTTTTTTTTCATTTCATATATTTGGTAAGGTGGCTTAGGGTTGAGGGTATAGATTGAAAATTTCGGTCATCAATATGGGATAAATTAGATGTTATAAATATACTGGTAGCTTCAGACTTCCACTACTTTTTTTAGTAGCTTGAAAATCATGAAAACTATTTTATATTTGCTGAGTCAGCTTTTTTTTTTAAGCTTGTTTTTTTATTCTTATCCCTAACTAACCTTACCCAAACGTTTAAATCAAAAAATAAAGTTTTACTTACAAAATATAATATAAAAAATGCTTTACAAAAATTGTGTTGATTCAGCAAATACGCAAATGATTTGCATGATAATCAAGTTATTCAAAAAAAGTAGTGGAAATCTGAAGCAACCTTAAATATACTGCTTTTTGCTGTATTATTAATTTACTTCATTGGCATGATTATGAATGATTTAATCTTAAAAACCTTACTACTGCAGCCGACTTCAAAATAATTAACAAACCATGGCGAAAACCTTTGCTAGTAAAACTAGTTAATACAAAGAAGAGATCTTTAAAATATAAGCAAAAGTAAGCAGTAATTTGTTTTACAAAATAAACCTATATTTCATATTATAAACAGGATTCAATTTTTTAAATTTTCAACTTTTATAAACAACGTAGTCTTTTTTATTTATGGTAGAAACTTAAAAAAGTATTTTTGTCTACTTTTTTTTTAGCTAAAAATTTTGTTTATATCAGCAGCAAAAGTCAATAAGAATTTAATTTTAAAAGTGTTACGGTTGAGTATTTTATAGTATTTTGTTATTAAATGTGAGCAATATATACTAAAACTTTTTGATTCGGTTTTATTTTACTGTAAACTAAATCTTTATTAAATTTAATTTTTATATAATAATTTTGAAATAAGTTTATTTTTACTCTTAAGTAAGCACGGTCTTCTAAAGACAGCCGATTTTTTTCGCACACCTCTTGGATACTTTCTAACGTCTTGTCAACGACAAGTATATATAAGCAGTTTTAGTAAGTCAATAGCTGAGTTGCTAGTATTCCATAGATAAATTGTTTTGACTGGTGATTAAACATTTTTTGTTTTTAACTATAGTATCATGCTCTGGTTATTGTGTAGCGATTTACTTATAAAAACTTTGCAGCCTGTCAGTAGGCTATATACAGCAGATGAGAGATAGGTATAATCAATTTAGTAAGTATTAAATATTTTGTTACATTTATGTTATCAAAGTTAAGCTTGTTGTATAATATGTAAAAAACTGAGAAAAAACAGTAACTTTTCCTAATTAGAAAACGACAAAATTTAAAGTCTAAATTCAAAGGTTGACTAACAACCATCAAGCAAAAAAAAAACAGCACCACAACACTAAGTAACTGTTAGTTTAAAACCAACTGGAGTAATTTTTTTTATTAATAAATTGTAATTTTTCATTTAATTTAAGTTAGAGTAGAAAGTGGCTAAAGCTATTTTAGTTACCATTCTAACAAGTTTTATTGTTAAACTGTTTTGTTGAGTAATTGAAACTTTGGCTACCTACTAGTTTGCATCTGGTGCACCCAAAAAAAATTCTAGTTACACGGTGAAATAATTTTTCAGCGCAACAAATTACATAAAAAAAAATTATTCATTAAGCTTTTACCAAAATTTAGCTAATAGCATTAAAAAAAGTGGGTACCTAGTGTTTAAAAAAATAAACGTAGAAGTCAATTTTTTTTTCAGTTAGTTTTGTTGTTACAATTACTTTTAGAATCTTTTATAATTCTTCAAAAATATTTGATAAAATACACAAACCATAAAAATGTTCGTTGATAGCTTTTTTAAAAACAAAATTAAAACAAATTAATAAAATCGCTTTTTTACTAGTTTGGTTCTAATATTTTTCTTGTTTTTGAGTTTTTCTCTTCATATCCACCTCGATAACTTGTAGATTGTCTTAACACGTACCATTTTTTTTCAAAGAAGTGAAGCTTTTTAGATAAATATAAACCTTAAATCACTTAAGGGGGGACGGGACAAATTGCAAGAAGGGTCAATTTTAAAAGAAGACACTTTTACACGAAGGGTCTTTTTTAAACGAGAGTAAAAAAAAGTAAAACAAAAGTAATAAGTAAATAAATAAAACTACCGATCAACGGTTTCGGGTAACTGTGTTAATAAAAAGTAAATGTTACTAATAATTAAGTAAAATGAAAGCATAAATTATAAGAATACTAAGAAAACAAAGTTACCGATCAAGGTTAAGCGTTAGGGGTAACAAAGATATTTAGAAAAAAATAAAATAAAAAGGAATAAATAAGTTTTTAAAAAAGTGAAAAGTGGCAAAAAAAAGTTACCAACTAAGAGTAAGGGTTAGGGGTAGCAGTGAAAATATAGATTAATTAGATAAAAATTAAAAAAAAAAAAAAATTTCAACCCGTGCAAAATGTCTTCGTGAAAAAGTGACGCTTCGTGCATATTTCACACCTACCCCTGTCAAGGACACATTCAACTTTACAAATACTTTGTGATTTTTTTTCACCTTTACCAGATAAATAAACAATCAAATCACTCTTATTTGAAAAAAAAATACAAGCTTAATAACATATTTAAAGTTTAATGCGCTTTAGAGAGTTTAGTTCTTATTATTAATAAACTTAAATTAATTTAACATTCAAAACTAAATGAGCTTTTACTAGTAAATTGATATCATTATCAAAAAACGAAACTGTAGTTCTACAACAAGATGCCAGAGACGGCGATTCATGGAATTTAACGCAGAGGTTACAGACAACACATAAGTAATTTTGTAATTTTGAAGTGTGTTTATCAAACCTTTCTTAAGTTTTTTCCAGAAATTTTTGAAGGTTTAGTACAACTGATCCCAATAGGTAATAGAGTAACTTATCAAAAATAAATAAAGCATTTAAACTTCTTCAAATGATTGTTGTCAATATTTTATTTACAAATCATTTTTATATAAAAAATACTGTTCAAAGAACATAAACGACTTTGCTCATCCATCTAGCTAATTAACATATCGTCTTTAAGAAAGTCAACAGGTAAAAATAGTGATACATCTTTTTGATAACTTTTTAAAAGGGTTGATTTTTATAAAATTCAACTAATGATGGCATATTCGAACCTGAATCGCAAGAATCACCAAGAGGTAAGTCAAAAGCTTCTTTATTTTTCATCATTAAAGAACAAAATGGATCTGAAACTATCTTGACAATATTTTGCTTGTATTTCTTCATTCTTATGATGTTTGTTTTGTCTGAAGATCAATTACTAGCTTCTCTGTCAGTTTTCGTGTGTTCAAGATACTGCAAACCAGTTTTGATGATGTTTTTTTGAGATAGAAAATTTTTTTAATCAGTTATACTTAAAAAGATGGACCTGTTGACTTACAATACAAACGTTGGTATGCATTCTTCTTTGAACTCATCTTTATTTTATAAAATTATTCACCAGTACCTTATAACAATTTATACTTTTTATTTTTTTATTAAATATAACTTTTGTTAAATAATTAAAATAAAATCCCATAAATAAAGTTAAAACTAATTTTTTTTAGTAAATACAGTAGTTTTGCTTCTGATTTGGCTTGCACTTACTAATTAAGAATTAATTAGCTCATTATTTGATTGGTCCATTTTCATTAGTTCAATTTCGTAGGTCTATTTTAAGCTTTTTTCTTCAGTTCAAAATTAAACCAAATACAGTTGCACACAAGGAAGTAATAATTCATTAAATAAAAAAAGTAGATTTCTTATATCTTCTGGAATTAAAAAAAAATTGGGTTTTTTATGATTATAGTATTTTGTGCTATGTTGGAAACAGACATAAAAACCTGAGCCACTTAATAAGGTTTTAGAAAAAGAAAAAACACAACAAATATGAAGTAAGTTCATATTTATTAAAAAAAAATAACATAAACAAAATCAAAAACAAATTATAAATAAGTAATTAGAAAAAGTTTTAACTCATTTGTTTAAAATAAAAAGCGAAAACCTAGTACACAATATTTTTTAAAGTAAATACATACATACAAAAAGTAGTACTATTAAAAACATGTTTTTCTTATCTTTGATTTAAATGCATAACACATTTATACAAAATTTATAAAGAAAATAAATAATCGTTATGGGGGAGAGCCGTAGGTAAATAAAATAGTTGCCATTTTTATAAAGAAAAGATAAGTAGTTAGTTCATATTAGGTTAATGTTTTAAAAATAACTTGAAAATTTTATTTTAATAGAAATCTATTTAATTTTACTGATACTTATAGTATATAAAATGAATGTTTAGCTTTAAATAAAAATATTCCACCATCTCACACGAAACTACGTCCTGTGGTAATCCATTTCACATAATCTTTGTTCAGTTGAAAAGTTATTTTTGCCACTGACCATAATTAAAATCATTTAAATTAAAATTTACATCTGTTTTTTTGTCAATTCCTCTCAACTCATAATCCTTCACCAGGCCAACAATAACATCAGTGGCGCGAGCAAGATCTGCCAAATATGCAACCTTGAACGAATGGCAACTTTAGCATAAAATAATTAACAATTATTAAATAAAAGACGTGATATTTCAAACAATTGTGTACACAACCGACGGTTCTTCTTCAAATAACAGTTTGGCGCTTTCTCACCTTCCATATTTTTCATTCACCTTTCACATAAACACACACATTCACTTAATATATATTGATATAATTATATATCCTAAGTATAATATAGTTTTATTCATTTATTATTTATATATTTCACACATGTCACTTTCTATTCTCCGACATTTTATATATTCACTTTATCCTCCGACTATAATTCTTCACATCTTTATGTGTTATTATTATTGAACGAAAAAAAAGCCTTTCGGTTATTGATTCATACACCAGGATACAGTTTTAAGTCATGTCCATCTTAAGTTCCAAGTTTAATTGGAAGCCTGTATTCAAATCACAGATAAACCGTGCTTTTTTATCTACTACGCCCAATAGAGCTAGTGGTCTTTTTACTGCAGGTTTTTACTTAACATATGACCACCTTGTTGTTTTATGTTTTACATTTTAACTTTTGTATATAACACAGTATAGTTATTAAATATTTAAAATATTTGTATGGGATCTTTAATTTAAACACCCGACTGCTACTTTATAAAATAACAATCAATTATTTTAATAACTGTTATACACAATATATTTATAATTTAAGTCATTGTGATTTTATGTATGTCGCTGTAACCTAATTATCGGTACTTTGTACGCTTAATAACAAGTTTTTTTTGTGCTATATTTTCTTAAAATCTAATTTTTACATTTAAACTAAATCTGCTTCCTAATTGTATCTAACATTGGTTTTGTTATAATTTTAGGTTTAATCATTACAAACATTTAATATATAAAACATACGTTATATCAAGTTCCTGTGATTTTTATTGTCTTTACCGTTGTTAAATTTTATTAATTCAATAATTAGTGGTTGATGTTTCATTTTTATTCAATATAGATTACATACTACTTTTCATATTATAGTGCTTTAATGCTTTCCCAAATATAAAAACTAAATTAACTAACTTTATAATACAAATTAAATAGCTGTCGTAATCTTTTTTTTTTTTTGAATCTAATATTCAGGGTTGCCACACGTTTTAAATTTATTTCCAGGTTTTTCAAATATCTTTCAGGTTTTTAAAAGTACACAATTTTGGGTCTATTTTTAGTTTTAAGTTAAGTTTAAGGTAAGAAACTATGTTAAATAGTACAAAAATATTGAAAAGATACTGTAAAGCTATTTTAAATATGGTTTTTAATTTAAAAAAATTTGATGATGACAAAATTTTTTATTCATATGATAGGTTTTTTTATATCAAATCAAAATTTTACTACTGAACATGTGAAAATTGTTAAAATTCCAGGTTTTTTTAGTGATTTTTTTACAAAATTCCACACTTTTCCAGGTTTTTTTTTTGCCTAAATTGTCAAATTCCAGGTTTTTCCAGGTACAGTGGCAACCCTGTATATTTTAAACAAACAAATTACATTTTAATTATTTAACCAAAATAATGAACAGTGAAATTAAAATATAATTACCCATAATTAAAACATAACTGTGATATGCGTATGAAAAAACATTTTAACAAAAGCGATATTTAGAAAAATAATGAACATTGCAATTGATATATACTATGAATGAAATATAAATGTATAATTATGTAACTAAAGACTAAAATTTCTTACGTAAGCATTGCGCTGTGCTTAAAATGCGTACCTAGGTAGCAAGTATCAAAACGATAGAACGTAAACTTAAGGCACACAAGATAAAACGTAGATTTACAATTTATATGGGTTTTTTGTCTTTAAATGTCGATAATGAACTCAATATTGGTTTATTTGATTTTACAAATAGAAGTTCTCTTAAGACGACTTATCAGAACATAAATGCAAAGTATCAAAACGGTAGAACGTATATTGAAGGTTTGGCACACAAGATAAAGCAATATGATTAAAAGTACTCAAATATTTAGCTAACTAAAGAATCGTTTTTTAAAGACTATTTTTGACTCTTTATAGGAGAATTCTTCGAAACAAGTTTTTTGAGGCAAATTTTTTTTGACGTCATTTTTGAACAAGATACGTCAAAAATTAAAAATAAAAGATTGAATTACTAAACTACAGACCTTGGGGAAGACGCCCACCTCATTTAATAACCTTTTTTGACTCTTAATAAGAGAATACTCCGAAACAAGATTACATCGAATACTTGGCGAATACTAAACTAAATGCTGCAACGTGATGAGTAGTATAACAATATACAAAAGATACTGTTAAGCTACTTTAGATGTGTTTTTTTATATAAAAAAATTTTGATGATAACAAAAAAAAAAATTTATGTTTGGTAGATTTTTCGTGTAAAATTAAAATGTTTCTACAAAACACATAAAAATTTCTCAAAGTCCAGGTTTTTAGCCTAAATTATCAAATTCCAGGTTTTCCAGGATTCCAGGTTTTTTGGCAACCATGTTAAGAGCATGTACATATAAATTACCGGACTTTTTTCGAAAACTCCCATTTTTTCCTGACTTTTCCTGTTCTTCCGGACTTGGTGGCAAGCATGTCTAGATCTTAAAACCTAGTTTTATACAAAAGGAAGTAACAAATATTTAAACAAACATGATTTCTCAACTTTAATGATATAAAGAACTACTTAAAACATATATTTTTGTGAAATAAATAAAGTTAATTAAGTAAGAAATAAAAGCGAACTCTTGAATTAACTTTTTAAGAGTTAACAACAAAATTAATTTAAAATTGGAATACAAACATAAAATTAACATAAAGCAAGTTAATATTGAGTTTTATAATTTATTTATTTTGCACAAACATTTACTTTGATTACTTATTTAAACTTTACAATCTTTTTTTTAGTTAATATTTCTATAGGTTATTAATATTGATCGACTAAGACAACTAAACTTTTTTTTTTTATTTACTAAAAAGATAAATGCACCTTTATATTAATTATACTAATATTTGTAAAAATTGTTAATTTAAACTCTATGCTTTTTAACAAGTAGCGAATAAAGTTCTAAAAATTACAACAACTTTTAACATCAACCATTGCATTAATAACAGTATTCTTCAAGAAAGTTTATTACTATTAGCCAAATTGCACATGTTTGCTACTAGTGAGGAGAGCTGCAACAATGACTGAATACCTTGAACGATGGTCAAGTGCGTCACTGAAACAAGCTTGATAAAATCAAGTTTTGTCATTTCATCCATATCCAATGTCTTTAAAACACGGAAAATATTAGTTACAATGTCATCACATGAATAACCCAAGTCCCATAAATGCTTGACAGTCGTATATGCCTGATAAAATAATTTTCAAATTTAAATTAATACATTAAATGTACATAGCAAATTTTCAATTTAGAATGACCACTAAAAATAAAGTTTAATTATATTTACAAATAACATTTTGTCAGAAAAGCAATGCATCAACAAAACTAAAATTTAAATCATAATTGTTATAATAAAAATATTTAATATAAAGTGTTGACATTAAGTAATATACACATAAAAAAATTACATAGTAAAAAACTTTCATAAATATGCTTTGATTAAATTTTAAGTATTAATAAGTTTTTACTAAAATATTGTTGCTTTGTACGATGCCGAACTTACTTAGCTTAAAATTATCGGTTGATATGATACTATTTTGAGCAAAAAATAGCAGCAACCGTTTTCTATTAGTCTAATCAGCTAGTTTATTGATCAAATTTAAATAGAAAATAAAATTTTACGTGCCAAAAAGTCTTTTAAATATTGTTGCTCAAATATTTACCTCATCATAACTACCCTTAATACAGTTGTTAAGCATGTTTTTGATTAGCATTGGATGCGGTTCATCACATACTTTGAATACATTTTCACTGTTAACCAATCCGAACCCTTTGTGTGTTGACTGAAGATTGTTTAATGCCTAGTAAATAATTGATAAAAAAATTTGTATCCAATATACAGTCATAACGAACGAATTGAATCGTACTATTTTCTAATTAAAAGTAAAAAACTAAATATGTTAATTGAAACATTTCGGAGTTAGTATTATCTTCGCAGTAAAATTTTTAAATGTTCAAACTTAAATTAAAATATTTAAACAAAAAGTAATGAGTACAAGTTTTGAAAATTTCATCTATGAAAATTTAGTTTCAGGAATAAAAATTTAACTTTCTACAAAAACATTTAAAAAACCAACAAATAATTATTGTTCTCTTCTTTCACGATAAAATGAAGCAGCTTAAGACAACAAAAATTGTAAATTAGAAAACCTGTATTACAATAAAAAGAAAAAAAAACTTATGATTCATCATTAAAAGTATTGAAGTCTAATTTATTTTCCGATAAATTAGTCTTAAATAACTAATTTTATCAGTTTTTGTCAAGTTTTTCGTCAAAAAATTTAAAAACTTTTTTATATACAACTTTTACATCTTAGAATTACCTTTTTCTACTAATACATATGTATAATGAAAAAAAAAACACATTTATTATCTATATTAAGTTTCATTATTTTTTAGTAAAACATTATATATAAAATACAGAAATAAAATTGATTTTTGATACTATTCTTTGTTCTTATAGGTTACTTAAAGTTTAAAAAAACACTAGATTTATGTTTTATTAAATCAATCATAACAAAAATTTGTATTTTAGTTACATGATGAAATAAAAGTTGATTTTTTTTGACGCTATTTAAAATTTTTATTCTTTTGATGTTTTGACTATTATCTTATTCAGTTCAGTTCTTTAATAATATTATTTTAGTTAATTTTACAGCATTTGAAAAACTTTCCAATCTTAATTTAAAAAGTAAGTAAACTAGTTTTGTTAAGTTCTTAAAGGGACATTTCAATTAATAGAATATATATGAGTTTAATAAAACTATTATAATTAAAGCTGCTGACAAAAAACAGAACAACAATATAATATTTTTTTTTAAATATAACCTGACGCATATCTCCTTGTGCAGTGAATATGATAGCTTCTAAGCCATCATCAACGTATTTTACATTTTCCAACTCAATTACCTCCATTAGTCTATCGCATATCTGCAAATTACATTATAAACATTATTTAATACTGACCAAACATTATTAAAAACTTGATTTAAAAATTCTTAGTCAAATTGATAGACGTAAACAAGCCTATGTACTGTTATTAAAGTAACAAGGGCAATGTGCGACAATTGCTATTCTCTAAGCCTTAGATACCTCCCTGTCTCATGAATGCCCTATAAAATATCGTAAACACAGTAAACAACATTAGTATATAATAAAAACAGATAGGAACTTGTTTGATGTTTGCTGCACAACTGGTTGGATTCGGACGTGTTTTGGTTTCAATAAGAATATTTGTTTTTGATAGGATGTTGACACTAAGGCAAAAAAATTATTCACTAAATACTATCTCCAAAAGCAAAGGTTTGAGTAATTAATCGTCTACTCTTCAATAATATAGAAAACTAATTTTAATGCAACATATTTTCTAATTTCCAAACAAATTTGTATTTTTTTAATTTTAAGCTAGTGTTGTGTAAACAAGTTTAATCTTAAATAGTAGTACAAAATTTATAAATATAATTAAATCATAATTAATCTAGTAATTCATTAAGTTTGTTTATAACACCAAACATAACAAGAATATGATTTTAAAAATTAAATAGTTTTCAGGATCAATTTTAATACTGACAGTGAAAACGTTTTTAGTTAATTATTAAAATTGTAAAAATTCATAATTATTTATAGTTTTAAGATAATTTCCAAAAATTTTGAATTGAAGTGTTTAATTTCTTCATTTAAGGCCATAGGGGGGTCCGACTTTTTTTTTACAAAAAATAACTTTGGATTTTATATGAAAGCTTTAAATACAAACTACAAGCCTGTTTTTATAGAATTCAAAAATATAATTTAACTTTTGAGATATTTCATTTTTTGTAAAAAGTTTCCGATACAAACGTATGGACCGCAAATTTTTTGGGGTCAATTTTCTCGGAAATTTAAAAATTCACTAAAAACCTATCTCCTCCTTCATTTTTTGACCTAGAGACTTCAAATTTTCAGGAAATGTTCCTTATAATATTTTGAAGAATCTGAATGTTGGAATTTTTGAAATTTTGAAAAATAAAAATTTTATCCACAAAAAACTAAAAAAAAGGGTAGTTTTTTGAAAATAATTTTTTTTTTACTCAAAGTTAAAAAAATTCCTACAATAGATCTCTTTAAAGTTTAATGATACACATTCTGTAAAAATTTGAGAAAGATTACTCAAAAAATGAAGGAGGAGACAGATTTTTAGTGAAATAGTCTTTTTTCGCATTTTTAGTTTTCGCCTTCCATAAGGAACCTATTGAACGCCCTTTCTTTGATCGCTTATATCTCAAAAGTTACTTTGAGTTTTTTTAAGCGGTCAAAAGTGTCTGATAGCTCAGATTAAATTCTACAAAATAAGATCAAGTTGTAAAAAACAAAGTGGACCCCCCCCCCCTATGGCCTTAAAATTGTAAAATCTTATTTCATTTTTATTACTGTTATTATATTTGAATCTTTTATTACTAACAACTTAGTTTTGTCATAATGTGTTTAAATTTTACACCAGAAATGGCAAACTGCAGTCACGAACTGAATCCTCCCTCTAAGTTTTAAATTATAAACAATTTTACAAAAAAAAAAGTTAGTTTATAACCATTTTAAATCAAGCGTAAAAAAGTGCTGTTGCTGTGGTTGCAAGAATACTGTTTTGCTTAAAACAATTTTTTTGCACTTGGTTGCTAAACATAAACTATAAATAGGAGGTAAAAAATATGATGCCAGCGATAGACTTGGTCAAGTCTACTTCTAATAAATGAACCTTGTAATTAGTGATGTACCGGACTCACTATCCGGGTCCGGCCGGATATTGCCATTTTTGTCTGATATCCGGATCCGGCCGGATTCTAATTTGAAAAAAAAGTCCGGATCCGGTTCCGGCCGGATTCTAATTTGAAAAAAAAGTCCGGATCCAGGTCCGGCCGGACCCGGATCTAGTTAGTAAAAAAGAGCATACTGAAAAGTATTTTTCAAAAACAAAATCTGTGTAAATTAATAAGAGTCATTTTTGTCAGTTAAAATAAAACACCTACCATGATTGGCTCATTTTGTATACGTGACTAATTTAAACTTGTTTATATTTAAACTATGAAATAAACATTTCATGAAATGCAACTCTTTACATATGTTGTAAAATTTAAAACTTTGGAATGAATACTTGCATTATTTATTGTTTAAAGTTGAGCTCAGAGAATATTTAGAGTTAATAGAGCCAATGAGAATCATATGACGAAATGTTTCAAACTAAATACTGATGCAACAAAACACCAGAACGTGACAGGCAGTTTATGTGTAAGCAGTTAGTTAGTTTGGTGTGTAGCTTGAAGCAACAAAATATCTTGAACGTTTTTGTGAATGCTTATTGTAAGTAGTGTTTTGTTTTAAAAGTGAATATTTCAACAGGTGTTTAATTGTTTAAATATTTAAGCTTTATAGGTTTATATTTTATTAGTTTATTAAAAATTTTACAGTTTCTTGTTTACTAAAAGTTTTATTTAATTTTTAGTTTTTTGTTTTAAGTCTTTTGATATAGATTTAAATAGCTTCCAGTTTTTAAAGTGTTACCAAAGTAATTAATAATTTTGTATATGCTAGTATTTCTTGTTGTGTTTTATATAAAAGATTCATCACTCAAAACTGTCGTGTCTGATTATAGAAAGTAGTCTCAGTTAGAATTTAGTATTTGTTAGATACTAATTAATTAAGGTAGGATTTAATTATGATGGGTAGTACTAATAAGTTAAGTGTACCACAATCAGTCCACAACTTTACTACCAAATTGTCAACCTTTGCTAGCTGTTCTACTATTTATTAGATTAAAGTAATTTTTTCAGTTTTTAAAAACCTCATTCTGACTCAGGCTTGTTTATACTCACTCTAGCTAGTTTTATTGACTTAAACAGTGGCAACCCTGCTATTTTGAAATTTTTTGGGTTTTTAGAAAATCTTGGACTGCCTCAGGCTAGTTTAGTTTTTTATAAAAACTCAGGCTAGTTTTATTTTAAATTTTGAATGAGTTTGAGCTGATCCAGTTTTCAATATTTTATAATTTTCTAGTGTATTTTGTTCAAGAACTTGATTTCAGATTTTTTATTGTAAATAACACCTAAATTTGTAAACCTTGTGGCTAGCTGTTCTACTTATTATTCGATTAAAGTTCTTTTTTTTTCAGGTTGAAAAACCTCATTCTGACTCAGGTTAGTTTATTCTAGTAATGTACCGGACTCACTATCCGGGTCCGGCCGGATAGTGCCATTTTTGTCTGATATCCGGATCCGGCCGGATTCTAATTTGAAAAAAAAGTCCGGATCTGGTTCCGGCCGGGTTCTAATTTGAAAAAAAAAGTCCGGATCCGGTTCCGGCCGGATTCTAATTTGAAAAAAAGGTCCGGATCCGGGTCCGGCCGGACACGAAATTGTGGGTCCGGTACATCACTACTTGTAATACGCTCTTTAAAATAATTTAAAAAATTTAAGTCAACGAAATAGAAAGCAATAATATTACACGTTCTGAATCTATTCAAATACATAAATTACTTGTATATCTGATAATTTTCCATATCTAAGAATAGCACATCTTGATTGTATAGGTTCAATTATTTTGTCAGATTGATTGCAGGCAAGTGCAAATCTAGTCGTTTTACTATATATTTCCATGGTTCTGTTGACAATAAAAATATGCTTTTTAACACATTTGTACTTTTTCAGTCATTACAAAATACTTTTTTTTTTTACTTCAACTTTTATAAAAAGGTTTATAAGTAGTGATCTACAACTATTTAGGATCCGGTCAGATTCGGTTTTTTTGAATGAATTTTTTTAACTGAAAGAAACTGATCGCGGAAAACAAAGTCTTTCCAAACTAACTTGATCAGGCGAAATCTAAGCTAGTATCCGGCCGGGTCTTATTTAAAATTAGGATCCGGCCAGATCCAGTAGATCACTATTTATAAGACTTAAAACTACAACACAAGTTATAACTTCAACTTATTTTAATTTTTATTAGTTATATAGGCAATCTTTCTAAATTTTGTTTTTTAATAAACTTCAACTTAAAAAAACAAAAATAGAGTATGGACATCAATACGAACTCTAAAGAGGTACGCACTAGCGTAAAGTACAATCTAAATCTCAAAGTTTTAGAACATTTTTGTGATTTTTTGATCAACAAATAAAAAATAAACTGTTGATTAGTTATTTATTGCTTTTTTTTAATGGGAATTTTTTTCTTGTTTGCTACTTGCATAAAAACAACTTTTATAAGGGTGCTTTAAAAATTAATTCAAATAAAGTTTCATAGAAGCTTTTTAAATTTTTTTATAAATTTTTTATCATTTTTCATTAATTTTAAACCTTTTGGAGAAAATCAAGAAGTGCTTCCATTAAATTTTTTTTAAATCCTCATAAAACGGGTAGGATGTGTTTTTGTGATAATTGCTACATGTAAAAAAATTCCAACAAAAAACTTGAAAGTAGAATTTTTACAATATAAATTGCATAGGGGTTGTTTTCTGAAAAATTTTTATTTCGCCTCGCTCTATGCTTTTTTAATTATCTCAAATTTTGCACAGGGTGTTTTTGTGATATTTGTCACATTTAAAAAAAATTCTAGCTGAAAATTCAAAGGTCGCCATTTTTAAAAGCACCCTATCATTTATATTGTTATTTATAAAGTTTTTAAATAACAAGTTGTTTTAAATGATTAAATTAGAAAATGTTAAACTATCTATTGCACTTTTTCTATGCAAATTTGCGAGGGTTTAAAGTCCTTACCAATGTCCCTACTGTAGTACTTTTAACTTAAATAAAAAGATAAATAAGGAAACTTAGTTAACTACTACCTTAACACCTTTATAAGTTTTATAAACTAGATTTTATACATTTTTTATACTATTTAGCTTTTTTAATAATGAAGTAATGTTATGGTCTGTTTTATATATACTTATTAGCTAAATTACATTTAAGCATGACAATACATATCAGAAAATTATTTTTTTAATTAAGTAAAAGACACAAACTTTAAAACTACAAATAAATTTAAATATGTTTTTTTGTCCTTGTTACCTAAACTTGAAACAAACTTTTGAGATATAAGCAATCAAAGTTACAGAGTTCAATAGGTTCTTTGTGGGAGGTGCAAACTAAATAGGCAAACACAGACTATTTCACTTAAAATCTATTTCACCTTACGTTTTTTAATATAAATACCTCAAATATTCAGGAAATATTTTTTGCGATATCAAAAAAATCTGTTGTGGAATTTTTTTTATGTTTTTGATCATAACAATTTAATCTTTAAACTAAAAAAAAGTTGCTATTACAATTTCTTCTTAATATTGCAAGGAACATATTCTAAAAAATTGAGTAATTTATCTTAAAAAACATAGAAGGAGACAGATTCTTATTTATTCACCGTTTTAGTTTCTCCTCCCATTACTAACCTATAGTACTATCTGACTTTAAACTACTATATTTAAAAAGTTAGTTTAAATACTAAAAAGCTATAAAAAGCAACTTATAGCTTAGTTAAAACTCTGAAAATCAATATAAAGTTTAAAAATTTAGTTTTTCATCCCCCTTCATATGCCCTTGAAATACCATTGTATATCTTAATTAAAATTTAATTTTTAATAATTTTAAAATTTTATTTTTAAATGTATGTAACATATAAAAATAAAAATTTTACAAAATTTATATACTACATATTTCAGTACAAATATTCTAAAGATATCAATAGAACTATACACACACTCTTTAAAATTAGGTTATTTTGTAATGAGTTTTATTTTCTAGAAAAATAAAAATTTGATAACCTTCTTAACGCCTGTTGGGCACCACTAGTCATGCTATCAGCTTCATCTAGTATAATTATTTTGTGTTTTCCAGGTGGTAAAGTGACTTTTTTTTGTGCAAACATTTTGATCTTGTTTCTTACTATTTCTATACCTCTGTTTTAGAGTAATACCATATGTTTATTTTAATGAAAGATTTTCTTTTAAGTTAAATATATAAAAGTAGAGCTTTTTTTAAAATTAAAAACTTGAAATTAAAATATTGAGAGTAGCTTATACTTACAGACTCATAAAATGTATATTTTAATTTAAATATATTTTAATTCAAATTTTCATTAATAAAAATAAAAGTTATTTGTTTATTTAATTGTGAATAAGCTATGGTGGTAACTCAACTATTGACCACGACTTTGCTTTTATATGCTTTTTATAGTACAATTTATAACTTTGAAAGTTATAGCCACTAGAAAAAGACTTTCTAAAATCC
Organism: Thalia democratica; assembly: GCF_965202585.1. Lineage (NCBI taxonomy): Eukaryota > Metazoa > Chordata > Thaliacea > Salpida > Salpidae > Thalia > Thalia democratica. The sequence continues at coordinate 51,818,493 of NC_139168.1, read as the reverse complement.
CAGCTTCTTACTTTTAAATAAAGATAAATAGTTTTAATTTAATTATAGAAAATTTATTGTTGTTGTTAACATTAAATCTTATAGTCAGGGTTCCCACTAAAATTTCAAAAAAAATTATTGGGAAATCCATTAAATATAGCAAATTTATAGGGAAATTATTAAAAAAAACCAATGAATATTATAAGTTACAAACTTATTTTTAAGGTACATAAAGTAAAATATGTCATTAACCGTTTATAAACAGTTTATTAAGAAATTTACCAAAGTTAGAGGGTTTTTGAGCTCTAATTCTAGTTAAATAAGCAAACTTGAGATAAATTGTATTAAATATAAAAGAGGAAAAAATATCTGCTAGGTGGCGAATAGAGTCACAGTTTTGTACTGAGATTTTAAAGATTTCAAATCAAATAAAAGTTAACAAAAATTATGTGTTTTTCAACTTGCGGTGCTGCTGTTTTGGCTTTCAAATTTCACTCACCAAGCAAAAAAACTTAATTTATAGGGATTTTCTGATATTTTTTTCAATTTTTTCTAGGATTTTTCATAATATTGCAAATTATAGGGATTTATATGGAAGTGTAAGCCCTGTATAGTTAATTATCTTAATCACTTGAATTGTTATGTATATCACTAAATATATATTTTTTTTAATGTTTTTAATTATTATAAACTACTGGAAAAACACCTGTCATTGGAAGCATTCATCTCCAATACAGCATCTTTATAACTATCTCCTAGCATTTGCCTGGCTAGACATAATATTGAGGTGGTCTTTCCTGCCCCAGGTGGTCCAGCTATTATAATATTTGGAAGATTTCCTTCTTCTGCTATTACCTTTAATCTTGAAACTGTGGCTTCATTTCCCTGCACTTTGTCTAACGTAATTGGTCTATACTTCTCAACCCTATTTAATGTTAACTGAATTAATACTAAAACTTTTTAAATAATAAAAAATGTATCTATTTATATTGTTATCCGTATGCATAAAACACATTGGTATATTTTAGTTTTGGTTCATATGGTACAAACTTAAGAAATTGGTTGTTTATAAAATTAACTAATGAGAGCAAAAAAGGGTAGTTTCAAAAATTTGCAAACAGTTTGCAGAAATTAGCACACACTTGCACATTTGTTGAGTCAGCAAAAATAAAATTGAGTTTTTTTTTTCATGATATAAATAATTTTAATTATTAAAGCTTCATTTTTTGATTTATTTTTAATACGTTTGGGTAAGGTGGATTAGGGATAAGGGTAGTGTTTTAATTAAAAAAGCTTTAAAAACAGTTATGCTTACTTAGCAATTATGTTAATGAATTGCTAATTTATGCTAATTATTTGCGTGTTTTCCAAGATACCCTAAAAAAAAGTTTTTAAGGGTAGTTGTGATATTTATACTAGATACGACAGGATATTTTGAAGTTAGATTTTTTAGAGTTCCTGATGAAGAGCTAAACAGTCTTCTTAAGCATACTAAAGGGTAGTTTCGAAACTTACACTAGATATTACAAAAAACTATCTTGTGCACTGTAAGTTTTTATGAAAAGTTATTAATAAGGTGCCATTGTTTTCAAATTTCTTTAAAGGGAGCATTGTGAAAAAATAATAGAAATCCTGCTCTATATAAGACCTAAAAAATGCAACTGGTTACAATTTACAGTAAAAATACATTTTAACTCAAAATAAAAATAATTTCAATACTAAGACCTGTTTAACAACAAGTATTAAAAATGTACACAGATTATGGATTGACAAAAGTTGTGTGTGTATAATAACTGTTCATAGAAAAACTAGCAATAGTTTGTTTTGAAAAAAAAATTTAACAAAATAAGAAAAAATTCAACTATTTTAAACTCAATTAAATTGCCTAACAGTTTGATGTTCTTTGATCTATATGATAGAATTCAAAAAGTAAATACTCACTTAAACAATCAGCTGAATTAAATGTTTCTAATAATTGTTTCTAAGCTAACAGTTCTTTTATATATACCAGTATGCCAACGACTAAGGACATCACATATTTTAAATATTAAAACGTAAATTGGTCTTTTTTTAAATATGCTTATATTTATGTTCATATTAGCTTACTTTACCTAAATAACTAAAGCTTACTATTTTTGCTTTTTTAACAAATACTTTCTATATGTCTGTATGTAATAAGTAGAAACTGTTTTTACAGTAATACTACTAAATCTAAAATTTCATTTAAAATTATAAAATAAAAATAACTGGCAAGCTTGCTTAATAATCAGCACAGAACTATGTAAAACTATTACTTTAGCAAAAACAACAACTGCTGTTTAAAATCATTACTACTCCTACAAATGAAAAAAAAAAGTAAATAAAAGCAAAAACTGAAACAGTAAAAACTCTAAATAATTTAAAAACTGAAGGGGGGTCAAACATACAGGGGGTCCAACATATTTTTTACAAAAACTAACAATGACTCTAATATTAAAGCTTAAGTGTAAACTACAAATCAGCTTTTACATAATTTTCTTTTCTTTTTAATTTTGAGAATTTGTAATGTTTGTAAAAAGCATTTGTAATGTGCAATACATGTTTTTTTTTTATAGAAAACTAAAAAATTCATTTAAAAATTCTATCTTCTCCTTTATTCTATGAACTAGAGACCTTAAATTTTCAGTAAACATTCTTTATATAGTTTAAGACTTAAAATGTTGGAAATTTTAAAATACTATAAAGTAAACATTTTTGGTTTAAGAAAAATGGTGGTTTATTTTAATTGAATTTCTTTTTTCTAAACTAAAAGAGTCCTGCATTAAAAATTCTTAAATATTAGTTAAAGACTGTATAACTTGAAGATATGAATGTAACTACTGTGAAAATTTGAATAAGACTGGTTAAAAAATGAAAAAGAATATAGATTTATAGTGAAAATGTAATACTGTAGTTTTTTATGATATTTGGAATTTTAGCAAATGTTTTTTCGTTTTTTGTTCTGTTTAAGTAAAATAAATGTAGTATTGTAAAAACCTTTGTTTTTATACCCTACAAGTACTACTTGTAAAAATGCAGTTAAAAAGTAGAGTATTGTGGGTACTAAAATTTAATTAGTTAAAAATATTCTTGAAACATCAAAAACAACTCTATTGTTAGGTCAGCATTAACCGACCAAAAATTAAGTAGGAAAATTTTAATTTAGTTTTTAGTAAATTTTTCAAGTCATGTCTACAGATGATTGACTGTAAATATTTTGTTACAACTTACCATGGCATTTCTACCTTTCCTTTTTTCTTCATCTTGTTAAATTTTCCATCCATTCTTTGTTTGCAAATTAAAAAATATAATAAAAATAAATAATAGTTATATTATTTCTAAAATTTTATAACCCCTAATTTAAAATTTAATTATTGTTAAAACTGTTTTAAACTAGTGCCTTTATTGAATTTTACATATGTTGTCGTTATGCTATTTTGAAGTAACTTAAATGGGCATATTACGTTTAAATAAACAGTACACAATTTTATATTATATATTATTAAACAAAAAAAAAAATTGCTGTTTAGAAGGTTACCATTTTTTTTAAATAAAAAATACAGCAAAAATATGGAAAAATAATCTGTTTCTAATTTTTATACATATTAACAGGTTTTAAAATAAATTATAAAGAGACTATAAAAAGAATTAAGTTATAACTTTTTTTTACTTATAAAAAACAATAAATGAAAATATCTAATGTGTACAATATTGATATGACTTAGTGTGCAAAAAAACTTTAGGAGTTGAGAACAAATTCTTTGTGTATACATATACTAAGACTATTTTTAATTATTAAAAAACATGACTGTAAATATTTCCTTTCAAAGTTTATGTTTTCAAAAGGCTATGAAAACACCTTAATTATAGTGAAGTAAAAAAACATAAAACTTTGCTTAATTTGAAATTTACACTGCAAAATCACAAAAAAGACAATGTAGAATAGGGGTGGGCAACGTAAATAGTTGACGCCGGATCCAAAAAAAATAGTCCTCAGCGTGCCAGAGCATTTCGAAATAGTGATCTACCAGTTTCAGCTGGATTCTTTTTTAGATCCGGATCCTAATTTGAAAATATTATTCTGACCCGGTTAAATACTAATTTTAAACAAAGATCTGGATCCCAATGAAAGCTAATTTGAAAAAGATTTCAATCCAGCTGGATGCTATTTGATCGCGTATTTCAGAACTTTGAATCAGTATTTTAATTACCAAGGTTCTCAAGTATGAAATTTTGTACCAATTTTTATTAAGTATTCATAACTCTGTATTTGTTATAACTCTGGACCAAATTAAATTCTAGATAGTCTTATAAAAACAATAAATTACTTAGTAAAAAATACTCGAGCCTAATTGTTCAAGCTAAAACATTAAAGAATTGTTAACTATCCGAAATTGTCAAATTTTGGAAATCCTTGGCTGGAGTTTTCATTAATAATAATATTCAGAAGTTAACTAACATTACAAAATTAAACTACTTACTTTTAATTTGAACAAATTAATAAAAATTCATTAAATATTTTTGCACGTATAAAAGAAACCAAACTACAAATAGTTCTGATATAATAAACAGTTTTACCATAAAAAGCGAAAAAATAAAATAAAAAGATCTCGATGAAACACTTAAGGTTAATCATATATTACAATTGTTTAAATCTAGTTGCATGACGGTTTGGAAAAATCTGCAGGTGTACTGAAATACCGATTAGGTTTGAAATTAGCTTATCCTTGCTAATAATTATGGTCAGAAATGTTTGTTTTCAAATGTATGAAGTCTCGAACAAAACAACTAGTTTCATGGTCATATTTTGAAGTTTACAAACTTTGGCTCGTTTAATAATAGATAAAAATCTATCTAAAAATCTACTAAAAGCAACGAAAATTATATGTTTGATTTAAATTGTCATATCAAAATATTTAAAAAACAGTTAAACCTAAATAAAAAATTACTTTGGCTTAAAATTCTAGTACTTTTACTTTCAAAATATCAAACAGTTATGATCTACTTATGAAACTTATTTAAGTTCTGTACTCTAAAAATAATATTATCAAACAATTCATCTAAAACACTTTTATAAAAGTATAACATAAAATAACGAAATACTAAAATAAAAAAAGAGATTAATTTATAATTAAACATGATAACCATATTAATTTAATAGACTTTTAGATTAAGATCAGTTTCACTAATGAAAATAGTACTAAACAAAAAACTAACATATAAAACTGTCATATTATATTTTAAATGTAAGGTTAAAGAGTTTAGCAAGAATAATTACACTAAAAAGAAGTGAATGAGACATTTGTGGATCATCAAAGGTTTTAACAAGCTGTTTAAAATCTTAAAGTATATTCAAAGTAGATATTCTCAGTAATGACTGCAGATTGGTATCAGTAAGATTTGAACGCAGCTAACTTTTGTTTATATACATGTTTGAGATTGTTTGTTCGCAAGTATATGTAGACCCAAACAGAACAAGTAAATTCATTTCCATCTTTTTTAAATTAACATACTTTGATTTTTTAAGTAGGGCGTAAAATCTGTCAAACTTTTAAGGTTCTTTTTAGTGTACTGTCACATTGAAGTTTAGCAGTTCTATTTGTATATTACTAGGTGCATTTTTGGTGTCAAACGTCAACTATGGTGACACAATATTAAACTCTTCTATTAGTTGTTGAAAGTCTGCAAAACGACGACCAAACTCATTATTAAGTGAAACTATTGTCATCAATTGGTCATCACTAAACTTAACCATATAATTAATCAAAAAGTCATAAATAAAAAAATCAATAGCAGAAAAAAGTGGAAATTGTAGTCTCAACTTAAAATATTCTATTAAAATTTAATGTTGATCAGTTTGACTTAAAATAATTGTCAGAGCTTAAAAAGATTTTTTTTTACTTTTCTAAACAAGTATAAAAACAACTCAAAACACATCTGAGAAAGACAGCAATTTTTAACACGTCCATTTTTTATGAAAGTCATTATGGTAGGTAAGATCATAAGCTAGTTAAGAAACAACTGTTTTTGGATAATTTGAGAAAGGATTACTTCAACTGACTCGAAACAAAAAAGATACTTTAACTAAAGAGTGTTTTTATCACCACAAAAATAAAAAGCCAGTTTTAAAAACGTTGTCAAGGTCAAAGTCTTACATTTTTGTTTTATTGAAATAATTCTAAAAAGTTTTTTTACAAATTTTGTAATATTTACATTGGTTAGCCGGATTTGATATAAATTTTGAAAATGCTTAGCGGGCCGAATCAATTTTGTCCACGGGCCGGATATCATTTAAATTTAAAAAAGGTTTGGGAGCCGGTTATTTTCACTTCGCGGGCCAGATCCGGCCCACGGGCGTACGTTGCCCACCCCTAATGTAGAACATAAATTCTGTGCTAGTTAGCAAAGATTCTGGCGCATTTAGAGCTTAAAACCTAACTAAAACCTTATATCTAAAACAAAATTATAGTGCCAGTATTTGCAAAGTAGTTTAAAGGGTTTTAGCTTAAATAAAAAATTTAATTTATGTCTTAAGTTTCAAAAATCAACATTCAACTAAAAAATATTTAAAATATATTCTAACATAGTATTTTATTGCTTTTTTTCAAACAGGGTTGCCACTCTTTGAGTCAAAAATCTTCCCTGAGTGACCAGAAACTTCCCTGAGTTTTTTTTTCAAATCCTTGAAAAAAAATTTATTTATTAAAAAATTACCATGTTAATTCCAAGAATATTGAAGAACTTGCCGCAAGGCTAAAAAATTTTTAAGTAAGCACTCAAATATGAATAAAGTTAACTCCTTTGAAGAAAATATTGAAACTGGATTAACTAAGTCTCATTCTAAATCTAGAAAAATTTTCCGTGAGATTTTTTAAAAAATCTTAAAATTATCTGTATATTTTTAGAAAAAAACCGAAACTGCCTGAGTTTCCCTGAGTTAAAAAAATAGAATCAAAATTCCCTTAGTTTCCCTGAGTTTTCTACAATTTGAAAATTTCTTTGAGTTTCCATGAATTCCCTTAGTTCCCTGAGTGTGTGGCAACCCTGCTCAAAGTTTAAAAAACGTAATTTAAAGCTTTATTTAATTAATTCTATTGGTAGTTTTAATAAAACTTGTGCTTTTTTCGTAAAATTTAAAAATAACAAAATTTGTTTGTATTTTTTGCATATCTTTTAATTGACACTCTAGAAAACCTTCTAAACTTAAAGTACTTTGTGCAAACATTGCCTATTTATAAACATAGGGGTAGGGATGTTTCTAATATAGGGAGTTTTCTAGCCATATTCTAACATTTGTTTAGAATATGTTTAGGTTTCATTAAGAGGATTTTTTCTTTAAATTGCAAAAAATAGGCAACACAAAAAAAGATTTGAACCTCAAAATAGGGGTAGGGAGTACAGCACATTTTTTTGGTCATATTTTAATATTCATTCAAGTACATATGATTTGGGTGTGTTTTTGCTCAGTTAAAAAGAATCTAAAAACAATTATAATTTTGCAAAAAAAAAATTGCTGCCCAAAAAACTTATTTCAACCCCAAAAATCACATACTTTTCAATTTTTTGACTTAAACAGTAATATAATTACTTATACATGTTCTAGACTTATAATTTATATCATAAATCAAAGCTTATAATTATAGGCATAAATTAAAGACATTTGAACTGTTTTTTTAGTATTATGACGTCATTATTACACTAAATATGCAAACTTTGTCTTCAAAATTGTACTTAATTTTTTAATATAAAGAGCAAGTTCTTCTGCTGTTTTACTTAAGTTTTTTGATTTAGAATATAAAATGTGTCAAGTCAGCTAGGCAGAAAGATATTACTGATTATTTATTGGTAAAACCCACAAGGAAAGTGCTCTTGTTGCATAAGATGATTAGTGTTCTCTGTGTTCTTTACAAATAAACTTCTTCCCTAAATATACAGAAGAAAATAATGAAGATGTTGTGGTAGGGCATTGTTATGCCACATTAATTAGTAAAGGGTCATCAGACACATGGTATATTGCTACTTGTGATGATAAAAATGATGATAGGACTTAATAGATGGACCACATCATAAGAGTTCAAGAAGGAAGAAATTTGAAGTGTATTTGAATAAACACCAACCTAAACATGATTTACATTACTGAACTTGCATTTAGTTTTTTTTTTTTTGATTGTAAAATTTATAGGGAATGGAACGTTTCTATGAAATATATATTACTATTTAATTAAGAATTCATATCCAATTTGAATTATAAGTAGAAAGAATTTTTCCAAAGACAGTTTAATGATAGTTTTAAGTATCTCTTTATGGGTATTTAGTTTACCTAATTATTTAAAAAGATAGTCCATTAGATTTTATTATTTATGTGACAGTTATTTTATAGTACTATTTTTAAAAGTTTTAGTCACTTTGCAGTAATGTTAAGTGTTAATACTAAATGATACTGTGCAATGTTCACTTTATTTTACAACTTTCTTAATTTCTTTGTAATAGACTTTATTTTGCAATCATTAACTTAACTTTTAATACCATACAGCATTATTTTGCATAAAATAAATTATAACTATTTTGTTAGAACTTATACAGGATTGCCTAATGTTTTTTAGCAATCCTGTCTTATATATAAATATTTTTTTATTTTGTTGTAATAAAAGTTGAATAATTACTTAAGGTTTTTTTAAACATTTAAAGCAAATGAATTATGAAATCAAATATCCTGCTAATATACATACCAACCTAAATTCAACATTAATATAGCCATATTTTTGTCTTCAGCCAACTATGTATGGTGATGCACAAAGCTAATATTTTGCTGTTTCCAAATCCATATATATTACATTATAATGATCATGTAAATACTCGCTAAACACCCGCCAGATTTTTATGGCTTTTTCTAAAAAGTGTCTGAAAGCTTAGGATCGGCTACAGTTGTAAATTTTTGGAAATGTTATCATTCATAACATTATGCAAGTTTATACGAATTAGGTAAATTGATAATACAGCAGATTATTATGAACATTTAAACCCTTATCCCTAACCCTCCTTACCCAAGTATATAAAAACAAGACAAACAAAAAAGTGTTGTTACTTAAAACTAAAAATAAAAATAAGTACAATATTAGCCAATCAGAAACGACCTTGTACTACAACTGACGCAAAAGTATACTGAAAAAAAAAATTGCTAGCTACTGAAGTACTGCTCAAATATTATTGGGTAAACGTTAAAGTTTGGTTTCTGGCTAACTTAATTTTTTTAATCTTAAAAGTACTGTTTAGTGTTTTTTCTTTATTTGGGTAAAATGAGTTAGAAATAAAGCTTAATAATGAGATCTAACGAATCCAGTTTACGGATCCAAATCCGCTCGGATATTGCCTTTTTAGATCCGGATCCGGCCTGATCTCAATTGAAAAAACATCTAGATCCGGTAAATCACAAATCAAAATTCTAAATTAAACCAACTAATTTTATATTTACTGAAAAAAAACTTAAATTAAATATTCGAAAATAATTTATTACCTATTACTTATGGTTTTAAAACATTTTAAAGCTTGTAAAAATCAAACTTAAAATGATAACAAACTAAACTAACATACAAACTAAAAACCTTTAAGTTTTACAGAAAGTTTTATAAACGTAAAAATACTTTTTAAAATATTTTTATTATATAGCAACTTATAATTTCAATGTGTTTAATTTGGTTCATTGAAAGGAATATAAATTGTTATGCATTAAACGCTTTAATTTTTTTGATAATTTTTTAAATAAATATATCTTTACAAACAACAAAAACAGTTTTCACATACTTGTAGAGATTTTAACCCTTAAAATTAAAAGTTATTTGTTGAAACTAGTTAATAGTATTGAAAGCTTACGTTTGCAAAACCGCTTTTGTAACAACTCTAAAATTTAGAGTCTAAACTTAGCAGACATAAGTTTTTAATTCTAACCGTGTTTCGATTAAGATTTGTATTTATTTGACCAACTTTTTGGAAATTTTACTAATTAATATTAAGAATTTTCTGCGAACATTGGTTTTTAATTCGACTAACTTAAGATTATTTTCAGTACCAAATCTACAAATAATTGGTGTCTTACTTAGAAGTAAGTTACATTCTATGTTATAAATGATAAGTACTTACTACTTAAAATATCACCGCTATGCTTTTTATTTACAAAACTACTTTATACAACGAAACAATAATAAATGACTACTCAAAAGAAAATTAACAATTTATAACAAAAAAAAAACAGCACTACTTACAGTTGCATTTTGTAAATACGTAACATTTGTGCTGAGACGACTGTTTACATAAACAACTAAAATAAACGAATTTCCTTCATGTGAAATAGTATATTTTTTGAAATTGTTTGATAAGGAAAAGTTAATCAATTTTGAAATGAAAAGAGTACTTGAAACTTGTTGATAAAAAACAATAGATTGTCTTCGCAACAGAAAGGATTCTCGACGACTTCTGACGACATTGATGTATATTAACTTGAAGTCAATAAACAGCACAGCGGATGATATTATCTAGCCCGGGTTTAAAAAAAAAATTACTGGTTTATACGCATTTAAAAGAATAATAACTCCTTATAATAAAAAAAAAACTTTTATTCGGAAACTGGTCTCCGAAATCTTAAAATAATATTTAATTAAAAAATATTTTTTATTAAAAATAAAAATTTGTTATTAGTTATCCAAACAGTAGTTACTATCTCTCTTTGCTTAGATTTATGTTCTAACCAAACTTTCTAATTTAGTGTTTAAATATGTATACTATTAAAACATAAAATAAATAAGTTATCTCATTTATTACGTAATGGTGAAGTACAAAAAAAACGTTCAAAGTAATTTAGACAAACTACAAAGTTAGTTACTTTTGTATTAATTTAACAAAAATAAAAAACTCAACCATATCCATTAACATTAAGACAATAAATCTTATATCCAAAAAAAAAATTATATTATTGATACAAAAACTTATATTTCACATAAAATATGGAATTTTAATATTTTTAATGTTATAAAATATTTCTATAAAAATGCATTTTATGAGTATAGTTTAGTAGGTATACTAACATTTCCAACCCACACGATTCCCACCCGATCAATTCCCACCCGATCAATTCCCACCCAAATCAAATCCCACCCGACCAATTCCCACCCAAATCAAATCCCACCCGATCAATTCCCACCCGAATCAATTCCCACCCGATCAATTCCCACCCGGGTCGATTCCCACCCAAATCGAATCCCATCCAAATCAATTCCCACTAGAATTAATTCCAACCCGATCAAATCCAACCCGAATCAATTCCCACCCGATCAAATCCAACCTGAATCAATTCCAACCCGATCAAATCCCACCCGATCATATCCCACCCGATAAATTACCTCACGTTCAATTCCCATCCAGGTAAATTATCACTCGAATGAATTCTCATTCGACTCAATCCAGTTCATAAATGATTCAAATAAAATAATTATCAACCTTTTTATATGTTATACGGTTAGTTCGGATTAATAGTTTTATGCATAAATTCTAATCCGTTTAATTTTTGTACATGTAAAGTTTAGAAGAAAAATTGATTATAAGTTTCAGTCAAGTTCCATTCTTTTTAAGTTTAAAATTTCATATTAACTCATATATTTCGACCAAAAAAACTTCTTTAATAACGTTTAACAATTAATTTTTTTTTTATAGTAACTTTTAATAAAAGAAATTATCAATTTAACAAACTTTTTTTGTTTTCATTTTCAATAAGCTGTACCTAAGTGCAGGGGCGTGTTTAGACTGGTTACCTGGTAGGTATTTAGTTATAATATTTTTTAGCAGGTGTTTAAAAATAGCATAAAAGACAATCGATAAATATGCATTTGAAAATACTTTAGATTAAATTGATTTTAAATTATTAAGTAATACAAATGTATTTTACCTTTTATTATTTTAAACATTTACATCAGTCTTTGTGTAACAGTAAGTTCTTATTAGTTGTTTAAATTTTTTTTTAAACTCATCTATTTTTACATAAACATTAAAACATATGTTCTAGAAAAAAAACTTCATAGTTACAATAAAAATAAGTTCATATTTAGGTAGATACAGTACGCAATTAATTTAGTTGCTTTAAAAGCTAAGACTTGAAGAAAAAATTGAATAACAACTGAATAAGAACTTTTTTGAATAACAAATATTTTTTTAAAAAGACCGAATTCTCTATAATAAGCTATTTGCGCCGCAGGCATTAAATAATTAAAAATTGTTGTTAAATTGAACTTAGGAAGTATTGTTTTAAACAAGAAATATGAAACATTAAGCTTAATAAAACAAAATGTTTTTAAAAATTGCACTTAAAAAAAATTATGCCGAGCAATATTAATTTCTATAGTCGTTACAAAGGTAGAATTAATCGGATATAAATCGGTTACCGTAGAATACTTTGTTATAAAAATAGTTCGGATACTAAAAAAACTTGAATTTGCTTTGAACCTGATTTGAACTAAATTGTTTTAGCCTTAAAAGCATTTTACAAAAGATAGGCCAATTTTCCTTGCCGGCCGTAAATACTTAAAAAAATTTAGTAATCAACGAACAAAAGTAATTTAGGTCTAGAGTTTAATAAAATAAGCATTAATATAATTTTCAAATTCTAATGTTCTTATCAAAGAAAACTATGTTGTACGGTACTATATTATTTTGTTGTTTTAATTAATTACAAAAATTAAAATATATTTAAGTGTCAATGTCAATTGTTCCAACTCGTACAAAAAAAATTAATTGGACATAAATTAATTACCATAATAGAAAATGGTTTCGATACTAGAAACTTAATTATTATTTAAACCTGACCTGGAATAAACTTTAGTAACAATGATAGCATTTTACAAGTAACAGACCAACTTACTGTTGCTCGCAAGTCGTAATTATTTAACTATCGTAGTTACCAACAAACAAAACTGACATTAAACTAAAAACATGATAAAATAAGCAACAGTAACAATTTTAGCTTAAATAAAAAAATCGTTTTTACCATACTAATTTCATATTTCAAACAATTTTAAAAAATAAAAAGACTAAAATTTTAATGTGAGTTCCAAACGTTTTAAAATTTTTAAATCGTACAAGAATAAATATAACCGGATTTGATAATTAGGAATTATGTGGTTGGGAATTGATTCGGGTGGGATTTGATTCGGGTGGGAAATGATCGGTTGGGGTTTGATTTGGGTTGGAATTGATCGGGTGGGAATTGTGCGCGGGTTGGAACTGAACGGTTCCCAGTTTAGTAAATAACTTATTAGTCTTACTTTTAAACGGTCGGCTGCAGTAGCAAGTTTTTGATTTTTTTTTTCATAGTACTATGCTAGGGGTCGTCGGCAGTCTTTTCTAGCTCGCGGGCCAGTTTTTTCAGGAAAAATTGCTCGCGGGCCGCATTTGTTCAAATAAAGTTCTTGTAATCAGTAAAAAAATATAAATATAGATTAAAAATGTGATCAACAGTAGTGCACTAGTAAAGCGTATCTATTGAATTAAGAGTCTAGCTGTAAGTTTTTATTACATAATCTAAAATTTTAGTTGTTTTATAAACGTATATTTTTGGCCAAAAAGGAGATCGCGGCCGCAGATTTTGACTTTGAGCGCCGCATTTAGCCCGCGGGCCGAAGTTTGCCGATCCCTGTATTATGCAAATGAGTTAAAGTAGTAATACAGCAGTATATTAATAACTTCAAAAGTCTAAACCCCTATCCCTAACCATAAGTAATTAACAATTTATACCTTAAATCACAAATTACCCAAACACATAAAAAAAAAGTTTTAAAGAATAAAACTTAAAAAAATTCTTAAAATATTAGCAAATCAGAAGCGCCTTGCATTTGCAGCTGACAGACTTTTAACATATTTTAGAATTATGAACATAATTTGAAATGTGTTTTTATGATTAAAAAACTTACTTCCATTTATTTAAACTATGATTCCATTAATTTAAACTATACAAATGTAAAATACAAGGCATCTACATGCTACACCTTTTTAGATTCTTTTGGTTAACACATATATGATCTTAGTCTTAATTCCAAAATAACAATTTTCATGTACTTTAGTCCCTTAATTGCTTAATTAGAAAATTCAATTTGTCAGTCAGCTAGATTTGTAGATAGTCTTAATTTGTTTTAACACCAGTCCATTGACCATAAAGTGGCCTTATGGCAAAGGGGTCCTAATGAGGGCTTTAAAAGTCCCTAAGTTAAATGCTGCATGATCCAAAGCCAAGGTCAGCATTTATACAAAAAAAAAAGTTGTATGTAATCAAATTTACTTTCTTTCCAATTTGTTTTTATTCATAGTAAAAAAAATAAGACTTACTCTTTCCTCTACACTACAACAATAAACATTTTTTAAAGGTCAAGCAAGCAATTTGTCATCACCTGTAATTCTACCTCTCCCTAATAATTCTACTTCCTTTCTTATAAACACATCTTGAAAAAACAACCAAGTTTAATGATTACTTAAACAATGTTGCTGAAACTTATAGTAACTAAAAATTTTAATAATAGAGTTTAGAACAAAAAAAAATACAAAAAAAAAAAAAAACACAGTAAACTATCCACTAACAGAGACTGATAATTAATATCTTATTGGAATCTTATCCATGTTTTTTATCTTATTGGAAAAACTTTTAATTAATAATTTATTATTTTTGAGAAAAAATTACCCAGTTTCACCGCAGAATTTATGGACTAAAATAGTTTTTAAATTAAAGGTTGTTTAACAGTTTTAAATTATTTGTCATTTTACCATTACTACAGATTTACAATTTGAATATCCACTCTGCAGTAAAACTGAGTAGTTGCTTTTTCTCAAAAATAATAAATTATTAATTAAAAGTTTTTCCAATAAGATAAAAAACATAAATAAGATATATTAATATTTTTATAAGACTTTATAATAACAAGTCGGTAATGCATCATTAAAAAAAAGCTGATGAAAAAACCTAGATTCTTTTTGACATTTTGAATGCAGTAGGTTTAACTATACTTTGTTAATATTCTTTAATATGCTATTTGATATATAAACAAGCTGCAAAAATTCACTATTAATATAAATGGAAATGGGATTTTTATCAGAGTGAGGTTAGAATGTAGTTTGAGTAACTAGAGTGTTTTTACCTCATAAGTATTGAATGAATCAACTTGAACTTTAAGTGGTATAAGATAAAGTTTATTAATACTACCTATATGAATTTTCAGAACTCTATGTGCAGTTACTTAAAAAAAAAGTATTAAAGCCTTAAGGTGGAGGGGGTCTAACTTTTTTTTTCAAAAATTTTCATTGGCTTTTATATGAAAGCTTGAAATAAAACCACAAGCCAGTTTTTATAGAATTAAAAAGATTTATTTAACTATTGACATGTTGTAATTTCTATGAAAAGTTTCTAACTAAACATATAGAACACAAGTTTGTAGTTGTCAATTTATACTTAAAGAAAGTATAAGAAAACTTATAAAAAAAAACAAATTAATTTTTTTTTCTTTATATTTTGAGGTAGAGATCGAAAGTTTTTAATAAACATTCCTTTTACATTTTAAAAGACTTTGAATGTTGGGATTAAAAAAAAAAAATTACGTGTTTAAGTTTGATAAAACAGAAATAGGTAGTTTTTAATTATAAAAAAAAATAGTGCATTCAAAGGAATTAGTTAATAACAACAAAAATATTGTAATAATTTAAATGAAATTAGTAAAAAATTAAGAAGTTTGATATTTAGTGAAATAGTTTTTTTTTATTTTTTGGTTTGAACCTTATGTAAAGAATTTTGTGGTCACCAACTTTAAAAGCTTATATCTCAAAAGTTACTTTGGATTTTGTTAAGTGGTTAAAAATTTCGGATACTCAGATTAAAGTCTAAAAAATAAGATCAACTTGTAAAAATCAAGGTGGACTCCCTATAGCCTTAAGCCAAAAACAGTTTTCCATAGGATTTCATAATTACTTAGTATCTACTTATCTAAAAGTTGAAGTAGGTGTATGGGTTTTCATGGTAAGTGCAGTAATTTTCTTTAAAAAAGTTTTTTATTTGATATGAGCTTTACCTCCATTAGAACAGGGTTGCCACACACTCAAGGAATTTAGGGAAACTCAGGGAATTTTTAAGTTACAGAAAATCTCAGGGAAAATCAGAGAGACTCAGGGCAACTCAGAAAATTTTGAATCTTTTTTTTAAACTCAGAGATACTCAGGGCAGTTTTGGTTTTTTCTAAAAATTTCAGGGAAATTTTACGATTTTTTTTAAATCTTAAGGAATTTATTTTCTAGATCTAGAATGATATTTAGTTTATCCAGCTTGAAAATTTTGTTTAAAAAAAAGTTAATTTTAATTATTTTTAAGTACTTATTTAAAATTGTTTTGGTCTTGCAGCTATTTCTTCAATATTCTTAGAATTAACATTGTAATTTTTTAATAAATAATAAAATTTTTAAAGATTTGAAAAAAACTTAGGGAACTTCAGGGAAGTTTAAGGTTACTCAGGGAAGTTTCTGGTCACCCAGGGAAGATTTTTTGACTCAAAGAGTGGCAACTCTGTTAGAAGGAATGTATGATAATTGTTAAAAAAAAGTTTATTTATGAGCATTAACAACTCACTTGTTTTAACTGTTTGGAACTTGAAAGAAATAAAACTTTATAAAATTGACTGTTTTGGAAGTTACTGCACATTAGGGTGCATCTGTTGCCCGACCCTCTAGTTTCCAAATGAAATTTATTTTCAGTATGGGGAATAACATAAATAATCAACACAAAAATATTACCTTTTTAGCTTTTACCACCCTTGCGTTCCTCTCATTTTTCTGAAAACAACTATGTAAATTGTATAGGACCCTAAAAGTTCAAGTTTTTAGCTGCAAATTTTTGTACATGTAGCAATTGTCACAAAAACACATTCTACGTGTTTTTGGTTAATGTGTCTGTAAGTATTTATGATTTATCAACAAAAATTGTTTCAAGCTAAGAACTTGATTAATGGCCCATATTTAAATTTTAAGCTATGTATACCTAACAATTTCTGAAGTCACTGCACACATAGAATTGAAAATTCTTATATTAACTTTAGACAACCTTAATTCTGAAGCATCCTAAATTCAAGTTAGTCTGTTCACAATTTAAAACGATTTAAAAAAAGTTTAAAAGTGGCATTTTTGTATTTGCAAAAAAAAAAAACTGGAAGTACAAGTAAACTTACTAAAAGTTCTTTTTAATCAGTTTAAATTGTTCACAATGTGTTTGTGTGATAATTAACTAATTGTAAAAAAAATTCAGCTTATAACTCCAAGGTTGCATTATTTTGTTCTCATACATTTTGCATTGGGGTGGTTTTAAGAAAATCGGTAGGTGCCAAGGTAATAGCTTTTTCAAACCATCTAAAATTTTCCTGTGTGTTTCTATGATATTTCCATACAAAAAAAATTATAGCTGGAAAATCAAAAGTAGCTGTAAAAATAGGCACCTTTGTGTTCATTTATGCTGAAATCTTGAAATACCTACAATAAGGCATAGAGCAACCAACTCCACCAATTCTGCAATGCAGTTTACAGATTTTGTTCATAGTCAGAATCTGCATCAAGCAAAAGATCAAATTTTTCTTGCACATGTTAGAAGACCTGAATTCCTGCATGTTCAGTGCATATATTTGATACCATGTTTTTTAAAAGTTGATCTTATTTTATAGAGTTTTTCTAAGCTTCAAGATGCTTTTTATCGTTTTAAAAAATTCAAATTATTTTTTGAGATATGACTGGTCAAAATCATATCGTATAATAATATCATATTTTTTTGAAAAAAAAAAAGACTTTAAAAAAAATTGTTGTAAAATTTTTATTTTTTTGAGTTATTAAAATTCATAAATATCATTTTTTTTTCTTTAAATTCAAGCAACATTTCCTGAAAATTTGATGAAGATTGCTTGAAAAATGAAGAAAGTGATATGTTTTTAGTGATTTTTAAAATTTTCTAGAAAATTGATCCCAAAAAATTTGCAGTCTGTACGTTTGTATTGGAAACTTTTTACAAAAAATAAAATATCTCAAAAGTTAAATGATATTTTAAATTCTATAAAAACTGGCTTTTAGTTTGTACTTGAGGCTTTCATTAAAAGCCAAAGTTAATTTTGTAAAAAAAGTGTTGGACCCCCTATGGCCTTAATTTATGTTAAGCTTTTTTATGACTCTCTTTGGTCAAGGTTAAAAAAAATTTTAAAGGTCAGTATATTTTACGTTTAAAACCACAATTCTTTTTTAAATTAAATTTTTAATGCTTCTAAAATTAAAAGTATTAAGGAATGTTTACTGACAATTTTAGGTTTCTACCTTAAAGTATGAAGGAGAACAAAAATTTAGGTTATTTTTATAAGTTTCCTATAAAATTGTCAATTGAAAACTCTTGCTCTATAGTATACGTTTTAATAGGAAACTATTCATAAAAATTATGATTTCTCATCAGTTGAATAAATCTATTTAATTCTGTAAAAACTGATTTTTGGTTGATACTAGAGCTTTCATATAAAAGCTAATGTCAATTTTTGTAATAAAAAGTTGGATCTCTCTATGGCCTTAATTTTATAAATATCAGGGTTGCCACACTCTCAGTATACTTGGATTAACTCTTGTTTATTTTGAAAATTATGAACATCTCAGTATGATAATATTTTTTTTCACACAGGACAGATGAATTCTAGATTTTGTGAGATCTAGTTAATTTAAAGTTAGTTTATATTTATTTAAACATCAATGTAAGTATATACAATGTAAGTATATACAAATATCAAGAAGTATATACATATATGTACTGCTTTTATTTTTGTTAATTAGAAAAAAAACATAAGGTATAAGTAGTTTGAATAAACATAAGGTATAAGTAGTTTGAATAAACATAAGGTATAAGTAATTTTATAAGGGGTTTTAAAAAAACTCAGAATGACTCCAGGATACTTTTAGGGCACTCAGATCAAGTTTTAGTCATTCAGTTTTGATATAAAGAAAGGCAAGCCGTGAGTTATCTCAACTTGAGTTTTTATCAAGTATTTCAAAAATCAAATTTGATTTTTTAATATTGTTAACAAAAAATATTAAAAAATTAAGTTTAAAATTATGCATAGAAATAAATAAGATTTTGATGAGTAAGTTTTAGTTTAATTTTAAATGGATTTTAAGTAATCATAACACGTTTAACACGTTTGCTTTAAATTCTTACAGTAAATAAATTATAATTTTTGTTAGAGCCTAGTTTTTTAAGAAACTTAACTATTTAATTTTATCAAGTATATCAAATTTACTTTTTGAAAAGGTTGCTTCAACCTGTACTGTTAAAAAACTAATTTTAAGTTATCCATAAACTTAAACTATAATTTTTTTTTTTTTGATATACTTTCAAAGCAATTTTTTTTTCAGTTAAAGTGTTAACATTTATATTCAGAATGAATTTTAGTGACATTAAAACAAAGATATTAACAAATGCTGGAAAGGATGATGTAATCAGCAAAATTTTGCAAGATAATTTTACCAGTCTTTGTTTGAATCAAAGCTTGGTTATTGAATTGTTAGATACATTGGATGTTGATAAAAACTTAACTGCAACTATATATTTATGTAGAATAAGGTCAAAAGGTATTAATAACAGTACAACAAGCCAGCTAAAAAGCTATTTAAGCAATCTAAGTGCAGTAGTGCACAGCTGTCAAAAAAATCTATCTAAACTTGATGTTTTTAAGAACAACTTGAGTGAAGTTTTTGTGTTGGTTGCAAATTTGCTTTGTAATAGAAACCAAGCAAAAAATGGTATAGTTCTGATGTGTAATACAATAAGATTGCTTCAAAACTCTAGTTCTTATTCAACATTCACCTTACTACACTCTCCTTTTTGTCAATTGTGTATAAAATCTAGAAATTTAAAGCCTGCTATGAAGTATTTGGACACTGAAATATGTCTATACAAAAAAGAATCTAATGAAATTTCAAGTAGGTCATACTTAAGCTTTTACTATTATGGTGGTCTTATTTATGCAATGTCAAAACAGTATGATCGTTCTCTTTATTTTTTTGAGCAAGCTATAACTATACCAGCTGTTAGTGTTAGTCAAATTATGTCAGAGTCATACAAAAGATATATGCTTGTTTCACTATTATACAAAGGAAAAATTGCAGACTTGCCAAAATATACATCTGCTGTAATGATCAACTATATAAAACAATCAATGAACTGCTATATAAAACTGAATGAAGCATTTCAAAAAAGATCTGTTGCAAGTTTTGAGGAAGTCTTTTATAAGTATGAAAATACATTTCAGCAGGATAAAAATGTTGGACTGATAAATCAAGTTAAGGATTGTATCACTTTAAAAAAAATTCAAATGTTATCAAAAACTTTTTCTACTCTGCCACTTAACAACTTACTAGAAAGAGCACAGCTAAATAGTTCAGATGTTGATCAAGAAAAAATATTAAGCAAAATGATCGAAAAAGAAGAAATTGTTGGGAAAATTGATCAAGTAAATTTGTTCTAAGTATGATAGTTCATGTGTAAGTACTTATTAAGATTTTTTTTGAAAATTAGTTAGAAGTTTTAATTAAATTAAGTTAATTTATTCATCAACATCAAAAAATTGAGTACTTATTTAAAAAATTTAAACTAATCAACTAATCTTGTGGAAATCATTATCAATAACAGAAATTTTTAATTAATCCAAATAAGTTGTTTATAAATTCGAGAGACAAATACAGTCTCTAAGAACTAGAAATATCTGCCCTGAAACTTATTATTAATTAAAATAGTTTGAAAAAGTTTGAGTCTTTTTGTTTTCGATCAAAATTTTCAAATTTGTTTTAAATAAATTGTCAGGGGCTAATGGAGTTTTAAATAATAATATCATTTCAAGTTTTCTGTTGTACTACTTAAATTAACTCAAAAATTTTGAGGTAAGATAATTATTTCATATTATAAATAAAAAAATGATTTTTTACTGGTCATAAAGTTTCAATTTTCATTATTTTTAAATAAGTTATAAATAACATATTTTTCTAAACATTACAGAAACGTTTCTTAGTTATTTGAGATATTTTTGTAAAATGTTTGAGAAAAAGTATTTAGTTAATTTATTTGTGATTTTAAAGTCTATGTTTTTGTGCTTAAGTCACAAACATACATCGAAAGCTCCGTCTCAATTTTATAAACACCACCTTTGAAATAATTTATGGTTAGCATATCTAAATCTGAATTGATTTGAAGCCAATGTAGAACTTCTTTTCAAGCCCAGAGTTAATTGTTGTAGTGTAAATGATGTTCTCCAAACAAAAATTTTTCTCCCTAAAAAATCGTGTTCTTAAATACTTACTGATAGTGTGCCTAAATTAATCTCTCTAAATTAGCCGTACATGAGTTGCTAGTTTACATATTAGTTATGTCTGTTAAAGATTTTTGATAGTGGATTGTTTTATTGAAGTATTTTTTTCATTAATTTATATTTTTTTTACCGATGTATGTTTTAACCAAACTGCTAAATATATATATATTTTTTTTCTATTGTTCGTTTTAGTTTGTGCTCAGAGTATTTAAATTTAAGCTGATCATTGAATCAACATTTTTTCATTATTAGTGCATAATCGTAATTTGTCTATAGAGAATTTTCTTCAAAGCTTAATCTGTTATAAACTTAGTTGTATTTGGTAATTGCCTTATAATATTCTTGGATGAAAGTAATCTTAATTAATATACATAAATTTTTATAGGATATAGGAAATATTATATATATAGGAGATATTATATATATTGGAGATAAGGCATATAGGAGAGATTATGCAAGTTTAGATTCACAATATACTATCAAAATCCAACCGATAAAAAAAATCTTAATTTATTAATTTATTTTAAATACTTTTTGCGTTTTTATTTTTATTTTTATTTATTTTTTATTTTTTACTATCACTATCACTGTTACCGCTAACGCTTACCCTCAATCGGTAAGCGGTTCTCGAATTTACTTGGGTGGATTTGAAAGCTGGTGGTTTTTGAACGTGTTCCAGCTTCACATCTAGGCATTCAATTTTCACCATTGGTAGTTCCACCGTGACTCTTAACCCCATAGTTATAAAGAAGGCATAGTTTTGTTGTTTAAAACTTTCAGTCTTAAAGCCACAAGAACTGGGCAATGCATAAATACCATCGTTCCTGTACAACCAGACTCTTTCTAAGCCAAAAAAAATTTTCAAAACGTATATTAAGAAAATTCCTACCAATTCGCGTAATTCTGCACCTAAAAACAATCTAACGTTTTTGCTAGTGTTATGTGGTCCCTTCTTGCGAATTAGATTTCCTTTAAGAGATCAGAGTACTGACTTACAGATGTTTTTTATTAGACATTAGGTACACTAGTATAAGTACCAGAGGATTTAAGTGTTTTTGTTATCAATTTTTCGCTAATAGAATGATAAAATCGAACACATCAAACTTGAAAAACTGAATGTTTTTTTTTTCTAAACAAATGAACAATTTAAGACATAATCTGTATCAGTTTACTGTATAAGTTTAGATTTTAACGCACAGCTTTGTTGATAAGGTCAATTTTAACCTTATATATAAGACTCATATCGGGCTTAAAAGTGTTGATTAATTAAGGGCATAGGGGGGGGGGGGTCTGACATTTTTTTTACTAAAAATAACATTGGATCTTATATGAAAACTTTAAGTACAAACTACAAGCCAGTTTTTATAGAATAAAAAAATATTATTTAACTTTTGAGGTACTGTAGTTTTTATAAAAAGTTTCTGATACAAACGTATAGACCGCAAATTTTTCAGGGTCAATTTTCTTGGAAATTTAAAAAATCTCTAAAAATCTATCTTCTCCTTAATTTTTTGAGCTAGAGACCTCAAACTTTCAGAAAATATTCCTTTTATAGTTTAAAAGACTTTGAATTTTGGAATTTAAAATTATTTAAAAAATAAAAATGCTAGATTAAAAAAAAAACAAAAAAATAGATAGTTTTTTTTTAATAAAAAATATATTCTTCAAAATAAAAAAAAAAAATCCTGCATTCAATCTTATTTAAATTTAATTATACACTTTCTGTGAAAATTTGTAGAAGTTTGCTTAAAAGATGAAGGAGATAGATTTTTAGTAAAATGGTCTTTTTTCGCGTTTTTAGTTTGCGCCTTCCATTAGGAACCTATTGAGGTCACTGACTTTGATCGCTCATATCTCAAAAATTACTTTGAACTTTTTCAAGCAGTTAAAAATGTCTGATAACTCAGATAAAACTACATTAAATGAGATCAACTTGTTAAAATCAAGGTGGAGCCCCCCTATGCCTTTAACACTTGGATGAGTCAAAAAATTTGTTGACTTTAACCATTATATATGCAGTTTTTAAGGGAAGATTTAGTTTTGACATGTATTTTTAAATTACTAATTAAAATTTTAGTCTGTGGGTTTCCTGAACTTTTTTTTCATTTGGCCCCTTTCTCAAAAAACTAATGTTAAATACGTCTAGGACATTTTTTCCTCTTAATCATCAACTCGAATATCTAGTATATATCAAATTATGGCCTTATGCCCTCTCCCTTTTTGCAGCCTATGACCCCCTTAAGCCTTGATTTAGTGTAAGGTTCAAAACTACCCTTAAATACGCCGAAGACCTTTTTAATTCTATTTTCTCCATCAACTCAAGAATATCTAGTATAAGTTTCAAGTTATGACCTCATGGTACCTCTTTGCAGCTTATGGCCCACTTATAGAAACCTTTCTAGGTTAAAATAATTTAAAGTTAAGTCTGTGCATTTTCGAAACCTGTAATAGTATTGTTGTCGCTAACGAGGGAATGTGTTAAATATATAATGATTCTGGTCTAGTTTACAACACAATTCGCCTTTTAATTTATATAAGAGACAATCCTAAATTAATGCTTAAACTATAATTGTTAAATAATCTAATATGACTTTTTGAATATTTACTAAGTGCTTAAATAAATTACCTATTATACTGTTAAACTAAAATCGAGTCTATGGTGATGAAATGTGTATTTACTATAAAGAGTGGCAAAAAGAACTCAAATTAAAATTCTATGCAATATAAAAAATCAGTTAATCAAAATATTAATTTTTTTAAAAGACTAAAAAACATGAATCAAATAAGTCAAACACTTCAAACACTCATTGAACACAATGAAACTTTTTACAAGACGACAATTCCAGAAATACCAAAAGCCAAACTTGACTGCTAACCAAAAACATCGGTAAACCAGCCCATTTTAAACGGATTAGGCGTTTATAAGCCTAAAAAACTGTTAAGAGGAAAAACCAATAAAAAAGAACAGCTGCCAAATGCGGCTCAATAACGTCGACAGTGGTCAGCAGTTACATAGTCGTTGGATAGTCTTTTATAGTCAGCTAGGTTCCTCACAATCTTCAACATTTCGTTATGAAAACGGCTTCTAGTGGTTTTGAACATCACGTTTTGCACCATTTTTATGAAATCTTCTTCAAAAACCTGTAGATATTGGAAGGCTTAGGTGTTGTTTTGAATCCGTATGTTTCGTGATCTTCCGCAGCCACATCATTTTCCTCTTCGAATATTTTCGCCTTCCGCCGCATACGTTGTACCAGATTATGCGTTTTCTGAGTTAGTGCTTCTTTGTTCATTTATTGTTTACACCAAATTAGATAAAACCTCGCCGAACAAAAATATTATTTTTTCAGAAATAAAACAATAGTTAACTTTGTTGAAAAGAAGTTACTCATCAGCGCATAAGAGTTTTCATTTGTGAGGGATAACAAATGTACCCTTATACATATGTTATACAGATAAAGTTTATTAGATGACAAAAAAGACGCTCAAATTATTTAAACCTAAGACCTGGTGCATGAAAAATCTTTCGGTTTTCGAGACGCACACCATTTTGATACCTGTAAACGTTTTGTCAAGGACAATATAAGTGTATTTATATAATTTTACTAAACTTATTTAATTATCTTAAGTTAGAACTCCGTGTAACTGTGTATTGTTAAACTTAGAGAAACTTGCGTCAGTCGAATAAAGAAAGGTGCTGTGCAAATTTTTGTTACATTACTGTATATTCCAACAGATTTGTTTCGTTTTGGTCTTAATTACAAACTATTAACAAGTAATTCTAATACATAATAGTGACTTGTACTAAATATAAAAATTAAAAACAATTAATAAGTTTAGGTTATTACAGCCTTAAAATAATTTAATATAATGCAATAATTTAAATGCATATATTTTATTTTTTTTATTTTAGAAAAACAAAATGATGGTATTTCATCCTGGGCTAAAGAGTCGAACTTTGAAAGCCGATAGCCAGGAAACGGATGCTCAATTAAAAGCTTTGGTTAGCTTGAATTCTCGAGTTGAAGAAATGAGCAGTCAACTTCTGCTCAACCCCTTGATAAAAAGAAAAACGATAGAACCATCATTGAGCAGATATCAAGATCATAACCTGCTAGGAATGTACAACTGTCCTTCGTCATCAACACCCGGTCCAAGTATGTTGCGTAATGGATCTGGAGGAAAATAATTTCTTGTCATATGTGTTAAGAAGTTACTAGGAAGTTTTTGTTGTTATCCTGAAATTTTGAGAAAATTATGTTTATTCTTAATAGCCAATAATTTTTGTTTTATTTTTCATTTTCGTTATATTATAAAAAAAAAAAAATATAAATTAATACTTGAGTATTATTACAAGTTAAAATTTTATTAAAACTAAACTAAAACAAAAGCTCTTTTTAAACTGTTATAATAAGTAGTTTAATTTGCTTATTTTACCTAAACTTGCGAAATCAAGTAAAAATTATTTGAAATTATTAAGGCTTCTTCAATAATTTAAGCTTAATGGACGATAATTTAAAACTCCACAATAATATTAAGTCTTGTGCACATCAATTTAAATAGATATAAAAACTTAAAGTTTGTAATGTTTATTATTTTAATGAGAAGAATTTAAAATAGTTACAGTTAAAAAACATCAAAAATCTGAAGATTTCAGATCTAAAACTGTTATTGAAAAAATCCAGGCTTTTTCGCTAGTAATATTTATTAAAAATTTGGTTGATATTTATTTCTTAAACTCTGATTTTTTTATAATTTTAGTGATAAACTGTTAATAAAATTGTAAATCTTCTGAGTTATATATCAATAATTTTGATTAGCACTACAATGTTTTATACGGCAAATGGAAATACATAAATGAGTGTGAAGTTAGCTTGGTAACGTTTTTCTAGAATTTAAAAAAAAGTCCAAACTTTAAATCCAATTATTTTCCTTATCTTAAAAGCTAGATAAAAACTTTTTTTATTATTTTAGAGAGCGGTCCTTTGTCTTTAATATACAAAAAAAAAATCCATTAGATTGGGGCTTGATTTATAGTGTGGGGCCCCTTAGATAATTTGAGTTTTTTATCAATTTTTATTTAGCTCGAATTTAAAAAAAAAAAAAAAAATTAATATTCATATTTATTAGCAAATCATATTCGTTTTATAAAACATTTTTTTTTTCCAACTGTTAATATTTTGTACTATTTAACCTTATTCTAGATTTCCTAATTCCGAAATAAGGCCAAATAAAAAAATATTAACAACTGAAAATAAAAATTGTTTAACATTATTCACAAATAAATATTAAAAAAAAGAATTTAACTTAAATTTTTTATTTTTTAATTCGAGCTGAGTAAAAATTGATAAAAAAACTCAATTTTTCTAAGGGGTCCCACACTAAAAGTCAAGCCCCAATCAAAAGGATTTTTTTTGTATATTAAATAAAGCAGTGCTTCTGAACCTTTTCAAGTGGCGGAACCCTTTTCCAAAGTTCAACTTTTCCGTGGAACCCCTAATTTAATTTTACATAAAATGTTTAATATAATATTACCAGCAAAAACAAAAGAATTTCATTGAAAAACGAATTTTTAACAAAACTATATCATTGTTAGAAATAATACCAATTGTAATAGTATTAAGTCGAGTCAAACTCAAAGTGCGCCAGAGGCATTAGGTATTTTATGATTTTATAATAGATAAACGAAAACAAACATGATTAATCGCAACATCATAAAAATCTTTCCTTGCATAAAAAAAACAAAATGAGAGCTACAAACAATAACGAAATGAAGATGAACCTAATCAAATTCACAGATTACTGTAATAAACGGGTAAGATGCCTAAAGAAAAATAGATAAATAACGTTTAGTGCGAAACTTGAACTTGTCTTTTAGCAACAAGCATGTCAATGCGCGGCTGGATTTTGAATAGACTGAGACGGAGACAGGCCGATAAGGTTGGAGTCAGCATACAGTTCCTTTGCTTCGTTTTAATGTTTGTTACATTCGAAAAGCCGGACTTGCAAAGATAAATGGTGGTGAATGGTAAAAGAAATTTTACTGCACGCTTTGCTAAGACGGGTTACTCTGAAACTGCACATATCCAAAAATATAAAAGCTCCTTCCCTTTGAAACTCAATTTTAAATTGCTATCTTCAGATAGTTGCAGTAATTCGTTTTCTGTATCTGTAGGAAGTTTCACTTCTTCTGAAGCAAAATCATACATAAAAGGACTCAAAATCCATAAATTTCGATGCGAACATCTTCAGGAAAATAATGTTGAAACTTTATAGACAAAAGATCAAGGTGGTTGTATATTTCATCAGAGAAGTTGAATTCTATGCATTTTTCATGGGCCTCATCAAACCGGTGAAACATCGCAAAATTACCATTGCTAACCTTTTTCTTCCAAAAGTTATTTCTATTTTTAAACGCCTCAATCTTGTCTGTCATGACAAAAAAGTAATTTTGCTTCCCTTGCATGATTAAATTCAAAGTGTTCAATTCTTCGAAAATATCGGTGAGATAAGCTAGTCTGGCCAAAAAAACATCATCTTCAAAGAACTTCCCTAATTCTAAGACTTCATCTTTAAGAAAGGTGAACACCAGCTTTTATAATTCAACGAGACGAACCAGTGTCCGCCCCTTCGACAGCCAGCAAACTTCGTTGTGATAAAGAAGTCGCAGATGGTCAGCATCTAAACTTTCACATAGGTCTTTGAAACATCTTGCCTTTGTGTCACTTTTCTTTATAAAATTAACAGTTTTAATCGACGCTGAGAAAACTTCTTGTAAACAAGAAGGAAAATGTTTTGTTGCCAAATTTTCTCTATGTAAAAAACAATGCATTCATTTAGCTTCAATTGCTTTATTCTTCATTTTCCTCACTACACCATTTTTGGACCCAGTCATAGACGCTGCACCGTCAGTACAAATGCCGACACATTTATTCCACTGTAAACCCTTACTGATGAAATAATTTTTGACACATTTCATTACTTCAACAGAAGTTGTTTTTGTGGGTAATTCTCCACAAAATAATATATCTTTGTTGAATCCTTCCTGCCAACAATATCTAACAAAAACGAGTAACAAGGCTTTGCCGCTTACGTCAGTGGACAGTTGAAGTTTTATGATTTATGTTTTTTTTTTTCTTTCAAATTTCTTTTTTAAATTTCGAAAGGCTTCGCGGAACCCCTGAGAGGCGTCGCGGAACCCTAGGGTTCCGCGGAACCCCATTTCAGAAGCACTGAAATAAAGGACCGCTCTTTAAAAAAAAAGTTTTTATTTAGCTATTAAGATAAGGAAAATAAGTGGATCTAAAGCTTGGACATTTAAAAAAAAAACATTCAAGCTAACTTCACACTCGTAATACATAAAAGAATATTAAGTCCATGTGGTCGATGATTCAACAAAAATAAAACTTTTTAGCTTATTTGAAGACCAAACAATTCAGAAAATTTGTATTGTAAACTAATAATAATATTTTGATTACCTCTCAAGTAACTACGTGAAGTATAATTTTTTTTATTAAGCATACACGTGCTATGACATTTGTTAAATTGGAAGTATTACGATGAATAATAATTAAAGGTTTTATTATTCAAATCTATAAGAAATTCACATTCGTATTAATAAATTTAACATGTGTTTAAAGTATATTTAATCGTATTACTTCCTTAAAAAGGTATTTAATATTTCATTAAAATCGTTTTTAGTTCCTGGATCTCTAAACTAGAGTATAATTATTATCGAGTTGTATACTACCGAATTTACAAAATCTATATAACAACATTCGTTATTGTAGACGGATGATTAAGACTAATGTTTTTCTACCATATTTAAAAAAATAATGAAGATCAATCTATAAAGACAGTTTTATTCTTGTATATAATTAAACCCAAATTTTAAATTGATAAACGTAAAGTTAAAGTCCGTAAATAATTGGTTGAAAGGGCTAATGGATGCGATAAAGTATAAATAAGAGAATATGGACCAAAAAATATACAAAAATTTTAGGGTTTGAAATTCGCGAGCACTTTTTTATTTCTAAGCTTTATAATCCAAAGGTATAACAACAATTTTTGTTTTAAGGTAAACCTCTATTTCAGACACAAATCATTCTTCTAGATTTGTGTGGATAAATACAGTCCAAGAGTCAGATCCGGCAACTAAGCAAATTATTGGTCTGTGACATATTTTGAACATTAAGTTAGTTATGCAAACAAATAAAATAGAGAACTTTTACAACTAAATGTGATATTATTTAAACTCTCAGTTCGTAAAACTGCATACTAAATGATCACATCATTACAATTTTGCTCTTGTAATACTTTTTCTGATTTTTAAAATACTTTTTTTCAAAATAACCTTCGAAAAATATTTTATGGTTTACCGTCCAGAAAATGTTTCCTTCCCCCATTTTAAATTCTTAAAATCTCTGAAAATGTACTTTAGTTAGTTATCAAATTAATTATTGAGTTTTCAATTGGCCTGTAATTGTAAATAACTTTTATCGAAAATAGATTTATCTTAGTTAGCTCTAATGATAAGGAAAATTATTTGATCTTAAGTTTAGACAATTAAAAAAAAAGCTAATAGAGCTAAGTTAATGCTCGTATTTTATTAAATAAAATAAATTCATGTGCACCAAGCTTTTATTTAGTTGATTTACTACAAAAACACATAAAAGCATAATATGTACTTTTAATGACTTTTATTTTTAAGTTTTGCATCTTATAATATTATTATAAACCGATCAAAGCATTTTGATAATTCGACTGCGACATCTATATTGACATTTTCTTTAAATTTGAACTCCAGTATTGTTCAGTAATAAGTCCAGATATGCTTTGATACTATCTTATTAGTACCAGAGCTACAATCATTTAACTTAATCATATTGATGTTAAATTTTTGTTATTAAACTGTAACAAGTAATTGTATAACGAGACGTCCCTGTATTACAAGATTATAAAATTTTATGTCAAAAATAATAAAGTTGTAAAAATTGTATTTATTTTTAACCAAAAAATTAAGCGCTAAAAAAACACATAAAAGCAGCTTTTAGTTAATTTAAACTAAGTTAAAACCAGCAAATTAGTGCGACAAAGTCTATCAGTGAGTTAAAATACAAAAAAACAGCTAATAGTCTCAATTTATTGTTTGATGTCAGAACTGATTTTTGAGCTTCCAAGTTGGAAGTTCCCGAAACGTAGTGTAAGAATACACAAAGGAGCTAATATTCTCAGTTAATTTTTTGATCTAGTACTTTAAGCTGCCCTTGGAAGTTCGTGTATCATAGTGTGAAAATATGCAAGGCAAATAATAGTCTCAGTTTAAAATTTGATTCCACTACTGACTCTTGAACTGTCCAGTTGGAATTACTTGCATTTTTACGTTTCTAAAAGTTTTATTGTTATTTGTATTTAATTGTACATTTATTGCTTAATCTTAAGATTTTTGAGTTTAATTGTCTTTTAAATTGTATTTTGCTTATATAAGTTTTTTACGTTGTAATTTTGATAGTGTTTGTGTTGATTTTTTGTGCTTTATTCTTTTCGCCTTAACAAACTTAGTAAAACAATTGGCTAAAGTATTTTTATTATTCCTGTTTGAAAAGTGTAAATTTGCTCACATAAAAGATATTACTTCATCCCTTTTAAGTAGGAAAATTCTAAGGCAAATGTGGTCAGCATGTCTGATGGTGAGCAATAATAAAAGGGGTATCACCCTTCGTTTGAAAACTATCTTAAAACAACTTAATAACTTTAAAGTTTCTAAATGTAAAGAAATTTAAAACTCCAAATTCAAAGAAAAATGTCATTATCGTAATGACTGCAAATTGGTAAAATGGTGAGTAGTGATTAGTAACTATATAAATGAAAATTAGATTTGAGCTATAACTAAGCTATTTTTAAAATTCCATTTCGAAAATAAGTTTAATAACTTGAATAGATACAATCTTTTTTTGATTGTTTTACAAACAATCATACAACTTGCCTTGTAGTATTAGACAATACACGACAATCTGTAAAGAAAAAAGTATTAAAATACGTTTATACTTATCTTAGTTTATTTTATTCATGCTTTTAAATGCTAATATTCTGAACATTCTGTTTGTAAACGAAGTATGCTGTTTTTTTGGTGTAGTAAAAGTACTTTGATAATATCCTATAATTTTTTTTAGTAAGTTTATAAAATGTTTCATTAAGTTAATACCACAAAGCTGTTTAAAAACATTTAGAACATTACTAAAACAAAAACATACAAATATACTGTGGACCGTGAAGTTAAAGTTTCGCAGATATTAACGTAATTTTTAACACTTACTCGCAATAATCACGTTTTAATAGAAATTTAATGGATCTAAAAATTTTTATCAATTAAGATAAAAAGAATTTTAAACGATTCGTCTTGCTTTAGAGATATGACACTTTTTGTTAAGATTAAACATAAAAGACAAACAAAAAAAATTATGACCTAAAAGTTCAACTAATTTTTTCACTTAATTATTCTGTTTGAAACAAACAAGTTTTATAAAATTTATGCAGCTTACAAATCTTATACAATTTATACAAAGAACGTTTCAAGTGATTTGTCTTGCTTTATAAATATTTATTTTTTATTTTTTAGACTAAACAAAAACATCAAAAATATTTTTTATTATAACCTAGATGTTCAACTAATTATTTTATTACTTATACAGTATAAACCAAACAATTAAAAAAAAATAATTGAGCCTACAATTCTTAATCAACTTAACCGAAAATATCTCAAATGATTCGTCTTGCTTTATAGATATGACATTTTTATTCATGTTTTAAGATTAAAGGAAAGCAAAAAAAGGCACTTTTTAACTGTAAAACTAATTAAAAATATTTAAATTAGACTTCAAGAATTTTTTTACTTTAATCAAAAAAGTTAGAGTCTTTAAGTTTTAGTAATACACTTTGTAATCTTTTTTCATTTGCTTCTTTTTTCTTTGATTCATCTTTTAATGAAATTGCATAAAAATAATTGTTACCATTAAACTTTTTTTTTTCCAATAAAAAACTGTTACAAACCTCCAGCTGCTAAAAAAGAGATTCCAATTTATACTCTTTTTATCTAATTTGTTCACCGTATTGCTAAGTTTTATTTTATAAATGACTGTTCTTGAAAGTACTCTCGGTATATCTTTAGCCATCTGGACAGGACCAAAAAAATTTTTTTAATTAAATTTAAGTTAAAGCACTTT
Organism: Thalia democratica; assembly: GCF_965202585.1. NCBI lineage: Eukaryota > Metazoa > Chordata > Thaliacea > Salpida > Salpidae > Thalia > Thalia democratica. The sequence goes on along the minus strand of NC_139168.1, from coordinate 51,785,885 downwards.
CTTGTTTACCTAAAACTTTAAACTGTTTTACCTCAATAACATGAATACCATAACTTTACCAGTTCACTTTTTGCTCATACTAAATAAAAAATTTTCCTAGTTTTTAAACTATTTTATGCTTCCATAAGCTTGTTCTATAAAAGCGCTAAACATATATAAAACTGTTAAAAAGTATATACTTTTTGATAAAAATGCATAAGATACAAAAAAGAGCTTTACTTTAGTTTTACGGATACTTTTTTTGTATTTGAAAGTTGACAAGACTTTTATGTTGTGAAGGGATCCAAAATATAAGTTATTAACCGTTTAGTTACTGTAAAATTATAATTACTTTACATTGCAAAATTTTTATTAATATTTGTGGTAAACCATTTTTACTCACAAACAGTCTCCAAAGTTTGTCATAAAGTTGAAAAATGACAATATTGCTCCATACATGTAGAGTTTTTTCAGTGATTTAATGTCTACTTTTTATATAAGTTTTACTTTTTTTTTACTTTTAAATAACTTGTTATAAATTAAAGCTGATGTTATCATGAAATACACTTGAAAAAGTATTTTGGAGTATAATTTCAACAATAAGTCCAATGTTTTTCCACTTTTTTAATTAAGGGAATGAACATATTGCCAATAATCTACAAACATTTTATCATTAAGTATTTATTAAATTTTTTTTTTTTTCAAAAAAAATAGTCTACCGTGTTGTTTAGTTAGATACTTTTACGTTAGCCTACTGTTCTAAAATTCTCTACCAAAATAGTTTTGTATGCAAAACTACATACCCTTTCCTAACTGTTTGAAAAAAAGTTAACACTTATACACTTTAATAAGACTAGTAGTTTTCAAATCTGTTTCAATCGAAAGTTTAAAACCATAAATTCCTTAAAAAAGAAGTACTTAATTGAATATAGCTTTAAAATATTCTTAATTTATAAACAACTGCCTTGCAAATTTAAAACTATCATTCAAATATATTTGTAATAAAAACTTTTAACATTGTAAACTCGTTTTTAATATACTATTTACATCTATTTAGAAATATTTCAATTTCTTGCCTCTCAACCGTAGTAAAAAAATTAAAATAATCAATGAACGTAAAATATTCCTTAAGAAAAAATAAAAACTACAATTTTTCAGCAATCCTTTGTGCTTTATTTAGTTAGACTAAACTTTGTTCTTTCCTTTTTATTTGTCTTCCACTTTTTGATTAAGTTTCATTTTGCATTTTTTATACAGAACAAGCAAGAAAATACTAGTAGAACTTTTAGGTCAAAGTTTTTTTTTGCTGTTTTTATTTAATTTAAACAAAAACAGTCATATCACTGAAGCAAGACGAATCGTTTGAGATGATTTTTTGTTTAAATTGTAAGCTTTATACAGAAAAAACAAAGTTGAATTTTTTTGTCATAAAAACAATTGATGTTTTTGCTTAATGCAAACAAAAATGTTTTATCAACAAAGCAATACAAGTTGTTAGTCTCAATTGAAATTTCCTCTAAATTTTAACAAAATTGTGTTTATTGCAAATAAGTGTTCAAAAAACGCGAATATCTGCGAAACTTCAGATCCCTGTTTTCTATTTCATTTACCTCAACAGTAAATGTTTTTTCAACTTAAATGTTTTTTTAACTAAATAATTTTTGCTTATAAAATTTTTATAAATATTTCACTTATAATACTAACAAACTAAACAACATTCTTTCTTTATTACGCTAACACATATTTCTTGTGTTAACAAACTTCAACGTAACTCTATAAAAAATAAATACTGTAAGGAAAGGATTGAAGCAAAGTAGGTATATATTAAAAATTAGAACTCTAAATTAATAGTTAATAAAAGATACAATACATAATATTAAATCCGACTGCTATAAAACTATTTAATATTTGTAATTATTAAGTCTAAACTAGACAAAGTAAAATAACAAATAATAATATAAAACCAATTACATGAAAATCTAGAAAACTATTGATTCAAAATATTTAAACATTACTAATCATTGAAAAAACATAAAATAATTAGGTCACAGTATTACACTTTTATATAACACATGTGTTAGTGTAATAAAGTATACTGTTTAATTCGTTATTATTATGGGAACGGGTCTAATTTGTACAAAGATTAAATTGCACGAGGGGACTAAATTGCACGAGGGGACTAAATTGCACAAGAACAACATTGCACGAAAGCACAAAATTGCACGAAGCCAAATTTGCACAATGTCAAATTTGCACGAGGGCAAAAAATTGCACGAGGGAACAAAATTGCACGAAGACGATTTTGTACCAAGGGTCAATTTTGCACGAGTTACATTTTTGCACAAAAGTAAAAAAATACAGAAAAAAAAATTTGATAAAAAATAAAGATGAAAAAATTACTGATCGAGGGTAAGGGTTAGGGGTAATAGTAATAGTAAAATAAAAAATAATTATTAGATAAAAAAAAAGATTATAATTAATAAAAAAAAAACAATAATAAATTTAAAAAATTAAAAAAAGCTACCGACCGAGGGTAAGGGTTAGGGGTAACAGTGATAAAAAAAAAAAAAAAAAAATTTAACCCGTGCAAAAATGTCTGCTCGTGCAAAAGTGACCCTTCGTGCAAAAGTATATTTGTGCAATTTTGTGCACTCGTGCAATTTTGTCCCCTCGTGCAATTTAGACAGCTACCTATTATTATATATTCCAGTAAACTTGTTTTGCTCGGACCTTTGTTAACAAACGCTTAAGTTTATATTTTCGTGTAGTTATTTCACTTATATAATCTAATTTTTGCTTAAATTGTTTCATTAGTTTTTCGCTCATTTTTTATAAAACCTGCATATCTAATTGATATTTGTGTCTTATTATTACGTGGTGTTCAAGTATTTCTTATAAACTTCGCATTATATTTTCTTTTAACGTTAATTATTTATCTTGTAGTTTTATAACTAGTTTATCAATTGGTCAACAACTTACTTGAAAAAAAACTATACTATATTTTGCGTTTTACATTTAATTTTAATTTATATCAAGTTGTTGTCGTTGAAAATATAGTTAAATTCAAATGAAATTTTTGGTATTTTTCTAAGATATGTAAAAGGTAATTATAAAAAGTCTTTTAATAAGAACGTTTTGTATGTCAGTATATTTGTTTGTAATTTCTCACTAATCTTTTACGTTGAATATTTTATAGTTGTGTCTTGATCAGGGTTGCTAATTGTTTATGATTTTTTTTTCAAGATCTTCTGAATTTCTTCCGGGTTTTTGAAAGTATTCCATTTTTAGTATAAAATTAATGCAAAAAATGCATTATATAGTATAAAATATCGATAAGATACTGTAATGCTACTTTAAATGAATTTCTTAACTAAAAAACTCTAAATATTAGAATAGAAATCTATTGTACTTTATAAATTTTTTGTATCTTATCTAAATTTAATTATTTTAAATGTAAAACTTTTTAAAAAATTCAGGGTTTATTGAGACTTTTATTAAAAATTTAAGGTCTTTTTGTCAGTGATCTACCGAATCCAAGATTCGGACTAGGATTCGGCCGAATCCTAAATTTCAAATTAGGACTCGGACTCGATCAAATCCTAATTTCAAAATAAGACTCGGATTCGGCCGAATCCTAATTTCAAAAGAAGATTCAGTAGACCACTTTAAACTTTTTGAATTTTACTTACTTGTTTGTCGAAAGCTCAATGAAACGTAAAACTAGTTAATGATTTCACGCTTGAGTGGATAAAAGTATGGGTTTTCACACTTATAAAAGCCTTATCAATTTTGATTTAGAGTTTTGCACACAGTATAAAAACTATGATAAATTATTTTTGTTAGCTCTCAAATGAAATTAAGTACATAATAAAGGCGTTCAATCTCAGATTTTTGGATACACGCTCTTATTTATTCATCATATGTTTAGTTTTTTATGTTTGCTCATTGTAATGAATTGCCGCAACTTAAATATGTAACATTAAAGCAGATGCTTGCATACTTTTAGCTATTTACTTTTTGTTAATATTTTATCATTTATTTAGTTGATAACTTTATTTAATGACATATATGTTATAACTTCTAACATATTATTTTTTTTTTTAAAAACAATGTTCTAAAGAAAAAATCTCTTAACAATAAAATCTAAATTAATCTGTAATGAACTGCTGCAACTACTTGCATTATTCATTGTTTGATTTATGAGTGTAAAGAGAATATGTAGAGCTTTTTGCAGTTATGATAAATAAGGGTATAAAACCAATGATACAACATTTCATCAAAAAACTTTTGCCTACTGATATAAAAAAAGTTATAAAAGCAGCTTATATTTTTTGAGTAAGAAATTTTGTAGTATTGTTTTCTGGTTATCTGTTTTTGTATAATGGATACATCACCCAAGCTATCTTGCCTATTTTATATTAATTAGTCTAGAAGAGACTTTAGTATTGATAGATAAAATTCACTAATGCATTATAATAAGTTAGTATAAAAGCATTTTATATCTATTATGTCTAATTTAAATAATACAAATACCAAGCTGCCCCCAGAGGTTCCTAAGCACTAACGTGCTAGAAAGTCACCTCGTCTGCAGGAAAAGTATGGGAAAAAAGGTCATGTTGACAATCTACCTACAGACAGTTAACCAGACCCAACTGAGACTTTGGATGTTGGCCCACCAACATCCATAGCTCACAAAATTTTTAGTTTATTTGATGTTCTATATTTTGGGTGGAAAGATTGTTATGAAAACAAAATCTTAAAATAATTAAAGTTATATCATTCTCTTTACAGGGTTGCTAAAAAAACCTGGAACCATGGAATTTGACAACTTAGACAAAAAACCTGAAAAAATCTTGAACTTGAGAAATTTTGAAAAAAAAATATGGAACTTTAAACAAAGTCACTAAAAAAACTGAAATTTTAAACTAGTTTTACATATTAAGTAGTAAAATTTTGATTTGACACAATAAATCTATCATATAGATAAAAACTTTTTGTGATCATCACAATTTTTTTTATTAAAAAAAACTTTAAAAGTAGTTTTACAGTATTTTTTCAAAGTTTTTTTACTTGTTTTATAACTAATTTAGTATTATAACTAATTTTTTATTGATATCAAAAATATTGAAATTTTTTTCTAAGGATTTGAAAACTATCGAGGTTACTCAGGACAGTTTAAGGTCACTCAGGGCATTTTTTTGATTTAAAGAGTGACAACATTGAATAATGTAAATGTTGTTGTTAGTATATTTATGATCCAGTTAGATTTTGACCACCAACTAACAACCTTGATTCTTGTTCAAGATGTGGAAGTCAACGTATCTTATAATAGAGAGACTGAACAAGCTAAAATCAAGTGTCCGGTACTACGTGGCTAACTATAAAAACGATCAAGATTCGAATATTACACCTGAAGAATGGCAGGTGGTTAATGACATTATTCTACTGCTGAACCTTTTTTGTAATAAAGGATGTATTAAAGACAATGAATTGCTATCAAGCGTGATCCCACATGCAAAATCATAGACAAAGTTTTTTTAATGAATATTCAGAAGAAGTATCGAATGTTAGTAAAACTTTAGTCAAAAATATGGGAGAGGCTTGCGAAAAAGGTTCTATACCAACAACTTAATCCTGAATACAACAAATTACTATTAGTCACAACAGCTGTTGATCCACGATATCGACTTTCCCTTATTACCTCAAAAATAATAGTTAGAAGCAGCTAAATTTAAATGTTAAAAAGCATATCTGTTTCGAGGCTAATCAAGGTGGTGGTTCTCCTATATGGCCACAAGAGAAACCAAAACACTCGGTAAACTTTGATTCGAAGAAGTTTTCAACTTACTATTCTTTGTTTAAAATAGAATCAAACACAGCTACACAGGAGGACGAGCAACAGGATTCTATTGATGAAGAAATTGAAGCAGAAATAAAGGTTTTTTTTACTACAGAAAATTTAAATGCAGAAACTGAACAGGATAAAGTCTTAAACTGATGGAACTGGAACAAGACAAAATACCCACATCTTGCCAGTTTTGCAAGGAAATATTTTTCTGCATTATCATCTACTGTGTATCCTGAAAGATTATTTTTTGAAGCTGAGAATTTGTACGAGCAAAATCGCAATCGATTGCTTCCTAATACTGGCGATTTATTTATTTTTCCACCACAACTTGAAAAAGCAAGAATAGTCTTTTTTTTCAGAGACATATTTTGCGATTGTAGTTCGTTTTATACGTTTAAACAGCTGCCTAAGTTAATCTATATTTATCGTAAAAGTAAACCAAAGTAGAATTAAAAAACTTTTTATTACAACTGAAATTCCTATTCTTTTTTGGGCCTTTACTACAGTTGGTATTATATTTCAATTTCTTACGGCTCCATGTTTTTCAATTGCACTATGTATTATAAGTATATACACTTGCAAAAGTTTATGTTCACAATAAAAACTAACTCTTAAGTTAAAAGTAAAATATTTTATTTTTTTCTGCGATTTGTTTTCTGCTTTAAGCATTTATTAATGATTTATTTTGCATATCAAAAATACAAGTTAATTGTTAGTGTTGCTTGCATGGATATCTAAACATTAAAACTAAGTTCTTGTGTATGTAGCTTTTTTTTTTTTCAGCAAGACATTCGTTTTTTTTTTTCGGTTTTAAAATTAATTATTCTAAAACAAAAATGTATTTGTTCATCAGCTCGCTAATAATATTGTTTGAACTTTTTTTTACGCAATAAGTAATAATATAATACGTAATTATTATTCATAAACTTATATTGTATTTACAGAACAAACAGATTAAATCTTTCGGATTCCAATTATTAAAATATTCGAATTCGGCCGAATACTAATTTAAAATTAAGACTCGGATTCGGCCGATTCCAAAATTTTTGGACTCGGTAGATCACTATTTTTTGTTAATTTCTCTAATTTCTTTAATTTTAGCCTAATTTGTCAACTTCCAGTTATTTCTAGGCAACCCTGTTTAATATAGTTGTTACTCCTTTGAAACAGCAACAACTTGTTAGAAAGTATTAATTAAGTATGATGTCATAACAAATATATATATAGAGAATCTATTTAATAAAGGAAACCGTGCACTAATTGCTTAGGATCTTTTATTTAAATTAGTTCGCTTAAAATCTTTAAATTAAATTATATGTAATATGACTAATTACATGATTAAAGTGTAAGAAATCACCGCATTTAAACCGCGAGATTCGCAAAACTCTAACTTGTGACAACACTGCTGAATTTTAATCTTCAGAGTTATTGGAACTTGATTTAGTTTTAACTTACTTAAATAAGTTCAGATAAGATATGCTTATAGTAATAACACTTTTAATTGTTTTATACAGTTAATTATAAAAAGAATATTTTTTTGAAAATTATAAAACGTAGGAAAAAATGAAACGTCTGAAAAATAGATTTGAACATCAATGAAAACAAACCATAAATAGTTTGTTTATGAAATATTTGAAAAAAAACATATGTAAAAAACAGTTCAACTTATAAACGAGTTATTTATTAAAACTTTTATTGTAAAACTTATCATTTCAACATTTTAATATTAATGTTGGTTTTTAGATGAATTTTGTTTGTTTTGCACCGCCTTTGATGGTTTCATTATATTGCAGAACTCTGTAAAAGTTAAAATTTCAAAATATTTTTGTTGAAAAATTAATAAAGTAAATTAAATGTAACTAATTTAATATCAATTAGTATAATAAAACTTAGTGGTTTAATATTATTTTTAGATGCTTTTTTTAAGTATAAAAGTACTTATAAGTTATAATACAAAGATTTATAAAAATTCAGTTAAAAAAAAAAAAAAATTAACCACCACTTAATAAGTAGCTAAAGTATATATAAACTAGCTTGGTCTCTTTAAAATATGTCTCCTAGAAAAATTAAGTAATTTTTGTTACACAAAATTAAAATCTTAAAAGATTTTTAAAATGCTTAAATCACAAAGTACAAATCACAAATTAGTTTTCTGTCGTAATCTACCGGACATAAAAAAATTGTAACTCATTTTCAAATCAAGATCTAGCCGGGTCCGAATCCTCCAAATAAGTTAAACTTTCCAAGAATATCTGGTATAAATTTCAAAAACATGCTGGAATATTTAGTGTTAGTTTCAAAACTTCTCGCAAAAATGCCAAGACCTTTTTTTAAAATTAGTTCCGGTCGGATCCAGTAGATCACTAGTCTTCATATTACAAAAGAAAAGAGACTATGTTCTTTAAAGATACATGTAATCAAGACTGTAGATTGAAAAAACTTGTTAACATATAAAGTCTATTACATTTATCACTTAATAAAAAATTAGGTACCTTCATATGCACTTCATAAACTTAAACCTTTTTGATTAAATTAAGATTTTATGAATAAAACTTATTAAGTCTTTGATTATTAACATTAGGATAAAATAAACCCACAAAAAATAATTTACTGTGTAGCAGGCACGTTTCTGGAATTCTGGAGAAACGTATACAACTTTGCAAAAATTGTTTTTTAATTTTTTACCTTAAAAAGACCCTGCTTTCTTAGCTTTGAGTATTTTTTTTATACTCAGTTTTGCCCTTCTGATAGATAATTTTCAAATATAAACACTCTTTAGCAATTGTAGTGTCTAAAAAATTGAACAAATTAAATACATTTAAACTACATACATTTAACTCAGCTTATATTGTCTTTATCAAAAAGCAATGCATTGCAATAAATCTTTTTAAAAGCTACAGATTTTTAAATGTGAAAGAATGTCAATAAAAAATCATGAATTTGCGTTGTTAAAAATTCACTACAACGCGAGAACAACAAGACGGGTAGTAACAAATTGAGCTTTAGAAAGGGCAACTCGAGCATGGCCAGAATAGTTTTAGTTAAAATAAAAGTAGTTATAACTATCAAGACGTAAATTTCTCTGTTACGTCATCATGCGTCGCCCCTGTTGTTTTTTGTATTTCGTGGATTCGTAACTTTTTCGAGCTAGCTACGTCCCTGCTGTGTAGTATTTAATGACAATAGTTTATTATTTTTAAAAGAATTTTTAATATTCCTAGTTGTTAGAAAACAAACTAAAAATATTTTACACTTAATTATGATCAGCTGTTTCGAAAATCTCAGCAACTATGAATATGAGATTTACAGCAAAAATTTAACAAAATGAAATAATCTAACGTATAAATAATTGAAACAATATTAGCAGTTGAAATGCTATAATAGAATAAAAATATCATGCATATATTAAGCTTTAATAACATTAAAATGTATATAAATATTAAGTTTTAATGAAAAGAAAAAAACAGAAAGCTTTTTTAGTTTTTTTTGAAATCTAAATTTGGGTCAAAGTAAATACAGTATGTAACCTGTAGCGTAACTACGCATGTTTTCAAAAAATTTCATTTTTAAGGTTTAACATTGTTTTTATTTCTTATTTAGATTATATCTCGACTTTACCGACTTAACAATGTTTATTATAGTTAAATGTATAAAAAAAGGGTCACTTTCAAACATTAAAAATAAATCAAAATAAAATTGTTATAATAAAAATTATAAGTCAACTTCAATAGGCTTGGCTTAAAATTAAATTATTATTAAGTTGTAGCAATGTATCAAATTATAAGTAATAATATTTTTGGTACGTCTTTTAATATTTTAATCTTAAATTTAAAATCAGATATGGCCCCCGAAAAATAAAAAGTTAGAGATTTCAGAACTTAAACTACCTTGTGCTCTACATATACTATATAAAAAATAAGAAACTTTTAAAGCATTTGTAGTGGCAACTTTTTGCGTACAAAAATGAGTGTTCGTTTAAAAATAAATCATAAGTTAATTATCTATCTAAAAAACTGATTCTCAAACTAACTTTACAAATTCGGAAACTTTAAAACAAATTGTACCAAGAAACCCTGAAAATTTGCTATTATTTAGTACAAAAACTATGTTATTTAGAAAAAAGTTATTATTCTATAATCATCTCAAAAGAAAAATCTAATACTTTTTAAGAAATTCAGAAGCTCTAAGTATTTGAACTGACAAATACTGACATTTTGCCAACACTTCTAAAATACTGACTTAGCCTTAGTAGAAACCTGATTATAGAAAAGAGAGCAGCTTTATCGCTAACGCAGGGGTATTAAACTTATGCACAACGTGCGCTTTAACTTATATAAGACATGTCCCCAAGCTAACGCTTAAACTATATTTGATAAATAAACTAACATGACTTACTTACTATTTACTAAAGGTTTTATAATAAGTTACTTTTACTATTGTTAAACGTAATTTGAGTCTGTGGTAATCAAATGTATTTACAATTTATTTAAATGTATTACGAAAAGCGTAGCTTGAGCTTTTATACAAAATACGTTCTCTTAAAAAGGAGAAAATGCAAACAGCATTACAGCTTATTAAAGTTTTATAGAAAAACAAATACGTTATTTTAAAAACGATAATGGTAGGAATATATTCAGATCAGGGGCGACGCGTGGGTTGGGGCAGTTGCTTTACCTAAAAAAATTAAAATAAAACTATTCCAAATGTTTTACATTTACTTATGAAGTTGTCTTTATAAAAGACTTTGAAAAGAATATGACCACTTTTTTCAAAAATCAAGCATTATTTCTGTAAAATTTTGCGAAATCAATAGAAATAAAAAATGTCTATGCAAAGTTTCCATAAGAATTTACGCATAGATTTAGATTGCGCCATTGAAAATACCCTATATCAGAAAAAGTTTAAGCAACTATGCACACTTCAAGCTAGTGTAAATAAATTTTATCAACAAACTAATTGGAACTATTACTTATAATATTTCTATGTGAAATGTTATAGAAATGTAAAATCTTAATGAAAAACAAGAAATAGTTTTATATAATTTAAATTAGATAAGAAACAATTTTTATATAAGGAAAAGAATTATATGGTAGTGTTAGAATTTTGTTTATTATAAAACACATTCTAAATAGCATTACACTATCTTTTCAGTTATTTTATACTATTAATCACCAATTGTTACTTTATATTCGATTTTCTACCACAAAAAATTTAACTTTAAAACCAGGAAGAAAATCAAAAATCGTGGATGAAATTTTTTTAAATGGTGATTAATATTGTAATCAATTAACCATAATTAAATAGCTGACAATTAATTATCCAAAATTTCATTTAAAATTGTTCACTACATTTTGTTAGTAAAAATAAAATTAAAACTTAACCAATAATGATAAGTTGTTTAAAAATAAATAGTTTGCATAGTAATTAAAACAGTTATTAATTAATAAATAATAATTATAAATGTATCAAATTGAGTAATATAACACAGTCAAATTTGCAAAATACTGATAAACTGCAAGTCAGACTTGCAATGTATAAGTAGATGCAATAAACTTATTTATGAACCTTGGAAACAATATATTTAGTACAACAGGTAACCAAATCTAAACACTAAAACAACATACAATAATGAATTCTAAAACTATTGTATAATATTACATTTTGACAAAAAAAGACAATTTAAATTTTGTTATTTCTTAAAGTTCTCTTAAACACTAGACCAAAACCCTTACATGAATTTTAGCTAAGTCTTGTTTTTTATATACAATTATTTATTTTGATAAAACTTAGACTAGTTTTAGTAACTCGGACTAGAGTTTTGCTTTAAAAAATGTCAATTTGTTAAATTCTTTTTATCTATAATTGTTTTTTATCATACTAGATAAGAGCAGGTAAACTGAGTTTAATAATTCAAGAAAATGGTTTTCTTAAACCTGTGGATATTGATATTACATTTTTAATATGCCTGAAACTAAGGTTGTTTTGAAAAAGTTAGTTTTGATTGACGAAAAATTTTTCCACACCCCCTTACAAAAATATCACGAGTCGCCATTGTTTCAAATAGTTGTTATTTTCATTTAGTATCAATTTGATCTCCAAGGATTTTAAAACCATTATTTATGTCCTATTAATTTTGTTTTGGAACTTTTCATTGTAATTTATAAGTTTTGTAAATATTTTTTATACATTAGGTCAGTGCTTCTGAAATGGGGTTCCACGGAACCTAAGGGTTCCGCGACGCCTCTCAGGGGTTCCGCGAAGCCTTTCGAAATTTAAAAAAGAACATTTATTTAATTAAACATTTTATTTAAAATTAGGGGTTCCGCGGAAAACCTGAACTTTGGAAAAGGGTTCCGCCACTAGAAAAAGGTTCAGAAGCACTGCATTAGGTGACAACTTGGCCTCTTAAACAAAATAGTAAAGCTAAAGCTGCCTATAACTTCGTATTGCCGTTTTAAATTTGGCCTGGGTTGCCGTAATTAAGCAGCAGATTACTGTATTTATATAAAAAATAGATATAAAAAGATTAGAAAGTTTTTAGTACCTATATTAAGGTTAAGTACTAAAAAACTACCAAATTCACAAAAATTGAGATAAATTTAAAACTTTAGAAAAATAGTTAAGCATAAATTTCATAGTTCTAGTACAGGGGTCGGCAGGCAGTTGGTGCTCGCGGGCCAAATTTCAAGTTTCCAAAATCTTCGCGGGCCGCAGTTTTAGTGACACTTAAAAATAATTTTAATTTTTATTCAGTTTTATATTTTCAATGACTTTTAGCTACAAATAGAATACCTATTTAAGTTATATATATATATATATATATATATATATATATATATATGGAATAAAATATTCATAGATTAATATACTCAAAACTTAATAAACTATGTACTATCTTTTAGAGTTTATAATATTAACTTAGTATATCTTTTATTTTACTTACAACCTAACGCTCTTTGAAAATCAAGATTGAAAACCATCTATTAGTCACTTTTATACATATTTTATATGGTCAACCACTTTTTCATATTTTAAAAAATGTAAAGTGTTAAAAATAGTTTTTACGTTTTATATAAGTTGTGCGTTTAAAAATTCAGTACAGTAACCTCTTGTTTATTTACGCACATTGTGTCCACAGAAAAAGTGCGTAAAGATATGAGAGATCGTAAAGAAACGAGAGGTATCAAATATACTCACTAAAATGGCTGTTTTTTAATATTGCTTCTAGTTAAAAGCAGACTGGGCACTTTCCCACTTTTAACAATTTGTTTACTTTATTTATAAACATGAAAACAACAGATAAAACTATACATATATTAAAAAAAAAAGGATTTGAATTTCTATAAAATAATAATACGAGTAGAAATAATTTTACTATTTTAATAATAAGTAGAAATTATCTTTATCTTTATTTATATGTGACATTTATATTCTATTCTACTTAGCAAATTCAATTTATAATTAAGCATTTCATTACAATTATAAAATGGTGTTTATTAATATATAATGCAAGACTGCAGTATTATTTCTTTGTGTTTTAAACTTTCATTATTACATTAAACTTTCATTATTAAAAACAGTCATGTTTATTTCAGAATTTTGATTTAATCTCTTATGGTTTACAAAATTTCTGATATACTGAGGTATAACTAATGTTTACCAATTAGTCAAGGAACATAAACTTACAAAGTCTTAAGATATAGAGAGGTGTGTTAGCATTCAAAAACATATTTTAATTTAAAAATATACATTAAACCTAATTTGTGCAATATTAAAAAAAATTAAAATTTTTACTTTCTGAATTTTATAGAATTCTGAAATGCGTAACTAAACGAGAGTACGTAACGTCACGAGTACGTAAAGATCCGAGAGGTTACTGTAGCTAGTTAACTAAAAAAATTTAAAACATATATGTTATGTAAAAATTATAACAACTTTTCAACATAATTAAAGATTGAATACTTTAATAAAATACTTTATTAATTATCAATTAGTCCTTTACATGGTTGCCACTTTAAAAGCAAAAATGTCTGAATTACATAAAACTAGCCAGAGTTTATTAAAGTTAAAAATGTTTAAAACTTGCTTTGAAAAAACAAAAGCTTTAATACTTAACTAAAGTATCATCATAAAAAAGTACAAAATATTTAAAACGACAAGTAAAAAATTATAATTATTAAACTTCAATACAGTCATAAAAACTATTCTGAGAATTCAAAGATTTACTCAAAGTGTTTGAAATAAAAAAATCACACGAACACCTAAGTTTTTTTTAAATGTCTTAAATAGGTTTAACCAAGTGTGAGTTTTTCAACTAGTTTATTTGTTTGGCAACTCTGTTTTAAATGAAACTCACGAAATAAAGAAATATCGATGTTTTTTGACAATTAAATGAATATATACAGCAAAAAAAAATATCATAAGTCAGCTCGAATGGACAGTTAAGTTTCTTGAATACTGTTAACAAAAGTATAAAAATTTGTTAAGCCATTAATTAAGTAGAATAATTAATTTTTTATTGATAGTTGTAGCAATTATTTATAGCTTTATCTGCAATGAAAATAATGCTTATAAAAAAGAGTAATTAGAAATATAAGACGCTGTATAAGAATCACAAAACGTTAATTAGGAGTTGTTGCGAAAAACGAAAAAAACTAATTGGATAAGTCAGTTTTAACAAAGCAAATGTTATCTTCAATAACTTCATACTTATCAAGGATATGTTATAAAGTAGTAAAAGTAAATACTTAAAAGGTGACACCGTTTAGTTTTGAATTTTTTTTAAGAACTTGTGTTGGTGGTAGTATAACGTTGTTGTTAAATTCTTCAGTGACAGCAAAAAGTTGCTTTTAGGCAATATCTGATATTTCAAAGTCAAATAAATAAAATTAGGACTTTAATCGATTTATTAAGATGAAAGCAACAACAGATGCTGCTCATCTGAGAATTTTTATTTGAGGTATTTTTACTAACTCGGTAAAAGTATTTTTTTTAAATGTAGTTTAAAAATGATCACCTCTGTACATTGGTGGGCGTAAAAATCAATTTAAAATACACAGAAACTTCTAAAAAAATCAAATGTGTCAAAACCAAAATGAAATAAACACTATTTATTCTTATTGTTTTATTCTAAATATTTTTGTGTACACTCAAATATAACATGTAGTGATAAAACATTTATAAGATAAACTTAGGTATAAAATGTATGTCAAACAAAATAACTAAGTTGTAAAAAAAATCCCGTTTTAGTTAATTACTGTGATTGAAATATTAAATATGATAATTTCTGTATAAGGTTTTACATACATTTATTGAGAAGGTTAAGAACATTATACCGCGAAATCATATGAATCTGATTACCTACAAGGGGTGTTACAGATAGCAAAATTTAAATAGTGGTCATTGTACTTAAAATCACCACTATTACTTATTTTGTAAAAAAAAATCCTTTTTTGCATATACATAACATATGTCAAACAAAAAACATTTGTGCTATTTTTAACGCTTAGAAAGAAAGTAAACATTTTCAGGGTTGCCAACGGTTTTTAATATTATTTTTTCCAGGTTTTCTGAATTTCTTCCATGTTTTTAACAGTGCAAGTTTTTTAGTCTATTTTAAGTATAAAATTAAGTTTAAAGTTAAAAAAAATATCTAAAATGGTATAGCAACATTAAAAAGATACTGTTAGTTATTAAAAAGATACTGTTATCGACTTTAAATGTGTATTTTAATAAATAAAATTGTTGAGAACAAAAAACATATTCATATGATAGATCTTTTGTGTAAAGTTGAAGTTTCATTACTTTAGATGTAAAAGTTGTTTTAAACTCAAGGGTTTTTTCGAAAATTCTTAAGTTCCAGGTTTTTTTAGCCTAAATTGGAAAATTTTCGAGTTTTTTCAGTATTCAAGGCCTTTTGGCAACAATGATTGTTCACATTTATATGTAAACAAAAATAAAAACAACATTTTCAATTATAGCAGCTGCTAGACTTAAAACTTAACGTATATCAGATTTGAAAGCAAAACTATTAAATGTACAAAATATATATCATAAGTTTACCTTACCACTCTTCAAAGTAAAAAATCCTGCCTGAGTGACCAAAAATTATCCTTATACTTTTAAATAAAAAAAAACAATCTAAGTCAGAAACTAAAAATTCCTAAATTGTCCTGACTTAGTCTGAGTGTGTGGCAATGATAAGTTGTTTATTTGCTTAAATTTAAACTATTTTGGTTAATAATACACAGACTCAACAAATTTATCGTTTCTAAATCTAGTTTAAATTAAATAGGTGTTTCCAAAAAAGAGCATCTGTGTACATAAACGTGCAATGCAAAAAAATTAACTTTAGTTGCCAAAAAGTTTTGTTTGTAAAATAAAAATGTATACTGAGGAAAAAATAATTTATTTATGTCATATTTATTGTTTTAAATGTGTCTATACACTCTTAGATATTGTATACAAAAACACTTATAATCGAAAATTACGCTTAAATTTAACTTACTCTAACTTAAACAAATGTTTTAAAAGTAGTTAAAAAATGAACATCTCTGTACATTGGTGTGCATAGGAATTAACTTAAAATGCACTGAAAACTTATACAACATTCAAAATGTGTTGAACTCTAAACAAAATAAACCTTATTTCTTTTTATTATAATATTTTCATTTTTTAGTATACACTTAAATAAAGTGATAAATATCTAAAGTGCAAGTTACATATCAAACAAAGTATATTAACTGTGAGAAATGACATTTTTGTTAACTACTGTGCATTAGTTTTGTACACAAGGGAAAATATTTGCATTTTGTTAAATTACTTAATAAGTGTTATATAAATAACTTACTGAGACTGTTTTTGAGATGATAATGTGTTATTGTAAGAAGAAAGTTATTATAGAACTGAGAAAAAAACACAGCTCGAATTCTAATCTGTCTTTTTTACATTTTTAACCAAAAGCAGTGAAGACTTTTAATTGGTTCAAAATGTTATAGAGGGAATTCAAATGAAACTAATCTAATTTAAACAAAATACAGTATTTTTACCATTAAAAAAAAGTTATACTTAAAATATATTTTTGCTCAGCGGGCCGCAGAATTTTCTTTCGCGGGCCGCATTCCATTCAAAAAAAAAACGTGCTCGCGGGCCACAGATTTACCCTTCAAGGGCCGCAATTTGCCGACCCCTGTTCTAGTATATAGTAGGGACATTGATAGGGTATGAACTTTAAGAAGTACGGACTGGTATAAGGTACGGGAGAAAATCTCAGAAACAAGTGGAATTAAAAATTTTTTTATGGTTTTTTATTAATTGAATGAAGATAACTGAACAAACAAATATTTTCTTATGATTAATGCAAATACGACAAAATATTTCATTTTGAATCTATAAACTCTCAAATAAACTAAAATATATTTTTATCATAAATAAAAAGGCTTAAGTATTCTTTGGTTTGGAAAAAAAAAAGTCGCAAAACTGCTTGGTAAGCACTTTACTTGGGCTTGCCACGTAAAGTGCGTACTTAGAGGTGCGTATCTTATTGATATCTTTATGTATTAGTTTTTGATTTGTGTGAGTACTTTTTTAATATTTAGATACATTCAAAAATAACAAAAACAAATAATTAAAGATGCTTTGATTTTTGATATATTCAATAACTTCTCCTTTACTTAAGTTGTTAAAATATGTGCTAATTCTAAGTAAACTACATGGGAATATTAAAATATAAAAAATGTTATGCTTTATCTTATTAAGAAATATTTTACAGAAAGTTAACTAAATCAGGAGTTAAGTAATTTTTAAGAAGTTAACCATGTTTGCAACTAAAAATTTAACATATATATACCTACTTTCTTTAATTGTTTCCCTTACTAAATACTATATGAAACTAGAAACGTTTATTTATCTATAAAGTTTGAACTTCATCTTACTATCAAGAATATTTGAACTTTGATTTTTATATTCTCTTACTAAATTAAAGTTTATATCTTAAGCTAAAGTCCTAAATTACAAACAATAGCCATTTTGAAAAACATACAAAGCCTTAATTATATAAAATTTATATCAATGCCTTAATTATTTGACTAAAACAGCAATTTTCATTTAAAAAATGTCATAAACTACTGAACTAGTATCCACTATGTTAAAAACTTATTTAACTCATACTACCGCCAAACAATACCCTCAAAAACTTTTGTATCATGTAGTATTATAACACATAAAGAATTTTGATAAAAGAGTTAAAATAAATTGTCCAGTTAACAACTGTTATCAAAAATAATAAGTTTTTTACTTATGAAACACATACCTATAAAATTAATTTTACCATCTCCATCTATATCTGCTTCTCTAATCATTTCAGCAATTTGTTCGTTTGTAATTTGCTGTCCCAAGCTCACCATAACATTTTTTAGTTCACTTGCTGTTATGTATCCACTTTGATCCTTATAATTTACAAAAACAATTATACTTTAATTATTTATACCATACTTATGCAACATATAATTATTAAAATTGAAAGTTATTATAAAATATACAAACTGTTAAAGTTATAGATATGTTTTTAACGATATACATGTTTTATAAGCAAACTAAAGATATAAAAATATCAAAATAGTTTCCTTAATTTAAACACAGTGAACACACAAAAACATTGTATAAAATGCTTTAAACGAAGGGCTACAAGGCCACAAGGCTATAACTTGAAACTTACACTAGATATTCTGAAGTTAACGATGAAGAGCAGAAAAAAAAAAGTCTTGAGCGTATTAAAAGAAATTTAAAAAAAAAACTAAAAATTATTGAGTTGATGGTAAAGAAAAAAAGGTGTTAGGCAAACTTATACTAGATATTCTTGGCTTGATGATCAAGAGCAAAAAATGTCTTAGCGTATTTATATCTAGTTTTTTGAAAGAGTAACCCATAACTTTTTTAATTTCTTCAAAGGAGCCTTATAAAAAAGTTTGGGAAACTCTACTTTACATACAAGGTTTCAACTAAAATTTCAAAAAAAGTTATAAGGAAATCCATAAATATAGCAAATTTATAAAGAAATTATCAAAAAAATAAAAACAATGATTTTTAAACGTTATGAACATATTTTTAAGGTACATAAAGTAAATATGTCAGTAATCGTTTATAAGCACAGTCTTAAAAAGAAATTTACAAAATTTCGAGGGTTTTTGAGCTCTAATTTAGTTAAGTAAGCAAACTTCAGATAAATTGTATTTAATATAAATAAAGAACAATTTTATCTGCTAGGTTGCGCTACGGAATCTCAATTTGTACTGAGATTGCAAATATTTTGATTAAAAGAATTTTTTTACGTGTTTTTCACAACACGGTTTTGCTGTTTTGGCTTTCAAATTTCAATCACCAACCAAAAAATGTAACTTATAGGGATTTAACTATAGAGTTCAAAACAAATAAATAAGACACAGTAATCTATCCACAAGGGAGATTGATGATTAATAATTTATTACTTAAGAAAAAAAACAATTACTAAGTTTCACCGCAGAGCGGATTTTCAAATTGTAAATCTCCAGTAAAATAATAATAGTAAAAATGCCAAATAATTAAAAATTGGTTTGAATTAAGTTTTTTAATTAAAAAAAAATTAAATAAATAAATTAAGAATTATATTGATGCTAAACTACCTTTAATTTAAAAACTATTAAATTATAGTCCATAAACAAATATAATTGAACCATGGTATACAGTTGAACCATATACAGTTTATTTATTTAATTTTTTTTTTTTTTAATTTTTTTTTTATTAAAAAACTTAATTCAAACCAATTTTTAATTATTTGACATTTTTATTATTATTATTTTACTGGATATTTAAAATTTTTAAATCCGCTCTGCGGTGAATCTTAGTAATTGTTTTTTCTCAAAAGTAATAAATTATTACTTATACGGATTTCCACATATTTTTAAATTTTTCAAAAGATTTTTAGGGGTTTTTCAGAATATTGCAAACTTCTAGGGATTTATCGGAAAGTGGCAACCCAGTATTTTTTGTATACATTAATATAGAATATAAAAAATGAAAACAAAATTTTAAGGTAGGCTAAGAATCTCCAGGGCTAAAATCTAATACTTGAAATATGGAGCTGATAAAAATTAAAAGGTACTGAAATATAGCTATTATTGATGGTTACTATGAAATAATAACACAACATTAGGTTCTATAAAAACTATATGCTGAACTTTAGAAACTTCACATAAAAATCAAAATAAAGTAAGAACAGTATAAGTACATCTTGAAATTTAGTTTTACAAGTTATACTTAATTTAGCTATTCTAATGTTATATATTACAAACGGCAACTTCGTGGTAAAGTATGATGGACCGTTTGTAGATTGACTGTTGCAGGCGTCTTCAACTGCGACTGACTGACAAGTTTTGATAAAAAAAACCCGGGTCTTAATCTACCGAAGGCCTGTGGTCAGATGATCAAAGTGGAATGATCAATATCACAAAATAACTTAAAACTAAAAATTTATTAAAAGTAAAATTGTATTGAAATACTTATTTTCTATACTGCTGTTTACTTATTATAAAATAAAGAGCATATTTCAGATATAAGTTATAAAAAACTCCTTTTTTTTTTGCACTAGCTAAAAAATATGTTTCAGGTCGTACGTTGCCAAACCCTACAACACAATATACTGTTTATATCAGTTATATTTGAGCCCTTCTGAGCCTACTTTGTGGCTGTAGCTCACAGAAGTTTAACTGATATTTAAAACAATTAGTTTATTTATGTCGACTGTATTATTAAAAAAATGTTTATTGGTAGTGTAAATTTCAAAATGCTTACTAGAAAGTCTAAAATGGTAACAACAAAGCAAAAACTTCAACACAAATCTAATAACAAAAACATAAATTTATGACATTATATGCATTTATTCAAATTTTTTAAAACACTGTTTTTTCGAGTAATCACTTTACTGATTTGGTGGTAATTATAGAAAAATAGAGGTAAATTTAGTTTCAATTTTTTTACAAAATGCTTAACTTGTTTGTTGAACAAAAGGTTAACTAAAAAAGTATTCCTTAAGTTGTTATTGTAAATTGAAAAATAAAAAAAAACAACCGTGTCAAAATTGTTGAAAACGTCAGTAAGTGCTTGGTCTGAATATTGATAGTTTTTGTTTTTGGCCATCATTAAAAGAAACTCATCAAACTCTATCTGACTATTACCATTCATATCAGCTGCATTCACCATTTTCTACAAACTTATTGTTGTTATAAATACCCCTTTAAATAAACTATTATCAATAATTTTTGAACAAAAAATTATTAAAACTAACTTTGAGCACACTGTATTGAATACTTGTAATTATTTTACTTCAAGTTTCTGCTTTTTATTAAAACAATGAAAAATTTTGCGTTTTAGCTGGGCAGCTTTTTGGACGCAAAGTGTAACAAATGTACTGTGTAACTCTCTTTAACATTCTTAATTGGTTCAAAATTTGTTAATTTTATATCAATAGTTTTTGAAAATAACAGATTTCGATTGTTTTATATAAAAAATATATAAAAAGGCATCAGTCGGAACTTAAAACTTTTTTAATGACAAACATATTTACTTTTTTTATTCCGAAAATACTTAAAATAACATTCAAAAGCTATATAATTGTAATAACATTTTTTTTGTACTCGAATAATACAATTAAAAAGTTTTAAACAACGTAGTATTTAAAGGGCATAGGGGGGTCCAACATTTTTTTTTTTTTATTAAAAATAACATTGAATTTTATATGAAAGCTTGAAATACAAACTACAAGCCAGTTTTTATAGAATTAAAAAAAAACTTATTTAACTTTTGAGATATTGTAATTTTTATAAAAATTTTCCAACTTTCAGGAAACGTTCCTTTTATAGTTTAAAAGACTTTGAATTTTTGAATTTTAAAAATATTAAAAAATAAAAATTTAGACAAAAAAAATAAATGTTTTTTTTTAAATAAAAATTTTATTTTTTAATTTTTAAAAAACTTTTAATTCAATCTTTTAAAAATTTATTAATACACTTTCTGTGAAAATTTGAAGAAGATTGCGTAAAAAATGAAGGAGGAGATAGATTTTTAGTGAAACGGTCTTTTTTTGCGTTTTTAGTTTGCGCCTTCCATTAGGAACCTATTGAGGTCACCGACTTTGATTGCTTAGTTCTCAAAAAATACTTAAATTTTTTCAAGCAGTTAAAAATGTCTGATAGCTCAGAAAAAACTATAAAAAATAAGATCAACTTGTAAAAATCAAGGTGGAGCCCCCTATGCCCTTAAACGAAAACAAAACTACTATCCAGTGGTATTTATAGTAAATCTAGCAATTTTTAAGAGAATATAGTTTTTAAACATCACATTACAGCTATAAAATTTAAATTTCCAATCTCAATTTAAAATAAAAAAACTCAAAAGTAAACAACCCAAAAATTAATCAAATAATGCAAGTTTACTTTTGAATCAAGTTCTAAAAATTTCTTTAAATAAGAACATATTTAAAATTGTTAAATAAAAAAAGTAGTTTAATAGTAACGAACACATTTATTAAAATTTATTAAAAAAATTTAAGCTCATTTATTTGATAACAAATATTTTTTTCTTTGTAAGTACTACATTGAAAAGCAGTAAAAAACATCAAGATGACTGGAAAGTTTAATAAGTTTTTAAATTCTTTATCTAGAATGGTAATAAATCTTTTATTGAACGTTAAATCTCCAAAAATATATCAGTACTAAAAAAAAAGAATATAATTTAATTAAAAACTACTTGTTAAAAATTCATAACCGTAGTAACCGTATGCTTGAAAGAATATATATAAGAAGAAAAGTACGGGTACTAACAACAGACTATGATTAGAAGAACAAGCAATTGAAATTTAACAAAAAAAAAACTACTTGTTAAAAATCCATAACCGTAGTAACCGTATGCTTGAAAGTATATAAGTAAGAAGAAAAGTACGGGTACTAACAACAGACTAATG
This sequence comes from Thalia democratica, assembly GCF_965202585.1. Classification (NCBI taxonomy): domain Eukaryota; kingdom Metazoa; phylum Chordata; class Thaliacea; order Salpida; family Salpidae; genus Thalia; species Thalia democratica. The sequence goes on along the minus strand of NC_139168.1, from coordinate 51,763,065 downwards.
ATTAGAAGAACAAGCAATTGAATTTTAACAAAAACAAAGTTATGAAATCGCATCCATCCTTCATGAGTCAGTTAGAAGGAGTCATACTGCTTTTAACAGGGTAAGACAACCTATGGTCAGCAAAAAATTTTAAGAAACATAAATGTAGATAAATAACCTTAATGCATATATAAGTTAAATTCTCTGCCAAAGATCTTCAGACACTATTGAATAAGTTTTCAATCAGCATACTCAGATATCGGTTTAGTCTTAAAAAACTAAACTCCTAAGCCAAGGAACATATATTCTACAACCGATAAAGATAAATGGCAATGATATCGAAAATGTAAAAAATGTGTATACATTGGCTCAAATGCTGCGTTAAATCCATCATTTCACACAGAAATTAAAAGTCAAGTTGGCACATTTGCTCGTCTGACAGGAAGAGTTTAGGATGATCAAAAGTTGAGCACAAAGGCTAACGAAGTAGAAATGATAATGTTCTTCAAGCGTTTTTAATTTTATATACTTATTTCATTTGTTGCATCACTGTAATTGTATTTATTCTTTTATTAATGTTCTGTACATAATTATTTCCTAAGCACAAAACGCATAACCAACTATTTTTAAACCTTAAAAAACTAGCTAAGTTTTTTAAAAACTTCAAACTAACTTGAATTATTTAGAGTTTGTAGTTGCTATATTAATACTTTTAAGTTACCATTTAAATAAATCAACTCTCTTCATGCATTCTATATTTTATCAATAAAATACTACAACTTTGTATTTTTACAGGGTATACACTTTTGAACGGGTCTTAACTCTAGCACAGACGTTGCGTTTAAACAAAGACATGCATTAGCATAGCTTCATTTTGGCATAAACTTTAGCACAGAGTGGGACTTTTGCACATAGCCTCACTTTGGCACGATCAGTACTTTTAGTTGACAAATAAAATAGTAATTAAGATTATATGAAATAAACAGTTGTAAACAAATTAAATTCATGTTGAGTACACACTTTAGTCACTTAGTTTGAATTCATGGGGAAAAATACTTGAGAAATTATTCACTTTTATCTTCTAAAATCCTTTATTTATATTATATTTCAATATATCATTTAAATATTTTGTTTGAAGTATCAAAAGTATTTTTAAACTTTTTTAATGCTTCATAAAAAGTACAACTTCAATACTGTAATCATTTTCTTAATTACACACTTTAAACACAGTCAAAATGTGCGTACCTAAAAATTAGTAGTCTAAATAATAAAACTTCTAAACTAATATAATCAGTTTACATAGTTTTCTTGTACTCTATGACTACCGATTAAATTATTAAATACATGAAACGAGTGCATGTAAAAGTAAGAAGTACACATATCTTTGTTTTGTTATATTTGAAGCTAAATGTATTATCAAAAAAATTACTAGCTTTTAAAAAACAAAGGTAAGTTGTTTAAATGTGTTTAAGAAAATTCACAATTCATATCTTTCATTTAAAATTTACGCTAAAAATTTAAGCTTATTTAAATAGTTTTAAGAAAACTATAGCTTTTACATATTGCTAGGTCAATAAAATTATCAAAATATATTCTTCGAACTTTTATATTTAAACTGGATAACAGTAACATATTGCCTGATAAAAATCCAAGTCTTTATTTATCTACATTAAACCTTATACAAACATATCAAAACCCACTATAGCTTTCAGATGTCTACTACACAAAAATCCATCAAAAAAAATAAAAGAAACATTTACTATAAAAACGAAACTTTCACATTGCAAACAAAAACATTTTTTTGTTGAAGATAATGGAAGAGTGATTATATAATTTACCTATATTCAAATTATATATAACTTTCTAATCTATCTTGTATATCCTTAAACCTCTAAAATTTAGATAGCGAAAAGTTATAAATTTCAAATAAACAAAGATTTTTGTAAACAATGAAAATACTTTTATTAAAGGCATAGGGGTGAAAAATTGTTTTTTTCACAATTTGATCTTATTTTCTTGAGGTTTTATATGCTACAAATCAATTTTTAAAAATTTTTTAAATTCAAAATAACTTTTGAGATATAGCTGGTCAAAGTCGGAGACTATAATAGGTTCCTCATGGGAGGCGCAGACTAAAAAGACCAAAAAAGATTATTTCACTAAAAATATCTCTTCCTCAATTTTGGAAACAATTACCTAAAACTTTCAGAAAATTTTCTTTGCAATACTTAGAACATTCTCTTGCAACAAAACTTAAAAGACTAAAAAATAGAATTTTATGTCAAAAAAAAAAGTTTTTTTTTTGTTATAAAATTTTTATTTTTATTGTTGTTAAAATTTGCAAATTTTCTTCTATTTTATTAGTAAAAAGTTTTGATTTAATTTAAATAGCTTGTAGTACAATTAAAAACGAAGTTTTAACTTTAAGCTTGTAACACATTGAAAGCTTGTTAACTTTTAGTATAACATTTTGCATATTTCGTTTTTAGATATTCGAACATTATAGTACAAATGTTATATAAGCATAAAAAGAATCATAGAAAATGAATCCAGGTGCTAAAGTGACGTGCTACTCTGAACGGTCCAAAATAAACATTATGAAAAAAAAATACGATAAAAAAAATAACTTGAAAACTATATTATTCAAGCCTATCTAATGTAATCATAATCAAGTCTTTAATTGTTAGTACTTATTATAAGTACAAATATTGATAGTATGTATACATGTTTTTTTTAGTTATTGCTTAGTAATACTTTTGGGAATATGATGTCTTTGGTTCTAATTAACAGGGTTGCCAAATATTTTTTTTAAATCTTCCATGTTTTTGAAAGTACAAGTTAACTGTCTATTTTTAGCATAAGATTAAGTTTAACGTAAATAACAGTTTTAAATGGTTTAAAAATGTTGAATAGATACTGTAATGCTACTTTAAATGTGTTTAATAACAAATGAAAAACTAAATGATACAAAAAAATATTATTGTGTATGATATAGATTTGTATGATTGTGTATGATTTGTACTAACATGTAAAAATGTTTAAAATTCCAGGTTTTTATCAAAATTACCCTAATTCCTGTTTTTTTGCCTAAACTGTCAAATTCAAGGTTTTTTAGCAACCCTGAATTAATCATCAACTTTTAATAACTATAATATCACTGAAAAACTAATAATGGAAAAATATGTATTACTAAAGTATAAAAGTCAGTAAAGATCTAATAAGTGTTTGTAGTAAGGTTAGTCTTGACTAAAAGATTTTTGTTTATAATCTAAAAAATCTGCTTATTCTTTTATTAACATTTTCCACATTAAAGTTAAGGTTAAAAAATAAATTCTAAAACTTTTTACTTTACACATATTAACATACAAGTAACTCAGGATGAGTGACAATTTTTCCAATTCTTTTCATCAAATTTCCCAATTCTATTAAACTTATGGAGCCATCATGGTCTTTGTCAATTATATTAAACGCCTCATGAAATTCTATGTTAGAAAAAATATTATTTTAATTAATGTACTACTCTATTTAAATTTAACATTTTGTATTTATTGTAGACTGTACACAATTTAAAAAACAATATTAATTATAACTTTTGCTTTTTTATAAAGTAACTAATAATTGTCAGCATACATAAGTTTTACACAACTAATCAAAAAATTAATCATCAAATTTGTAAAAACCACTCAAGCTTTTAAAATTTTCTGAAACACTAAACTATAATTTAGGACCCAATACCTAAAAGATTTTAAGCCAAGCTCTGTTATAGGTCTTTCAAATATAAAGTCATTATTTTTAAATGTCTGTTATTGTGTGTAATATTAGTAAAATGTGTAATAAATATTTTTTAAAAATTTAAAATGTGTACGTAGATCCAGTTAATACCTACAAAAACTGTTTTGGAAAATTTTTAAATATCATTTGAGATAGGGCTAAAACAGGTTTTAGAATATGCAAGTTTTTAAACTCTTTTTTAATGAATATTTATTTTCATTTCTTTTTATTATAATAATCTTATTATTTGACCAATGTAGGTATTTTTCACTTTTTTTTTAATATATATATTGTTTTTTTAGTTGTGGCGCTTTTAACATATTATAAACACTTGAATTGCCTGAATTTCAATTGTCATATAGTTCTGAAATTTCCAGTAGTTTTACTATTATTCAGTTGTGTCTTGACCTATGACATCATAGGAAGCACAAAGTAATTTAAACTGTTTTATTTAAGTTTTTTATCAAAATATGCAGTTGTGTTTAAACTGCAAAAAAAAAAAAAAATCTAAATAATAGATATAACTGTATTTTAGCTTAAAGTTTAAAGTACACAGTTAATGCAATCTTGTCATTTATAAACTATTTTTAGTAAAAAATTATTAGAGAATAGATTTTTTTTCAAGATAAAATACGCTACTAACTCTTTACAATATATAATCATTTATATAATAAAATAATATATTTAAAATAAATATAATTAATTATAAACTTTTATACCTAAATTAACTTTGTTTTAATCCATTTTCATTCATATTCTATACAACAAAAAAATACAAATAAAAAAGTACCATAAATTTGAACAAGTTTACAGAGACTGTTTCTTCTTGTTAAAATTTCAATTCAAACTTTAATTTTTATAACTGATTAGCCCTTTTAACATAAATTAGTAATATATCAAACTAGGTGAGATCTCTAAAACTTTTGATTAAATGCATTAAATTAAAGATTTACATACTTTATAACAAAATTAATAAATTACATTAATACTAATTATACATGCAATAAAAAACTGCTTCAACACTAAACAAAAAAATTAAGAGCATAGCGGGTAAATCTCTTTTTTCAAAATTCGGTCTTGTATAGTAGAGTTTTAATTAAGCTATAAATTGCTTTTTACAGATTTCTAAAATTCAACATATTTTTTAGATATAGCAGGTCAAAGTCAGAGGCAACAATAGGTTTCCTATGGTAGGAGAAAACTAAAACTGTAAATAAATAGAATATAAAATCTATCTCCTCCAAAAGCCTAAAATTTTTAGTAAATATTCCTTTTAATATTTCGAAAATTCTGTAGTAACAAACTTTTGACAGGTTAACAGTTTGAAAATTTCTAATAGCTAAGATAAAACACTACAAGTTATATAACTATAAAATACTTAATACTTCAAGTACACCTTCTAAACCTTTACTTACAAGTTTTTTATATTTATAAAAATTTAGAATTTAAATTTTAGAAATTTTTTGATTAGCATTTTTGTTGATTTTGTCAAGATCTAAAGCCTTAATTTTCTCAGTTTTTATTAAATTTAAAATTTCAAACATGATAAAAATACTTTAGAGAAAAATTTTAATGAAATGAAAACTTAATTAACACGGCTGCTTACTAAAAACTATTAGTATTTTAAATAATTAATTAGTTGTTAGAACTAGTGATCTACCAGATCCAAGATCTGGAACCAGAACCGCCATTTTTTGCTTGGAACCTGAACCAGCCGGATCCTAATTAAAAAAAATCCCAAACCGGCCGAATCTTAATTTTAAAAAAGATTAGGAACCAGATGAATTTTAACTTTTTTTAAAGATCCGGCCGGATCCTAGCTGAAATTTGGCCAGGTCCGGATCCAGTTAGTTTGGAAAGACTTTGTTTTCCGCGATCATTTTCTTTCTATTTTATATACTTGATTATTGTGGTTTGAATATTTAATATATACAAAATTAGTTAAGCAAAACAGACTAACTAAATTTTAGGTAATCAATCATTTATTGTAAAAATGCAGGTACATTCAGTAGTTTATCAATAACTTATTCAGTTCTCACGTTAATTATGATCATAATTTAATCTACTTTTGATGCAAATTTAAGAAAAGTTTTTGGGTAGAAGATTTTTTTTTTGTTCGATTATAATAATTTAGGGAGATATGATTTGGTTCTTCTTTTAAATAAGTAATTAAAAACAGGATTTACACATGATCAGGATACTCAGGATAGTTTTGTAAATTTAAGAACTTTTAAAATTTCAGAAAATATATATTCTAGATTTTAGTTTAAGTGAGGTTTAGTTAAATTCAATTTATTATAATTTTATTTATTATAATTTCATTTTTTATAACCATATTTTTTGATAAAAACTTGAACTTTAAAAACTTTGAAATGTAAGAAAAACATTTTAAAGCATTTGATAAAACTTAAGACGACTCAGTACAGTTCCATTGGCAAAAAGAGTGGCAACCCTGTAGAAATATGAGACTAATCATACTTTTAATAGAATTAATTTCTGACAGTTACACAGTTTATTTCTTGTTGATTTAAAATGTGACTTGCATAGAAATTTTTCATTGTAAGTGAGGAAGACCCTTGTTATGTAATTTACAGTCTTTGCAATAAACTTATTAAAAGTGATAATGCTAATTCGTACAGCACTTCTTCTCTAAAGCATTTGAATTCAAAACACCAAAGAAAAATTTCAGAGGCTAGAAAATCATCATCATCACCCAATAAAGCAGTCAGTGATAGTTCGTCCCCAATTCCAAAACAAAGGAATCTAACAGCAATGAACCAAGCTCGTATTGACAGTTATTGCCCTGTTAAACAATGGAAAATAAACATAAAGGTTGCTCATACCAATACAATCATCAGACCACAAGCTTTAGGTAGTCTGAGACGGTTTTGTCCTGATTAGGACTCATAAGTCACAACCGGAAAACTTGCAGTCTTCAATACACAAACGGTTTATGCATGTAAGCATGAAGCAACTGTTTACTGGCATTGATCAATGGTGTCAGCATTGTCTTTTGCCTTGCAACGTTCAATACATTGTCCACTAGGCAAGACAACTGGTACGCTCGTATTTAATACAATCAACAAAAACATCAGCGAAGGTCAGCAGAGCAGTCTCAGTCTACCAAAAGCTTGTGGTCTGATGATCGAATTGGTATTATCAACCCTTATGTTAAACTTGAGCTTGTCTCACGGCATACAAAAGTCCAGGCTTCTGATCTGCTAACTTTTGCCAATGTTTTTGTTGAACAGAAAATAAAAGATCAACAAGCAATAAAAATTTATAAAAAAGTATGAACATGATTGCTATGGACAACCAACCATTTTCAATTACTAGCGATCAAGGTTCAATAGACCTGTTGACTGATTTAGAGCCAGATTACTTGATTCCGAGCACTAAGTACTTAACTGATACAGTGCTTTCTCAGACTTATGAAAGTTTGAAGATAAAAGTACAAACTGAGTTATCAGAAGCTTTGTTTTTGTCATTTACAAGTGACATATGAACAAATTCGAAGACAAAGACATCATATCTTTTTTTATCAACGCATTGGTTAAATGAAAGCTCTGAGTACAAACACCAAGTTTTGCATTGTAAGGAAATAGAAGGTTCTCACACTGGCTTTAATATTTGTAAAAACATGAAGGAGATGCTTGAAAATTGGGGTATTAAGGGCATAGGGGGGCCAACAATTTTTTCACTTAAAATAATATATGATCTTATATGAAAGCTTAAAGTACAATCTACAAGCCAGTTTTTACAGAATTAAAAAATATTATTTAAATTTTGAGATATTGTAATTTTTATAAAAATTTTCCGATACAAACGTATCACCGCAAATTTTTGGGGGCAATTTTCTCGGAAATTTAAAAAACTACTAAAAATCTATCTTCTCCTTCATTTTTTGAGCTAGAGACCTCAAACTTTTAGGAAACGTTCCTTTTATAGTTAAAAAGACTTTGAATGTTGGAATTTTAAAAATATTAAAAAATAAAAATTTTAGATAAAACAAACAAAAGAAATAGGTGGTTTTTTTTTTATAAAAGTTTTATTTTTCAAAATTTAAAAAAATTCCTGCATTTAATCTTTTTAGAATATAATTATACACTTTCTGTGAAAGATTGAAGAAGGTTGGTTGAAAAATGAAGGAGATAGATTTTTAGTGAAATGGTCTTTTTTTGCGTTTTTAGTATGTGCCTTCCATAAGGAACCTATTGAAGTCACCAACTCTTATCTCATAACCTCAAGTCATATCTAAAAATTTTTTGAACTTTTTCAAGCGGTTAAAAATGTCTGATAGCTCAGATAAAGCTCTATAAAATAAGACCAACTTGTAAAAATCAAGGTGGACCCCCCTTATGCGCTTAATTTTAATCAAATTCACATTTTTTTGCGCACGCTGTTTCTTCAGCACCCTGTTTCATTCACACGCTTCAACTTAAAGTTATAGATTCACCGTTTCAGAAAGAACCATAAGTGTTTAAATAGCCAAGGCCCGTCAAACTATTGGCCACTTTAACCATTCTTCTACAGCGTGCTAGGAACTAAAAAAATCCAGGTCACTTTAGGTTCATCAGTTTTAATGCAAAAATCCTTCTTACTTATGCAAGATGTTGAAATAAGGTGGAACTCAACCTACCTAATGCGGAAAAGATTAGAAAAATTAAAAACAAATGGCTAACAACAAATTTAAACCCAAAAATATTTTTACAGCCAATAAATGGAAACTTGTTAGCCTCCTTAATGAACTGCTCGGAACTTTTTTTATATAGTAACACAGAAGTGTAGTAAAAACAACGCATTGCTGTCAAGTTTAATCCCGCATGCAGCAGTTCTAAAACACTTTTTAATCATAAAGTTAATAGTCCACCAGGTCTAGTTTAAGTAGTTCTACAACTTTGGCAGAAAATGTAGAAGAGGCTTTCAAAAGAATATTTTATACTACTAATAACAGTACACAAATAAACCTTCATGATAATGACTTGTTTTTACTCACAACAGCTGTTGATCCACGGTATCGACGTGACTTTTTCTCTGCTAACCTCAAACAGAAGGTTGTAATGCTACTAAAATCACAAGTAAAAAATCATAGCTGTTGTGAGACTGGTCAAAGTGGTCAAGTTCCTCTAGTACTGCCTAATAAACCTAAAGCTTAAATCCCTACAAATGATGTTCCTAAAAAATTTTTGTTGTACAACTCTGCATTTAAATCGAAAAGAAGTGCAAACTCTCACAAAAGTAGGCAACAAGATTCAATTGATCAGGAAATTGAGACAGAAATTAAGGCTTTTTTTGCTGAAGAACACTTATCTGCTGAAGAAGTTAAAGAAGCTGAAGCCTTGTTATGGTGGAATTCAAACAAGAAAAATACACACATGTTGACAGGTTTGCAAGAAGGTACCTTTCGGCACCACTATCTTCTGTTTATTGAGAAAGGCTATTTTCAGAAACTGGTAACTTGTACAAACAAAAACGAAATCGATTGCTTCCAAAAACCTGTGAAAAACTTTTATTTCTTCTTCACAACTTGAAAAAAAGAGTAGGTTTCTTTGTAGCTTAATGGTGTTGATATGAGTAAATGTTATTTACTAAATTATTTATTTTTGTGTAAGTAAACAGTTGCTAAAGAATTTATTGTGAGTAAGTCTTAATTTAAAATCTATCAGAAAAAAAAAATTGTTATTTTTTTAAAGCATTGTAATACGGTAGGACTTTTTATGAGTACTGTTTTATGGGCTTATTTTATGAATAGAATTGCTGCAATCAAATCTGCCCATAATTTGATGTGATGTCATTAAAATTTATGGGTAGTATTACGAAGTTGCTGAAATTAAATTGCTGCAATTAAATGAAAATAAAAATAGCGGCTAGGCCTTTTATAAACATTATGGATAGTTTATTAGTTTATGTAGTTAAGATTGTATAAACAAAAAAAAATAAAAACTTGAATAGGCATAAACCAATTGTTTGATTTATAAGTACATTTATGTAATTTATATTATGTAAACTTCATGGTTGCCACAGGTCAAGCTGAGAAAAATTTCCTGACTTTTTCCTGACTTTTTAATAAAATTTTCCTGACTTTTCTAAATCAAACTCTAATTTAAACTTATTCTAAAATACATAATCTAACACTTTTAAACTATATAAAGCTTTCAATCAAGTTTTATTACAGGTTAAACAGATTTTTTTTGTTGAATTCAATCATCAAACTTCCATTACATCACTTGAACCATCTGTGTATGATTGATGTATTTGCAATAAACAGTTCTATCAGCAAAATACTTGTGTTATTACCTTATAAACACAGCTTTATAAAGAGGTAAAGTAAACACATCAACTTGTTACAAAAAATACAAACTAACTGCCTGATTATAAAGAACTCAATTATTTACTTAAACAAAAAACACTTTGATTTTAAAATTTTGCTAGATAAACTATTGTGTGTATATCACAGTTTCACTATGGAAGTGTCCTTGCTACAGATCACCAATACTAAAATAAAAAGCTTACAAAAACTGTTTGTTCAAGTACAGTACTTGTTCAATATGTTAATAGAAAAAATTTGCAGTTTTTAAGGATATTTTGTTAATTTATACCAGATGAAGGCATTTGAAACTATATAATTTGTAAATTTATAGGAAAATATTGAAATTTTTTTCTGACTTTAAAAGATTTTTATATAATATTTTATCACTTGAAGACTTTGGAAAATAAGGAATTTTGATACACATTTATCAATTATATTTAAAGAATTTCTATAACAAGCACGCACCCATAAGGTACACAAATTTTTTTATTTACTTTAAGGCTAAAATAATGTATGCACACAATTCAGGGAAATAACTGTGTACTTTTGATTAATAAAGTTGAAAATGATTATAGACCTCTTGTTTAGCATTTTATGTAGAAAATATGGACTTAAAAACACAGGATTAAAATTATAATTTCTGAAGGTAACTTTGTTGTTTTTAAAAGTGATAGCTGTTAGGAAATGTGCTCCTAAGTTAAAAGTTCTGTCTACACTTTAAACAAATCCAAGATTTTTCGAACGTGTCAAGATATTGGTCTTCTGTAAAAAGGACAAACAAAGATAAGTTATCATGTACATAATCGAACATCTTGTTATAAATTATTTTACATACTGAACAAATGCATCACCTAATTTTTTAAAACAATTTTTCAAATCATTTGCAATATTTTTCTTTAAACTCTTTGTGCCTACTAATTACTCTGTATTTAGTATTTTTGACAGTTTTTGCTGATACAATAAGATCATCAATAGTATTCTTTATTTTAACTTTATACATTTATATCATCTTTAATCTTTTTAATTGACATTATATCGACTCTGATTTTTTTTTACATTTCAGTGGTTGTTTACCTATGTACTGAAACAAAGCTCTTTTGGTTTTATTTAAACTATAACAGTAATTACTCTAATAAATTTTTTATTAAGTTTATGTTTTATTTTATGTTAATTTATGTTTTTTGTTTAGTTATGTGCACCTTAAATGCCATGGCACTGGAAGCAATATGGGCAACCCCCATCCAAGTTTGTGGTATTCCAACTTATAACGTCAAGGAAAACACAAGTCTGTTATACAATACGTGTTTATTTAAAATTAAAATACTCTTTGATTTGGACAACAGTTTCTTTGTTTTGCAACATCCAAATAAAGTCCAAATAAGGAGTCTTAGGTTTTGGTGATAATCTTTAGTACCATATAGTGATTGTGAAATAGCCTTGAAGAGTCAGTCCCCAGCTCCAGAGTATTTAATTGGAATAAACTCTGTAGGCAATCCAAGTTCCAATAAAGGCTGTTTCATCAATTTCATGAGCTTTATCAAAGTGTACACTTTGTCTGAACTCACTAAGTGGTCTTAAACTTAACCTGGGAAATTCACTAAAAAAAAAAATTGTAAACTCATTTTCTGCCAAATGATTTCATGAACTAATTAATGAAAAAACTTCTTGTGTCATAGCTTTTAGAAAAAATACAAAATACTTGTTACAAAAAATATATAAAACAAAAATAGTAAATGATCATAATTTGTAAGGCTTGAACTAAGATACAAGTTGCTTTTTACTGTTTTACAAAATTCAAATTAGTTTTTAATATGATACATGTCAAAGGTAGAAACCAAAAAGTATGGTAAAACTAAGAAACTCATATCATTAAGCAAATAAGTTCACAGTGCAATAACAAAAAACCACATAACTAAAATGTGCAGTAACTCTTACCAAAATAAAATTAGTGTTTCATAAAAATCAATTAATGAGCATTATAACAAATATTTTAATTTATAAAGACCAAATTAACAACTGTTTTACTTAATATATGTTTATTTTCTATATTTTACAACAATTTAGTTAAGACAAGTTTGTTATCTAGTCTCCTATTTTGCTGCTGACAGTTTTACTTCTTTTTAATGTTTTTCTTGTAAAAAAAGGAACAAAATATATAAATTATGAAAATTATATTTTCTTTTATAAAAAATTACAAAATTAAACTACATTTTAATTTTAATAATTAGAGATAAAAATTGGAAATATTACAAACAAAAAATATAAAAAATATTAATCAGTTTTTATGGTGAAATTAAACTTTGAAATAAAAAAGTGACACACTAAATTTTAAATGATCTAGCTATTGTAAAAAAAACAAGGGTTTATAAATTAAAATAGAAGCAAATTTTTAACACTTAAAATTAACTAATTTAAAATTTTTAATGTTTTGTTTAAGCCAGTATTGTTTACATTGCATAAACAAAAACTTAGAGTTCAACATTTTAGAGACCTAGTCACTTTTTATTGTTTTTTTACAAATCAAAAGTACAAAAATTTCATTTAATTGCAGCAACATCTAAATGACAAATCTAATCAAAGACAGATTTGATTGCAGCGATTCTACCCATAAAATAGTAACCATAAAAAGACGTTGTAGAAGTACAAAATTCAAAATTAGTAGTTTAAGTAGCTTGAAGTTTAACATTTAAATTGAGATTTTGTATCGGTAGATTTTTGTTTTTTTACAATCTTTTTGCTAGTGTTTAAAACAAACATTTAGACAATAACATTGTTTTTTTTAACAAAATATTTGTATTAAACTGTTTTTAATAATTAATGGTATTATACTAATCAAACTTTATAAGGTTGTTCTCTATTGAAACTACATATAACTTAGAACATTTTGGATCCAAAACCTACCGGATCTTAAATTAAAAAAAAAGATCCGGATTGGAACCAGCCAGATATTAAATAGTGGATCTAGTAGATCAATAGATATAACCTTAACAAAACTAAGTATATCAGGCCCAACAGTCATAGTTTAATTATTTCTGATTTTGATACATTTATTGCATTATCTGATAATTGAAACTACTTTTAAAAATGTAATACTAAATTTCATATTTATTGTTTTGTGTAAAAATAATAAAAACTTTATCAACATTTTAAAACGTACAAGCACAAAAAAAAATTATTTAGGATAAAAAAGGAACTCTAAAAATACCTTTTATTTCTTCTTCAGTAAATTGATCCTGAAAAGTTTTTTTTGAAATTTAATTTTTTTTTTAATTGACTATAGTAATAATAATTTTTAAAAGTTTAAACATTTGTACAATAAAACTAACCATTTTAATAAAAACTATACACGGAAATAAAAATTTAATTTAGAAATCTGGAAAGAATTTATTATATATTAAGCTTTCACAGAATCTGTGATATTAAACTATTATACTAAAAAAATAAAATTAAAACTGTTAAAAATTGAAACTGAAACAATGTTAAAGTACCACTGTTTTCTTACTTTTAAATAAATATTATTAAATTCATAAAAATAATAATAAATCTAAGAAATTTTTTAATTGTTTTTAAGATAAACAAAAAAAAGTCTCTATATTGATTGCAGAGTATAGGATTTTATCTCATTTCTAATCCGATCATATATTATGATCATTTCTAACACCATCATTTCTAACATGATCACTTGTAACCCAATCAATTCACACCCGATAATATACCTTATCACTTCTAACCAAATAATATTTAACCCAATCACTTTTAACATGATCATATCTAACTTGATCATTGCTAATCTTATCATATCTAACCCACCGTTTCTAACCTGATCAGTAAAAATTTGTTCATTTTATTTTTTTTAGAAGGATTAATTTTAAAAACAAACTAATCTTAACAAAATTTTTATTATATTAAAATATAGTTTACTTCGTCTTAATCAAAATTTAATGTCTTGTAGTTTTACTTCGAAATATTTGTTCAACTTATTATAATTTGAAAATATTTTCCTTATTTTTACTTATTCTTTAAATCAATCTGCTTAAATATCATTTTTTATTTAAATTAAATATGATTTACTAAATTATTTGAAATTAATTAAAAATTCTGCTTTGATAGATTTTAAGTAAGCTGTTGCATTTATATTTAAGTTAGATCTTATTGTCATTGCATTTCTAAAACATTTTTAATGAAAGTAAGTTCTAAATATTAAACTTTTGCAAATGAAATATTCAGCAAAAAAAAAATTCATACTGCAGCCTCTAAGCTCTAATGCAAATGATGTTTAGTTGTTTACTAATCTATTACTTTTTTATAGTGGTTAGTTTCTATTTTCAGCATAAAAACTAGCATAAATTGTTCAACAAGCTGCACAGACCTATTTAGATAATGGAACTTAAATAACCATTAGGCAAACTTATATACTTTTGTTTTATTTAGTAGAAAATTATACATTTTAGATATAACTTTTCTAAATACAACCTACAAAACAGTTATGTCATTTAACAAACTGCAAAAGCATGTATAGTCTAGCTTTTACTTTGTAAATAAATTCCTACTTAGATATAGTGCAAAAAATAACTGACAATTTAACAAACTTGTTTATTAATATTAAAAGTCCATAGGTAATCAAATCTTGTCAAGGTCATTTTCTTAAAAGTTTTCAGATAAGTTTATACAATATTCGAAACGTTTTTATTACAACTTAACTATAAGTTTTTGTCTTTAAATTCTTTTTTTGTTACTATTTTGTGTTTGCTTACAATGTTTTATTTATTTTTATAAAGTAAATGTAAAAAATATAAATATATCAACATATGACTTAATTTAGTTGTTCTTAAAACGAAACAAAAAAGTGAATCAAATAATAATAATTTTTGTATATTGTATAAAGTTAACTGAAAAGTTTAAAGAATATTATTTAAGAAATACTTGATCACTCTTGGACTTGTGTATTAATAAATAAGAAGTCTGTCTAAGTGTCAGTGATTTTTTACTCTAGGTCTATGTAGAAATTAATAAATAAATAAAAAGCTAGATGGTCAGCCAACACGG
Source organism: Thalia democratica (assembly GCF_965202585.1). NCBI lineage: Eukaryota > Metazoa > Chordata > Thaliacea > Salpida > Salpidae > Thalia > Thalia democratica. The sequence goes on along the minus strand of NC_139168.1, from coordinate 51,747,959 downwards.
TTTATTAAATGACATAATTGTTTTATAGGTTTAATTTAGAATGATCTCAAAATGATGATTTTACACTAAAAAATAAAAGTATTCAATTAACATAAATTTTACTTAAATTCTATTATCTATATAGGTCTGTGCAACTTGTAGAACAATTTGTGCAAATTTTTAAGCTAAAAATTGAAACTAACAACTATTAGATAGTAATAGATTAGTCAACAACTATACAACGTTTGTGCTAGACTTTCTACAGCACATCTTATGGACTGAATTATGAAGATTTTTGTACCTGAACATTTCATTTGTAAAGGTTTAACTTTTAAAATTTTCTTGGTTTAAAATATTTCAGCTTTGTAAATAAAAGAAGATCTAATATAAATATCAAAATAACTAGTGATCTACCAGATCCAAGATTCGGATTCTAGCTGAGATTTGGTCAGATCCGGATCCAGTTAGTTTGGAAAGACTTTGCAAACAGCTTTCTTTTTTAGTTTTATATACTTGGATTATTGTGTTTGGAATACTTAATATATATAAATTAGTCAAGTGTACAGACTAATTAAAGTTTAGTTAATCATTTGTTTTAAACATACAGGTACATAAATCCATTAGAGTAAAAATAGTGAATTGTTAATTTAAAGTTTCTTGCAGATTAGATTCTTTAACTGACTATATAACTTAGTTCTATTTATAAACTTAAAATATTTCCTTTTTTAATATAAAACATATACCGGGCGTGCGCAAATTTATTTTTCATTTAGCCTGACTGAGACCAATTTAGCCTGACATTTTTTCAAAGTAAGGAAAATCCCCTTTAGAAGTTATTTTTGGTATTGGGAGGTCTTGATTAGTACTATTGTAGTCTCCAAATTCAACCAAGTTTATCTCAAAAATATTTTGAGCTTTAAAAATCTGCAGAAGCAACTCATAGCTTAGTTACAACTCAATAAAATAAGACTAAACTGTGAAAAGGGAGATTCACCCCACCTATGCCATAACTTAACAAATTCAGTGATAAGTTTTAAAATAAGTGTTATATCTAATCTACTACTAGTGTAAAAATTTAATATATATTACTGAACACAATTGTTCAATTTAATTAACCACTAAGTAAAAACATGATAACCAGAAAATTTATAATAAAACGACTTGTTTATTAAAATTTAAAATGAAACGCTTACACAAGTACCTAAATAAGTAAAAAATGTTTATTATAGTATTTTGACAAATACTTAAAATTTACACATTATTATAAATCCTAAACTTTAAATAAATATAGTGATTGTTGATGTCCAACCAGATTTAAAAAATCTTAAACTTAAATTGAAAAAAAACCTTAAACATTTTGTTCTTGTAAAGAAAAATGGATTGTCACAAAACTTAGTACTTAATATCTTAAAGCTAAGTTTTAAGTGTTGTGAATATCTCTAATAACTTTAAACAAACAGTAAAATAAATGAATAAACTGCTATAAGTTTTAATCTAAAAAGTATTTGGTATTAAGCCTTTAAATTAGAAATTAAAACAGTTCAACCAACTAAGCTCTGAATACCATAGCTGATGTAAACAAATTCAAACAAACAGCTAAGTTGTTGAACTAAACTGTAATGTTTAAACTGTAATTATGCCATATATAATCTACTCAAAACAAAATAATGAAGATTCTTAATTTTTTTTTAGAAATTCAACAAAAGGTTTTAAGCATTTATTTTTACAGATACTGACTGATTCTGTCTTTAATAACTAAATCTTTATTTAGAAATATTTATAAACAAATTCACATCTCAATTTGATTTTGAAAATATTTCTCAATTTTTTTTTTATCAAAAATTTTCAAGCATTTAAACTGAGAAAAACTGAGATTCTTAAATTTTTAAATATAAAAACTGATTTAGCCTGAAGTTTTTCAATTTTTTTCAAAAAAACTGATTTAGCCTTACTTAGCCTGGCGCACGAACCCTTCATATATTTAAAATGGTTAAAAGTCTTAACAATGTTATAATGTAAAAACTCTACAAATACAGCTCATTTGATATTTGATTACTATAACTTTAAGAGGCAGCAATTGTTCAACAATTTTTTTTTTCATTTTACATAATAATTTTTTATTTAGCCTTGATTTAGATGAAAAATAGTAAATAGTAGTATAATATATTTCTATGAAAAGTTTAAAATTTTGTTTAAAACAACTGTTGCCTCTTACTAAATTTCTTACTTTTTTATATGTAAACATTTGTTAAAGAAGTAATTTTCTATGTTATGGTTCAAAGTTTTGTAAATAAAAATATAAAGTAAAGCTTATCATAAAAAAAAAAGTTAGTTATTTTTAAAGCATTGTTATTTAATTATTTTTTCTTTTACGTCATAAAAGGTACAAATTTCAAGTTTAGTCTACAAGTAGCTTAAAATTTAACATTTAAGCTGAGATTTTGTATAGGTAGATTTTTTTACAACATTCTTTTTCCTAGTGTTCAAATAATAATTTAGACAATAACATAGTGTATTTTTTAACAAAATTTTTGTATTAGACAATTTTTACTTATTATAGGTACTAAAGTAATTAAATTTTATAAACTTGTTCTTTCTTAAAACTACATATTTAAGATCCTGATCCGATCAGATCGTAAATTAAAAAATAGATTTGGATCTGGCCAAATCTTAATTTGTAAAAATATATCCCGATCTGGCCGGATCCTTATTTTAAAATAAGATCTTGATCCAGTAGATCACTAAAATAAATAGTATACTTTTAAGAATATAAACAAGCAGAATTCTAAAGAAATGTCAAACAAATGAGTAAAACTTATTTAATTAATATAAAAAGTTCTATATAAGCAGATTGATTTAAAGGAAAAAAATATTTTGAGATTGTAATAAGTTAATATAAAGTTTAAACTAGAAATATAAATTTTATGTAAATTTTATCTACAACAAAGTAAATTATAATTTTATATAATAACAACTTTGATAAGAATAGTTTGTTTTTAAAACTAATCCTGATTTAAAAAATAAATTTTAAGCAAATTTTCATTCATAGGGTTAAAAAAGGTTGGGTTAGATATTATTAAGATAAAAATTATTGATGGTTAGAAAATGATCAGCTTCCATAGTATAGGCTAGGCATATGACTAGTTAAATTTTATAACTGAAAGAAATAACAAAATATTTGGCTTAAACTGCAGGGTAGCCACTCTTTGAGTCAAAAAACTGTTTTAAGCGACCTTAAACTGTCCTGAGTCATCCAAATTTTTTTAAATCTTAAAAAAGGTTTTCACTTTTTAATTTGATAAAAATCAAGTCTTTTAACCAATTTGGATATAAAATAGCATTATAATAGAACTAAATCTTTTTCAAAATCTATAAAAACCTTTGTTAAAGTTATATAAATAAAATATAAATTAATCAAAAATTTTTCATAAAAAACGGAGCTATCCTGAGTCAGCCTGAATATAAAAATAGAACAGGGTTGCCATTCTTTAAGTCAAAAAAAGTCATGAGTCCATCTTTTAATGTCTTGAGTCATCCTGAGTTTTTTTTTCAAATCTATAAAAAAGTTTATTTTTTACTTTTAAAATATATAAAAACCTATCTTTTATTAAAATTTATTTATAAGATAAGAAAACATTGCAACTAAATCTTTTTTTAAATCTATAAATAAACTAAAATGAAAATTAAAAAAAAATTAGTTATCTTGAATTTTTTTATAAAAATAAAAACAAAACTATCCTGAGTCAGCCTGAGTTTTATAAAAATTATCTAAATATCCTGAGCTGTCCTGACAGGGTTACCTTTTTTTTTTTGAGAACTTTTTTTCAGGTTTTCTAAATTTCTTCCAGGTTTTTTAAATTACACATTTTAGGGTACATTTTTAGTTTAAAATTAAGTTTAAGGTTAAAAACTATTTTAAATAGTATAATGACATTGAAATAATATCTTAATACTTCTTTAAATGTGTTTATCACTTGAAAAAAAGTTTTGATGATGACAAAAAAAATTATCTAAATGATAAAATTTTTGTGTCAAATTGAAATTTTACTACTTAAAATGTACTATTTATTTAAAAATTACAGGTTTTTTTTTCAAAATTTATCAAATTCCAGGTTTTTCAGCCTAAATTGTCAAATTCCAGGTTTTTTGACGACCCTGTTTTTCAAAAACTTTGAAACATCCTTAGTTATACCAAGTGTGTGACAACCCTGACTATAACTGGGTGGGGTTAACATTCTAAATTCTGTGTGACTTTCTTTTTATATAACAATTTTTTCTATCCAAACATTCTGGTATCCTATATTTAAATTTAGAACTTTTTCTTAAGTATAGCTAAAATTAATTATGAAATTTAGGGTAATCAATGGTGTTTCAGTAATTTATCCAGATTTTGGAAAAAACAAATTGTAATGTATAAATTATTAAAAAATTAGAACTTATGGTAACTATCTGAGAACCTTGCAAGATCGAAACCCATGGTTTTTTTTATGGTAGAAAAATCGGTCTTACTCTTTTCTCTACAATGACAAACATTTTATGAAGGTAAAGCAAGTTTACATCATTTGTAATTCTACCTGTCCCTTTAATATTAAAAAAAATAAAAATTAACTATTTTAAATGAAAAGAAATCCTTAGTGACAAGTCATTTGGCAAATACTCACAAGGCTAACACATTTACAAAAAAAAAAGTTTAAAGCTATTCAAATGGTATAAAAATTGTGTATAATGCTGCTTTCAACAATTAAATATAATAACAAACAAATTGTATATACTACACATTTATTGTGTTTTATCTCAAGTTCTTTATATTGATTGAAAAAGTTGTTCAAATTCTCAGTTATTTTTGATTGTTCAAATAGTTTTTGTTTAAAATTCTGGGTTTTTTTTGCCAAAATTTTTAAATTTGGTGTTAAATGGCCGGACTAATATTTAATTATTTAATATTAATTATTTGGGGATTTGAGCTTCATGATTTTCCCACACTTTGTGGTTTTTAGTGTTGAGATTTTAGCCTTGTGAGTGTTCTCCAAATGGCGTGTCACCAAGGGCTTTTTATTTGTTTAAAAGATAGTTTTTTGTTTATTTTATTTTTGGATAGTTAAAGTTAAATATTAATGGGGCAGGTAAAATTACATATGATGTAACACACTCACTTTTCCCCAGAAAACGTTTATCGTTGCAAGGGGTAGAGTTTGAGACTGATGTTTTTTTACCATAAAAAAAAAAAAAAAAAAAAAAAAATTTGAATATTTTAAGGAATTATCTTTTCCAATAAACCTATTACGACTGATGTTTTTAGCCTTGAATTTTTTTGAGTTGTTTTATTAATTAATTGCAGTTTCTTAATTTAAAGTTAAATTTTGAGATATTGACCCTGAAAAATTTCATCTCAACTTTAACTGTATTAAACAGATATACATATTGTGGGAACAATAATAGTGTAGGATAGGGTTGTTTAGAATTGTGTATAAATGAAGCAGTTATTATTATTAAAATGTTTCCACAGTGAATTTTTAAATAATAAACTTTCTTATTTTAAAAAAGATTCATAAAAGAAAAAAAATACCATTAAACAGTTTCTAGACTTCTGTGAACCAACAATTGCATAGTATGATATTTAAGTTTAAATAAATATATATTTTATTTATACTTAAAACTATTTATTTTTGAAATTTTGTCAACAATGACTTAAAAAAACTCCTTTTAGATTTTTTTATTGTGTATCAAGACCAAAAGGTTTCCGTTTTTTTTTTTGTTAGCTAAATTCTGACTGTTTAAGTCTCGTTTTCAATGTACTTGTTTTTGTAACGTTTATGTAATAGTTACAAAAATTAATTAAACTAACATTTATTATAAAGCATCAAAGTTTTAGACTACTTTGTTTAAAAAATTTACCAAACCTCTATGACATTTTTTATCTCTACATGCTAAAATAAATCTTTAAATAGCCAATTGTGTGAACTAAATAGACAATTTTTATTTCAGTCTTTTTAATACTAATATTTATAATTAATATTTTTTCATTTAGATTTATTTACATAATAACTTTCGTTTTAGTAAAGCTTAAACAAGTTCTCGACAAGACGTTAAAAGGTATTTGTGGTGTGCAACTCGATAACCAAAAGGTTCTTTGTGCACTAGGTCCAGGACCAAATACTTTGAGCGTATTTTTGTCGGTTAATAAACTTTAGACAAGCTAAAGTTTTGTGTACTAAAATAACAATGCTAAAGTACTATATTTAAGTTTATACAAGATGATATTTTACTTTATTTTTATGAAACTCAAACTGTTGTTAAAATATTTTCTTCAACTTTTTAAACAAAGTTGCTTATACTAAAATATTAATGCTTTACAAAAATGAATAGAAAACTTCGCCTGCAACGTTTTTTATAGTTTTTAAATTCAAATTGTTAAAAACATCAAAAATTAAGATTTTTTATAATAATTTTTTACAATTATAAATTTAGTTTAACACTTATAAAATACTTATTTTCATTGAACAATCATATTTTTCTAGTTAAAAATAAAATAAAAAGTTACTAAGTTTAAGTTTTTATAATTTCGCAGCTACTTTTTTCAACGAATATTTTTTATTAATTTAATTCATTAATCGATAGAAAGAAGCGCTCAAAAAGTTTGGTCTAAGGCACCAGGTTACAAAAAACCTAACCTTTCATCGATTTTTACAGTACACTACATTAAATTTCTTTAAGAAAATTTTTTGATTAGAGTTTTAAAAAGTGTCAACTTATTGATCCAACTAATTTTTTATTTAGGAAATTACTTAATTATTAAGAACTAAGATATCGAAAAGTTAGTTATGTTTAATTCTAAATATCTTTTTTATAGATCTCACAAAAAGCCGTTTCGATAAAATTTATTGGAAGAAATTGATTTAGTTTTTAGTCAAACAAATATGAATCAACTATATTTAAATTAGTTGACTGGAATGCTTATTCGTTTACAATTCAACTGAAAATTTATTTTAGGAAATTCATTTAAATAAAATAAAAGTAGCAAAGATAAGTAATACATTTATTTTGAAGAAATTCTTTGAAGTAATAAGAATCAGAATTGATTTGAATTAGATAGAAACTGAATGGATATTATTGAAACTGGTATTATTTGGGTTAGGTTAAAAGTAATTGCAAATGTTTTAAGGAAAAAAAATTGTTGAATAAAATTCAAAAAAATAAGTTATAAAAGTTTGCTAGGAAAAGTTTATTCGAATGGGGATTCATTGGTTCAATTTAATTCCAGAACATTAATGAACGATTTTTTTACGCCTCAGTGTTAATACTGTTTGTGTGATTATCATTATTTTGAAGTTTATTGTCAAACGAAGGACCTAGGCATTAAAACTTAAGCCGCTTAAACTGTAACACACTAACATGAAAAGAAAAAACAAATTACAAGTGTTAAAATAAACTGAAAAAAACTCAAACTTTCATAACTAAAATATTCAGACGATTCTAAAGCTATTAATTTCCAAAACAATAGTTTTTTAAAATAAGCACCTCTTGTCAAAATTTTTTCAGAACCTGGCTCGAAATTCTAGGAACTTAAGTCAACCATTCTTCATCAAACAATAAATTTCAAAACGACATTTATTTCTAACTTTAGATAGAGATTTTCATCTTGTAGAATACTGATATCAACAATTATTCGTTATTCATCGTGTTTTTTAAGTTTTACCACGGCAAATTTAGTTTAAAATTACTTCAAAAATGTGGTAGCAACACTTTATAAATCTAGCTTACAAATCAAGTGAGCACCCAATAATTTTAGAATCTAAAGCCCCCAGCACATTAACAATAGACTGGCCAAAAAATCAATATTAAAAAGTACTAAAGATTTATAAGGGAAAGGTGTTGCTTACAAATCGGACTACTAATAAACTAGATACCACAAAATAAATCAATAGTTAAAGAGATGAACAAAACTAATGACTTATAAGTTTTACTGGTAGATATTTTATTTAAATCAAACTTTTTTAACTTTAATCGAAAGTGTTCAAGATTTTTGCAAGATACAAGTTCATTTGGAAGTTCGTTCCACATTTTTACCGTACGATAGAAAAAAAAGTTTTGCCAACCAATATTGTTGAAATGGTATTTGCATGTATAATTTCTATTATTACCTCTGAGTGGGTAATTATTTTTATAAGGTTTAAAAAAAGTTTGTGAATCAATAGTAGTTTCATTGTTAATTAGTTTAAAAAAAGGAATAAGATCAAATTCAAGTCTTCTGTACTCTAAAGTTTTTATATTAAGCTTTGTTAGTCTGTCTATGTAAGACGTGTATGAAATATTGCACCGATTAAAGATTAATCTTGTAAATTTTCTTCAAATAGATTCTAGTTCGTTGATGTCTTTTATAGAACATGGAGACCAACAAAGGTGTGTTGTATTCAATCTTAGGACGGATGTAAACTAGGTACAACTTTTTAAGAATTACCAAATCCGTAGATATAAAGCTTTTTAGAATTTAAAAAGATAAATTGATGTAGTACGGTAAATATAGTTAATGTGATGGTTCCATGTTAAATTACCTGAAATTAAAATTCCATTGTCTTTAAACACTTCAGTTTTAGGTAAGATTACATTGTTTATTTTAAAGACAAACGTAAGAATAAATGTACTTCTGTGAATATTTAAAACATGACATTTGCTGGGATTTAGATTCAATTTCCTATCTTTTAACCAATGGTAAATTTTATCTAAAGATTTTTGTAAAGCTAAGTTAGATTGGCTAAATATTTTTGTGTCGTCTGCAAAAAGCTTAATATTGCTATTAGGATCAACTTCTGAGGCTATATCAATTACGTAAATCATAAATAAAAGTGGGTCAATAACCCCTCCTTGATGAACTCCACTAAACATTGGTAAGGATTCTGAGGACGTGTTACCGATAACTACTCTTTGTGTTCTATCTGGAAGAAATTCTTTAAACCATTCAGCTAGATTTCTATTAATTTTGTATTGAGATAAAGTTTTAATTAACTTAAAATGAGAGACAGAGTCAAACGCTTTCTGAATGTCTGTATAAATTACATTGATAGATTTATTGGTAAAAAAAGATACTAACCATAAATGAAAGCAATCCAATAATTGAATACAGGAAATTCGTTTAGGAAGAAAACCAAATTGTTTCGGAAAAATAAGATTATTTAAAAAAATATGATTAAGTATTTTTAAAGAAATTGTATGTTCAAAAGATCTGCAAAAGCTACTAGTTAGTGAAAATGGTCTGTGGTTTAATGGATTATTTCTGTTTCCTTTTTTGTATATTGGTATAATATAAGTTATTTTCCATTGTTTTGGTATGAAAGATATAGCTAAAGAGCAATTAAAAATTAATGAGATTAGAAAAATAAGAGAGCAAATAAACTATTAGTTTACTTTTATTTATTTTGTAATTATGAATTTTGTTTTATAAGTGATGATTTTAGACAAACTTCTTTATTGTGTGTACTAGGTAATATATAAGTTAAAATTTTTTGAATTGAATTTTTTTATTTTATTTAGTTCATTTGTATATCATATTGTGTTTTCACTTAAATTATGTTTTTGTATATACATATATTTATATAATTTATCTTAAAGTGTTGAATATAAGTTTATTTTCCTTTATATCTTTGTGTGTCCTGTTTCAGTGGCTCAGGTTTTGATGCCTGAGTCCAACATTGCACAATAAACAATATAATAATAATAAATAGTTCGTTTCAAAAAATATGAAGCTATATTTTCTGCTGTTCTAAATTTTTTATATTTTAAATGATTTACAGATTCAATTATTTCATTATTACTAATAAAAAAATCTTGCATTTCAGGACAATTTTTATCAATATGTTTAAAATGTTCATCTTCATAATCTTTACTAAATACTTTTTGGAATGATTTGTTAAAACAAGAGGCTTTATCAACTTTAGAAGTTATGGTAAATTGTTTTCATTAAGTAAAAGAGGAAAGGAAGTTGTTAGATTTAGCTTTGATTTTACAAAAGAGTAAAACTTTTTTGAATTTGTATTTTGACAAAAGCTTTTTTCATGTTGTATGTCGAAATTTTTTACAGCATTTTGGTATGCTTTTGAAACTAGCTTGTGTTTTTTAGTAATCTGCTGATCTAACTTGCATTTTTTGTTTATATTTTGCTTTTCTTTTAGTAGCTTTTTTAAATTTGAACGATATATATATATATATATATTTTTAAGGTACAATTTTTTTGATTGCAAGATTAATAATGTTAACTAATTCATCATAAAACTCCTGTAATTCTTTTAATTTATTATAAATAAATTTCCAATCTATTAGTTTAAGAACTTTATATTTATTTAAATGTTTAAAGCATAAACTATTTTTTTATATTCCTTAACGTTACATATAATTTTCGAGTCATATTCTGATATAAATAATTTGCTCGTGGATTTCTAAGATTTAGGCTTCAGTTTTATACTAAGTTGATTTTCACTCATAAAAGTTTGTGTTTGCCTTTTTTTTTGAAGTGAGTTTTTATATTAAACCATCATAAATCAAAGTTTTAGTTGCTATGATTTAACATTAATTCTTTCCATTAAACTTTTTAAGCTTTTTTTGGATTTTTGTTTAGTTTTAAATAAAGATGTGCTAATGGTTGTAACTTATTGAAACACAAAAATAGAAATTATAAAAAAAAACCTCATTTTAAATTATATCAGTTGACAAATAGTATACTTATTCTTACATTATGTTCTTTATAATTAATAAAAATAAAAGTTGGTTAGTAAAGTTATTAATAATATAAAATCTTACTTAATAGTTTTTGTGTACTTAATTAAAACTGAAACAAGCCAAGCAAAAATACTTACATTTTTCAAATCAATAGTTTCTTAAAGAATAAATACTTAAACTATTTTCAATAGTAATTTAAAATTTATTTTTAGATTTAAAAAAAGACATTAAGTTGTTAGAGGGAGTAATTTTTGCTTCTAGTGATTAAAGAAAATTTAAAAATTTGTTATTAACTTAAAGCTAAATTATAATACTAAACAAATTTAAAATTAATGCAGTAGTTATAATTTAGTAGTTTGAAGTAATACAGTAAAAACTAACTTTAAAGTGTAGTAGTAAAAGTATAATAAAAATATATTTAAAATCTTTTATTTCAGTTCGGATAGCTTTGAAAAGCTATGTATAACAAAAAATAGTTAGATAACTAAAATAATAAAACATTTGTACTGTTTGCTAATTAACAAACTACTTTTTTAATTATGAAATATCTTGTTAGTACTTAGCTTGCTGTTTTAATGTAAACTGTTATAGATTTATAATTTTTTAATAGTACCTGTTTGGTTCAAAAATTACATAAATTTATTAGTAATCTATTAATTTGTGACACAGTAACAACTAACTATACTTATAACTAATGAGCTTCTTTACTTTAGTAAATTAATTCATTAAAAACTTCAATATATTTTTATTTAACCAAGTTAAATTCTAGTAATACACTTTTTTATAATTCAGCTGTGCAAAAACAACTAACTCTCGTAGTCTCTATTGATTTTATTGTATATATAGTTACTTAGTTTAACTTTAAGTAATAGTTTAGTTTTAGAATCTTCCTAAAAAAACATTTACGTATACTATACTTTTTTTAGAGATCTATAGAAAAAACAATTAAAACTACTGAATATTTATTACTTGTTATTTTATTAATTGGAATATAGTTTGAATGTAGAAAATAGTTTTTTTAGTTTTAATCATTAAAGTTGTTAGAAGTTTTAAAATTTTGTTTTAGTCTTAAAAAGAAGCAGTTAATTTTTGAATAGTTTGTTTTTTAAATACATAGCACTTTTAATCAGTTACCCTAAAACAATTTTTTGTAAATAAGTATACTAGTTTAATTTTATTTTCGATGCAACAGACCATTTATTTTAAAGTTTAGATTAAGTAGTCTTAAATTCTTTTGTTTTAAACGTTTATAGCGGTGTTCTTAAACCTTTTTAAAAGCTGTGCACATTAAGTAACTTATAAATACATTTTGTGCACATTAGACTAAAAAATATAACTTTTATTAAAAAAAGCGTTAAGTTTTTTTTTTAAACGTCTTAATGTATGAATAAGGGTTTTAGAGCTGTTAGTTTACGTTAAAAATAGCTTTTTATAATGCAAAACTACGAAATAAAAGTCTGTTAAAAAATCATTTACCTTAATTAACTTCTATTCACAGTTAAAATGATCTCTACGCACACTACTGTGCACAGGTATACACCATAAAGACCCACTGATTTAAGCAGTTTACTACCTTTATAGTACTAGTCGTATTTCTTTAACATCATTGTTATCAATTATGACTTATAAGTTAAAAATTTTCACTCAAATCTATCTAAAAACTTTATTAGCAATCCAATTGCATAAATGTATAACAAAAAATTTGGTTTAGTTTTTTCACTAATGTATAAACTGAATAACTCTTATTGTTTGGTTCAGAAGTAAAAAACTAAACATAGCATGTGTTTAACAATTTGTGTAACATATCTTTTTGTGTAATTAAACTAGTATACATACAAGTTAAAATATTATTAACAATTCTTACTTTTTAAAACCTTTTAAAACAAAAATTTAAAAATATTTTTGATTATAATTTATGATAATATCAAAATTATTTTATTATATTGAAATTAGATTCTGTCTATAAAGATTTTACATATATTTAAAAAAAAGTTTGTTAATGTCTATAAAAATATACTTTTTTCTTATGGCAATAAAACTTTTTAGTTAATTGATATGAAGCATAAATATCAAATAGTTTTGCTAACAGTAAGCGTGTTTAGCTGTTTCAATTTGATCCAATCTATCAGTGAAAATGATTTGAGGTTTAATAATTTAAAATTGTGTTTTCCAACGCACACAAAGAATCATTATGTCCTTGATGAGCTACCTGACTGTTCAAGTATATTTAAAAGCGATAAACCTGTTTCTTTTGAGGTTGATATTTATACTCCAAGTTCGGCTATAAAAGAATTAAAAGGATGGGCTTGCTCATTTCAATATGACGACGAACAAAAAACTTCATACCTTTTTTCTACAGGAACAGACCATATAGGTAATGGAATGACAAGAAATTTTGACTATCTTTATCACCATCAGTATAAAAAAAAGCATATAAATAGTTTTGAAGAGTTGTGTAGGTACTGGATAAAAAATAAAAAAGATCCGTACTATGGAGATCTAAAGGTAGATGGAACTGAGTCCGAAGAAGAAAACACGAGCTGGTCAACTAACTTGAAACACAAGGAATGGGCAACGATTTTTGGTAATTACGACAGAGTCTGGAATCCAACTTTGATAAAGACAAGTCTATTCTACAATTTAGTCCGTCAGAAAGCAACAAATATATTAGACCACAGTGTAACCTGTGACTTAAAAAAAGGAATATGTCTTTCGCCGCGCTATTTGTTTGTTTTGGAAAGTAGAATAAAAAACAATCAAGAGAAATGTACTGAAAGAAAAAAACCAATTGTGAAAAAAACTAGAGCTTTGATGTTTAAAGATGACAATGAAATTAATAGTTTTATTTCTGTACCTAAAATGGATCTGGTGTTTAGCAGCTTTGTAAAATGTCCTCAACACCTGCTTGATTGTTACGCAGAAAATAAATATGAAATTTTAATTTGCACTAGCAACCATTACATGATTGCAAGTAACAATTATAAAGAAGGATTAATAAAATTTCAAAACAAAGATGAAGAAAAAAATAGTGTAAATAGCAATTCTGCGGTTGAAAATGTTGTAAACATGTTATATGAAACTGACACAAGTATGTTTATAGTTTGTAAGTCTAAATACTCTTAGTGGTTTCAACTTAAATTAAAAAGTTACTGATTTACAGACATGACATAAACTTAAAAAAAAAAGTTGGCAGTTTCCTTTTCAACCCACTAATAACTTAGATAATTTTTTAGGCGTAATCTAAGCATAAAAGTAACTTAATTAACAAAAAAAATTCAAAATAACAATGTATCTTTTAATTTTTTTTATTTAATCTGATACACGAAGATATTTTATTATAAACGTCTCTTAAATCAGAAATAAAACGTAAACTTTATCTTAGACTTTTAATTCTCAGTAAAAACTCTCTTTAGTTTTGAGTTTATAAATACTTTACCTAATTGTTTATAAAAGCTGTTAAATCGATAAAAAGTTTAAAAAATTTCGTTTTGTCGCTTATTTTGCGAGTTTTGAACCTAAACCTAGAAGTTTTTATATAACTAACAAACTTGTTGAGTTTATAAATTTCAAGCACTTTTAGTATTAAAAGAACAATAACATACATATTAGCTTTACTCAAAATGTAATAAAATATACCAAGTCCAGTACTATTTTTACTAGACAACATGAATGTTGGAATGCAAAAAGTTGAGCATTATTTAGTTAAGGCTCAGTGTGAAAACCAAATACTTCACCTAGCCAACCTACATGCAACGCAGTATATAAATCCATCTGCTGTTCTAACTTCTTTGATTGGAAAAACAGTTTTCGGATCAATGAGTAGTGGTACTCTGCAAGAAATTCTTTGTTATACAGTTAGTAGTTATTACAAAAACAATTTAGAAAATATTGTATTACATTTCTTTAAGAAATTCTTTATACATGATTATTTTATTTGCTTGCTGACAAAGCTTTTGAAAGTACTTCAAGCAATAGTGATGTTTTAGAGTATAAAAACTTTGTTGATTTTTTTAGGTTTAATTTTTTCTGTATTTAGTATTGTTATACTTTATTTATATGATTATAATGACAAAAATCACCAAAAACGTTTGACATACCAGGAGATTTTGACAAACATAAATTTCATAACTTTGTTACTGTACACTATGTATAGTACTAGTGTTAAAGTTTAAGTATTTAACTTGGAGTAGTGTGAAAATCTCAGAAGCTCATATTTGAAAATAATATTTATTAAACTAAAATTTAGGACAACTTAAGAAAAATGATAGTATAATGCTTATTAAAATCCAATATTTAAACATAATGATTAAAAGCATATAATTTTTTGATAATTTAAAGGTAAATTCTACAATGCATAAATCACTTAAAGTCCGAGACCGTGTAGCTTCTATGCCAATATTTGATGTCTTTTTTAATGGTACGAAAAAAATTGCTCAATTAACAAACGATGGTTATCTTCGCCTTGGTTTAAGTGATTTTCTGTCTCAAGCTGAAAAGTCTGTGGTTGTTTTTGAAATAAACGAAAAGAGTTACGCATTTCACGATGGTTATTTACAGTTTAACTCTAAAAGTTCGGTAAAAGTTAAAAAACTTCATTTGATGCACGACAAGTTTGAATTTCACGGAGACAAGATGAACTATAAAGTAAAATTTTGTAAATTTTATGATGCAATGTTTATCTCTAAAATTTAATTTTTTATTAATATTAAATTTGTTATCTTTTATAATGCTAAAAATTAACAACAAACTAAAATACTAAAAGACTTTTATCATTTTTTGTAAAATAAATCAGAACTGTCAATTACAGATTATCGATATTTTCTAGAGAAAATTAAAAGATAACGTTAAGAAAAACTTTAGTTAAAGCAAAATCATATTTTCTAACAGATTAATAAACATATGTTTGCTGCAGCAACACCTCCAGCTGGGTTTGACAAACTTCATCAAGGTTTGTACGCCATGCAAACGCTTACTCACACCATGCTAGTTTCTAAAGGAATGGAACCAGCAAGCGTATCTGAATTTCTTAGCAAGCCATTACCCGAAGAAAAGTATCACAAGTTTCTTAGTGATATCAAAAGATTTTTTAGTATGGGTGTTGTTGAATTTTGTATAAAAATTCTTACTTCGCTTTGGGGAATCATCTTCACTGTCGGATCGACTTTTTATAGTTTTAGATTTGTTTACAATTATATCAGTGTGATCAGAACAAAAAACAAAAACAAAACTGAGGATACTAAAACAAAAGTTTAAGGTTGACGTCAATAGAAGACCAAACATATTGATTAAACTAATGAAGTTTTTAACAGAACAAAACATTAAACTTAAAAAGAGGTTTATTTGGAAAAATTTAAGAATATATTTTTATTTTTTTGCAAAATTTTTAGAATTTTTTATAGATTCAACCACAAAATATTAAAATATTTTAATTAAGTTGCTTATTAGCTTTTTAGTGATAAATGCTATAAAATACATGGTTTTATTTAACAAATTGCTTTAATTAAGTTTTATAGTCAAATCAAATTGTATTTTGCGATTTCGACAGTTAGCTATCGTTTTTTTTTACTGGTTAGTATTTTAAACTCGTAGCTCTAAAAGCATTAGCTTGTGTGTAACAGATATTAAAACTTTAACATATCTAAGCAAAACCTTATTCTTAAAAATATTAAGTCCTAACTTGTGTTTTATTACTTTTTTATAAAATGCATTTTTGTTTTCTTCTTGTCTTTTGTCTTTTTTTGTTTGATTTTTAGTTTAAGTGGCCCAGGTTTTAATGCCTAGGTCCAGTGTTTGACAATAAAAAATAATAAAAAACTAATATTATTCAGAAATCAACAAAAACCATAAATTAAAGATCTGTTTTTAAAGTCTAGTTTACATACAAATATATATTGCAAAAAATAATTGTAATTTATTGTATAGGTTACAATTGGCGTCCTTCAGGTAAATAAGACCAAGACAGTATTTACAAAAATAAATTTTACTAGCATATACATTTTATTTTTAAGGCAGTATTTATTAGATTTTAGTCTCACATTCTTAAGTTTTTGTCATTTAAATTTTATAGTGCATTTTATATAACAGTAGATTTAGAGATATTTTATAATTAAACTTGCATTAAAATTTTAAGAAGCAATACTCACATTTACTACCTGCCCCTTTTAAAAGCCCTTGAGGTTTAACCACAACCAGAAAGTATAGTTGGTTATGAAAACTAACAGGCAATATGGTTTTTTTTGAACTAAGTGTCATAGGGAGATTAAACAATAAGTCCACAAAGTCAAAAAAGAAGTAAAAAATTTAAAATCGACAAAGTCACTATAGAACTGACAAAATTTGAGTCCACAAAGTAAACTTGAATCAAAATATACGTGTTTAGTTAAAAGAATAGTTTAAAGTAAAATGCAATTATAACTTACAGTAGTAAAAAGGTTTTGTAAAATAAAACTTGATTTTAGTTTTAGTGATTTACTATAAAATTCTATAATTATTTTATGTATTCCAACTGAAACTGAACTATTTAACTATTGTTGAGAATAAAATTACCGACTACGATCCAAAAATTACTTTAAAAAGTAATCGATCACGCAATTTTAAATGAATTTAAACTAGACGTCTACAAACTGTGACCCGTGGACCTAATTTGGGTCACCAAGTAAAAATTTCTGACCTGCGACATTTATTTTAAATTAGAAATAATTTGTGCGAAATAAGCTAATATTGAATTTTTTGTAATGCATATTTTTTAAAGTCATCTTGATTTAATTCTTAGTAAACCGTTAGAATACTTTCATTACAATTTTATTTTAAAAGGCAGTTTTTAAATGTTTTTTGTACAACTGCTTTTTTTGAAATTTTGTTGCCCGTGAAGAGTTTTTTATAGTATATCTGGCCTGTTATAATACCGAGCTTTAATTTAAATTTTTAGTTAGATTCAAACGTAATATAAGTTTGAAAATATTCATAGTCATTTAAATATTTTAAGATAGAATATTATTCAAATCTTAATTAACTTTGATTTACGTTCTAATAAAAACATTTCTAAAATTATTTTAAATCAATTTAAACATTCAACTAAACTTTATAACTTTGAATAAAGACTGGTTTAATAAAATACTTAAAATCTAAGAATTTTAGCCATGTTAACAGTGTCAATTTACAAGATATTCCTCATGAGTACGAACCCTTCATCCAAATAATGTTGCGTTTAAAATACGTACTTTAAAAAATTTATTAAAAAATTCTTTTAGTAAGAAAGTATAATGAAATATAAAAAGTTTTATATTAAAGGTAAACTAACATAGAATAGTATCTGGCTACAATCAGTAAGTTGTCCGTGAAGTTTTTGATAAAAGGTTACTTGGAAATTATCGGTAAACTAGCCATTATAGGTAAATGATATCTGATAAATTTTTTTTCTTGGTAAACTTTAAGATTTTTGCCTTAAATAATTGTATACACATTTTTATTAGAAACCCTTTAAAAACCTGACATAAATTCAAATTTTTTTTCTTTTATTGTTCTGAGTGACTAAATACTACATTGAAAAGTTTTTAAATTAAAGCCGTTATTACAATTTTTTTTATTTAGTTAATAAAACAATCTGTACTGAACTTAAACTACAAGATAAAAAGTATATTAAAAAGTTGTTTATTAAGTTAAAACACTTATTAAGAAAACTATGAAAGCCAAAAAATAAAGTAGCTATAACAGAAAAAATCATAATAATGAATTTTTATGTTTAGTTTTAAGTGATCTATAATTTATTTGAAATATTATTGACTTTAAACATATTTAAATAAGTCATTTTGTAAAGAAAATATTGACCAGCATTAATGAGTATATACTTACTGTTAATTACAAGCTGTGTTCGAAGTGCATATCAAAGAGGAAAAAATACTGTATATATCAGTTTTTTGTTTAATGAAACTATATAAATCAGCCATCTGTTTAAACACTAGTATTAAATACAAACTTTTTTTTTAACTTAGAAGATTGTTAAAATATTTGTTAGTTTTACATTTTAATTCTTACTTTTTACGCAAGTTTTCTAAAAAAAAAAGTAATACTAATGTTGAAATATATTTTAATTTTTCAAATACCATAAAGTATACTTGATTTATTTTTTACCTACACTTCATCATATTATAATTATTCATGTATTTAAGTTTTGAATAATTAATACTACTTTTTTAAAAGCTTTAAGTTTTAAAATTTATACAAGTGTTTGAATTCCCTTAAGTTTAAAGCTTGCTTAATTTTTTAAACTTATAGTTTATACAGTTTATTTATAAATAATCCATAAAAGCAAAAAGTATGAAATGAGTTACTTTGATGTAAAACAGTTAACATAGTTTACTTGCAGTTTAACGATAGCTGCTTGGTTGGTCATGCTTAACCGACCCCTGCTTTAAGTGAGATTTTAGAAAGGGAAGATATAAATTGACACTATCTTCTCCTCTTCTCACTTTAACTAATCGTTAGATGCAACACAAAGAAATCAATCCATCCGTGACGTTTTTAAATTTTGTTTTAGCTAAAGATCATAAAGAAACAGAGCCTCCTACTGAATTTAAATACCAGGCTGTTAGGTATAGCTTTCATTTGACAGCCAAACATTGCTGATAGTACATGTATTAAGGTTATGATGGTTAAGAAAATTAAACTTAACATTTGTTTTAGAATTTTCTACAGGAGATACCTGATTATGACATACAGCTTGATCAAGTTTCAATAAGTAGTACGTCATACTCCGGAATCGGCTGTCGTTAAAAATCATCACTAGATAAATACTTTGAAAAAAAAATTAGTAGTTAATAAGAAATTTTGATGAGTATTTTTTGTTGGTAAAGTACATTTTACTATTTGAAAACTAGTTTTGATCTTGATGTTTAGTTTTATTTAGCTTTATAGTTAGAAGTTCTATGGAATTATTGTGTTGAAACAAAAAGGCTCGTTAGTAAGCGCATCTACAACAGTATACATATAACCTTTATTAGTTCTACTATTTTTTTTTTTTTCTTGTTACTATAAAAAATATATTTTTAAAACAAAATATTTTAAGTTCAGTGTATGAACGCGTTAATTTAGTTTGTTTTATGATGTAATAATTGTAATTTAAATTATAGCTATCTACTGAAGCGAGTCGTGCGAAAAGATGAAGATTATAACTTTTTGCTCCTTAAGAAACGTTTTTCAGACAATGAAAGTATGTAGAGTTTCTTTGTACGTGTAAATAGATTTATAAGATTTTATTGAAAATATTTTCCTCTACACTGATAAAAATACTGAAATACTTGCTTATACTATTTAGATCAAAAGGTTTTAAGATTTGACAAATAATAAAACATTTATAATTTGTTTTTTAAATATGCTTCTACAGATGAGTTATAGTTTATACAAACTTTTGATTTTAAACACGCCTTAAGTGTGAGAAAATACTTTATAAATGTTTTAAGTATGTTTGTTATAGAATTTATTGTTCTATATTTTTTAAATTTTAAAGCTTGCATTAAACAGTTTGTTGTTTAGTTTATTTTATTTCATATACAAGCAAAAAATGTTTTTTTTATATATTTTAGTTAATAGGTATAACTAGTATTTTTCTTAAATATCAAATGAAACTCAAAACTTTTTAAACAAAAGTATGTTTTTATATTTTAGACCTTTGTTATAATTCTACTAAATAAAAACAATATTTTTTCTTAAATGTTCTTTAAAAGTAAGTATAAGGTATTTTAGACAAGTAAGCTATGAAGGAAGATTATATTTAAAAAAATTTTTACTAAAATTATTGTTAAAGAAAACTTTTTTTTAATGATACTTAATTAACTAATTCCGTAATGCTAACAAAAACATTGGGTAGTAACAAAAAATAATTAACATTACTATTTTTTTAATTACATTATACTGTCATAATTTTGTTAGTATGTTGGTTACTTTTTCTTGTTACTGCCCGATATTTTTGTTAGCGTTACGGAAAAAATTAATTTAGTATCATTAAAGTATAAGTTTACTGTAAACAACAACTTTAGTAAAAACTTTTTAACTTAAAAGCCTTCCTTCATAGGTTACTTGCCTAAAAAGATTTTAAAAATACTTTATCGGTACATACTTACAGAACAGTTACTAGTAGGATTTTTTATACGTACGCATTAGATATGTTTTAACTGATACATATTGCAAAAATTTCTTTAGTTTAGCATTTACCTTAAAACTCTTTATTTCAGGCATTTGACCTTTAAAATTAAAATAAAAACTAAATATATGTTTAAATACAGAAGTTTTTTTAAAATTTATTTAACTAATACTATTTTTAAAAACAAAGGTTTAGTTGTAGTTTTTTACTTAATTGAATAAGAACAAATATTTATTATTTTCTTAAAAAAATAATCAGAAAACTAAGTTTTGCTCAGAAAGCTTCCACTGACGAGCTTTACAGCGAGCCTAGTTTGCTGAATGAAGAAAGTAAAAATACGTAATATTTCAAAATTCAATGTTTCAATCAAATACTTATTATGATCGAAAAACACTAATCAATTTTTTAGCCAAAAAAACATAAGTATCAAATTAAAGCACTAAGCTTTTATATTCGCGTTTTAGCTAAAAAAAAATTGTCAAAGCTTATAGATTAAAAACTGAATATAACTAAAAATTTAAATTGGTTAAAAATAAAAATAAAACAAGAAAACTAGAGCAGTTTAAAAATTGTTAGCTTTTATAAGCTGTGTCAAAAGTTAGTATTTTTGTTACATTTACATTTATTCGCTACCATTTAGAACAACAGTGTGAATCTTTTATTTTTGACGTTTTGATTATTTAGAAATAGCTAAATTAAAAAAATTACTTTTTATTTTCTAGTAGATAAATAGTTAACAAACACATTTTTTATACTTTAATTAACTGTAATTAATCACTCGTAATTTAATTTTAAAGTTTTGATCTAAAACTTTAGTTTGGCTATCCAGATATTAACACTTATTTTTCAAATTGATATAAAGCTTAGTAAAACTAGATATATTGTCAAACTATTTAAACAACAAAATAATTTGTTGTACTTGAATTTAGTAAGTGTTGATGATTTAAAAGCTTTTGTATGATCTTAAAACTTTGTTTAGATTTATAACAACGCAGAAAATTTTTGTGGGCTTAACAACAAAATACATATAATTTTATATAAAGATAAGATAAAAAGTAATTTTTATTAGAACAGCTGACAAAAAACGTCTGTAGTTTACAAACTTTTAGATCTGAAATCCTTATATGTGGTATGAATATATTTTTAATTGAACAAAAAAAAAGCTCAAAAATTTGGTCCAAGAATCTGGTTTACGAAAAAACCTTTCGGTTATCAAGTCATACATCAGGATACAGTTTAGTGTCATGTCCAGGACAAAAGTAAAAAAGACTTCAAAAATTCTCGTTTTTTGTTTAGCTGCAAAACATCACAAATGTTATTGAAAACATCCAATCAATTAAAACGATAATAACAGTTTAAATAATGCTTATATTCTTATAAGCAGCAAAATTAACTTATCAATTTTTTATATATTGTTTATTAAACGACAAAAATCGCTAAAGTTTGGCCTAAGGACCTGGTGCATGAAAAAACCTTTCGGTTATCGAACACCAGAACAGTTTAACGTCATGTCTAGGACTATATTATATACTATTTAAAAAAACAATAGTTTTATTATACCTATATTGCATTTTTCTCATATATAACGTAAAAAATAATTGGTTGAAAACAATATAATGTAAAATGTTTTACTTTTTTTTGTTAGTTATATAAAATTGATTTTTAAAAAAGCATATGATACATTTATAAGTTTAATTAAAAAGCTTTATAAATCTTGTTACATAATAGCTTTCAATTGATTTTTTGAAGTTGCAATTTTCAAAATAAATAAAAGATTTTTTTATTTTAATCTTGTTTTAGTTTAACGTCTTCTTTTAATATTAATTTGATAATAAAACTTGAAGTGAAGTTTTTCAATGTTTAACTAATTCAAAACCATTGTTTTAACTTATAAACAAAAATATTTTCAGTCGTTTAATGCTACTACTCATTTCAGATATTTAAAAATAATTGGCATGTACTTATAAAAGTACTCATAAAAATTGCGTCATCAGTCTTGTCGGATAATGACGTACTCCTTTGCTTTATCATGTAGTAGTACGTCATACTCCGAACACGACTGTGATGAAAAACCATCATTATTTTGAGATATATTTAAAAGGTGATATTTGTTTTAATAAACTTAATTAAATTACAATTTTACTTGGTAAATTGTTTACCTATTTTATTTCAAAACTAAAATAAAATTAAGTACTGTTAAGTTGTAAAACTATTTACCTAACTTTTTTTTTTTTTTATTTAGGTTTTGCACATTTTTTACCTTATTATATATTTTTTAGACGATATAATTAAAGAGTAATATTTTTTTACATTCTTATTTTTTTCTACAATAATACTATACGAAAAAAGTTGAAAATTAGCTTAAATAGTTAAGTTAATTTGTAAAATTAATATAAGTAATTTGCAAAATAAAAACTCAATTTTTAGTCTAAAAAAAAAACTTCAAAGTATATTTTCTAGTGCATCAAACCTAATTTAAGTTAGCAAAAAACTCTATTTCCTTGCTAGATTTTCATTTTGTTTTACATTGAATAATAAATTTTACTTTAGCTTACTTTTTGTTGTATGAAAAGAC
The DNA here is from genome assembly GCF_965202585.1 of Thalia democratica. Lineage (NCBI taxonomy): Eukaryota > Metazoa > Chordata > Thaliacea > Salpida > Salpidae > Thalia > Thalia democratica. The sequence goes on along the minus strand of NC_139168.1, from coordinate 51,724,557 downwards.
TATCATCAGGAAACGATGTTTTGCTACATTACATACTTAGCTTTCTAACTAAAATTAAAAAATATTTTATATAGAAATGATGGTAATCTAACTTATTGCTCAATAAAAAATAGAATTTAAAAAAATCGAGTATTGATCAAACTTAGGTAACTAAAAACGACATTTGTTTTATAATATGTTGTTTTTATTCAGCAGAAAAAAATCTGTGTAAAGGCAACTATATTACTAAAAAAGTCTTTTAAAACAGTGATAAATAAAAGTATATTTTTAGTAGATACTTTAATAACTTTTTGTTGATTTTATGAAGTTTGTGTACAGTTTCGTAATTTATCTTACACAAAAATTTCAAATTTGCTTAAAGATTTTCTAGGTTGAAATTAAAATTAACTTTAGTTTTATTGTGTTTAGGTACTCATTAGTATATTGTTAAAGTATAAATTTTTTGTTTGCTTAAAAATATTAAACTTTGTTATACTTAGGTTTTTAAAGTTAACCAGTTAAACTGAATTTGCTTTACCTTTGTTTTAAATAAGAATAAAAAAAAAACAAAAAAAACTTTAAGCTAGTTTTAATCGTGCTCTATAGTTGTCTACTTTAACTTTTTTTTATTATAACAAATATTATGATAATTTAAAATAATTCTGACTGAAATAAGGTTTAAAGAATCTTTTTTTTAAGTTCAAAATACAAAATAATTTTAACAATTAACTTAATTTATTTTTTGCTTTAATATATTTTTACCTAGGTAAAACTAAAAATAATTTCACACATTGTAAATTCAAACAGTTTAAATTGTTAAATTAATTTTTGGCTTGCACAATATAGTATATTTACATTTCTTAGCAGTTTCAGTTTATTTAATTAAACTTAAATGGTATTTACTTTGACTTGAATTGTTCTATTATCATAACAATTTAGGTAGAACTTTACACGTTTTTTTATTTTTAAACAAAAAAATACATACTTTATAAAATCTGTTAATATTTAAACATAATGATAACTTTTTTGATAAATAGTGTAAAAAGTTTGGTTTACGTTTATCAACAGTAATACTCTTTTTTCTAAAGTTTTTTTAATAATTTATTGATGACTTAATTAACAATTTAAAAGTCAAACGGTTTTAAACAGTTCTTAACGTTTTAAAACATGTATAAATTGCATGTATTGAAATCAATATTATGTGAGTGCAAACTTAGTTTTTTTTTTATTAGAGTAAAAATATATTATTGTACCGCATACGTCTTTAAAATTTTCGATCATATATCGTAAAAAAATCAATTTTTTTAAATAGAAATGTTAAAGTTTTCAACTACATCCGAAATTCAAACTAAAAAAATAAGTATACGTAAATGATAGAAACAGTTTACTTGACCATTTTTTTATTCTTCAAGTTTTTATATTTGCAGGCTGAGAACAATGGTTTACATTTGGTTGTATCACTAAATTAAAAAAAAAATTAAGCGCAAACTTTGTTCTGCTTTTGAGACTATTTATACAAAGTAAGAAACAGTTAAGCTTCTATACTGTCCCAGAGCTGCTACCTTTACTGCCAGTCAACCGTGTATGGCAACCAAGTGTGACAGTGATTATCGATCCATATCCTTTTTTAAATAGCCACGTATAAGGTTATTTAGATGGTAAAAAATGTATAAATTAAAAGTTTTGTAAATGTTTTAAGCTAAAACACTCATACATGTTCAATTTCAAACAAATTTATTTAAAACCAAAAAATTAAGCAATATTAAGTATATTATAAGTAAAGCATGGGGTGTAAATTTTAACTTGAAATAATTTTTTTTTACTATAAGAGATTTACTATTTTTTAACACTTAACAATCTATTATAAAGTTTTAATCTATTTAAAAGTTTGTAAAAATCAAAAAAACTTGTTTACTCAAATTTATGATGCAAATAGAAAACTGATTATTTTAAACATTTTTAAAATCACAAAAAAAAGGTCAGTGGCAACTATTTACTAAACTTAAATATTGTCACCTAAAGAGCGACAGTTGTAACAAAGGAGAAAATTAAGCATTATTATGTGTCTTTGGGTATAGTGCTTAAAAGCAGATAAACGAGGCATAAAAGTTAACGTAGTTTAAAAATAGTTTAAAACACCCTTTTTAAATATAATTAGAAATTAAAAGATAAAAACTCAGACTTCAATAGTAAGTGGAAACTTTTAGTACGAAAACAAAAAAAGTTTTAATTAAAATACGACTATCTTCTTCTTAAATAAAATTTTCAAGATTAAAAAGTTAATAAAAAATTCTCGTTACACCAAAGAAAATAAATTAACATTAATTGCCAAGTTATTCTAACTCTTATTTTAAACAAGCTAGAATTTTTATGCAGTGTACTCATGACGTAGTAACGCTTACAAACTTTAAATTAACATGTATGTCTGTTAATATATGCTTTACTTAAAGAAAATGACTGATGAGCAATTTTGATTTTATAAACCTGTAAAAACGGTTGTATCACAAAACATAATATTTTATCTAAAACATATTCTGGAACCTATAAATTCTTTTAGAAAGCATCTCTACTTTAGTATATTCTTAACAAAACAAGTATATAATATAACTTAAATTTATAACCTTAATCATTTAAAGATAATTTTTAGTAAGACTTAAACTAAATTCAAACTCTTTTTGAAATAACTATAAGACTTTTATATAACCCAAGCTAAAACTAGAGCGCTTTAAAAAAAAATATTTACAGTGGGTACTTCGAATTGAATCCAGCATAAATACGTACCATAATTGAAATGTATACCTTACAGTTAATATTCTCACTGAGTTTCATGAAAACTAAAAAGAAGCTAAAACTTCATTAGATGATCTTTTTAAAAACTACGCAAAGGAATAGTTAAAGTAGTCTACGAAAAGCCAGCGACTCTTTTAGATACCGATTTTTGTGTTTAAAAATTATTAGACTCTTTTAGAGTTTACGATTTAAAACTGCTTAAAAATCGAGAATAGAACTTTAAAATAAATAAATGCACAGAATTTCAAGAACAGAGTCTAGACTATCTATCAAAAGCTTGTGACAACCTTGAAAACAAGATCAGCAGTCTTGCTTAAATAAAAGATATTATTAAAAAAAATATTACTTTTATACTGACAGTTAAGAAAGCAAAATATAATGCTATGCTATTACTGTTTAGACTAAAAGTACTAAATTAAAAGGATACAGAAGATACGGAATATAAACAGTATAAAAGCGATGAAACAGTAGATGGTATAGAAGTGTTATGGAACTAAAAAAAAACTCTTAAGCTAATACAAAATTAATTATGATATCAAACTCTTTTTATTTTTCCAAATAAAATACAGAGTTTATGTTTTATTAATAATGGCATATGAAAAATAGTTATACTATTTTATTAAAGTATTAAAAGTTCAGATTTAATTTCGATTTATTTACGGTTTATTATGCAGTATTCAACTAAAAAAAGTAACCTTTAGTTGAGACTATTAAAAGAGTTTAGTTGTCACGAATACAGTAGTAGAGAATGTGTGGACACCGAAGAATATTTAAACTCTTCAGGTGCAATCGAAAGTACTTCTTTGGTTAATAATGAGTTCAAAAAAGCCTACATATACTTAAAAAATATTAAAGAAGAAAAACAGGCGTCAAATGAGTTTGCATGATACTTTTAAAACACAGTTGTTTTTATCTTTAACTAACTATGTGAGGATCATGTTTTTGTTAGTTATTAAAATATCACAAAAAATTTTTTTTTTTTTTTCATTACACACATTTTTGTTTGAGTGTTACCAGGGGCGTGTCTAAGTTTGTTATATTTGCTTGTTTAACAATATGTTTTTTCCATAGAGCTTTTAACAAAATTTTTTTTAGAAAATAAGGTAAGTGCCTACTATTGCAGTATAACATTTGTTTATTATTGTAAAAAAAAGTATGTACTTATAAAATTAATTATGCTTATCGTTATGTTATTTTTAATAATGTTTTTATAGGTGTCAACAAGCTTTTGCTTTTTAATCAGCTTTCGTTGAATATTCTTAGCTTACTTTTTTACAATAGTTTTTCGAAGTATATTTGTAAATATACTTTTACAAAATATCAATTCCTTATACAGCTAAATTTCCAATTTAAAAAAACTTATACCTGTGCAACATATATAAACTATATAACTGCGCAAACTAGGTTTAAAATGTTTTATTATCAGAGAATAGTTGATGGAATATAATTTGTCAAAAATTGTTCTGATTTTTATTTATTTTGGACTTGATATTTTAGACAACTTTTAAGAAGTTTTTATATATATCATGACAGTTAAGAGAAATAATTTTTATAAAAGTTGTTATTAAGTAAACAAATAGTGATATCTCCAATAAAGCGATATTTTTTATTAAAAGATAAGTTGAACACTTTTTGTTTTAAATTTTATAGCCTATTTTGTTTAACTACTGATTTATACGAATACTTTTATTAAAAATTCTTATTAACTTGTTATAATTTTTTTTTCTTGAAATACATAATCTAACCATATACAATATTCTAATAAACTTATATATTGAAAAAATGAGTTTTAAGACCTTGAAATTAAATTTTATCTTTAAATAAGTTAAAGTATCTTCAAAGGATAAAGAAACTTAAAATTGGTTAAATTTTAGTAGTTAACAACGGAGAAAAGCAGTAGTTTCTAAATCAAAAACAGTGCATGTACTTCTTTTATTGGTAGGCATTTTCAAATATTTTTGAAAACTTTATGAATTTATTTTTTCCAATTGCGATTAGGCTCTCAAAAAATATGAATTTTCAATGACATCACAATTAATTAAAAAATAAATTAAAAAAAACAGACGACCGCTGGTATTGCACCAGCATAATTTGAAACTTATGATTTCTAATGTTTCATTTCGTGAATTAAACATTGTTTATTTAAACATTTAATAAAAAATTACAATAAAATATACTAACAGTTATAAGTTTTGTATCAAACAACGTAGTTATTGAATTTTAAAATATATTTCTTATTTTTCTATATATTTATATCTTTCTTATATTTCTTTTTTTTTTAGGGGTTAACGGGCTATAGGAAAACAGTCTAAACACATCTCTGGTGCGTACTTCTTAAAGTACATACTTTAAGAAAGGCCTTACTGTACTTTCTCAAAAGTTAGTATAATAAAACAGTTTATTTGTAGTACTATCAATTATTTAGTAGCACAGTATTAAAGAAAATATTTATTAAAATTTCAAATAAAACCAAATAGTCTAAGAAAAAGTATACTTTTCAAGATAAAAGTTATGTAAGTAAGTAAGGTAAAACGATTTTTGTCTAAAACTACATTTATTTTTACGCTAATTAAGTTCTAGACATAATTCTAAAAAATAATTTGTTGTAAATATAGTTAGTATTTTTACATCTTTCTAAAATTCAATTAAAATTCGAGTAATAGTAAAATAAAGAGATTATTTAATAGTTGATAATTTAGTTAGGTTTTAAATTAACTTTTGTAAAATACTTTTGTTAAAAAAACTTTTGTAACCGACTGTTAGAGCAAGGCGTCGAGCCCCGGCCTATTGACCCGCAATGCTCTGCACTCCGTGACAGGTCTTGTCCCACTGGACAAGTATCGTCCTCAAGTGTACGACAAGTTATGAACTTACAAATTGTATATCAAAACTAAAATCTGTTATTTAAAACAAAAATATTACAGACATAACTAACTTACTCTATAAAAAAATAACTTTTTTATCAGGAACAGTGTTATAAAATAATTAAAACTAGAATAAAATTTTATAAAGAGAATTTCAATTTTGAATTAAATATTAGTATAGATGGAGTTCTTACAAGTTTTTCTTTTAAATTTTAAACTCTTTACATTTATATATCTATTGGTAAAAAAAAAATTCAAGTAATTTAATCTATAAAAATTGAAATTTCACTAAAAAAATGTTTAGACTTATACAATTAAATTAAAATATCTTTAAATTTATTTAAATGTTTGCCTGATGGTGCAGGAATTCTAATGATGGTTTCAAAATCTCTTTGAGTTGAAAATTTAAAAAAACCTAGAATTAACTTTTTGGCCAACAGATATACAAAATAAAACAACTTAAAAACATTAAAATACCATTAAATGATAAAAGAATAAATTGCTAGGTGGTGTAGTTGTCTAAAGATGATTTTGAAAACTCTCTAAATTGAACTTTTCAAGGTTTAAACCCAGTGGGTTGACACATAAATAAATAATATAAATGTTTAAGTACAAACACAACATTATTATATAGCAACATAACACAAAAGCTTCACACAACATCATTATATACAATAAACTAAGTAAAATAAAACTTTAGTGTTTATATTGGACTTTTTTAAAGTTAAATTGAACTTACTAGTTGAAAAAAATATTCAATCAAAAGTTGAATACACTAAGTATTAATTTAAAATCGGAACTAAGAGTATCTTAGTAAAAAATTTCCTAGAAAAAAATGCTACTTTAAAACTTTTGCCTATTATGACGTCACAATTAAAATTTTATTTAAAATGTTTTTCAGCTGGGCAAAAACAAGCATTTTTTGTTACTGCAACTTTTTAATCTTTCAGTGTTATAAGTTAAACATTCATTGTTCAAAGTTTGTCAAATAACCAAAGTCCAAAACAAGGTAAATAAACAACATTTTTAGTGATATTTTAAGAATCTTTTTTTATTAGGAGGTTCACAGGAAACCAGTCAAAACACGCACCTGTGTACAACTGCAATCCTGATACGGTTGCGAATTGAACTCTTCGACATAAACACTAATTACAGTGGCTTTTTTATTAGAGTTTGTCATTAAATATTAAAAATATTGTATCACAGGTCTAGAGAGTTCTTTTTATTTTAGTAATAAAGACTTCTACTTTTCAAATTTTCTGTTAATGTTTAAAACTAAAGTTAGTTTTCCATTTTACAAGGCACATTGCATGTCAAATGTTTTACAGAAGAGATTGCCAAGTTAGCTCTAATCTATAAAGAAAAAAATGTATAAGGAGTATAATGCACGACATGATCACAACTTGAAACGATACTTAATAATATATAAGAAAAACATTAAGTACTAAAACAATGTATATTACCAAAGCAGCTTGTTAATTAAAAAAAAGTTTTGAATGAAAATCATTTGTTTAACCTTAACTTATGAAAAGAAAAAAAAAGCTAGAAACTTTAGAATAAACTTACCTTTTTTTAATAGACTCTTCGATATTTTATATTTAGTTTTAGTGTATTCAAACACCATAGCATACTAATTATAACAAATTAAATTATCCGAAGTTGGTTTTGAATTTACTGCTTATGTTGTTGAAACCTGCTAGAGGTTTTTAAAAATTTACCTTGACTTAATCACAAACGACCACTCCTGTACGAAAAACCAAATGCTAAGAACATCTACATCAATAACGGCTAAGTCACGATAGAAAAACGAAGAAAAAAGCAAAAGTAGTAGAAAAATTTATTCTTAAATTAACTAAAAATATATAAAAATAATTTTTTTGTTAAAAACTTATTTCTCAAAATGTATTAAAAAAATTGTTTTAAATACATATTTAAATATAGTTTACTTAACGAAAGTCATTATCAATTAAAATAAAAGAAAACTTAAAACTTTATCAACTCTGTTTAGTGAATCTGTAAAAACAAAACTGGCAAGATTTTTTTTTAAATCTTTAAAAAAACTTTCTCTAATTATGTTAATTCTATAAACTAAATATCAGAAGCTTTAAAAAAAAAAGTTTCTTTAGTTGCTTAATATAAAACAATCATAATAAGTATTAAAATCCCGCTAAAAGGTCTTGGACAAGACGTTAAACTGTATCCAAAAGGTGTATGACTCTTCGTGCACCAAGTCCTAGGACCAAATATTTTGAGCGTTTTTTTATCGTTCAATAAATTAAATATAAGTCGAAACTGGTTATGTGTACTTGTGCATAAAATTTATAACAAATCGATTTTAATAATAATAAATTATAAACACAGTGATCCAATAAAAATAACAAGCAGATGATAAATAAAATTTGATGAATTTGCTTCGCTGAGATCTTTATTAACAAACAATTAACTTGAAATATTGAATACTTAAATAATAAGTTTAAACAAATTAATATAAACAAAATAAAAAAAGATTAATAATAAACAAATAATATTAAATAAACAATTTGTTTGTGTGTCTCTCACTCAGTTATATATATATTTTTTTATTTAGATATTAAGATTCAAATTAAACTGGAAGCCTGTATTTAAATCACAGATAAATCGTGCTTTGATACCTTCTACGAAAAATAGAACAGCAAAAGGTTTTTACTGCAATTTTATACTTAGCACCTAACTACCTTGTTACTTTACATTTAAATTATATATAAATTCTTAATTTATTATGTATTAAAATAATTGTAAAAGCTTTATATAATTATAATACTTAACTTTTTTTTCTAACCTTACAATGAATGATCTTACTTACAATGGTATATGCATCTAAAACTTTAATGGTTTTGAACACAATATAGAAACGTAATTATCACTTAAAATTAAAAACACTTACCAATTAGTATCTCTTGAATCTGGATGTAAGTAGTTTAGATATTGATTTGTATTTTTATTTACTTTTATCATAACTTAGTTTCAATCATTACTCTTGTTGTCGTTTTACTCATTTTAAAACAATTTTTAACAGTCAGATTTAATAACATATATTGTACCTAACATAAACTATTAATCTATAACTATGACTTATCTTTAGAAAACACACACATTCACAAACTTTATCTTCTATTCTTTATTTGCAGTATTTATTTTGTAAAGATTTCCGTTGAAGTGTGTTAACTCGTTTGACGCACAAAAACATATAATAATTCAATAAGGAAAGAGTACTGTGAAATTTTTTTATTATGTTTTATATATTCCAGCGAATTTGCTTCGCTGAGATCTTTATTAACAAACAATTAACTTGAAATATTGAATACTTAAATAATAAGTTTAAACAAATTAATATAAACAAAATAAAAAAAGATAAAATAAATTTTGCTTCTCATATTTTCGTCTGCTTCAGTTTCTTAAATTATTGATTTTCCCTTTTTTTAGTCTTTTGTGTATAGTAGATCGCCATTTGACGCGGTCATTTGCAAGCAACGAAGTATCAGTTCTTATATTCAAGCTTTTTAGATCGCGCTTATATACGTTTTTAAAACGTAGTACTTAAATAAGCAGTTATAATAAGAAATTAATTCTAAAATAACCACTTGATCACTACTTTTGCAACTGTAAGATTTAAAGAAACTCTCCACTTAACAACAAATGCAAGCTTGAACATGTAATATATTAAGCCAAAGTTTTAACTGGCAGTAATAACCGTATAGCATACATTGACTCCACCTAAAGACCGTTTAAAACTAGATTGTATATGCATATAGCTTTTTTCGAAAGTTAAACAAAAAAACAACATTAGGTTAAATTTCTTAAAGTTATACACAGAATAAGTTAAGTATTCTATACAAGGGAAAGTTAATTTAAACCACAAAACATATGCACAATATTACGCAATTCAGAAAGATAAACATAGCTTCTGCTGATATAAAAAATACTTAAGAAAATATTTTTCAAAGTTTGTTGTCCCGAATTCGCAGAAAATTTTTAGCTAAAAGTTTAGTATTTATTTAAGTAAATCTTGTTCGTGCTTAATAAAACTGCAGTTTTTCACGTCTATAAGGTCCAATACGTAGCCCTAAGTTGTAGTTAAACGTTGTAATATATATTCTAACATGGTAAATCGTATAAATTATCTGAACAAAAAAACGACTTCCTAGCATTTTTATATTTTAAGCTAATGACATTTAAAACTTTTATTATATCGGTAACTTTAATAGCACAAAAAGAAAGTCAAATACTTTTTTATCATTCTTAAGTTAGTCTTATCTTGTGAATTTTTAATTAAGTATTAAGTCTTTCTCTACACTAGTTTCATGATAAACTTAGTTTTAAGGGTTTGAATAATCAAAGTTGAAAAGTTCAAATGGTTTCTAACAGAAGAAGCAAAATAAAAGTGAAAAACTACTTTTTTTTTTAATTTAACTGTTGCTACAGTTTTCAAGCATTCTTTCTAAACTTTAACAATTTAGCATTTGTTTAATAATAAGCAGTTTGTTGTCAAAAATTTAAGGAAAACACAAACTTTCTATAATCAGCACACAGAAAAGACAAAATTTTAAGGTTTCGATATTTTGACGAGTTTTATAACTAACAGTTAAGTTTAACAATCTCCATCAAAAATGTTGCTAGATTTCAATCCAACCTTCTTAAACCTTTAAAAGTAACTTAATTCTTGATTTTTTATTATCAAAAAACTGAAAACTTAGTTTAGTAGCAGCTTATTACATTATGCCTACACCTAATACTAGTTCTAAAAATTAGCTTCCGAAAACTTTTTTGAAATTTTATACAAACACCTAAAATTTAACCTGTATTGATGTTTGTATTTTAAACTTTTTTACCTTAAATTCTGTCAATACAGCTTGATTTTTAAAGAAGTTTCATCGGTTTTTCACAATCTAATTTGCTGGAAACATTTTGAATATTTTATTTTCGATTGTCATTACTGATACCTAAAACGGTTTAAAAATGCGTAATATCAGCTTGCAACTAATGTTAACTTTGTTTAAAGCAGCAGTTCTTCTTAAACTTTTATAGCAGATAATTACCAATTTTACCGCCAATGTATAAGGTTTTAATTATTTTTGAGAAAAAAAAAGGTTTATTCAACTTTAAGCTTATTGAATGTAAAAAGTTATAAACGTTTTAAGAATTTATTTAACTAAAAATTACAGTTAAATCCTAACTTATTAAGTGAAAAGACAACTAATAAAAAACAGTTTATATAACTTTAACTACAAAAATTTACCCCATTTAACAAGGGAATTAACCCAAGGTTAAGAATCTACAACAAGCTGTAATGTCAATTTTCGCGTTTTAAGATATTGTAAGTCAGTTTTGACGATGTTTTTACTTCTTGAAATAAAACAGCTTCTTCTAACTTTTTTACATTATATTCAAATCCGTGGTGTGCCACTCATTAGCTGAAAGATTCTTCGTGCACTAGGAATCAATGAACAAATATTTTGAGCGTATTTTTATGTTGTTCATTAAGTTATAACTATTTTCAGTAATTTTTGTTCAAAAGGGCATAGTTTTATCTAGGTATATATATATTAATCTTTATTTACCTTTCATAAATGACTTGTGGTACTTCGAGACTTCTCAAATTTTTATTTAAACCTGGCAATTTATTCAGAGAAATACCGGACTTTATATACTTGATAGTCATTTCTTTACAAGCAAGTTTAATAGCTTAAAGCAGTGGTCGGCACGGTGTACACTGGTGCACACTAGTGTACATGAAATTTCTTTTAGGGTGCACGAGACTTTTGGGGTGCATGAAACTTATTTTGGGGTACATATTTTTTTTTCCCCCAGAAATTAAATTAAAGTTTTTATTTTTAATCTTTCTACATTTAGACATTACCAACCTTGATATCTAATTGACCATTTTGTTCTTAATAAAACGACCGTTTTTGTACTCTCCTAGTTATACTCTGTTACATTATGTAAACATTCTTCAACCCTTAGCTGCCCAAAGATAAACCGAAGTGAGCAAATCTCATAGACTCTTAAAACAAAATAAAACGGTTAGTATTCTATTAATGTTTAATTTTATTAACTCTTGTTGTTTAAAAGCGTTGGGTGTTACCGAATTATTAGTAAAAAACGATTAAAATTGTTTACATATTCTTAAACACTAGCGGTGCTAAAGAATGCAAATTGGGGTGCACAGAATTTTAATTTTGTGATTTAGGGTTCACGGATTCGAAGTAGCGTGCCGACCACTGGCTTAAAGTATTCAGAAACAGTTCTAATTTACCCCCTTTATCAGCTAAAATTTTGTCTTATCTGTTTCGGTACTTGCAAGTAAGTTGGCTGCCTGCAACTAGTGTTATTTAAAAAGGATAGACCTGGTGACTTTGGTATATAAACTTTGGTGTGTATCCTGTGTAAAACTAATCATTAGTTAACTATGATAGTAGTAATAAAAACAATTGATTAGGAAGCAATATATGATTTTTTTTGCAAATAAGATTTTAAGAATGTGGTAAATCTTTTTTTAAATCGAGCTGTTAAAAAAAATAATTACAGTATAGTTTTAAGCACTACAAACTGCAATACAAGGCATACCGTAGGTGCTGTGTCATTCCAAAGGTAGCTTTTGAGACCAATTTTTAGGCTAGATTTAGGCATCGTGTACTTTAGCAGCTACTAGAATAGGGTTGGGCAACGTAAACAATCGACGGTCCGGATCCGGAAAAATTTAGTCCTTGGCGTGCTAGAGCAAATCAAGTTAGTGATCTACCGGATTCAGCTTGATCCTTGTTTAGATCCGGATCCTTATTTGAAAGTATTATCCGGATCCGACTAAGCACTAATTTTAGATAAAGATTTGAATACGGCTAGTTGCTAATAGGTAGGGTATTTCAAAATTTTGAATCCATTTATTGATTACTAAGTTTCTCGAGTATGCAGTTTTATGCTAATGTTTATTAAGTATTCATAATTCTATATTTATTATAACTCTGGACCAAATTAATACTCGTTAGTCTTATAAATACAATAATTTAGTTACTAAAAATAACTTGAGCGTAACATTTTAAGCTATAACAGTTTTTTTAGATTCTAGATTAAATAGCTAATCAGATACCAGTGGCGTAGCGTGGTGTTTTTGTTAGGGGGTGCTCAAAATTTACTCATTTAAAAAAAAATCCCTAATTTAAAACTTTAGTTTTAAGCCATGTAAAAGTCTTATTTTAAGTACTTAAGTTAAAATAATTTTAATATATAAAAAATGTTTAGTTACTGTTCAAAAAAAAAACATTTATTTATTTCAAACGTAGCAATTTTTAAACAAGTATAGCTACTTTTAAAAAACTATAATTTGATTTCAGTTTTCTGTTGTTGCACAAATATATACTTACTAATATAAAATTAACACTTAACTAATTAGTGATAAACAACAATTTTTGTATTCAAAACATAGCAAAAAAATGTTTAGTCAGGCTTAGTAAAAAATCTTTAAAAAAACTACTTATTAACAAATTTTTTTTATCTAAAACATTCTCAAAATTCTCAATACAAAAAAAAATACAGAGTTTAGTCAGATTTTGCTTTGAACAGACAGAATTAACAAATATAGCAACATCTATTTAATAATTCACAAATTGCAAACTAAGGAAATTAAAGGTGTAAAATAATCTATAAAAAAACAAAGACTATAATTTAAAATGGGAAATATTCTGCAGAACCAAAACAAAACCGAAAAAAAACAAAACATTCCATTTATTTTGCTTGGAAAGGTACGAAAGTGAAAAAATTAAAATAGATTTATCATTAAATAAAAGAAAAGAAAGGCAGCAATCCTGCCTCCATAATCAAAACATGTATTTCAAAAGAACAAAAACCTTTGATTAATAACAAAAAAATTACAATAAAAGAAAACCAAAAACAAGAAGATACAAAACAAAAAATAAGTTGACTTGTACATAAATTGTTTTTAGAAAAGGCTAACTAAAATTATACAATTTTACTTGAAAAATCACAATGTGTTTGAAACACACTTCAACTGGGTTCTGTAAAAAATAATTACTGTAATGAAAGAATAGAAGCATATTATAAAGTGGTGTATACATGTTTTTCATTAAAATAAAATAGTTTCTACAGATAATAGGTAAAATACATAATAAAACAGGTTAGTATTTTATAGACTCCGTAGATCTGTTCTTAAATTTATTTGAGAGCAGTGAAACGCCGTTAGTCGGAATAAAGTTTTAACACAAAAACATCTGTGGTAATAGGTAAAATACTTAATATTAAATCCGACTGTTATAAAATTATATAATATTTGTTGTTATTAAGTCTAAAACAAATAAAGTAAACTAAAATACACAAAAAAAAAACAACAAATCATAGTATAAGCAAAATACTCACGTTAAATGTATTATATAGTTTTATTCATTTATTTATTATATATCTATTTCACACAAGTCACTTTCTATTCTCCGACATTTCATATATTCACTTTACCCTCCTACTATAGTTCTTCACACCTTTATGTGTTAAGTTCCAAGTTTAATTAAAAGCCACGAGTATTTGGTTTATACAGTCGATTATGACGTCAATAGTCGTCATTTTTTCTCGATGTGTTCTACTTCTTAAAGAGGAGATCTTCTAAATTGTATGCACGAAATATTAAAAGGATATTTAAGTAGTAAACGGAGTAATGGAAGGGTCTTTCCGATAATTCGGTGTTTTTACGAGTATTTGGTTTATACAGTCGATTATGACGTCAATAATCATCACCTATTCTCGATATGCTCTACTTCTTAAAGAGGAGATCTTTTGAACTGTATGTACGAAATATTAAAAGGATATTTAAAGATTTAAGTGAGTAATGGGAGGGTCTTTCCGATAATTCGGTGTTTTTACGAGTATTTGGTTTATACAGTCGATTATGACGTCAATAATCGTCATTTTTTCTCCATATGTTCTACTTCTTAAAGAGGAGATGTTCTAAATTGTATGTACGAAATATAAAAAAGATATTTGAAGATTTAAGTTAGTAATGGGAGGGTGTTTACGATAATTCGGTGTTTTTACGAGTATTTGGTTTATAAAGTCGATTATGACGTCAATAGCCGTCACTTATTCTCGATATGTTCTAATTCTTTAAGAGGAGATGTTCTGAACTGTATGTACGAAATATTAAAAGGATATTTAAAGATTTAAGTGAGTAATCTGAGGGGTAAGTCGAATATAGAGCTTGTATTCGAATGTGTGTCCAACTTGAGTAACGTGCATTTCACCACTTCTTCCTTTTTGTTTTATTATTGACCTTTTTTTTGGGTGTCTTGCCAAACGTGAACTTTTTTCCTTTAAATATGCACCAGTTTTTATTGCAGGTGTAATAGTTTACTGAGCACAAAATAATACTGTTTTAGAATTAGAGTAATAATGTACAAGTAATGGATTTATATTTTACCTCACAGTTTGGAAATAAATTTATATCAATATATTTAAAAAATATTTGATTATTCTCAAAATCTAAAAGTTGTTCAACAGTCATAAAGTTACAAAGACACAATCAACAATATTTTGGGTTATGGTTAACTTTAGGTAAGCACCAATAGTATAGTTTTTATAGTTTTTATCCTTTTTAACTAAGTAGCTTTTTTTTTTTTGTTTGCATAAGTTCTTTACTTTGTTTAAAAATTAACGATCTTTTATTATTCACTTTCCTTTTTTGTTGCTGAATTGACTTATAAGCTTACATATTGTCTTTAATTAGTTTGAGTTGAACTTTGAAAAATAGTACTTAACTGCATATTTTGTGCTCAGTAAAGCTTAGTGAACCAGTAAAAACTGGTGTATATTTAAAGGAAAAAAGTTCACGTTTGGCAAGACACCCCTTTTTTTTTGCATTTTTCAGGGTTGCTCTTGTAAAGAGGGCAACAAGAAAAATGTGAATGTACATGATCATAAAAATCAAAATCTTTGGTGTGGTGCCCATGGTAGACTATGATTTTCATGGTTAATATTGGCAGTAATGGGTTTAAAAAGAGTGCATACCATTTTTTATTCGTTTAAGAATTAATCTCTCTAATTAGTTTAAGTTTAAAAAAAAATCATACATTTATTTAAAATTAGATTTTATCAAAGTTTTAAATAAAACTTATCAAAGTTATTTACACATATATGGTGTGAGGCTCAATGACCAAAAGGTCTTTCCATTGACCATAGTTGTGAGCGTTCACTTTTTTCTTTCTTACTTAGTAAGATAGGTTGTATTTGTATACTATATATTTATTAGCCAAACTACAAAGTTTTACTTCTAATATTTTTAAGCAAAGATTAAAGATAGACATTCATAAAATAAATTGGTAATTACCTAGGAAGATGTTGCACCAATATCAATCTTTTTAGTCTAAAAGTATGGTTAAAAAAGACATCAAATATGATATAATTTCAGCTTGATGTTGGTGCAACATCATCCTAGGTAATTACCATAAATTTATAATAATATGTCAAAAAAAAACGTTTTATTTTTAGTCTAAAATTATTTTGAAAAAGACATTGAACTTGATATAATTTCAGTTTGTTATTGGTGCAACATCATGTTAGGTAATTACTGATTTTTTTAAGGTAAGAAAACATCAGTCTCAAACTCTACCCCTTGCAACAGTATATGTTTTTTGGGGAAAAGTGAGTGTGTTACATCATATGCAATTTTACCTGCCCCATTAATATTAGACTTTAAATATCCAAAAACTAAATAAACAAAAAACTATCATTTAAATAAATAAAAAACCCTTGGTGACATGCTATTTGGAGAACACTCACAAGGCTAAAATCTGAACACTAAAAATCACAAAGTGTGGAAAAATCAAGAAGCTTAAATCTTTAAGTAAGTGTTCACTGGCCTACATCAAATAAATCACACCAACAATCCAATCATGTGATGACTGCCACCAGAGTGAACTCACAATCAGTTGTTGAGAAAATAAATTAAACTAGTTTTATAATGAACACATTAGCATTAAGTAGCTATCTTAAAACTTAAAAAGTAACTGTTTTACTGAAATGTTACTCAGAAAAAAAACTAAATCAAATAAAAACTATAAAGAATAAATGTAGTTTCTGAAACTTTTATTAGTAGTATTAATTTAAGTCTAATAAAAGTAAAAACAAACTTATAGTTATGCAATAGTAATTAATATATACAGCTAACAAATAAAATACAAAAAACTGGATAACAGCAAATAAACAATCACACACATCCATATAAATATCTTTCCCCATCAACCAACCAAAACCAGCCAACCATAATCAGAATAAACACACACAAAACTGACCATACATATATTAAGATAAACAGATAACAAGTACTAACTAAAAGTAATTAAGCATTATATGCATGCAAAACAAGTCACTCAACCAGAGCACTCCAAACCTACTCACTATACTGGCTCAACAAGAGTTTTTTGTAACTGTAGTTAAACTGATCCTTTTTTAGGTTTTTAAAAACTTCTGCAACACTAGACCACAACTTTGGACCCAAATACTTGAGGAGTTTAGACCAAGACCTGTTCTAGGTCTTTTAATTACAAAATTGTTATTTTTTGAATGTCTTGTATTGTGTGTATGTACCATACTTGCTGGAGTCAAACAACTGTGGTCAACCTCAAATCCTCTCAAAGTATTCAGCATCAACTTACAAACTTGCAAATTAAACACCTCATTAAATTTCAGAATACCAGTTTTCACAAACAATGAATTTGTTGGAGTCAGTGCAGGCACGCGACAAACATATCTTACAATTCTTTTTTCCATACTAACAATTAGCTTTAAATGGCAACTAGCAACACCACCCCAAGCAGATATAAAATACTGGATAATCGGATAGAACAAACTGTAATACCATTTTCAAAGTACTCAGATCCAAATGATATCTTGATTTTGATAACATAAAACAACTTCTCGAAAGCTTAGATTTAAGGTACTTTAAATGTGGATTTCAATTTAACTTGTTGTCTAATACCACACCTAGGTATTTATTATTTTCACTCTGCTTCATCATAAAACAATTTACCTTAACAATGAATTTACTCTTTTTTGCAGTTCTAATAAACAGCAAAAACTTTGCCTTTAAATAATTGATAAACAATCTATTTTTACACAGCCATTCATTAATTTTCCTCAACTCCATATTTATAACAGTGTTAAGATGGTCAATAACACAAAGTTGATAACTCAGACAAACATTGTCTGCAAACAATCTCAATTTAATATTTGTAGCTGAAAATATGTCATTTACACACACAAGAAACAACAATGGACTAAATCAATAACCCTGAGTTATCCAAAATTTCAGGCTCAACAACACTATTTTTAACAGTAGACTGAATTCCATCTTTTAAATAACTTTCAGTTTAACATTGAGCATTTTATATTATAACATATAACTTTTGATATAAAAATTTTATGATTAACAGTATTAAAAGCTTAAGCAAGATCTAAGAACACAACAATTTACCTTTTTTTCACCACCCTCATTTAGTTCCTCGAAAATCTGATTTACTGCTAACTCAGTCGTAATATTTTTTCTAAATCAATATTGTTTGCAGTGCAGTAAATCATTTGACAAAAAGTAACCACTTAGTCTCTCACACACTAATGACTCAAAAATTTTAGAAAAGGGAAATATAAGAGAATTAGGCCTATAATTATTTACATCATTTAAAAAAAATCATTTTTGTAAATTGTCACTACCTCAGTTTTGTTATCTACTAGAATTAGGAAACATACCATACTCAATACAATTATTATACAATATAGTATAATAATACAATAGGTAGGAAGAAAATATTTTTGCACTAAGCTACACAAAACGAATACTACGGACATCAGAACGCACAATCTTGTTAGGGTTCATAGTTTTAACATAATTTCCAATTTCACTTGCTGATATATTTTAAAAACAAAACTATTATTACAGCATCCAAAGAAAACTCATCATAATCACAAGCAAATTTTTTTTATTTATTAAATCATCAGCAATAGGTACAAAATTTTTATTCATTATATTACCAAATACACCAACACATTTTGTTCACCAACAAAATTACCATGCACATCAAGCACACCATTGATTTTAGAATAAGAGATAGTAGTAACAATATTGTTTGTTATTTTCACATCTTATTACTGATTGTTTAGTTTTTGTTGACAACCTGTTTTAAATAAAGTTTTTAGAGCATTCAATAACGTGATTCAGCATATTTCTATATTTTTGAAAGCAATTGATTTTTTTTGTTTTATGTTTGATGGCGGACTTAAACATCAGATTTTTATTTTTAAGTGAAACAATAATCCCCTTTATTATCCAAGGTTTAGCTTTTAGTTTTTGATCTTTTTTATTTAAAACTTTAATTGGTACATGATAAAACACTGTGCTACCAAACACACACTCAAACTCATTCCAACACTCATTTATATCTCTACCTTTTGTAATACTCATTTTAAATTTACCCAAGTTCCTATTAAGATTATTTAAAAAAATGTCAAACATCAAACTTACTTGAATCTTGAACTGATTTTTGATAACACAATACATTTTTATTCTTTAAACATTTGACTCTACAAATAACAGGATATGGTCAGATATATCATAATCTACAACATTTACATTTAGCTTCTCACACCCAAAACTAGAACAAACATGGCCAATCAAAGTCTAGAGGAACAATCAGGAAAAAAGTCTAGTTAGGGAATCAATAAATTGCTTAGTACCAGCACTAGAATTACAATTCAAATAGTTGCAAGTATGCCGATCTCTGTTAAATAAATTAATATTTACATCACCACCACTTATAAAATAATTTTTCTTTTTATTTAGTTTATCTAAACCATTAAGGAAATTTACTTTAAAATATTACATGTGGAGCTTGGGTGTCTGTACACATTACCAAGTATAAGAGATTTATTAATTTTATTAGTTAAATAGAGATCCACAAATCATCTACATCACACTGCTCAAAAGACACCTTATACAACCTCATAAGAGTGACAAGCTCTAACAACAAATGCGACACCACCAGATTGATTACTATTAGATAACTTATTTACAAAATTATACCCATACAGCTTACCCATAAAAGGTCTCAGACTAGTCAACCAAGTTTCACAAATACAAGTTATATCAAGTAGATTTTTCACTAAACTTGAAATTTCCTTAATTTTATGTAGAATTGCTTTTATGCTTCTAATATTCATGTAAACAATACTAATAGTATTTTCTTATCAAAATTCACAAGACTTAAATCTAAATATTGGTCAACATCTCTTATATTGATACTCATATTATTAGGTTTTTTAAAGCAATCATATTCAAGATCATCAACATTCTGAAATGGAAAAACAAATTTTAAAAAAGTTCAAAATTTTTGTGACTCTTTACAAACTAAATCACATCTATATCAAACAGACATGTTCAAGTCACAATCTTCACAAAAAAAAGGTAAAACATTTTAGATATTTCAGTAAAACTCTTATTTGATATACTGACACATTTAAAACAAACTTTACAATGCACACATTTGTCTTTAGAAGAAAATATTTTAATATAAATTTTACATAAGTCTTCACTCCTCACAATGTCAAATTCAAAATTATTTGTACATTTTTTACAATAAAATAAATAACTGTTATAAGAATAGAAATTAAAGTTAAGCTTAGATAGCCCAGAATAACTTAAATGTATCAACCTTTTACACTCATCATGATATATAGATTCAAAATTTAGAGGTTAAAAATATTTTGCATAAACTCTACAAATCTCAACAAAAGCAGTTTAAACTAAGTTTGTCTTATTTAATCTCATTTAAAATATTAGATAAGGTCTCAATAAAAACTATAAAAAGTAAATAAAATTTTTAAATTAAGTGACTGTTAGCAATCTCTTTTAGAATTTTTTTTTAACTCTACACAACCAACTAAGACATCCTTACTTGTTTCATTCTCCCTCATCAATACAACCCCACCAGACGACCGAGAGAACTTCCAGCCATTAGCCTTTTGGAACCTATTTGTATGGTAAAGAAGGTCGTCCCTGTTAAATGGTTCTCAATATTTTTATCCATGGTCTTAAGATAAGAATTTGCCAACTTTTTTCTCTTTCATTATCTTTACCTTCTGCTCAAAAGATCTAAATTTATCCAATATAGGATTAAATACATTGTTCTTCTCTTCAGCCTTTCCAGTTGGTTTCATTCTTCTATATAAAGCAATATCCTTTCTATGAATCCTTGGGTCAACTATTTTAAATGTGTTCATCACCAAACTTTCTAGATTCTCATTGTCTAATAACGGTATCCCTTGGATTTCAGCATTTGACCTCCTTGAAAAATTATCTATCTGGTTAACTTTTTGGAAAACTTGCCACCTCTCTTAACTTTATCACCAATCTCAGATAATTTTACAATATCTGCTTTTAGCAATTCTATTTGATTTTTTTAGACATTTTTGTCTTTTTCCAGTTTTTTGAAACCGCCACTAATAAATTTCACTGATTTTTCTAGTTCAACAACTCTCTTCTTCTAGATCACAAGCTCCTCCTTCAGCTCCCTTAAATCTTAGAAAGACCCCCCCCCCCAGACCTTTTCCAAGGTCAGCTTTCACTTCCATAATCAATTTTTCCAACCTATTCAGAATAGTTTTTTGCATAGACATATGAATCTAATAAAATTACACCTGTCTTATTCTTATTGAAATAGAATGATTTTTAACTTAACATTTAGCCTTAGATTTTTCATAAACCATTGGTAAGTTTTTATAGAACATGGTTTCCAAGACTTTTTTTTTTGTAAGGCTACCTTTGAAGAAATTAAAAAAGGTAATTATAATATTTCTCAAAAAGTTACCCTCTTTTGAAAACCTTCTTTTTGCTTCATCCAAAATATTTAGTAGAAGTTTTAAACTATAGCCCATGCCCTCATAACTTTCTAAAACGGCCCACTTTGGGAAACCCTGATCTTGTGCAAGCTTTAAAACTATGACTTTTTTTGCCATTCATCAAGGACTCCATAATATCTAGAAATTACAGACTTATGGCCCCTTTACAGTTAATTCTATCTAGAAAATTTGTATAAGTTGTATATAAAAAACCTTTATGAATATGAGATCATTTTTCAATGCCAATTTTATCTTGTAGTTCAATAATTTTTTTTTTAAGCCCAAAAAAGTCATTACACTTTAATAGATAAGAAAATAACATAATTATGGTTGATAACCAGTGCTAAATTTGTTTTCCAAAGGTACAACATGTATATTTATGAAAATGTGTATACAAACAATTTAAGACTTTACAAGATTAATTTTTAGTGAAAGTCTCTCCATCCAATAATTGAAAAATCATTTAAAAAATTTAAATTGTACAAATCCTCTGATTAAAAAATAATTTTATATACTTTAAAGTTTTTAAATTCTTTATCTAACCGTTTCCTTAGCTTTTTGAAATTAAGCAGTACGTTACAAGTTGATGATTTTTTAAATTGCATTTAACTGCTGTCATATAAGAATTTTATCTTAGGCTTGCTAGTTATCAAAGACTCAAACTAGTTTTTGGCCATGTACGCTTTTTTTTTTCTAAAATGATAGAATCCTTATTTTAAAATAGCACATTAAGGATGCTCAGGGTAATTCAGGATATATTGAAGTTTTTATTATTCTCAGGATGACTGATGATAACTCAGCATTTTTTGATTTTTCTTAATTAAGCTGACTTAAAGTAGTTTTTTTTTATGAAAAATTCAGCATATTTTTAAGATTTTAAAAATATCAGGACAATGTTTTTTTATATATTTAGAATGAGATTTAGTTGCAATATTTTTTTTTAGTTTATAACCAATTTTGTTAAAAAGTTTTTTATTTAATTTTGAAAAGTTTAATAATAATTTTTTTAATAACTCGAAAAAAATCCAGGATGACTCAGGACAGTTTAAGGTTACATAGGACAGTTTTTTGACTGAAAGAGTGGCAAGTCTTTATTTGATTAAAGATAATTAAAAGTATATTTTAAAGAGGCTATTTTTGATTTAACTTTTTAGCTTGATTTTTATGAAATGTTTGTTGCTACAAAGGAAAAACTATCTAATGATTGTTTTTCACCTAAAATAGTTCTCAATAGTTTATTGTCTAATAACCTATTCTAAAATATATATTTTTACTTTACTTTGTTCATAAAGTTACTACTATTTTTTTTGTACTAGTCAATCACTAAACATAATAGTTTAGTATTTTAATAATTGTTTCTACAGAAACATAATGTTTAAATCAAAGTTACTAACACATTTTAGCTGTCCATTTGATGCATGCAAATTTGTTCATTGCCCATTTAACCATGGTGAGTTATTTTGTAAAGTAATATTTTTAATTTAGTCCAAAATTTATTTTAAGCTATTTGATTAGTTAAAGTTTTTAGTGAAATTTTAGATTATTTTTTGAGTTATATCTGTATTTTCTATTGTTTACTTAAATATCATAGTGGTCTTCATGTAAAAGGAAATTAGATATTAGCAATTGTATACCTTTTTGGCTAAACTTTGTGTAACAAATAAACCTTTAAAAGTTGTTTTATAGAACGTAAACAAAATAACTTTAAAAACTTTATTACATCTATGCTGTATTTTTTTTTTGTTAAGTTAACTAGATTTTATTAATCTAAAGTTGACTAGATTTGAGATTTTACAAAAAACATTGGTTTAAGTCAGTCTTTTTATTGTAAAACTATGCTTTTTACTTAGTTATATTTTCTAAAATTGGGTTTTTGTACTTTTTGTAGTACTAATACTTAATTCATAATTTTAAATTTCATTACTAATGCTTAATTGACCATTTTATTATATAGTTTTTAATAATAACCTTTTAATATGTATTTGATTTTCTTTTTTTTTGGTTTTACTCATAAACTTGAGCTAGTTTTGTCATTAATCAAGCTTTTTTTGATTCAAAAAGCTGTTTTTTTTTTGCTTCAATAGTCTAGAACAGAGGTCGGCAGGCAGTAGGTGATCGCGGGCCAAATTTAAAGTTTACAAAGTCTTCGCGGGCCGCAGTTTTAGTTTTAGTGACATTTGAGTAATATTTTGGTTTTAGTTTTAGTCACACTAGAGAAAAGTTTTACTTTTTTTCACCTTATTATTTTAAACGACTTTTAGCTATACATAAAATGCCTATTTAATTTAACATTTATTAGAATAGAATTTACATTGACTACTATACTTAAAAGTTAATAAACTTTGTACTTTCATAAGCACTTGATAAGTTAAACTTAATACTTTTCTAATTTTACTTACATCCTAACTCTCTATAAAAACCTAGCTTAAAAGACAATTTATGGGTTACTTTTATACATTTGTTATATTATCAACCCTTTTTTCATATTTCTAAGAATATTTACTTCAAAAAAGGTTTTGCATGTTAAATAAGTTACACTTACTAAAGAATTTAGTGATCAGTTAACTTAATAAAATTTATACCTGTTTGTATTCCAGAAAGCTAAAACAAATTCTTTAACATAATTCATTTTCGAATACTTTGAAGTCAGCAGATACTGATGGCTCAGTATCTGCAAGACCCGTTAACTTATTTTTTTGTCTTAAGCCCTTCTTAGTCTTAATCATTCTAATGGTATAGTAATCACTTAAATACTAGCTTAAATTAAAAACAACCGGTTATAAATTACACAGCACAGTTTAATTAACAATATTTTATAACAAATGTGATTTAAAAAATACGTATTAACTCAAGTAAAATTATACAAAAAGTTGATAAAGCTAAAGAATAATTCAATAATTTCTTTAATAAGCAACAAAGTTTAATCTATAATTTGGTACTTCTTTTAAAGCAACAAATTTACAAAAGTTTAAACACTCAACTGCAATCCACTCAGAGTTCCAATTCAATGATATGTCATCAGCCAGAGTTCAACAATAAACTGACCGTTGCTACAACAAGAATAGCATTTTGTATTAAAAATTCGTCGTTAAGCAAACGTCATAGTGCTTTAATAAATTTAAACTTGTCAGTGTTTACAACTAGTTATTTTGTAAACTTATTAACTATTATCACAACGCAGGGCAGATAGCGATTACATTTTCCTTTCTTTTTACCCTTTTTTGGCATTCTTGGCCAGGCTCCAATGATAAGCCTCAATGTCATGAGTAGACAGGAAAGAAAAATCACACATACTGGTTTGCTAAACAACTACTGACGTAACTCATTAAACTGCTTCTTTTCTCTTGCAGCTGAAACAGGTTGCCCGCCTGCAACTCATCACACTTCTCTAGACACTGCTAGTGATTTCAAAAATGTCACGAATCCATGACTTGTCAGTTTTTTTTTTTAGTACCAAATTAAAAATTAACCACTTTTGAAGATATTAAAAAAAAGAAAAAAAATTAAAAAGGAGAGAAAAATTTGTATTAAATTTGTACAGGTAAATAATATTTTAATTGCAACAGGTAAAAAAAAAAAATCAATTACTAATAAATCATTAAATAAACTAGTTACCAAAGAAATAAATAGAAAGAAAATAAAATTATAACCAGTTGTTTTCCATTCACTACCCTTATATATACATAAACGCTTAAAAACAGTAAAAAAAAGATACTTACGCCGAATGAACGCTTAGAATTCATCCGAGCTACATGCTTCGGCATAACTTATGGGGACTTTTTAGTTCCCTATTGTAGCTATCGATCTCCCTACACGATGCAACCCTTGGAACAAAAGCTTTCACGTTCCCTAGTCCTGAATTGTTCTGAAAAATCATACTTTTTTCTGACTCGTAGCCAGATTCACTTCTTTCTGACGAAGAATCTCGATACTTGTTATAACTGAAGCTTTGCTTGAAGCTTCTAAGATCTTTCCTTGTAAGTTGTAGGCTCAAATCGGAATTGTAATACCTTCTGCAACTATTTGGTCTCCTATTTCGCTGCTGCTGATTGCTTAATTTGTTGCAGCTGTCGTACATGTAACTATTTCGTAGAGGCGGTTGCTGCAATTTGAAACTTTTGTTATAGATGTGTCTCTTATCTTTAGCATACCGTGAACCTCGAACTGGTTTATTGTTTGGACCTGTAACATTAGCAGCCTCTGGTAAGTTTTTACTACCAATGACAACATCAAATTCAACTACCTCCCCTTTTGTAACTGATTTCATTAATTTTCTAGGGTTATTTTTGATTATGGCACTATAATGGATAAAAATATCACTGTTTAACTCTTCATTATGGATGAAACCATAGCCTTTGCGAACATGAAACCACTTGACTTGACCAGTCAATCTAAAGGCTATAGGTTTTCTGGGAACAAAAATTTTCTGCTTAGATACTTTTGACTGCTTTTTAGTGGATTTACTTGTCACGTTGGTTGGAACTAAATGGCATGACAAACAATGAGAAGCTTCAACCATCTTTGTAAGAGGTTTTCTGACCCCATCCTCAACTCCTCTTACTGTGTGTAGGACGGGAGCTCGTTTTTTTGGTGGTGTTGTTGCTCTAACGGAGACATAGGACAAGTTGCGACTGCAGCACAATAGTCTGCACTATATCCCAAGTTAGCATGTTTGTGACAAAGCGCGTTCTGTTCGTAATTCGTGCGCTTGTTATACCCTTCCTCGAAATACCCCTGACTACGATTGTGCTCATTACTGCGGAAATGTTCCCTTTTTTGTGGAATGTTCTCATGCCATTTTTGTTTGTAAGAGTATCTCTTATTGTGCTTAAATCGCTGAGGTTCGTATGAAAAGTTTTTAGCATTTTCAAAGACCCTCTGTTCTTCAATATCGCATATAAACTCCGTGCGCCTAATAAACTCATTATATTCAAGCCCAAAACATTCCTTAATTTTGTTTTTTAAATTATTAGGGGCATGTCTGTGCATAAAGTATTTAATTCTGTCTTCCTCTTTAGACTTTGCCCATTGCTTAGCTGCCAAAAACAAGTCCTGGAATTGAACTGGCTCTGGCCATGATGGGCTTGCACCTAATATACGAGGCAATTTGCTACCTTTGCCTTGTAAAAAGTTAACAAGACTGCTATACGTTCTGTCTTCGTCATGTGTTTCAACGAAGTCAATTATATCTGAACGGGGCCAAATTCTCTGGAGAATTTCAAACTTCTCCATTTCAGATGTTATACCATAAGCCGTACACCGGTCTGCAAAAAAACGTAACTCCACAGCCGGATCGCGTACAGCATCAATTTTTTGAAAAAGCTTACAATTTTCAAGAGTTTTTTTCTTGAAACTTGTTTGTGTTGACATTTCGCCTAAAGCGTGCGAGGTGTGATTGTTAAGGGTGAGGCCGCTGTCATTTATGGTCTTATTGGTATCTAATCTTCTATAAATTGCTTTTAGTTCATTTTTTAGTTTATTTTTTTTCTCTAAAACCTTAGCTTGCTCTAATAAGTGAGCTAAATCCTCAACGTCTAAGTCAACTTCATCTAAAGCATTAAAATCTACAATTTCATTATTTTCCCTAGTCTGCGCGCTTACTTCTGTTTCATGAGCGCTGTTTATGGTCGCTTGAATATTGCTGGGAGATTGTGAGTTCGATATCAAGTCAGAGTCGCCATTGAAGTCAGCAGATACTGATGGCTTAGTATCTGCAAGACCCGTTAACTTATTTTTTTGTCTTAAGCCCTTCTTAGTCTTAATCATTCTAATGGTATAGTAATCACTTAAATAGTAGCTTAAATTAAAAACAACCGGTTATAAATTACACAGCACAGTTTAATTAACAATATTTTATAACAAATGTGATTTAAAAAATACGTATTAACTCAAGTAAAATTATACAAAAAGTTGATAAAGCTAAAGAATAATTCAATAATTTCTTTAATAAGCAACAAAGTTTAATCTATAATTTGGTACTTCTTTTAAAGCAACAAATTTACAAAAGTTTAAACACTCAACTGCAATCCACTCAGAGTTCCAATTCAATGATATGTCATCAGCCAGAGTTCAACAATAAACTGACCGTTGCTACAACAAGAATAGCATTTTGTATTAAAAATTCGTCGTTAAGCAAACGTCATAGTGCTTTAATAAATTTAAACTTGTCAGTGTTTACAACTAGTTATTTTGTAAACTTATTAACTATTATCACAACGCAGGGCAGATAGCGATTACAACTTTAATATAATATCTTATTAGTAATTAGTCTTTTACTAGGTTGCTACTTAAAAAGCAAAAATGTCTGAGTTGTATTATACCAGCCTAAGTTTATTAAAAGTTAAAAAAGTTAATAAATAGTTGTTAATCAAGCTTAAATACCTAGTTAAAATATCATCATTATCAGAAAGAAAAGAAAGTGTAAGAAAACAAGAAAAAGTTACAATTAGTAAACTACACTACAGTCATAAAAACTATTCTGAGAATTTGAAAATAAAAGTTTTACACATACCTAAGTTTTCAATCGTTTGAAACAGCCTGCCTGTTTGTGTAGCAACCCAGTTAAAATAAAGTTTACAACATATAAAAATAACGAAGGTTATTAACAGTAAATAAATTACATGCCAAAAAAAATAAAAGTCAGGTGGAATGGACAATTAAGTTTCTTAAACAAATTTAACAAAACTATAAAACTTTATTGAGTCATTAACGTAGAAGAAAAACTTATTATCTATTAAGCATTATCACAATTCTTTATCTGCAATAAGAATATTGCATCAAAAATTAGTAACTGTAAAATAAAAGACGAGCTACAACAATAAAAAAACGTTAGTTAGGAGTTATTGCGAGAAACGATAATAAAATAAATCACCAAGGTCAGTTCAAACAAAGCACATGATTATTTTCAGTAACTACAGAATGATCAGAAAAAATTGTTAAGGCAAGTTATAAAGTAGCAAAATTTATTACTTAAAATGAGATACCGTTATAATTAAAAACTTTTTTGAAGAACTCATGTTGCGGTAATAAAAAACTTATGTTTATTTCTACAATGACAACAAGAAGTTGTGTTTAGGAAATGCATTAAGGTTATAAAGTCGCATAAATCAAAATAGGATTTTAATCAATCTGTTAACATGAGAGCACTGATAGAAAAACTATTTTTCATCTGAGAATTTTTATAAGAGATGTTTTTACTAACTTTGACATTTTAGTAGAATTTTTTGGTTTAGTTCCAACGCGAAGCACAACAATCGGTGAAATATACAAGTAAAGGTGCAATGCACCAATACAAAGTTTTTGAAAGTACACTCCTTCTTGTATTTTTAGTATAAAGTTTAATTAAAGTAAAAAAATGTCTTAAAAAATATATCAATATTAAAAA
Organism: Thalia democratica; assembly: GCF_965202585.1. Classification (NCBI taxonomy): domain Eukaryota; kingdom Metazoa; phylum Chordata; class Thaliacea; order Salpida; family Salpidae; genus Thalia; species Thalia democratica. The sequence goes on along the minus strand of NC_139168.1, from coordinate 51,695,616 downwards.
ATACTGTTAAGCTATGTTAATATATTTATTAATAAAAAAATATTTATTTGGTAAATTTTTTGTGTCTAATCGAAATTTCATTACTTTACATATAAAAATTGTTTGAAATTTCAGGTTTTTAAAATATTTCTCAAATTCAAGTTTTTTTCCACAATTTTTAAGCACAAACTTTGAAATTCAAAGCTTTTCCGGTATTCAAGTTTTTTGGCAACACTGGTTGTTCGCACTTAAATGTAAACAAAAATATAAATAACATTTTGAATTATATCAGCTGCAAAACTTAAAATTTAACATATAATATCACTCAAACTAACACTGTGGATTAAGCAAAACATAATCATAAGTTTAATTTGCTAATCTTTCAAGCAAAAAAGCCAGCTTGAGTCAACAAAAACATTCCTGATAATTTTGTATACAAAAAGCAATTCTAGCAAAAAACTAAAAAATGACTTAGTTGGCCTAAGATTTGAAGTCCTCAAATAGTGATAGTCTGAGTGTGTGGCAATGTTTAATTGTTTATTTGCTTGAACTTGAACTATTTTGATTAACAATGTACAAACTTAACAATTTTACCATACCTAAATCTAGTTTATATTAAATAGGTAGCTCGAAAAAACAGCAATAGTATGTATACATATGCAAAGCATAAAAATTAATTTAGTTTGACAAAAACAATGTTTGAAAAATGAAAATGTATACCTATCAGAAAATGTATTAATTTACATCATATATATTTTTTTAAATGTGTCTGTACAAATTTAGATACTACATGTAGAAACAACAATATTAGAAATTTATACATAATTTAAACTTTAACTAAGGTTTTAAATAAAAAAAGATTAAAAATATGAGCATCTCTTAAAGTTGGTGTGCATAAAAATTAATTTAAATGGCAAGGAAAACTTCTAAAAAATTAAAATGTGTCAAAACAAAAATCAAATCAACCTTATTTCTTATAACTATGTTATTTTTAATGTTTTTACACTAAAATATAACTTTTACAAACAAAAAATCTATAAAATAAACTTAGGTATAAAAAATATTGAAAAAGAATATCTAAGCTATAAAGAAATGAATCTTTTGTTAACTACTGTGCATTACTTTTGTACAAAATAGAAAAAAATTGCATTCAGTTTTTTTAAAAATAGGTATTATATAACTAACTTATTAAAGTCAAGCACTCTTTACACTCTTTTTTCAGATAATTACTTGCTATTGTAAAAAAGAAGTTATTATGAAAATTAGAAAAATATCCTATTAGAATGCTAATCTGTCTAATTTACATTTTAAAACTAAAATCAGTATTTTCTTATAGTCATTTTAAAATGTAATACAGAGACTTAAAACCAAACTAATTAAGTTAAATAGAATTACTGAAAAAAATTTAACTTGAATTTTTTTTTGCTCAGCGGGCCACATTTACATACTCGCGGGCCACAAAATTTTCTTTCGCGGGCCGCATTCCGTTTAAACAATTAACGTGCTCGCGGGCCGCAGATTTACCCTTTGCGGGCCACAATTGGCCCGCGGGCCGCAGTTTGCCGACCCCTGGTCTAGAAGGCAATCATGTGAATAGTTTGTGTTTAGTTATATCTTATTGTGATATATGTTCATCACTTAGTAAATTAATTTATAATGTGGTTAGTTTTTCTAAAAAAAATATTTTACAATGTTTAGTTTAAGTTCATACCAAATTTTACTAGTTATAGTTTCTTTGAATTAATTAAGCAGGCTGCATAATTCACTCTTCTTCCATCATTATAGAGGTCTAAAATTTTGTACAATGTTTGAGTTTTAGCAGTGTGTGCAATTAAGCAGTTAAATATTTTATGATAAGTGTATTTTAACAGAGAAAAAGTCTACTGTACAGTGTGAAATGTGCATTCCATTAGCTCCAATCCTAGCCAATTGGTTTGTAGCTTCAAATGAAAATTCTAAATTACAAAAAAACTTTAAAATCAAGCCTCTTTTCTACAAAAAGTTTGTAGATGATACATCTGCACTCATGAAAAAAAAACACAGATTTAAAAAACTACTATGAGATGAATTCTTATGCAACTTAAATAGTGTTTAGTATATCAAGAGAAAATTAAGAGCAAGAGAAAATCAAAAATGTCTTATGCAATGCTTTATGCCTAATGTATAGTTGTAATATATGAATACAATAAGCCCAAAATTACAGTTAGAATCTAGAAATATCCACTGACAGAAACTACTGTTTTCAGACACTAAAGTAAAACAGCTATCAAACAAACTTTAAAAAATGTCTATATAATACCAACAGACACGTGCTTAATAATGCAATACACTAGTGTCTGTCCATAGTCTTAGAAGCTGAATTTGCAAAACTTATATCTAAAGTTTGAAATAAGAACTAAAAATATGCTTTAAATTTTTTGTTTAAAAAAATAAATTATTACAATTTGAAATATATTAAATAATTTCTTTTCGGTACTAACTTTATATAAAAATTTGAGACAACAACTCATTTTGCAGTATATTTTATTTTTTGTTAACTAAATTTTTTTTTTTTTTTTTTAAGCTAGGCCCGGTTGAAAAAGCTGACTCAACTGTTAAAATTGAGAAAGCTTTTCAAAAGAAACTCAGAAGCTGGTATGTTAAAGGTTTTATTTCCCAAGATGTTTATGAGTCTATTAGACCAACTGGATCCCAATGCCCTAAACTTTATGTACTTCCAAAGACGCATAAAAAAAGCCTTCCATGCAGACCCATCTTAGATATGATAAATTCTTCCCAATATAAAACAGCAAAATTTTAATTCCTATCTTAAGTCAAGTTTCTAACAAATTTTCCAAATTTTGCGTAAAAGATTCCTTTAATTTTGTTGACAATCTACGTAATAACCCCTGTTTATCCGACCAAATGTGTTCTTTTGATATAAAAAGTCTTTTTACAAATGTACCTTTAGATGAAACCATAAACATATGTGTAAACGAGCTTTATAATTCAAATCTAAATCCACCAATGTTTCCAAAAGAGATATGCCAGAGTTTGTGTTATATATAGCAGCTAAGAACGTAGAATTTAGGTTCAACAATTACATCTATAGACAAGTTGACGGTGTCGCGATGGGCAGCCCCTTGGGTCCTGTGTTAGCAAATATATTTGTTGGCTATTTTGAGTCCATTTTATTTACAAATATAGAAAAACCTCTTAATTACTTTAGATATGTTGACGATATTTTTATTTCTTACAAGACAGACTACAATGTGGATGATTTATTTTACCAAATCTCCAACTTACATCCTTCACTTAAGTTCACTCGTGAGCATGAAGCTGATGGCTCTTTACCTTTCCATGATGTCTTAGTTCAAAGAACACCAACCTCTTTAAACACATCCATTTATAGAAAACCAACTTTCGTAGGCCAATATATTCCTTGGCAGTCTTTTTGTCCCACCTCACAAAAAACCAACTTAACATCGTGCTTAGTTTTTCGAGCACATAAAATATGTTCTAAGGTGAAACTAAGTGAAGAAATCAGTAACATTAAAAGTATTTTTGGCTCCTTAGGTTACCCTTTAGAAATTATTGAAAAAACAATCAATAGGACTACCGCGAAGCTTGTCAGCCCTACAAAACACGGCCCAAATAAATGTGTAGTATATTTAAGACTTCCATATTTAGGAAAGGAAGCTAAGCTTTTTGAAAACCAAGTTTTAGAAACCGCAGATAACACTTTTGGGGCAGTTAATTTAAGAATTACTCATTCCACCAGAAAACCACTTAACGGAATTGTTAAAGATCTCACTCCTGATCCAGAAAAATGCAATATAATCTATAAATACAAATGCCACTGTGATAGTGAGTATATTGGGAGAACTTCGCAACGATTTCACATAAGAAGGGACCAACACGTGACCAACGCCTTGAGAAACTGGAGATCTATGGGACTAGTAAGCCAATAAAAAGTCAATCGGCAATAGGTGAACATTTGTAAAATATTTTAGAATGCGCAAAAAACTATAACGATAATATGTTTTCAATTGTTTGTAAAGGACGTAACACGTATCATTTAAGTGTTTTAGAGTCTATATTTATTAAAACTAATAAGCCAAGTTTATGCAAACAAAAATTTGTTTATAACTCTAGTTTGTTTATTTTATTGTAAATTCGCTACTAAGTTTTGTTTTTGTTGTTTAATTTTATTTTAAGAAAGTCTAAATAAGTCGGTTTCCTCTTATTAAAATTTCTAGTACTTAAGCTTTATACTTTAAATTTTTTTAAACAACTTTATATTAGCATCGCCTAGTACATGTAATTTTATTTACCTATTATGACGCATAATCTTACAATTTTATTAATTTTACTATTATAGAAAAATCTATTTAGTTATCTACAAAAACTATTGAAAAGGGTAGATTGAAAAATTTTTAGTTAACAAAAAATAAAATATACTGCAAAATGAATTGTTGTCTCAAATTTTTATATGAAATACATTACTAAAAAATGATAATCCACAAAAACTAAATCAGCCTAAATTAAATAAATTCCTGGAAATTGATTTATTTTAAAATTCATCAGTAAAAAAAAACTAAAAGATTAAGATAAACACTGAACGGAATGCAAACATTTAATATTTTTTTCTTATTTTACAATATTTTTAATTACTAATTAAAATTCCAAATACGTATAACATATATCTATGTAATCTGACTGGCATACACAAGCAAGAAAATTTCTGACTACTTCAGCAATAAAAGCAAATGCATAAAAATACTTGACTTAAATGTCATTTATAAATACACTTGCTCTGCAGACCAGAACACCTCCTACATAGATATTGATTCAAGTGTTCCAAAATATTACAGACAACTGTGAAACTGACAAAAAACAGTGTAATATTTGATCACCTGTTTAATTGCACATACTGCCAAAACTTTGAATTTCTGAAATGATGCAAGAAGAGTGAACTTTACAGCTTGGAATCAATAATAATAGGAAAAAAAGGCTTAAGCTTCAGCTTTTTTACTTCAGCAATACTCAAATTATATCAAGAAGCAAAAAAAAAAACCAACTATTAACTAATGAGCATATTTTTACTTAACTTTTGTTTACTTAGAAACCATGCTGTTTATCTAAATTTTATTTGTATACATCATAATATGTTAAACTTACAAAAAAATCTTAACTCAGTATTTAATTTTAAGTACATTTTTTACTTGGAAAGAACATAAAGTCAAATACGTTTGTATAAAATTAAAAATAGAAATAAAATAAGTAATTTTATCGTATTTATATAAAGTTGCAAACGGTATTTGAAAATAACAAAATCTTACTACAATATATACTTTTGTCTCGGAATTCTATAATATCTGTATTTATTAATGTTGTTCTAACTATGACTAGATTTTTGTTTTGCAGCTTCTAAAGAAAATGATGCTGAAAAGTGAGTTTAGTTTTTAATGCTAAATTGTTTATATTATTGATTTTATTACATTACCTGTTTTAATTATTGTAAGTAATATTTAGAAGAAATGTTTTAGTTAAGGAATAAATTATCAAAAATTCAAAATAAGTAAAGTTATATTTTATAACATTTATAACAATACAAAATAAAATTCTTAATTTTGTTATTATTAATTTTAACTTTTATTACAAATCGTGATTAGACATTTTTATATCAGAGCTAAAACATTAGGGCGTTAAACTCTAAAAATCTAAACAAGAAATACCCATTAGATAATTAAAACAGTTGAAGTTCTGTAAGTCATGTTATATTTCTACCATCATTTAATTCTTTTTAACTGAAAGGGAATGTGAAACATAAATTATAAATTTAGCCTTTCAATATTTTTGTATTTATTTACTTTATAAGATTTTACAAATTAAAGCTTTTACTATAAGTTTTTCAAAAAATTAAAATCATATAAACTTGTTATACAAGGTATATCAAATTTTTGATTTAAAAGATGGTATAATATTACTTAATATTTAACAGGATTGAAGAATAAATTTTTATTTAGTTTGTTAAGTATTTTGATAACTAATGATGAATTTTTTAAGATAATAATAGATAAATAAATATGATACAATGTGCTACATAATCTTCCATAGTTTATTTAAGACACAAATAAACTTTGTTTAGACAGAATCGACCAAATATCAGATCTTCCAACATAAAGTTTAACTAAAAATAAAATAATTTAAAGAATTGTGTTATAAAACAATGTTCCAATATAAATTTCTTCACTCAGCTTTGTTAGAATTGAACAGAGCGGTACATTGTTACCATACTATGTCTGCCTAATGGTGACAAACCAGCAAAATATCGCATTAATGTCAATGGTCGTGTAATCAATGGTCATCTATGTCAACGGTCGTGTAATGCAGATTAAAGCTTACTGAGTATAAATAAAAAGTTTTTGATAATTTATAATTTCTTATATTTGTTGACAAATAAAAACTAGCTAACATGCACAAAAGTTGATGTGCGAAGATTTCAAACAGTGTTACAAACAAGCTGTTTAATATTTTTACGAAAAATAGATAAAAACATTTAAATATAGGTACTGTAACAAAGAATGTTTTAAAGTTTTGTATTTATAAGTAAGTAGTGTTCTTAAAATATATATTTTTTTTATTTTGAAATAAATTAAATACAAGGCTGCCAAAAAACCTGGAGTCCTGAAATATCTGAAATTGACAGTAAAGACGAAAAAAACCTGTAATTTCGAACAAAAATTACTTTAAACCTGGAGTTATAAATAATTTATACATGTAGAACAATGAAGTTTTGATTAGAAGCAAAAAATCTGTCATATAAAACATTTTTAAATTTATTTATTTTTAACTTATTTGAAGTAGCATTACAGTATTTTTTCAACATTTCTATAGTATTTAAGACAATTTTTTTCTATCTTAAGTTTAATTTGTACTAAAAATAGATTAAAAACAGACCTTTTTAAAACTTGAAGAAATTCAAAAAACCTGGAAATTCAAAAAAAAAACATTTGAAGTTCTGTTTAAAAAAAAAAATTAAGAAAAATTTTAAGAAAAAACTGTTTAATTGAGTTTTGGTTAACTTACATAGGCTATATATCTCTGGAATGTAAATAATTTTTTTTCATCGACACTTCAATAATTTTTTGAACACTACATACTTTTTTATTTTAGCAAAAAGCACATATTAAGTAAAGTATGTTTTTTTTTGCTTTTCACCAAACTTATAATTAATAAGAATTTATTAGTAGTTGACACTTAGATAAATCTGATATTTAAGAAAGTACTAATAAGTAATTAAATGTAAAAAAAGTCTATTTATCGACAAACATATTTAAGATTTAAGTTTGTGAACATTAAATTAAACACAAAAATAACTTTGACTTCAATTGAAATTTATTTTTGAATAAACTAGCAGGATATTAAGTAAATCAAATTTTAACAAATTTTATTGTAGCTATAGAATATTTTTACTGTTTTAGGTATGCATTTTAACAAACAATCAGCTGATAGTTAAAAAAAATAAGCTAAAATAATTTGTAGAAATAAGTTACATATTGTATTGCTGGTAATTGAAATAATCATAATAAGTTATTTTTGTATTAAGTTTACAAAATTAAAAAAGGTTTTATTTTAAATCCATTAAATTTTTAACTTAAAATAGATATTAAAAGTGATTTTGATTTATATTTTAGAACGTTTTTAGTGTTTGAATTTCAGTTATGAATTTTACTTAATGAAATTTAAAATTACTTTATGAAGCACACATAATTTGTAAGAATATAATGTTGAAGTTGCAATTTTTTGTTTGGTAAGACTCTTATATTTATAAGTTTATATTTTTTAGTGTACCTATGGAAGTCTTCATTATTTCTGATGATGAAGAAAAACCTATGTCTTTAAGTGGTAAGTACATCGGTTAATTTATAATTTTTAGGTTACTTTTAAAAAATGGTAATAGTTTTAATATAAAAAAAACTATTTACATATTTGCTATAGTATTCGTATAAAATATTTAAAACTTAACAACTATTGAAAAACATAGTTTGTAATTTTTATTATTTTTTATTTTAAAAGACTGTAATTGAAAAGCCTTTTGTGACAGACATTTATAGAAATTGTTCATTTTAAGTTATTCTAGAGACCACTATTTATAAATAAGTTGAATGGTCTATACCAGTGTTCCAAAAGTGAGTCATATGGCCCCTTTGGAGGTTATAAGCTGCAAAGGGGGGCCATTATTTGAAATTAATACTATATATTCTGGAGTTGGTTACAAAGAGCAAAAAAAGTCTTAGGGTAGTTTTAATAAATTTTATTGCTTTTTAGTTTTCTTCAAAAGGGGCCTATGTAAAAAGTTTTGTGAATCTCTTTTCTATACTACTAAAAGCATATCTTATAATCTTTATATTAAATTCTTGATTTTTAGTTTTTAAATTAGTACTTTGAATAAAAAAATAATAAATGTTTCAACTATTTTGCTTCTAAATATATTTAACAGTTATGATCAAAGTTTTCTGAACTGCACTTTTACCTTGTAGTAAATAAAAAACTCAATTTCTTTTTTTGTTTAACGTAATTTATTTATTTGAGTTGTTAATTAATTAAAAAGTTAATTCACATAATATTACGTTGTTTTTGATCTATTGTATTATTTTTTTTATATATGGTATCCAACATGTAATATTTTCTTGATTAATTGTGTACTATATTCAATTAAAAAGTGAGTTATATTAAAAATACGTAATGCGTTTTTATAAACTTACTATTTTAAATTTTTAATTAAGAACTTTTATATTATATATACAACATATTTAAATGAGTTACTGGTTAAGTTATTTCATGTTTTGTTTTTATTTCACTATAAAATGAGTTAAAATATTTTTTTTTAAGTTGAGGACAGTAAAGAAAAGAATACTATTTTCAAAAGTAATAAGAAAAATACAGCAAGCAACAGCAGTGAGAGTGATATTTCACTTAAACGAACAACTAAAAAAAGATTTTATCAGCCATTTTTAAGTAGTTCCAGCCATTCAGACTCAGATGAAAAAGGTAAGGTCATGATAATCTTAATAAAATAATTTTTAATAGCCTTTTACCGTGTTTAGTCACTAAGTAAACTAAATATTTATCTTTTATATTGATACTTAGTATGCAGCAAAAAAAAAAAGTTAGGAAGTAGTTTAAAGAAATCTGTTGGAAAAAAATTGATTGAATAATAATAGTTTACAGGAAAATTAAATTTAATACTTTATTTTCATAAATATGATTCAAACTGATTTTATATGAAATCTTGAGCTAATTATAAGTTAATTTTGCAGTATATAAAAGTTCAGTAAGCTTATTTTTTTTATTTTAAGCAGTAGCAGGCTAGTTTGTTTTTTTAAAGAGAATTAAAGATAAACTAAAAACATTTTATTAACATAAATCATAATTCTTAAACTTTTTTTCACATTGTAAAATTTTTGAAGGTTGAGTATTAGAATATGTAGTTTTTCACTTAGATTAAACTATAAGTAAAGACTAAACTGTTAAAGTTTTAAAATAATTGCTTGAAAACTGTAGGATAACTAAAGTTTAAATTAGGTTTTTTAAACTTATTTAGTATGCTTCTTCCTTAAGGAACATTTTTAATTTTTCAACTTTGCTTGTTCACTAATTTTTTTTAAATTTTATTAATCAGTACTTAGTATACACCCTTTTATCACAGAAGTACTCTTAGCTTATTTATTTGTCCTAATTGTTGCACTAAGTCTTGTTAAGAAGTATCAAAAGTAGCATACAAGAATGAAATATTTTATACTTAAATAATTTTTGAAAAATAATTCATAGCTGATCGGAATATTTGTACAGAGTAAATTATTACAAAAACTATACTCCATAAATTAACTTTGACTCTAAAATGAGAGCTTAGTTTGTTAAAGAATTTAAAAATTTTAGGTGAATTATGTTATGTAATCATTTTTGTAAAAACTTTATGATAAAAACTTTAAGAATATATTTTTTAAGTTCGTTACCTTAATTTTTCAAAAATCGTTTCTTGTATCTGTCTTAGCTAGTATTTTGAAATTGAAAAATAAGAACCTTTATGACTAAAGATCAGTCATTTACCTTTACTGTGGCCTTCGTACTTTTGTAGTTTGAAAATAATAAAATTAACTTGATGCTTGAACTGATAAAACTAATTTATCTGTGTATAATTTTTATAAATTATATCGAAAAATAATTTTACTTAGATCAAAGTTGGATTAGAGAAAATAATGGATCATTTATTCACAAATATCTAATTCCTGAAACTTTATCATTAGTGGAAAAGGCACGCAGAGCTCCCATAATTTACAATAAAAGTCTTTTGTCAAAATTTTCTAATTTGACTAAAAAAGATGTTCATAACAAAAATTTTAGTGCATTTGTAAAACTAACTGATCTTGAAGAAAAAGTTGGTAGACCAATGAAAAAAACAGAGTCTTTTCATGATTTATTTGATGAAAACAGTTCGTTTAATTCTTGCCTGATAATTACACGGTCTTGTTTTAATTTAATTAAGATTTTAAATTGATATTCACAAGCATAACAAATAATTGTTTGCAAATACTTACATTTTACATTTTCAATGTGTTAAAAATATAATTAAATCGAAAAGAATATTAACATAGATATGGTAACTTTGTATATTTACATTTAGAGAGCATCAAAAAAAATAAAAAAATTGAAGATAAACCAAATTTGAAACACAAGAAGACCAAATCAAAGTTCAAAGCAACCCTTCCAAAAAGACAAGCATTGAGAGATATTTTTGGTTCTTCAACAGACTCAGACGAATACGAAAATGATAAAAAAAGAATAAAGTTAAATACAAAAAAATCAAAATTAGTATTAGTTGAAAACTCAAAAAAGAAACTTCCTGAAAAAAATGAAGTTATGAATTATAGGTTTTGAAAGTTTATTTAGTTTTATTAGATTTTTAAAAATTATAAACTTGGTGTTCATTAAAAATTAAACATCTGAAATACACATATTTTTTCTCAAAATTATATGAATTTTATATATTATTTGGAAGTTTGCCGTCGTTAATGTAATCAAAACTAAATATTAATCTGTAACTTTTACTCAAATGGTTTCAACATCCTAATATCCTAACTTGATCTAAAACTCTTCAGAAACTTACTTTAGGAAGTCTTTACTATGACACTCACTATGATTAATGATAAGTTTTACAAATAATTTTACAGTATAAAATTAAAGTGAGTGAAAGAGATTGTTAGAAACAACCTAGATAACCATAATTATTAGACTTATTTTGTTTTAAAGGCATAGGGGGGGTCCGACATTTTTTTACTAAAAATAACTTTGGATCTTATATGAAAGCTTAAAGTACAAACTACAAGCCAGTTTTTATATAGTTAGAAATATTATTTAACTCTTGAGATACTGTAATTTTTATAAAAAGTTTCCGATACAAACGTATGAACCGCAAGTCTTTCAGTGTCAATTTTCTCGGAAAATTAAAAAATCAATAAAAACCTATCTTCTCCTTCATTTTTTGAGATAGAGACATCAAATTTTCAGGAAACGTGCCTTTTACAGTTTAAAAGACTTTGAATGTTGAAAATTAAAAAAAATTAAAAAATAATAATTTTAGAAAAAAAAACACAAAAAAAAAATGGTGGTTTTTTTTTTTATAAAAACTTTATTTTTCAAAATAAAAAAATCCTGAATTCAATCTTTTTAAATTTTGATAATACACGTTCTGTGAAGATACGAAAGATTGTGAAATAGTCTTTTTTAGCGTTTTTAGTTTGCGCCTTCCATTAGGAACCTTTTGAGGTCACCGACTTTGACTGCTTATATCTCAAAAAATATTTCGAATTTTTCCAAACGGTTAAAAATGTCTGATAGCTCGTATAAAACTCTATAAAATAAGATCAACTTGTAAAAATCAAGGTGGACCCTTCCCCCTATGCCCTTAATATAAACAAATAAAGTTTAAGACGACTAAAAAGAACTTATTAAAAAAAAATAACATAAACTTTTGCTTGCATAGGACGAGTTAGTTAAAAGATTCTGTTTAATTTAATCATTTATTTTTAACATTGTAAAGTTTTTTAAATACTAGTCCTTTTACATTTTGGTGCAAAAATTTAGTTGTTTGAAGTACCGCTATTGGATTTGTTTCGTATTCCCTATCAATATAGTTGATGTTTAATCTATTAATTAGTGAATAATTTCAAATAGTTTCAGCATTTGTTCTACAATATGTTATTAAGATCTGCAATAGCTTTTTTCATGGTAGTATTTACAATTATATACTAAACAACTCTTGTAACGTTAGATATTATTTCTATTTCATATCAAGTCTATAAATCACGGTTTCCCAAAGTAATTTTTACTATCGCTTTTTAGCAGAAATTAAAAAAAAAACGTCCCCTGACAGCCAAAATCGTCCCCAATAGTCGGTGTTGTTCACTTTCGGAAACATGGCTGTAAATAAAACTAAACTCAAAACATCACATTTAAAAAATATTTTTTCTAATGATTATTTGTAATATTTTGTAAAATTTTAATAATATTCATACTGCCTTTATGATTTTAAGTGTCAATATAGTTTCCCTGATTAAAATACATAGTTTTTATATTTTTCCCAAAGGATTGCAAAACAGTCACATTGTTAATTAATTCAAGTTAACTTCAAAAAACAAACAAACAGTATAACACATATTCAGGCGGTTACATGACAATTCAAATTCGGACAATTCAAGTTCTTACTTACATGTTTAAAGGGCCACAACTCAAAAATAATTATATATGAAAAAAAGCGTATGTAGGTTTATTAAATACCTACAGTTTTCTTTTGTTTTTGACGAAAACAAACTTTAATAAAAAGTCTTTTATTTATTACTAAAAATTAGTATATTTTAAGACAAATTTTGTCCATATATCCATAAATATTAAAAATTCAAAGAAAAAACATAGTGTTTGTATGTATTAGTTGGTCCTACATACCCATTTTTTATTTCAAAAAAGTATAAATTACTTTTTAATTTGTGGCCTTTTAAAAAAATATTATGAATTTGAATTGTCGTAATTTGAATAGTCGTGCATCCAGCTAAGACTGTATTGAACGCATAATTTAGGCTAACTTTTTTTTTTTGTGTAACCAAAACTAGAGTTTGTAAGTTCATCAAGTTAGTTTGAAACTCAAATATTACTTTTATTGTTTATCTTTACAGCAACCACTACAAACAACTAAATTTAAAAAAGTCTATAAAAACAACTTAAAAATAGTTAAAAAGTGTATAAAAGTTATATTGTTAACTTAAATGCCACAAGTTGCTGAGCTACATCCGATGAATTTCAGCTCAATTCTGATATTGGTTGAACAATAGATGAATTTTTTAAACCTAATTGTTTTAATTCCGTTTCTCTTTTTTATAAAAACAATAAATTAACATTTTTACTCATACACCCCGAATTACATATATTCAAGAACTAACTTTTTATATACCTGTTTCTATACAATGCAATAGCTATAATTTTTTAAATGCTTCCAAAGTTTAAACACATAAAGTTATAATAGCATTTTGTAGTAGGAAGATGTTCAATTTAGTTGGGAAGAAAAGTAAAATGAAAACCTCTTAAGCGCAAATTTTCAATTTTTAGATAAGCTTACTTCAGACTTTTCTTCATGTTTTATAGAACTTCGATGCTGATTTTACCTTTATCTAACTCTTTACTAAATTTTCATAGTTATACAGTTAGCTTTAATAATGTTTAAAGTTCAAAAGTGTTTGAGTTGGCTAAAATTTTAACAGTTTTTACATTTTTGAATGAAACTGTCTTGGGTAAGCAGAAATAATATAGCTACTTTGTTCCTTGTGTTAAAACTATATTTTTTGTTATTTGAACTATCATTTGTTTACATAAGTAATGTTGCAAACTTTTTGAATTTTATTGATTACACCAGCATTACTTATAAAACTACAATTAAAAAATAAATACAATTCATAAATTTTATTAATATACTATTTAATATCGATATTTATTAAAAGAAAGAATTAAAACGGCGTTAAAAATTATTGGCCTCAGAAGTGTTCAGTTTACATAAAACTTTCTTACAACTATCATGTTTCTGATAGGTTTGCTAAGAAAACGTTTAAAGGAATAAGTTAAGTTTTTGGCTCAGTTTAATTTAAAATGATTCTTTACACAAATCGCCTCTTAAGTTGAATCTACAAAGATGTTCACCCACCAAAGAAAATATATTATCAATTATAAGTTTAGTGGCACTGTGCAAGTGATTACTAATGGGAAATACTTCTCAAATGTTCCACTTAGGGTTGATAAGTATGTTTCGAAAATCATCAAAAGTTTGATTATTAGGGTCTGTGTAAAACCAAATAAAAGATACTTTTCTTCGATTAACTTGCTAACCTGAATATGCTAGTAACTTTAATGATGAAGACTTATTAAGTTTTTGTGATAGATGATTAACGTTTTCAGCTAATATTTTAGAATCTTTGTTTGTACAATCGTTATAACCTAGTTTATTTTAAACAAAATGTTTTTTTTCTGACCAACCATTCTAAATCTTTATATTAATTAGCTTTTTACCATTATTGTTTTTTAATGTAATGAAATAGTTATTTATGTTATTGTAATTTTAACAAAAGTATAATTTTTATTAGTAGAATTTAAAGTTTTAATATGTTCAAATGATTTGAAGTAATTTTGGTCAACAGTTTACTTAAAATAAAATAAATAATTAATTATGTAAGTCAAAATTTCCAAATTGATGTCTTATGATAAGATGTCCAATCGTTATGATAAATTAAGTTTTAATTATTTAGTTTAGATTTAGATTACACTTAATTTTTGTTACTAATTGCCCAAATGTTTTACTGATGAAATTGAGTGGGAGTGCTCTAAATTAAGTTCTAATAATAATGCAATTATAATTTTAAGTATTTTATTTAAGTTATGCACCTAAAAAATACTTAAACATAAAATGTACAATTAGAGTTGGCAGTCACCCAGGAAACTCAAGACTCTGATCGTATCTAAATATTTTCTTCGGTTTTTGTGCTTTGTGTAACTTATTAGTGAGTATTTAGTTTAAAAATCAAATCGTTACAAATTGTAAGCATTGCTCAAATGTTTGAAATGAGTTATAAAATGTAAAATAAGTTATACTAAAACTTTAAAATGGTGTATTATTTTATGATATTAAATGTAATTACAATTTTCAACTTTTTAGGTTTTACCACTTTAAATTTTACTATATATCTTTAATTTTTTTGTATCACTGACAAAATTGCGCTGATTCAGCCTAGTTTTATGTTGCTTATGATGATAATTTGTCTTAAAGAATGGCAACCTAGTAAAAATTTAAGTAAAATAAGTATTAATATGTTGGTTCAAATAATTTTTTCTAAACTTTATAAGAAATACTACTATGTAAAGTATTTAAAGCTTAAACTATATTTTTGATAATTAATTTTGTTTAGATTGAATTCTACGGGAAAATTTAATTTAACAAAATTGACAAAAACTATAGATGAAAAATGGGAAAAGTTATACGAAGGCAAACCAGTAAGAACTTTAAAACTTACTTAGCTTCTATTTTTATTAATTTATATGAAGTTAAGACAATAGTTTTTGAAATATATTTGAGTAGATTAAACTTTTTTTTAAGTTGTGTAAATTAGTTTAAATACTAATAACATTTATTTAAATGTTATAAATTTAAGTTTTTCTTTAATTAGTACTAACATTTTATTAAAAGTTAAATTGTAGGAATAAGTACCACATTAAGATTAGATCGTTTATGATATTCCTGGCAAACTAGACTATAAAGGCTATTTTTGTATTCGCATATTTATTTTTATTTTAATTATTGGTTTAAAGTGTACTGAAAATGTTACAAACCAAAAGTTTAACTTAAAAAGTATTTAACTTGTTTGTTTAATTAAAAAAGTGTTAATGTGTCTGTTTAAGGAAACAATGATTTTATTTATTAAAAAAAACTTACGCAAGTAGTCTTAAAACAGTGTAAAAAAATTAATCACCAAGACATTGTACCTGCTTCCCTATAATTTTGCAATATTCTGAAAAAACTCTATAAATCCCTAGAAATTACGGTTTTTTTGCTTGGTGATTGAAATTTGAAAGCCAAAACAGCAACACCGCATGGTGAAATAACACATAAAAAATATTTGAAACTTTTTATAAATCAAAATCTTTGCAATATCAGTAAAAAACTGTTTCTCTATCTCGCCACCTAGCGGATACTTTTCCTTTTTATATTAAATACAATTTATCTAACGTTTCCTTATTTAACTAAAATTAGAGCTCAAAAACCCTCGAACTTTCGTGAATTTCTTATTAAGACTGTGCCTATAAACGGTAAATGGTATTGTATACTTTGCTTCATGTTTGTAACGTTTAAAATTCATTGTTTTTTTGATAATTTAATTGGTTTAAAGTAATTCTATGTTTTTATTATTTGAGACAGTTTTTTACCCTAAACCTATTTTTATACTATAAGTAGACTAAATAACTTTTATTTTTGAAAACCTGGTAGAAATTCAGAAAATTTTCAAAACGTTTCTAAAAAACCTATGGCAACCCTGTATCACTATTAATTAAATAAATTAAAATTAAAAGTGCATTTAATTGCCCATACCTACTCTAAACGTTTACCGAATCAGTTAGATCACTTGCAATAATTTTAGCCAAAAAATTAACTAATATTAAACTATATACTATAAACTTTCAATAAAAGTTATTTTATCTAACGATTTTTTATTATACGTTAAAAACTAATAAAAAAAGTAGTAAAATTTTTTACCTCTGTTTAATAATAATTTGCAAAAATGTTAGTTTTGTAATTTTTAATATTTAGAAAATAATGTTTTAGAACGTAGTTCTTAACCAACTAAAAGAAATAAGAAAGAAACAGTTTAAAACCTCAAGCTTTGATAATCAAGCTTCAACGTCTGTAGTAACGAAAAACATAAAAGAAAAATATAAAATCAAAAACAATTCTAATAACGTAAAGAGTAAGACTAGTGTCAAAAATAACTTATTTGTTAGCAGATGTAAGGAAAACAACTCTCTTAAAAAGGTTAGTTTCAACAATTGTATCTGAAAAAGCGGTTGTGTTTTACTAATGATAAATTCTGGCAAATTCCAAAATATACAGTTCCTTGCAAAGAATATCTATGTTTTCACATTAACTTAGCATCAGAAGTGTATGCATATATATTTTTTGTAAAACAAAAAGTCAACAGTTTACATATGTTTAACACCTAAAGTAAATGATAAATATAAAACTAGAATCAAAGTTTACTATTTTTACAAAAAGAAAACTATTCAAGTTTTTCAAAGAGTATGGTTTTATAATTACAGTAGTTAACGGATCAGTTCAGACATATTTTTTAGATGTAACGTTAAATGTTTTAAACTCAAGCTACTAATCTTTTATTAAATTCGCCAATATTTCACATTAACAACAGTTCTAATCACTCAAAACAAATACTAAAACAAGTACCCCTAAAAATTACTAGAAGACTCATAAAAGTTTCAAATAGCGAAGAATACTCAGTAATGTCAAACAAACTCAACAAAATGCCCTAAATTATGCTAAGTACGAATACAAATAAATTTACCATAACATTTTTAAAAGAAAGAACAAGAAATGTAAAATGTTTATCTTGAACCTTAAAATATTGGATGTTATAATATTCTCCTTATCAATTAGTTGAGACCTTTAATTGTTATCTTTAAAGATAAAAGTTTTAATAAAGAATAAGATTAGAAAACTGTTTATAATCCATTTAAATCTCCTATCCAATCTAAATATCTCAACAAAATTAGGCAAGTATTTCTTAACCTTAATTAACACATGTTTCAACAACAATCATCCATATAAAAAAATTTAACCTTAGTACATAAAAGGTTTTATACAGCTGCACAAGTATCTTTAAGAAATAGATAATAGCTAACAATAATAAAATGTTATACAAAAACGACAATACCAATACTACTAAAGATTATAAAACTGTCAAAACGAAATATTCTTAATAAACAACCAAAGTCTACAATCGGACCTTACTTAAAGGGCCACTGTAAAATGTTTAGCATTTTTTATATATTGTTAGATTAAAGTAAAACGAAATACAGCGTATATTCAATCGCATCAGACTGTAAAGTTAAAAAAAATTTAAAACTATCTTAACGTCATAATTTATTTTAACACTTCTTAAGTTTTAAATAATTTGTAGTTTTTATTAAACATAAATTTTTCTGTTAACATATGTAAAAAACTGTATTTTATTTTTATTTTTAATGATATATATGTAATTTGTTGTTAAGCTATCAATAGTGAATTTTTTTTTTAATTGAAAACAATAATTTAAAGTTTATATAATTTTACTCTTAATATTAGATAGATACGTTATCATTTATTTGCTTTACAAAATATATATGGTACAGTTTTAGATAGTGCTAATAAATTTTAAACTTCTATCACATTTACAGGTCGAAAAAGAAAAAAGTAAATTTGAGATTGAAAGTTCATTTAACAAACTACCTAGTTGTAAACCAAAAATCCAAAGTCAGTCTTCAAGTTTAAAAAGTAGTACAATGGCTGTTGGCATCAATAAGCATTTGGAAGCGAAAGAAAAAAAAAAACTTAGTTTATCTGCAGACCAAAGGTAAACGTGAAACTTAAGTACAATTAATTGTTAATTGCAGTTTTTTTTTTTTATTCAAGGTATAATGTAACTTAAAAATTTAGAAAAGGATTTCAACCATTATTAAAACCGAAGGTTAGAATTGCTAAAAAGCCTACTCTTGACATGTTATCACGTCCTTTTCCTCAAAAAGTGAAGGTTAGAAAGTGTTTTAAGTATTTATTTGTGTATAAGACATTTAAAACAGTTTTTAGTAAAAATCACTAACTATTTTTACTTATATATATAATTAACTAAAGCATGTAAAACGGAGTCAGCAGGCTACTGTCGCGGTTTATTTAATTAGTAAATACCATTTAATTTTTTTATACAATATTAGACCTTTTCTTCTTTAGATACTTTCGCGTAATAATAACGACACGCTTGCAGCCGAAATCTACCATGCGACAATTGGGTGAAAAGGGGGTCAAGCGGTAATTTACTAATAAAAATAATTGTAGTGAATCAAAATGAAACCAGGTGTAATACATAGTTGGATTTATTGTTTTCAAAACTTTTTTACTTTCTTTTTTGTTTGAACTTTTTAAAAAGCAGGGTTGCCACTCGGTCAGGAAAAGTCAGGATATCAGGAAAAGTCAGGAAAAATTTAAAAAATTGACAAAAGTCAGGAAACAATGGGGGGTTTTGAAAAAAAGTCAGGAAAAGTCAGGAAATTTGATTAAAAAAAAAAAAAAATCAGGTTTTGTCAGTTTAAATCAGGGTTTCCCAAACTCATTTACTAAATCGCCCCCTTTTCAGTAATTTGAAAAAAAATCGCCCCCCACGATTTTACAAAGTAGTTTTTCTTTTGAGTACAAACTTTTGAGCTAAAAAAACTTGTGTTCAAAATGTATTTTAGTCTGGTACTTCTTATGCACGCACTTTTGTGTTCAAATAGTTTACAGGACTTGAGAAAATAGTTTACAGTTATTTTCTTAGAAGCCCAGTAAAGTGTATTAAAATACTTAATTATTAATAAGCCTTGTGTAATCTGTTATCAATCCTGTTTAAATATGAACTGTTTTAAAACTAATGAAACTTTTAGGTCAGTGGTGGACAACTTTTGTAGTCAGCAATTCATATTTCCTAAAAATTCTTTTCTAGTTTCAACTCGTTAAAAAATGTAATTGCGGGCTGCATGATTTAAAAAAAATAACAAATAAGAAAATAAAAAAACTCGAACAAAATTGTAATAAAATGACTTAGTAGTATTGTGATGTAGGAAATACATTGTGAACTGAAAACTAAATGAAAGCGTATTTCAAAATATTAAGTATCAAAAAACTAAATTTTATTTATTTTGCACAAGTAGTTTTCAATTTACTTAGCGGGTCGAAATTCGACTGGATCTGCGACTTGATCTGAGCTGTACGTTACCCATCTGAAATCTTAACTGAAACCTGACATAATAATATCTCATATAACAAATTTGGACATTTAGAAGTTAATACTAAGTAACTTATTTAAACCGAACAAAATACTTAAACTATTTTATAAATAGGCATATTCTAAAATAACTATACCAGAGATTAAAAAACTATAAAAAAATGAACAGTTTATTTTACAAAAAATAAAATAAAAATCAAAATATAATTTCTGATCTAGTTTAAGGAAGTTTGACCGACTGGTTGATTATCTCACATGAAAAGTGGTTTCATCAACAGCTTCAGTAAATTTATTAATTTCAATGCTAAGATATATTGTAAGCAAGTTAGTTGTAAAGTTAAAAATTTAATTTTAAACAGTTTAAACTATTTGTTTCGTAGTAGAATACCATGAAATAGTATTCGACTTGGAATAATCTTTAGGGAACTAAACCTGAATTCTAACAATTTTTTTTCTTCATTTAAACTCAAAAAAAATCCAATGTTTTACAGTTAATTCTGTGAACAGAAAGTAATCAATCAAAAAAAAACTTTTAACTAGGTTAAAATTTTGTTTTGTAACTGTAGCAGTCTTCTTGATGGCTTATTTAATTCTGTTTAAAAAGTTTTTTTCTAGCTATTAGCCTATAATAATTTAACACAGGAAAAAAGTGAAAAACTAAAAGCTAGTGTTGAAGTATTAAAATAAACTAAGTATATTCTAATTGCTTATATATATTGAATTAAGATAAAACAAAAAACAGTTGTATTAATACTTTAAAACTCCTTATATAATAATAAATTTTTTAACAATAATAAATCAAGTTAGAAAATAAAATTGAGTTTAAGAAACTTTTAAATGAAAAAGTAGAAGTCATTTCAAATAGAGATCTCAAATTTATACTCTTTTAAAACCAAAAAGTTCTTTTTAGAAATAAAAACTTTAATGATTATCAAAATTTTACAATCAGATAATAGTTATATAGTGATATAAGTTATATACAGATTAAACAAGTAATAACAAAAACCTGTCAAATAAAGGTCTTTCAAACAAATATTTTAATGACTATGCTTTAAAAACTTTTAGTCTAATGTAAAACGACGAATATGAATTACAAAATTAACCAGGTCAAAATAAAAGTATTAAAAACTTTAAAACATAAACCATTTAATAAATATAGTAGACTTCCGCTTGAGTTGAAAAAAATCAAAAAGTGCAAACTCAAAAAATTATTACCATATTTTTTTTACAAAATGACAAATTTCAATATGTTATATGCAATAATGTTATGAATAAACATGAAATCCACTATAACAAAAAACTAGCTTTCATTAAAAAAATAGATCTATATAAGCTATTAAATATTATATATATTTTTTTTTATTAATATTTAGTTAGTAATAGACTTTACTTTAGTTAAATTTAGAAAAATATAAATTTGCATTTTTTTTGGGTAAAAAGTGCGAACTCAAGAGGAAGTCTACCGTAATTAATATTTATTAGGCATTATGCAAACCTGTTGTAGAATAAATAGCTTAATAAAGTTGTTATTTTAAAAAGACTACTCAAATACAATACAAACCAGGTTAAAAAAGAAATATTTCAAAAGATCAAATAAAATTAAAAAACTTTAATAAAATAAAGTCTGCGACTGAAGTCTAATATTATGTGAAGGATGAGGTTCATGAATGCTTGCAAGTTTTTCTAATCTGATTCTTAATCAGTAAAATAGAGCCTTAAGTGACCTCCTTTATAAATATCTAGATTAGATCTTTTGCTCAAGATGTTGATAACTGAACTGAAAGCTTTTTCAACAACATAGCTGGAAGGAAAAGCTATAAACAACAATCTAAATTCCTCTCAAATGATTTGATATTTTTGCCTTTGTTTTTGTTGAGTCCAAAAGCTTTCATATCGTTCTTTGGAAGAATTTACTTTAAGTTCAAGGTCAGTTTGTAAGTCTGAGATGGTTTCCTGTAAGTCGTTTACTTCAAAAGTATCTGCCTCGAAGGAATCCATATTTTTATCTATAGGGTAGCTTTTTTGTGTCAAATCTAAATTTTTCTACTTAATATGTTTAAATTGTTAAAAATTCCAGATTTTTTCCAGTTTTTTTTTTGCCTGAATTGTCAAATTCCAGGTTTTTAGATAAATTAGCAACCCTGTATAGTTTTATTTCTTAGTCTAACTTAGTGACTTTTCAAAAAACAACTGGAAATATCATGTGGTCATAGTTAATAATAAATAACATAGATTTTTACAAACCATTTATGATCCCAAATAACATATATGTCAGGTTATAAAATAGTGAGAGGGATTCCAATCGTCTATGACCTATGTAATTCTTAAATAAGGAAATATATAAATGAAAATATAGTATTTACTTAAATGTAGGAGTCATAAGCACTTGTTTTTTTTTTTTCAATTTTTTACATAAATAAAATAAACTTTTTTGTTTAAGTTTTACCTCAGGGTCAAAAAATTAATAGCAAGCTAAAATTAGTAAAATAGCAAGAAAAAAAAGTAAAAATCTTATGACAGCCCAAAATTTTTAAATCGCCCCCTTTTTGCCCCCTTACTAGTTATCGCCCACCCTTTCGCCCCCTTACTAATTATCGCCCCCCGAATTATTAAAATCGCCCCCAGGGGGGCGATATCGCCCACTTTGGGAAACCCTGGTTTAAATTTACAAAATTCCTTGTTTTCCAAAGCCTTCAAATGGTAAAAGTTAATTAAAAGTCCTTTAAAGTCAGAAAAAAAATCCAAAATTTTTCAAGAAATTTACAAAAATATTTAATTATATTTCCAATGCCTTCATCTGGTATAAATTAGTAAAATATCCTTTATAAAACTGCAAAAATTTTATATTAACATATTGAACAAGTACCTTACTTGAACAAGCAGATTTTGTAAGCTTTTTAGTATTGATGATCTGTAGCAAGGACACTTCCATAGTGAAACTGTGATATATACACAAAAGTTTATCTAGCATAATTTTAGAATCAAAAAGTTTTTTCTTTAAGTAAATAATTGAGTTCTTCATATTTAAGCAGTTAGTTTAGTATTTTATGTAACAAGTTAATGTGTATACTGAAGCAGAATGCAGACCAGATGAAGGAAACAATATCTTCATTAGATGAAGAGGTTCAAAAAGCTAATAAAAAAACGGAGAAAATAAATTTTAGTACATACAATTAAATAAAAGAGTATTTAATAAAGTTCTTTATTGTTTTAATGTTTTAACTGTAAAAGTTCGTTATTGTTTTAAGGTTTGAGTTGTGAAAGCTCCTTATATGTGGTTTCGTTTATTTAGATACATTTATGCTGAGAAATTCTAAAAAATTGTGTTCTTTGTTGTTTTAAGGTTTCAACTGTAAAAATTTGTTATTTTTTTAAGATTTTAGTTGTGAAAGTTTGTTACTAAATCAAGGTTTTAATTGCAAAAGTTCTTTATATGTCGTTTGTTTATCTAGATACATTTATGCTAGGAAATGCTCAAAAATTGTTTTTTTTTCAGACAAGCTGTGTTTATAAGGTAATAATACAAGTATTTTGCTGATAGAGCTGTCTATTACAAACATCAATCAAACACAGATGGTTTAAGTAATGTACTGGAAGTTTGATGATAGAATTCAGCAAAAAACTGTTGTTTTTAACCTGTATAAAAATTAGATTGAAAGCTTTATATAGTTTCAAGTGTTAGATTATGTATTTTAGAATAAGTTTAATTTAAGAGTTAGATTTAGAAAAGTCAGGAAAATTTTGGTAAAAAGTCAGGAAAAGTCAGAAAATTTTTCTCATCTTGATCAGTGGCAACCATGAAAAAGTTATTCAAGTTCAAATGCAACAAGTATTGCTATTTTTAGCTCAAAAAACAAAATAAATTCCTTAATGTTATTCAAAAAATGAGTAAAAACACTAAAAAGAAATAATTTAAAACTTTAATTATTACTGACTTTTTTATAATTTTTCTTAAGTATGGTATAATGTATATCAAAAAATAAGATTAGTTTTTTGAAAATTCAAAATATTACAAGTTTTTATTGTATTTAAAAAAACGCTTTAAAAAGAACGTCAATAATTAAAAAAATATTACCCAAAAAATCTGAAAAATTGTTTATTGTCTAGAAATTAGTATTTTTCATATTTATATTTTGTAGCTTTTCTATTATATATGTGCTTTAGCCTGAGTTAAAAGTGAAGTTTTGCTAAAGCGTATTGAGTAATAAAACCCTAAATTTTCCCTAAAGTTGCCCTAAAATCACCAGACTTTCCTTTATATATAGAAAATTTGAAAACCAAAAATATTATTTAAACTTTTTGACTTTTCAAAAATTTATGTAACTTTTTAGAAGGAAATATACCATATAAAATTAAAAAAATATAAGTATTTTAAAAGTTTTTGTAGAGTTTTTGGAAGGAACGGGTCAAATATGCACGAAGACACTTTTGCAAGAAGTCATTTTTGCACGAGAGTAAAAAAAAAATAGTAATAAGGTATAAAAAAACAAAAAGATAAATTGATATAAAAACAAAAAATAAGTAACCGACCGAGGGTAATGGTTAGGGGTAACAGTGATAGTAAAAATAAAATCAATTAAAAAAAAAACATCAACCTGTAAAAAAGTCTCTTCGTGCAAAAGTGACTATTTCTGCAAAATAAACGCCGTGCAAAAGTGTCTTTGTGCAAAATGTCCCTTTGTGCATATTTGACACTTACCCTTGCTTGAAACTTTAATTTTGACGCAAAATAAGCAGTATTTTAGGTAGAAAACTAACATAAATTGGTCGTATTTAATTTTACATAACTTCTAAAGTACTTAAAGCAGAAAAGAAACAAAGCCAAAGAAGAAACATGTTTCTATTCAGCAATGTATAACTCTAAGTTTTGGTTACGAGTCACCAAAAATGTTAATTACCGCTTTTCAGCCCACTGAGCATGCGTTAATTTCATATTCAAAACATTTTAGTTTACTTAACTATACCTTTACAAAGAAAAAATGGAATGCTTATTTTTAAAAGTAAATACATACAAAAATTTTATTCAACTTTTAGTAATTTTAACAGATAAAAAAAAAAAACTTAAAACATTCAATATTTTACATCGATACTATACTCGATATTTTGTTTCTTAACATATTTTATGTATAAATTAAATTTTCATGATGCTCACTAATATGAAGACTTAAGAAAATAACTTTCATTTAATATTTATGTTTTTTTATTAAAATATAAAACGGTTTAACTATACACAAGCCAACAATAGCTTTAATTTTTATTTTTTTAAACATTAAACACAATTAAGAACTCCAACAGATTGAATAATAAATTTTCTTTAAATTGATTTTGAATGCTGCTATGTTTTAGATTTAAAATTATCTTGCCTGCAATATGTTTTATGTTAATTTTTGTTTGTCTGAACAAGGCAATATATAAAGAAGTCAAAACAAAAAGTAAATTACAAACACGAAGTACAAAATCGAAAAAAAAGCACAAACAATTGTTGACATACCATAAAGATAATAACTATTTTACTATTAATAAAATGGAACACGTTTTAGTTTGTGTACTGCAATAAATTTTAAAATGTTATGCTAATAAATTTTATAAATTACTAGTCTTATCAAAACCGTTTTCTTAAATTCTAAAATGTTCTTTTTCTTAAGTTTTGTTAATTTAACTAAGTTTGCTTATTTTTCCTGTATATACTTAATGATTTTTTTATAACAGACCTCTAAGCATATTTCAATGGTGAATCGCACAGAATACATAAATAAATTTTTTAATATTTTATTGGAACGTAAATTTCAACGAGCAACTGCCGTAGAAATGGTAAGTTTTTTGAAGATTTTTTTAGTATTTTCCTTCCAGAACTGAAACCATTCAGTCTAAGATTTGTTATAAAATAGTCTACTTGGATTTATAACTGAAATCTTTCCTTCATTAATTCTAATTAGTGATGAAGTTGTTTTGATTCACTACCAGCTTTAATTTAGAATAACAGTAAGTTCCTTGTTTTTTAATAAAGTACTTTGGGTCCACCTTGATTTTTACAGGTTGATATTATTTTATAGAGTTATATCTAAACTATTAGACATTTTTAACCGTTTAGAAAATTCAAAGCAATTTTTAAGATATGAGCGGTCAAAGTCGGTGACGTCAATAGGTTCCTAATGGAAGGCGCAAACTAAAAACGCGAAAAAACGACCATTTCACTATATTTCTATCTCCTCCTTCATT
Organism: Thalia democratica; assembly: GCF_965202585.1. Classification (NCBI taxonomy): domain Eukaryota; kingdom Metazoa; phylum Chordata; class Thaliacea; order Salpida; family Salpidae; genus Thalia; species Thalia democratica. The sequence goes on along the minus strand of NC_139168.1, from coordinate 51,669,316 downwards.
TTTTAAGCAATCTTCTTCAAATTTTCACTGAAAGTGTATTATTAAATTTTAAAAATTGAATGCAGGAATTTTTTTAAATTTGAAAATTAAAGTTTTTATTGAAAAAAAAACATCTATTTTTTGTTTTTTTTATCTAAAATTTTTATTTTTTAACATTTTAAAAATTTCAACAATGAAACTCTTTCAAATTATCAAAGGAACCTTTCCTGAAAGTTGAGGTTTCTAGCTCAAAAAACGAAAGAGACAGGTTTTTAGTGATTTTTTTTGATTTATGAGAAAATTGACCTCAAAAAATTTGTGGTCCATACGTTTGTATCGGAAACTTTTTATAGAAATTACAATATATCATAAGTTAAATAAGGTTTTTTAATTCTATAAAAACTGGCTTGTAGTTTGTACTTTAAGCTTTCATATAAGATCCAATGTTATTTGTTGTAAAAAAAAATGTCGGACCCCTTCCTAACCCTTAATTTGCATTGGATTCAGCTAATAAACTATTCAATTAACTTTCAGGAAAATTTCTTACATATGTCATAAGAAATGATAAGTTGGATTTTTTTTTAAATGAGAAAATAATTTTAGATAGAAAAACCTAATAAAAAAGGGTAGTTTTTCAATGAATTTATTGGGTAAAATTTGTTAGTTTGACTAGATAAAATGCTAGTAATGGACTATCTGTAAAAATTTAGAGAATATTTGTTGAAAAACTAAGAAGATTATATAATTTAATTGAAATAGTTATTTTCCACCACTTTTATTCACACCATTTATAATGAACCTATTTTTATTTAAGCGGTAAAAAGTATATGAAAGCTAAGATGAAATTCTATAAATAGGGGTAGGGAATCAGCACATTTTTTGGTCATATTGTAAACTTCACATTTAAACATATGATTCAGATGTGTTTTGGCTTCAATAAAAAAAATTAAAAAAATTCTAGGGGTAGGGAGTATTTGGGTGATGTTTACTGGAAGCATTGAAACATATTATTTGGATGTGTTTAGGATTCATTAAGAAAAATAAAGAAAATTTTGCAAAAATAATATTTGCTCGTTAAAAAACTAATTTGAACACCAAAAATCACATATTTTTTTGATTTTTGACTTAAATAGTAATGAAGTCACTTATAAATGTCGTAAACTTAAAATTTATATCTTAAATGAAAGCTTGTAGTTATAGGCATACATTTAAAGACATTTCAACTTCTTTTTATATACTATGACATAATGATCACACAAAACATGCACATTTAGTCTGTAATTTTTTTTTTCTGAAATAAAAAGTAACTTTTTCTGTTGTTTTTACTTTTAGTTTCTTTGATTTTAAATGTCAAATGTGTGGAGTCAGTTAACTAAAAAGATATTAGTTACGTTTTGTCAATTGCATGTTGATATAGATATAAAATACATTCTGACCAAGTTTATTGCCTTGCAATTTATCACAAACGCAGGTTTATTAAACTTTGTTATTATGCCGCATCTATTTTGCAAAGCCTTCTGTTTATTCAAATGCTTATAAATGAAACACATCTAAGCAACCAGCATGTGGAACTACTGCTTGACTCTGAGTTTCTAGTCACTAAACTTGAAGCACTTATTTACTTTACTCACAAGGTAACACTATCATTATTACACATTGTTCTTAAAGTATTTCCTAAGCTCTTTAGGATCTCAGTTATAGAATAATGAACACTTTTGACGACTATGTGGTACATTATTCACATGTTAATGTGTTAAAGCCAATTCAGAGTGGTGTTGTAAAATTCTTAACAAGATGTGTCTCCATGCCGCCCAAGTTTTTGATCGCCAAACAGGTAGAGAATATGTATTTGGATTTTTTTTTTCGAGTCCACCACGTGCTACTGAGCTCAACTTATTAACGGATGATGAACTGGACTGACTATCAACCAATAACTTAGAATCTGAAAAACACCTTAATGGGTTTGAAAAGCGAATAGCATTTGAAAAATTTAGGAACCAAGGTTTTACAACAAAAAAGGTAGGAAGTTACTGTACATTACTTATATCTGATTCTTTTCATACTAAACATGAAAAAGTTTTAACAAAGTTGTTAATATTCTAAATAAAATGGAGCAAAGGTGGGTAGTAGAACAAAAAACTTTAAAGCTCAACAGATAATATAAAAAATTGAAAAAGGGAAGAAAATGGATACGTGCAGAAGCGTCTCAATCTCTGTAAAAGTTAGGAGGGCCTGAAGTGTTCGTGGAAGAGCTGCATTCTATTTTTAAATTTCATCCCAATCAAAATGAAGTTATTTTTCGTAATGAATTAATTTTCTTTAGAGATTCACACAAATTTGAAGTGTTATACAATCCACTACTTTTTTAAGTAAATGATGATACCCACGAGGAAAGACTTCTAAACTTATGTGCTTTTGTTTCCTTTTACTTTTAGAATTTAGGTGATGTGGAATGTATATTAGCAAGGTATTGATGTCATAATTGATTTATTTATAAATTAAAAAAAACTTTGAATAGTTATTCTATGCAAGGTAATGTTGTATGGCATTAAACATTAAGTAAATAATTGCACAATAAAGACATAATAAAGAAATAAAGAACATTGCTAAATAAGACGAATATTGCACTGCATCATTTAGTATTGACAGTTAACATTACTGCAAAATGACTGATAATTAAAAAAAAATGCTATTTAATATCTGTCACATTATTGATAAAATCTAATGGACTTTCCATTTGGAATACTTAGGTACTTATTCGTTTTTTACGATAATTAGTATTAATTCATTATTTATGTTAACAGTATTTTAATAAGATCTTTGCAATATACTATGCCTCTTTTTAATACCTGTCAATTTAATATAAGCTTAATTGAAACTCATATTTTTTGATTTAGTTGTTAAGTCATACTATTATCACTTCCAGTTAAAACAATGTTTATAGTGTTTAAATAAATACAAAATACTAGTTTTTTTTGCAAAAATAAGTAAATCCTTAAAACAAGAAGACAAGAATCTTAGTTCAGCATTTAGAATTGAAGTCTTACTTGTACGGTGATTTTACTTTTCATAATAGTTGTTTATTTATTTATTTAAAAATCTCTACTTAGTATGGTTTCAAATAAATGGTATGTTTATCACTTGTTTTTAAGTAAGAAGTTATAAATATGTAATGCAGTTCTTTATTTATTTAATCACACTGTTTTTATATTTCTACGATCAATATAAACTTGACTCCTAAAACTATTATTTTTTGATGGAAAAAGTAGTAGTATATAATTTAGTTTTAATAATTAAACATAAAAATTGTCAATCGTTAAAATTATAAAAGTATCAGTTTACAAAGGCGTTTTAAAATTTATCATTAATCGTTATAGGCACAGATAGAGGAAGCTAAAATTGCTCAGATATCAATCTCTTTGATTGGGTATAAATTTAAAATGGCAAGTCTAAAAACAAATAAAAAGTTTGTGACACCAAAAATAACAACAAACAGTAATACTTATGAAAAGAACCAAAGCTACAAGTTATCAGAATTCAAAATAAGTTTAACTTCTTCAACTGATCAATCACAATGCTCTATGTCTTCAGCTACTTCAACCGAATTGTTCAAGAAAAAGAAAAGAATTGCTCATACTTCATTATACGATCCAGTAATTCCGAGTTCTCCTGTGGCTGAAAATTCTACTGGCAGTAGCCAGATAAATGTTCCGAAAAAAATTACTTCCATGATTCATCTTTTTCACCAAGAGTTTATTAGTAGTAAGTAATAAGAACAATTTTTATTTACTAAAGTTAAATATTTTTGTTATAACTGTACTTTTAGTAAAAACCTGTATATACTAATTTGATACAGTCAAGAAACTATTATCGTGGTTTATATAATTAAGTTATTATTAATATAATTACTATTAAAATACTGCTACTCATGGTTTATTACTGTAATGTTTTTTTTGAACAACTATTTTCTTTACTCAAGTACTTTATTAGACTGTCGACGTTTGACAGCCCGTTATATATTAACAGCTCTACGGAGTCTACACAATGATTATTTTTAATTTGAAAATTTTTACGAAAATATAATAATTTGTTTTATTGTAACAAAAGCTATTTACAGTAAACTGTGTTAGTAAATACAGGCCAATGTTTTTAAATGCTTGTTTTTGTTTTCCTTCCAGGCTTCAAATTCAATGATGGTCTATATTGAAGCATAGTATTTCTGATTTTTCAAAAATAAACGACTAACATTTAAAATAATAAATAAGTTTCAAAATAAATTTTTTTTTGATTCTTTCTGCTTGTTTAGTTATCCATATAAAACTAATTTTATTAAAATATTGAAGGTAAGGATTTTCATGAAAAACTTAAAAAATACATTTTGACCGAAGATCAATTAAATTCGAATGGTTATCCAAGGCCTTCAGAAAAATCCCAACAAAAACTGCGTGAAGATGGTATTAAAGAATTTTATTGCTGTTTTAAAGACGGAAAAAAAAGAGATGTTATATCCTCTAATTTGTTAGTAGTTTTTTGAGTCATTAAGTTTTTAAAATAGTTAGTTATGTATTTTTTTTAACACTTTGTTTTATATGCTATGTAAAAAAGTTGATTTAGATTTTTTTTAAACTTAATAAAAATCGGTTTGGTATTTCAAAACAAACATTTGATATAATTAAAGCCTTATAATTTTAAATTTTTCTAATAATAAAATTCATGTTAGGAAGGTTTGCGTACGATGTCAAAAGAATTTTTTTGTCACTTTGAAGAAAGAAAATGACCAAGAATGTTACTACCATCCGAAAAAAACATTTAATAAAAGGGTTAACACTTGTTATATTACTTTTCGTATGCTTGAAGTATTTTGTAGCTTTAATTTAATTTTAAATACAAACGTGCAGTTAGGAGCAGGACGGGCTCGTGAGCTTGTTTATGACTGCTGTGGAGCCTCCGTGGGCGAAAGTGGGGGGTGTAATGTCGCTGATGTTAGTTAAGTAGATATATTTTTATAGTTCAACAGTATAGCCTAAAGTTTTTTCCAATGTCTGTGTGTATAAAAGCAACTTTGGATGTATCTTTTTTTTTCTTAATTAGAATTTCTTCTAAAAAAAACATTACTAAAATTGTTAGCTAAAATTAGACTACTTTTAAATAATAAACAACATGTCAGTTATTTATTTTTCAGTCTCATGTGCATGACGAAAATAAGAAAAAACTAAATGGCTACGTAAAAACGATTGATCTAAGAAAAATAGATCCTAGAAAAAGAGAGAGAGTTTATGGACTTGATTGCGAAATGGTATGTTGTTTATATTTAGAAAACTTAATTTTAAAAACCTAGAGCCGGTTATTTCTAAATCGCAATCAATTTAAACTTGATTATATCTAGCCCAATCATTTCTACCCGATCAGTAAAAGTTTGTTCATTTTTAGATTTTTAAATTGGGTATTGTTATAAAAACAAACAATCTTAACAAAATTATTCTTATATTAAAATTTAGTTTAATTTGTCCCAAACGAAACTTAATACTTTTACAATTTTATAGAAATTATGTTTACATTATTGATTTTGTTTTAAATTTTTATAGTTTTAATTTATTTTACTTTTTCTACTTTAATTTATTAATTTGATTATAATTATGATCAAAAGCTCGTAAAAACTTCTTTACAGTTCTTTCTTTCCTTTCATCAACTTTTTTTTTTCAGATTGTTATTCAAGGCAAAATATTTACTTTAAAAGTTGACCATGAACCTTATAACAGAAGCTGATTTTTTTTTTAAATGATATTAATATTACCTAGAAACTAAAAATAATTATTGTATTTATAAAATTTAATCTATTTAGATCAACAAAATAACATTTCTTTAGTAATAAAAGTAAAACTATGTAAACACTAAGTTTTGTTTGAAACAAAACAAACTATATTTAATATAATTACAATTTTGTTAAGATAAGTTTGTGTTTATAGTATTTCGTAACTAAAAAAATTAAAAAATGTACAAGTTTTTACCGATCGGGTTAGATATGATCGCTATTTAGAAATGTTATAAACATAGAAAATATCAAAATGTATCATTTTTAACTTTTTTTCTTCCTAATTTTAGACATTTATTATTTATACTCAATTGTATTTTTAGATTTACACAACGCATGGATTTGAATTAGCAAGAGTTAGTCTTGTAAAACATACCGGTGAAATTCGCTATGATTCTTATGTGCTGCCTAAAGGAAGAGTTCTCGATTATAATACAAAGTTGGTAGTAATTTAATTATATTTATTAAAGTAATAGAATGTTTTGATGCTAATCTTAAGTTACAATTGTTGTAAAGTAATTATATATGTGATGGACACTATTTTTGATTAAATATAATTTTTTTTTCACTTTCAATAACACTTAAGAAAAGTTTATTTGCAAAAAATATTTTCAAACAGGGTTGCAACATAAACTCAGGCTAGTTTTTAGGATTATTTTTTTAAGATTAATCAAAAATAAAAGTAAAAATGTAAGAAAAATAAGTACTTTGATCATTTTTAGATTCAGCGGTATCACTGCAGATTCGCTGCAGAATTGTAAGAAAACATTCAATCAAGTCCAAAACGATTTAGTAAAACTTATTTCAAGCAAGTCTATTTTGATCGGTCATTCACTGGAAAGTGATCTTATTGCACTTAGAGTTAGTTTTTTATATAAATTTATTAACCTTAAAAAAATACAGAATATATAACAACAGTTTCAAATTACTACAACTATACTCATGACAATTTAATTTATTATATGTATATACTAAATATGTACTAATTTATATTATTACTGTGTTTAAACTTTGTGAGAGACCTACCTTATGTTATTGTAGTAATATTTTAAATTTGATATATTTTAGCTTAAACCAAGAGGAACCACATCGTTTTTTAGAAAGATGATGAAATATTCTTATTGCTTGAAATTTATTAAATTATACAAAGTTTTTATCTTATGATAATTACAACGTTGCCAAAAAACCGGGAATTTTTACAATTTAGGCTAAAAAAACCTTGAATTTGAAAAATTTTGAAAAAAAACTTGGATATACTTGAAATTTTGAACAAAAATCACTAAAAAATATAGAATTTTTAAAAGTATTTATATGCAAAGTGATAAATTTTCGATTTGAAACATAAAATTTATCATATATTTAAAGTATTTTGTTATCATAATTTATTTTGTTTATTAAAGACCACATTTAAAGTAGCTTTATAGTATCTTTTTAATGTTGTTATACTATTTAAGACAGTTTTTTACCTAAAACTTAATTTTATCCTAAAATAGACCCAAATACTTGTACTTTCGAAAACCTAAAAAAAATCAGAAAACCTATTATCACCTTTAATAATTTCACCTGCTTTTTGATAATGAATTTTATATATATTTACTTATATACTTAAAATTGATTAGTTCTTTCTTTATAAACTACCCATACTTTATGAAATTTACAGCAATAAAATTAGTTAAAGTAATTTGGAAATAGATATTTACTTTTTCATGAAATCTAAGTATAAACTATTGGCACATTTTGTAAAATTAGAAATTTTCATACAGCTTTCGATATTTAATAAGACATTAAAACTAGTTTATACTTACACATAAACACAATAAGAAATTTTCTAAACTAAAATAGTTTAATTTTTAAAAATCAGTTAAGTTTTCTTCTAATGATTTTAAGCTATTAAACTTTCGAAAATATCTTTTTTTTTTAGTTTAAGTTTATTAACTTTATTTTTATATATTTTGTAGAATTATAGCTTTATTAACAATATTTTTTATAGTGTTCCCGTACAATTATTTTTTTTTAAATTTCACTCCTACATTTAGGCTAATTTATAACCTTTTAAGCTAGATACAAATGACTCTTTTCTTTTTACTTAAAAGATATGGAAAACTTTATATAGTTCTAGTTGTAAGCATTATATACTATAACTAATAATCATCTAACAGTTGTTACACAGCAACGTTGTAGACACATCTGTTGTTTTTCCTCACAAAAACCCAGATTACAAAAGGGCTCTTCGGACTATCACTCAAACGTATCTCGGAGTTACCATACAGTCACAAGGTTTAACATAAGTTAGATTACATAAATATAATTTTAAAAGTAGTTTTCTTTTGTTTTGTATCAAAAGCACGCACGTATTGGTTTTCACTTTCTTGTGAAGGTAAAGAATTTGTTATATTTAAGACAAAGTTATTTAAAATTGTAGTCAATAAGTTTTTATAGTTTATTTTCTGTCACTTAGTTAGATAAACTAGAAGAGCTTAATATCATAGTTTCATCTTCATGTAAATTATTTACTGTTTTTAGTGAGCACCAATTAGTCAAAATCTCTAATCTTACATACATAAAGTTTTTAACAATAATATAAAGTTTTAAAATTGTTTATATTGAACTGTCATTCTTTATAGTTATATTTTTTATTACTTTATAAACAAGTTATTGAATGTAATTTTTTTTTTTAATTTTTAGTTCTTAATTATTCTAAGAAATTTTTTTAACATTTATTACTTTTTTGAACTGGGAAATTGTGTTTGTTTTTGACAATACATTAAAAATTGAGTAGACTACCAAGTATCCACCAAGGAAGACTGTCTATACTAGTGGGACTGTCAAATTTTACTAAATTGTAACTATCAAGTATAAATGGTCTAAGTTATCGGATTAAAAAAAAAGTTTATAATTTTCAGAACGAGAAGGTCACGATCCAACTGAAGACGCTGTTGCTTGTATCAAAATAATGCGGAAGAAAATTGAAGACAGATAAATCCTTCTGAAAATAAAGACAGTTAATCTTTAAATTCTTCAATATATATTTTCAAAATATTTTTGCGTTACACATTTTGAAGCATGTAATTTGAAGACAAATAAAAACATACTGTTTTTTAACTGTTCTACAAGTACCTTAAAAAAACCATTTATAACATATTAAGTCTTAACAAGTTATAAAAACTAGTTTACTGGATAACTCATAAATTATATAATAAGTACTATTTTTATTTTAATTGAATATATTGAAAAATTGTTGATTTAAGTTCTGAATTTATTTTTATTTTTTAGTTTATATTTGTTTTAACCATTTTGAAAACTGAATTGCAGTGTGAGGTTATAAACTTAACTAAATGATTAGCGTTTTGTATACAAGTCCTTAATAACATTTATAAATACTAGTCCAATTTTTTACAATTAATTTGAAGATTTTTTAGCTAAGTTAAGTTTATTTTGTTGCCTAATGGTTCAGAATTTAGATTGCTATCTAAATAAATGTATAATATTTATTATATTTACTGTTTTAAAAAGTTATCTTTGTTGAAAATTTATGTTTTCTCTACTAGTTTCGTTTATGTAAGGGGCCTATTTTAGTTAATTTAATTTGTTAATTGTGCTTGTTCTTTCTTATTTTTACAAATCACAGCTGCTCGTCATTTGTTATAAATTTACTATTTAAATGACATACTCTTTTTTTTTCAAAGATTTACCTGTTTGTTTCGATTTAAATTTATAAAATTTATATTTATAAAATGTCAATCAGAACTTATTAAAGCTGTCTGTGCGTTTCCTAAAATCGGTTCTATTTTATGTTACAAAGTTTATTTATATTGTTTTTTATTTTTCATAACATTTCATTGAATGTAAAGTTTTTATTTTCTAACGATAAGTTTTGTTTGAATGTTAATTCAGATAAAAAAGTGATTGCAAGTTTATTATGCTGCTGAACGTATAGAGTTTTTTTGTGATAATTTTTTTCAACTAATAAATTTAAATTTTGTTAAGCTTTGAAAATTTACTTTCGCATATCTTTTTACATGTTTTAGGTTATTAAACAAAAATTATTAACAAAAAAATAATAAGTGTTTAAAAAAATAAAGAGATGTATTTGAAAAAAAAACAAAGTCTAGTTTATTTAGAAATAATGAATAAGAACCTATTAGTTTATTTCAATGTAAACTTTCTATTAAGGAACTAGATAAATATAATCAAGCATCTTTTATTAATTACAAAATATTTTTATCAAGTTAAGATAAAATAAGTTTTTAAACATTTAGTTAAGTTCTATTGACTTCTTTTTAAACTACTGTTGCAGTTATGACATCTATTTTTCTTCAAAAATAAATATATATAAATAACTGAAAACTAACTTAATCAGCCACCTTAGACAAAAAAATAAGTTAATTAGATAAAATTTTAGATTGATCTTGATACAAACTTATTTTATCTGAATAAAAAATTTGGAAATATACGATTGCTTCTCAGTACTTGATTGTCTTCAAAAAGAGGTGAATACTAATTTTTCAGTTGTAGATTGCCTGTTGATCTAATTAGTTTTTAAATAAAATCTCAGACTAGTTTTAAGTTTTTATCTTAAAAAACTCTAGAAAATTTTGATACTTTTGTTCTTTGATTTATCCTAGAGGTCGACTTTGAATGAAGCTTTCTAATAGTATTCTTTTTCTTTATTTAATGATTTTTCATCCTTTGACCTACCAAATATTTTACAAACAGAAATTCTAAATAAGATATTGTTTAAAAATGATTTATACGCTTTGATTGAAAGTTTAAAAAAAATACATAATTGATTAAAGATTTCACTTATAAAGACTATAAGAAAGAGCAATAAACTTACTAAAACATTAAATTGAACTTCAACTCTACTTCAATAAACGTAACAGCAATTTTTTGTAGTTAAAATAAAAAACATAAAGCACTAAAAGTTATAAATTACATAAAAATAAGCAATAAAATTCAAAACTTTAACAGCGAAAAGCCTTATACAGGTTTTCAGAAAAATCTGAAATTTGAAAATTTAGGCTAAAATATCCGGAAGTTGAGAAATTTTAAATATTTAAAATAACGTGAACAATCGTTGCTCAAGTAGCAAATAAAAAATCAAGTAGGTTAATTGTTAGACTGAGGTATGTTATAAAATTAAACCATTGGAAAAATAAACTAAACAGAAGCGTAGATTTGATAAGATTGATTTTAGTGAAGTAACCCACTGCTGCAAATCAGTCATAGTTTATGGTAGTTGTGCTTTTGCTTTTTCAAGGTGTAGTCATCAAAATTATAAAACAAAACTAATTTAAAGCAAAAAGTATGAACTCTTCTAAAAATTATTTTGTATTTTTTTTCCTAGGTAAAAATAGACTAAAACAAAAGATTTACTCTAATAGTAAAAAAAGTTTAGATTAGTAAACAATATTGGACTTTTACTTGAAATGGAAAAATTAAAAAAGTACTTCAAGACCTTTGTAAAAGTTTAAAGTAGTTTTTAAACGTCGCAATTAGAACGCTTTCATTTCTTTTTATGGTTTTTAATCAAAATTCTAGGTTTTTTTTTTAAATTTCCTAAATTCCAGATTTTTCCAGGTAAAGTGGCAACCCTGCATGTTCTCATTTCCTTAGTGCTGTCTTTTTATATAAAAAAAACATGTTTAAATATAAAAGTAAGTTTTGAAATAAATTAGAAAAAACCTTGTTTATCAACAACTTAAATAATTATTATGAGCACAAAAGCTTAAGCAGCATCACTTAAAGGTTATGGCAATCATTACAGGATGAAAGAATAATCTAAAGGTTGTATTACTTTAACAAAACTAATAAACATTTTAATAATTACACTATAAGAATAAAAAATAAAATGTAGGGAAGTGTTGCTGTATTTGATAGTTAATAGATTTTTTTTCTTTTTTGGTATTTGTTATAATTTAGCTTTTGCTTCTTGTAATGTTTATTTTGTTTAATCTTCACTTTCTTTAGTTTGTGTTAAAAAATATCATATCTAATTAGATGATGTAAAACGACAAGTTTAATTTAGGGCTTGCAAACCTCTACTCTTATCTGTCTCTGAAAATACTCTGTAGAGGTTCCAATTGTAGGACACCAAAACTGAGTAGTAAGATTATGAGTTTTATATCACAAAAGCATAAAAAGCAAATGCGAACGTATATAAAAAAACATCCTCTTTTGCTAATCTAGTTACAAAAAAGATGCAGATTTCGATCACTTTAAGAAAACCTGCTGTTAATATAAAAAAAAAGATATTAAATTACACCACTACAAGCTATTTTCTTTATAAGTTTTATAAACAAAAAAATTATATTTTATTTACTAACTATCTTTATTTCTGTGCAACGATTAAGAAAAAAAGGGTAAGACTTAAGTAACTTTAAAGTTAAGGCTTAAAAATTACCACTTATGAATAGATATTATTACACAGAACTAAAATATTTTTTGTTAACTTAAGTACTTTTTTTGACTGTTGATAACTTTTTCTTTTCTAAGTTTATAGACTGATAATTTTTTTGACTTAAACAAATCAAAATTTTCTTTTTTTGGTTATTAATTTACTTGTGCTGCACACAGGGTTGCCACAGATCAAACTGAGAAAAACATTCCTGACTTTTTACTAAAATTTTCCTGACTTTTCCAAATCAAACACTTAATTTAAACTTATTCTTAAATACATAACCTAACATTTGAAACTGCATAAAGCTTTCAATATAATTATAATACAGAGTAAAACAACAGTTTTTCTGCTGAATTCAATCATCAAACTTCTATTACATCACCATCTGTGTATGATTGATGTATTTGCAATAAACAGCTCTATCAGCAAAATACTTGTATTATTACCTTATAAACACAGTTTGTATGAAAAAATACGCACTTTTTTAGCATAACTAACATAAATGTATCTAAATAAACGAAAAACATATAAGAAACTTTTACATTTAAAACCTTAGATTAATAACAAACTTTCACAACTAAAACCTTAAAACAATACCAAACTTTTACAATTAAAACCTTAGAAGAATAAAGAATTTAATCAAACAGTGTTTTTATTATTATATGTACTATTTTTTTTTTATTCGTTTCTTTATTAGAACTTCATCCAATGAAGATATTGTTTGCTTCATCTGGTCTGTATTCCGGTTCATTTTCTTAGCAGTTAAAACCATTTGCCTGATTTTATTTAAATCGTTCTCATCTGCCGACCCTACACTTATCGAAATGAATATTTTCTCTAAATCTAGCCACAGTTTGTGGGCTGTTACTGGATAAACTTTAGTGTATATATCGCAGTTTCACTATGGAAGTGTCCTTGCTACAGACCATCAATACTAAAAGGCTTACAAAATCTGCTTGTTCAATATGTTAATAGAAAAATATTGCAGTTTTACGAGGGATACTTTATTAATTTATATTAGACGAAGGCATTGGAAATTAAATAATTTTGTAAATTTCTAGGAAAATTTTGCAATTCTAGTCTGACTTAAAAGGATTTTTAATTATTTTTTTACCATTTGAAGGCTTTGGAAAACAAGGAACTTTGTAAATTTAAACTGACAAAATCTGACTTTTTTTCAAAAAACCCCGTTTTTTCCCGACTTTGTGGCAACCCTGTGCACATTTCTAAATCATGTATATAACTAATGTATAATATATTACTTTTTTTTTTTCAAAATTAAGCGTTTTAAAAGTTTTGACGAATCCTCAAATTAGAACTAATGATAAGCTATCACATATGAAAAATAATCGCTTTCAAACAAAAAAAGGTTTCATACAACTAACTTTATCATAGGACTTAATTACGTACAAAATTTAAGGGGAGTTATAGTAAAAAATAATAGCCTTCTATTGAACTTGTGTTGTAAGGTATACAATATAGACATAAAAGTGATAAAAAAGTTATAACTTTTAATTATTATTGTCTAAGTTTGTTGTAAACTTCATGAACATCTTTTTTGTGTTATTCAGGTTCATTAACACTGCCTTGTACGATAGTTAAAAAACTAATTGTGCTGATAAATAAAAAAAAACATTTTGTGAACTCGTACTAAAATTTGATAACTTTAAATAAAACTAAAACGATGTATGTAACAATGTTAGTAAAGATATTGTTGTTTTTCTTTAAAAAGGAGAACTTCTTAATATCCCTTTCAGTATATTGTTCTGGCGAATTTATAGCGGTCTTTGGGTAAAAAAGTTCAAGTTTGTATAAAAAAAATTACTTTTTGGAAGACTAAATAGATACTTTTAATTGGTAATCAAACTATACGTAGTTTTATAGTAGATTAAATTTTGTAATAAAATTAAATTTAGCTTATTAAATTTAGCAGCAAAAATCACAATTTTTATATAAAAATACAAACTTATTATATAAAAATTTTAAGAATTATGATAAAACAAATTTTATCACTTTGTTTAGATAATTTCAACTTATCTAATTTTGCTAAATTGTAATAAACTCTGTATATCAGATTAGGTGCATATAAAAGGTTTATATGTTATCCGTTGTATCTATTGTTGAGTTATTCAATAAAAGAGTTACTTATTCTTAAGAAAACTATTTGTAAAATTATATGTTATTTACGCTATAATTTAGTTTTAACGCTAAAGACTTAAACTGATACTCCTACTGCTAAGTATGCATTTAGAATTTGATATTTTAATGTAAAAAATATGAGGAATATCCGTAGTTGAAAACATCCCATAGCAAAAAGAAAGTCTCAGACTTGTCAAAATCAAGCGTATGAATATTATATTTTGATAGTTAAAAAAATAATTAAGCTCACTGTATTAAAAAAAAACCAATTAGTGTTCAAAGTAAGGTCAAATTTAATTCGACTATTATTTGACATAAGTTCTAATAGTTAAATAAACTTTTATTCCATATTTACATTTTATAAGCTTAGTAAACTATTATTTATATCTTTATAAAAGGCAGCTTAAAATGTTTTTATAAAAAAATTCAAACTTGTAAAAGTAAGTATTTAAATTATTTACTTAATTAATCTAAAAGCTCAATAGTATAAAATAGCTGTGAAATCGAATAAAATAAAAAAATACATTGTAGAGACACAGCAACGTAAAAAAAAAGCTCACAAAGACAATAATATTTTTCGAATAAAACTATACGAATTGTTACACTTGAGAGTTTTTTAGTTTTAAACAAAATACAAAACGTGATTCAAAGTTATAAATACATATAACTATCCATTCAGGTTGTAGTATTTAACAACTAAATTTTCTTTTTATGTTATTCAAAAAACCAGACACTACAATAAATTTATATTTTAATATGGAAAAAAATATATAAAAATAAACCTATTACTATAAAGTCAAAAGTTTACTCTTACCCCAGATTAAACATTCAAACTAAGGGTAAAATGTAAATTCTTATATATTTTTAAATTACAGTTTTTGCTTTGTAAAAATTTTTATTTGCGAAAATAAAACTTTATTGTAAACTAACGTGTTTTTATAACTCACATATTACTATTTTAATTTTTACCACTAGAAAAACTTCGTTTCAAAAAAGTTTCTACATATGACAGTCATTTCTACGTGTAACTTTTTTTTTTTTAATACAAACAGTTTTTAATGATACAACTACAACAATTTTATTTTATAATTTTTAAATTTATACAAAACATGCATCAAAACAACTTAAGTTATGATTATTTGTACAACACAAAACGTTTGTTTTACATAATTATACTTTTTCAAAACAGGAACAACCTTTTCTTATTGCAGTAAGCATTTTAAACATTTTACCATCTATGCCTATTTTATTTCTTGAAATCAGTTTGCTACTTTCCCATGGTTCATTAAAGATTAAAATTTATAAAAAACCATTACCATGTTGTTTGTCCATATAATATTTCATCTTCGATCATACCTGACAGTTCACATAACAAATCCTGACTGTTTCGCTCTTCGCCCATAGACTCAAATTTTTCCCAACAACTTTCGGTTGAAAAATGAGGCTGTGGACGAGACTTAAGCCGCAAATCGTCGACAAGGCATGATTCAGCAATGGATTTAGTTTCAAGATGAAGCGTTTGTATCAGTAAGTAGAAAGGCCATGAATTTCGCTGAGGTTTCGAGGTTGTTAAGTGACATTCATGTTTTCTGTAGTCCATTATTTTCAACCTCCATTTATTTATTTCTGAGAAACAAATTTCTGATATTTAGTCAATTCTAAACGAAAAGACATGTTCAAAGAGTTACACATTAATTTAAATTTACTTACAGTTGCCAAAAGCGTTTTAAAAAACTTTTTCCAATTTTCAAAAGTGCCTATTTTTTGTCCATCTTTAATATAAAACTAAGATAAAAAATGTTTTAAATAGCATAAAAATATTGAAAAGATACTGCAATGCTACTTTAAATGAGTTAAAAAAAAATTCTAAATCTGGGTTTTCCAAATAGGGCCATTACAGATACTCAGCGGGCCAGGGGGCATGTGCAGTTAAGAAGCTACAGGGGGACCATGAGGTCATAATTTGAAACTTACACTAGATACAGGGTTGCCACTGACTTTTAGAAAATTTTCTTGAGGTTTTCAACATTTCTTCCAGGTTTTTAAAAGCCTTGTTTTTGGGTCTATTTTTAGTTTAAACTGAAGTTTTAGGTAAAAAAAGTGTGTTAAATAGAATAAAAACATAAAAAGATACTGCAGAGCTACTTCAAATAGGTTTAAAATACCAGGTTTTTAAGTGATTTTTGTTCAAAATTCCAAACTTTTCCAGTTTTTTTTAATTTTTCTCAAATTCCAGGTAAAGTGGCAACACTGTAGATATTCTAAAGTTGTTGATGAAAAGCAAAAAAAAAAAAGGTTTTAGGTGCTTTTAATGGTAGTTTTTTGAGTGATCTTGTTGAAGAGGGCCATATCTTTTTTAATCTCTTTAAAGGTGGCCAATTGAAAAAAAGTTTGGGATATCCTGTTCTAAATGATGGGAAGAAAAGTTATTGTATATGATAATTTTTTTGTACCTATCAAAAATTTCATGATTTTACATGTGATTTTCGTTCAAAATTTTAGGTTTCCAAGGTTTTTTTCAAAAATTGTCAATTTCCAGGTTTTTATACCTAAATTGTCGAATTCTAGGTTTTCCAGCATTTAAGGTTTTTTAGCAACCCTACTACTATAAAATATAAAGTAACTAGATACAAATGTAATTAAAATAATAGCTAATTATTTTAATGAATGAAGTTTTGAACTGTACTCGCATTACAAATTTGTTCTACTAAATAAAAAACATACCACTATGATGCCTATAAACTTCATTATAGCAGTTCCAGTGATCTATTTGAACACTCTTACTGCAAATCCAACTTCTATAAACATGTTTAGAAAATGCGTGCATCTGAGAGTGAGTTTCCTTGTTTTGAAGAATTCGAAAGTTATTTAGTACTTCATATGATGGTATAAGAGGAAGACACATGTAGCTGTGAGTATAATTTTGAGTTAACTTTATTGTATTTTATGTTTTTTTTCTAAAAATTTATAAGCAAATTCATATGTGTAGTTACAAACTTTACTTTAAAGCTGTTTAGTGTTTATACAGTGTTATATTAGTATAATTTTTAACTTTTAATAGTTCGGATTAGGAAAAAATTTAAAAATACCTTTTAATATTCTCAGCACATCTAGTTGCTATCAGCGGTAAGTTGGAATTTGAAATATTATTTAATAATCCTAATTGGTTTGCCTATAACACATAAAAAAGTTTATTAACTTATCTAAAAACTTAATTAAATAGTTTGAGTGTGTAAAATATTAGACTTATTTCAGTTAAACAACAACTATAGTTTTTGAAAAAATTTTCTAACAAAATTAAACTATTTCTTAATATAATGCGCTTTTAAATATCAATAAAAATAAATATAGTTACTAATCACAATTGTAGTTTAAATAGTTTGAACAAGCATGTTGAGGGCACGAATTTAAACTAGCAGAAAGTTACAAAAATGTAATAAAATTACCTACTATAAGATACACAGATCTTGCAAAAATAAGTTTTAAAAGTTTCAATAGTTCTATGCCAAAACAAAATCCTATTCTGAAGTACAAGAAAAATGGTAAGCTAAGCTTAATTGTTTTATTTTTTCTTAAACATGCTTTTTTTTTGCTCAAGATGAAATTGTATAGAAAAAAATATATATTCAAGAATCATTAAAATTAAAATGATTCTAACTAGAGATCTTAATAATATAAAACTTAATTTATTACAGCTAATAATAGTTTTACCTTTAGTTGGAAACACTACAAATATATAAAAAATACAATTACTATGCTCAAAATTGGTGTTTTACACTTCTAAACTCTATACCACGGTTTCCCAAAGTGGGTCAAGTGGCCCCCTTGGGGGCCATGAGGTCAAGATTTGAAACTTTCACTAGATAATCTAGAGTTGCTGATGAAGAGTAAAAGAAAAAAGGTCTTAGGTGTTTTTAATGGTAGTTTTTTGAATAATTTTGTTGGAAGAGGTCATAGCTTTTTTTTTTTTATTTAGAGAGGGCCCTCTTGAAAAAAAAAAAGTTTGGGAAACCCTGGTCAATTTTTTTAAATAGATAAAAACACTAGTTTTGTTTTAAATGTTAACCTCTTGCGAATCTAAGCATTCGTCTGGTTACGCACTCTCGTTTAGTTACGTATTTTAAATTATCAAATAATATAAAAACTAAATTATAAAAACACATAATAATATTCTTCAAGAATGTTATAAAAACTTATTTTATTTCTAAATTGTAATTACTTAACATTTTTTTAAATAATGAATGGAACATTTTCTAAAATATAGTAGGTATATTTGCTTCCAGTCGTTTAATTACGTTTACTCGTTTAACTACGTATTACGCACTTTTAATGTGGACGTAATGTGATTAGATTTGCGAGAGGTTACTGTTATACATTTTTAAACTACTCAACATCTTCAGATTTAACGAATTTTCAAGATTTTGTAAAAAATGGTGCTTATTAGTAGGTCTATTTAATGACACTTGATAAATGTTAGCTTACTTGGTGTTAAATACCTCGCAAACCGCATATTTTAATTTTGAGGGCCGTACTTGGCCCGCGGGCCACAGTTTGCTGACCCCTGGCTTAAACTTATATTCAAAATCAAAATTTTTTGGATTTAGAATTCGACTTTTAGCAAAAAATAGTTTTATACAGTATTATTAGTTTCTCGAGACTAAACAGTATCAATCTTATAGCTTTTCATTAAATTTAATTATTTCTAAAACTTCTGTTTTTCCAAAAATTTCATATATTATTGTATAGGTATTATTTTTAATTAAATAAATTGTTTAACTTATCATAAACTTATAAACAAAAAGAAAATAACATTTATAAAGATAAGGTTAATACATGAATTGTTTGATAAACAAATTGTGCTGTATATGTTCACTATTCTAAGACATTGATGTAAGCTTTATAGGATTTTTATCTAAAACATATTTGTTTATATATATTTAATAAAAGTAATCTTTGTTTTTAAGAAACACAGTCAGAAATAAATATCAAAATATGCAATAGCAAATAATATTTCATTTTTATTGGAATAACTAATAAATTAAAACTTACTTTTTTAACTATAGCTTTTTGATAATAGTAGGGATCAATACGCACTTTCGCAGTATGTATAAAATTATTAAAAGTTTTGATTAAATCCTTGTCATTAAAGGTTGAAATATTTCTAACTCGGGGCACAGAAATTCTTTGCTTTACCAACCTTAAAATTTTATTTATTTATACTTTTTTACTAAACTTTTGTCGCTTTTAACTGTCTAAATCAGCGATTCTTAACCTGGGGTAAATTTACACCTGAAGGTAAATCACCTTGTTTTAGGGGGTAAATTTTCTTTATCAAAAGTTATGTAAATTAATGTTTATTAGTATAGTTTTTAATTTAAAGTTAGTAGTAACTAAAATTATTTTTAAGTTAAATAAATTATTAAAATTTTATCATTTTTTATATGTAATAAGCTTCAAGATTTCTAAAAACAATAACAATAAATTTTTTTAAACAAAATACTATTTTGTACATTGGGGTAAATTTGATAATTACCTCCCAAAAAGGGGTAATACATGAAAAAAGGTTAAGAACCGCTGGTTTAAATAAAGTTTTCTATTAAAATCAGAAACAATCGTAAATAAATACTTGATAATGAAGTCAATGATGCTAATCCAAGCCGTTTGTTGTTCCTTACTAGCAAGTCCACTGTTTTTTGAAGTCGATGTCATCAAAACAAATACGAGGGGTACCAACCGTATATTAGACAAATTGTTGTCTGGTAAAGCCTTTCCAACATAACCAGACAACGTAAATATCTGTTTAAAGGGAACCTGCTTACAAGTAGCCGGAGTAATATCAGCAAACCACGTTTCAGCGTGTGAAAGAGCAGTCAACTGGTTATTGGTTGCAAAAATTAAATGTCTGTGACCTTCGCCTAACTGTTAAAAAATATGTATTATTTTAAATTCAAACAATGTTTAAACAGTTGTAATGTAGAGACTATATGTACCATGCGTGTCTCAATGAAGTAAGAAAGTTTTGTTTTCTAAAATATTATTTTTAATTGAACTCGTACAGATTTATCATACACTCAAACAGAAAAATAGCCCGAGTCTATATAAACTAGCCTAAATTTAAAAAACAGCCTTTCAAATTTTTTTTCCTCTGGCACTATTTACTTTTATATTGGGCTTCAATTAAGTTTTTCTTATTTAAAATCACTTTATGAATTATATTACAAACTATATGTTTACAGACAGTATAAAACATAGTTTTGTGAAATAGAAACCTTAAAGTTTTAGAATGTTAAAGATTTATAGAAGTGGATACGTAAAACAAAAAGTGGTCAATTTTAAGAATATTGAAAAGAAAGTACTTAATTTTCAAAAAATTTCACTAGCTAATCTTCAAATACATACTATTATATTATATTAAGGAAAGCGTGACAACAACTTTTATACTGGTTATAATATTATTTATAATAAGTATAAACTCTAAACAATTGTTCTAGAGTAATAAATAAATAATAAGTTCGAACTTTAAAAATTTTTTAAAACAAAATAATTTTTACTTAAAACAAAACAACATTAACGGATAAGATTAAAAAATTATTAACATATAAATTTATAAAATTAATTAAATAGCTGTGCATATTATAAGTTCTACAAAACTAACCAGAGTTTCTCAGAAAATAAACTAGTCTGAGTGTGTAAAAACCTATGATTTGAAATAATTAATAGTACATATCTGACTGAAAATATCTGTGGGTAATTGAAAAAACCAAATAGTTTAATATATCCAAAATACTTTTTTTTGTCATTTAAAAGTACTTAAGCTAAATAAGAAACTAACAACTACATCACATTTATAAAAATCTTCAGGAATGTACTTCGGATCTAATGTAAATGCTATATTGGTTGGTTCAAGTGGTCTCAAACTTTTCCTAAACCTATTTGCACTTCTTATTAAACTTTTTAGAGAAGGAATATAACCTTCTGCTACTGGAAGCTGCTCATCTTCATTGAACTGAAAAAAAAATTATAAAGTAGTTTTAATATAAAATGTATTATCTAAATAAATATAATATTAGTTTTTTTTTTAGGTTTCGGTCAATAGTGCTCGACAAGTTAAATTGGAGCGAAATATTTATTTAATTATATAATTTCTTAGAAAATAATTGAATTTGACTTTTTGGAAATTTTCTGTTTTCGACCATTTCTTATAGTTTAGAGAACTGTATCTTTCAATAACTCTTTCAATTTGAAAAGAGCAAATTGATAGACGAATCCTCTAAACTATAAGAAATGGTCGAAAACACATAAAATTTCCAAAAATTCAAACTCAATTACTATCTAAAAAATCATATAATTAAATAAATATATACAAATATTTGAACACAGCTAAAAAATATTTGATTATATTTTAATTATTAAGTCAAAATTCGTAAGTGATTCATGAAATGTCTTAAATAGTAAAATTTCAAAACTTTGGATATAAATTAATTAAGGTATTTATTTCAATACTGTATAAAACTGGATAAAAAAGTAATTCAAAAAAGTTGACAAATTTATATTATTTAATGAAAATTTTAAAAGTAAATTGGTATAAAACAAATCGTACGCTATGCTACTATCACTCAGAATTCTATTGATAGGCGATAGAAAGAGTTTGTTTAAGTTAGCTTAGATATGCATATTTGTTTTTTATTATTAAAGTCTTAAGTCAACAAGACACTTTACTTGTGTACTTTCATGTTTTATGTTTTCTATGCGTTTAACTTATTTTATACAAATCAGAACATCAGGAAACAAAAAAAAATTAAGAATCAAAAAAGAAAGAAGTTCAAAAACAAAATGCAGAGGTTATTCTATTTTAATATATTATCTTTTTGAAACTTAGTATAACAATTATCAAATACTGAAAATTCTCAGAATTTTAAAGTAGACTTATCTTAAGCTACAATATCAAAACAAACAATCAATTTCTAACTAAGACATTTTTTAAACATGAAAATAAGAAATTATTTTAATATTAACTTAGACTAAATTAAAACTTTCTATAATTTTAAAATGTAAAACAAAAATAAAAAATTATGTATTTCAATTTGGTAATAAACAACTTTAACAATTTTTAAACTTATTTGGTTTACTTATAAATACAAACTCTATTGATTTCGATGTCAGAATTTATTTCTCCCAGTACAACCTCCCTTACAATGACTTGCGCTGATTTGTAGACATCTGTAGCTGCTTTTGATTTAACTTGTTGGAGGACTCTACTAGCCACTCCACTAGCAGGATTAACTTGATGGTTATGTTGGTGTCTTCCGACTAAAAAGCTCCCATCACTTTTTTCTATCAACGACGCTCGGCATGGGTTAACCTGTAAATAACAAATAGATAATGTTATATATTAATATTATAATTATATAATAAAACTAATTACATATACATTAATGAAAGAAAATTTAATAAATTGCGCTAATAAAATAAAAAATATATATATAATTTCAACTTTAGCTACATTCAGTTTTTAAGAAGTTTCAAACACTAAAAATACTATTGGTCAGAATAAATATGAACGAAAAATTTATAAATTAATAATGGACAAAAAATCAATGAACTCTAGTACTAGATATGTATCAAAATTTGTATAAACAATAAATATTCTTTACTATTATAATAAACATAAAAAACTTTTTGTATAAATTCAACCATAAGCTGAACTTTTAATCTTATAAAAAAATATTTTAAACTAAAATGTCTAAAAGATTTTATTTTTTTGTACTTTCTTTCAAAGTATTATTAACTGTTTCTATAAAGTAATGATTAAACTATATAAAAACATTTTGTTAAAGTTAATATTTTAAAACCATATTTGTAGTAATTTTCAAGCAACTTTTGCTTAAAACTATATTTTTAAATCACAAACATTGCATGTGTGTTAAACCTTTGGTCTAATGGAGCACTGCCAATAAGTAACACTTATATTCTTATTAACAGCTTTAATATTGTAAGTAAATCCTTTCGGATCAACAAGCTTTTTTCCTCCTCTACTTGATTGAACAAGTTTACAGCTTCCTTTTGAAAATACTTTTTGTACTTCAGAAGGAGGCGCATGCCTTCGTTTCCCATACATAACAGTTGGATGACCTAACTTCCTTCGCTTTCCTTCTTTTCTACATATAAAAAACAAATCTAATTAACATATAAAACTATTTTACAACAACTTTAAGAAATTAGAAATAGGAACGTTTAATACAGTTATTTTGAATAATATTAAGTAGTGTTAGGGCAAAACTATTATTAAACATTAATATTTAAAATTATTTAAAACATTGTATTCTCTAGAAATTAAATAGCTTTTGTTAAAACATCTTTATTGATATATAACATAAATTTACTTCACATAAAAAATACATCTACTAAATTTTGGATGTCTTAAAACTTTTCAACTAACTTATTTTGAAGTGAGTTGAATTCTGCTAAGTCACCAGTTTCAAGTTCTACTGTGATTTTCCTGGAAGAATTATATAAATTGTACATAAAAACTTCTAAATTGTACTTTTATAAAAGAACACTTAAAATGCTTTCAGCAATTAAATTTACTTAGAATAACTTTTAAATTTTAAACTAATCTTTTTTTCTTTTACACTGTAAAAAAGAAACAAAAACATTTAAAAGGTAGCACTAGTATTAGAAAAAAAAAATTAATGTTCAACAGTAGAATTTTTTTTTTTTTCATTCCCTTAATACTATTATAAATAAATATATAAAGAATAAAAAAAATATGTTTAGTTCTACTTTTTAATAAGCGAATTCATACAACAACAATTAGGTTAACTTTGTTAAATAACTTTAAAAAAACTAGCAAAATGTGTTTTATTTATCTTTATCTTAAGTATACTTTAACCCAGGGGCCAGCAGCCTTTTATAAGGATCACGCCAGTTTTACTGAAAAAAATCCTCTTTGAGAGCCACATTAAACAGAAAAATCTTTATAGACCACCTTATTTTTTAAACTTTACTTTAGAATAAAAAACATATAGAAGAGCAATAAAGATAAGATAGGCACTTCAGTTAACTCAAAAGCAAAAAAGATCATATTTTTCAATTTTTATTAGAAAAAAGCTTAAACTTGTTCTTCTGCATTAGTTCTTTTTCCGAAGTTTGCCAACCCCGCTTTAATTAAACACATCAGTTGGTTATAAAATTAGAAGCCAACTAGTATCAAAACAGTATAACTTTTAACTAATACCATAGTGTAATATAATTCAAACATGTGAAAAATAACTTTAAGGCTTAATAAAAACTTTAATTAGATAAATAAATTAACTAATAATAAAAACTCACCCTGATGTACTTGAACCAAAATTGTAGTTATTACTATCTACTAGTGAAACACAATCAGAATAAGGTTTGTCATGAATTACTTGAACAACAATTTTTTCTTTTTTTCCCATATTAATAAGATTATTATCATTTTTTATTTTGTTTGCGATATTTTCAGAATTATAAGTAGGTAAGTAGTTTATTTGGTTGAGACTAGAGTTCAAATTAAAATAGTCATTTAGTTTAATTACACTTGAGTCTTTTGCAGTTTTTGGTGAAGTACCATTGAAGTTTCTTTGCTTTTCAGAAATCTGACTTACAAAAATATTTGGTAAAATATTAGTTGTTGGAAAAATACTAGTACCACTAGTATTTTGTCTTAAATTATGTAGTAAGCTTGAGCTATTACACACAGCTTGAATGGGACATTCTGGATTTAGATCTTCTCCTAAAACCTTAGGTATTGCTGACAAAATTTTCAAACTATTATCACTACTTGTTGGTTTAGATGTATTGTCTTCTAAAGTTCTGTTTAATTTACAAGTTTTATTATTTAAACATGAAATAGTTTCCATTTTACTATTTTGTAAAGGAAACCCATTCCTATTTATTTCAAAATTATGAACAGAATTTAAGTTTAAATCTTCATTAGAACCAGGTACTGTAGGTTTAAGTGCACTTATTGCTTCAGTATAAACCTTATCAGTATTGTATTTTGTAAAACTTGGTACTTCTAACGCCTTTACTATAGCATTAGTGGTATTTTTTAAAGAAGGTAACATTGAAGTATTGGCCAGATATTGAAAAGTGTCAGGTGTTTGCCTGTCAGATTCAAATGAAATAACTTCTGTTTCAATTAGACCATTGTTTTGGTTGTTTACTTCAAAACTAACTTCTGATTCTAAACTTTGATTGCAACTTTCCTGCTGGTTTTCAACTATATTTCTTCTAATTACGTTATTCATTTTGTCTGTAAACATTATTATGAGCTAATTTTTTGATTACTTAAGTAAAAATTATACTTAAGAAAATTAAAGTAGTAACATAATAACCTGAGACATGAAGGTTAAAAATAATGTCAGAAAAGTAAACAACTTTTTGTTACTTCATAGTGACTAATAAAAATAGCTACTAATTGAATTTATAAAGCTCCCCAGTAAGTCTTAAAAAAGTTCAAATCCAAAAGCATTATTTTGCTAACATTATCCAAGTAAGTTTAATGTATCACAAAATTCTTCAATTAATTTTTTTTTATTTACTACTACCATATCTTAGTTTTTTATTTTTTAATTTTAACTGCAAACTATTTTATCTTTTTTACTATTTTAAATAAAACAAAAAAGACTGAACAACAAAAACTAGCCTGACTTAATTCAAACTGTTTCATAAGAAAAAATTGGGTAGACTCTTCTCTTAGACTTTTGCTGTGTTATTTTTTTACATCACAAAGAGCATGACTGTAAACCTATTCTTGCAATGCATAATCTTACAAAATTCTAAAAAAAATATTTTTGTAAAACTTAAAAGATGTAAAAATGCATGATAGGGGGTAGAGCAATTCAAATTTCCTCAAATGATATCTTTTAATTAAAATATGCCTTTATATTAAAAACATATAAAATCATTAAAACAGAACATAAAGTATGAGAGATAACTGTATTTTAGGTTGATGAGTAATATTTAAATTCAAAAAAATAAGGATATGAAGGAAGTTAGCAAGTTTATATTTATCTTTATACTTAAGATTAATAAAACTATAAACAACTAAAACTATTGATTGAAGAAATATAAAAGTAAATACACAATTGAACTTATAGAAAATAACCTGTATAGTTAGAATATAAAAAGCTTAACTTATTAACACTATTTTTTTTTGTTAAGGTCTGACTAATTTATCATTATAAATCTTTATTTAGCAGTAATATAGTATTTTCAATGATATACTAAATCAGGGGTGGAAAACTGAAGCCTACAAAATATGTGGCCTGTGCTGTACTTTTTAGCTAAAAATATTCTTTTAAAACAACTAAATAAACTGTTTTAAAAAAATAAATTATTTAAAAATTAGTAATTACTAGTATTTTATTACTACACATCTCAAGGTATCAGTTTTATGATTTGTAGTAAATAAATATCGCCTGCAGCATGCAGTTTGCTGACCCTTGTACTAGTTGTTTATAACTGCATTTGTTATCTCATTTAAGTATAAAATAGTACTTTTTTTTTTAATAAATGGGGGGTGGGGATGAATCATTTTTTTATTTTCTATTTCATAGAGTTTGAACCAAGCTATTAGTTAGTTTTTAAAGATTTTGAAAATTAAGAATAACTTTTGAGATATAGCCCATTAAAGTCAGAGAGTACACTAGGATCCCTATGGGAGGGGAAAACTAAAACAGTGTTTTCCCTTCTACGTTTTTGAGATAAATACCTGATAATTTTAGGGAACTTATTTTGCTATATTTAGAAAATTCTGTTGTATGAAATTGTTAAATTTTGGAATATTTTTTTTTAATAACAATTCAAAGACTGATTTTTATTCAAGACTTTTTAGGCTTTTAATTAATAAGATTATTATTTTTTTAATAACAATTCTTTTTTAAATTTTATTTAAGATTCTATTCCTAAATTGAGGTATTTTTCTCCAGGAGGAGATATATTTTTAGCAACTTCTATCTATTTGATGTTTTCTCCTTCCATAAGAAACTTACGATACTCTTACAACTTTAAACAGCTATATCTCAATATTTTTTGAAATTAAAAAATCTGTAAAAAGCAACTTGTAGCTTAGTTAAAAATTATTATAAATAAATGAGGTCTGAAAGCAACTTTTTGTAGAAAAATTAGTCAGTTACCTTTATAAGGCTGCCAACCAAAATAATGGTATGTAGCTTGATGACTAAAAGATCATTCTCCACACAAATCATTGTACCATAAATATAAGCGCTAATAATTTTTTTAAGGCAATGTCACAATGTGGAAAACTTAACCAAATAAATGAAATAGACACTCATTTTTAGAAACTAAATGAATGAGAACAAATTAGTTAAAATAAAAACATTTTAAAACCAAATAAAGTCCATATTTTTTAAGCTTTAACAAAAAAAGTCTGTTTTCATTTTTAATTTTTTATTGAAGCCTGAGTTTCTCAAAAAATACCAAACAATTCTGAATATTTCAAAAAATTATAATTTGTAATTAGCCTGAGTGTGTGGCAGCCCTAGTAATATTTTATTGATAAAATTTTTAAAAAGATGTAAATTAAGTTTATTCTTTTTTTTATTTAGTAAAACTCTATATTAGATCAACTAGTATTAATATTTTGACTGTTGTCAGCAATTTAGAGATTATTTTTATAATTAGTTCAGCATATATTATTAAAGCAAATAGTTTGAAAAATAAATATTTTATACTTTATTAACTTTAAATAGCTATTTTTATCAAAAAATGTAGACAAGATACTGCTTGAAAAACTTTAAAAACAATTTGGTTCTAGAGACAGAATATTCTATATTTTATCTTTAGATTTAATCATGTATACTAAAATAAAAAGAATAGAAAGTTTACTCCAAGACTTTTAAACTACATAACCATAATTATACCATTAAATTTATAGTATAAGCACCTTTGAACTTAATATATTTAAAAACTTTAAGATAATTAAAATGTAGAGTAATTTTAGTATACATTAAATTTTTGTTATTTTTTAAAAAAATCATACTAATTAGATAAAAATTTTAAAAACAACAACAATATACATTCT
The DNA here is from genome assembly GCF_965202585.1 of Thalia democratica. Lineage (NCBI taxonomy): Eukaryota > Metazoa > Chordata > Thaliacea > Salpida > Salpidae > Thalia > Thalia democratica. Next base: position 51,640,912 of record NC_139168.1, on the reverse strand, counting down.
ACAGGTAATTCAAGTATTTTCATATAAATGTTTCCTTAACTTTTGCAAAAATTATAGTGCATTTTGAGTAATTGTTAAAGAAAATGGTAGTAAAAATGTGCTACATTTAAATTTACAAAACTGTTAAATAGTGAAAGCAGAAAAAAATAAACACAGTTTAGAAAACAATAAATCTAGTTCTATCCAACTATGTACAACAAGCACTCCAATGAAAAATTAAAAAAAAAACATTAAATCAGAGCTAAGATCAATGTAAAAAGTTTTAACTAATAAAAGAAACTTACACTGCAGAATCAACAAAAGTTAAATGTTCGTACATGACTTAGCTAAAAGTAACAAAACATTGAATGTGAATTAGCTTAATATCACTTCAAACTAGCCTGTCTTTGTAGTAAGCTTGCTGTATAATATTTTATTTTAATTTCTAATAACAAGTATGCTAAAACAGAACTGCAACTTTTTAAGGCAAAAAGTCAGAGTGACTTACATCAAGCTAGACTAAGTTGGCCTGATTTTATGAAACATTTCAAAACAAATTATGTAAAAGACTGAGAAAATACTATTAATTAAGCTTAAAAACAAAAATAATTACAAAATTATAAACACAACTTTTAACATTTTAATCAAAAAAATAGAAATAAAAATACTAGTCTGAGTTATTTTGAGTATCCTGAAAGTGTGGCTACCCTGTATGGTTTATATACTCCAAACTTTAAGATAAGAGTCAATGTATATTTTTTTATAAAATTTCTTTGATCCCCAATCATATGGCTTAAAAATTCTAAAAATTATGTTTAACTCTTAAGTTAAAAACACAGTTCTGCTAATTAATTTTAACAAAGTTGTAATGTAGAAATGTCATGTGTGTTTACAATTGTGATTTGATTGTGATAATAACGTTATTTTTTTAGAAATGTTTCATGTCAATGTAGGGGTAAGGAGTACTTGGGTGATGTTTGATAGACTTATGAGTCTAAATGATTTAGATGTGTTTTTACTTCATTGAGAAGAATCTGAAAAAAAAACATTCAAAAAAAAAGTATGCTTGCAGGCAAAAAAACTAATTTCAACCCCAAAAACCACATATTTTTTGATTTTTTGACTTAAACAGTAACAAAATCACTTATACATGTCCTAGACTTATAATTTATGGCTAAAATGAAAGCTTATACTTATTGACATATATTTAAAGACATGTTAACTGTTTTTGATGTATTATGACGTCATAATCACCCTAAATGTGCAAAACTTGTCTGTAAAATGTAGGGGTGGGAGTACAGCACATTTTTTGGTCATTTTGTAAAATTCAAATAAGTAAATATGATTCTGATGTGTTTTTGCTTAGTTACAAAGAATCTAAAAAAAAATTATAACTTTGCAAAAAAAAAGTCACTCCTCAAAAGCTTTATTTCAACTTATTGCTAGCAATAAATTTTATTAGTTTTTATTTTTTATGTTAGAAGTTTGGTGTTTTGTAGTTGTTTGTTTATAATTTATACTGCTTATGGTATTTGCTACTTAAATTTTTAACAGCTAATTGTGGAATCACTTTAATGGCAGTAATATCAAAATTGGCTTGTTAATATTGTTGTTTTGTTCAGAACTCCGGCAGCACTTGCTTGGGGACTTGAGCTTCAGGATTTTTCCACACTATGTGGTTCTTAATGTTGAGATTTTAACCTTGTGAGTGTTATCAAGTTGAATAACACACATTTGCCAAATGATGTGTCACCAGGGGTTTTTGGTAATTTCCTAGGATGATTTCGCACCAGTATCAAAGCAAAAATATTTTACATTTTCTAATTTTACATTCTGATAAGACAAGTATAGAGTTGAAAAGCTCTATATCTAAACTATACCTTAATCATTGAGACCTTAAGGTAAATAAAATGAACTTTTTATTAAAAAAAGCTACCGACCAAGGGTAAGAGTTAGGGGTACAGTGATAGTAAAGATAAAAATAACTAATAGAAATTATTTTTAAAAATAAAACTGAAAGGTAAATTAATTAAAAATCAAAACAAACTACCAATCAAGAATAAGGGTTAGGGGTAGCAGTGATAGTAAAATAATAAACTAATAAAAAATATTATAAAAAAGAAAATTGAAAAATAAATTAATAAAAAAAAAAAAGCTACCAATCAGGAGTAAGGGTTAAGGGTAACAGTGATAATAATAAAAAACTGATACAAACTATTAAACAAAAGTTTATTGTTCAAATTTAAGTAATCGTGTTACCTATATTTCTATTTTATACTTGTCTTATCAAAATGTAAAATTAGAAAGTGTAAAATATTTTTGCTTTGATATTGGTGAGAAATCATCCTAGGAAATTACCGGGTTTTTTCAATAAAGAGTTGGAATTAGTTTTTTTTGGTTGTTAAAAATAAAAATTCTGTTTCTTTTTTTTTGTTTATGGATAGATTTATTTTTAAATGAAATAATAATTTTTTTCTTCTTATCAAATTTAAAGATAGGGCAGGTGGAATAACACAAATTTACTCGCTTGACCTTCAGAAAACGTTTATGTTGCAGAGGGGAGAGTGAGTCCTGATGTTTTTCTACCTTAAAAAAAAAATCACTCTACAACAATATACTTGTAAATGCAGCTCTTCCCATTGTCATAAACTGTGCACTGAAGGTTTTAGGAAACTCTGAGCAATGTATATACTTTGGACTTCACATATATTTCATCATTTTGAAATTTTACATTAGTTTATTTTGAAAAATCTTGTACCACTAGAAGATTTATAGATCATTACAAAATCATTAAATGTAAGTAAGTGTACGAGCATAAAGTTAATTTTATAGGCAAATTTATTATTTTTCAAAAAACATAAAACTTATTGTGAATTATTTTCCTTATCTTAAAAGCTATCTAAAATTTTTTTTTTTTTTTTAGAGAACGCACCTTTGTCTTTAATTGAAAAAAAAAATATTTGGTTTGGGGTTGGAATTATTTCATGGGGTCCCTCCAAAAATAAAGGTTTTTTTTGTTTTTTTTCATCATATGGTATTAAAACCAAAAATAAATATTTTTTTTTATGTTTTTTTTTTTTTTCCCTTAGTTTGCATGTTATTTAAACTCTTAAATGTTTATTTTATAATTAATGTTAATATTTTTTACGATTTGGCCCAAAATCAAAATGTAGTATACTACACTATCATTTGCCTTGGCCATTTTCTAAATAAAAAATTGATAAAAGGAAAAAAAAAATTAATAAGAATGTGAATTACAACAAATTAAATTAAATCATTTTATTTTAATTAAATTTGATGTAATTCACATTCTTATTAACTTTTTTTTTTCTTTTATCAATTTTTTATCTAGGAAATGGCCAAGGCAAATGATAGTGTAATATACTACATTTTGATTTGGGGCCAAATCGTAAAAGATATTAACATTATTTATAAAATAAACATTTAAGAGTTTTAATAACATGCAAACTAAGGGAAAAAGAAAAAAAAATATAAAAAAAAAATATTTATTTTCGTTTTTAATACCATATGATGAAAAAAAACAAAAAAAAACTTTATTTTTGGAGGGACCCCATGAAATAATTCCAAACCCAAACCAAATATTTTCTTTAAATTAAAGACAAAGGTACGTTCTCTAAAATAAAAAAATTTTTAGATAACTTTTAAGATAAGGAAAATAATTGACATTAAAGTTTTATGTTTTTGAAAAATTAATAAATTTGCCTATAGAATTAACTTTATGCTGTAAGTGTAATATAGTTTCACATGTTTTGAATTTATTTTTTTCGCCCAAGAATTTCTAGCTACAGTCCATCTGAAACATAACTCAAAGTTAATGTCTGCTTCATTTTAAAAGAAAAACGACCAGTTTGTAAAAGGTATTTTTTGAAAAGTTTTAAAGTTGTAAATATAACACTGTTTTATTTTATAAAGTGACCTTTAACTAACATTTAGTTTCAATAGTTATAGTGTTACGTAAACAAAAAATCTTTACATTATTAAAAATGTATATCAACTATATAATGTAATGTACAGTTATTCAATTATTAAAATTATTAAAATGTTATCACAAAATAAGTAGTTTTCTTTAGACAAGGGATTTGAAAACTGCGGAGTGTGGACCATGAAGGATAAAAGAGTGGTTTGCGATTATACTTTTATCAAAAACTGGATGCAGCCCGCGAGGATGTAATGTATTAAAACTTATACTAAATATTCCTTAGTTCTCGAATTAGGAGTAAAAATAATAAAAATTCTCAGGGGTAATTTACGGAAGCTTTAAAACTTAAACTAGATACTCTGAGGTTTTAAATAAAAAGTTAACAATTATCATAGGTATAATTGTAGGGAGGGAGATTGGGGAAAAGTTGACGTTGTAACTAAAACTACGACTGCGGTCAATGTATATTTTTATTTTCAAAATTAAAACCGCGATTATCAAATGCCTGCTTACCGACTTCTGCTCTACAGCTTTAAATCATGCTATATTATAATGTTTATTGAACGATAAAAAAGTGCTCAAAAAATTTGGTTTAAGGACCTGGTGTACAAAGAAACTTTTCGGTTATCGAGTTGTATACTACATGCTTATAAGGTTTCTTCGAGCTATTACACATATTTTTTTATATCATTTAAATATTTAAATCTTTTGTAATAAAACAATCAGTTAAACGATAATAAAAATGAATGAAATAAAACTAAACGAAAATTAACTGAAATTTGTGTTGAACAATGAACTATGAATCTTGTTTAGTAACATAAGAACTAAAAAATATATATGACTTTAAATAAACTTTAAAAAAAAAACAACACTAATAACAAACGTATGATTACTTGAATTATAGGTTACAACTTCTTTAAAGAAAGTAAAATGTATTAGGCTGAAATATTTTTAAGAAAACAAATTTATAACTATTTTGTGCTGAAAATATACTTATTGAGAGGAACTTTTTTTATTTAGTAAAAATACTCGCGCTTGAAAATTACGAGCATTAACTTAGATCCAAAAAGATGCAAAAATAATAATAATTTTTAAAGGGCTCTGCTTCAAAAATAAACCTTAGTTTGATGGATATTAATATAAAAATCAATACAGTAGAACATTCTTTTAAATAAAATAATTTTAAGTTAGCTTTAATACATGGAAAGTTATGAGTTTTAAAGTAAGGATTTTTTATGTAATAAATAGCTGTTGGAAGTTGGAATTAAGTCATTTAAAAATGTAAATTGAAATCGATTTTTTTTATGTTCAGTGTTCAATTGGAATAGCAACAACAGTATTCTGGCAATTTTTTTTTTATAATTAATTAAAACTACTTTTAACATTACAGTAAATGATATATTACCACAAATTAACATATAAAATTTAAAAATATTTTTTTTTTCAGTAACTTGCATTTTTATTTGATTAGAAAAAACATTTTTCCTAAATGCTTATCAGTTTCAATACATGGTTCGAAATATTAAAAAAATCTGCTAATATTGTTGTGTAAAAAGTATAATTTATTAATATTAAATAAGCAAGCATAACCTGTAAAAGTTTGGAGAAATTTTATCTTTAAAAGTCTACAGCCGCGGCGGCGGCTTTAGAAATTTTTTCTGGAATTATGCTACCCCTCAAAAAGAAGTTTAAACTGTTTGTTTAAAAAACTTCAGCAATTTAACCAAAGTTAATAAATACGCTTGTTATATCTTAATAAAATTTCAAATACTGAGTTTTGAATTTTTAAGATGTAAATTTTACATGAAAATTAGCTTAAAAGCTTTTTTTAGTTTGAAGCTAGCTGAACTTAGTTTTAAAATTTTTAGCATAAAACTATTTTATAGATTTATAATTTTTATCGCCTACTTAAAAAGCATGTAGATTTACTAGTTTGCAATAAGTTTTTAACTGCAAATGCTATTATGTGTTAAACATGTTAAGATAGTCATTTTTGGAAAACAAATTACTGCAACTTTACTTTAAAAATGTTTTATGCTTGTTATCAATGTTTAACTAGACTAGTTTACTTATTCAAAATAATTTCATATGCTGCAAACTCGTGTTTTTTTTAATCATTCTAGAGTTGGGTATATAAAGAAGATTTTGCACGTTTTTACGACGATAATTTCTTTTTTATACTTTAATTATAATTTTTAAGTTTTGATTCTTATGTTTCACTAAAAAACGTCAATTTTAATTACTCGACGATGGCAACACTAAGTTGATGAAAAAAAAAAAATTTTAAGTTTGCATCTAATCAAAAATCGATTCTACTTTTGTTTTAAAACATTTTTTACTTACTTATGTTAAACACGTAAACATGTTCAAGACAATGTTTTAAACTTTTACGATTAAGTTAAGACTTAATTTTAAAACAAATCATCTCTATTTACTAAGAGTATCTTAATGTAAAGGAATTTATGTTTTTCAACTTGAAGAAAAAGTTTAAGTATCGCATAAGTATTATATTAAAAGTATTTTAAAGTAAAATAACGTATAAACTTTAAAGAAATCTTAAAATTAGAATTTGGAATTATAAAATAAACTAATATATAAGTATTTAATGTACCTTATACAATGAGCATGTATTTTTAAAATATTTAACACAAGACATTTCATATACATTAAAGTTTATCACATAGTTATAGTTTATTGAACGACAAAAAAAAAAAAGGCGCTCAAAATATTTGGTCCTAGGACCTTGTGCACAAAGATCCTTTCGGTTATCGAGTTGCACACCACGTATACCTTTTTACATCTTGTCCAGGACTTTAAACCAAAGTTAGTCAGTTGTAAGTAATTATACTATGTTGGTAGAATAAAATGAGTAATTTTAAGACTTCTTTATAAGTACATTTAAGTGTAAGCTTACAAAATGGTGTTAAAATTGTAAAATTTAAGATTTTTATAATTTAAACTTAACTTAGAATTTTAACAGAACTATTACTAATTACGAATATATACAACTGAAAAGTTTTAAACATTTTTATTTTAAGTTATGCAAAACCGAAATAATGATGATAAGAAAAAAAATAACCCGTTTAAATTAAATAAAAAAACTACTTTTATAAAAAGCAACTTTATATAATCATTATAACTTATTTCTATTTACTTGCAGTAACTTTTCTTAAATTTAGTATTATTTTAAAATTAAGGTTTTTCAAACACCGCATAGTTATGTTGTTCATTTTCTTAGCTTTAAAATAATACTTTGAAATAATTTTCTTAGCTAAGTTAAAATTTATAAATCTTCTAGTTGTAGAAACAAGTTTCTAGATATTTATGATTTATGATCATTTATGATTTTTTTTTTGCTTAATTTAATCTTACAAAGATAGTACAGATAGATACTAGAATACTAGGTACTAGAATGAGCCTAGGTAGAAAGTTTTTTATAATAAGTTATATCAGTTATGAGTGTTTGGTGTTAAATATTCTGTTTCGTTTAGACACTTGAAAAAAATCGAATTTGTATAAGTAAAGAAGTTTCATTGATAGTTCTATACTATACTAAATAAAGACTGTAACAAAACAGTTAACACTAACTGTATTTTATGAAGTGTTATTATAAATGTTACTTAATACTCTTTAACAAAACTATTCCTGTCTGTACTGCTACGCCACTTATAAAAAAAAAACATATAACAATGATATGTCTATGATAGATAAAAAACTTTTTAAATAATATGACGCTTAATAAGGGTTTATGTACATCGGTTTAAAAGTTTAATTATAATTTCGCACGTACGTCACTTCAACAAGTTTACTTCCGCATTTGTAAAATGGTTTGTAATTAAAAGTATTTTAAATTTTATTTACATTAAACTAAATTAAAACTAATTAATAGTTTTCCCACACTTACCTAAACATTACCTTTATACAAATACGCTATTACCTGTTAATTATACTTAAAACACAACGGTTACTAATTTATGAAGAAAATAATTTGAAAACTCTCTTATTATAGTTTAATGAATATATATTTTTTTTAAACCTTATATTTTAATTAATTTAGCTAAAAATTTTAAAGCTAATTCTTAAAATGGAATTTTATTTAACCGACTTAAGATCGGTTAAAACATTACTTATAAATTACTAGAATTTTTATTTAGCAATAATTAGCTATTTAATATGTAAAAATAAGGTATAAGAATATAAACTTTTGGTTAAGTTTTGTAATTTTGTCATCTAATTCTATTTTAACGCATAACAACATAAAGTAACTGAACACTTATTGACCGAAAGTTATAGTTGAACAACCTTTTAATAAACAGTTAAAATTTTAAGTTTGTAAAAAATAATAACTAAGTCAACTTTGCATCAATTAGCGGGTTGATAAAACTTTATCTTGCAAATTAAAATTTGCACGAATGTCCACTGTAAAGTAATGATCTACCAGATCAAGATTCGTATCCGGATTTTTTTTCAAAAAGATATCAGTTAGTTTAAAGTGTTTAAAACTTTCAATGTTTTTAAGAACACTTCAAAGTTTAATTCATTTAACATATTTTCATTTATTATTAGGGTGGAAAACTTTTTTTGTGGATGGGCAAGATTTACAAAAAAAATCTTTTGCGGGCCGGACATGTTAGAAAATAAATCTAGGAGAGCTGCGTAACTTCTAAATTGATAATTGTAACCTCATTTTTTAAAGTCTAGTATCGCAAAGTCTTAGTAATATAATTATTTTTAAATACTACTAAGTACTAAATATATAATAACTGGCACAACTGTAAACCACAGTTGTTAGAAAAAAGCTCAATTTTAGTTGTGTTGCGCAAGTTTTTTTTCGAGCTAAAAAGTACGTCGCACGCCACTATACTTGTTGGGAAAAATCCAGGCTACAGGCCATACTTTTATTATTTTTTACCAGTAAACATGTTCTAGCTAATAATCAAATTAATTCAGATAAAAAAATTACGGTTTACAAACATTTTGCCAAATTTTACCTGAAATTAATTTTTAAAATATTCAGATGAGTCTTAGCTGCTTTTGTTAAAAATGTCTTCCTTTAAGGATGTAAATTTAATATCTACCTACAATTAATCTATCTATAAGTATAATTTAACTTCTACAATATGTTTTTACATTTTAAAACGAATTAATACGTCTGAATTAATGTTTTTATTTAAAAGTTCTACCATTTAAACTTAGTCTTTGCTTAAATTTTAACAAAACAAATGTTCAGTTATGTTTATTAAATACATTGCTTCCTCGCTTATCTGGCTATATTGGACAAGTGATTTTTTTTTGAATAGGGCCGCATTAGCTTTTGGCCCGATAAAAACAAAATTCTCTTTTTTTAAACTACCTTATTAATATTAGCCAATGCATATAATTAGACAAAAATTTACAGTAAAGCATGGATTTTAGCTGAAATAGCTAAATCTACTTCTCGACAAAAACTGGCCGGATTAGCGAAGACCGAATGAGTGAGGAAGCTTTGTACAACTGGATTTCACTGTTTAATTCAGATATTCAGGTATTAAAAACAGCTGTTCAGTTAGAGACCTTTGTTGTCTATGCTAACATGTTAGACTATTCTAAGTTAGTTTTTCTTTGATGTATAGAAATATTCTGTTTTCTATTTTGCTAATTTCTAATGTTTTCTGTATTTTTTCACTTATATTTTCTTGAACTTCTAAACCGATAAATTTAAAAAGCTAGAAAACTTCTTTTTATAGCTGAAAATTGTCAAATCAAATAATTGGTATGTAGCTCGTATACCAAAAAAAAAATGCTATACATCCGGTCCTTTGTACATATTTTTGATCGTCGATTTCTTTATCGTTTTCAATAAATTCTTTTTCATGTTTTGAAAATATATGACTCTTTTTTGCACAGCTTTTTATATTTAATGGGCAGCAAACGTTGTCAGCTTAATAGAATATTTGCGTACAAAAGCTTTTTTTGTGTTAAAAATGCAACAATTTTTTTTTGCTTTAAAATTATGACATACTGCGATAGTTTTCAGCTATTCTAGATTTATTAAAAAATTCAAACTTGAACATTGTTTTCATTTTTCTATAAAAAAAAAATAATTTTATAAGAAAAAAATAGTTAAATTGTAGAACAATTAAAAAGTTTTTTATAATTTATATATTACACCATTTCCTTAAAATTTAAAATATACTTCTGTAAAAAATCTTTATGTTTCGATTTAATAAATCTTTATTATAGTTTGGGTCAAAAAAATGTCATATTTATAAAAGTTTTAAACTAGCCCAAATAAATTGTAGTAAAATGGAAAACTTTTTAATTGTTCTACAATTTAACTAATTTGTTGTCTTAATCTTTTAATTTTCTTTATTTGTGTTTTAGCATAAATAAGTCTACTTTAATGTATCACAAATGAAGAATATTTTCTAAAATATTGTTTGTAGTTTATAACCGTAATAAAGCTAATTATTTTTCTTCAAATAAAAAAAAGATGTGATATGTTTCTTTTTTTACCTGTTTATATCTAACTCCGCATACTATTTTAATCTAAAAGTAATGTTCTCTAAACATGGCTTGCCAGGATTAAGATTTTACCAAAATTTAATTTTAAAAATAGATTTGAATCCAATCCCAGCTGTTTATTAATAAAAAAACATCCTATCTGGTTATTTTAGTATCTCAACTTAAATACTTTTTACAAAAAAAAAAGCCTTTCTTTTATTTTTACAAAGTATTACCAAATAAAGAAGAAAACTTTATCGTTATCATAATTTATAAATAAAAAAAATTAGTAGTTTTATGTATAACTAAAAAAGAAGTTTTAAAGTAGTATTTACCTCTAAAGGACAAAACATTAATAATATATTTAATACAAATAAATTTCTCCTTGACTAGACGTTAAAAGGTATCCGTGGTGTGCGACTCGATGACCGAAGTTTTCTTCGTGCACCAGGTCCTTGGATAAATTGTTTAAAGCGTGTTTTTTTTTTTCGTTCAAAACACTATAATACTAAAAAATTACTTTCAAAATCAAATATTGTGTATATCAAATTTAAACAATTTTCTCTTTATGATTTTGTTCGCTTAGTTTATACAACTAAAAAATAAATGAATTAGAATCAAAAACAATTAAATTATTAAAATGTTTTTACTTATCAATATTCCAACGTAGTAGTTCTCAAACTAGAAATATATTTCTATTAGAATTATTTAACTATCTTTTTAAGTTTTGTTTTACTATAAATTAAATGGAGTAGCAGTTAGACAAAAGTGTAAAGCTTAGTCTGAAACAAAATTTGCACTTGTTTAAATTTTAATGTAATGTATCTATAAACAGTTTGTTATATTAAATTTGTTTTGTTGCGACACATAAAAAAAAAAAATAAATTACTACTAAACTTTAAATATATATTTTATATTATAAGTTTTTATTTCAAATAACCTTACTTTAAAACAAAACTTTCGATCAAAATTTAAAAAATATAAGTAGCAAGTAGCTAAGGTTAAAAAACGTCATTTATGTCGGTTGAAAAAACAATTTGTTTAATTGTAAAAAAATTAAGTCTTGGTATAGTAAATACATTATAAAAAGCTGTAATGTTTTTTTGAAAACGATTTTATAAATTGTAAACAGATACCCCAATCACTTTTTAGCCCCAACCACTTTTATTAATTGACTGATTAACCCCAACCACTTTTTATAAGGGAGCACTTCTACTTAAAAGAAAAATTTAAACTTAAACTAGTATTAACTCAGTTTTTTAAAACGTATATATAACTTTTTAAAGTATGAAAAACAAAAGTTAACTTTCGTAATATTTTATTGCTTTTTAAAGTAGTAAAAAGTTTTTATTTTATTAACATATAAAATTATTTTTTCACGTGAAGTATTACTATCTTTTAAGTCTTCTAAAATAAACATCAAAAAAACAAATCTGACATGCTTAAATTCATTACACTAAAAAGTTACAAAAGTTTTGTGAACATTTATAAAAATCATAAACATAAACATAAAACAATAATATTTTAGTATTTTAAACTAAACTTTTTAAAAAGCTTTAGATAAGAAACTGACAGCATCAACTGAAAAGCTCTTAAATAAGTTGGAATTTTCCGTTTTTGTCACAAACAAACCACAGCTGTTTTTCATTTTATTTACATACGTCTGGTTTAAACATAAGAGTTTCACATACACAAAAGGTACAAAAAATGAGACAAATATTTTGAAAAGACTTGTATGCGTTTTGAAAAGTTAGCTAAAGAAGTAAACATTTGTCAAAACATGTTTTGATGAGTTTTCTATCTAATAATCTGATAGTTTTCTTTTCTAACTAGTTGTCTATATATTTAGGTTAAATATTTTTACTCGAAACTAAAATCTTTAGAAGTATAATAACTTAAATCAATATTTTGATAATTTTTTTCTTAAGTCTTTTACTATTTCATTAAAAAGTTATAAATGATTATGCTATTTACATATAAGTTGTTAAACGTTATTATTTCATGTACCTTACTGTCATTTTATTAGTTTTTCGAAAATTTATTATTGTTTTTTAAACCATGTTTGTAGCTCAGTATAGCGAATCAGAACTTGACTTACATTGTCATTTATCTATGTAAGATAAAGTAAATTTATTAATATTTTTTGACTGAAAAAAATATTTCATTACCAACTCAACATAGTAAGCTGCAAATATCTGTATCTGAAATAAAAAGCTAAAATATTGATTCTAAAGATCTACAAACATCATTTTCATGTTTCTTAATTTTATGTTTAAAAAAACATAGCTTTTTTAGTTTAGTATGCCGATAACTTTATTTTTGATTTCTAATATGTATTTTTTATGGATAAAGTATAACGAATCAGTTTGAGTTGTCTAAAAGGTTATTAACTGCTTTAAGCTTGTTTTATAATGGTTTTTCGATAGAATTGATTAAAATATCACTTTTCTTTTGATGTTACTTATTGACGAACAGCATGTTAAATAAAATTAAGCATATGATAACTGTTTTCATTGTAAACTTAGTCAAGAACTGGAATACTTTATGCAAAATTTTGTTTTGATTTTTAATATATTAGCAGAGTAAAAAACAAGTTTACAACACCGTATCCGTAATTACTTACAACTTTTTATCGTTAAGTTTGTTTAACTTCTTGATTATTAAAAGATAGCAATTTTTCATATTGTTAGCAATCAAATCAATAAAAAAAATGTTGTATATTGTTATTTTTTAACTTATCAAATAAAAAAAATAAAAAAATTAATCGACTTTAACTTATAACATTTTCTGTTTAAAAACGTTGCTACATATTTTTTACATATAAAAGTTCTATCAAAATAAAATCACATTGGTTATTGTTCAACTATAAAAGCTATAATATTTTAAACTGAACTCGATCAATGGTTAAGTGATCACGTTTATACTTTAAAGAGAGGAAAAATTAAAGTATACTTACTCAATACTTAATTCTAATGGTCTGATGATCTAATTGGTATGATCAAACCTTTTGTTACTTAATTCTACTTAATAGAAAATTAAGATTAAACGCTTAAAATTCTAACCAATACGTTTAATTTTAATGTAACGTTTATTTTCCAAAGTTTAAAAAAAGTGCTTAAACTAGAAGCAAACGATACAGTAATTTGTTATAACATTGTACTTTATTTTTAGCTTTAGTATATTTTAAAAAAATAAACACAGAAAAAGTTCATACATCATTAAAAAATTATTGCTAAATATAAAAATATGTACACAATATAAATGACATAACAGTAACGCAAATGTCTGACCTATTTAATATTTTTACAAATAGTAACACAAGTAAAATAAATTAAATTTATAGCGGCCGAACCATTTGTACCACTTTATTAACTGTCAAGTCTTAAATTCATTCACTTTTCATTACTTACACTTATAAGTAGTAAAATTGTTGTTTAATAAAGTGTGTAGAGGTATTTTTGCTAAACATGACATTTTATTATAAATTGCTAATAACATAATGTTTACAATTTTTTTAAAAATCATACTAACATTGCTTTAAAGTTGTATCATATTAATAAAAAGTCTGACGTGTTTGAAAATGTGAGTTACTTTATAAAAATTGACAAAATTTTGATCATAAAAAACAGTTTTGATTTACTCAATAACAGGATTAAACATCTGTTATTAGATAAAAAAAGATACATTAGATTAAATACACTTATTTGCTTACTGTCATCTGGTACGGATTATTACGTCACAGAACTTTATAACAGACAGCAGTTCAAGCTCAAAACAATCGGATAAATTAGAACACAAAATTAGTTCACATAGACTTCTGCCAGTATTCTTATTTATATACCACAAGCCAATCACAAATTTATGTGCCATATTGTCATATACCGATTTCTTAGTTAAATAGCAACTTTCTATAAGAATTTTATATTTTCTTTTAATAATTACGGTAATTTTAATTTTAATTTTTACTTAAAAACTAAAGTATTATAACTAAACACTGCTTTAAAAATCACTTTCTGTACTCTATAACTTTAATTTACTTTTGTAATAAAAAAGCATGTAAAAATTTTTAAGTTAGCTAAAGAAAACACAAATAGTTTAAGTTTGGTTTATGTATGTTATTTGACAAACACATTTTTAATAATGTTGGTGATTTTAAGCAAAATCTTATTAAAGTTTATACACTTTTTGAAACAAAATATAGTTCTATTAGATTTTAAATCTTTAAACAAAATTAAAAATTCTTTTATTTAAAATTTAATATTCTTAATGTTTTTATGCCTAATTATATTTCAGAGATTACTAATATTTATCATATAGTTTAAAGCTTTACTGTTAGTACGTTTGATAGATTAAGGACAACAAAAAAAACGTTTTTTTAACAATTTTAATATAAGTGTGATTAAGACATTCAAAACAAAGTCTATTCAAACAAAAAATAATAAATTAAACAAAGTATAGTGATAAAAAAGAGAATGTTTTTAGTGATTACTTAAAAAATCTTTCAGCTGTTAAAATACTAGTTTTCAGCTTTTCATATCTGACTTGTAGTTTTAAGTTTGAGTTGTTAATACTAACATTAATAACAGTTTATCGTGCATGTGTTATAAAATAAACCAGTTAAAATTAAAAATATGATGGTTTCCGCGCTTTGTATTAACTATTGATTTTTAATCTTAACTAGTTTTTATGTTTCGTTACATTAAAAAAAATCAGTTTAATATTTGTAAAACTATCATATCTATATAATATTTAAAAAAGTTTGAATTTATGTTCTTACAAAAACAAGTTTTTACATATGAAAGTTTTTTTATAACCTTTTTTTTTCGAAAAATATATAAAAAACTTATTTTATTTATAAACTTTTATTCACTTAAAAAAAAGTTAGGCAACAAAAACTTCCACGAATTATGTATACATAGCAAGAAAAACAACTATTGAAAAAATCATATGAAAAATTTGTGTTACATGAATAATGCTGAAGTTACTTTATTATGCTCCTCTGTATTAGTTTTAGATTGGCAAATTGCATTTAATGGCTTTTTAAAACACTTACTATTTTTTTTTCAATAATTGTTAGATACTTATTATAAATGTAAATACAAAGAGGCTAAGTCACTGTCGATTTTTATTCATTCATATTTTTTGCAAGATTTAAATGATTTTTTAACTAATTTCAAGTGAAACTAT
Source organism: Thalia democratica (assembly GCF_965202585.1). Taxonomy (NCBI): domain Eukaryota; kingdom Metazoa; phylum Chordata; class Thaliacea; order Salpida; family Salpidae; genus Thalia; species Thalia democratica. The sequence goes on along the minus strand of NC_139168.1, from coordinate 51,625,323 downwards.
AAAACTACTAAACAAAGCAGCAGCTGAGTTTGAATTAAAAATTGAAAATTGGAAAGAATCTTACTGTTAAAATGAAGTTGGTTTTTAAACTGCAGACTGTTTTAACTGACGTCAGATTTAACATCTTGTCAGCTGGTTTGTAGTCATAATAGATTAGTCGTTTCACAAACTTACATCAAAACGATGACAGATTATCGATGTTTAGGTAGCCTTTTTGTATTTTGCGAGTCAGCCATACAAGTGTCAAGTTCAGGATTAAAGTTTTTAATTTTGATAAACGTCAATCAAAACTAAACGATAGATTGATAATTTTTTTTTTTTTTACTTTAAATTTTAGTAAAAAGTAAAAACAAGTTTTGGTTTTGTTAGTAATTAAGTACCTTAATTATTTTATTTTTTGAATAAATAAACAGTTTATCGAATAATGTTAAAAACTTCTTTGTAGAGTGTCTGTAAATAACTTTTTTAAATCTTTTACGTATTTTTGCTTTATTTAAGTTAAGTATATCGCTTTTTTATAGGTTGAGATATCTAGTTTGTTTCTTAAACTGTATAAACCTTTCAAAACTAATTACTGTTAAAATTTATTCGTATATCAACTACAATTATTAAACAAAAATACTATTGATAACTAAAACTCTTCTTTATAGCTTATAGCTTTAAATAGTTTGACGCATTATACACATAGTCTACGAATTAAATACATAATTCTAAAGAGAAAAACTACTTTTACAAAATTACAAAATTCAGGTTTCTTCTAATATATTCATAACAATATTTTTTTTCTCTTCGTGTTTTCTGTTTCATAATAATGGGTAGGTGTCAAATATTCATGAAGGGACACTTTTGCACGGCGTTACTTTTGCACGGCGTCACTTTTGCACGAGGGATCTATTTTACACCAAGAAATTTTTGCACGAGTTGAATTTTTTTTGTTATATTTTATTTATTATTTATTTTACTATCACTGTTACCCCAAACTTGGGTAGGTGTCAGAAAAGAAGCGCATCATCTTTTTAGCACGGAGTCACTAAAGCGCAGCGTGAAATTTTAGCACAGATTATTTTTAGGTCTTTAAAATGTTCATTTATGATCTTCAATTACTTGTTAGTTGTTAACTTAACAATTTAATGCAAAAATTAGTTCTAACCCTTTTAAAAGTATCATTTTATTTAAAAAAAATACATTTTTACTACTACAATTTTAAATCAAGCTGTAACTTAAAGTTCTAAATCAATAAAAATATAAAAAAAGCTAAGCAGGTAGAAAAATTTTCGAACTAAGTTTATTTTCCCTTTTAGTAGCCTGTGTATAGTTTTTGTAACACAAATACCATAACATAAATATAAATAAAACTAAAAGTATTAAATTATTTTCATTAAAATTTATCTAGTAATTTAAGTTAATAAAAATTGTAATTTTTTTTTTTAGTTTTAATTAAGGCTTACACGTTTAACACATTAAAAGCTTGTTAACTTTTAGTTTACATGTTGCATAGTTCGTTTAAAAAATTTTAAACATAAAAGTACAAAACTTATTCTACCATAGAAAACTAAAGTTGCAAAATAAATTATGTGCTAAACTTTAGCACATAATTTATTATCATAGCTAAAGTATCACATAGTGCTAAAGTGTCACTCCGTGCTAAAGTGACGCTGTGCTAAGTTGTCACTACGTGCTAAAGTGTCACACCGTGTTAAAATGTCACTCCATGCTAAAGTGTCACTTCGTGCTAAAGTGTCACTCTGTGCTAAACTGACGTCGTGCTTTCCTGACCCGTTCCCCCTAACTCTGACCCATAGTCATATTAATTTATAACATAGCTATCTATATACTTATAAGCATTGCGATTATTGAACTTGGTATACTTTTTTGAATAAAAATTTTCCACTTTTATTTTGGAACTAAATTTAAACAGGGGTCGGTAGCCTTTTTAAACCGCTGGCCGCACTCTATAATTAAATTTTCCTGTGGGCCGCAGTTGTTTTAAAACTGTTGTAATAAGTTATATGAAAACACTGTTTTAAACCAAAATGTTTAAAAATAAGCAATAAAAGAGCACTAGTAAAGTGTAGTCATTGAACTAAAAGCCTAATTGTAAACTTTTACCACAAATATTTTATAAGGTATATTTTCAGCTCAAAATTACCTCGCTGACCGCTGACTTTGACTTCTTGGATCGCAGTTTGCCGACCCCTGGTCTAAATCCTAAGAATTATTCTAATTTTTAGACACTTAATAGCAACTTTAAAACAACATACTTTTAAAATATTTTTTTAAAAGTTCAAAGTGACTTACTAAAGTATTATTTTAGTATTATTTAAGTACAAGATACGTATAATTTTACTAAATATATCATAACTAAATATCAATTAGCACTTCGTTTTTATTTTTCTCAAACAAGTTTTAATACATAACAATATAAATAAGAAAAAACGCTTGCGTATAGAAAACTATTAATGTTACTTTAATATACTAAATATAAACAGTTTTGCTTTTGAAACTTAAAAGTTATGCAATTAGTTACTAAAATGTTATTAAAAGTTTTTCTTTTCATTTTAGTATTTAGTGAAAGTGGTGTACATTAAAATATCCTAATTTCAGCTTTACTGAACATTTTTTTAAAATCCATTTATTAACGAAACATTTCTTAAGTTACCTAACATTAATATTTTTTTTACTTACGTTTATATAAAAAAGATTAAATTAATCTTATTAGTATACAAAATAAGTTATTTTTCAGTGTTCTTTAAGTTTAATAATTTGTTATATTAATTTACAAAACTATTTATATTAAAGTTTGTAAAAAAAGCACCGAGCATTAACTTTTTTGGTTTTATAAAGTTTATAGTCGTTTAAAAAAAATACAAAAATTTGTATTTTAAAACTTAAGTTTAACAAGATTTGTGAATAAAAATGTTGCACTATATTCTACAAAATTCTTTTTGTTGATATAATACTTAAAAAACCAAAAATATACATTATAATATCATTTTATTTTAAACTACTAACGACAAAACAAAAACAACTAAAAACAAATTCTTACTAAACTTAAACAAACTTTTTACATTTTTAGCAGCAAATAAAACAAACTTGAAATAAGTTTTAATTGTTAGTTTATTCTACTTCAACTTGATATCTTATAAAACTTAACACAATATGATTATATTAAAATTAAAGTTTTTTTTTAATAATATACAAATAACTGCTTGTAATACAGTTTAGAATAAAGCATTAGCAATATGTCTAAACTATATTTTAATCTGTTTAGTAGATTTGAAAAATGGAAATAATAATCAATTTAAGAATATACATTATTCCTGACAACTACTCACAAACTTTTAAATAAAAGCACCAGAAAGTTTTTTGATTATGTGAAGAAGTCATATAGTTAAATTATACGATTTAAAATATCAATTTTTTTCGATAACTACCATTTAAATTTTATCTATTTGACCAAATAGGTAAATTCGTAAATAATTATAGAAAATAGTTATGATAAAGTTTGTCGCAAAAAAATTAAGCGATGCTTACTATAAAAGAATACAGCTAAAATATCATGCGCATAACTAAAAACGCTTAATAATCTTACAATGCAGATAAAAAACATTAAACAAAGATATAAGAGCAAAAAAAATCTTAAAATCATTGTTTTTTGTTTGGATAAAAAAAAATTATTAGCTTAAGTTACTATAGCTATAACTAAAATAAGACAGTTTATAATAATGTTTCAGAAGTCTGTTGTGGAGGGATTATTGGAAAGTTTTTTCTCGGAAATTCTTGGTTAGAAAAAACAAACTTTCTTTCAGCTGTAGAAACCGCAGTATTGTTATCACTTTCATAAAATCTTGTAGAAGGGTTTGCTAAAGTATTTTGAGTTAGATGAGTAAGATGTTTTGTTGATGGCTGTTGTAACGAAGAGTTCGCTGTATGTTGAAGCTTCAACATAGCATTATAGTAGACCATTAAGTCTTGACGTTGCCTAAAATTAAAAACTTTTACATATCTTACTCTAAAACTTAGTAATAAAAGTACTAAAAGAAAAAAATTAACTAAAATACTTCAGATTTTTTTATAATAAGGTAAAGTTAGAAAACATTTTTTTTAATTTAAGGCAAATATCAAAAAGGTATTTTAAGTATTTAACAAATCTTTAGTAGATTATTTAAACGGTAAAGTTTTATACTTAGTATCTCCGCCATTTAAAAAGCTGCATTTGTATGCAAAACAACTTTAGTTTATTCTTTATGATAAGTATTTATAAGTTTAGATATTTTTTGATAGTGTAGAAAACAATCCAATGTGTATTGTACTTAGGAATATTAGTGGAAAGATTCTTTGTGACGTGGTGTTTGTAGTTACAAATAAACATTCATTTTAATATTTTAATGGTGTTGCTACTTAAATTGAAAATAAAAACATTTAACCTACTTAAGAAACTTAAATTTTAATAAAAATACTTCTACTTTTTAAATTATTTTGTTATTATACTTAGAAATACTTTATTTAAAAAATTACTCTAGCAGTATAAACTAATTATGTTTTTATGTTTAAACTAACAATTATTATAAAAAAATTTTTATTTTTTTTTTTATCAATTTCATTTATGTTAAACTCAAAATCAAATTTTTCTTACAGACGTAAAATAGTAAATAACCTGTTTTCAAAGTTATTAGAATTTTTCAGTGATAAGTCAGTTTTTTTCGTTTTTTTGAAATTTTCGGATAAGTTTACTAACGGTACTTGATTTTTCTGTGGAATCATAGCATTTATTGATTGGTTACTTTGATGCATGATCATATTTGTCTGTAATAACTTTTGATAGGCTGAGCTAAATAATGAATGATGTACTTGATTTGTGAAACAGTATCCATTGTCGTTATATGGTGGATTCTGTAATTTACTTGTGTTAAATAAACAGCTTCTCTAACTTTTTTTTCAAAAATTTTGCATTAATTATACCTTTGTGTTTAGATTTGAGTTTGAATAGAAACTAGTTGAGCTAGACATCAAGTTGGTAGAAGCTTCTAGTCTACTAGGTTTACGAGACCTAAAAAAAATTAAATAAGTTAAAAGGGTATAGATATGTACTTCAGCGTAACATTTTCTTTTATTTAGCTTTATATTTTAGTAATTAATATGAATTAAATATTCTTAAGCTTTTGTATACGGTAAATTAACATAATTAAGCAAGAGGTCGAACAAGTCTACTTATTTGATGTAAAAAAACAAAAAACTGGATAATTATTATTCTTTTTAGATACTAAAATTTAAAAAGATGTAGTTTTAGTTTTTTGAAAAGGTGTTTGAATAATTTAGTTTATTTTTATTTTATGATATAAAAATTAATTTTTACCTTGATACTACTTGACTGCTTAGATTCATACCAAACTAAGTGTTAATAATATTACCTACGATTAAGTACAAGATCTGTATTATTGTTAAGTATAAAAACTGTGAACAGCATGCGTCAGTAATGAGATAGACTAAAACAAGTTTTAGCATATTTTGCTATCTATACATACAATAAGTTATTTAAAGTAAAGCAAAACGATTAGTTTTATGTTTCAAAGCATGCACATTCAGATATATGCACATTTACATGCAATTTTGTAGACATGAGACTTTTTACTGTTTAATCAAATATTATCTAAATTAAGAAGAACCGAAGAGCAATATAGCTTACAAAATATAAAAATAGATGAAGTATTTTTGAAAATTATTAACTCGTATGTTTTAAAAACGTTTTTGTTACTTAAAGAAAAAGCTAGTGTATTAATAGTGCTTTTAAATTCACACTTTTTATACTTTTAATAAAACTGGAAGTCATTTCAGTCAAACCAAAACTAAAAAATAAATATTCTTACAGAGAGTTTCTTTTATGCGATTCATCATACTTTCGCGGTCTTCCGCGCTTCAAATGGCGACCCATTATAAACTCTTTGTCATCAACAGTCCAATATGACCCCATTACATCTTCACATCTTCTAAAGCATTTATGAAGAGAAAGATTGGTGCGAATGGCGCTCTGTCAATTGCATATTTCCATTTAGAAACAGCAAGAGACTTATGGTTTGATTATTAATATTTTTCATGAGTTGAATTTTGATATTTGGATTCAACTTGATTTAACTTATAAGAGTATAGCATAAAATGTATCTATTGAAACCAGAAAAAACAGTCTATCTAAAGTTTTGTATAGAAACTAACCTTTTATTTTTAAATTCTAAGATATTTTTTATTAACTTGAATAATTATTCTTATCAAACATTTTTACTTTCCAAAGTAAAGTTTAGAATTTTATTTATTTTCAATTTTTCTATATAAATATAAAAATTAATGTTTGAAGTAAATATTAAGTTTTCGAAATAAAGTATTTAATTTAAATGTTTCTAACTATTGATTTGTTATTGTTGTCAACCAAGGTTTCCAACAATAAGTCCTATGGTCCTTTGGGGGCCATAAGTTGCAAAGGGGCCAAAGGGGGTCCGTGATTAGTAAAGGGGCCATAAAGCCATAATTTGAAAGTTATACTAAACATTTTGGAGTTAATGAAAAAAAGCAAAGTAAAAAACAGACTTAAGCGTAGTAAAGAATAGTTTTAGATTTGTTCTAGATATTACGGGAAAATTTGAAACTTACACTAGACCATGGCTTTCCAAATGATACTTTTTTTAAATTCAGGGGGTCATAAGCTGCAAATGAGGGGGCAATAAGGTCATAGTTTCAAACTTATGCTAGATATTCTAGGATGATGATGAAAAGCAAAAAAATATGTCTTAGGTGTATTTATGATAAGTTTTTTTGAGAAATCTTATTCGACGGGCCACAGCGTTTTAAATTTCTTCAAAGGGAGCCTTATGAAAATGTTGGGGATACCCTGTTATACAAAAATAAATTCTAAACTGTAAACATTTATGATTTTACTAAATTTACATCTTTGTATACATACGAACAAAAAATATTTTATTTATTTACAAATCATAGTTTTCTTAAACTGAAAACTATTTATTTTAGTAAAACTGTGTTATTTAGACTACTTAGAACTAATTTCAAAAATGTTTGTAATAATTTATAGGTCTATATTTATTAAAGATAGCATTACTTCTACCAATCGTACAAAAGTAGTAATACAAAAAAAAGCGTAAGTTTTACGCATCATAAAAATTTAATCAATTCGGACAAAATAAAAATACAAACTTTAAACAACTGCATATTCCCACATTTATTTTCGTTTTATATCAAAAGAAACTATAAACTTAAAATAAATGCGATTTTGCCTGAAATTTTCCTAAAATTTAAAAAATTGTAATTTCAAAACTGTACTTATATTGTATTATTTAAAAAGTAGTTTTCAAAACTTATTACTAATGAAAATGTTTTCCTGACCTATTGGTATTTAAACTTTAAAAGTATGTTTCTAAGCAGTACAGATTTATAAAAACAAAATAAATTAAACTATAAACAATATAATTCGAGCTGTTTCTAATTATATTCATTTATTTAACAAACTTATTTATTTATAAATCACTTAAAAGTTCAAATTATTCAAGAATATTTTTTTAAACATTTTATGAACTTTATATTTTTGTTATTATATGCTGAGCTTTTAAAGTAATTATGTTTTTTTCGAATGCTTTCTATTTTAAAAGTTTTAACTAATAAAACTATAAAAACTAATTTAAATACATCTTATCTTCATTTGATTAATCAAACATGAACTAGTTTTAAATATTCGTCAACATTTCAACATACATATTAAACAAAGAAAATTTGTATTTGTATTAATACTTTTAAATAAGCATTGTGTCATTAAACAATACTTTTTTCTGCTATTGTAGTTAGTGTACTTTTTTAAGAAACATAACTTAATTTTTAGAGCAAAAATTGTTTAAACTATTTATATGTACATTGTACAGTAGTTTTTGAATTCGAAAACCAATGCTGTATAAGACAACATTGCTCAGCTCGAGGCAAAAATTAGAGCAGACTTAAACTATGCATAGAAAAACTTAAGATTTTAGGTACTTTTATATGTTAATGTAAAAGCCTTGGTATTTTTTCGCCCTTTTATATATGTCCTTCGCAATATAGTTACTTTAACTGTTTATTTCAAACTATCTTTGAATAAAAGTACACTTAGTAAACGGAAAGTTTTTTTTTTTTTTTGCGTGAAGTAAATAGTTGTACTTCATGTTTATTAGCACATACATCTGAAAATTAATTTAGCTTTAGTACAACTATTACAGAAAGTAAACTGAACTCTTCAATCAATAATATCATCATTATCAAGACATGACATATTTAGTAAGTTAAAAAATTTGAAAAAATATATGTTTAAAAAAATCATGCTCACAGACGTGTACAGTACAAAAAAGTTTACAATATAAATTAAAAATATGTTGAACAAAAACAAAATTACTACATTAGGTTTGTTTTTAAAATTTAGCAGTACCTAGATTTTTGAAGCTTTTGTTAAACTCAAAAAACAAACAAGCAGCTCTTTTTTAGTCTTCAGCCTCTTATTAAAAAGCAAGTGAACTATAAGCTACAGATAAGCACAAGTACATAGCCAATCTTGGACAATAAGTTTTTTTATTAAGTCCCTGTAGACATACCCAGTTACTTTTTGTGGTCTCCTTTTTTGAAATTCGTTTTCGTCTACAGTCCACACAGCTCCTTTAACATCTTCAACCCTCACAAAACATTTATGAAGAGACAAATTGTGCCGAACTGCATTCTATTACAATTTGTCAAAACATCAAACAAACCTCCGACCTTAATTAGTCTAAAATAGTTTCTCTAACGCACATAGGTATATTTTATCTACTTTTTAGATTTAATTAGTATCAAACTTGTTAGTTATTCTTACAACTTTACCTTCCACGTAGGTCCGTTTTGTCTAAAAAAGCAAAATTTGTTCTGAAACCAGTTATAAATTTCATTGAGTGTCATTTGTCTTTCTTCCGTCTCAATTATAGCCTAATGTAAAGTTAGTAGGTAGATTAAAACGTTTCTTACACTTAAAATCAATAAAAACTTACTTGTCTAATCATTTGAGCATAAGTGTGTTTGGGTCTTATGAAATGAGAAGCGTAATATTTAGCATTCCGTTGTAAATCTAAATTTAATTTAATTCAAATTAATTCTAGAAACAGTAGAACATATTTAATATTTCAGATAAACTATCTTTTCGAAGAAGAAAACTATGAACAGATGTTTAATGTGTAAAAGTTTATAGAGTTTTTGAATATTTTTTCATTAAGTAGTTCTATGCTATAGTTTGTTTAAGTCAAGTTTACAAAATAAAAATACTTAACGTTTTTAATTTGAGCAATTTTGAAGACGAACACAGTAAGCATAAGTGTAAAAAAGATTTTTAGACATATGGAAAGCTTATCATAAATATTCATTAAGTTATATGAATTTAAACTTGAATTTGTACTTTGATAAGCTTATTGTATACCTAACAGATGCTACCTTTTTCTACGTAAAAAGTTTAATACATTAGTCCATTAAAAAATCATTTTTTTTGTTATATAAAGCATTTTCATAAAGATTTTTTTTAAAGAAAATTAAGTTAAAATTCTATGCAAATTAATTTCTGAACATCGATATACAGACCAATCGCAATTTCGTCTTCACTCATTTGATTGCTTTTTCTATTGGGTTGAATAGGTACAAATTTTAAATCCTCTTTTTGATTCATATTGCTATAATGATTACTGGTATTTATGTTGTTTAAGGTTTTTTGATTTTCAGTCAGATTTGATTGGAAGATCTTTTGAGATTCTTTTATTTCATTTATATTTAAAACTGATGGTAAACTTGAAGGAGAGTTATTGTATGATCTGTAGTTCTGTCATAGTTTGGATACGTTTTTATTATAGTAAATATATGCTGTTACAGCTTAAAAACACTAATAAAAATAAATTTACAGTTCTTTTTACATAAGTCAAATAAAAGTAACTAAAAGTTTTGTAGATAAAGTGTAAGTTTCTTTGAAGAGCTTAATGTAGTATGTTTTTAATAAAGGCTACTAAAGTTTAAAACTATTTATAATGTTTGTAAGATTTAAATTATACTTAGCTTGAGCATTGGTTTAAGTTTTGTAAAAAGCTTAAATTACATAAAAACAAAAAAATTGCACTTATAAAGTTTAAATTTAACTTTTTATTATATAAACTACATAAAAAACTTGATAGTAAGTTTTTTATTTTTCAAATTAAAGTATCTTTAGATGAAATTACTTTTTTGTCATTAAAAACTTTGCATTGGTTTAAGTTTTGGTTTCTACTTAGAGAAGGAGATATTTCTTCTGATTGAAAGCCTGATGTTAAACTACTTGGAATTATCGTGTTTTTAGTAACATCTTTTGGTTTTGTTGACTTACAAAATTCCTTCATTGCATTGTACAGTTCTTTTGATTCTTCCACCTTTGTTAGAAAATTGATTGTTTAGTTTTTAACGGTGTAAATACTTTTTAAACTTTTCAAACTTTTTTGTAATTAAAAAGTAGAAATAACTTCGAATGTACTCAGCTTAAAATGTATAATGACGTTTGCAAGACTTTACTGTTAAAAGATCGATTTGCTAGACGAGTTGCTTCGTACAGTACACATGTTCGAATTTCCATTTAAGCTGACAAAATACAAAGAAAGCAAACAAATAAACATCTATCGATTAGTGTGACTAATTTACCCCTGCATAATCAATTGTTTACAAAATCTTAAGCACGCAGCACATGTAAAAAATAAACTTCGAACAACTAAAAAAGGTGCCTTAGATATCTGCTATACAAATACCGCTTATTTTTTCACGATTATTGATTACATCATTTGTCTATCAATTTGCTTGCAAATTCTACCTGCAACTTTACTACACCCTGGTCAGTTTTGCCAATAATTTACTATACTTCAGTTAAAAAAACTATTGATTAAATAATTTTAAAAGAATGTTCTAAAAGATCTAATAAAGTATGTTGTAATTTAAACTAACTAAAAGTATTAGTGCCATAAGCTAATTAGAAAATTTTATAGTTAAAGCGCAATATAGTTATAGAACTTAAAATTTTTTTTATAGAATGTTAGTATTTAAATAAGTTATTAAGTTCAATGTTACGTGAACGATTGTAAAATAAAAGGTAGTTTTAAATATAATAGAGTGTAAAAAAATATAACAATATTTTTATTAAATATTTTATAAATCTACGTTATTCAAAAACAAATTTTACACTTAATAAAATATGAAAGTTTCTTAGTTCAAATTTATTTTCAAGTAGTTAGCAAGTATTTAACATTTTATTTAAACACGACTAGTTTATTTTAATTTTACAGTTACGAATAAATGGCTAAGTGCTTTTTATTAAGTTGATTTTAAATTATTTAAACTTCATAATGAATTTTTGTTCTAAATTTATTTAGAATAATGAAGTTTATATTACTAAAGTGTAACTTTAAGTAGATAAATTACTGTGTACTCAGTAAACATGTGGCTAAGCACCTCTATTCAGAAAGGGTAATTAAATTAAGATTTCATTAGCAACAAATGAGACAGCGTGGTAATCAGTCATGGTAACTAAGCAGTCATCACCAAGGCAACATAAGTTTTAAAACTAATATTTTGATGCATGTTGCTAATTCACCATGTCTCTTAATCCGTCTTTCATTGCTAATAAACAACACGTTTTTACTCACAAAACGTCCCTGGTTGCAAGTGTGGTTAAAACTTGATAAAAGCACAAAAATGTCCACTTTTGAATATTTTAATAAGATTAATGACATTATTATAAAGCTCCTTTATTTTTCATTGTTATTAAAACTTTTAACTACAGTTATAATAATGCAGATATGTCATATATAACTATAAAGCCCCTAAGTTTTAAACACAACCTACAATATGTGACTTAAATTTATTTTTCATAGAAAAATTAAGTTTACTCCCATTTAAACTAAGTAGACGTTTAATATTTTTTATTCTGTAAAATATTAGTATGTGTTTATTTTTTCAAACTTTTATTTATTTTAGCATGTTTAATGAATAAAAACTAACAAAAGTTATAACCTTGTTTTTAAAGTTCACAGTAAGCAGTTTAAAAAGTGTTTTTCAGATCCAAAAAACACTTGAAAGATTTTTATATACTTCGAGAGCTTCCTTTAACAGTTATTGTATACAAACGAAAAAAAATCTTATTTACCAACTAAATACAGAAACTTTACGCTTAAAAATGTACTAATCGAAGCTTTGATTGTTGCTTAAAGTTTCGTCTAAAGATAACAAAACTTTAGTAAAGCTAAAACTGTTAAGTAAAGATAAAACTTTGTTATAAAAGAAATATTTTTTGAGCTTTAGTTGTTTTGTTTTTAATTTTGTATAGTTTCAAAAGTTAGACAATCACCTTTAAGATTTCATAAAAAATAGAGAGAAGCAAGTAATTACAATAACTGTTTAAAACAGGTTTTAAGTCTTTTTTTTTATTCAAACTGTAAGTATAAATATTAAGCCCGAACTTTCTTTTAAAGCACAGCTTGCTAACAGCTCAAAGGTTTTTCGTGTAAAACGAAGCTTCATGTTTTAAACATATTAAACTTTGAAGTAAAACCAAGGTATATTGTTTATCTTCTTTTTTTATGGAATATTCTTCGAAAATATATTGTTTTAATCATTAGTTATATTTTTTATATAGTGTTTTGAAAAAACTACCATCTTAATTTTTCAGTTTATTGTTTGCAACTTCGTACTTAACAAGTAAGTTTATTTGCAATTTTTTTTACTAACCTGACGCTCCAATCCTTTTATATAGTTAAACTGAAACTGGCACTGTTCTCGACTTTTTTCACTCCAACCGTGACAATCTCTTAAATGTCTAAAAAGATTTATAATTACCACAAAATGTACTTAATACTACAAAAACTAAAATAAACTGTATTTCTTTTTACTATCTTCACATATTTTTAATAAAGTGAAACAAAATTCAAATTATAAACAAACATTATTCAATAATTTATTGAACGACAAAAAAAAACACTCAAAATATTTGGTCCTAGGACCTGATGCACGAAAAACCTTTCGGTTATCAAGTCACACACCACGGATACCTTTTAACGTTTTATCCAGGAAATATCTTATATAACTAAAACAAACTTTTATTTGAACAAAATTTCTTTTTTTAAGGACAACAAAAAAGTTACTTTTTATGTGATCTCGTAATAAAGTTTTACATTTTTAATGTATTTACTTACTTAAAGCTGTTTCAAAGTTTTTAAGTTCTTTTTTTTTCTAAAAGTATTACGGAATACTTAATTTTGTAATCTTTAAATTGTTTGAAATCAGTTAATATACAAGGATTTTTTTAGATTACACTTTTTATGTATAAAAAAAATTACTAATGTTCTGCATCAAAAAGTTTATTTATACAATCTAGCATACTAGATAACTAAACGTTAAGTTGAACACAAGTTAAGCCAAAAAGTAACTAGAAATAGCATCAGTAAGTGTTAATATTTATATTTTCTTTGCAAAATCTTATTTAACGAAATACGTACTTATTTTTACAACTTTTTTTAGTTATTTTTTTAGCTGATATCAATAAAACACCTTAAAAAACTAAAGTATTATTTCGTTATAGATATTATTAATTTTTCTTTATTAGTTTAACGTTTAAATTATTATTGTAAATACATTTCTATTTTACGTATTTTATAGTTGTCTTGACGAAAACTAAATTGTATAAAGTAGTCGAAGTTTATTTTTTAGATACATAATAAAAGTTTATGTTACTTAATAATAACACAATGCATACAAACTGTAGTGCAAATAAGATAAGCTTAAAGATAAAAATAAGATCAATATTTTATAATATTTTTTTTAATTCGTTTATAACAAACACAGACCTAACCAATCAAAACTAAATTAAATGATCGACCTTATCTATTTATGTTAATTTGCAAGTTTAGAACAAATTTTATCTTCTGTTATATTTTTTTTTCATAAAACGTAAATACTATTTTAATAGATAAAACAAGGACTTACTGAATGAACTCTGAATTGTTTTTGCAAAATTGCTCACATTCAATCCATCTACATTTGTTATTTAAAAATAATGGTTGTAGTGAGTTATCAAGAATAAATCGGTTTACTTTAAAATGATTGTTTCTTATTCCGTATTCTAGAGCAGCGTTTTGTAGAACTTCATTATTTCTAAATAAAATCAACAAGTAATAATTGTATTAACTCTAATTTAAGGTAGATTTCTTAAAAACTAGGGCTAGTTTATATATATGTATATATATAGATATTTATTATGCCTTAATATGTCCAAATTCTCATTTAATATTTAATGATGAACAGCTTTATAAACTGATAGTTTAAATCGCTACAATATTTTTACGTAAACAAAAACTTATGCTCGAAATTAAAAGCTTTTTGCAATCATTTTATATGGTTTCCGTTTTTATTTATCGGCGTTTATGTTATCTATTTCTACAGTGTATTTACTAATTAATGTAAACACACATGTCTGGATTATACTTTTAAATATTGCTAGCTCTTATTTTTATGATTGTACAAGCCCAAAAAGTACTAATTAATCGTTTTTTCTTCTGTACATAAAATCTTATGTGTTCGGACTATGCACAGTTCACTAATAGAAAAGATTTTTGAATCGACTAAGCAAACAAAAACTGTTTACCGTTTGATATAAAATTTTAAAGATTCAAAAAAAGACCGCTATTCTGTAGAAAACAAACACATTCAATCAAAAGTAGTGTAGACATACGTGACTCAATAAAAATTCAATGACAATACAAACAACCGGTATGCATTGAAAACCACACACCTGAATAAACTTTAGCAAACATTTAACTTGATTTCATCGAATCTGTTTTGTGTTGTTTGCAGTATTTTGTATTTTAATGCTAATACAACTAAAGGCCTAGTAAAGTTTATAAAACAAGTTAGCACCCGAAACTGTCTGGTATACTACTAACTTGTATTCGTTTCCTGTTGATGTTGAACTATTTTCAAAAACATTTTGCTGTTTTTGATTTTGAAATTCAGTCTTGGAGTTTTTGATACTTTCTTTTGAATTTTCTTTAAATACTTTTAGTATAGGCTCTGAAGTAAAACCTAGTTAGTTAAAACTTAGTTAATAACACTTAAAGACTAATCTTTTAAGTTTTAAAAAATAAACAACCATTTTACAATTGTACAAAATATAATAAGTATTCATTTAAAAACTTTACAGTAGTTATAGAAATAATATTAGAAAGTTCAACGAGTATAAACACTTTTATATTATCTATTATCTTTGAACTAAAAGTAATCTTACATGTAACGTTTAGACATACTTTGATTTTCAATGGTCGACAGACCGTTCATTAGTTGTACTGCCATCATTTGTAATTGTTGCTGATGAAAAACATTCTGAAAAGAGCTATTCTCTTGTCGTTCAAACTGCTTAACGTGATTTTGAATCTCCTGAACTGTTGGTTCTTTAGTGTTTTTATGTGCTGTCGCGTTATTATGAAAAAGAAAAGTTTTTGGTATACTTAGCTGAATTTTTCCAAAAATTTTATCCACTTCTGTAGATTTCGTAAGTACCTGTTTTTAGTTCGAATTTAATTTTTTTAATATGCAAACCCGGTAACAAGTTTATATTACAGATATACTAGAACAGAAAAGTTATATATATTTTTATTTTTTCTTAAAAGTATAGTCGC
This sequence comes from Thalia democratica, assembly GCF_965202585.1. Classification (NCBI taxonomy): domain Eukaryota; kingdom Metazoa; phylum Chordata; class Thaliacea; order Salpida; family Salpidae; genus Thalia; species Thalia democratica. The sequence goes on along the minus strand of NC_139168.1, from coordinate 51,609,604 downwards.
ATTAAACTAGTATTTACTGTTTAAATTTGTAGAAAAAATAATATAAACAAAAGTGTAAAAAAATGTGTTGCGTTTACTAAAATAATTTTTGCCTGTTAAAAGATTTATTAAAACAATGACGAGTGACTTATAAAAAATATTGCTTATAAAAGATAGTTTCAAAAGTTATAGCTAAATCAGACTTTAAAATTTTGATATTTATAACTTATTGATTGAATTTTGTATTTGTGTTTTATATTTGATAATTAAAAGGTCATTCATTTTAACCTAATGTCTTTGTCACGAAAGTTTGTTTTTATTGATACCAAATTTTTTGGAACACTTTCAAACTTGGACTACAAATTGTTTTTACGCAATTACTAACAATGATATCTGACCTCTACAGTTTATTCGTAAACTTATTCTTTTATATTAAACATGATCACTTTTGAAATTTAGATGAGTTCATAATTTGAAAAATATTTTTAAATTAACACAAGACTTAAACACTTATTACTAATGTATAGTTATTTAAAATTTTAAGCATTATTAGTTTATAATAGATCTAAACTCGTAAGTTTAATTTGCGGATTAATAAATATTTAGAATTTAAAACTTACAATTTTAATGACCATATAAACTCTATTATTTTTAAAGGTAAGTTTTAAACTTATACTATAAATTTAAAACTTACCTTTGAATGAACTTAATATATTAAATTTAGTTAGTAATTTAACAAGTCTCAAACTTAAGCATAAATTTATATTTAACTTAATTTAAATTATGTTCAAGTTATTAGAAACATTAAATTTAAGACTTAGAAATGTTTTCAAAAATTAACTTTATATATCAATATTATTGTTTCTCTTATTGTTAAGCTTACGCAATTTGAAATATTTATGTTATACATTGATTAGCTTTTTAAAAGTATTAATTTTCATGTAATGAATATGATTTATTTTAAATAAATAGTTGTACTAATTAAACTATATGAGATAATTCATATCAATTATGTCAATAATACTCCTATTTTATAAAATTTATTGAAACTATCAATAACCATATAATTTAAAATTGTTTAAGTTTTTTCAAGATAATTAATTCAAGTAATAACCTTTCACAAGTTTAGCTTACAATTTACGCGCAAGTTTTTTTTCTTAAAGTTATAACTATACTTTATCTTAACCTACTAGGTGTTTTAAGTTTACTGTAAAAATATATTTTTAAATCTTTAACTTATTTGTTGTGATAGCTATAGACTTAATCATTATTTTAATCACATTTTCAATGTTTTAAACAAATATTTCGTATAAAACACAATAAGACAAAACATTCATTTTATTAGACTTTCTGTAAGGTTACGTGTTTGTTTCGAAATCGTTTGCGTTATTTTAAATTGCTTTACGTCATATAATCAAATTGATATATAAATGTGCTTATTTATTATCGTCTGTGTCTTAAAATTAGTTTTCACTTGTTTTTAAAAAAGTATCAACATTTTTCAAACAATATAAATTGGTTAGGTAGATAAATAATAATTTAACAACAAAAATAAAGTCATTAAACTACTTTATAAATAAAGTTTAAAAACTAGTGTTTAAAACTACTTTTTAATCTACTCATAATAAACTAGTTAGAGTTAAATAAATATAGTTGAGAAGCTTTTTAGAAACAAAGTATAAATTGTGGATTATTCTTATTAAAAGTATATTTGTAACCTCGCCAAAAAAATTTAACAGATATACATTTTAACTGATAGCCAGTTTTCTACAATATGAATTATAAATCTTTAATTTTATAAAAAATTAAAATCATTAAAAATAACCTCACTCGTTTGTAGTTCTTCAAACTTATTTTGGACATTTTCCTGGGAAATCGCCTGTTGCTCAGCTGCAAAGTAGCAGTCTGCTTTGACATCAGAGTTTACCCTTGTTTTCTTTTTTACGTCAGTTTCACTAATGTCATCAAATCGTCGTTTAATACAGCCTATTTTTTTTGAGTTAAGTATATTATTGTTATAGTTTTGATTACCTTCGTCACCTGAACTAGACAACGTTACAGTTTCCTGGCGTACTCTTTTTATAGGTAAGTCTTCAGATGAGCGATTTTCATCATCAGGATCTACCGCCATTTTCGTTTAGAAGGATTTGGTATTTTATAATATTAACTGTCTGCTGTAGCAAAGAATTTTTTAAACACATTTTTGGTGAACAAAAATGTATAGATTAACTTTTTACTTTGTTAAGACTACAACTTAGTACTAATTCAATTATGACGGAGCGATTACACTAACTTTATATACTTATAAGTTATGTTTTAAGCTTATCTGAAAGAATTATATTAAAGCTAGTAACACAAACAGTTTATAAAATGATAAAGATTTTAAAAAAATTAGAAATTCAGCAGAATTTAAAACTTCCTTTAAAAGTTTTAGTTTTGGTAATTGTTCTCTTGTAAGTCATAAGACATTTTTAGGTCAAATAGTTTGGAAAAGAATCGATTAGTTTTAAAAGTTAAGGCAATCGATTTTAGTTTTTTATGCTTGACGACATTTATTTCTTAAAAAAAATTTAAACCTACAAGGTAGGGCTTTTTATTTTACAATGAAAGTAGTCGTTAGAGTTACGTTAACATAAAAAAAAAATCAGGGAATTTTAATTATAAATAAAAGAATAACAAAATATTCTACTTAATACTAATGAAGTTAGTAGTATAATCAATTTTATAGATATATATTATTTTTGACTCTAAATTTAACGTTACAAAACGTTACAGTTTTTTATTTTTGAAACAAAAGTGTGTTGTTAGGAATTCATAAGTAATAATTCAACCATATATTTTTTTCTACACTATACTTATACTTGAAACTTATTAAATATGTAGTAGTTTTATTTGTTTAATTATTCAAATTATAAACTTCTTAAGTTATTTTAAATGAAAATATGTAAAAAATCAAACTTTCTAAAACTAAAATAAAAATTAATAACATAAACTTAAAACAGCATTTAATCGTATACTATCTATAGCTTTAACTTATAAAAATTAAAATTGTACAATACGCAAATTTCAAAAGCAACTTTTTTTTTTGACATGGCAGTTAGTATGCTTTTAACTCAGAGACATATACTATAAGATTTATTCATACAAAACCTACTTCTAAACTAGTTTTTCTTCATAGCAATACCAAGCCTTAAAAATCTTATTTATATATAAAAATTTTAAACTATTTGTTAGCTGTGCTAAAATATTTACTAAATTACTGTTTCAAAAAAAAAGGGATTGAAAGCCAAAGTTAGGTATCGTTGCATAATTTTATCATCGATGTGTGTCGAGTGTTAACAAGGACTGTGAAAATACTTTGAAAAATTGTTTTGACTTTATGTTGAAAACTTCTTTTTTTCTGAAGATATTCTCTCTTTTTTTTGACGTTTTTGCGACTGCAGTTTATTTTTTTTAGAATACACAACTACAGCATAAATTAGAAAATAAAATGAAAGTATACTTCACTTTTAAAATTTTGCTATAAAACAGGAGACATTAAATAGTTTAATTTAAACTATTCTAAATATATTCTATAATAAAAAAATTGTTTATTTAAAAAAAAAACTTTCAAATACTTATTTAAAAAATTATTAGTTTAGTTAGTTTATTAAAATTGTAAGTAATCTAGCTTACAAAAGCATAAAGTATTGTTTTAATTACTTTTCTATAAGTTCACACTCTTTAATACTGTACACTTTAGTCTATTGAGTATTTGCTATTACAATTTTTACAAGACAAATACCCCTCCATTTTTACCTTGTAAGCAAACAAGATTTTACTACATCGTTTTTAAAAATATCGCCGTTAAGAAAATTTTGATATTAAAGATTTTAGTCTATGAGTCAGATTTGTTTGCGCTTACTTAATATTCTATTTATTTAAGATGTAATAAGTAAGCAAACACTGCACATTTGAACTCTACAAATTTTAGTTGTGGTCAATTGATTCAATACGTGTTTTAATTACATTTATTTCAAGAAAATTTAAATTTAATATCTAGTTTTGTTTAAAAAAAAAGCTGCGTTTGTGTTTAGTTTTGCGTTATAAAAAAATTTTCGGTTTATATAATTACATAGGCCTGATTTAGCTATATATTTTTGCAGTTGAGACTCAACAAGTATTTTTAAGCGAAGTTTCAACTTCAATTCAGGTGCGAGTCTAAGAAAAAATATGCATAAAAAATAAAAGCCAAGTACATAGTTTGTAGTTGAGAAAAGTTAGTTCGATAAACCAAATTGATTCATACTTTCTTTTGTAAATGATCATGACGTATCAACTATTTTTGGATGGTTGTTTTTATATCCGGTACATAAAACAAACTTTTATCATAACGATAACTCTAGCAGTTTAGTCGCCATTATTACGTCACCTTAACGTTTGATGTTAGAACTGATGAGCAGCGTAAAAGTGCACGGAAATAGTTATCACAAATTTCGGACAATTATGTTTAGAGAAAGCAAATTGTTTGTATTGTTATTTAATATAATTTGAGCTGAGTTATAAAATGATTACTTTTGTATTGTTTTTTAGGTTTTTTTTCTAATACTACTTTGATTATAATAAATGTATGTTATTTCTTAAACACTTTTAGATAAGTGCACAATACAGACTATTATACAATATGCATACTACTTCTTGTTTACTTTTTATATTAAGTTATTTTACGCTCTTTCATTATTTTTATTTTAGAAACTAGGCGAAACTTCATAAAGTAAAATTTGTTATTAAAATTAAACAAACAAATTAAACTAACTTGTTTAGCAAAATCCATAAAAATTAAAAGTCAGTTTTTGTAAAATGTATACCATAAAATGAAAGTTAATTCACATCAAATACCTGCACTTAAAATTTATATGAGTAACAAAATATTTCAAAGTTGTCGAAAGTAATCAACACTTTTTTTATACTTATATTTTTTTACCTATCATCAGATTATGAGCAAAAATTGTTTTTATACATTAATTTTAGAAAGAAATAACTTATAATATTACACTATCAAAAACTTCCTTTTTTTTTACGAATAAATTTGTATCACTAGACATGTTCGTTCACATATCATGTAATAAAATTTATACTTACAATTTTTTTATTGCAATAACACTTATTCGTGCTTAAGCTTAAACAGTTTTAGTTGTGTTTTCTTTTTATTCTATAATTGAAGGCACTGTTTTATTTACTTACTAGTTAGCTTTGTATCAGCTAACCTTCTATTTTGTTTGGTTATATATTTTAGTAAGAGTTTTCAAGTATACTTCAGTTTTCAGTATTACTATTTGAAAAACCAAAAAGTTTTATTAAAGTAAGAAAAACCAGTGACAAAAATATTAGTTTTTTCATTTTTTAGTATATTTATTAAACTTTTGTTACGTATTAAAATTTATATATGAAAAGTTTTTTTTAATTATGTATAGCCTAAAATAATATCATACAGGTTTTGCATAAGTTAAATGTAGATAAGGGTCGGTCTTTTTATGGTTTTACAAATGAAAACTTTTAAAAAGCTGTTTATACATACGTGACTCTTGACGACGTAACAATTTCAAAGTAACTTATTTTTTATACTTAACTAAAAATTATACTAATGCCAGTTTTAAGCGACTTTTTATTCTGTTGATTGCTAAACGAAAATATTTAACAATTTTAGCGAATTTCCGAAATTTACTTTTCAATTTTAATTCTAGTAATTAAAAAAATAACTCTGGTACCCTTAAAATATTTTAAAAACAGGAACTATTTTATAGCATATCGTTGTTGCTTAAACTTCTGTGGTAACATTTTTAGTTTAAACTTAACTTTAAATTTTGAATTAACTAATATGAAGTCGTATACATGATCGTTATAACATATACGCGTTAGTGTTTAAAAACTTTTAACGTTCTTTTTTATTAAAGATGAGAAGTTAAGTAAAGATTATTAAAACCAATTAAAAAAATAATACATAAACTTTTCAGCTTTGTGGAAACAGTTAGTTTTGATTTTTATCAATACCAAAAAAATTAAGCCAGACGTTTCGTTATGAAAAACAAACAAAATATTTCAACTTTTTTCAGCTGTGATAATGTAAAATAAGTCCTGTTAATCAGTTGCTAATCTGCATTTTAGTCAAAAACAATTTTTTTAAAGCAATGCTTTGTCTTAGAAAGCTATTTATAAACAAATAAATTTTATATAACCGTCTGTACAGATTACGTTTAAGTACAATAAAAAAACATTAGTAGTTAACAACCTTTTTTTTAACGGTTTTATATAAGCAAAATCTAGTGTTTTTATTTTGTAGCGTTTTTTGGTAATGTAAATGTTAATATTAAATTTATTTAAACAAAGGCAAGTTGTTTCACCCTACAGGGATCTTCAGGCCTGCAAAATAAAAAATTAGACGATGGATAAATTAACAGATGTGGCAAAACAGTTAATACAACCAAATCTATAAATTTTACAAAAACAATACGTCAGTTTAACATTGTTAAAGTGAACAGAAATTGTTAAATTAATAAAAATAAAGTATTTAAATAGTAACATTTATACTTACAAATATTGATACATTTTATAAAGTTTAAGATATATCTTATAATAACAAAAATCTAAAATGGCATTTAACAAATAAAAGTAGGGTAAATACTAGCAAGCAAAGACAAAATCAACAGCTATAAATACGCTAAGTTTTAAAGTAGAATTATCTAAATAGCGGACAGGTGTAAAAAAGCTCTTATCTTTTATTTAAATTTCGTTTTTTGTCAGCAAGTGCTATCTCAATTTTTTCCAAGTTGCAGGTTTTACAGATCTTACCTACATTCTTTAATTTTCTAATCTTGTGCATAGTTTTCCATTTAAGTTTGTACCATGTGTTATTGTTTTTTAATTTCCAAATGTACTTAGAAAGTTCTGATCTATATTTTTTTTCATTTCTAATATCACTATTATGCGCGTACCATCTCTTTTTGAATGTTCCACCCGTGGATCCTATGTACTCCTTGGTTTCGTTCTGAGTAATGACTGTTGCCTTGTACACTACATTTTCCTGCAAAGACTTACTATTTAGCGGGCAGGAATCATTGTTGCAGCAGTTGCACATATCATTATCTAGATCTTTCTTATCGTTCGTTCTACTTAGTACCTTCCTGTTGTGACGGCTTATAAAGTATTTAACATTTTCCATACAAGAGTACGATACTTTGCAGTTATTTCTGTTAAAATTCTTTTTCTTATTCTCGTTTTCAAAATGTTTATCAATTAGATCCAAAAGAATTTTTCCAATGTTAGTTTTAATAGTTTGGCAGTATGAGGGATTGAAGAACATACTTTTTCTTGTTCGTTTCTTTTTATCTACAGGTTTTCATATTCAAGTTCGTGTCTGAAGTTAGATCGGCGTAGAGTAACTTGGTAGCTATGCTTTGCATTATCAAAGGTTTGCGTGTCTGTAGAAAGTCTATTTAACATTTTCTCTATCATTTTATGTAGGTTTTTCCTGACTATCGTCGGATGGTTGGAGTTATTGTTTATGTATCTGATTAAGGAATTTTCTTTTCTTGTATCTTGATTAAGGTAATGTAAATATTTTAAATCTGAAAACTAATGATACTGACACTGTGTAATAAAACTCTTTTTTTTCTAAAATTTGGATTATATAAAGTCTCTACCTATGTTTTATGGTTTTAATACTTACATAAACAAACATATACCCAAAAAATTTTAAACATCTTGAAAAACTTTAACAAAAATATTATTTGTTCTTTACAAAACTTTAAGTTAAAACATAGCTTAATTTAAACATTTAGTTTTTTTATCTTATTGTTTATATTAATATTTGTTTAAATACAGTTGTACACATTCTTTTCAACTAAAATTTTATCCTTAAGATATCATCATTTTCATTTTTTAAGACTTGATTTATTAAATTAACTTAGTGAAATACCGTAATCTAAATAATTAAACTACTTAGAAAATAGTTGTGAATATTTTTTTATAAGTTATATCTTTTAACTTTAATTCTTTTTTTATGATAGTTTTAACACACCTTTTATTATATAATGCGAAAAGCTCTTGATGGTGACATAGAATTGTAAACTGTGTTACGTTTAACATCAAATAGTTCTAACTGATATATTACGATTGGTATAAAAACTAACTTTATTGAAAAACATTTGTGTTAAATAACCCCTTTTTATGTTCTAGAATTTCTAAATAGTATAATTATCAAAAAACTTGATGAACGATTTCTAGTCGAAGAAAGATTAAAAATTGATTTCAAAATATAACTAATTATTAAGATACTTAGTCTAATCTAAAACTTTGAAAATGTCTTTTATTGTGTTTAACAAAGTTTTTTTAAATAAATATAACTATTTTTAAGTAGTTACTAAAGAAAGTTAAACCAATACTTATTCTAAAACTTTTAAATTTGGTTGATATATAATGATAATTTTTTTTAGTTTTTGGTGTCTTAAAATATATTTTATGTATAAAAACTGAAAGTATTTCAAAAAGTAAGCAAACAATGTAACTATTTTTTTTTACTCAAGTCTTAGACAATAGTAAATAACTAAATATGTTTCATGTCTAAAACAATTGAAGATTTTTTTAGTAACAAAGTATAAACTCTAGAACTACTCGTTCAGTAGTTGTAAACAAAAATTGATATAAGAACATTAACAACCCAGTTGAAGTGTGTTGATTCGTTAACACACAGAAACATATGTTGGTACAATAAAGGAAGATTACTGTACAACTTGTTTTTAAAGGAATATTTATTAATTAGAAATGTTTTAATAAGCAAATTTAATATAAAAAAGAAAGTTAAAACATAAAAATTGGTATAACTTTTTATCTAAAACCGAAATTAGTTATTTAAATGAAAAAACACATGTACTTAAACTAACTTTTTTTTTATATTTAAAAAATACTAGTTAGCTTGTTACGACAATTGTTTTAAACTGCAACTCTAAACAAATACAATAAAAGTGACCAATAAAACGATAAATTTCAATATAGTCAGTAGTCAGTACATAAATACATGCATTAAAACTCGTTAAAAGTATAAAATACTAGTTATTTAAATCTAACCAGGAAAAATATTTAGCATTACAACACTCAATATGATAATACTGTACAAAAAATAGTAGAAAAAATCAAATACACTGTATGGTTAATATATACGCGAAAACGTATTAACAATTACTACAAAGGTCGAAAATTAAGTATGTTTTACAAGTTATATTTATCTTAAAATAAAAATAAATGTTTCTTTTTTGTAGCGTTTAACGTTGCATTAAAGAATATTGCAACCTATTTAAGTCATTAATCGATAACATTAATACACTTAGTTTAACAACATTACTCAACCCATATACTATTTCGTTAACTATAAAATATGTTTTTTACAGTACTACTTTAAAACTAAAACTACTTTGTACAGTTTTTTTTTTTGAAAAACCATTTCTAAACAATTTAATGAACAAATACTTAATTTTTAATTTGATAAAGCTGATCAGTTGGTTTAACAAGATAAAATATGGCTGAAAATAGTTTAATTAGCTTCAAAAATATAATCTTTTTTATTAAACAGTATGTGCATAAACATGTTTTAAATATCTTTAGCTAAGCAATCTAAACTGTATACTTTTTTAAGATAAAAAAAATAATTTGAAACTAGTACTTTTTTCAGCTAAGCAATGTTTTTTTGCTACATTCAATAAGAGACAGTTTCAATGGTACACTACTTTTACGATAAAACCTGAAAACTTTGCTTATATCTACACCAAAGTTGCTTGTTTTTTTTTTAAGGTTCGTGATTTTAATTAATAAACGTGTTTAGATTTTAAACACAAACTTTTTAGGTCAACTATTTTCGACACTTTTGTTATACTACTTAAGCCTATTTGTTTGCAAACTGAATACAAGTTATCTGTTTTTTTTTTAATACGTTAAAATTTTTACACCGGATGTCACACCTAAAGTGTAAACAAATTCTGTATAAAAACACAATATAGCGACTTTAAAAATACTACTAAACATTACAAACGTACTTAAGTGTTAGAAATTAGTTTAAGTAAATATTGCTAAAATGGCTTAGTTAAGTTTTAGCATATGTTCATAAGACTATATTATTACTAAGGTAGTTTACTAATTTTTAATTAAAAAAACAGTTTTTATTTTAAATTATATGTTCAAAAAATTTTGAAAAATAAAAAAATATATGTAAAATCTTAAATAACATAAAATAAAATTGTTTGAAAATTATGAAAGACTTTTATTCGCTAAAGATATAATAATTTTCATAGGCGATGAATAGAAACTTTCTTTTAAGTGATTTATCTGTTAGCTATAAAAAGTATATAAAGCTCATTATTGTCTTTAATTCTTAGACAGTTTATAATATCAAATGTCTTAAAAGAAAGCTTTTATAAATAAACAAGTAGTAAAAAGTGATAATGCTACGTATTTTTATAGCAGTAACACATAGTACTTGAAAATAGTATTCAACAATAATCTGAAGTAAAACGTCTTGAAACTTCATTATCTATATAAGTAAAATGTTACCTTTTTAGCAACAATCAGCAGTCAGCATGGCCGAATTTTTTAAACATAACAAAATTAATATAAAACCAACTTTGTACGATTATTAATGATAGCTATTGCAATAAAAACTATGTCACTAGTTTCTTCATATAAAACGCTCAGTTCTAACCAACTCAAACCCAAAATATTTCCAATCTGATCGAATCCCACCCGACCATTCCTATTCGAATTAATTTCCATCTTATAAATTCTTAACTAAGTCAATTTCTATTCGAATCATTTTCCGCCTGATTAGTTTCAACCAATTTAATTCCGAGCCAAATTAGTCTTTACCTTTGAACGATTTGTCCTTTTTGCATGGCGTCAATTTTGCAAAAGTCGACAGTTTTTGCAAATGTGACACCTTTCCACAAATGTAATTTTTCTACGGTTTATTTTGTGGAACTAAAATAATATTTTATTAAAAAGAAATAAAGTAAATCTGAGTTTTAGTTTTATCAAAATAGATACAAATCAATTAACAATTAGTCTAAAGATATACTAAAACTTATATAATACAAGCTGAATAACACTTACAATAAACCTACGTTTAAAAAAACGCTGATACTAAAAATGAAAAAGACTAATTGCTTATTTGAAATTACTCACATTTAAAAAAATTAATAAGTTATATATATATATATATATTACTATAATAAATATATATATAATTTTTTGAAATGTAAGATTTTAAAAAACTGGAACATATGTTTCATAAAGACAAAAAAGATTGTCTTTAATCTTCAGCCAGTTCAAATTTAAAATAAATAGCACTTTGGTAAATTAAAAGCCCTTCAAGTGGGCTCAGTAGAAGGTGTTCAAGTTTAAATAATAACCTTATTTTATATATATAAATAAAAAGGTTTATTTCAAGATGTAAAACTTAAAGGACTCGAGTTTCGTGCTTATGCACTCATCAGCTTCAAAACAAGTTTAAAATAAAGCACAAAACAAAACACACAAATAAAAGTTAAAAAATTTAGCATAAGTAGATTATGACGTAATTTTGAAACTATCAAAAATCATGCAAAACGGCTTGTGCAAAAGTTAATTTACCAATCGACAATAAACTGGCAAAATTTATAAAACTTCAGTGAGTAACTATATATTAGGACAATAATTTTCTATATTCACTCACTGAAATTTCATAAAAGTTTGCAGTTTTGTCAGAAGGCACAATCAAATTCTTACACTTACCTATATCCCGCACATTTTTTAATAGTTCCGTCTGGAATTGGCTTCTTGTTTTTCTGAATTTCACGTTTTGCACCAAAGCCGATAGAACATCTGCAGGCTTTTGAAGAAGATCTAATCAGAATGGTGCAAAACGTGGAATTCAGAAAAACAAGAAGCCAATTCCAGACGGAACTATTAAAAATTGTGCGGGATATAGGTAAGTGTAAGAATTTGATTGTGCCTTCAGACAAAACTGTAAACCTTTATGAAATTTTAGTGAGTGATTATAGAAAATTATTGTCCTAATATATTGTTACTCACTGAAGTTTTATGAATTTTTGCCAGTTTATTGTCGATTGGTAAATTAATTTTTGCAAAAGCTGTTTTGCATGATTTTTGATAGTTTCAAAATTACGTCATAATCTACTTATGCTAATTTTTTTAACTTTCATTTGTGTGTTTTGTTTTGTGCTTTATTTTAAACTTGTTTTGAAGCTGATGAGTGCATAAGCACGGAAGTCGAGTCATTTGAGTTTTACATCTTGAAATAAACCTTTATATATATATATATATATATATATAACATCTATATGACTATATATATATACATATATTATCTGTCCAAATATATAGTTAATCACCGAAGTTTTATGAGTTTTTGCCAGTTTATTGTCGATTGGTAAATTAATTTTTTCACAAGACGGTTTGCATGATTTTTGATAGTTTCAAAATTACGTCATAATTTATTTATGCTTATTTTTTTAACTTTCACTTGTGTATTTTGTAATGTGCTTTATTACGAAATTGTTTTGAAGTTGATGAGTGCGTAAGCACGAAACTCAAGTTCTTCAAATTTTACATCTTGAAATAAACCTTTTCATTAAAAAACCCGTGTGAAAGGTTTAATTTATTAAGTTAATCAACTTATTTCTATTTTTATTTCTATACATATATACATATATATTAAATATATAATATAATATATAATAATTTCTAATTAAAACAGAAAAAATAAATTAATAAATAACAAATATTAAGTTTTTAATTGTTGATATAAAGTTAGACATTAGCAAAATACAAAACAAACTGTTTTAGTCAACTTTAAGAATGTATGTTATACATTAAATAACAATTACTTTTTTTAAATCACATATAATGAATCTTCTAATAAAACTGTTAAAATTGCTGCCATAAATAAAATAATTGAGATCTCTAGTTGGTAGTTCAATAATAATAGCTAAGTTTGCTTTTCTTGAAATTAAAACAAAATCAGCCTGAGTAACTAATAACAAGCATAAGCAGGGTTGTTACTCTATGAGTCAAAAAACTATCCTGGATGACTAAAACTGTCCTGAGCCCTAAATTTTTGAAACACTTTAAAGAACTCATAAATAAATATTTAAAATAAATAAACTTTAAAAAAATCAAGTTGTTCAACAAAATTGGCTATAAAACAACAGAAAATACTAAAACAAAGAAATGTCGTTTAAGATCTAAAAAAAAAACATTGGAATAGGATTCAAAAAAAAATCTTGAAATTATCCTTAGATTATCATAACATTTAACCTGTCCTAAGTTATACTAAGTGTGTGGGACTATGCACGAGTTACAACAAACTAGCCTGGTCATCTTGAGTTAAAAAAAAGAGAAAGCAAAAGCTAAATGAATATGTAGTAGTATACTTAAAGTAACAATATGATAAAAAAACTTAAGATATAAGTAATAACTAATATTAAAAAAAAAAAAAGACATAAATGTATTTAGAGATTTAACACAAATTCCAAAACTAGACTACCCTTTACAAGAAAAAAAAACCATGCTTAGTAGGATTGTATTTTTAAGATATGGCAATCATAAATCATACCAAAACCTAGAACTGGTTATTTTAAGGGTTGCATTTTTTTAGAGCAAAAATCTATGTTGAAAGTAAAAATAATCTATCCTGAGTTAGATCAAACTAGTCTAGTCATTCTGAGTTTATTAAAAAATACTCCACTGGCTGCAAAATGCGCCCTAACTGTTAAAAATGTAACTAAACTGATTAAGTTGTTTTTGCCGGGTACATATTCTTTTTTTGTTCTTGGAGATTCCAATCTGCCAAACATAAATTGGAAAATTCCTAGTACAAGCTTTAACGAATCCCATGAATTTTTTTTTCGATTTCTGCACAGATATTTTCTTAACTCAAGTAATAGAAAAACCAACTCATAAAAATGGAAACATAATCGATTTATTAATATTTCCAACCATTTTGGTTTAGATAAAATAACATCTCTATTAACTAATTTCCCATTAACAACCACGTGTGACCACAACTTGATCTCATTTAACATAAAAACTGAAAGTAAAAAAATACCTAATTCTAAAGTAGTTTCATAGAATTTTAAAAAGGCTGATTTTAAAAACATTAACAAATACTTGTCGAACATTGATTGAACTTTATTATTTAATAAATCAAAAAATCTCCAACACTTTTATGACCAATTTATCGACTTAATTCAAACTTCAATAAAACTCATTATTCCACATTATCCTTAAAATAACAAATACAAAAAATATCCATCTTACATTAAAAAATTATTAAAAGAAAAACTTATTCTTTACAAAAAAAGTAAGAAAAATAAATCATTCTCCAAAGATTATAAAGTTAAATCAAAAGAATATGAACTAGCTGTTAAAAATACAATTTAGAGTATGAAAAATACTTCTACACTAACCTTAATTTAAAAAAAAATTTTAACTACATTAAATCTAAAATTTAATTAAATACTTCATTGCTTCCCCTATTTGATCACCATAAAAACAAAATAGTAACTTCAGATTTTGAAAGAGCCACACTTTTCAATAGAATTTTCAAAATGTATTTAAACAAGATCAAAATGATCAAAGTTTTAAACAACCTAAAAAAAATCAGTAAAATTAAAAGTTTTTTTTTTAAGTTATGAAGACATTAAGACATCGACTAAGCACCTTAAAGATAAAATCATCAGAACGCCAGAAAAAACTCCACCTTATTTTATTAAGCATGCTATTCCATCACTAGTTTTTCCTTTATTATTAATTTTTAATTGCTCCCTAGCATTATCAGAAATACCAAATCAATGGAAAATATCTTATGTAATTCCAGTATACAAAAAAGGTATCAAACACGACCCATTAAATTATAGGCCAATATCCTTAACCAGTACGTTTTCCCGAATTTTTGAACACATTGTTTCTCAAAAAATATCTAATCACCTTTTTGATTTTAACTTATTAACACCAAAACAATTTGGCTTTGTTCCCTACCGATCATCAGGAGTTCAACTATTGCCATGTTTACATACTTGGATAGTAACTTACTTGAACAATGAATCAGTCACAGTGGTCTATACTGACATCAAAAGAGCTTTTGACTATGTGTCACACAATAGATTATTATGAATCAATATGGTTTTGATGATAACTTAGTGAATTGGTTAAACGAATTTTTAAATAGTAGGTCACAATGTGTACTCATTAACAACACATTATCAGATCCTCTGAAAATTAACAGTGGAATACCACAAGGTGGAGTCATTGGTCCTCTTCTTTTGTTAACTTACATCAACGATATTACTTTAAATACTCACATTCTATTTGAAATAAGTCTATTTGAAGGTGACACAAAAGTATTTAGCAAGTTAGAAACTTCTTTACAGTTAACATTAGATAATATTCACGAATGGCTAAAAACAAAAAAACTCGATTTAAATCCAAAAAAATGCCAAGTTCTAACCATCAATAAAAATAAACCCTTCCCTATCAACCTTTTAATTAGTAAAACTAAAATACCAGCACTAAAATGTTTTAAAGATTTAGGAATATATATATCTGAAAATCTAAAATGGAACTAACATGTAAATTATTTATATAAAATTGCTCAAAATTCATCTTATCAATTACTTAAAAGTTTTAAAACCAGTTCTGCTAGTATTCTTACTAAATTAGTTAAAATCTACGTTTGCCCTTAACTCGAATACAATATCCCAATATGGTCTCCCTATTTAAAAAAAAGACATTATTAGGATTGAGTCTGTGCAGAGAAATTTTACCCGTTTTGTTTGTAATAGATGCAACATTTCAAATACCTTATACAAGGATAGATTGGTGAAGCTCAGATTGGAGTCACTTGAGTATAGAAGATGGCAGTTTGATTTGATAACACTTTTTTAAATTGTTAATGGTAAACATAAATAATTTTTCAATCAGTTTTTTGTTTTTTATCAGACCAATTATAATTTGAGAGGAAATGATAAAAAAATAAAATGTAAATATGATTCTAATTACAGTCAAAGGCCAAATTATTTTTTTTGCAGAACAATAATATGTGGAATAGGTTACCGCAGGATGTAATTTCGTGTGGGAGGGTGGAATATTTTCGATTAAAACTATAAAAAAAAGATTTAAATAATATAAACACCAGTAAAATACAGTGATTATCGATTAAATGGTAATTCATTATAATGATGGTTTGAAGTAATTTCTATTTACTTTTTTTAAAGTACTATTGTTATTAAGAACGATTGCTCTTCCCTTCGCCTTCCCCCTACAGTTTATAAGTTGTTATATATAATTTTTGTAAGTGTGTAATCTTTTATAGTCTATGCATAAGTTTGTATATGAGAATTCATTTCGTTTAGTTTTTTGTGCAAACTTAGTTATATTTTATCCTACGGGACTATTTGTTCGTAATTTTTTACTATATTATGTTTAGTTTTTTAATTTTCATTGAATGTAATTTGTTTGTATCTTTTTTAGTTTGTATTGTTTAAGCGGCTTAGGTTTTAATGCCCGAGTCCATCTTCGCACGATAAACTCCAATAATAATATTAATACCAAACTTAAAACTGGTTATTTTAAGGGTTGCGACTTTTTAGAGCAAAAATCTATGTTGAAAGTAAAAATAATCTATCCTGAGTTAGATCAAACTAGTCTAGTCATTCTGAGTTTATAAAAAAAAAATATTGGAAGACAAATTAAAAAACTCAAAAATAAACATACACTTTTTTTAAATTAAAACAATAGAACAGAATAGGTAGAAAATATAGATTATTTTCAAGAATATAGTTTTCAAAATTTACAAAACTAATAAATTTAACTAAATTGAAATTTGTTAGAAAACATACCTAATTAGCCTGAGACTTACAAAAGAACCCAGAAAAATATGAGCCAGCTTGAGATATTCGAAAAATATTTATAAAATTCAAACTAGCCTCATTGTGTGGCAACTCTGTTTTAATTCAAGTCTATAAATTCTGTAAATGTTATATATACTATTCAATTATAAATAAAAATATAATAATTACTTAATTTGAATTATATAATACTCAAAATTGTTAGTTAAAATTCATTCATTACTAATACCATAAGTCTATTTTAAGAGAACTGTTAATATACTTAAATTTTTTTCTATATAGAGAATTTTTTTTTCAAAATAATTTCTTAAATTTTCCTGTAAATATAAAAATTGACTTTAAATTTTAATTATTACTTAACTAATAACATTATTACAATTATCATCTGAATATCCTTATAGGAATAAATGTTTAGTTTAAGTGTGTAATATTTGTAAATTTAATTTAAAAAAGGGAACTTTTTATATTAAGCAAAGTATTGTAGTTTACTAATATTAATAAAAATAAGAAAATTTTAGCCTTTTAAATTTGGTGCTTAAGTCATGATGACAGCTTCCTTAACACCACTCAATGGACTTGACAATAGTTTTGAACATTTTCTATTCTTTCAGCTTCAGGTTGTTTCTTTAACAACATTGTTTATATAAAGAATTATATATTAGGTTTAATAACAAAATAGATAATGAGAGTGAAATGGCCGACAAACTAAAGTCAAAATTAAACACCAGGGCTCGTTTTAACTTTTATATTGAACTATGGCGCTTAAACTAAATTGATTTGATACAACAATAAAATATTAATTTTTTTTTATGTAATCTCAAAATTTCTTACACCCCAAAAAAAGTTTCGTGTGCACACCAGTGTACATCTTGACGACCACTGTTCTAATGCACTATAAATATTAAACTTAGCAATTTTAAATATAAATATCAAGATTTATATTGTTTATTTAAGTTGTACCTTATAAAACTAGCATTTAAAACTAAATTGAATATACTCAATGATTTTATTTTTAGTATTACAATAATTTAGTATGTTTTTATAATAAAAAAATGATCCTATAACTAGATAAACATTTTAAAACTTCATCTATAAGTTACTTGTAAAAATAAACCAAGAAACACTACAAAATAAAAAGTTACTGGGTCTTTATCCAACTTAAAAAATATGTAAAATAAAAACAATGCAGATGAAAATATTAAAGATATTTAAACAAACTTATTAATTTTTTATTACTTATTAACATTAATTTTTTCTCACTAAACTTATAATTTCGATTGTATAAATTTTTCATCTTCAATTTTTTTTTATATAAATGTAAAACTAGTTAAAGCAGATGTTGTTAACTAAAATTATTTTATCCTAAGATTTTAGTTTTTTGCTGTAAATTTTTAAAAGGATTGTTTTTAATTGTTTATTTAGTTTTTGTTCTCTATTTTACGTTAGTAATTTATTAAAGTTTGATTTTATAACTATATTTTTTCAATAGACTTCTTGTATTATTTATATTGTTTTTTTTAACTCTTAATTGGAAGCATAAAAGTTTATACCCTGATAAAATTCTTTTACAAACGAATATTATTTTACTTTACTAGAAATGTATTCGGTGCTTTTTCAAAAGAAATTACAATTATTAATAAAATACTAAAAAATAAAAATATATATCATATATTTTTGTTAAAATTTAAATAAATAACTGCAGTAATTTTTCGATTCCACTTAAAAAACAATGAAATTATTATAGTAAACAAGTTTGGTCAGTTAAGTTCTTACTATTATAGTTTATTCAACAAAAGCGGAAAAACAAAAAATTTTGCTCAAAAATTTTTTTGGTTTAATGACCTGGATATCAAAAAGACCGTCATCAAGTTGCATACTAGTTGTTAGAGGTAGAGTAGTTATAAGTGTGGTCAAAACAAAAACATGATGTTTTGGCCACATCTTATAGGCTAAGTTGAAATTGAAAAAGAAAGCATTTATTTGTTGTTTGATCGACTTTAATTAATTTAATGAATATAATACAATTAATTTTCGTTTATAATGTTTTTTAATATTTTCAGTTGTGGGCTCCCTAAGAGATGTTTTATTATACAGGTTTTTTTCAATGGTAGAAAAACATCAGACTCACTCTTCCCTCTACAATGATAAAAGTTTTTTGAAGGTCAATCAAGCAATTTGTCATCACCTGTAATTCTACATCCCCCTTTTAAATTAACACTTAACTAACCAAAAAAAAAAAACTATCTATTTAACTGAAAACAGTTCTCTTGGTGACACATCATTTGGCAAACACTCACAAGGTTGATATCTCAACACTATAAACCACAAAGTGTGGGAATATTATGAAGCTCAAATCCCTAAGCAAGTATCTGCCTACACTACAACTAAAAAAACATCAATAATCCAATAATAATATCAATAAAATAATAAGTATTATATAAATTTGTTAGTATTAATTTGACATAAAACTACAAAATTAATAAAAATGTAAGTAATTATAATTTAAAGTTTATATGAACATTATACTTTTATCTATAATTTCTAGTAAAAAATAATAATAATAAAATGAACTATCTTTAATCTAACACAGTAACAAAAGGAAACAAATAAAATAAATTAACAATAAATATTATTCATTTCAATAATTTATAACAATCACTCTTTGATAAGCAAGATATTCATAAAATAAAAGACCCATCACAGTTTGCTGCCCATATAACATGAATAAAATTTCAAGATGAATAAAAAATACAGAAGCACGCTAGATCTACTCCTTGTAGTTATTTAACAAAACGTTTTTCGTAACTAAATTTAAAACAATCTTTTTTTTAAGTTTTTAAAAAATTCATGGATACTAGACCAAAACTTTGGACCCAAATACCTAAAGCAGTTTAGACCAAGTCTGGTTCTAGGTCTTTCGGTGATAAAATTCTTTTTTTATTGAAAAACTTGTACTGTTTAAGTGAACAGATCTAGCAAGTGTAATTCAATTGTTCTCTACATCAAACCCTGTTATAGTATTATGCATTAACTTGCAAATTTGCAATTTTAGCACACCAGTTTTTTTTTAAACAGGTTTGTTGTAGTCAGGGTAGGCACATGGCAAACATACCTGATTATTTTTTTTTGCATACAAACAATTGCTTTTAAGTAACAGTCAGCAGAACCACCCCAAGAAGATATACAGTTTTGGATGTGTGGATAAAACAAACTATAATATACCATTTTAAGTGTAATTTTGCCAAATAGTATCTCAATTTTGACAAAATATAAGAAGTCAAATATATCATCCAAAACCACACTAAAGTATTTTATACTATAACTAGCTCAATAAAAAAACTATTAATCTTAACAGTAAATTCACAATTTTTTGAAGCATTGTTGATAAGAAAAATTTGTTTTTCAATAATTAATTTTAAGTTTATTAGCACGCAACCATTTATCAACTTTAAACAGTTCCTTTTTAATAATTTCATTAAATAAGGATCACTATGTTAGTAGCTTATTAAGTAGGCATCATCAGCAAACAATCTCACATTTATCTCAGTAGAGAAAAAAAAAAGCATTAATATACACAAGAAACAACAAAGGACCCAAACAAGAACCTTGTGGTATTCACAATTTCACGCTCAGACACAACATTATCTATAACTGTTGATTGGCTTCTATATTTTAGAAAATTTAACATTGAACCTTAAATATTATAACTTTTAAGTTTTGATATTAAAGTTTTATTATTAACTGAATTAAATACTTTAGCCAAATCCAAAAATACAGCAATTCATCATTTTTTTTTCACCAGCCTCAATTAACTCATCAACAATCTATATCACAGTTAGTTCAGTCGTACTATTTTCTCTAAACCCACATTGTTTTACTCTCAGGTTGCCACACTCTCAGGATAAATCAGTATATTTTGAAGCTTTTCAAGTTTCAGGATATTCAGGATCATATAAACACAGGCTGACTTAAGATAGTTTTTTTTTCAACTCAGAATAGTTTTAAGGGGTAGCTGGCAAATTTGCACGAGCATACAAAATTTCACAAGGGGACAACATTGCACAAGGGCACAAAAGTCAGGGTTGCCACTTTACCTGGAAACCTTGAAAAACCTGGAATTCAACAATTTAGGCAAAAATAACCTGGAAAAACCTGAAATTTGAGAAATTTTGAAAAAAACCTGAAAAAACCTGGAATTTTGATCAAAAAACCTGGAATTTTTTATAATTTCAACATTTTCAGTACTGAAATTTCAATTTGACACTAAAAATATATCATATAAATAAGATTTTTTTGTCATCATCAAAAAAATTTTTTATTAAAAAACACATTAAAGTAACTTTACAGCATCTTTTATAGAAATTAACTTAAAACTAAAAATAGACCCAAAAATGATTATTTTTAAAAACCTGGAAAAATTTAAAAAAACAAGTGGCAACCCTGAAAAGTGCACAAAGACAATTTTGCACGAGGGGACTAAATTGCATGAAGACACTTTTGCACGAGAGACATTTTTGCACAGGTTGAATTTCTTTTTGTTTTTTTTTACTATCACTGTTACCCCTAACCCTTACCCCCGGTCAGTAACTTTTTTTCTTTTTTTATTAATTTATCTTTTAGTTTTTTTTTCTGTTTTTTTATATAAATATCTTTTGCTTTTTTATTATATAAACTTTTTTTCTGTATTTTCTTACTCTCATGCAAAAATGACCATCTGTGCATAATTGTAACTTGTGAAAATTTGTCTTTGTGCAAAAGTATCTTTGTGCAATTTAGAAACCTTGTGAAATTTTGTCTTTGTGCAATTTTGACCCGTTCACAGTTTTAAGATATTTAGAAATCTCAAATCAGTTGTTTTCATAGATTTTGATTAAGATTTAGCTAATTTAGTTGCCATATTTTGTTATTTTATAACCAATTTTGTTGAAGAACTTAAGGTTTGTGAATTTATAATACTTAAAATCAACTTTTTATCAAATTTGGATAAACTCAGGATAACTCATGACAGTTTTTTTGACTCAAAGAGTATATTACCAAGAAGTTAACTATTTTGACTTGAAAAATACCTTGATTTTAATTATAATTAAAATATGAATTAATTCTTTCAAAAATTTATTTTACAAACTAAGTTTCGGTCAAAGACCTTGTCAGTGCTTAAATAAATCTTATTCAAACATTTAAATAAGATTTATTTAAGCATTTACGAGGTCTTTGACCAAAACTTAGTTTGTAAAATAAATTTTTGAAAGAATAAATTCATTATTTCTCCTCTAGTAGTTGAGATCTTTCTATTTGTTTTCTTAAAACCAAAATATGTAATAATAATTAAAATATCTTAAAAAAGTTTTTTACAAACTTAATGTCATAGACATAATTAGACAGTGCGTTGCTTGATGACTGAAAGGTCTGTTCCACACCTATCCATTGACCATAGTTGTGAGGGTTGACATTTTTGTTTTTTTTTAAATTATACTTTATTCTATTATTGTATAAACACAAAAGAATTCTGTTTCTTTACACTTATGCTAATTTTACACTGTCCATGCAATAACTTTTCATTTTGTTATTATAGATTTTATAAACTATGTAAAATGTTTGAACAAACTGTTTTTAAGTAAATTTATCCTAAAAAGATAAATTAATTTAAGAAGAAGACAGTACAACAGTATTTTCTAAGAAGCTGCTATTAAAATTAAGTCAAATACAAAGATAAAGTGCTAAAGTCAGTGCTTGGCTAACTCTTAAATTCAGGTTTGCCATAAAACCTGAAAATTTGGTAAAACCTGGAGTTTGATAAAATTAAAAAAAAAAAGTAATTTTGAGAAAAAAATTATTAAAAAACCCAGAGTTATAAACAGGTTTTACATTTTTAGTAGTAAAATTTTGATTTGGCAAGAAAAGCTGTCATAAAAATAAATATTTTGTCATAAATTTTTTTTTTAATAAAAAGATTATTTAAAGTAATTTTACAGTATGTTTTCAATGTGGGAACAAGTCAAATATGCACGAAGACACTTTTGCACAAAAGGTCACTATTGCACAAAGGGTCACTTTTGCACAGAAGGTCATTTTTGCACTAGATTAAAAAGTTAATTAAAAAAAAAAAGAACAAGAAAACATAAAAATACAAAAAGACAAATTAAAAGAAAAAAGTAATAAGTTACTGACCAAGGGTTAGGGGTAACAGTGACAGTAAAAATAAAAAAGAAAAATAACTAGAAAAAAATATTTAAAAAACAAACAAACAGGAATATAAAAAATATAAAAGTTAATTAATTAATAAAAAGAACTAAAAAGAAGAAAAAAAGTTACCTACAAAAGTTAGTAGTTTATAAATATAGTGTCCTAAAGTTTTAGATGACTTTTTATTTCATTAAAATTTTGACGTATTGCACTAATTTAATTAAATATTGGAGACAAAAATTAATTTTGCAATTTTTTTTTTTATTAACTTAAAATTTTTTGATCTACGCTTATCAAAAGTTCACGTAGATAACTAAACATATTTGTGAAAAACTGTAAATTTGATAAATTGTAAGATTATGCGTCATAATAGGTAAATAAAATGATATGTACAATGCAATGCTATTATAAAGTAATTTTAAAACTATTAATGAAAAACTTTAAAGCACAAGACTAGATTATCAGATAGTAAACGAATTATAAAGTTAAGACAATTTCTAAAAAATCTATTGTGTTTTATGTTGATTCCAGCTTTAAAAAGGTTTTATACAAAGTAAAAAAAAAAAAAACCTATTAAATAAATAATAATTAAAAGTACTTAGCACTTTTGTTAATATATTATTTAGTATAATATTAAAAACACTCATAAGTCAATTTGCTGGAATTTACTTAATATAAACTAACTTTTATCTTTATACTATGTCAAGATAAAGTGTTTTTATTTAAAGAAAATAAATAAACTCTGAAAATTATCTCTATAGGTTATCTAGTTTTTAAATAAACAATATAAAAATGCAAAAGGATTTACAATTGTCTATGATGGCAAATCTAAACACTTTGAAAGCACAGGTATGTTTAATATTTTCTAATTTCAAGTATTGAATTTTTAACTTAAATATTTTTTAAGATGATTTTTAGTTTGAAAAATGTTTGCTTATCTAGTTTGTAAGGTTTAATTAACGACCAAGAAAGATATAAATAGATGATAAGATATTGTACAATAAGCTATATAACTCTACATCCCCTAGCTCATTTAAAGAAAAAAAATAAACTTAAAGGCAATTTACAAAACATTAAATCATATTATACAGAATCAGACCCTAAGGAAATTAAATAGAATTTTATCATAGCTTAATGCGAAAAGTTTAAAACAGTTATCAAAGTTAAAAAACTATAAAAATGAATTAAAAAGTCAATTACTAGAGGCCCATGGTTTTTTCTAGTTGATTGGGAATGCTTATAATTTGATTCTCTTATATTATACTTAACCTTCAAGCTTTTCTAGCACATTTGGTCCTTAAACAAGTGATACATCGTTTCATCTTTAAACAACAAAAACAGAAAAGTGCTCTTCTTCTTCTTGTCTTGTAGTTGGTTGACCAGTAGTAGCACTATTAGAATTGTTACCAACATTGTCCAGAGAATCAAAAATTATGGCTATATAAATATTAGTACCTTTAAGCAAAAGTAGAATATTTCACTAAAAATATATCTCCTCCTTTAGTTTTTGAGCAATGGTTTTAAAACTCTTTTAGTCTGATCCTTGATGAATTTCTAACAACTTGTGGGAAACAGGTTTTTAATTTTTTTTTTTTGGTAAGTAATTAACAAAAACTCCTTTTTAAAACTTTGGTCATAAATTTTTTTAAAGTTTTTAATAAGCTTCTTAAATTTGTTTGGAATATTAAAAAGGATGTTCCTGAAAATTTGAAGTAAATTGCTTTGAAATTGAAGGAGGAGATATATTTTTCATGAAATTTTCAAAGTTCTGAGAAATTTGAAAAATTTTTGTTCCATATTGTTGTAACAATTTTTTTTACAAAACTCATTTTATAAAAAATTTATTTAACAATGTTTTATTCTCTGAAAAGTATCTTATTCTATATACTCTAAACTTTCAAATACGAGCCAATGTTATTTTGTTATATAAAAATAAATGTTAGACACCCCTATGGACTTAATAAGTGATTTCATCAGCACTTTGTATATTTCGACTACAACAAACTAGCATGTTAAATCACATGTATGTCATTTAGAAAATGCAGTTTAAATAACTAATACTTTTATAATAGTTTGTATGGTTGTAAAATAAAAAATGAAATTAAATAATATGTTTATTGAATGAAAACAAAACTATATTGAAAAAAAAGATGACTAATGCTCTATCTCAGAGTTTCCAAAACTCATTTTCCTTTTCAGAAAATTAAAAAGTGGTAGCTCTTTAGAATTTCCAGAATATCTATTTTAAGTTTCAAGTCTCCTGTAAATTGAGCATAAGACCTTTTTTTCTCTCTTCTTTAAAAATCCTTCAACAAAAACATTGGCAAAAGTCTACAGAGCCTTTTGATGACTTTTAAAGACTTTTGTATGCCATGAGACAAGCTCAAGTTAACAGAAGGTTTGATCATACCAATTCGATCATCAGACCAACAAGCCTTCAGTAGATTGGAATCTGTTTTGTCCTTATTAGAACTCATCAGTTAGTCACAACCAAAAGATTTGCAGTCAACAATCTCCAAATAGCTTATCATAATAAAACATAAAGCAGCTGTTATTGTTGGTATTGATCAGTGAGGCTCATTAAAAACAATCAACAAAAATATTGGCAAAAGTTTGCCAAGCCTAAACCTAGATTTTATATGCCATGAGATATTTGTTTTGATATGTTTTTGTTAATTGTACTCAATAAGAGCAAACCAGCTGTCTTGCTTAGTGGACAATGTATTAAATGTTGCATGGCAAAAGACTGTGCTGACATCACTGATCAATACCAGCAAAGGGCTGCTTCATGTTTTATCATGATAACCTGTTTGTAGCTTGAAAAATTTAAGCTTTTTGGCTGTGACTGACTGATGAGTTCTAATAAGGACAAAGCCGGTCTCAGTCAACCAAAGGCATGTAGTGTGATGATCTAATTGATATGATCATACCTTCTATACAAACCAAATAATTTCTAGTTTAAGTTTTGAATTTCTGGTGATATGTTCATAAGCAACCCATTATTGTCCCTTTACAAGTCATAGTCTCTTTGCAGCTTATCCCCCTGACTTGCTAAAATGGCCCTTCAGAAAGGCCAATAGACCAATTTGGGAAACCTTTGTCTATGGCCTAGATGACTCATAACTTTTATCTTTTCTCATTTAGTTAGATTTTTTCTGTCACCAGCATCCAATTTAACCTACCTTTTTTCAATATATTATCTGTTGATCCATTCTATCCATGGCATCTTGAGCATTTCTAATACATTAAGTCCTGGTTGATGCTTTGGTTTGTTAGCGTGTGTACAGTCTGTAATACTTGAAATAGTTTGATTTCCTACCTCCGTTGTGTTTTCTATTGTTGCCTTCCATCAATTAATTCTCTGAAAACAACTTGCTGCAAATATTGCAATAAAAAGTTGCTCTTTGGTTTGCCCATGTGTATGATACAGAGCTGCAGTCTTTGAAGAAAAGTATTTATATAAGTATTTGCACTGAAACTTTAAAAAGTATAACATGATCACGCTTATTCTTGAGTATGAGTTTGTAATACAAGGGACACACCAAAGACTTCTTTAATGACTGATCTAGTCCTGTGTAGGAGATAGCCTGTTTGCAATCTTTTACATTTAAAAGTTATTTTCTATCCATAATGTTGTTGACCAGACCAGTTACTTTTTTCTTCCAACACATGTCTCCAAACCTCATTTGATAAGTTTTTGATGATAGTCAAACAGTTAACAATATCTGTGTTCCTGCAAACTAATTTTGCGTTCTACTTTCTACAACTTAAACGGTGTTGCTGTAAGAAAATTTAAGTCAGGTTGGGACTGTAAATGTATTGCTTTAACAAGTAGCTAACATTATTTCAATCTTTAAAGGTACTAGTCTTCTGGTACTTCTTTCACACTTGACTTACTAGATCTCCATTCTGTATTGACTTAATATTTTCCACATGAATATAAGGTTAACCATATTATCAACCATTGGATGTTACAAGTTGAACATTGGATATCTTTCTTAATTATCAGATTTTCCATATTGAACATTAGATCTTCCTTATCAACTATTAGATATTTCATGCTGAACTTCATCAATTTAGCTACGCAATTCAGATTTTGTCAACAATTGATAATCATTAGCAAGTATAAAATAATCTGACTTTTCTTTCAAACATTGGAATAGCTGAATGCCAACAAGTTCAGTGCTTATATTTTACTCTAATTTAAATGCCACCCAGTTTTGGGTAAACACTAGCCACATATCTTGATTGATCCCCCTAAAAACTTGAAATCCTGTATAAACCTGGAATTTGACTATTTAAGCAAAAAAACCTGAAGTTTGAGAAAATTTGAATAAAAACCTGGAATTTCAAACGATAATCAATAAAAACCTTGTCGTTTTTAATTATTTTTACATATTAAGTAACCAAATTTGATTAGATGCACAAAATAAAGGTATTTGATAAGATAAAAAAAAGAATTCTCTTATACAATTTTTTTTTCACTAAAAAACATATTTAAAGTAAGTTTACATCTTTTCATTGATATTAAACTTTTTAACACAGTTTTTTTAACAGTTTAAAGTTATACTAAAAATAGACCAGAAACCTTTTTTTTAATCTGGAATAAATTCAACAAACCTAAAAGAAAATTACAAAAATCCTTTGGCAACCCTGAACATATGCATTAAATGGATGAAGTTGTGAGTAATTGTTGTAATGACAATATACATCTGGTTTTTTTAACCTTCAACCTTAGTTGACATCTGTATAACATCATCTGACAGCTTTAAAAATATTAATTTGTTGATCTCTAGTTACTTGTACTTAAGTCCACAAGCTTCAGGAAAATAATTTTCACTAAGATATAAATTGATTGTATTATCCTGCTCAATATAACCTTTAATTAACTCTTCATCTTTTTTCTGTTCCATGTTTTGTAATGAAAAGTACTCCATTTTAAAGCAATATAAGATTTTTCTTGATGAATAGCTCCTTACCTTATTTGTTAAGTTTTTATTAAGTTTATTAACATATTAATAGATAATAAAAAGTGATACAATGACCTACACAACTCTACACAGTAAACGAATAGTTATAGTTGTAGGTGTTTTATTGTATTATATCTTAGTTTATATTGAGTTTGTTCTGCAAGAAGTTCTATAATTTTTATATAAAATGTTTTTTTTTAACTATTTATACTATTCTATTTTAGATAAAACTTATAGTTCAAACTTTATTATATTTAAAACTGTCAACTTAAAAATTCTGATTACAATAGGCAGAAGAAGTAAGAAAGCACAAGGTTAATTGGCAATCCTACTTACAAAGTCAAATGATTACAGAACAAGATTACAAGATAGTATATGCATACGATAGAGAAGAAACTGCTGATGCACGGCAGGCTGTTCTAGATCAATTCAAGGATGATGTATGTTTATAATATAAAGTTGGTTTGGTTACATGACAATTCAAATTCGGACAACCAAGTTCCAACAATTAAAATTCTTAACAAAATATTTAAAAGACTTAATCTCAAAAAGTAATATAAATTTGAAAAAAGTAAAAAATACATATGAAGATCTTATTAATATCTACAAGCCACTTTTTCTTTTTTGCAAAATCTTAAATATTTTTAAAAACTAATAAAAATAACTATGTTTTTTACTTTATTTAAGCCATGTCTCAAACATTATTTAATGTTTTGAAAAAAAAAACGGCTTGTAGATATTAATAGGACTTACATGTATGTTTTTTATTTTTGACAAACACACATTACTTTTTTAGTTGTGGTCCTTTCAACTTCTTTTTAATAATTTGAATTGTCCGAATTTGAATAGTCGTGCACCAAGTTTGTTTGTACCCTTTTCAAATTTTTGTTTGTACATTTTGGGTATATTATGCCTCTTTTTAAATAAAGATAAAACTTTTGAGTTTTCTTTCAATTTTTAGGTTAGCATTTAAGACTTTTAGTTAACAAAAAACCGATTTGTTCGCACTTTGCTGGGATACTTAAATTTGCATAAAACACTAAATTAAAATAAAATAAATTTTATTCTTTTTTCTAAGTGGCAAAACATTTTTTATCGATAAACACAGTTGTTTACAATAAAAGTCTGTATTGTTTTAAAAGTTTTATGTAAAAGTATTCTCTTAAGCTTGTTTTACCATATAGAAATTTCAATAAGTTTTCATTTTATTTAATGTAAAGGAAACGATAAACGATAGCAAAATATTTTAGAAGTAAAAAGTGATACTCTTTTCGTACAAGTAAAAAAAATATTTTTTAAATTAAGTTCTATAACTTATTATCACTGATAATAAACTTAAAGAATAGTTTACATTCGATTTCTTATCACATTTAATAAAGTTTTTTTTTTCTTGAATAATTTTTATGATTCTAAATTTGTAAATTTCTGAGCACATTTTAAGAAGCATTGTTGATAGTGTTGATAGTGAAAACGTTAATGTGGTATTATTTATTTCTGTGTGCTTAATAATATGTATCTACTACTCCATAACTTCTAACTCTGTAAAAGTTTTTATCTCTTTAAATCCATTAGATATCAATACCCCACAGTATACTATGGTTTAATTAATTTGATAGTTTTAAAATTAAAGGTTGTTTTGCATCAATATAATTCTTAATTTATTTATTAATTTTTTTTGTATATAAACTTGACTCAAACCAATTTTTAATTATTTGTCATTTTTAACATTATTATTTTACTACAGATTTACTATTTGAAAATCCGCTCTGCGGTGAAACTGAGTAATTGTTTATTCTCAAAAATAATAAATTATTTATTATTTATTTCTACAGCAGCTATCAAGACTTTCTCGGGACAGGAATTAGATACTTTCAAATTTTCTTTTAAATAATACAATTTACTATCGTTTCTAATTTTTACGTTTTTTTTTTCTGATTCTTTTTTTTTTACTTTTAATGTTTTTATTTCAATATATTTTAGGTTGGTCTTTTGAAAGTATAAATTAAACTATAAACAAATTAAGTAAAAAGTTGTTGAGTTAGAAAAGATCAAGTTAGAAATTAATAATGTTAGAAACGTGCAGTTATATCCTTGTGTGTTGTACTACTGTTACTTATTGGAGTTGTTCAGTACTATTGTTACTTATTAAAGGGGTTTAATTACTTCTCATGGTTAGGGTGTCATTGACCTACCTGCTTCTTGCTTTTCAACCAAGCTTTTCGAGCGTTTAAATTTGAACGTAATCATCTTTTTAATTTTTATCTTAATTACAATATAAAAGCATTATCTATTATAATTAATATATATTGAATATTAGTATAATTTAAACTTAATTTAAACATCAAAAAAATGTTTTATAACACATGACTTTAAATTAGTGCGCATGGACGTTTATGCAGCTGATGACAAGAATTTCAAAAGAGCAAACAGTAAGATATGTACTAACTCTAGTTGATGATATGTTGGTAGAATCAGATAGCAGGTGCAAACTTTTCTATTCCATAAATGCCAGCAGACGGTTATCAATGTGGACCGGGTTTATGAACATGCTTAATAGAGAAGACCTGTTTATTGTTCATCAGGTTGTCTTTTTTATTTCTTTTACCTATCAGTATTTTTTTTTAATCTAACAAATTTGTAATGAAAGAATAACTGATACTTTAAAACATGCTTTGATATAACTAATTTAGTTTGGTTTCTGTATAAAAATAAAATTAATTTATTTAGCTTAGTCTTTATTCAAAATAAAAGTTATATCTCTTACTCATCAATGATCTTTACTTAGTCTGTTGCGCAAAAACAGTAAAAAAAAATTTGTCATTTTATTCATTTAAAAAGAAGTAAAGCAACCTATTGATTTTTACATTTGTTTCTTACCAGTTTTTTTCTATAGAATTTTAAGTATAAAGTATGTTGAATAAACTGTAATCTTGCTCGAGTAAAAAATGCAAGTTTGTATTTTTTTAAAGCTAAAGTAAAAATAGTGTTTTATATTTATAGAAATTAAAACTAACTATTTGATAACTTTTTCAAAAAAAAAATTTTTTTATTAAATTTAGATTTTCTTAAAACAAAATATTTTTTGACCAACCAAGAAGACCGTAATATGTCCTAATATTACCCTAACATGTCCTGGACATGACATTAAACTGTATCCTGGTGTATGACTCGATAACCGGAAGATTTTTTGTACACCAGGTCCTTGGACCAATTTTTTGAGCGCATTTTATTTCGTAATAAAAGACCAAAACTCAGGGTTCATGCGCGTCAGGCTAAATCAGTTTTTTTGAAAAAAGTTGAAAAACGTCAGGCTAAATCAGTTTTTTTATTTAAAAATTTGAGAATCTCAGTTTTTCTCAGTTCAAATGCTTCAAAATTTTTGATTAAAAAGAATTAAGAAATCTTTTTAAGATCAAATTAAGATGTGAAATTATTTCTAAATAATGATTAAGTTATTAGAGACCAAATCAGTCAGTATTTGTAAAAATGAATGCTTAAAACCTTTTGTTGAATCTCTATCTTCGTTATTTTGTTTTGAGTAGATTATATACGTCATAATTATGAAAATTCATAAAAAAATACAGTTTAAACGTTAGAGTTTAGTTCAACAACTTAGCTGTTTGTTTGAATTTCAATACTCGTGCAAGCATTTCATTTTAAATTTTAATAAAACACGACAATGCACACGTCGTTTTGTTAAAAATTTTCTGTTTATAATGTTTTTACTTAGTGCTTAATTAAATTGAACAATTGTGTTTAGTAATATATATTAAATTTTTACACTAGTATTAGATATAACACTTGTTTTAAGACTTATCACTGAATTTGTTATGTTGAGGGCATAGGGGGGGTCAATCACCTTTTTCACAATTTTCTTATTTTATTAAGTTGTAACTAAGCTATGAGTTGCTTTTTGCAGATTTTTAAAGTCAAAATGTTTTTGAGATAAAGCTAGTTGAAGTCGGAGACTACAATAGTACTAATTAAGACCCCTCAATATCTAAAATGACTTCTAAAGGGGATTTTCCTTACTTTGAAAAAATGTCAGGCTAAATTGGTCCCAGTCAGGCTAAATGAAAAAAATTTCGCGCACGAACCCTGAAAACTGAAAAAAAAACAACAGTAGCCAATGTCTCAAAAAAATAGAAGGTTTATTTAAGAATCAAGAACACATAAACAGTTTAGTTTAATCACTGAGAAATATTAAAAAATAAATAAAATGTTGTATTTATTTTTCGAGTTATGTAACTTTTAATATAGAAATCAAAAATGTCTCACTTTTTCTTTTGGGCTCTAGCACCAACTCAACAAACCCTAACTCGAACAAAAACTAATTATTTTAGCTATGTAATTTATCTATTAGTATCTGTATAAATTAAACTTTCAGAACAAAGAATAGAAAATTGTTATGTTTTGAAGTTGTTGTGTCAAGAAAAGTTTCTCAAATTCTCCTTGTTTTAGATTGGTTGTGGTAGTAAATAAAATTAAGAAATTGTGACGTATGCAAATAAGATTTGAATAAATACAATATTAAACTAGGTTTATGTGAACAATTTTAATTAAAGCTGTTCTAATTAGTAAATTGTTAACAGTGTTAAGGGTTCGTGCGCATCAGGCTAAATCAGGTCAAATTAGGCTTAAGAAAATTTTGAAAAAAATTGCAAAATATCAGTATTTTTTTTTATTTTTTTGCTTGAAAATTTTATAGTTTCAGTATATGTCATTTCAAATGCTTAAAAACTTCTGAATTAAAACAAAATTAAGAATAATTTTTATTTTTATTGAGTAAATCTTATTAAGGTGTGAAATTATTTCTAAGTATAAATTTAGTTATTAAAGGCAAAATCAGTCAGTATTTATAAAAACAAATGCTTAAAACCTTTTGTTGAATCTCTAAAATAATTTTAAGAATTTTTATTATTTTGTTTCAAGTAGATTATATACGTCAATATTATGAAAATTCATTAAAAAATAAACAGTTTAAATATTACAGTTTAATTCCACAACTTAGCTGTTTGTTTGAATTTGTTTACACCAGGTATGTTTTCAGAGCTTAGTTGGTTTAAAGCAATTGAGGACCAGTTAATTGCAGTTAAACTTAAATTTTTAGTTACACTGCCTCTGTTTTAAAGCCGTATTTAAGCAAGTATCAGAGCAATGATCCGTTGGTGCCAATAATGGCAGATCATGCTCTTGGTATAATTAAAACTTTAATGAGTATAGTTTATATAGCAGGCCACGTTAGTGACGTCTTCAACTTAAAGCATATCAAAAAATTCAATTTCAATGAAACCAATTCTAAGAAGCGTACTATCTTTTATAGTTGTTGTGGTCAATTTGAACTAAACCAACTAAAAAAGACCAATAACATTGGCGAAAAAGCTTACCTAGATATAAATGAATTGACTAAAACATTTGTTATTAAGATTATTGAAAAATTGAAGTCAAGATTGCTAATCGGATCGTCTTTTCTCATTAATGGACTTCTTTAAATCCATCAATGTTGTCAGCTTTCAGGAAAGACGCTATTTTATTGCGCTTTCAAAATTTAGTACAACAGTTGTCACAGCAAAAAATTATTAATTGTCATGTTGGAGATGAAAGTTTAATTGAATTAGATCAGCAAACAAGCCAATGTTGTTATGTTTAACAGATATGATAGTTGTACACAGAGGTTAGACAGCTTATTTTTAACAAGTTGAATATACAACAATATGAGTTGCTTTCTTATGTCATAAAATGTATTTTAGTTCTTTTTCATGGCCAAAGTCAAGTTGAACGAAGTTTTAGTGTCAACAAGGCTCTTGTGAACGACAACCTGTAGGAAAAAACTGTAATTAATAGACGCTCAGTGAAAGACTTTGTGCTAACTCACAAACTTCAGCCTTATGAAGTAAACATCGAAAAATGTACAAAAGACTCAGTTTTGTTTGCACGAGAGCACTATCATGCTTGTTAGACAAAAAAAAAAGAGATGTCATAGTTTTAGAAAGGCAAGAGAGATAATATTGAGAAGTTAGGAAAAGAGAACTGCGGCACTTGCAAAATAAGCGTCAATAAGCAAGTTTAGATAAAGAGATTGGGTTGCTCACAAAAATGAAAATAGTGACAAAATAATCAGAACTTTTTTTGAGTTTTTTTTATTAAAAAAGCCAATGTCTATCCAAAAGTGTTTGTTTTTAGTTAATTTTTCGTTTATAGACATTTATTTGTGATAACAGTTTTAGAGTTGAAATTATGTATAATATGATTTTTTTGTTATTTATTTGTTTATAAAGCTTTTTTGAATAATTTATGTAATATCATAATAAGCTTAAACTGTTTTTTAGTTTAAGTTGTTATTTTATAAATTGTGATCTTAATGGCATAAATTTTAGAGTCAAGATTATGTGTTTAATAATTTGTTTTTATTTATTCGTTTAAAAGGATTTTTTGATAAAATTTATGGAATATCATGATAAGCTTAAATTGTTTTTTAGTTTGAGTAGTTATTTTTAAAATTATGATGTTTTCATGATAAGATAAAGTTTTTGAAAGATGTGTTTAATTAGATTTTGTTTTTCATTTACAGACTTATTCAGAGTTCTGTTTTAATAAAAACTTCTTGACCAGTAATGTAACTTATAATAGACTAATTCAAGGATTATTTGACACGAACCCTGTATATGCGTGATGTGTGGTAGATGCAACCATGCCCTAAAATTTGATAAAGATAACAAATTATTGAAGCAGAAATTACAATGACCAGTAAAAATATTCAAGTTGCTGGGTAAGGGATTAACAGATGTGGACAAATAACTTTATTAAGCTTTTATTTTCTTTAAAAGTAGTGTTTGTGAATACTTTATTGTGTTAATTTACTAATTAAAACCCCCCGATACCCAAAATTACTTCTAAAGGGGATTTTCCTTACTTTGAAAAAATATCAGGCTAATTTGGTCAAAATCAGGCTAAATTTAAAAAAACTTGCGCACGATCCCTAAATGTTGCTTTACCATTTTATATACTTTGAATATTTAACTTAGCAGGGTTCATACGAAAATTAAGTGAGCTAGCACTCTGAAAATAAAATTATAACTGTATCTTTTAGCAATTGCATAACAATTCAAGTACAAAGTACTAGAATTTTTATAATATTTACAGGGCCATATTAAATTAAATATTTTGAAATTTAAAAAAAAAAAAATATCACTAGGGCTACCCAGTTACAATTAATCTCTTAGATTACGTCGTTCTATCTGGTTTTAAACTAAACTGGGCGCTGACCAACAAAAGTTAGGTAAAATGTCAATCTAAAAAATAGGTCTAAATGAAAGAATACCACTCTAAAATATTTAAAATATTGCGTATGATACCTGCTAGCTTAAATACTTAGTTACATCAAGTGGTACAACATCATTACAATCAATTTACTAATAAGTTTATTTTTATTTAATATTTCTTCACTATACTTAAGTTAAATTTTGTGTTTGATGATTCTTATTTGCATACATTATAACATCTTCATCTTATTTTTTAAACTATATACTTAGTTATTAATTATAAACTCATTTTATCATTTGATAAAGACATTAAGTTTAATTATCACTAAAACGTTTGTGTAAAATAAAAATAAAACGAGTAGTTTCTGCCTATATATTTTATGTTGCAAATGGTTTCTTTAAAGTAACAAAAACTTACCTACAAAGGTAGTTTAAACAAACAAATTTACTACAAAAAGTAATGAATTAAAAATCTTACTTCTACTAAGAAGTTTAAGTTTTTTGAAATTGTCAAAACGGTAGCACTAATAAGAAGCATTTGGATACTTAGCTTGCGAAAGCTTAAAAAAACTAAACTAACAATTAAAAAAAAATTGAAAATAAGTTACAATAATTACAGCAATTCCTTTTTTTTTTCTCTATACAAGTTGAAGAATACAAACTTTTTCTTTTAAAACCTAATTAGTTTATAAACGTATTGTTGCTTGCACAAATTAGGTTTGAACGTTATTATAAATAAAGATTCTAAAACACTTAGATAATAATCATTACGAGCTTTACTTAAAATTGAAAAATTTCTGTCACTATAATTCCTTGCACAATCAGAATTATTTAATAAGTGTTCGGCAATCGCCAATGATCTGTTAGATGGTTTTTTCAAACCCGTGTCCATCCAAATTCTGAGGGGTTTAAAAACATGTTGGTCTCTTCTAATCTTTTAATTAGTTTAATTTTTAGAGATATCAAACATATATACTAAATAACAAAACATAAAATAAGTATACAGAATTTAGCTAAGCCAGTCCTGACAAAACCATTAAACTTGTGAATACGTGTCAAATCTTAAAATATTTAAGAGGCTATCATAAAAATAGTATAAAATGAAAGGTAATTTGAAAGTGGATGAACGCAAAGAGTTATTGTTAGTTAAGTTACCTTGGCAATTTAAACTGAAGTATCTTATAGTTGTGTTATTACTGACATTGTTGTAATTTAAAATATGTATAACCACTGAATCCGTAGAGATCGATATGCACAGATACATTTTTGCTGTTTTATTTTAATTAAATCTTTCAAATAGTCAAAATCAATAAAACTCAAGCTAGTTTTTAGTAAATCAAACATCTTCAGTAATGCGTTGCATCAGTGTTAAAAGGGCAGTTTCATGAATATCAAAATGAAACTGAAAGAGCATTCAACAAACAACATACATCATTAATTGCAAGTCATTGTAAATGAAGAATAAGAAGAATTGTTTGTTGATATAATTGTTCATTGATTACTGATTTTCAACCAGGGTGTTTAATCTTACTGTTTATTTGTCAACCAGTTTAGATTTTTTTTGATCAGTTTGTTTTGGAATCCAATCTTTATTGATTACTGACCTTTAACTCTGTTTTGGTCAAACTGTTTGGAGTTTGGACTAAAATAATATTTTAACTGCTTTTATTTGCTTAATTGCAAGTTGATTAGGGATTATAATAATTTAAGTTATTGTTGTATTGCTAAGTTTTATATTTGATTAATTGCCAATTTTTTTAGGGTTTTTATTAGTTTGTACTGTTTTATGTAGCTGTTTTACTGAATAAATTTGGTATTTAAAATTTTTTGCATGTTTTGATTTTATTTAAGTGTTTGCAAATGTTTCAAATTCAAATTTAGAACATTGACTATAATAATAAACCCCCTCTAGCCTAGATTTAGCTAAGCTACTTAGTAGAAACCCTTCACCAAGGTTAAACATTAGCAATAATGTGACTACCAATCCCGGTGGTCCCGCCCAGGGATTTCAATACTTTAAGACAAACTTAAGTAACACAAAACATCAAAGTTATAATTAAGTTAAGAAGTAATTAAAACCTAAGCTATTAGCATCTCTACAAATCTAAACCTTCTATTGAATTTATCTAAATTCTTCTTTTTATAGCATCTTATTGTTTACTAAAGATTTTACAATAGTATTTCTTTAATCAAGTTATTAATTACCCGTTCTAAGTTCAAGTTTATTGTTTTTATTTGGTCGTTTGTTTTTTAAAGGATATTTCCAAGTTGGGTTTTTTGAATTTGTTTACCTGTTTAATTTTTAAATGCATTCTATCATAATATACTGATTAAACATAGTTTCAAATCCTTAAAATATTGAAATACTAAGTTCTAGTTAAGTAACTCTTAAAAACTAAACATTTGTATACCTAAACTCTAGTTTGTACATTAAATTTAGTATAATAAAAGGAACTTTCCTGAAAAGAAAACAAAAACGTATACAAAAAATGCTGAATTAATAGCAAGTATAATTGCTATTTGCAATGTTATAATTCTAATATATAAACTACACTGAAGAGTATATTTTGATAAAACTTATGTCTCTATAAACACAAAATACAAATTAAATGTTTTTCTTGTATACTCTATTCAACTTTTATATACCATAACTTTTATCATTATTTGCATACAAAAAAAGGTGTTTTGATTATCCGATGGCTTCTTTTGATTTTAACTCCTTATTACATTATCTCTGAATAAAATATATGTTTCTTAAATGCATTGCAACCGTGTTAAATCAATAATAAAACTTTAATAAGTAGGTTATAAAATCTTTTAAACAATTAAACGAAAATTAAAATTTTCAGGCAAGCCGCATTTTGACAAAATTAGCTTGCTTTGGAGATGAGGAGATGTCTTCTAAGGATCTTACTTATTTCTTCAATTGGATAATAAGCAAATTTAGTATTGAGGTATTAGTTTTATTTAGTGTTTCTCCAAAAAGCATAGTATTTTTTTTACTATGCACAAAAAATTAAGTTTTAAAATTTTTATTTCCTTCAACTTATTAACTTTTGTTATTTTATTATATTTATAAATAAATTATGAAGTAAATATACTAAAAGCAATATCCATATATCCATAAACTACTATTTAAGTGAAGTAAGTTATAACTTTTTTTTGTCAAAATGTTTACAATATTATTTCATTAAAATACAACAACATAGATTTAAATTTTACCATTTTAACTTTTATTTATATTTTAACACGTCGTTTAATTTTGATATAGGTTTGATTATTAAAAAAAAGGTAGAAATTCTTTTCAACTAGAATTTTTTAGTTTGTTTAATTCACTGGTGAGTGACGAGCCATTTAAGCGAAACTTAGTTTTCCAAATAGACTTTTGAAAAAATAAAAATTATATGTTTTTGGATGTAAAACGTCCAATTATAGAACTACAATAAAAAAATTGTTAATTTTTATTTGTTTTAGTATAACCTATTACTTTAAGTTAGTTATAAAGTCATAATTCATATGTCTTATTGTATAATATAGTTTAATACGATGAAACTAAAAGCTACTAAAAACTAAGCTAATTAAAGTTTAATGTTTTAGTCATTTCTTTAATCTGATATTAATAGTTCTATCGAACTAATCAACATTCTATGTTTTTGTAGAGTACTAACTTACAAGTTATATGTTTTATTTAATTTTTGATTGAATAAAATAAGTTTATTTATTGTAATAATATAAACATTAGAAAAATAGTTAATGTGTCAGCAAACTGCGGCCCGCAAAGCAAAAACCTGCGACTCATTAAAAAATTTAAAGCTAAAAATATACTCTTTAGAAAAAAAAAAGTTGTGGTGAACAAATACAGTTAGGCTCTTAGTTTAATAATTATGTTTACTATTGTTCAATTATTAATTATTTTATCACAATTTTTGTTTAGAATAGTATTAACATTTCAAAGTAACGAAAAAAGTTCTATGCAGTGCCGCCCGCGACTTATAAAAGGCTGCCGACATTAATTTTGTTAAAATTTAATAAATAATAATAAAAACAATTAAGATATATTATTAGTTGTTTTGTTTAAACTAGCTTATACATAACAATTTACAGTGAACAGTTTTTTTTATATTGTACAAAATATTTTCATTTAATTTTAAATTAATATATTTAGATTTTCTAAATTGACTTTACATAAAAAGCTTATTGTTTAAAAAAAAATTAAACTATTCTCTTTAAGAAACGGAGTATATTTTTCATAAAAAAAAAAATCTAAGCACTATCAAGTATATTTAATATAAAAAGCTAGATGTTGATAGACGACTAATTTCTTTTGATTTTTTATTAAAAACTTAACCAATAAATTGGGTAATTTTCTCAAATCATTTCAGAATGTTGATTTTCTTCAAAGCATATTAGCATCCCTGCAAAAGTTGTTGAGAAAAAAAAACTATAGACTAGCCTTTTTCGAAATCGATGGCGGTTTACCAAGGTTATTTTTGATTCTGCTTTGTATGTCAAATTGTTTTTAAATTTTTTTAACTGTTTTGAAGTTCTTTAACTTTTACTATGCTTAACTCTTTCTTCAATTTGAAAAATTAAATTTGTAATTGATAAACACAATTACTATTTAAGATGCTGCTATATTAAACTTGAAATTTTAGCAAATACTACAAAAACAAGTTTTTTACGGATAAAATAGTATTTTAATGGTATGCATTACTTAATTTATTTACTTTTAGATAAGTGTTTAATACTTAGTCTAATTATTTCGATATTTTAAGCTTGTTAGACTTGTTACGACCAAAAAGTGGATTTCAAATTCATTATCAGTCGATAGTATGCATTTGGACTATGAGTTTTATGCCATACATAGCAAATAAAATGATTAAACACAACCCAGTTGCCTATCTTGCTGATGTGTTAAAAGGTGTTCAGAAGGATAAAGTTATTCGAATAGTTCTTGCTACATTCAGAGTAATTTTATTTTGTTTTATGTGTTGTGTCACAAAAACTTTAACATCTTATAAACATAAAGTAAAATAGTTTTGTTCTTTAGTCATTTGTAACTTAATATCAAAATTATTATTAAGTTTTCAGTAAAATAAGTATGGATGGTAATAAATAACAAATTAATTTTAAAAATTTATTTATAAAAACGCTACACTTATATATTTTATGTAAAATTCAAACCAAATATTGATTTAGAATTTAATTGAAAAACCAACTGAGGCTTCAGTTATAAAGGCTTATTCACTTGCGATGATTGGATGCAAAACTCTTAAACATCTTGAACGAATGGAAGTAATAACTATTAGTTTAAATGTTGTGTAAATTCATGTAATAATATTTAATCTTTTATACTTTATATGATATAAATTTTAGTTTTATACGTGTATGTTTATTGATTTTTTGTAAAATTTACTACTTAGTAATACTAAACTACATTATAGGATAAACAGTTTGCTGATGATGACATAACTGCTGACGTTGAGTTTCTGAACGAACATTTGCAAGTTTGCTTACAAGACGTTAGGTTTGCTAACTTATGTTTCATTGAAATTATTATTATTTTTTTATCTATTAGGTGTTTAATGAGGTAGATTTTTATAAAGATCAACTTGAAACTCTTTTGATTGTATTTTGCTTGAAAACTTGTGTATTTATTTTAATCGACTGGTTTTAAAAATTAAAACAACTTTAACTGAATACTAAGTAAACCTAACAAAACGATATATAATAAAATTATTGTTTATATATTTATTTATATAAACAATATGATATTTAACAACAAACTTATGTAGTACATTTACCTGCCGTATAACATAGCTCCTTTTAGAAAATAGATTTCAAAATTATTTTTGAATATGTCACAGTTTTTCACCATGGTTCAACATGTCAGGTTTCGCAGCATTACTTTACTCAATTTTCGAAAGTTTTCGAAACTTTTCTATTCTAACTAAATAACTCATTTGCTAATATAGTTCTACGGAGTCAGAAAAAATAAACTTACTTAAGGAGTAGAATATAAAAGAACTTGTTTTGTGTAATTGTGTGTTGTGTAGCTACAATTGTAAACATGTAAAACTGTTAACATTTATAAAAAAACTATAATTTATTTATAAAACTTATGTGCGGTTAATACTAAGAAATGAAATATGTAACAAAAACTAAAATTAAGGGCATAGGGGTTCATCTTTTTTTTTTACAAATTGGTTTTATTTTGTAGAACTTTATCTAAGCTTTCATGAACTTTTTACTGCATCATAAAAATAAAAGTGATATTTAAGAAATAAAGGACCAAAGTTTTTCAGTTCTATAGTTTCCTAATGGTATGCAAAAATAAATTTAAAAAACTTTATCTATTCCTTCATTTTTATCCAATATGTAGCTTTTTAAATTGAGTATATTTACTAATATTCGAATCATTATCCTAAATAATTTTTTAAGCAGTTTTTTTAAATCTTATTTTTAATGTTTTTCGAGTTTCGTAACTTAAAATATTTTAAACTTTTCAAGATATGTTTTTAAATTTAAGTCTCTAGATCAAAAAAAAAAAGATGGATTTTA
Source organism: Thalia democratica (assembly GCF_965202585.1). Taxonomy (NCBI): domain Eukaryota; kingdom Metazoa; phylum Chordata; class Thaliacea; order Salpida; family Salpidae; genus Thalia; species Thalia democratica. The sequence goes on along the minus strand of NC_139168.1, from coordinate 51,567,721 downwards.
TACAACTTAAATTTTCAAGGAAATAGTGGTGCACACATTTTTGTATCAGAAATTAAAAAACTATCTCTAAAAATTACATATCGCTTTTTTTATCTTACAATAAAAGACGTATAGTTCCTCTTTTAAGCTCTCATATAAAAATCAATATAGTTTTTTTGATGTCCTTAAGTTTATCTAATAAGGTTATAAATACTTTAAAATTGATGATATAAAAATGTTATAAAAAAATATTACAATAATTTTCGATTACTGATCATAAATTGTCAAAATCAAAATAAGTTTTGTTATCAGACAAAACTAGAAATAACTTATTATGTTAATAAATAGAACATAGAAAATATGTTATAACTTAAAGTTGATCATCATCATATATTTTTTCAATATATCAATTATATACAGAAACAATTTTAAGACTAATACTTTATAAAAACTATAAATATAAAAGTTCTTTTATTGTTGATTGCTTAAATGTTTTCAGCTTTTTTAACTATTCTATTATCAATTACTTTGGACAATAACACACTACAAGTTAAAGATTAACTTTTAAATGTTAAAAACCGAACTTTTTTTTGTTTTGTGTCAATTTAATACTCAATTTTAAATATAGGATTTTTTTTCTGTGAGATAGACAAAAAATAAAAGTTTTACGTAATTTTAGTACAGCCTTTTAAATAAACTTAAAAAATTGTAATAAAAATCACAAAAGATATGCGAGTCAGTAAAAAGACTTAAAAACTGTTTAACTAATTATAATAATAAATCTTAAAATTTGTTTGTATATACTTCGAAGTGAAACTCTTGAAAAATTATATGAAAGACTATATACACATTTGTTTGAAATACTATTCTTTTCTTAAATAGTTACTTTATATCTCCAGCTGATATTAATAATCATTCTAAGTTAAATAGTAAGGAAGACTTCCCTGCTTAAGCGTTTTCACCTTTGACATAGTGGATTTCATTTCATTTTTGGTTTCAAATCATACCTGTTATAGTTTTGTAATTGTAAATTTAATTAAGTTATTTGCTTTTTTTAACCAAAATTATTTATGTAAACAAGTAGCCATAAAAAAATTATTCAAATAAGTTTTAATGCTATAACTGATTAATAAATAAATATATTTATGACTGTCTGTTTAAACAAATAAAAAAAAGTATTTTATTTCTTTTATCTAAGAACTGATATTTTGTTTTGTACAATATTTTTCTACCTGCAAATCTTTTATATACATGCTTACTTAATTAAAATTTTCAACCTTACATAGATTAATAATTTTTTATTTTAATGGTTTTACTCATTGATGCTTCAAATTTTTTTTTTGTAGATATGGTATTAAAATATAGAGTTACACATAAAATAAACATATGTACTACTACGTTTCGTACTTTTTTACTATTCTTATGTTATTAGATTAGCAAAGGAAAACCACCGTAAATTGATTTTAATTCAATACTTTAATTATTTTTCTTTTTATATTCAAACATTTTTCACTTTAAGTTTTTATTATTAACCGTCTTTAATAGTTTAATTTTTATACATTGTTCTGGAAAAAATCACTATTGTTTAGTGATTGATAATAAACGTTGATAAACAAATTTTTTAAGTTATAATAATTAGAAACATTAAGCAAATTTAGTGTGCTGTTTTTTTTTTTATGTATTTTAACAACTTAAGTGGTGATATTTTTAGTTGCTTAATTTTAAATACACTAACCACAAGCAAAAATAATACCAACAGTTCATTCGATGAATATTCAAGTGAGCTACAGTCAATGCGACTTGATTGGAGTCCTGTTCACAAATCTGATAAATTTTGGAAAGAAAATGCTGTCAGACTTAACGAAAAAAATTATTTCCTTTTAAAGTAAATTTATTATAAGTTTATTTTTAATAAGGTTAAATCTTTTAACATATTATAAATCATCATTTGATTTTTTTTATTAACGATACTTTTAATATAATTTAACCATTGAATTTTTTGTTAACTTAGTCACTCTGTAATACTTAAACATAAAAAAAATTAAGGATTTTAGGTGAGCTACTTCAAAGCTCTCAAGATGAAGTAATATTGGCAGTTGCATTACATGATATTGGTGAATATGTGAGATGCTATCCACGGGGAAAAAAGTTAGCTTCTTTTTAAATTTTTCTCAACAATTCCGATTTAATATACGCAGCTATCAATTCTTTTTATACAAAATGTGTTTTATTTTTCAATATAGTTGAATGTGAGAAATCGTTTTGTGTCCGTTCGTTTAACTTTTTCTCATTTATTTTAATTAAGATGTCTATTTAGTCTTCTTAATTATTTAAACATTTTTTATAGTAGTTAGGCTGAATATAATAAATACTAGACTGGACTGGAGAAAAACTTCTTATTTAATTAATTAAGTTTATTTAGTTTTAAATAATGAACGGTCTTTAAAGATAACAATAACAGTCAATGAAAAACGATGCAATGAGCTAAGTAACTCTAATCCCCCTAGCTCATTGATAGCAAAAATACTAATTTTTACCTAGAGGGAGTTGGAAAAGTTAGAAATTTTTAAGACATTATCAAACTCTAGAAGTATTGAATGGAATATTATCATAGCTAAGTTTAAAAAATTTGAAGCAAGAATGTTAATATAAGAAAGCCATGAAAACTCACAAAAAAAGCTTACTAGATGTTCATTCTAAGTCAAACCTGGTCAATCGTGAATGCTAATCGTCTTTCTTATACCTTTTACTTCGCGTTCAAACCTCCCTAACGCGTTTGGTCATTAAGCAAGTGACATATCATTTCTTCTCAGAATCACCAAAACAAGAAGGTGCTCTTGTTCTACTTGCCTTGTAAATGATTTTCCAGTAGTGGCACCATAAAATGGTCAGCAACATTTATCAGAGAATCATGAACCTCAGGACTGGGTATATTTCCATATCTATCATGGGATACCTGTAGTCCATTGTACCAGCTTTTACTATATTTTTTGGGACTTAAGGTTTGGTTGTAATAACAGTTTTTAAATCTGCCTGGTTGATAATAATGTCTACTGCTCCTGCTATAATATCTAGGACTGAGACTTATGTCTCTTGATGATAAGAAGTGTAGTAACTTCTGCAAGGAGAATTTGAGTATCTGGAGTCTCAGCAGTCGATGCGGCTGGATGACTTATACCAATCATCTTTTTTCATTTTTCTGTCACCAGCAGCAAGTTGAACCTGCAATTTCTTACCATGAATCATGTTTTGTACCATTCTATCCTTGGTATCTTCTGCACCTCTGTTTAAAATCGGCTTGGTGTTTTAATTTGTTAGTCTATTTACGCGCTACAACACCTAAATTTGTCTGAATGCCCTAAAAACGCCCCAATATATTTCTCCGGTCGGCCTTCTCTTATGGTCTTCCATCAAATTTTTCTCTACAAAAAACTTGCTGCAAACCAACAATGTCCCATGGATGTGTATTTCTTAAATATCAGGTAGTAATACAGAGGAAACGTTCAAGACTGTTTTCTCACCAGATCTGGTTCCTGCAGGTAGAAGTACACCTCTTTCGTGTCCAAGAAGTACTTTCCATCAATAATGTTACCTACCAGTTACTTTCTCCTTCACATCTCTCCTAAATCTCATTTGAATAGCTTCGGTATGTTGCGGGACTTTTTGTATGAATCCAACGCTTTATAATATCTGTACTTTTTACCGCAAATATCACACGTAACGTAAGTTAGAAAATACTTTTGCTTTCCACTTCCTACAATATAAGCTGTGCTGCTGTAAGCAAAGCTAAGACTGTTGTTGGGAATGTAAATGTGTTCTTATAACAACCTGCTATCATTTTTTCTTATTGAACATTGGATATACCTTGTCTACCACTGGAAGTCCCGAATTACTGAATGTTTCACGTTGACTACTGAATTTTTTGAATTGACTTGATGTTCCACGTTGACTACTGAATTTTTTGAATTTACTTGATTTTCTACGTTGATTACTGGATGATTGATTGCAGCCAATGATTTTATCAATTAAGCTACTGAGTTTTAAGATTTTTCTATGATCAATTGCGACCACAAGATCACGTAGCTTGTCATGCGTCTTTAGAGAAGCTTAAGTTTAGTGCATATGTTTAACCCTAACTTAAAAGATTACATGACAATTCAAATTTGGACAATTCAAATTCCGACAACTCAAATTCTTAAAAAAATATTTGAAAGACTATTTTTTAAAAAGTAAAAATTTTATATGTTGATCTTATTGAAATCTACAAGCGTCTTTTTCTTTTTTGCGAAATCTTAAATATTTCTTAATATATTATAAAAATACTAAAAATAACTATGTTTTTTACTTTATTTAAGCCATACCTCGAAAAATACTTAATATTTTGCATAAAGAAAAAATGGCTTGTAGATATTAATAGGAATAATATGTTTTTGATATTTGTCAAATATAAATTACTTTTTTAGTTGTGACCCTTTAAATTTATTTTAATAATTTGAGTTGTCCGAATTTGAATAGTCGTGCACCCGTTTGACCCTAACTTAAACGACTCCCATTTTCTGAAAAATTATTCTATGTCTTTTGACTAGTTCCAAGTCAAACTTTTATCAAATTTGCTAAGGTGCGTTTGTAATGTTTCTAGCCTTCAAACTTAGTGGGCATGTTTACAACACATTCTGTAAGTTTCAAAATTCGCTGGTTTTGGTTTCTGGAAATATATAATCTGTTCAAGAAGAAATTCAAGAGGCTCTTCATCAATCTTCAATGTTAATTTCTTCGTCTATATTAAAACGATATACGTACGTTGTAGAAGATAAACCCCTTATTTAACTTATTAATTTTGATAAGTTTTAAATAATGAATAGTCTAAAACGTTAATAATAGTTAATGAAATAGGATACATTGAGGTAGACTTTTTTTTAAGTATGCAATTAAGGTAGTTCAATTAGAATTTTTTTGAATAAGGTATAATCAAAATAACTTTACAAAATATGTGTTTAACAGATATATTTTAATTTAGTTTACAACATTAGTTGTTCAAGGTCCGCATAATTAAGTTACAGTAACCTCTCGCTTATTTACGCACATTGTGTCCACAGAAAAAGTGCGTAAAGATGCCAGAGATCGTAAAGATACGAGAGGTACCAAATATACTTACTATAATGGCTGTTGTTTGATATTGCTTCTAGTTAAAAGCAGACTTTCCCACTTTTAACAATTTGTTTACTTAATTTATAAATATGAAAACAGAAGATAAAACTATACATATACTAAAAAATAGGATAAAAATATATCTAAAATAATAAGTAGATTTTATCTCTTTCTATATTTAAATGTCACTTATTTGATACTTAACATTCATATTCTATTCTACTTAGCAAATTCAATTTATAATAAAGCATTTAGTTACAATTAAAAAATGGCGTGGTTTCTATATTAAAATTTGTGTTGCTTTATTCATATATAGTTCAAGAGTGCTGTATTATTTTTTTGTGTTTTCAACTCTCATAATTTCATTATACTTTCATTATTTAACACAGTCATATTTCTTTCAGAATTTTTATTTAATCGCTTATTGCTAACATAATTAATCTAAATGTTTATCAATTAGTCAAGGAACATAAGTTTACTAAGTCTAAAGATATAGAGAGGTGAGATAGCATTTAACAAAATATTTTAAATTAAAAATATACAACAAACCTAACTTGTGCAATACTAAAAAAAAATAAGTTTTTATTTTTTGAATTTTTTAGAATGCAAAAATGCGTAACTAAACGAGAGTGCGTAACGTCACGAGTGCGTAAAGATGCGAGAGGTTACTGTAGTTAAAACAGCGCACCTTATTGTAAATTTAAACTGTTTTGACAAACAGTTTAGAAATCATTTATAATTTAAAAGTGTTTTAATTTTTATTGTATAAACGAAATGTTTTTTGGTTTGTAAAAAATTTTTTACAGAATTTTAGAAGATCTAAACATTAAGCATCTTGTTATGAAATTGATGGTGCACGATAACTCACAAGTCAAATATAATGCTTTGGTAACAGTGCAAAAACTTATGGTACAAAACTGGTAAGTCTTTTTAATTATTAAGGTTTCTTAACTAGCTTTTAAACCTTGCAAAAACCTAAACCTTTTTAATCAGTACCAAGTCCTCTATCAAATCAGTTACTTAAAATATGCATTTAGATGATTCTTTTTTTTGTAATGTTTTTTTATTTTAGCTGTATGTAATAGTACTAATAAATATAACAGAATAAAATATGTGGTAAAATACTTTTTATATATTAGTAGTATTTTACTGTGTACATACATTTGTATGGTTTGCTCATACAAGCTGCTGTAAGCTATATATATCCAAGTAATCTTAAGAATTTTAAAAAAGTCTTTTTTTTACTTAAATTCAACAAAGCGGTTGGTTATTGTAAAATAACATTTTATCAAAGAATTGTTTTTATCTGTTACTAAATCAACAAGTACCAAACTAAATGGGTAATATAATTGTACTCTAGTAACCTAATTTTTATGACTATTGCTACAAATAGTTTACTTATTCTATTTGTAATTTTTTGTAACAAGTGTAACATTGGATTATCTAATGGAATATATTTTCTTGTAGTTTAAACTTGGTATGCTTTTCATAATGTTTTAAGTTTATTATAAGTCAATAAATTGAAATGAATGAACAACATAAACAAAGCTATTTTAAAATACTTTTTAAAAACTTGGGTTTTACATTATTGCTAAAGTTTAACTTTTTTTTAAACAGATGTTTAGATTTAATTTGATATATACATATGTTATGTAGAATATATATATATAAACGTAGCCTTAGAAGCAAATATATATATTTACTTTTAAGGCTACTACTACAACAATAAAATACAGCTTTTATTTTTTGTTACATCAAAATTAATTTAAAGGAGTGTAAAAAGATCTAAAATTATTACGCATTGATTAATAAGTAATATTTGTAAGCATAACATATCTAAATATGTTTCTAAAATAAATACTTTTTGATACTAAAAAATTAGTTTTCTATTACTAATAATATATGAGCTAATTAAACTTAAAATGGTTTTGAACTTTTTTTGTTGTTAATTTCTAATAACTTTTTTCTAAAAATATTTTTTTACATTAATATTACCAGTCATTCTTGCTGTTCACACTTACTTAGCAGTCTGTACCATAACTAGTATGCATAAAAGCTATTTTCTTATGCAAATAATATAAATGAATATTTAGTAAAAGAAAGTTTGTTTTCTACTCTGTATTTGACCAAACTAAATTCTTTAACTTGTCATCTTTTTTGATAATTATTAGATAATTATCGAATTTTTTTACACTGCCCAAAGCATTATTTAATATAATTTAGTCTTTACTAAATTTTATGTTAAGATAACTGTAGAACATCATACATTTAAAATTTTTAGTAAAAAAAAACATACGATCAATATTTTTAAACTAATTATTATTCTAAACTTAAAAATCAAGCGATTTAGCCAATGATTTTGTGGAACCCTAAGGTACTTAAATAGAGTAAATTTAGTTTATATAAATAATGTTTTTAACATAAAAATTATAATTAATTCAAAGTTTGTTTAATCTTTTTATTAAATTATAATTTATTAAACTAGAGTTTAGTTTTTAAATATTAAATAATGTACTTTGCAGGGAATACTTAGGAAAACAGCTTAAAGAAGCAGAAATTTTCTAAAAATAAAACATCTAATATAAGTTACATTTTTTATAGTTTTGATGAAAACTTAGCAATTTCTTATACAATATTCTGATGTTATTTTTGTATGTACGTGAGTATGATCCAGTGATGTTTTAATTTTATCAAATTAAGTTATACTTGAATGTAAAAAATATTTTTATGTATCATAAATTATCTATAATACGTGATAAGGTTACTAAAAAATATTACTTTTACCGTTCAAACATTTCAACTTGTTTTATTATCATTATCTAATGTGTGCAATAAACTTTATAAATTAATTCTTATTATCAAACTTTACAAGATTTTTTAAACTTATTTTAACAGAAAACTATAATACTTTGTTATGATATTCATGTGATTGAGTGTAGGCACCTTCTTGAGTGTTTTTTTTTTCCTTGTTGTTGCCTGCTACAGTTTTTCCTTTAAATGTAAATATGTATTAACGTAAGGCCTGCACACACTCAAACTAATATAAAGTTTTTGAAAAACTCTGACTAATTAAAAAAAAAAGAAGTTTTTGTATAATAAGAAAATAATTTTGAGAAACTCATGCTACCTTTTTTAGAACTTAAATAGAGGTTTTAATGATTTGTTGATTTTTGGTTTAATTAACTTTTAAATATAGTTTTTAAGTTTGTAGTTAAGATTTAAAACATCAGTAAATCTTGCAGCTATATCTACTATAAAACAGCGTTTAAATTTTTGATTATATAGCTAGAGTAAAAATTTATGATTAAAAAAGTTTGGTATAAAAATATTTTGAATAAACATGTTATAAAACATTTTACAAACTGTATCTTTTTATATACTGAAGTTACAAGGTTTGATCACACCAATTCGATTATCGGACCACAAGCTTTCGGTTGACTGAGCTTGTCTCACGGCATATGAAAGTCCAGGCTTCGGTTCTGTAGACATTCGCCAATGTTTTTGTTTTTTTATATACTGTTTAAAGATTTTTAATATATAGCTCTAATGACATATATGAAATATTACTGTATGTATACGTTTATAATATACAATGAACTTGACTGCACGATCAACAGCATCCGCGACAACCTACGACCGTATGTAATATGGTAATGCTACAACTTTATCGCAGTTAGCTATCTAAGTAAAAGATTGAAGCTTAAAATTAAAGATCCAAAAGAAAGATAAAATATTTTGCTTTGGATCCACGATTATTCAAATTCCGACATTTCCAGTTTTAATGATTCTGAATTAATGTTCATAGCTCTTTGAATAAATGTTTTATCATTATAATGCATTTAATTACAATATATTTTAAAGTTTTTATTTCCTAACAATAAAAACTATTTTTAGTAAATTAGCTAAGATCAGTTTTGAAACCTACTAAAATATATCAACTATTTATTTTCATTTTTTATTTAGAAACATAACATACTTTTTTAACCACCACAGTTTTATTAGAGTTTTTTTCAAATAATGATTACTTCTGAGACGTAGTTCCTTTTAATTTTGTGAATTTAAATTGTTCTGTGAAAGTATATATTACCTAAAGTTCTTTTTTAGCAAGAATATAAAACTATTTTTCAATTAGTGTTCACTGAATTTCTTCAGATAGCTAGCTTTCTAATTAAACTTTGTTTTTAGAATATTTTATCAAAAATTCAACATAGTTTTCAAAATGTGAAGTGCATTTTCAAAATAGACGTATATGTTGTTATGACTAGTGGTCTACCGAATCCAAGATTCGAATTTGGCCTTCTTGGATTCGGATCAGGCCGAATCATAATTTAAAAATGAGACTCAGATTTGGGCTGATCCGAAATTTTGTATCCGATAGACTACTTTAAACTTTTTGAATTGTACTCAACTGTTTGTCAAAAGTTAAATGAAATGTAAACTAATTGGGATCGATCATTTCTAACCCGATCACTTCTTACACGACCATTTCTAACCCATTCTATTTTTTAATCTGGATTTCATGCAAAAACAAACTAGTCTTAATAAAGTTATTAAGACATTTGTTAACATTTACTTTCAGTTTCTTTAAAACATTATGATTTTAATGTGTTACGTAAAAACATTGTTAGCATAAATTTAAATATTAGTATTAACATAAGTTTAATTTATTTTTATTACCTCATTTTTTGATATTTCATCCTACACAAAATTTCAATTTTTATTTTTTTGTTCTTTCAATCTATTTTAACAGACGTTTTTTGTTAATCATAAACAATTCACTTAATCGTGTACTTTACAATATTTTGAACTATTCTTTGTAGGATTTTAAAGTAAGTAATTATAACTATATTTAAGTTGCATCTTATAATAATTCACGTAAATAAATTAGTTTTAACACAAACAAATTTTAAAAAATAAACCTTTACAGTTGTAATACTCAGGTACAAAAAACTTTGTATTACGGTTTAAAAACTACATTGTAAGTCTGTTGCAAATGTTGTACCATTGCTGACTAATGTATTAAGGTTATATAGTAGGTTAGTTTTAAGTTTAATTTTAATAACTTTTACAAGTTTTTATACAATTTGAATAGGCCTATTAAGATAATGGAATTCAAACAAACACTAGAAGAATTAAATACTTTTGTTATATTTAGTTAAAAAGCATGATTTTTAGGTATAAACAGATATGAACATTAAACAGATATTAAAACAGTTATGTCATTTAATAAACCGCAAAAGTATGCTACGTCGATTGACCGTCTTTATTTCACATCATTAAAAATTCCTACCTTGTCCTAGAGCAAAAAAATGTATTAATAATTAAGCAGACATGTTTATGTGTATAACAAGTCCGAGGTTAATCAAATCTCGCCCAGGTAATCTTCTTTAAAACCTTCACTTAAATCTTTACAATATACAAAATGTTTTATCTAACGACTTGAATTACTTTAGTTGACAAAAATTTATTTAAAATTTACTTTATTATGAACAATTGAAATAACGTAAGTAAAAACGAAATAAGTACTGAAAAAGCATTTTGAAATGGAGCAATAAATTAATTAAAGTTAAATTAAGTATAACTAGGAGCAGAAATTTATAAAAAATCTCCATCAAGTTGTTTGTTTCCTTTAATCAACTATTTTTTCAGACGATTATTACACGCAACATATTTACTTTTTATTCATTACAGTAAAGCCAGCTTAAAGTCTATTGACCTTATTCTTGATGTTTTTTTGCACCTCTAAATTTCTATAAGTGGCATGAGTTTTTTCTTCATTATAAACTTATATTAAAGTTTTACAACACAAACAAGTTTTATTATAGTTTTTAAGTTATATAAAGTAATCAAATAACTTATATTTCATATTTAATTATCGCTAATAATCTTAAAGTTTTTGTGTTTTTCTAAACCTGTGAAACAATAACTTTTAAAAAATATCAAGAAATTTTTAAAGTAGTTTCTACTATTAATCGTGAGAAACTGTTTTTGCAATTTTAAATTTTCATGATAAATGTAAATTTATTTTGCTCTATTTCTATACATCATATTTTGAAAGAAAAAAAAAAGCAAAATAATAAGCTTTCGATACTTACTTTTATATTTAAGTTTTTTGTATAATATAATTTACCATTGGCTAAACGAAAAAAAAAAAGTTTTACTAAATGACAGGTTCTAAATATTAAAAAAGGTCTACCTCTACTTTTGACTTATTAAACAGTATACACTTTCGTTTTAAGAACTTAATATTAAATAATGATAATTTTAAATAAAACCACCACACTAATTAAGATTGATAAATTTTATTAACTGTATTATTTTTAGTTTCATATATTTAAAAACATATTATACAGTAATCTTCCTTTATTCTACCAACATATGTTTCTGTGTGTCAACGAATCAACACACTTCAACTGGGTTCTGTAAAAAAATAATTACTGTAATGAGAGAATAGAAGCATAGAATAAAGTAGGTGTATACATGTTTTCATTAAAATAAGATATTTTCTACAGATAATAGTTATTAATAGGTAAAATACTTAATATTAAATCCGACTGTTATAAAAATATATAATATTTGTGATTATTAAGTCTAAAATAAGCAAAGTAAGCTAAATTACACAACAAAACAACAAATTATAATATAAACAAACAACTCACGTTAATGGGAAAGATAACTGATTTAAAATTTATTGTCGTTAACTAATGAAAAATACATTCATTGCAACTAATAATTACGTCACAATGTAAACGAGGTTATTTAAACTATTTAATTTGTATTGCACAGAACATTAATTTAGTTTTTATGTAATCTATTTTGAACAAAAATAAAACATTAACCATTAGATAGTGAATCAATAAAATTTAATAAAACTTAACGACGGTGAAGGCAATAAAAGTCACAGAAATTCGATGTAACATGTATATTATATATTGAATGTTTGTAATGATTGAATCAAAGTTAAATAGAATTAGGAAGCAGATTTAGTTCAAATGTAAAAATCCAAAATGAAAAAATTAAACTTAAAAAAAAAAAAAAAAAAAAAAAAATTGTTATTGGGCTTACAATGTACTGACCGATAATTAATTTACAGCGACATACATAAAATCACAATGAACTAAATTAAATATATATTGTATTTTATAATTAATAAAATAATTAATTGGTAAAGTAGGAGTCGGCTGTTTAATTTAAATATCCCATACAGATATTTTAAATATTTAATAAGTAAGTTGTGTTATATATGAAAGTTAAAATGTAAAACAACAAGGTAGTCATATGCTAATTATAAACCTGCAGTAAAAAACCTACTAGCTCTCTTGGGCGTAGTAGGTAAAAAAGCACGGTTTATCTGTGATTTGAATACAGGCTTTCAATTAAACTTGGAACTTAACATATAAAGGTGTGAAGAATTATAGTCGGAGGGTAAAGTGAATATATGAAACATCGGAGAATAGAAAGTGACTTGTGTGAAATAGATATAAATAATAAATAAATAAAACTAGATGTTACTTAGGATATATAATTATATTAATATATGTTAGGTGAATGTGTGTGTGTATGTGGAAGGTGAATGAAAAGTATGAAAGGTGAGAAGGCGCCAAGGTGTTATTTGAAGAAAAACCGTCGGTTGTGTGCACAGTTGTTTAAAATATCACGTCTTTTATTTAGTAATTGTTTACTATCTTCTGCTAAAATTGCCATTCGTTCAAGGTTGCATATTTGGCAGATCTTGCTTGCGCTACTGATGTTATTGTTGGCGTGGTGGAGGATGCTCCATTCAATTTCTGGTTTGGTTCCATACTTATCAAAATACTGCCAAACGAAATCTGACAATCTTGTACTATTCTTTTTATTTACATGCTTAAAAGTATACTTATGCCCAGTGTACCTATCTTTAAAGTGACCTCCTGTCGAACCAATATACACTTTATCCTTATTATTATCATTAACATTATTATTGCTTTTGTTATTATCTTCATTAAGCTTATATTAAAACGCACCTTATACACAACATTTTTAATTAAGCAGTTACCATGTAACGGACAGTTTATTTTATTCGACTTACGACAGTTACAATTTTTACCTAAATTGTTCTTGAATTTAAAACCACATTTAATTACTTAATTGATATAAGTATTACAGATATTCGTATTTTTCTGGTTACTACAGTTACATTTTTATTGTAATTATTATTATTATTATCGTAATTATTATTATCATAATTATTAATATTACTAATATTGTTACTATTATTGGTTATGTCGTTATTATTAATACTATTATCATTGTTATTATTAATATGGTTACTACTATTACTCTTATTACCACTATCATTATTTGTATTATTATTATTATTATTATCATCATTATGATTAATATTATTATTATTATTATTATTATTAATATTACTATTAGAACATGAATCCTTATGTACAATTGAGTTTATATTTTTAGTTAGGTTTTTACTGATACTTCTAGTTATAGGCCTATTATAATTGTTTTTATTAGTTAGATTAATGTTATCATTATTGTTTATATTAATTGTGTGTTGATTCGTTGACACACAGAAACATATGTTGGTAGAATAAAGGAAGATTACTGTATAATTTGTTTTTATTTATATTCCAGTGAAGTTACTTCACTAGGATCTTTTGTTAGCAAACAATAAAAACTATATTTTTAACAGTTAGTTTCATATATACTGATATTAATATTCTTAAAAAGTTGCATTTTATATAAACTCGCCCTAAATTTGAATGCAACTTGCCAATCTGGTCTCCATACTTGACAAATATATATCAACCATATAAAATCCTTTCAAAGAAAAAGTACAGAGTAGTCTTTAACGGCTGCAATACTCATTATATTTCTTACATTGACGACTATCAGAACTTAATATTTAATCTTTAAAATTCAAAAGACTTATAGTTTTTCTAATGCATTTTAAAACTAATTGTCTAAAATTAATTTATAATCCATTTTTAAACCTTAAAAAAAATTAATTACCAGAAAAATAAATCAAAAAATTGAACATATTTGATTTAAACTTACTTGATTCAGATGAAATACTTTATACTAGAAACTATCAGTAATTTAACAAGTTTTTAAACTTATAAACCATTGATTTAATAAGTAGAATTAGGTTCATTCTATAGTTTGATTTTATTAGCAGCGCCTTTCTTCTCTAAATAAAAAACCGTTTTTTAATATTTTCGATAGATGTTTATTTGACCTGTATTCTTAATGTGCTTTGGACTTTAAATTTTAAATTTAGTGGTTAGTCATGCACTTGAATTTTTGATTTTTTTTACAGTTGTCTGTACCTTAATTCCAATAATGTTTATTTTAATTGTATCGATTATGCTTTGGCAAAGCGACAAAAATAATTGATAAAGTGTAATGAAACGGTCAAACAAATGGTCGCACAAATCTACAGAACCTAAATCTAAAAGTCAGGATGTGTATATCCGGTTGATGTTTGAACAATAATAATTTTTATTCATGAACTTTTGTGGTTTGTTTAAATTCTGACATTCTAGTATGTTCTATATGAATTTTTAAAAAGTAACCATGAACCTTATTTGAATGAAGAAGTGCGTGATTCAGACTACTTTGCTGATTACTGCACTAAAATCATTGAAATAATTTACTAAATCGTTTTAATATGTGTTGCTGAATTTTTAAGAGAAGTTTTTTTATTGAAAAGAAATCGGAAGTTAATTCTAACTTGAAAGATTGTGCAGCTGTGTTTGGCTTTATTGGAACTCACTGATCGATGAAAGAACTGATGTTACACTTGCTTATTAGGGAGTTAAATCCACATTTGTTAATAACCTTCTCTTTCAAATCATAAATAATTCAATTAATATTATACGAAAGTGTTGATTTTTTTTGTTGTTAATCTATAAATATTTGATAAAACTGTAGTTTTTGATTTAAGATATATAAATTTTCGTCTCTTTGTTAAGTGTCATTCAGTTTAAGTGGCCCAGATTTTGATGCCTGGGTCTAGCGTACGATAACAAACTTCCAATAGCAAAAAATATCAAAACCTAAATTTTAACAAAAGCTATAAGAAAATTAAGTTTTATTTTAAACAAAACGAACTAAATTTCATTTTAAACACAACTTTGTTGAGATTATTTTGTTTTTAAAGCAAACCCTTATTTATGAACAATAATAAACAAACATAATAATACAGATCGGGTTAATAAATATCGGATTAGATCGGGTTAGAAACGATCGGGTTAGAAATGATCGGGTTAGAAATGATCGGGTTAGATATGATCGAGTTAGAAATGATTGGGTTAAATAGGGTTAGAAGTGATCGGGTTAGAAATGATCGGGTTATAAGTGATCGGGTTAGAAGTAATCGAGTTAGAAATGATCGGGTTAGAAGTGATCGGGTTAGAAATGATCGGTTTAGAAGTGATCGGGTTAGAAATGATCGGGTTAGAAATGATCGGGTTAGAAGTGATCCAGTTAGAAGTAATCGGGTTAGAAATGATCGGGTTAGAAGTTATCAGGTTAGAAATGATCGGGTTAGAAATGATAGTAAACCAAACTAATTAGTGATTTCACGCTTGTGTTTATAAAACAGTGCTTACAAAAGTCTTCTCAACTTTTATTTAGAGTTTTGCACACAGTATAAAAGCTATTATAATTAAATTTTGTTAGACTCTTAAATAAATTAAGTACATATTTAAGGCGTTTATCTCAGCTTTTTGGATAACCGCAGTCAATCTAGCTTTTTAAATTGATAAAATTAGTTTCAAAAACGCTTGTTATACAACTTTAAACTTTCAAAGTTTAGTAAAAAGTTATAACATAATAGTTTGTAAATAAGAAGGCCGAGAAAAAAATTTATTACAAATAAAATAACTTGAAAAAAGTACTTTTTTTGTCATCTGTATATTCAAAGTTTTTATTGGCCTAAGTTAAGACAAATTTAATCTGAACAAAAAAAAATTCATAGTCCAACATTTCAAAGTAAATTAAAGTTTGCAAAACGTATTTTTTTGAATCAATAAATATTCAATTAGCACTAAACAGGGGTGTGATTTTTTGAGTGGGTTGCACAATTTTTTGTTCAATAAAAAAGTACTTTTTGTAGCAGTTTTTGATAAAACACTCTAGATAGTTACAAAACTATCTACTACATAACTTCCTTAGGAATATAAACTTTAAACAATTTAGAAGTACAAAAAAACAGAAGGCAAAATCTTAATAAATTATTCAGTATTTTGATTTTAAGTATAATAATTTAAATATACACTTTAATCATGTTATGAATTAATAAGTTAAAATTTTGTCTTTTATTGTGAAGCTAACATGAACAACGAAGTCTTTATCAAAACTAGCTATTAATTAGTCTTAATATAAAAAAAAATAATAATTTACTAAGTCAAACAGTTTCATGTAAAATAATTTACTAAGAAATAAAACTTAGATTTCAAAAAACTATATTATTAAAAACAAACCATTAGTAGACGTGAACAATTAAATATAAACTTAATGAAAAAAAACTGTATAGCCACGCTTTTTTAATGTTGTAAAAATCAAAACAATATGCAACTTTTCAATGGTTTCACAATTAAAAAAATACCCTTTTATACTATAATTGTTATAATAAATTGTTAAACAAAAAGAAAAGCGCAAAAAATATTTGTACCCAGGACCTGGTGTACGAAGAAACTTTCGGTTATCTAGTTGTACTCCGTGGATACCTTTTTACGTCTTGTTCAGGACAGATTCTTTATATTGTTTATTGACCTACAAAAAAAGACGCTCAAAATATTTTGTACTAAGACCTGGTGCACGAATAACCTTTTGGTTATCAAAATCACACACCACGGGTACCTATTAACGTCTTAACCGGGACAAAATTTAAGTGTATAATCATTGAAAATTATTTATTTAAAACACTCATTAGCTAACTTTCAATAAAAAGTTTTCTTTTCCAAATGTGCTGCGTTCGTAATTATGATTTTTTTTTTTTTTAATTTTTACAAAAGAGCTTTTAAAACTACTCTTTTTTAACGTTGTTATATAAAAAAAACAAACTAAGTTTTACTTGATATTATAGAGTTAACTTAAAGAATTGAACTTTTAGTAAACTATCAAAATTACATAAACATTTGCTTTTTCATTATGTTTATTTCAGTTTTTTCATATTTTGACAGAAAATCAGCCAAAACACTCCCCTGTAACTACTTGCTTTTACTAGATACGTGTTAAACAAATAGCATAGCACCATCGACGCAGTTTTAGAGAGAAAACACGATTATAATTCTTTTAGAAGTAATCATTGAGAAAACATAAATTACTTTAGGAGATTTTGTTTAAAACTTAGTCAAGACACAGGGTTTTTGTCGATATTATTTAATATCACCTACAAATAGTGAAAAGGCAAAAAAGAATAAATCATTTTAGAAATTGAAACTGTTAAATGCTATCTATTAATTAAAAAAACTACATCTTATAAAACTATAACTCTAGCTAAACGTAGCGCCATCTTAAACTAAATAAACAAATTTGTACTTCTAAAGCAGTTGTTCTTAACCTTTTTTGTCATATTTTACCCCTTCTTGGAAGGCTTTTACTTAATTTACCCCCAATATACAAAAGATTGTTTTATTTTCAATAAAAAAATAGATTTTTCAAACTTTTTTATTTAACTTAGAAATGCTAACAGATAAATACTAACTTATAATTTAAAAAGACAACTAATAAACATTAATTTACATAACTTGTAATAAAGAAAGTTCACCCACTAAAATAACGAAATTTACCACAGGTTAAGAATTGCTGCTCTAAATTATTAGACAAAAGTATGTTGGATCTAAAGGCGATTTTTCTAGTTTAGATAGAAAAGTAGACGGTTTAGTAATATAGTATAATCTGTTCTCAATATAATAATTCTTATTATTTAGTTGCTTTAGATACAAATTCGTTAGTACCAAAAATATGTAATACATACAATTATTTTTCTTTAACACAAAAGTTTATTCTAGTAGTTGAATTTTAGAAAGAGTTGGGTTCCTATTACGAATGGAAGTTTAAAAATAATCCATATTGGGTATACGACCTAACTTGAATTCTACAACATAATTTTATAATTTCATTACATTTAAATAAACCAAAACATGCTTACCATCCCATATGTATAATAAAAAAATAAAAAAAGTATGTTTTTAAAAAGAATATTTTTAACTCAAGAAAAAAAAGTTATTGCTAAAGTTTAGTATTTTCAGAAAAGCAGGATGGCTGTTTTATACTTGAATTGGTAATTTAAGTAAAAATAACTCAAATTAGATACTTAAAAAATATCTTGAGTTTTCATAGTTTTTACAACTATAAAAGAATAGAACTTAGATAATATGAGATAAACTGTAATACACTATAGCTATTTTTTACTTAAGTGTTTATTTACTATAAAACGTATTTAAAGTAGCATTAAAGTATCTTTAGTATTTTCAAATTATGTAAATAAAAGCTTTAAAAAAATTATGTAACCAAATTTTTAATCTTGAATTAAAAATTCTACTTAATAAATATAATAAAACTATAAAAAATCGGAAGAAAGTCAGAAATTCTAGGAATCTTTTTTAATTTTTTAGATTGCCAATTCTTAAGATAAATTTACATGACATAAAAATTTCACAGTCTAATTTCACAATCTAATACTAAAATTTGAAATGTTGTCATCAGTTTATGGTAAAGATGTAAGAAGGATAATTTTGAAATGTTGGTATACATAATTAATCTAAAATTATAAAATTTACAATGTATAGGAATATGCATATATATAAGTATTTTTTACGAAAAAAAAATTAAAACTTCCTCTTTATAACAATAAGTGTTTTGTAAAAAATCAAGCAAATTACATCATATAATATAAATTTCTTCTTTAGTATTAAGATCATAAACAAGAAACTTTTAGATATAGTACTACAACTCATGACTTACATTTTTTTTATTGGACTGTTCTTGTTAAAAATCCAACCTCATTTTTTACAAATTTATCGTAGTTAGACATGGTGGTCATTTATCCTGGAATAACCTGGAATTAAAAAATTTAGGCAAGAATAACCTGGAATTTGATACTCAAAGAAAGAAAGCAGAATAAATTTTAACTTGCATATATTTGGTTATTTTGTTGTTGACTTGACACAATTTATATTCAAAACAATGAAACAACAAGTAAAAGCAGTTGTTTCATTACACCTTAGTGCTCACAGTAACAGTACTACTAGTATCAGCTTAATAAAACTGAACAACAAAAGTTTATTAAATTTATATAGTTTGTGTATGTCTTAGACTTTTTTAGAAAGAAAACTGCAATTAAAATGGCTTCTTTTACCAGTAGAGGATTGACAAGAATGTTTTCCACACATTTAAAACAAAGGTTTGTTGTGTAGTTCTTTGCACTTATACTATATTGATTAACTGATTACACAATCTATTTAATTTTAACATAAGGTTTGATCATCACACCACAAGCCTACAATAGACTGAGACTGGTTTTGTCCTTATTAGGACTCCTCAGTCTTGTTGGTATTGATCAGTTCGGTCCAAAGGCTTGTGGTCTGATTATTGAATTGATATGATCAAAGCTTATGTTTAACTTGAGATTGTCTCATGGCATCCAAAAGTTTAGGCTCCGGCACTCTATACTTATGCCAATGTTTTTGTAGATCATAATCTATATATATATATATTACTTACTGTTTGTTATAAACAAAACAATGTTTTATTCTTATATTGTGATATAAGAGATCATTAGTTGTTAATCTTAAAACTTAATCATTATTACTTTTTTTAATATTTTTTTATAACAATGAGGTTATTTAAACATGGAAGTGAGCAAGTTAATAAAATAGTTTTGATTAAAAATAATATATCAGGAGTTGCCACACACTCAGGTATTTGAAAATCTCCGGATAACTCCGGGGATTTCGAGATTGTTTATTATTAACTCAGGCTCATTCAGGATAGTTTTTTTTTAACTCCGGATAGTTTTACGGTTTCTAAAAATCTTAGGTCTTTTTTTCTAGTTTTTGATATAGATTTAACTGATTTAGTTTTACTATTGTGTTGATTTGTAACAGTTTGTTGAAGAACTTGATATTTATTGATTTTCAAAAGTTTTTATCTTTCAAGGATTTAAAAAACCTCAGAATGAGTTGGATCAGTTATTTTTCATTCAGGATAGTTTTTTAACTCATAAAGTTACAGTCATGATTTTTGAAATACTCACTTCAACTCAGGCCAGTTTAGTTGTTTAATTAATTCAGGATAAATTTATGATTGCTAAACATAACAGGTCAGTGTTTTTATAGTTCCAATTATATTTAGTTACTTAAGTTTTAGTGTTTTAATATTTTTTAAACAGTTTTGGTAAAGACAGGGTTGCTACTCATTGAGTCAAAAAAGCTTTCCTGAGTGGCTAAAACCTTTTCTAAGTCCTTATTTTTTTAAATCCTTGTACAGGGTTGCCCTACACTCAATATTTTGAAATTTTTGAAAACCTTGGCTGACTTAAGATAGTTTTTTGTTATTAAAATCTCAAGATAGTTTTAAGGTTTTAAAAAATCACTGATTTTTAACTAAACTTTTGAAATTTAGTTCCAACATTTTGTTCTTGTATAACCAACTTTGTGGAAGAACTTGTTTTTTTGTTTATAAAAAATAAGAATAAAAACTTTTAAAGAGTAAAAAAAATGACTCAGATCAGTTTTTTACTAAATGAGTTGCAACTCTGCTTTTATAAAAATATTAAATAAGTTTATGGAAAGTTTTAATAAAATTTTAAAATCACTTAAAATCTAGTTTTAACAAAATTTTAATTATAAAATTTCAAAATATTGAAACTAGAACAACTAGACTAGTTCAAACAAACTCTTTTAGTTCTTTTTATTTGATGACTTATAAAACATTGACTTACAAATAGTCAGGTAGAAAAAAAACTGTTTAAACAGTATTTTTAGAAATATTTTTTCTTGAATTGTTTAAATCAGGGGTTGTCAGGTTCTATTATAAAAAAGTTCTTCTCAGGTTTGTGTGATATCTTATCTTGTTTTAGTATAAATATTTTGATCTGGCTAAATTAAAAAATTCAGCCAGATACATATATTTAATCTAAATTGAGGTCAGACTGGAACCAGATAAGATCTTATTTTTAAACTGAGATCCAGCAAAAACCACATTTAAATATTTTTCAAGCAAAATCTGGTTGGATATAGCCACAATATAAAATGGTAAGCTATTACCAGATCCGGCTGTCCACATATTTATATGTTATATAAAGTAGTTTTTACCACAGGCAATTGTCTTCTTTAGCAAGAAATGTTCAATACAGTAGTGTTCTACCTAAATCCAAGTTACCTATGATGCTAAGCACAATGAGCGATTCAAATATGATCAGTAGAAGTTTTAGCTCTCAAGGTATTTATTTTTTAAATCTTATCTATAAAAATATATTCCAAAATTAGTCCTTAAATTAAATTTTATAATATTAATAGGAAGAATTTCATATATTCATAATTTAAAATCAAATTTTATTAAAGATGCTTTTTAAAGTTTAAAACTTTACTGGACAATTACAAAAGTTTTAGATATTTACAAAGCTATTTTTATGAATTGTGTAGAATATATTTACACTGATGCTGGTACTTAATAAGTAAAACATAGCTTAAGTATATAGTGCAGATAGATGCCTTAGGGAAATTGAAAAAAGTCAAAATGTTGTTTAAAAACTATTCAGACTACTTGGTCACTGAAGCTAGCTATTTTGGGTTGCTGTCAAATTTGCACAAGGGTACAAAATTTCACAAGGGCACAATATTGCACAAGAAATACTTTTGCACAAAGACACTTTTGCACGAGGGGATTAGTAGAAATTTTTACCTGAAACTAAATTAAATAAAAATAAAAATCACATTACAAAATACAACAAAATTTGATTTTTATTTAATTTAGTTTCAGGTAAAAATTTCGACTACAACTCAATTCTATTTTAAACTTTTTCTAAACAGACTTTTATACTTTATGACATAGCTATTTTTATTTACTTTTTACTTTTCAAATCATTGTTTATAACTAAAATTACACTATGAGATTAATGGTTTTTAGCAATATTATTCTGAGGATGCGCTAAACGAAATTAATTACTAGACTTTTATTAGTTTTTATTATTTATTTTTTTTACCATCACCCCTCCTTTGGTCAGTAAATTTTTTTCTTGTTTTTTATTAACTTAACATTTAGTTAATTTTTTTTATATGTAATTTTACTTTCATGGATAAGTATCTTTGTGCATTTTTTACCCGTTCCCAGCTATTTTACCTTAAAAAGTTGTATCCCTGGTTAAATCAGTAGATTTCAAAAAGTGAAAAACCACCTTTTTAATTAAAGTTTGTTTATCTACTTAAAAGTTAAGAAATTTTTTATTATAAAAAAAAAAGTAAATCAGAAAATCTAGTAAGAGTTCAGAAAACTTAAATAAAATTAGAAAGTATTGAAAAATTTAGAAAATAACAAGCGGCTACCCTGATAAGTTAAAGAAACAATAATGTTTTTGTGGTTTTTATGGTTAAATACTTAGTTAGTTTAAAGTTGAACACGTTTTTGAATGAAAATATTTCTTAAAATATTACTTAATTAATTTTATATTTTGTTGTGTATTTTGCTTTAAAGCACATTTTAAAGCATATAAATAATTTTATAAATAACTAATAAAACCCATTAAAATACACTTATTCTTGTGTTGGTTATTCACTTAATAGAACATGTCTACTTTTCTATAATTAAACTAATTTATAAAATTTATTTCAGTTGATGCAGAATTCCTTAGTTTACTTAAAGATGAACTTAATGCAGAGAAAGAACATATGTATGAAATTCCAACATTTAGAGGAGATTGGAGAGTTGACAGACGGGGACCAGATTGCAAACTGACTAAAAAGATTGGTAATGAAAGGTAATTATTTGATTTTTTCTTCAAACTTTTGATTTAAAACTCTGTTATTTTTGTTATTCAAAATTCTTTATATGGTGTGTTAGAAACATGATTGGTGTTACACAGATGTCATTTCTTGACAAGGATTTTTTTTTCCAACTATATTTTCCAATAGTTTTTTTAATGCACAGTGGGATGAAAAAGAAGTTCAAGCGGAAATTTTATTTTTAGCGACTATAAAATCAAAATTTAAAGTTCAATACAACTTATATATAGTTTTTAGTGCTAGGTTTCTTCTTTTCATTTCAAGTATTTCAGAAGTATCTCAGAAGTATTTCAAAAGTTTTTTTTTTCATTTCAAGTACTTCAGAAGTATCATATTTTCCATTTTTGAGTTTAAACATTACAAATTATTTATTCTCTTTTTTTCAAAAAAAAAAATGGTATGTAATCATTATAAAAAGAACAGAAATACTTACAAGGCTGACACAAATTCTGGAGTTTAAGAAATAAAAAAAATATTACTAAAATACCTAGAAAAATCTGGAATTTTAAACAATGTTTATGCGTAAAATAATAATATTATGTTTGACACAAAAAATTTATTATATAGGTAAATGTTTTTGCAATCCATAAACTTTGTATTCAAAACACATTTAAAGTAGCTTTACAGTATCTTTTTAATGCTTTTATACTTTTATGACAGTTTTTACCTTAAACTAAATTTAATAACTAAGATAACTAAAAAACTTTTACTTTTCAAAACCTGGAAGAAATTTTTCAAAAACCTTTGGCAAGCCTGTACTTACATTTTACTATTTTTGTTTTGTATACATTGAAAAATATAATACAATATTTAAAAACTTGAAGTCAATTTTATTATTTGAAAAAACTTAATTTTTATACAAAATAAAAAAGATAAATTTTTAGTTAGTTTTTGAATTTCATAGACATTTTGCGGTCCATACAAAAATTTTAAATTTTATAAAAACTGGATTGTAGTTAAGTCTATACTTGAGCTTTTATATAATAAAGAGACAATGTTAGTTTTTGTAAAATAAAGTATTGGAGAAAACAGGCAAAAAAGAAGCATGCAGAACTAATAGTCATAATTATAAGCCCAAAATCGGCTATGCCTCTTGTGCTCAAAAAGTTTTATTATGTATGATATACACAACTAAAAAAAACAAATACAAACATAGTGAAAATAGAATTAATAATTATGTTCAGTTATTTTATCTTAAAAGACTACCAGGGTTACCATGTATAAGGCTAAGTCAGTTTTTTTAGGTCAGAATATCAGAATTTGTCAGTTCTAATTCACAAAATTCCTTAATTTTCAAAGCCTTAAAATTGTAAAATTAAACAAAAAAATCCTTTATAAAGTCGACTAAAATTGCAGAATTTTCCTAGAATCATCTTAAACTATTACTCTATTTGAACAAGTAGTTGTTGTATGTAATCTTTTAGTATTGATGATCTGTTGCAAGGACACATCCATAGTAAAGCTTTGATATATACACATAAGTCTATTTTGCAAAATTTTAGAATCAGACTGTTTTTTGTTTAAGTAAGTTGTTAAGGTCTTGATAATTAAGCACCAAGTTTAGTATTTTGTGTAAAAAGTTTATGTGTATGGTTTGCCTCTTAATATAATTATTTCAGAGTTATTTAAATTTTAAAAATAAGTAAAAGAAGATTATTTTAATTTTAATTTAAAGGTTTCATAACAAATAATAGGAAGAAGTATTTTATAAAACAAATGCATAGTTGACTTTGTTATAATTATTATTAAGCTTGTAAAATAAGTAAGAGTAAAAAAGTATATTAATTTATTTTTTGAATGAAAGGTTTTATTTTAAATGGTATGAGAAAGTATTTCATTTATATCACAGAACATGGTTAAGTTTACTTATTTGTAATATTTGTAGTAGTACTTGGGTTTTTAAAATAAATTGTTCAAAATTTCAAAAACCAAGGTTTAATTTGAAGAGTGATAATTGCAAATGTTTAAATTTTAATAAATTTTTTAGTATTGCAGATTTATTTATAATTTAATTTGAGTATTTCAAATAAAAATTCCTTGCCAGTTGCTCACTTCACATTTGTGACACTTAGAGGTTATTCCAAAGAGGAAAGCAGTGAGAAAAAAGTATACATTGTTCAGTCCAAATTTAATTTTAATAAAGTTTATTTACTTAATTTGACATTCCAATAATTTTTATTACAGTTATCTTTCGCTGTAGTAAACATTCTGAACACCGCAGCTATTATTAGCAAGTTTGTACCTAAGAATAACTAGAGTTAGTTAAATAGAAACTTGGCAGAAAGTTTTTATTTTGGTTCAAAAATGTGTTGAGTAAGCAGTGCGTACTAAAATGTGTACTTGTCAAAGTATATGTATTCAAAGCACATACTTATCAAAATATGCGTACTAAGAATGTGCATTTAAGTGGAAATTCGTATTTAAAACACGTATCTGTTTTGCCATATAATTAAGCATGTTTTCAAAGATTAAAATTCCATTGTAAGCTCAATTAAAAATAGTAAAATATTTTCTTTTTCTACAAGAAAATATTGTAGCTGCAGTAAACTTATAAAACAGTTTTTAAAATGTCACATGTAACACAGTCTATAAAATTATATTTTTAACAAAAGTTAATGTTAAGAATAATCTAGTATACTTGAAAAGATGGTAATTTTTGTTGCTACCGAAACCTGGTAGTAATTAATTAATATAATTTGCTCATTATTATTTAAAAAGTGTTAAAAAACAGGCTAGAAAATTACTTGATGGTATGTATGTTTTCCGCTTTTTATACACTCAATACCACATTATTTTAGATTAGTTATTTTATTAAAAATTGACCTATAGCCGTAATCGTGTACCTTATCATAAAAAACATTGCAGTATTGAAGTTACGTTCAATGTGAATCAATCAGTTCCGCCATTGATATCTGAAGATGCAAATGAAACTGTGAGTTGTTAAAAAATGCTTTATAAATATGAATATTTTTTAATTCGATGCGTTTTTAAGTAGTGACAACAAGTACTGTACAACAAAGCTATTATATTTTTCTACTGCGCTAAGTAAATATTTAAATTTGAAACAGTAGTTAGCCTCATTTTTGAAAACTAATCAGTAAGTTTATTAAAAGAAAATCTTGTATTTAAGTTATAAAACTTTAGTTTTATTAACTTAAGTTATTTTAAAATGTTTTATTACACTGCTTTTCATAGTAATATATTTGTTAACTAATGTTTCTTAAGTTAATTCTAACGAAAATTTAAGATGTTTTATTTGCCACTTTGTTAAACATGTTTTTCTTTTCTTTTCAATGCTAAACTTGTTTGTTCGTATATTACATTTGCTAATTATCAATCTTTAGAGTATAATTTTTTGTTTCAAAATATATAATAAACGGATATTTTAAATATGTTTAGTGAGACATTCTTTATTAACAACAATTTTTGAAATGCTTGATTTACTACATACAAAGTATCCTTTTTATTTTAGTACAGTAGCCTCTCGTATCTTTACGCACTCTAACGTTACGCACTATCGTTTAGTTACGCATTTTAGATTTCCAGAAAATTCAAAAAATAAAAGTTTTAATTTTTTTTAATATTGCACAAATTAGGTTTATTGTATATTTTTAATTTAAAATATTTTTTTAAATGCTAACTCAACTCTTTATATCTTTAGACTTTGTAAACTATATTCCTTTACTAATTGATAAACATTTAGTTATACCTCAGTATATCAGAAATTTAGTTAACAATAAATTCGGAAAGAAATATGACTGAAAAATAATGAAAGTATAATTAAATAATGAGAATTTAAAACTCAAATAAATAATACAGCACTCTTGCCCTATATTATATATGGATAAACACATTTTAATAACTGTAAACTAATGCTTAATTATAAATTTAATTTGCCAAGTATATAAGAATAGAATATAAATGTTAAGTATCAAATTAGTCACATATAAATAAAGATGATAAAATCTACTTGTTATTAAAGTTAGTAAAAATTTTCTACTCATATTATTATTTTATATAAATTTAAAAACCTTTTTTTTAATGTATGTATAGTTTTATCTTTTGTTTTTGTATTTATAAATACAGTAAACAAATTGTTAAAAGCGGGAAAGTCCCTAGTCTGCTTTTAACTAGAAGCAATATCAAAAAACAGCCATTATAGTAAGTATATTTGGTACCTCTCGTATCTTTACGCATTTTTTGTGGACACAATGTGCGTAAATAAGCGAGGGGTTACTGTAACACATAAAAATGATTTATTTATATTAATAATAAAGCAGAATATTTATTAAAAGGTTGTATGCAAAGGTAAATCTTATAAGGAGACGGGTTACTTTTGCACGGATTGCACTTTTAAAATTTAAATTATAGCTATTCTAAATAAAATTGCAACATAATTATTATCTTTTCAATTTAAGTTAATTAATCTTACGAAATTTTCAAATTCCACTTTAAAACGTTACTGATACTAAAAAACTCATACAACAAAACTTTAATACGAGTAGAATAATAACTTTCCAATTTTAAATTTCTCAAAAATTAATACACAAACTTATGATCTGTTTTAGATTGTTAAAAAACCTGAAATTTTTAAAAATTTTCGTATGTAAAATAATTAAGTTAGATTAGGTAAAAGAAAGTACTATTTACAACAAAAAGTTTTAATATTATTCGAAGTTTTATTTACTAGAAAACATTTTTAAAGTAGCATTATATTTTCAATAATTTTGTACTATCAAATATATTCCCTACTTTAGTTTTTGTTTTCCACTCAAAATAAGTAAGAAAACTTGTACTTAAAAAACATATGAAAAATCAGAAAACCTGATAAAAAGTTCCAAAAATTCAGCCGCTACCCTGTTAATAACACAATAAATGTAATCTTAATGAAAAATTATGTATTTTATGGGCAGTTTAATGAATTTAGAAACCCAGTAAACTCTCTGTTAAATTAATTTTTCTTCGATATTTTGACTGAAACTTGTGCTTAGTTTCTTATAAAACTTAAACAGGATGAAGTGAGAGCTGAGCCTGATTTCAATGTAGATATTAAAAAAGGCAGTCAAGTTTTAAGTGTTGAGTGTTTCTTTCCTGATGAAGACGAAGAAGGTGAATACAATGATGATGGCTACACTGGTATGATATACTATTTTTTATTGGTAGTAAAAATAATCATAACATCAGGGTTGCCAAAAAATCTGGAAGTTGACAATTTAGGCAAAAAAAACGAACAAAAATCAATAAGTAACCTAGAAAAACTTGGAACTATAAACTACTTTTACATATAAAGTAACATAATTACGATTAGATCCAAAAAATTTATCAATTTTTTATGTATCATTTAACTTTTTTTCATAGAAAACACGTTTAAAGTAATTACTCAGTATCCTTTCAAAGTTGTTATACTATTTAATACAGTTTTTTTTTTACCTTAGATTGAGTTCTATACTAAAAATGAACCAAAAAACTTGATTTTTAAAAATCTGGAAGAAATTTACAAAAATCTTTTGGCAACCCAGTAACATAATAATATTTCTTGAGGCGAAAACTGACATTCAGAAATTTTCAAGCATTTGAACTGATATTTTGCCAATTTTTTCTATAAAAAGTTAGCTTGACGCGTATGAACCTTGGTTGTGGTATAAGTAGAAAATAGCTAAATAAAAAAAAAAACTTAGTTTTTATAGTACTTTTAAACAACATGATATGTTTTGATTTATTGAGAACAATATACAAAGATCTCTACTTCTAGAGAAGAATTAATATAATATTTCTAGGAAGACTTTAATTAGTACATTAAGTTTCGGTCAAAAACCTCGTCAACACTATATTAAACTTTGTATGTACCAGGCACGTAGCTTGGTACGTTTCTATAAATCTGCAAAAACGTAAACAACTATGCAAAAAAAAAAACGCGCTTTTGATTCAATTCTTTAGCTTAAAAAGTCTCTACTTTCTTAGCTTTAAGTATTTTTATACTTAGTTTTACCCTCATTATAGATAATTTTGAAATATAAACACTCTTTAGCATAGGGTTGGGCAACGTTTTTTACACAACGGGCCGGATCCAGAAAAATTTTGTCATTTGCGGGCCGGAGCATCTCGAATTAGCTATTTACCGGATCCGGTATCCGGATCTAACCGAATGATGACTTTTTAGATCCGAACCCGACTAGATACTAATTTTAAATCGAGATCCGGATCCGGTCAGATTCTAGTTTAAATAAAAGTTTTGGATCCGGCAAGAATCTAATTTTATAGATGCAGTTGATCACTTTTTTAAATTCTTTAAATTCACAAAACTTTTTCAAGTCTAACAGCTTAAGATGTAGATTGAGACATGTCACATGTTCAAATAATAACTATAAATATAATAGACATTGTAATTGTCAAGAGTACGTACTACGTATATAAAATATCGTACTTAAAAAATACTTTGCTTGAGGTAATGTGACAAAAAGATATTCAAACTAAGTTAGAACAACACAAAATATTAGGACAAAATGGTGTATCTATTGGTACACATTAAATTATAAAGTCATTTTTTTGAATTTTTTTTTAAGTCAAATTCTTACAGTTTTGTTTTATAAAAATATGATACAAAGTTTTATAATATTGACCCTTTGCGGGCCGGTCATTTTCATTTGCGGGCCGGATCTTATTCAAATTTAAAAAACGGTTGGGGGCTGGTCATTTCCACTCTGCGGGCCGGATCCGGCCCGCGGGCCGTACGTTGCCCACCCCTATTTAGCACTTGTAATGTTTAAAGAATTGAACAAATTACATAAATTTAACTCCGCTCAGATTCTCTTTATCAGAAAACAATGCATTGTAAGAAAATTTTTCTAAAAGCTACATACTTTTCAAATGTGAAAGAATGAGTTAAAAATCATTACATGCGTTGTTAAATCATCACTACGACGTGAGAACAATAAGACAGGTAGAAACAAGTTGAATTCGAGCAGGGACAACTCGAAAAAGCACTACTCGAGTAGGAGCAGTTCAAGCAGGGGAAACTCAGTAGGACCAGAATATTTTTAGTTTGACAGGATTGGCACGGGTCAGGCTGAATCAGGCTAATTCAGTTTTTTTTTAGGTCAAAATATCAGAATTTGTCAGTTCTAATTTATAGAATTCCTTAATTTTTATAGTTTTGAAATAGTAAAAATTAACAAAAAATCCTTTAAAGTCAGAGTAAAATTGCAAAATTTTCCTAGAAATTTACTCACAAAATAATTAAATTCCAAAGCATTCAAATGGTAAAAAAAATAATAAAAAACTCTTAATAAAGTCAGACTAAAATTGCAAAATTTTTCTTGAAACATGTTGAACTATTACCCTATTTGAACAAGTAGTTGTTGTATGTAATCTTTTTAGTATTGATGATCTGTGACAAGGACACTTCCAAAGTTAAGCTTTGATATATACACAAAAGTGTATATATATTATTATATATCTGATATAATATTTAAAAAGTTTTAACGAAGTTAATTAAAAATAAAGTTTTAATACCATTTTTCGTTTTCTTTGCCAGTAATTTACTTCACATTATTGACACTTACAGGTTATTTGCAAAGAGGTAAGCAGTGAGAAAAAGTATACCTATAGTTCAGTGCAAAAATTTTTATAAATAAGTTTATATTGTTTATTTTTACATTCCAATAACTTATTATTACAGTTATTTTTTGCTGAAGTACACATTCTGAACACCGCAGCTATTTATAGAAAGTTTTTAGCTAAGAATAACTAGTCTAAGTAACAAAGAAGCCTGGCAGAAAGTTTTTATTTTGGTTCAAAAATGTGTACTTAGTAAGAAGTGCGTACTAAAATGCATACTTGTCAAAAATTATGTACTCAAAACACGTATCTAAGAGAAAGGTAAAAGTCAGGTTAAATTTATAAAATTTTGCATGGCAACCCTGTTTGAAAAAAATAGTTATAATAACTATTAAGAAAACTTTTTACATTAAGTTTTTTTTATAGTTACTTAAATTTTTTAAGAAAATATAATTTTTGTTATATTGACAAATTGATGTAGTTGTAATGTTAAAAGGTCTTAAACTAATTCAAAATACTAAATTTTAAATTATGTAAAAAATTTTTTTTCGTAGCTCCTAACAAAAAACCACGCGATGCCACTGGTTTGTAGCAACATACAGTTATGTCTAATACATCAAAGTATCATTTATTTTTTAGTTAGAAATGTATACTTTAAAATGTTAACACAACTATAAGTAGTATAAATTATCCCGTAACCCCTATTACAACATTCGTGGTCCCTGTTGTTTTTTGTATTTTGCAGATTTGTAATTTTTTTGAGCTAGCTACGTCCCTGATATGTACTTTTAAACAAGAATTTTTTTTTTGTTTAATAGACATACTAGTATATTTTTATAAACATAAATATTGTTTTTGCCCATAGGAGTCCACATTGTTTTTTACATGTAGATCTTATTTTGTAGAGTCTTATCTTAGCTATCAGACATTTATAATTGCTTTAAATAAAATTAAATGTAATTTTCGAGATGTAAGAGATCTAAGTCTTTTTCTTAAAAAAATTGTCAGTAACTTGTGAAAGGCTACCGACCCTATTTTAGACTGAAGATTGAAGGTTAACTTGTGATCGTATCCACTTGCTTCTAGTAAAGTCGGAGTTTTTTTTGAATATATTTAGACTGCTAGAAGTCTTCTAAATGGTCTCGTTTACTTCAACCGGTGTTTTTTTTTAATATATGCGCGAGTGGTTTGATTTCTTATATACATAAATTGTTCGAGAACTTGGTTTTCTTTATGACTTATAGCAATCCAGTTGTAGCTATAAAGTCACATCTAGAAAGTCTTAGTTGCTGACTAGCCAAAAGCCATCTTTAATATATAAGAATTTATATTTAATTTTAAGGATTCACAAAAATATCGTAAAAGTTTGTTAAAGATCCGGAAGTCCATTTCTTTATTTATCTCTATTTCACATAATTATTTTTTATTCATTTATTTAATAAGTTACATTACTTAAAATTGTTCTTAATGAGTATCAATCAATTTTTCATTATTATGGTTTTTATTCACTCATGATACTCAGACTTGTACTATTTTTGAAGTTGTATTTTAAAATTTCGATCATTTTATTTGGTTTTATTATTCACCATTTTATCTCAAACTCTATTTTCAGCTATTTCTGTTTAGGTTATTAAAGAAACGTCATACTCGTAACCTCTAATTGACCTAGTTTAAGTTTTAGATACTTAAAAAGCTTTTTAGTGACTTAGATTTTGAATGAAAGAGTAGCAATCCCTCTATTGAAGCAATAAAAATTATATTCGTTTAATAATTCTTAATAACAGTTTGTATAAATTAGTATTTTTTCAAGCAGACAATGAAAGCAACTTCTCAATTAGACATCTAACACTTCATGACGGCGAAATTAACGTGTATGATTACGTTATGGAAACTGAAAATCTCGATAAGGTTTGTTGATTTTACTTTTTTTACCATCATGGTATTTATCAGAAAGTTAGTTTGTTTGTTAAAAATTAGATATAATATTTAAAAATCTGAACATATATGTCTTTTTGACTATAAAAGGAATGTTTCCAAAAAATCGGAGGTCTCAACATTTTTAAATTATATAAAAACTGTCTTGTATGGTCACCTCTCGCGAATCTACGCACTCATTTGGTTACGCACACTCATTTAGTTCCGCATTTTAGATTGCTCAAAAATAATATTTTTTATTGATTGTAAATTTATTGTATGTCTTGGAGTTAACAACATGTTAAACTTTTTATATAGATATTTTATGCAAAAACGTTTTTAAATTCCTGTTATTTTTTTCCAAGTTTCTCTAGTTCCAGGTTTTCCAAATTTTTTTACCTAGATTGTCAAATATTAGCTTTTTACAGGATTCCAGGTTTTTTGGCAACAATGAAAAAGAACATTGCAAGAAAATTTGAAGTAATATTAAGAAAAACACAGGAAAAGATAGATTTTTAATAAAATTGAGGTTTTTGTATTTTTAGTTTGTGCTTTCTATAAAGTAATCTCTTGAACTCTATGACTTTGCTCTTTATAATTAAGGTGTCCCTAACCCTCCTATATACCTTTAAGTCAATTTTAATTCCTTACATTGTTTATGGCATAAAGTTTCATTTTAACTTGATAAATCACTTGTTTTCAGCTAATTTGTCCTTGCCCACTTAAGATTAAATTTGCCTTGCATGGTATTTGAGAAAGACCTACTTCATGATAGATGTTTCTTTTTTTCACATGTGTGAACAACTTGAATAAAAACTATTTTATAAACAAAAAAAAGGTCCCAAACTGTGTTTAATCAAATGCTTTATAAAAAAATAGCCAATGTAGTAGGAATAATTGCTACTTCTCGTTTAGTTACTTTTGCTGTAGACACCACGTGCGTAGATTCGCGAGAGGTAACTGTAGTTTATACTTTATGCTTTAATACAAGAGCCAATGTTAATTTTTGTAAAAAAATGTTGGCTTCTAATAGCCTTAATCAAGTTAATAGTTCCACTTCTAAATTCTTTACTAAAGGATGCTTAAATTATTGAAACAATTTTAAGGAGATCTTTAGTTGATTAATATAACCTTATTCAATTAGTTATAATTTAGGTTTAATTAAACAACTGAAGATCTCCTTAAAATTGTTTTAACAAGTGGTACATTCTTTGGTCAGAAAATTCAAAAATGTTATGTTATTCTTATTTATAAGTTAAGAACTTTTATTGTAATCTTAA
Source organism: Thalia democratica (assembly GCF_965202585.1). NCBI lineage: Eukaryota > Metazoa > Chordata > Thaliacea > Salpida > Salpidae > Thalia > Thalia democratica. The sequence continues at coordinate 51,533,835 of NC_139168.1, read as the reverse complement.
AAGTCAAAAGTACACAAGTTATTAGTTAGTTTGTTTAAATTAAAAAAGTTGTTTGAATTCGAGTGCTCCAGTATTTCTTAATAAGTTTTATTAATCTTTATCAATAAAAACTAATATACCGTAATATAAGTTGTTTTGTGATTTAGTATGCAATGGGTTTTTATTAAAAGAAATCTGTACATAGTTTTACTTTTTTTAACGTTCAAAAATACATAATTTAAGTTAATAATTTTCATTTTATATTAAAATTGATAAGATCCTATATTTACTTGACTAAAAATTATTTTTTTTACAGGATTTGTACAGCTACTTTTTAAAATACCTTGGTGCCCGTGGAATAGATAATATTTTTAGCGATGAACTGGTTCAGTATTCTACAGCTGTGGAAAACAACTGCTACATTAGAGCGCTTGAAGGCATTGAGTCTTTCATAAAAAAATAGATATATACGTTTTATTTTTCTTCAAAAGTTAATTAAACTTAAGTTAATTTCTTAAACATATTATTAAAATACCTATTAGGTTTTAAATAAATTATATAAATACTATATAGAACAATACAAACAGTTCTTAATTTTTCAAGATTCAAAAAATTTTCGATAAAATGTTTTTAAACTCGTTAGTTATTATTGTACCAAATTGTTAAAAGTTTCATGGTATTTATTTATATTTGGTATTAACTTCTAGGCTAATTTTTAAATAAACAATTTGCATTAACTTGTTTTTTTGTTTAAGTAAGTAAAGTACTTGTAAGATAGTAATTTTTTTTTCTGTTCATTTTATAGAACCTAGTGTCCCCAAAGGAAGCAATACCGCTCCTTTTTCGAGTAAGTCAGTAAAAAAAATAAATAAAAGACTTAAGTCGGAATATTTGATATTAGCATGTTCTTTATAATAAAGTTTGTCATAACTGAAAACTGCATTTTGCTAATATTATTATTTTTTTAATTTATTTGAAATTCATTTTTTTTTCAGGATCCAATTGAATTTTCCAAATAAATAAAATCTTTCAAGTCTTTGGTAATGTGTTATTGAAAGGGTTTTAATTAAGATTTTGATTTAGAAAAGTCAGTTAATTTTTTAGCTCGATCTGTGGCAAGCCTGAGCTTTGGAAATCCTGAAGTAGATGTCATAAAGAAAGTTTTCTGATATTTGAACTTAAAATATTAGGGTTCTGAATAGTGATCTACCAAATCCAAAAACTTGGATCCAAATCTTATTTTAAGATTATTATTCGGCCGGATCTTATTTTAAACTTGGATCCGTTCCGTCCTGAGTACGATTATTTTGATAATTTGAATCCTAAAGAATTAAGTTGCTTGTAATGTCAATACAAATAATAATTGTTTAAAACCATTTAGTGTACAGTGGAATGGAAAAATTTTTTTTTAACAAAAATGAAAACGATATTATCAATCAAAACTAGTGCGATAAGACAACAAAAAAGATAAAAAAGTTATCCGCTTTATTTTAACAACCAAAATTTAAGCAACTATTTACTTAAAATAAACAAGTAATGATAACAAATAAATAAGATGATAATAATTTTGTCAATAGTATTCATAAGAAAATTGATAGTAACTATAGTAAAAAAAAGTTACTAAAAACTGTTCGTTGGTATATACACAACAATACGGGTAATAAAATTGAGCAACCTTATACATTTGAAGATACAAAAAACAATGATTTAGAAAACAATTTGGATAATGTTTTTATTAAACCTTACAGAGAATAAAAAACACAGATGTATATTAATTATTAAGTAACTCTGATCAAGTTTTTTTAAATACCAATAATAAAACCAGGGTTGCCAAAAAACTTGGAATATACAACTTAAGATAAAAAAAAACCTGGAATTTTAAAAAATTTACATGTTATCCATATAAGAAGTAAAATTTTGATTTGACACAAAAAATCCACCATAAAGATTAAAAAAACATGTGAAGTATCTTTTCAATGTTGTTATACTAATTAGAACAGTTTTAACCTTATAATTAGCTTTAAACTAAAAATAGACCCATAAACGTGTACTTTTAAAAACCTGGAAGAAACTTCTCAAAAAACTTAGGCAACCCTGTAAAACGCAATACACAATTTATTGTTGAAACAGGGTTGCCACACACTCAGGGAATTTTCTAGTTTTAGAAAATCTCAAGGAATTTTGATTCTATTTTTTTTAACTCAGGGCAGTTTTGTTTTTTTTTCTAAAAATTTTAGGGAATTTTTTTTCTAGATCTAGATCTAAAATGAGATTTAGGTAATCCAGTTTCAATATTTTATCAAAAAAAGTAAATATTTTATTCATTTTTAAGTGCTTGTTCAGAAATTTTTTAACCTTGCGGCAAGTACTTCAATATTCTTAGAATTAACATGGTAATTTTTTAATAAATATTTTTTTTTTTTAAGATTTGAAAAAAATTCAAGGTAGTTTAAGGTTACTCAAGGTAGATTTTTGACTCAAAGAGTGGCAACCCTGTTCAAATGAACAATTAAAATTTTCCAAATAGCAAAAAACCTTTTAGTATTATGATGATTCAGGGAGTAGGATTATCAAACTATAAATAATGATACTGTCTAAAACTCGACTTTTGTTAAGTTTACCTAAAAGATACGGTTTTTTATTTAGAAAGTCTAAAACTTGCTTTGTAGAAACTATTGTAAAACTACCGGATGAAATTTAAAAAATACATGACATAACTAAATTTGTACGGTATAACAAAATTTATTAGAGTAGTTTCTGTTATAATTTTAAAAGAGCATTGTTTCAGTACATTAGTAAACAACCCATGTAATGTAAAGAAATGAGAGGTGATCCAATGTCAATAAAGAAATTAAAGATGATACAAATTAAAAAAAAAAATACTATTGATAATCTTATTTTATAAGCAAAAACTATTAAAAATACAGAAAAAATAATAAGCTCTTTGTTTTTTATTAAGAAAACCTGTTTTATGTAAGCAAAAAATTTGATTAGAGTATTTCTTTATTTTCATAATACTTAATAAGGCGTGTTATTGTCATTATATTAATGTATAGTTTTACTGTAGGTTATTTATAAACTAAGTTATTTAAATTGTTACTAATTGCTTTTGTCTGTTATTGCTGGGTTACTATTTAAGTTTGTAAAATTTTATCTCCTGTTAGCTTGGTACTTTACTGATGACAATTGCTCGGAATATAATTAGCTTTATTGAATTTGTGTGTCTTGTATAAATAATAGGCACAAAGAGTTAAAAGAAAAAATATTGCAAATGACATAGAAAAATGTTTTTAGAAATTGGTTGTTGACCTGTTCCTTATTTAAAAAAAAAAACGGTATGTGATAATGTACCTGATAGCTTGTCTTCGTTTGTCCTTTTAACCGATGATCAATTTTTTGAAATGATCACATGTTCAAAAGATCTTGGATATGTTTTAAGTATAGACAAGACTTTTAACTTTTGTACAACAAAAATTAAATATTTCCTAACAGCTATCACTTTTTTAAACAACAAAGTTATCTTTAGAAAAAAATAGTTCTAATCCTGTGTTTTTAGGTCCATGTTGTTTACATACAAATGCTAAAGAAGAGGACTATGATAATTTTTTAACTTCATTAAATCAAAAATATACACTTAATTTCCTGAATTCGATTTCTCTAAACTATCATTTGTGAAATATTGGAAAAGCTCTAATAAATTCAGCATACAAAATATTTCATGACAGTTTATATTTTAGATGCCATCTACATAGAAGTAAGTACATAATATACTACTTAAGAAAATCAAATATTAGTTTTTCACAAAAAAAAAGACAATTAAACTCTTTTATTCTTCCTGCAAACTTATTTAGTTTTGCAGCAACAAAAATGGAAATATTAAGCACTCCAATGGATAAGAAAACAGAAGATAATTTACAAAAACTGATAGAAGAATTTTTTCAAAGCAAACAATGTAGGAAAAAAAAATGTTGTGTCCTTGACGACAAGTTAATCTGAATCTATGAACCACGTTGTAATGAGAATCGCAAGTTGTATACAATTGTTCTTACTTGAAATGCAAAGTTTACAAATTATTTAAATTAATGTTTATGTAAATGCCGCAAAATTAAAATATCAAGTTTTTCTTATGACATTTAAGTTGCTATTCAATTTTAGGGGTATGGCTTTTTATGAGCACTTTTTTGTGGGTAGAGTTGCTGCAATCAGATCTACCCATAATTTAATGTGACGTCATTATATTGTATTTAAAAAATCGTTAGGTCTTTTTATGGGTGTCCTAGTTGCAGCAGTTATTTTTGCAAAATTGTTCAATTTATAATGTTGTCATCAAAATACTGAGATAAATTTTTCATTCTCTAACTAAAGCAAACAACGTAGAAGCAATCAAACAAATTCTAAATGTATACACAGTAAATTTAAATAACAATCTTTATTATAAACTATTTATGGTATATTATATTGGTTTAAATGTTGTAAAAATGTTTACAATGATGTATACTAGCTTAATTTAAAATTTTATATGTATAAAAGCTTAGCTTCACTTAATAAATGCTACTATAATTTTGAAATATTGTTCCTTTGAAATTTCAACTGAAACTAAATTTGAAAAAGTTTTTTAGATTTACATGATAAAAATGTTTAAATGTCAGTGTGTGAGCCAAGATTTCAAGTATGTTGTTTAAGTATTAAATGCTACTACAATGTTCAAAAAGCTTTGGCTAGGCCTTTTAAAATGTGTTATATTTTGTTTGAGATATATACAATTATAAATATAATTGTCAGAAGTACCAAATGGTAATAGATTTAATATTTTAAAAAATTTAAGACACTAAATGGTATTAAATTTATACTTCATCACTTTTTAAAATTTTCAAACAATATTTTTTCACGCTACTAACATAATTAAAAAATTATAGCTAAAAGCTAGATAATAAAATAAATTCTAAGTAGGTCATGTGATACTTACAACATATCTAATGTACTTTTTAAATAACATTTATCCTTGTTATTTTGTTACAAAAGATAAAGTGAAACATTTTTTTAAGAAATTGAAAAATATCTTTAAATCATACTTTGTGTTAAGTATTTAAAGTTGAATGAAGATTGCCACTTCAAGGTAGTTAAGTATTTTTAGATAAATCAGAACAAACTGCAAGTTTTAGAATTTTGATTGTAATTTTAATGCAAGTTTTATGAACTCACAGTTTGTAGGTCAAGTCAAATGTTTAAAACAAGTATATTACAGTCTATTTAACGAAAATCTCGAACAGTGCAATTCAAATTTACATACGCAATGATTAAAACATTGGAATAGAAAATACTTAAAAATTCGTACAAATTTTAGATAAACAAAAAAATTTCTTAGTGTAATTTTCATTTAAATATCCAATGACTAAAACTCTAATGTTAAACAAAACTTAAATAAAAACTTAATGAACAGTAAAATTTACATTTACTTGACCAATGATTGTAACATAAACGTAATAAAATAAAAAAGCCAAATAATAAGTAAGCAAAAGTAAAGTTTTATAGTCCTAAACTAGGTTTTATAAATAAGGTTTAACAAAATTTAATAAAAGCATGATCGAAGTTTTGATATATCATTATTTGTTTAAAACTAGTAAATAATTATATGTACGATGTAAATTTTTAACCTTTAAGAAAATATAAAATAGATTAACGCCATAGGGGGGTAAACCATGTTTTTTACAAGTTCATCTTATTTTATAGAGTTTTTTCTAAGCTTCAAGATGCTTTTTATTGTTTTAAAAAATTCGAATAATTTTTTGAGATATGACCAGTCAAAGTCGGGGCGCATAATAGGTTCCCTATGGGAAGGGAAAACTGAAACAGCGAAAAAAGACTATTTCATTTAAAATCTATCTCTTCCTATATTTTTCAAGCAATCTTCTTCAAACTTTCACAGTCTAATCTTTATTTAATAACAAAAAAACTTTACTTTGGAATTTAAAATTTTTTTGTAAAATTTTTTTTTTTGAAAAAAAAACATTTTTTTTTAAATTTTTGTGATAAAATTTTTATTTTTTTAATTACTAAAATTCCAAAATAACGTTTTTTCCTTTTATTATAAGGAACGTTTCCTGAAAATTTGAAGAAGATTGCTTGAAAAATGAAGGAGTAGATAGATTTTTAGTGAATTTTAAAATTTCCGAGAAAATTGACCCAGAAAAATTTGCGGTCCATACGTTTACATGAAAAATTTTTTACAAACAATTAAATATCTCAAAAGTTAAATGATATTTTTGAATTCTATAAAAACTGGCTTGTAGTTTGTACTTAAAGCTTTCATATAAAAGCCAAAGTTAATTTTTGTAAAAAAAAAATGTTGGACCCCCCTATGGCCTTAACAAGCTTTATGGGTTTAATACAATTATAAATACATATACTAAAAAAATACTTACTATTTCTAATAAACTTTTACCTAATATGTTTTGTTTTTATGATAAAAGTTTTTGTTTGGTGGGATTTTGCTTCAGCAAATACTTTTAAACAATAGTGGCTTTTAACATATTTGTATTAGGCTTAACATAAGTAATTAAAGACCAAAAATTCCTAGGTACGCATTGCCGGTTCGGTACGCACTTTTGTGTAGTGTTCAAAATGAGAACCTAGTTGGCAGATTACTGTATTTTATATCAAAATTTTTATATTAGTTCATTCACATTCTATTTTTCGATCAAATGAGTTAATTATTTAATAAAGCTTAGCATTTTTTGAATATTTTTCAAGTTACTTATAATAAGTAGAAACATTAATTAAATTATTTTTTATATATTTTATCTTCGATAAGCTGTATTGAACTGCAGGGGTGTGTTTAAACTGATTTCCTGGAGTCTGTGCGACCCTGAAAAGAGGACGAAAAAGGAAGGCTTTACTAACTAAAAATGTTGTTTACTTATGTTTACTTGTTTTAGCAGATTTGCTTGTGTTTTGTTTCCAAAATTGTAATATTTTTTCAACATTTGAAATAGTTTAATAAAAAATAATACTTTTGTTATCAAAATAGATAAAACTGTTGTTAAAATGATAAAGTATTTTAGAGTAATGATAGAAAATAAATTAAACTGGTCAGAAATCATTAAGATAATAAAGAGCGTAGTTGTTGAAACATAATGATAAATTGACAAATTAACTAATTAAGCGTGAAATTTTAACTTAAACAAACAAATAGGCAAACGTTTAATAGGTACTTAGTTTCAGATAGTATAACAAATGTATAACTTTTGCAACACTGGTAAAAATTAATTTATTAAAGGCAATTCGTATTCTTAATAAAACTGTCTAGTTTTTAAACAACAAAAATTAATATATAATTTGAATTTAATTTTTCATTAATCGTATAAGGTACAGTTTGTCTTCTTGGGGGCAGAACTTACATAAATAACGTCAATGAAGTCAACATTCTATAGTTTTTTTAAAATTAGCTTTTCTGGAAGCACAGAGCAATTATATAATATACCTGCTACTTACTAAAAGAAGCTAAAACTAGAGCCATAAAATTTTAAGATTTACATTTTTTTTGGAAACACTATTAATTTAACAAAATAAATCTTAATTTATTTTTGTAAATAAAATACAAATATGTTATTTGAGTTTACAAAAAACCAGAAAAGTACCTTTGTTGTTTGCAATGGAGGTAGATCATATTTTTTTGTAAAAAAATCAAAAAAATATCTAAATGTTAGTTTCTATACCTGTGAAAAGTATTGGGACAAGGATTTTAAATGCCTTGACAAAGTAAATTTCATACATAAATAAAGTTATTTATTTTAGTTTGCAAACTTTAACACAGATTTAAATAACTTTCAAAGGAGTTTTGATATTTATACATAATTAGAAATGTGTATGTTAAGAATACAAAAGTTTCAAACAAAAATAACAACAATAGGAAATATCATCAAAATAATGCAATCAATAGTTAGGTAAAGCATTTTTCACTAAATAATTACTATACTATTGTTTAGTTTTGATGGTCACAGTGTTAAGTTAGAATTTACTAGTAAAAGACCATTTTTCTTATTAAAAGCTGATCGTGGACATCAATAGTTTGAAATTAATGCTAAAATCAACAAAACAAATACTGTTTTAAACAAGAAATTTGAAGCAATAATAAAATTTTTAGATCACAAAATTTCCACTTAATAAAATTATTCCGTAGAATAAAAGTTTCTATACTTGTTATAAAAGTAGATTTGATCGTACACAAATGTATACCATAGAAATTTTATTTATACAAAATAGTTCGGATATTAAAAAATTGAATTTGCTTAAAACTTTATCTGGATTTTTTATAAGTAGCTAAAAAATCCTTTTAAAAGAAACTGACCAATTTTCCTAGAAAAAGCTGCTTGCCAGCCGTAATTATTAATAAAGTAGTTTAGTAATCAACAAACAAAAGTAATTTAGATCAAGAGTATATCAAAATAAGCAATTAAATTCCATAACTATCATTAAAAAAGCTATGTTGTACAGTACTAATTTTTTTTTGTTTAACTGAATAATAAAATCTAAAACTTTATTGAGTGTCAATTGTTCCAACTTGTACAAAAGTAGACTTAATTGGACATAAATCAGTTACCATTATAAATAAACTTCCGATGCTAAAAAACTAAAATTTACTTTGTTCAAAGTCTGGATTTAGTTTTACTAGCCATAAAAGCCTTTTACAAGTAACATGCCAATTTTCTGATGCCCACAAACCGTAATTATTTAAAATTACCGTTTTAATCAACAAAGAAAACCTACATTTGACTAAAAACACGATACAACTTGTAATAATAACAACTCTATCTTCAAAAACTTTAATTTAAAAAATTATGCTTTACATCACTAAATTTACTCTTTAATTATTTTTATAAAGAATAAAAACTACAGTTTAGTTTGAGTTCCTTTTGTATTTAAATTTTTGAATTGTTCAAGAATAAGTTTTATGTGAGGTTTTAAGTTAAACAACAATAAATTAATTAAAATTTCATTTTTTTTTGAATTGATTCAGGTTGAAATTAATCGGGTGGTAATTGATTCAGGCAAGAAGTGTTCGGGTCAGAATTAATCGGGTTTGAATTGATTCGGGTGGGATTTGATCGGGTGGGGACATATTTGGGTGGGAATTGATCCGGGTGAGAGTTTAGCGGGTGGTACTTGGTCGGGTTGGACTTGATTCGGGTGGGAAATGGTTCGGGTTAGAATTGATCGGGTGGTAATCGTGCGGGTGGTATATTGCACGCGGGTGGGAAGTGTCACTATACCAAAAAAATATTTAAAGTCATTTTAATTAAACTAAAGTTTTGATAAATGGAACAATTTTATGAGAAAATATACGTAAAAAGACTTTTTTTTTAATTATACAAAATACGGCCGATTGTTTAGAACTAGACAACATTTACAGTTTTTTTCTTTTACCCTGAAACAGTCATCAAAAAGACAATTAAGGCAACTCAGTCCAAAATGAACCGCTTACCCTCTTTCGGTCCACATCCTTGCCTAGTATACCTCCGTCTTCCTTTTATATGGGTGAAAACTCAATAAGACTGGCTAAGCAAGCTTCATTAGCTATAAAATCTACCTTTAATAGCGTTTCGCTACGTGTTGTGTATAACACCAACCGCCCGCTTAACAGAATTGTGAAAGATGCCACACCTACCCATGAGTTAAGTGATGTAGTATATATATTTAAAAGTCCTTGCAGAAATGAATACGTAGGTCGAATATCTCAACGTTTCAACGTCAGGCGAGAGCAGCATGTCACAAAAAAGCTAAAAAGGCTTATTTTTAATGACGACGTTAAGCCAAAAGGTGAACAGTCATCTATCCACGATCGCCTCCTCAAAAACCCTAGTTGTGCTGAGAACTACCTGGATAGTAGGTTCAAAATTCTATCCAGAGCGAGAAACTCCTACCATCTCTCAATTCTAGAATCTGTGTTTGTTAGAACTCGCAAGCCGAAAATTTGCAAACAAAGAGATTTTTACAATCTAAAACTTTAAAAAAAGCGTGTTATTGTATTATTGTTGTCGTATTTTGTAATGTACTTTTTACTTTATTTAGATTTAAGTAAAATTCCTACTATCTTAAATGTTTTTGTTTTAACAATTTAGTCTTATAAATAACTCTAAGATAGCAAAGTATAACTTAACTACAATTTAAACCTTTCAAACAGACTTTTATACTTTATGACGTAACTATTTTTAGCTAGACTTTTCAAATTCATTGTTTATAACTAAATTGACACTATATATATTAGTATCAGTTTTTAGCAAGATAATTCTGATGATGCACTAAATGAAATTAATTAATAAACTTTTTTTAAATGAGTGACTTATGTTTAAATTTTTTAGACAAAGTAGTAGATAAACACGTGACGTCATTATAAAGTTTAACAATTTATATGGTTTTTTTTTTGCTACAACTAGGATACCCATAAAAAGACCGACCCTTTTCTAATGCTAAATTACATGTAAGAAATAGTGCTAGTTTATGGAGCTTTATTTTTGTAAACATACAAGAAAAAGCGTCTCGGTTTATCAAAAATACACTTTTTTTGTGGTTTTTTTTAAACAAATATTGTTTATTGAACAAAAAAAAGCTCTCAAATGTTTAGTCCAAGGACCTGGTGTACGAAAAAACCTTTCGGTTATCGAGTCGTACACCAGGATACAGTTTAAAGTCATGTCCACGACAAATACAATTAATTGTATGATAATCAAAATCTATATTATGATATTCTTATTACAACATACTTGACCAAACTAATAAAATTATTAAAGGTATATATGTGTTTTGGTATACTGAAATAAATAACAATTAAAAAAACTTAGTTCTAAACTAAGTTTAAAGAGATTACTCGCGTTGTGTTTAAAATAAAAATTTAGTAAACTTTAAATTGTTGTAAGCTGTTTATTACATTTATTTAATTGATAATAAAAACTAGCCTTAACAGTTCTAAAATTTACTGTTTACCAAAATTTATACTTGCTTATAATTGAAAGCTTAAGTTAAAATTATTCAATTTCAATTATTGCATTTTGTTATAGTATTTAACTATAAATTGAACTAAAAGTTATCATTAGTTGTATACAAAACTATATATCTCCAATAATTTTGTTTGTTAAACAAATAAATAAAAACAATTTCGTAATTTTTTAGTTGATTATTTTAAATCATCTTAATTTTTCACATACACTACACATAAAAAATGAATTTCTTTATATATACCTAAACATATTAGATTCATGCTTCATTATACAACATTAAATAATATTGATAAATTATCTTTAGTATATAAAAAAACCAAATATATTTTGAAAAAAATATTTCTTAAGTATGAAAAAATATGATCAACTTGTTATACTTTTCAAACTTAAACGTTTAAATATAAAGACAAACAATTCCTTCCATTAAATTTGTCAAACAAAAAAAAAGTAAAAACAGGTATACAACCCTTATAACGTACACTTTTTAGTACAACAAAAATAAATAGAAATATTAATCCTAGTAATAAATATGTTTTATAAGCTGTTGAAAATAAGCAATTTTTGGTTATTAATATCAATACTACTTAAAACTTAAACAGAAAATCAACATTAAAAAATATGTAATATAAATGCTTGCTGATAGTTATAGATCATAAAAAACACAATTATGATTTTATAAAATAAGCAGTTAAGTATGTAACAATGGTTTACTATTAATTATACGGTCAATAATAAAATTCTACAATATCTCTTTTTTTTAGTTTTAACTTGTTTTGACATACATATACTAAAAACTATTGCCTTTATTAGTTTTTGTTTAAATTTAAAACTCATATTTATTCAAATAACTACGCTTGTTAATAATTTTTATGGAAAGTTTTCTTGTATACTTAATTAATATTTAATAGTGTATAATGTTTAATAAGATTTTTAGTTCTCAATTTTAAACTTGTAAAGCAAGCTTTTTTATAGCCATAGTGGTGTTTAACTTTTCTTTTACTTAAAACAATATTGGCTAAAACAGGCAAGGTTTTTTTTAATCTTTGTTAGTTTTTTTTTTCAGCATAATTTAACAATTTTCTTATTTTTTTTGGTTTAGAAAGTTTAAAGATAAATTATATTTTATGTGTGAACTTTCATTTGAAGAGATTTATACATTATAAAATTATAATTTACGATGATAAATTAGTTGCTCAAACAGTTGTATTTATTTTTATTTTTAAAACGTTGTTATGTTTGTGATTTTTGTTACGCTTTTTTATTATATTGGTGTACTACATTTTTAGGCTTTAATTTAAAGTATCTAAATGTATGGTATGAACTTATTTTTTTGCATATTTATTTTGTGCCTTTTATTAAACTTATTGAATTCACCAACTTTTATCGCTTATATTTCAAAAGTTGCTTTGAATTTTCTTAAGCTGTTAAAAACTTCTGATACCTAAGATAAAACTCTTAAAATAAGATAAGCATAGGTGGACTCCCTTATTGTCTTATTTTACTAAATATAACTCATATTTTTAATTTTCACAACTAAACTGTTTTAAATATTTATGTTAAACAAACTAAATGTATAAAAGATACATATAATAAAAAAAAAAATTAAATGTTTTAAAAATCCTACAACAAACTAATTTAAGGGCATAGGTATTAAAAAACTTTTTTTAATTTTGTCTTGTTTTTTTATATAATCAGACAAGCTACATGTTACATTTTACCGCTTGTTAAAATTGAAAGCAACGTTTGAGATTATAAGCGATCAAAGTTAGAGCATTCAATGGTTTCCTTATGGGAGGAGCAAACTGAAAGGGCAACAATAGACTATTTCACAAAAATTTATCTTCTCTTCCAGTTTTTCAGCATTTTTTTTTTTAATTTTCATAGTAATCTAAAATATATTTTAAACAACTTGTAGGAAACATATTTTTAAATAGAAATTTTTTTTTATTTATTTTGGTCCTAAATTTTTAACTTTTTTTTCAATCCGCTTTCCACAAGTTATTTGTAATATTAGAAAGTAATTGCTTTATTCATCAAACTAAATGCTTTAAAAATGAAGGAGGAAATATATTTTTAGTTAATTTTTTAAACTTCCAGAAAATGTCCCTTGAAAATTTTCAATTCTATACGGTTATATCGGAAATGTTTTACAAAAATGGTTATATCTAAAAAATTCATTGATTTTTTTTGTTCTGTAAAAAATGTCTTATAATATATATATAAGCCTTGTAATAAGAGGCATTGTTTTTGTTATGTTACACCCCTTAAGCATTTAAAAAATTTATATTTGCTAGTTACTTCTTTCAAAATTAATTTTATAATTTGTTCGTATTTACGAAAAACTAGATTTTGAAAAAAGGTATACAAAATTTAAACCTTTTACAATATAAATCGTTAGATAACCATTGATCTAGATGCAAAAATTAAAAAAAAACCGGTTAAGACTTATTTTTCAATTAAATGCTCTTCTATGTATTAAGCTACAAGCTATAAATTTAAACTTTTATGCTAATATTATAATAAATACAAACAGGATGATGTCTAGAAAGGCTGACTTTAGAGGGATAAGTTTTTTTCGTTATTTATACAATTATTACGGCCAAAATAAAACAAAAACTTTTATTTTAATCTAATTTTACATAAAGTTGTTTAAGTAAAAAATGTAATATAAAAAATGTAAATGTTTAGTATAATTCAAATGTGTTAATGTTTTTACAAGCACTTTCTATAAATTTAACAAAATCTTTGAAAACATAATAAAAATTTGTAGTTACTTTTTAAACTATTCGTTATAGTTAGTTAGTTTAGCTTGTATTTTATATTCTTAAGTTAACTAGTCTATTTAATAAACTATACAGTTTTAGTTATAGTATCAGTGATAAGATAGATAAAATATAGATAAAAGTCTTTTTCTTAGTAAATTTTAAACTGTAAATGATAATATTCATAAAGTTTTCGCTCTATTTACTACAAACTTTATTAAATTATTATTTATAATTTAGAAAAAATGTAAATGTTTATTTTTTTGTTTAAAAATTATTAACGAAAATCAATTTTATAAGGTAAATACCAATATTGATCTTAAAAATTATGTGCTATAACCGAAATTCAAGTTTGTTAATTTCAATTTCTTTTTTTGGTAAAAAAGTTAAGTTTAAGTTATAAAGTTTGCTCTTTAATAATTATCGTTTGTTTAAAATTAGCAATTGCAATTTTACTTTTGAACTGAAAATAATTTTAACTAAATTTTAATAATTGATTATATGATTGATATTTTAATTTTGTTTTGTTATTTATAAATAAAACTTATTCTAAAAAATCTGTAAAAGACAATTAGTAAAAAGTTCAGATTTCATTACATTTATATAACTATTTTCATATCATATTATGAATTTAATATAAGTGAAATATACAAACTGAGGGTTAGAATCCGTCCCCAAAAAAAAATCCACACGCGATCAATTGCCATCCCACATAGTTTTTCGTAATTAATTTGTTTATTTTTTTAATTTCGTTTTAATCCTAAAGCTAAACCCTTACCTTTGGTCGATAAGCGGTTTTCAGATTTGATCGGATGGAAATTTTGCGGAATTATGTAATTTAAATTTTACTTTAAATAATATTTATTGCATCTTCAACTGAAGTTTTTGTCTCTGATACTGTAGTTTTAATTTACTAGTTAGAAATTAGATGTTTAACTATTTTTGCCCCTGATATGATAGTTTTAATTTATTAATTGTAGTAGGGGATTTCTCTTATAGCTACAAAACACAAGTCGCGACCATCGGGTGACACGAGCATAAAGTTATTGTTATAGGAAAATTTATTAATTTTTCAAAAAACATAAAACTTTAATGTCAATTATTTTCCTTATCTTAAAAGCTATCTAAAAAATTTTTTTTTTATTATAGAGAACGCACCTTTGCCTTTGATTTAAAAAAAATAATTATTTGATTTGGGGTTGGAATTATTTCATGGGGTCCCTCCAAAAATAAAGGTTTTTTTTCGTTTTTTTTCATCAAATGGTATTAGAACCAAAAGTAAATATTTTTTTTTAATTTTTTTTTTTGATTTCTCTTAGTTTGCATGTTATTAAAACTCGTAAATAGTTATTTTATAAATAATGTTAATATCTTTTACGATTTGGCCCAAAATCAAAATGTAGTATATTACACTATCATTTGCCTTGGCCATTTCCTAGATAAAAAATTGATAAAAGGAAAAAAAAAGTTAATAAGAATGTGAATTACATCAAACTAAATTAAAATAAAATAATTTAATTAAATTTGTTGTATATTCACATTCTTATTAACTTTTTTTTTCCTTTTATCAATTTTTTATCTAGGAAATGGCCAAGGCAAATGATAGTGTAATATACTACATTTTGATTTTGGGCCAAATCGTAAAAGATATTAACATTATTTATAAAATAACTATTTACGAGTTTTAATAACATGCAAATTAAGAGAAATCAAAAAAAAAATTAAAAAAAAAATATTTATTTTTGGTTCTAATACCATTTGATGAAAAAAAACGAAAAAAAACCTTTATTTTTGGAGGGACCCCATGAAATAATTCCAACCCCAAATCAAATAATTTTTTTTTTAAATTAAAGGCAAAGGTGCGTTCTCTATAATAAAAAAAAAATTTTTTAGATAGCTTTTAAGATAAGGAAAATAATTGACATTAAAGTTTTATGTTTTTTGAAAAATTAATAAATTTTCCTATAACAATAACTTTATGCTCGTTCGGGTGACTTGGCGTTTAGCCAACAGATCCTTCGCTCTACTGAGCACGAAAGATAGCTTTTTTAAATGAGGTAAAATCATTCAACCGTAAAAATTGATGCTAACAGCTAAACAATAAAACTCAACAAAAATTTTTGAGTGAAACAATAAAATCTTATAATATTTGAAGTTATAAACAGTGGTAATGGTGCCTTAGTTAACAGCACATAAATAAATAAAATTGATGTTAGCCAAACCTAAGAATGTAATAATAGTGTTAATATCATAGTTTTTTAAGTCTATTTGTTTAGTTGAAGTTCTCATAATTTATAGAAGATATTTAGTTAATATATATTCCAGTTTATATATAGTTAATAAATTTAGTTGATATATAACATTTAAAAGCTTTAGGTATATACCATAAAAGTTTTTTTATTCTAATAAACTTTAGTTATTGATAGTTATTAGTTAAATAGTTTTATATAAACTCTGTTCTGCCAAAGTTTCAAATTTTTGTATTTATTCCAACAGACTTATAGGTAACACTTAGGTTTTCATTTAACACCTAGTGTTAAATTTTCTATACAAAATTGATTGACCCCTCCCTTAATAGCCTTAGTAAAAGTTTGTTTGTTTCTTTTCTCATTCAATTTAAATTTGCCTTTATGAAATCATTTGAAGTATATTGCTTTAAAAAAGATGGAGGATATCTATTTTAGTGAATTTTAAATTTCAGTAAGGTAATTTCAATTAGCTAATCTGGTTACTCTACTGACTTTAAAAAGAAAACTTTTAAAGAAACAAAAATTATAAACTCAAAATTTTTTGAGTCAAAGGGTGGCACTAGCAGATCAACTTTTTTTGATGAAAATATGGTAGTACTGGGTTTTGAAACCATGGAGGTGTTATGGTGCTGATTGCGCCTTAACCACTCGGCCATCGGGGCTTGCTACGATTGTCATATTTAGCTTGTATATATTTCATAACTTTATAAATTTTTTATAAATTTCTGCACTGCAATTACATTCTTAGATGTAAGTTAAAGAAATATATGCTAAAACAATTAACTAAATGTCTATTTTACTAATATAACTAAATAAACAAAATAAAAAATTAATTCCTAAAACAAACATAAGATACAAACTTTTTTATTTATAAAACAATTTGTTTACAACAACTTTGAAGTCGTTTTAAATGTTGTTTTGTGGTTGTTTAAGCCTAAAAGTTCATTTATTGTAAATTTTTTTATTAAACATGCTCAACTTACATTTTTAAACTAGTTTTCTAGTTTATGTGATAAAAACCTCTACTTAAGAAGTTTTAAAAGTTTTTTTGTATTTGTTTTTACCAAAATGTTTGTACTTTGTAAGATTATCGTTGTTATAACTGCTTACCAAACCATTTTAGATTGTTTATTGTCATAGAAAATTAAATTACCTATACAAACTATTACTAAGTTTAACTGCTTAACGGATTATTAAGCTATCTGAATTGTAATATATGTTGTCAATAAAGATTGTAGGTATAAATTTTTATGAAAAGTTATTTTCTTTGTTAAGTACAGTAATTGATTTTTTTTTTAAACTTTGTTTAAGAAAACATTAAAGACACTTTAATTGTGTTTTTGTTTCTGTTAAAAAGTTATTTCATGTAAGTTTATATACTATACTTGCGCAAACTACATTTTTATTATTTTTTGTAATTTTTGTAGTTTTTATATTAAAACTGTCTGTCTAATTTATGTACTAAAGCAATATTTTAGAATTTTGGATGCTATAACTTTGTTTTCGTGTCTATTAAACGTTGAAAGTACATTTATTCTCCTATTCTCTACTTAAATTGCCTATAAAGCCATACCTCGACCAATAACTAATGTTAAATATGTAGAAAAGGGTTCTAATAAGGACGTTTAAACAGTTTTTTGTGTTTATTTTAACTGAAAGACTAATTATTGAAAACATTTAATTGAAACTTTTAAAATTATTACTTATAACTACTAAAAATGAGTTTTAGTTAATATGTTTATAAAGATTTTTTGTTTTTATTTTAAACATAAACTTTATTAATGTTATTTTTTATTTAAACTTGATCAAATTCTAACCTTTGAATCTATAAATTTGTTTTATTACGGTTTAACAGTTTCTTTTTTGTTTTAAGAGAAAAAGTATATTCGTTTACCAGTTTCAATAATTTTTTATACATTAAAGTCTAAATTCTTTTCAATATACAATTTATTATTATACTTTAAGTAAGTAGATGTTACTTTTTATTAGTTTATATGCAAATAAGAATTAATTAATAAATTAATATATGTTAAAAATATTCCTTTGTGTAAAGAAATTAACGTAGAAAAATAATAATACATCAACTTATGCTTTTATTAAAAATATTTTAAAATCGTGTAATTTTGTTTTACACTAAATGTACAAAAATTATAAAAGTATTTGTTTAAAACTTTTAAATCACTCTTATGAGTTTTATTAAACAACATTCATTTTATCTTAATACTTAATTTATATATAAATTAATTTTTGAATAGGTAAGGTTGATTTTTACATGTATTTCTTAAATAAAATAATATTATTTAAATATTTTAACCTAAAAAACAGCATAACTAACTTGTACAAATAGTAAAAGTTAGATAAAGTATAGTGTAAGAATACAGTAAAAAACACTTGAAAATATGCCCGTTTAAAAACTGATATTTTAATTTAATTTATCCAACTCGCATTGGTTCCATCGCTATTTAACTATTTACGATAATGAATTTTCATATTAGTTAACAGTAAGCTTTTTTTAAACGTTGAACACTCTCTTGAAAAAAGCTATCTTTTGTGCTCAGTAGAGCGAAGGATCTGTTGGCTAAATGCCAAGCCACCCGCGACCATCAACTGCCTGCCCCTGACAAAATTGGAACTATTTATGCAAATAGTTTTCGTTTTTATTTTTAAAGAAATATTTAGCTTTTTAAAACAGTGTATAATTTTCAGTCTATCCAAAATAAGTGCTAAGTTGAAGCATACATAGAAATTAAGATTTCCACACAAGAATGTTGTGATACATGATATCTAAGTACAAAATAAAAGTTAGGAGAATGTAAAAAGAGCATTTTTAAAGTAGAAACAGTATAAAAGATAATTGTTTGTTTACATCTAAAAATAAATTTCCTAATGCTTTGCTAAACAAATGACCTTGTCATTGTTAAAAAGAGGATAACATTGAATTGGAAATATTTCTTTGAAGACAAAAAACTAAGTGCAATAAATATAGTTATTTAAGTTATTCACTAAAAGTTATTAGTTATATGATAGTTTTTTAGACTAGTTTTTTTCTAGATCTTGAATGAGATTTATTTGATACAGTTTTAATGTTTAGTTATTTGTAACAAATTTTGTTCTAAGACTTTATTTTTATTATTTTTTTTTACCATAAGAATTTTTTTTTTTAACTCTGCATTAGTTTTTCACTACTTTGAAATAACATTTAAGCACATTGTAAGTTTAAAATTTATATACTTAAGTCATAAGTTACTTGTATATAACGAGATTCTATTTAAATTAAAAAAAAATTTAAATGGTAAAATTATTGAGATTAACAGACTTGTAAACAGAGCAATGAAATCAATACATTAAAAATAAAGAAAACTTTTAACAAAATAAAAATAACAAAGAAAGTATTAGTTAAGGATAATATGATCAATTATGACTTGAAAAGTTTTTATGCATAAATTCTAAAGATATATTTTACAAGTTAACTTTTAGCCTCATTTTACCAACATTTTTATAATGGTAAAATAAATCAATCAGTCTATTTTTTGCAACATAAATGTATTCCAGGCAATAGTAAGTGTGTTACATTGTATGTAATTTTACTTACCCCATCAATAAAAAACTTAAAAGTTTTTTGCTGATGATTTTTAAAGTAAACTAACATTGTATTATATTTTGTTTATTGCATATAGAAAAATTGTTTTAAAAAATTGAAGATTGTAAAATTAAAGTTATTCAACTTAAATGTCAAGAAAAATAAAACTTTTGTTTTTTAAAAGTAGAAAAACATCATACTCACTCTCCCCTCTGCAACCATAAACATTTTCTGAAGGTCAAGCAAGTGAGTTTGAGCTCATCACCTGTTATTCCACCTACCCTATTTTTAAATTTACTAAGATAAAAATTACCTTTTAGCTAAAAATAAAACTAAATCTGTCTATGTAAAAAAAAAATTAACTAATTGAAATTAAAAATAATCCTAACCCTTCATTGAAAAAACCTCTGGTGACACATCATTTGGCAAACACTCACAAGGTTAAAATCTCAACACTAAAAACCACAAAGTGTGGTAAAATCATGAATCATGCCGTTTTAGTTTGCGCCTCCCATAAGGAACCTATTGTTGGGAACTTTGACCGGCTATATCGCAAAATTTTTTTGAATTTTTCAAATCTGTAAAAATCATTTTGTAGCTTAGTAAAAACTATATAAAATAATATCAAAAACAAAAAAGGGTGTTTACCCACCCCTATGCCCTTAAGTAACAAAATTTCAATTAGTTACAAAAAATCTATCATAAGGAATTAAAAATATTTTTATCATTTGTTTATTTTTTCATCAAAACACATTTAAAGTTGCTTTACCTATTTTTTATTTCAATGTTGTTATACTGTTAAAGACAGTTTGTTTACCTAAATTTTATACTAAAAATTGACCAAAAAACTTGTTTTTTAAAACCTTGAAAAAATTTAGAGATCCTGGAAGAAATTTACAAAAATCTTTGGTAACACTGTATTTTTTTTACCTTTAGTTAAGTTTTCTATTAAAAATATACAAGAAAACTATATTTACATAAACTTGGAAGCAAATAAAATAGCATGAAAGAAATTGATAAAAAGTGACCATCCTAAACACACTCAGGCTATTCTGGAAAACTCTCTTTTCTGAAAAATTCAGGCTAGTTTTTTATAATATTTTAAATTCTTTAAAACTTTATAGTTTACTTATGTGTTACTATTTAAATTTTGTTGATTTTACAATCAATTTGAATTATTGTATAAAGTTTTATGTATTGCAACTAGCTTTACAAAATAAGATAAGCATGAAAAAAGTATTTTCCATGGTCTTTTGTAAACATAAGCTGTGAAAAGTTAGAACTACTGCAGGTTTCCCAAAAGTTAAATTAATACCCCTTTTGGGTGATTTTAGTAAGCCAACAGGCAATAAATGATAAGGAGAAAGTTTGTAGTTTTGGGCAGTTATAGAATTTTTAATAAAAGAGTAATTAAAAAGTGGGGGCAATAAATAACTTACACTAGATATTCTAGGATATGTAAAAATTAGTTGAAAAAGTTCTGAGGGATAATTGACAGGAGATTTTAAACTTACAGTAGATATCCTGGAGATAATAAAAAAATAAGGGTTTAAGGTAGATAGTATATAGTATGGTTAATATGAGAGTGAAAAGTATGTGAAAAATATGCTATTTTCTTATATACAAAGGGTGGCCGTTAAACTTGGATTTTAAAAATTAATGAAAAATAAAAAAAAATAATTTAAGTATGATACTATGAAAATAAAACTGAAAAAACCTTGAATTTGATCAATTTTTGCATCTAAAATAATTAAATTCAGATTATATATATATATTAACTGTTATACAAAAAAGTTAATTTTTTAGTATTTTGTTATTAAATAAAAACATTTAGAGTAGCATTACATTATCTTTTCAGTAGTTTTATACATTAAAGTATTTTTTTAACCCTGAAATTTATTACCTACTAAAAAGAGACAGCAAAACTTGTACTTTTAAAAACCTTGATAAAAATCAGAACCTTAAAACAATCTTCTAATAAACCAGTGGCCAGTATGCATAAATCTTAAAGTTTATGATATAAATTATGTTTCAGAATACAAAAACTTATATAATTAAAAAAATTAGTAAAAGATTCTTTTGGTGTGTTAGTCTAAAAAGTTACAAAACCAAAAATATTTAAGTTATTGTTAAACAGTTTTTAACTTTGTACCTCAAACTTACCTTGCAAGGTTTTAGTTTTGTGATTTACACCTAGGTTATCAAAACCCTTAAATATGAAAAAAAAATTGCAAATAAATAAGTTGTTTTAATAAACTATGTTAAATAACTTATTTTATTTTTATGAAGAATTTTTTTTATAACCATGTATTTCAAACAAATAATTAGTTAGTTTTTTCACAGTTCTTTTTTATTAAGCACTAAACCAGTTTATTAATTTAAAAAATGAGTACTTGTTTATGATTAATGATTTGCTAACTTTTTTATTATAAGTTTTGTAATATTTTGCTGTTTTCTTTCTTCAAGGTTGCCACATACTCAAAATAACTTAGTCTTGTGCAAATAAATGTTTTATTTAATTTTTTGAATATGTTTTTTGTGCATATTTGACCCCTCTGCATATTGACAGTATTTTTTTAGTTTTTGGCTAATTTTTTTGCCATTAACTCAGGTCAACTCATACTAGCTTTTTTTGTCTCAAAGAGTTGCAACCTTTATATTGTATCCAATTATAAATAAATTACATATAAAAAAGTAATAATACTTAATAAGTTTAACCTTTGTTGTAGATAATTTTCATGTATCTACTAAATGACAAAAGTTAACAAACACCTACTTTTTAGTTCTTGCTTCAAAAATTAGTATCAAATTTTTAATAATTTACTTACGAGTTTTTTGATATTTTTACATAAATAAAAAAGTTAATTAAAAGTTAGATTCTTACTAAACAAGCTTTAAAACATAATTTTTATGATATAAATTGTTTATTTTAAACGTTTTAAAGATATTAATATTCAAAACAAAGTTATATAACACCATGTTTATGAACTTTTTATTTATTTATAGTTTGTAAACAGTTAAATTATTTTTAAAATCCTTACTTCAGATATAAAGCTACATATACTAAATTTATAATGTTAAGCCAAGGTGGCTTAAAAAAAATGTTTACAAGAAGGTTAGTACTCTGTTCTTCAATTACAAGCACTGAAGTCAGGTACTATAACCACCAAAATAGCTTACCACAACTACCAGTTCCACAATTAAACCAGACCTTAAAAAAGTATTTGAAAGCTGTTCGTCCATTGGTAAATGATTCAACTTTTCAGAAAACAAAAACTTTAGTAGAAAGTTTTGGTAAAAATGGAGGTAAAGGAGAAGAGCTTCAAAAAATACTTCAAAAGAGAGCTAATTTAAAACAAAATTGGCTTTCTGAATGGTGGTTAGAATATGCTTACCTAAGAGCGCGTTCTCCAATAGTAGTACACTACAGTCCATCGGTTTCTTTTCCTAGGTATGACTTTGTTGGTACAGCAGCTCAAATAAAGCATGCTTCAAAAGTTATATCAGGAATATTAACATTTAAAATTCAAATTGATAAAAAATCTGTACCAGTAGAAAAAATGGGTAAATCATCTTTGTGTATGAATCAGTACTATGATTTATTATCAACATGTAGAGTTCCTGGTTCTCCTATTGACGAAATTAAATACTATGGACATAGTGATAACCCACCAAAACACATAACAGTAGCTCATAATAATGCATTTTTTGAACTAAAATGTTATCACAATGATGGTAGTGTTTTGTCTAGGACCGAACTTGAGACTCAGCTAAGTAGAATTGTTAAAGCTTCTTCCAAAAAAGTTGATCCACTAGGTATACTGACTACTTTGGATAGAGACAACTGGGCAAAAAATTACAGTTTACTGCTAAATGAAAACCCTGATAGTATTGCTTCCATCCAAAGCTCTATATTTATGCTCTGTCTTGATGAGTCTCCAGCAGAAGTAATTAATGATGATAAAATATGGAGAAGTGATTTTGCTTTAAGATGTCTTCATGGTGGTGGAAGTAAAAGTAACAGTGGTAATCGTTGGTTTGACAAAACTATTCAGATAGTTGTAGATTCAAAAGGTGGTGTTGGTCTTGTATATGAGCATTCTCCTGCAGAAGGACCGCCTGTGGCCGCAATGCTTGACCATCTTTATGATTATTGTGAAAATCTAACAAATGACGTACAGGAAACAAATGTAGATGAACTTCCATTTCCAAAAAAACATTGTTTTTCTACAGATCTTCCAGAGCTAAAAGACTCCATCAAAGATAGTTCTCAAAAGCTTGACAGTCTAGTAGATAGCTTGCATTTAACAGTAAGAGAGTTTGACAGTTTTGGAAAAAATGAAATTAAGAAGCACAAAATAAGTCCTGATTCGTTCATACAAATTGCAATGCAACTTGCATATTATCGACTACATAAGCTAGCTCCATCAACCTATGAGAGTGCTTCTTTGCGAAAGTTTGTTTTAGGAAGAACTGATACTATTAGATCATGTTCTCTTATGTCTGATAAATTTGTAAAATCCATGTGCAAAAATACATATTCAACAATAGAACTTTTAGATTTTATGTTAAAAGCAATTGAGGAGCACAAGAGTTATGTTGTAGCTGCAATATCAGGGGAAGGAATTGATCGTCATTTACTTGGATTAAAATTAGCAGCTCTTGAAAATAACATAGATTTACCAGATATCTTTAAAGATAAAAGCTTTGAACGAGCTATGCAATTTAACTTATCAACTAGTCAAGTCAGTTGTAAAGCAGACTTATGTATGGCTTTTGGACCAGCTCTGGACAACGGTTATGGTATCTGTTATAATCCAAAACCAAACAAGATATTTTTTTCGTGTTCATCTTTTAGCAATCCGGAATATGATGTAGACAAGTTTGCGAATGCACTTATAGAAGCAATGCAAGATATGAAAGAACTGTTTAATGCAAAAAATATTTCAAGCAAGCTTTAATTTAGTTTTTATAAGTTAATATAAGCGGATTTTTGCAAAGTTATTTTGATTAAAAGGCGTGTACTATCATAAAATTCCATGCATAAGTTTTTCTGGATCTTTAAGTAGTTTGATGGTTCTTTTGTAAGCAGCATTTTAAAAGAAATTTATTAAATTTATGTTTAAGCGTTTTTAATTTGTTTTTAGTGTTTACTGTTTTTTATTTTTTCATGACAATATTTTTACTAGTTATAGTTTTGATGTTTTTAGACATTTTTAGTCTTTGATGCAGATACATTTATAATCCAAGCTAACTTAAAGGCATAATTTTTTTTAGTTCATTTCGAAGCAAAATCTGTTTATTTCTTATACAGTAAAAGAGTATCACTTGAAACTTTAGCCACCATTAGACGTAGTAATAACGATACTTTCTTTTCGTTGTAATCATTAATTTTAAGTGTAATAACATTCCATTACTAATCAAAATTTTTTTTATCTGTTCTTCGTCTATTAAATCATATTTAGATTATACAAGTGTTTTATGAAATAAATAATCATAAGTTTGTTTTGAGTTTTTTTATTTTAAAGTCAACTTAGATCAGTAGTATAAAATAGTTAGCTTTATATATACAACTACAGAAGTTATAAATTTAACTATCATTTTTTTGTATGCACAAATTTGATACTTAAAAATTTATAAGTTTACTAATTTTCTATTTGTTATTAATAAAATACTACTGTAATTCCTTACAAGTTTAATATCCATTTTTGCTGAAGTTGTAATATTTTAATGGATCTTAATTTTTGTACTTTTAACAAGTTTAAAATGCTTAAAGTTTTAAACAGGCTAGATTTATTTTTAGAACTCAAAATTGTTAAGATGACTCACTAACTACGTTATTCACTATTTAGAATACAAGTTTAGCAATTTATTTATTTATTTTTTTCAAAATTTACATGAAACCAACATGATAAAAATTTACCAGCCTAACTCATATGAGTTTTCTTAACTTTGAAGAACAGTATTTTTTAATTATTTTTTTAGCTTAAATAAGCCTTTACTTTTTTCAATTTAACTTATATTATAATTTTAATAACTTTTATACTTTTCAAAACTACTTAATTTATTATCCTTAACTTCCGTTCAAAACAGTTTGATTTTTTAGAGTCATTAACATTAACGAAAATGTTTACATCTACCTAAAGTAATTAAATTGGGATGAAAGTAGTCTTCCTCTTTTGATTTTAAAGACCGGACAGGATTGCATTTTAGATAAACAAAAAATGGTTAGAACCATCAAAAAAATCAGTCTCAGTTTTATAAAAAGTTGAAGAGATCTCTCGTTTATTAAAAAACAAACATTTTCAATTCTTATTCAAATAGATTAATCAAGTTAAGATTATTTGATTCTATTTGAATATGATTAATCGATGACATAATATCACATTACTCCTTTAACAGTAATTTCATAAAAATTACCCATGCAGTAATGACGTTTTGAAATGAATGAAAAGTAAGTATTGTACATTTGAATTACAAGTTTCAAAAAACTATTGTACGTTCAAAGTTTGAATATATTTTTGTTAAAAAAACTAGTTTGTTACTTATTATATAAAAAAAGCGATTCAGTTTACGATATTAAAAAAGTCCTAGCATGTTCGTAGTTATTTAAATTGAGTACTTTAACATTTTTTAAAATTTACACTAAAACTGGTGTTTTTTATATATACTAGGTATTGCATCAATTAAATTCCTAAGCTTAACGTACAGAAGTATTTTTAAAACTTTAACTAATATTTTGTAAAAGTGAAGCCATCTTATTTAATTACTAAATGTTTGATACATAGCTAAAAGCCGTTTAGCTATGTATCAAACATTAAGTAATTTAAATAAGGTGGCTTTATTTTTACAAAATATGTTTACTTGATAATTGTTGTTGAATAGCACTGGCTTTCCTCTTTTCAAACTGCTTTTGGTTTATGTATTTTTTTGTTGTTTTATTACTTTCAAGCAATTCAAATTTTATGTCACTATGAATGCGGCCAATTTTAGTTAATTTGTTATTCAAAACTAACACGAAATGTTTCTTAATTTATTTCAAAATTAAAGTTTACTACTTCTAAACAAAACTACTTATGTATATATATATATATATATATTATATATGTATAAAACATTATTACCAATCAGTCCTCAAACTCACCAACTACAAGTTCAATCTAACAAACCAAAAAGCAAATAAAAAAACCAAAGAAAAAATATTTATTTCAACCCACCTTTTTCCCTAACTGTAGCCACTAAAATAGGTAAAGAATTCTTAAATTTAGTAAAAAACACTTGACACAAACCATCCATACCACAAAATTTTTAACAGGAATACACTTGAAATTTCTTATAACTGCATGGAAAATTTCAAAACAAAAATTCTTAAACACAATAACAAAATATTAAATAACCTCAAACAGCAAGAAAAAGCCTGCAACTGCAGAAAAGAAAAACGCCCTTTTGACAATAACTGCCTAGGAGTCCTTTTGTTGATGTGACGGAAATCCCCAATCTTTGCTGAGTCAGCATAATTTTTTTTTTTTAATTCTATGTTTGGGTTAAGGTTAAAAGTATAAATAATATTGTTTATTGAACGAAAAAATGCGCTCAAATATTTGGTCCTAGGACCTGGTTCTCGCCTGACGTGGAGCAGCATGTCACGAAAAAGCTAAAAAGGTTTATTTTTAATGACGACGTTAAGCCGAAAGGTGAACAGTTATCTACCAAAAAACACATCCTCAACAACCCTGTTTGTGCTGAGAACTACCTGGATAGTAGGCTTAAAACTTTATCTAGAGCAAGAAACACTTACCATCTCTCAGTTCTAGAATATTTGTTTATTAGAACTTGTGAGCCGAGAATTTGCAAACAAAGAGATTTTTACAATTTAAAACTTTATAAATAGCGTGTTTTAGTATTATTGTTGTCGTTTATTGTCGTATTTTTGTAATGTACTTTTTATTTAACTTTGTTTCAGGTAAAATTTCTACTATCTTAAATGTTTTTGTTTTAACAGTTTTGTTTTTTACAAACAACTTCAAGTCAGCTATGTATAGTTCAACTATAATTTAAGCATTTTAATCATACTTTTATGCTTTATGACGTAACAATTTTTAGCTATGTATTTCAAAATTAATGTTTATAACTAAATATGCACTATATTAGTATCAGTTTTTAGCAAGTTTATTCTTATGAAGAGCTAAACGAAATTAATTAATAAACCTTTTTTAAATGAGTGACTTATGTTTAAATTTTTTAGTTACAAAAAAATTGTTGTTTGCTTTTTTTATTGTTCTGACGAAATGAGTAATGCGTAGAAACTGTAGTAAACAATACGAACAACAGATATATTTTTATGTTATTAATATTATAAATGTATACATGATTTATTTAAAATTTTAAACTAAAAAAAGAGCAGTACAATTGTACACTGTATGTACAGTTTTTCTTACAGTTGTTTCAACGCTTATAGGTAAAGCTTCAAAGCAAATAAAGAATAACTGAAAGTTTCTATATATATATTATTTATTGAACGATAAAAAAAGTGCTCAAAAAGTTTTGTGTAAGTACCTGGTGTACAAAGGAGCCTTTTGGTTATCGAGTCGTACACCACATACTTATAAAGTTTCTTACGAACTATTACACATAGTTTTTTTTATCATTAAAATCTTTAGTAATGAACAATCAATAAACGAAAAGAAAAATGAAAGAAAATAAAACTAAACGAAGATTAACTGAATTTTGTGTTTAATAATGTACTATAAATCTTGTTTAGTAACATATGAACTTAAAAATATATATACAACTACATTTTTAAAGTAGTTATACGAAGTTTTAAAAATAGGCTATTCAAGCTAAAATTAACAACAAAAAATGAGTTAATATATTGTTAGTAGGGCTATCTTTCCATTAACAGATACCTGCGTATTTAATTTTGGTTTTTCTTTATTAAACAACATTGATTCCGAACTATAAAGCTCACCTCGAGCACACCTTTTAAGGACTTTGTAATTGTGTAACGTTAGGTCATTTATTTTAAAGGACAAAATAGTTGATCCCGCTTTTTTTAAATGTAAAAGTAAATAGTACGTCACAATAGATAAGCTTGTGGTTTTTGTAGACATAAACATTTCTTTAGTATTATTATTGCAAGTTTATTGTCCATATGATGGACCTAGGCATCAAAACCTAGGCCACTCAAACAGAAAGACACATAACAAAATAAAAATAAAACAAAAAATTCATTTTGTTTATAACAAAGAAAAAAAAAAATAATATTGTATACATAAAATTTATATATTATCATAAAAAGCAAAATGTTTAACCAGAAACTTATACTTATTTACGCTTTATGTAGAATAATCAAAATGAAGTATTTAAATGAATAGACTAACAACAAAAATAAAAACCTAAAACCCAAAGCACATTACCGATAAACTGGTCAGATAAATAATATTTAAAAAGGACTCATCATTATAGAGGAAAGGCGCTGCTAATAAAATTTAACTGTGAAAAACTAGTTCATTTAGAAATTTGTTACATATTTCAACTGACCGATAAAAAAAAAAAGAATTATAACAAGTCTCATTATTGAAATGTTTGCATGTAAATTTTTTGCGATTTCCTCTCAGTAAGTATTTAAATCTATAAGGTTCAAAAATTTATTGTATATTTATTGTAGTTAACTGGTTTAAAAAGGTAATGAGGTCAAATTCAAGTCTCTTGTATTCTAAAGATTTAATATTAAGTTTTTTTGTCAAAAAAGTAAGACGTATGAGAAATATTACAGCCATTGAAGATTAATCTGGTATATTTTCTTTGAATATATTCTATGTGGTTAATATCTTCTTTTAAGTATGGAGATTAGATTGGTGTGTTATAACCCAAAAAAGGACGAATGTGTATCTTAAACAACATTTTAAGGATGTTTATATCCGTTGACTTAGAGCTTTTTAAATCTTGGAAAGATAAAAGTAATTAATATGGCGGTTCCATTTTAAATTTTCAGCAACAAAAATTCTAAGATCTTTAAATAGTTGAAGATAATGTTTGTATTGTTTATTTTAAAGTAAAAAGTAAAGATAGTAGTGTTTTTCGAATATTTAGAACTTGACATTTACTTCAGTTTATGTTTTTTTATCTTTTTTAGCCAATTGTAAATTTTGTTTAAGGAATTCTGT
Source organism: Thalia democratica (assembly GCF_965202585.1). NCBI lineage: Eukaryota > Metazoa > Chordata > Thaliacea > Salpida > Salpidae > Thalia > Thalia democratica. The sequence continues at coordinate 51,504,105 of NC_139168.1, read as the reverse complement.
AAAGTTGTGTTTGATTAGCTAAAAATGCGAAGAGGTTAGTGCTGCTGCTAACATCAACTTCTAAAGCTATATAAATTATGTAGAAAATAAATAGTAGTGGGCCAATAACCCCTCCTTGAGGGAATTCACTAAAAATAAGTAAAAATTCTGAAAATGTGTTAGTAATTACTACTTTTTGAGTTCAATCGTTTATAAACTCTTTGAACCAACTAGCTAGACTAATATAATCCGATATTGTTTTAATTTGATAGTAGACAGAGTCAAAATCTTTTTGGGTATCGGTATAAATTAACTTAGTAGACTTATTCCTTAAAAAAGACACCAACCAAAAAGAAGGTAAGCTTCCATTTTTCAACTTTGTATGTATTAAGTCCTGTTATATTGTGTTGAAGAGCAACACATCATAAAAATAATGGCTTACCTGTTTATTGAAGTACTTGTTATAAAAATTCTAAAATTTGTAAATAAATTGGTTTTACAAATAATCTTTTCTTTACAAGTACTAAAGTTGTAAAATTAATTTAGTTTTCAGAATTTAACTTAAATTAGTTTAAAACTTGTTGTTTTTTTAAAATGCTATAGCTATAACACCTAACGTGTAGGATACGGAATGAGAAGTACCATATCAGTGCAGCATCAAGTAAACAGACGGGCAGTGTGCACAAGAAAAAATGACTAGTAAATGAAGCTTTCAATAAACTCAAGTTTTTTAACTGACTTTCTTCTGTCTTTATTTTGATTTCTTGTTCAAACCAAATAATAATCAACAAAAAAAAGTAAATACAAATTAAATGCGTAGTAGTTAGTTTATTATGCATACTAAGATAAATAAGTATCAGTTTAATTGTTGAAATGTGCAACCTTTTTATTCAGTTGGCCAGATGTGGAAAAAATTAGTTATTGGCTGGCCGAAACATTTAAACTTTATTCAATACACGAAAATTCTTAAAATATTTTTACCAAAAGGCTAATTCTGTATTAACTTTTTTTAATTATGAAGTTTTATATTTCCCATAAATAAAACCCAAGATTTTTTTCGTTTACAATTTAATTCCTAGAATTTCTAATGCAAGTTTTACCTCTCGCGAGCTCTGTCAACATATCTATAATTGTCATTTTCTCGTTATAGCCCTTTAAGTAAGAATTGAGTGACATAATATTATTGTAAAAATAAAATTAATGAAACAACTTTTTTTGGAAGTATAAAGAAATACAAAACTTTGTGGGAGTTTTTCATGACTACTAAGCTAGTTCTAACAACATCGCAGAAATTGCTGCAATATCCTTATTAAGAAAAATTAAATTATTTCCGTGTTTCTACCGCTAAAGGCACAATTTGGGGGTGCACAGAAATTATTTTTCGCAACTTGGTGTATTTCTATCAGCTTGACGAACACTGGAATAAAAATAACGTTAAATAAAAAACGAAGCAATATGTTCTGTTTTTCTTGTTGTTTTATCTTTTAAATGATTGATATATTTAATTATTTCATCATGCTTATAAACATTTTTTGCATTTCTAGGCAGTATTTATCAATAAGTTCATAATTTTTGTTTTCACCATATTTATCAAATACTTTTTGAAAGGCCTTATTAAAAAAAAGGCTTTATCAAAATTGGATACTTTTGGTAAACTGTTTTTGTCGTGCAAAACAGAGAAAGCATGTGTTATCTTAAGCTTAGATTTTACATAGCAGTATTTACTTTTGCTTTTATGTTCTGGAATTTTTTTTTTTAATGTTCTATACTAATATATATTTTATTGGAACGGGTCTAAATTGCACGAGGTTACTAAATTGCGCGAGAACAAAATTGCACTGAGCAAAATTTGAACGAATTACATTTTTGCACAAAAAAAAAAAACACAGAAAAAATAAATAGATAAATAACTAATGAATGATTTAATAAATAAATAAAAATTACTGACTGAGGGTAAGGATTAGGGGTAACAGTGATAAAAAAAAAAATTAAAAACAAAAAATAAAAACTTAAAAAAAACTACCGATTAAGGGTAAGGAGTAACAATGATAGTAAAAAATAAAATAAAAATAATAATAAAAAAAAAAAAAAAAAAAAAACTTACAGACAACAGTAAAATAGGGGTAACAACAGTGATAGTAAAAAAAATAATTCAAAATTAAAAACTATTAAATAATAAAAAATAAATTAGACTCGTGCAAAAATGTCTGCCTGCTACTTTATTTGGTGCAATTTTATCCTCTCGTGCAAAAGTATATTCGTTTTGTGCACTCGTGCAATTTTGCACGCTCGTGCAAATTTGACAGCTGCCCATATTATATAGTTTTAGTTTTTTTCTCAGCAATTTTTTATATAAAAAGGATACGTTTTTAGTTTTATGTGATGTTTAGTTAAATGCACAAATTGTTGGATTAAATAGTTTATTATGTTTATAAATTCGTCATAAAACTCTTGTAAGTTTTTCAAATTCTTATATTTAACTTTAAAATTTATTTCTGACAATTTTTTATAATGTTATCAAAGTTTACTTTGTAAAAGTCTGGGTAGAGGGACCGAAAAATTGGCTTTGTACCCCTATCAACACCAATGCCAAACGAAATAACGCTGTGGTCATTAGCATCGGTTACAGGCGAATCAACCGAACGAAATTTAACTCTATCCAAACCCATATAATCACAAAGCATTTAATCAAGAATGTTACTGTCTTTATGAGTAGTAAAAAACAATAAGTTGTGTAAAAAGATTATATCAATTAAGTTCTACTTCTCAAGTAATTATAATGAAGTTAAATTTTTATAAAAAACTGGTTTAACATATTTTAAATTATTTGAAAGTTTAAAAGTTATAATAAGTTATATATTTGAATTAAGACAATGAAATAATCATACTTTTGTTATTTACTTATTTTTAATACTTCACAATATAACACTTACATATGACCTACAGTAATATTTAAGTCACATTGACAGTAAACACCACCATAACAATACAAAAGTTATTAAAAACTAAACACAAGTGTTGTAACTCTTGTATATAACTAAAATTTTTCAAAATTTTAATTATTTGACTTTTAAGCACCTTTCTCTAGCTTGCATTTAAAAAAATGAAAATCTATAAATGTTTAAAACTAAAAACTGACTGCGGGTAGAATTTACAGTTTTAGCCGTTTCAAATTTACCAATTACTGCACACTTGGTTTTGTTTAAAGTGCGAACCGAACTAAATTGAAGATGACTGTATTTGAAATATTATAATTTTTACTTTGTTAATAAACAATTGACTTAAAAATATTAAAGCTACTAAATAAATTTTAACCGGTAAATAAAAAAAAAATACTTATCTTTAACTTCAATAATTAGTAATTCATTTTAAAGTTCAATTTTTTGTCTCATACCATGATTTATATATTTTATTTGTAATATACGTCTTCGTTCAATAATATTCAATAATGTCAGCAAAAACAAAACTAGGGGAACCACCTAATTTATTTTAATTTTCTGTAGTAAACTACTAAAAAATATTTTTTTAATTAGGAGTAAATTAAAAAAAAAATTTTGACTTGACAACTTCAACACACAAAAATATCTTTATTATTTTTTTTTGTAATTTTTTTATAGGATTTGATAGCTAAATTATATAGACAAAATATTTATTTTTTTTATTTAGGGTTTCTAGGGTTCTTGCTAGAGATCATAGAAAAAGTGGGAAATTTATTTTTTTTGTTTGTAGTAGTATAACTCAAAAATACATATAAGTTTTTACTATATTATAGTATCAAAAATTATTTTGTTTTATAGAAATCTTAGCTTATTTAGAAAATATTTTATTTTATTAAATACTCTTAGATAAAAAATTCTAGTTTTAATATTTTTTAGGAAATATGTTACTCAGACTTAGTAAACACAAAAGGGTCTATAAATATTTTTTTAGTTTTAGTAACTCAAATTAAAAAATGAAAAAAATAAATGATTTCTAATTGTAAATTTACATCTTGTTATTTTAGTCTTTTAATGATATACTATTTCATATTTACACAAAGTTTCATTTTTGTAAGGCAGAGTTGTTTACATCACTATTACAATCCTCCACTGCCCGTTACCAGGCTGGCAAAAAGAACCACTTACCAACCAAGGGTTAGGGGTAAAAATGGTACTAAATCACTACTACAATTGTTTCCAGTGGTTCTTCAAGCTGACATGAGGAAGTGCTTACCAATTAGCTAAAGCTAAGTTTAAACCGGTGCTAAACTAACTTAGTACAAAAGTGTGCAAAAATGTCAATCAGTGCAAAAGTGATGTAAAACTTCTCGCAGTGCAAAACAAAAAAGTTCAAAATTTACTAATCATGCAAAAATAACACTGTGCAAAAGTGACTTTGACCCATCTTAAGTAGTTTTGCTTCATTTTCCATTTTCACTAGTTTTTGCAAAAAAAAAAAATTAATGTAATTTTGTGAGGAAAACTAAAATTTTTTATATTAAAATTTCCACAGCTGCAATATTTGTTACTAATTTGATATAGTATGTCTTAATTCCAACTTAACTATTTAAAAATGAGCTCTAGTACAACAACTACAACAAATTCTGTTGAAAAATTGTTCAGAGATACTTCATCGGTTATATATTCTACATCAAAAACAAAGTTAGTTGTTTGTTTTGAATATTTTTAATCAACTTTAAAAATAAACTGTTAAAGACAACTGGTGTTTTGTGTAAAAAAGGTAGTTTTTGAATGAGAAATATTTATATGAAATCCTAAACTAATTCTTTAAGAGTCTAATTAGATGCTGTTTGTTGTGTTTGGGTAGATCAAATAAAACCTAGAATAATAAGATTTGACTCCATAACTAAAAGGTTTCTTTGTACTCCAGATCCTTAGACCAAACTTTTTAAGCCCTTTTTTTTATTGTTCAATAAACAATATATTTACTAATTAAGAGCTGAGATGGAGTCATTTTTTTTGAAAAGATTATATTGCAAATAAATTAAAGCTAGTAGTATTAACTATAGTACAAATAAGCATTAACTTTTAGAGATTCTTATTTCTGTAAAAAGCTTCCTAAAAAACTTAAGATTCTTAGTTTTTCACTATCAATCTTGTTGAAAATTTCAAACAAAAAATAAATCTATTTTTTGAGGTAGTAGAGACCTCAAACTTAAGGAAGTGTTCCTTAAATTTCAAAACAAATGTTTTGTGCTTTAATTTCCTTAAAATAGAACCCTGCCGCATGGAATTCCAAGCAGATATCTAAACATTTGATATCACTTCTGTTACAAGAAAATATAATTCTAATACTTAAAGTAGTTCTGGCTTTCTTAAAATAATAGCAAGCAAAATATTCTCAAACTAAAAACCTAAACCATAAGCACTGAGTAAGAAAATCTCAGATTTTTTAAAACTTGTTCCAGTAGTATTAAGAAAAAAGTATCAGTACATATTGAAAAAAAAAAATTTACCTAATGCAGAAAAAAAAAGATTGTTCAATTTTGCTTAACAAAACCTAACAAAAAACGTTTAAACAGATTTTAAAGATTTTTTTAAATTTTACACTGAATAGTTTGAAATCAATAGCTTGAAAACTTTAGGATGAAATAGATGTAGTGAAATAGTCTATTTTGTAATCTAATTTTCTTCCTTTCATAGTAAGCCTATGAAACTCTCAAAACTTTAATTGCTTATCTATAAAAAGTGACTTTAAGTTTCTAAAGACATCAAAAATAACTACTATCTTAATTATTACTTAAAAACAGATCAAACAGAATTTGGTGAAATATCTCATGCTGAAGCCCTTAAATTTTTATTTTAATAATTTGACCATTTAATTTTTTCTTTTTCTTAGAACATCAAATTTATCCAAGCCAGTACTGATTTAAATATCATTTGAAAGGTTGCGTAATGTTTTAATTTACACTACATATTTACTTTTTTGAATCTTAATTTAGTAACAAGAATAAAATATTTTATAGCTCATAGATTTATTCCATGCATAATATTTTGTTTAAGTTCACTTTTCAAGTATAGAGTATAAACAGATTGATCATTTAACAAAACCAAGACTTTCATTTAAAAATTCCAAGTTTCATTTTTTATGGAATCTTCTTTACAATTATATCTATTGTTTAGCAGAGTTCTACGAAAAAAGTTTGACAAAGAATTAACTCTTGATGATTTGAATATTTCCAAAAGAAATGGAATTAAAGTAGAAACGTGAGTATAATTAAACTTATAAAAGAATTAAAAAAGGGTTGCCAAATACTCAGGCTAACTTAAGCTATTTTGAAATTTAAAGATTTTTTTAAGCACTCAAGTTGACTCAGGCTATTTAGTTAGATTTTAATTGAGCTTAAATTTAACTTCAAATAATTAGATATTTTATATTTAACTCATAATCTACTATTTTATTTTGTACAATTTAGATTGTTGAAATTAAATGTTATTTTTTCATAGATCATAAAGTGATCATAAAGTGTGAAAGGTGTATAGTACATTTAAAAAACTGTTGGAACTTTTCAAAATTATGCAGCGAGTCAAGATTAATTTTGTATATATATTGATCTACAAAAGTTTTTTTTTGTAAATTTGGCCTTTTTTATTTAAAAAGTTCTTAACCTCCATTGTAGGTTGAAAGCAAATATAAAATTATATTTAAAACGTTATTTAGCATTTCAAGTTTGAAATTTTAAACATTACCTGGATCTTGATCTAAATCTGGTCAGATTTTTAGTTGAAAAATACAACATGATTGGCCTGACTGAATTTTAAAAATCTACTTCTTGACTGAACTGACCAAATAAGCAAAGATTCGCTTAGCAAGGGTTAAACAAAACAAAAATCTCTATTTACCTTACCAAAACTTATTCTTTTAATTTTTATGCTTTTTAGTACTATTTTTTAGAACAGATGCGGGTTGCTTTAAAGATACAGAACAAATCACTGTGTTAAATGATAAATGTTTTCTACGGAACTTGGATAATTTGGATGTTGAGTATCCTATAAATAAAAATAATAGAGGATGCTTCCTAATTTTTAACCACGTGGTTAGATTTGATTTTATTGTTGTAATTAATTGTTATTACAGGGTTGCCACACACTCAAAGAACTCAGGTAAACTCCGGGAATTTTTAAGTTATAGAAAATCTCAGGGAAACTCAGGGAATTTTGATTCTTTTTTTTTTTTTACTCAGGGAAACTCAAAGCAGTTTTGGTTTTTTCTAAAACTTTCAGGGAAATAAAGATTTTGTTTTTTAAATCTCAAGGAAATTTTTTTCTAGATCTAGAATGAGATTTAATTAATTCAGTTTCAATATTTTGTTCATAAAAGTTGATTTTATTTATTTTTAAGAACTTATTTAGAATTTTTTTAGCCTTGCGGCCAGTTCTTCAATATCTTTAGAATTAACACTGTAATTTTTTAATGAACAATAAAATTTTTAAGGATTAGAAAAAAAACTCAGGGAAACTCAGGGAATTTTAAGCTTACTCAGGGAAATTTTTGGTCACTCAGGGAAGATTTTTGACTTAAAGAGTGTCAACCCTGTTATTATTATTTTTATTATTATTTATGATAGAAGTATTTAAAGGTATTTTTCAACTATGTTCAGTTATCTTGAGAGTAAATAATGTGCATCGTTTAGTTTATTTTTTACGCTAGGGTATTAGTTCAAGTTTCTGGTTAGAAAATGCAAAAATAAACATAATTAATTTAGATAAAGCTAATTTTTAGTTTAACTAGTCTGTATAAGTAAACTAAGTTACGTATAGAAGGTAAAGTATGTATGATTATCTGTTAACAACATTTCTTATTATTTTTTGTTGAAATGATGCTTATTTTGATTGTTTTTTATAAAACAACAAAAAATCTAAACTAGTAAACATTTTGTACTTAATATAACGAGACATATTAGTAGTATAACCAATTTGCACCACCATGCAATTTTTTCAGAATCCTTCTATTTTAGGTTTTTAAACTATTCAGCCAGTATATCCTTAATCTGTATGTACAACTTCTATTTATTACTGGCTTATCATTAATTTCTTATTCTTCTGCAGCCTTTTTTACAAAGGTATTAAGGCAAAACCAACTTCCCAAAGAAAATCAACTGTTTCCAAAAATGGACAATTGCATCACTTAGTTTAGTAGCTACTGTTTTAGATGATCCATTACTTCTATTCATCAGCATTGTAAATTAAAATAGCCTCATTAGTCTATGGACAGGAGTTGACACACACATTTTTTCCTTGCTCTATACCTTTTTTAAAAATACTGTTTTTAAGTATTCAGCCTTTACTTTTTATTTTACAGATATATCATAAAAACACCTATGAAAAATTTGAGATATTTTGAAGAAAATTTCAGATAGGCTTGGCTTGATTTTTGGAAAATACTTGAAGTGACCCCTATGATGCGTTTTATATAACAAGAAACCTAAGTTCATGTTTAATTGCATGTGATTATGTTTAAATTAATAATTTTTAAGTATAAACATTTACAACTTTTTTAACTTGATGAGTCATCAGAACAAACTAGAGTTATAATAAAAACAAGTTTTTACATCATCAGCAATGTAAACATTTTAAATCCAATGACGTTTACAATAAAAAAAATAATAGTTATAAACTTATTATATTCTCTATTATACTATAACTAAATAACACATATAACACTGCCTATGAAAAAATATTATACAAATTATACTGAAGAAAAGTATGTATTTATTAAGAAATAAAATACTCCTTAATAAATGATGAACAAAATTAATTTAATATTAAAATACAAGTAGTCTTTTTGGTCAATATTGTTAAGTTAAAATGTTATGATAGTTTTTGCTTTGAAGAGATATATAAGTAGAGTTAACAATATAAAAATCCTCCAGAACTACAACACCGATTTAAATTTAAGTCCTAGACCATCTAGTGTAAAAGATGCAAACGAACTAAAAGAACTTTTTGAAAAAGAACTTAAGTTCTCAATTGTGAAAATTTTTCAGGATTTAACAAAGTATGAAGTATTAAACTGGCTCAAGCAAAGTAAGTCTCAAGATTTAAACTTATGTTATATAGAAATAAAGGTATAGAAAGAAATCTGAAGTGTTTTAATCACTAATTGTCAAATCTAGACATGACTTTTTGCAAAGAAAAAAAGAAATACATGTTTTTTTTAAATGTTTCTGTAAACTAAATACAAATAAAAGCTTTTAAGAAAACAAATTTAACAGGGGATTAACAATTTTTTTTTAACTTTGTCCTTTCTATTTTTTAAAATTCATAAGTAACATTTTTTTATAATGTAAGGAACATTTCTTTAAAATTTGAAGAAAATTGCTTGAAAAATGAAGGAGGAGATAGATTTTTAGTTATTTTTTAAATTTCTGAGAAAACTGAACCCAAAAAATTTGGGGTCCATGCGTTTGTATCGGAAACTTTTCACAAAAAATAAAATATCTGAAATTTAAATGACATTTTTGAACTGGCTTGTAGTTTGTACTTTAAGCTTTTAAATAAATACCAAAACCATTTTTTGTAAAAAAAAGTGTTAGACCCCCCTATGGCCTTAACTGTTCTAAAATAATTTAAAACTACATAATTCGAAAAATATGTTTTTTTTTCAGATTAAGAATTGATTTTTAGAAATTCAAAAAGACTGTCTGAAAAAATATTTCGATATAAAAATTAAATTTTTCAAAAATGTAATGAAATGTTTTTTATTTTTAGTATGTTCTTTCCATATGGTATTTATGCTCGTAATATTTACTCTCTTATATCTCTAAATATAGCTTAAATTTAGCATAGCAGCAATGAAAAATTATTAAGCTGAAATAAAAAAAAGGGGTAGCTAAAACTTTTACTGTAAATATGTTTTTATATATAGTAAATCTAAACATAGTAAATCGTTTCAATAAATTAAATTAGTATAAATAAATTTTATGTTTTTGAAATATTCATACGAAATTAATATTTGACAAAGACATACAAAATTATTAAACTTTTTTTTAATCATAAGTTTCAAAAGCCTCTCATGAATCTTATTCAATATTTGCTTGTTGTTTCTTAACTCACGGAACAGTAGAAAATAAAATATATGCAAGTGATGATTTAATTGACCTTAACAATGAAGTATTTCCACTTTTCAATGCTGACGTATGTTCTACATTAGCAACGAAACCAAAAGTTTTTTTAATCCAGGTAATTTTTTTTTCCAGATAATATAAAATAATAAAGAATATAATTGTCTAAAAAAAATTTACCAACATAAAGTTAATTTTGAAAAGTTATGAACAAAATTTGTCTTTGCTAACAGTTCCAGTCAATCAAACGTAAATATTTTATAAAAACTGTTGTTGTAAAGATGAAAGTTCCATTTCTTAAAGTTAATTACATAAAGAAAACATTAATAATATTAATGAGAATTAACTACTTAAGGCATGCCGAGGAAGCAATTTAGACAGAGGTTGTAAAATTTTACAAACTTCAGTCAATGAGAATGAAAAAATTCCTGTGTCAGCTGACTTTTTAATCATTTACTCAACGCAACCAAGTTTGTAGCTAATTTAATAAATATAAATTATAGTTTAAGAAGGTATTAGTTTATAAGAAAAAGAAAAGTATTGTATTTATATAAAAATAAGTTACTTAAGAATAGTAAGTAGTAAGTAAGGAATAATATTATGAAATAAACTGCTTAAACTGGTATGAATTTTTAAAAACTTTATTGTCTGTGTTTTTACATTTAAAACGATGAAAGATTTCTAGAGAAAAAGAAATAAACAAATGAATTATTATTATTCTGATATTTACTTTAAAAAACAAGTACAATAATAACAAAATTGAACAAATTCTTGTAGTGTTATGTGTCAGTTTTGGTTCCAATGCTTGGTAGACCGAGTTCATTGTTGTAAAGTAGCAATTGTCAATTTATCTATATCGACCAAAATCAAGTATCTTAACCCGCACACAAGCTTGCTTAGCAATTGTCGTAACTCAGTTTAAGTTGCAGAAATTCGATCTATTTTACATTTAAACCATTGTTTAAAACATTTCAGTAAAGCATTTGAAGTTTAAAGTTTAAAAAGCTGTATAAAATATCAATTAGCAAAGATAAAACCTACAAAAGTAGATTAATTAATAGAAAAATACATTGCTAAAGCAATTAATAAATCCACGCAAACCTGCCTGAGAATTGTGTAGTTGTAAAAAATATTTCTGACAACCTGTTCTCCACTACAAAAAAATTGTTTCCAACAAAGTGAAAAACATACCATATTGTAATTACCTATATCAAAGTTATCATCTTATTTTTGATCTCATGTTTCATCTTTGACCTGCTGTCTCATCTTTTAATTGGAGTTTCATTTTTGAACAGATTTCTCACCTTTTTAGTTCTACTTTTGTTTTTACTTACGTTATTTCAACTCTTCTTAATAAAGTAAATTTTAAAGAAATATTAAGAAAAGTGAAAGTTTTGAAGAAGATTACCAAGGCGAGATTTAATTACTTTCCGACTTGTTATACAAATAAACATGTCTTTTTAATTATTAGTGACTTTTTTTTGCTCTAGGATTAAGTAGGAACTTATTAGCGATGTAATTATATCTATTGTGCTAATATCTATTAATGTTTACTTGAATTTTGTTATCTTAATAGGCCTATGCAAGTTGTAGAACAATTTGTATAAGTTATTGTGATGAAACTTAAATCTAACCTTCTATAAAACATTAATATATTAGTCAGAAATAGTTCAACATTTACGTCAGACTTACAATGTAGTTTTTAGACCGTAATATAAAAGTTGTTGTATCTGAATATTATAGTTGTAAAGGTTTGTTTTTGAAAATTTGCTTATGTTAAAAATATTATAATTACGTGAATTACAATAAGATCTATCTTTTATATAGTTATAACTGCTTACTTTAAAATCCTATAAAGAAGAGTTTAAAATATTGTAAAGTTAACGGTTTAGTAAATTGTATATGGTTAACAAAAACGTCTGTTAAAGTAGTCTAAAAACAAAAAGAAATAGTATAATGAAAATAAATTGAAATTATGTGTAGGATACAAAATCAAAAAATTATTATAATAAAAATAAATTAAAATTATGTTATGTTAATACTAAAATTAAGTTGATACTAAAAATTTTTTTTTACGTAACACATTAAAATCTTTATGTTTTATAGTAACTAAAAATAAAAAATTGTTTTATAAGTTTAATAACTTTATTTTGATTAATTTGTTTTTGCAAGAAACCTAGATAACAAAATAAAATAAACTAGTAAAATGGGTTAGATGAACCAGGCTAGAAGTGATAGGGTTATAAATGATCGGGTTAGAAGTGATCGGGTTATATATGAATGGGTTAGAAATGATTGGGTTAGAAATCATTTGGTTAAATCGGGTTAGAAATGTTCGGGTTAGAAATGATTGGGTTGGAAATCATTGGGTTAGAAGTGATCCGGTCAGAAATGATCGGGTCAGAAATGATCGGGTTAGAAATGATAGCGGGTTAGAAATGATCGGCCTGTTAATATGAACTTTGTAAGCAGTAAAAAAGAATGTAATAGTTAAGATAAAACTTTACAAAATAAGATCAATTTGTAAAACTAAAGTAAACTTTTCCATGTCCTTAGTTTTGATAAACAAAACTTTAGAAAAATATGAAAAAATAAATCATAGAGTTTCATGTTAAGCTAATCTTTAGATTTTTTATTGAGTTTTATGCAATTAGTAATTATTATTTTAGCAAAACAAAAAAAATTAAACGACCTTGTTCAAATTCTTGTAGCTTCAGTTGTAAATAGATATTTAAAACTTAGTTTAAAGTTTATATAATTTCTTTAAGATCACTAAATATTAAAAGGAATTTAGAAAATGAAATTGACGGTCCTTAGAGCAGTGTATAGAGTCAAACCAATGAATTTATAACGAATGAAGTATATAACTAATTTACTAGGAGTGTTTTATTTAAAAAGTTTACTGCACTTTTAAAGATGATCATTCTAAATGTATCTCAAGAATAAAGTTATCGAATTAATTTTCAAAGAAAGCACATAAAAAACTTAGAAATTTTTCCAATGTGGGCAGTATTGCGCCTGAGAGCAATAACTAGTAAAGGAGCGTTGTTTATTTCTATATTTCTTAAAAGGAGGTGACTATGATTAGGAAACCCTAGTCTGAAAGCTAAAAGACTTGCGGATAATTAAGATATGAAAAGTTATATTTAATAATATTTTTAGGTTTCGTTTCGTGGAAGAAACAATCAGGGTCATGGTTTATTCAGTCTTTTATAAAATGTACCAAGATGTTTCACAAAAAATACGATTTTTTAAAAGTAAGTTGATTTTTTCAAGTATTTAATATCATTGAGATTAAGCATATAATTTATAACTTTTGTAAATAGAATACGATCATATTGTTTATGTGAAATGATACCTACGTAAAACATTTTTTTTCAACACTTGATAAATATTGATTTATATACTTACTTCAATAGCCCCTACAAAAGTTCTCCCTTTTTAATATTTCAGTTAGTAATCTTAAATAGGAATGTCTAACTTTAATTAATTTTACGCACTGTAGACACAAAAATTTTATTTCGACGCTCAAACTCAAAATATAATTTCAAGAAAAAGTTATAATAAGTTTATACTAATATAATTGTAATAAGGCATTTAATCCTAAGGACTTAGATTAGTAAAGTTCGTTGGAAAATCAAAACAACCCTTTTTTTTACGCTTATGATATACTGTATTTATAATCTACAGTAAATACTAAATTAAAGCATTAGTAACATAAAATTAATTTAAAAACAACATTCACTACTAATACATAAACTTAATTGGGTATAAAGAATTACTAATATAAGTAATAAAAAATATATCTTAAAACTACATCTAATACTTCATAACTTTAATCCAAAGTAAAGAACATTTTTATTACAAAAATAATTTATGCAGAATTTAAGACACTAATTTTGTTACAAATACTACATTGGTATCATTTACTTTATACTTTTTTTTGCATCAATCAAAAATTTTGACCACATAAAGGCAAGAAACTATTTAAATTAAACAGTGATACTACGTCTCTGTTTTTTTTAAGAATTATAACATAAACCATGTTAGAAACTTAATAACTAGTTTATAACTTAAGTTATTATTTTTGTGTTTTACTTACTTCGTCAACAAGATTTGTAGTTACTAAATTTGTATGTACTAATCTATCAAAACCCTCCCGAATTAATTCCTACCTGTTCAATTAATCCTACTCGTCTAACAAATTCCCATGATGACCTTAAAATAAATTCTCCGAATCGTGTTAAAACATGTTAGTTGTTTCAAAATAATCTCAAGTTTTGTTTTTATTTTACTTATAATCACTTTCAAATAGAAATAAACTGTTGTTTAATAATACAGGATTGCCAAAAACCTGGAATCCTGGAAAACCCTTAAGTTTGACAATTTAGGCTAAGAATCCTATAATTTTGAACAGAAATCTAAAGAACCTAGGATTTAAAATAAAATTTTACATGTATGATAATGAAATTTCGTTTTGACACAAAAAATTTATCAGATAGATAAACATTTGTTGAATATTTGTCGTCACAGGTTGTCTACATAAGATACGTTGATGATTGTTTAGTTATATCCAGAACAGAAAATGAAAACGAAGCTATATTTCGAAAGTTTAATTGTTTACATGGAAAAATGTATATCATTAAAGAAGTGGAAGAGAACTACCAACTACCATTTTTAGATATATTGATAACAAAAGATGAAACTAAGTTCCTAACGAATGTCTATAAGAAAACAACTTCCACTGGGTAGTATTTACACTACCAATCTTTTTGCAGCAAGAAGCGAACATTAAACTTAATAAAAACTATATACCATAGAGCCTAGAAGGTCTGTTCTAAAGAACTCCTCCATTCTAAGGTGGAGAGAATAAAAGACATTCTAATAAAAAATGATTTGATAAGGGGGTTAAAATTACATGATAACAACCTGAACAAACCTAATATACGGACCGGAGAAGTTCCCAGCAGTTTTGAAATTATCATATATTGTAGAAACATCACGTGTGTTAACAGAGTAAAAAATTTAACAAAAACAACGTACAATTAAGTTAATCCAAGAAATATTTTTGTCTCGAAATCAATATTAAAAGTGCAATTGAAGGATCCGATACCAGATTTTAAAAAAAGGTTCTATAGTATACAAATTCAATTTGCTTCTGTTAAAGAAGCTATATCGGACGAAGTAGCTATATTGGCATTTCAAAGCTAGGATCAAGGAACATTTGCCTGCATGTGTGTTGAAAGTTACAGAAGAAAACCTGAAATTAAGACAACAGCAACCAAAAACGCAGCTAAAAGTTTATCAATTGCAGAACATTTAATAAATAGTAGAGATTGTTCTAGGAAGAATCAGATATCTAGATTTAAAATAATTAATCATGTAATAGTCAGGGTTGCCACACACTCAGGGAAACTTAGGGAATTTTCAAGATATAGAAAATCTCAGGGAAACTCAAGGAATATCTTGTTTCCATATTTAAAAAAAAAAGATAATTTTATTAAATTTGAAGTGCTTAATAGAAATTTTTCTAGCCTTGCGGCTAATTTTCAATATTCTTAGAATTAACTTTGTAATTTTTTAATAAGTAATAACATTTTTAAGGAATCGAATAAAACTCAGAGAAGTTTAAGGTTACTCAGGGAAGTTTCTAGTCACTCAGGGAAGATTCTTTGACTCAAAGAGTGGCAACCCCGAATAGTGTTTTTGATTCGTTAAGTTAGAGGCTGTCTCTATATTTTTAAACAAACCAGAGTTGTGCAAACAAAAAGAATTTGATTACAAAGTGTTTTTATTTACTTAAATTAACCAATTTGTTTCCTTTAATAATTTTTTTTTGTTAAGATTGAATTTTTTTAAATAAAAACTTTTTAGAAGTAGCATTACAGTATCTTTTCAATGTTGTTATACTATCTAAGACATTTTTTACCTTGAACTTAATTTTATACTCAAAGTATACCCAAAAACTTATACTTTCGAAAATCTGAAAAAACTAGAACACCTGGAAGAAATTTATTAAAGCCTTTGCAACCCTCATAAAAGTAAATAATAAAATTTAGTATTAGCTTAGTTTTGTTGTAATTTTATTAAGTTAATTTTAATTATGTTTTAGTTTTCAAACAATATTACCTTAAATGTAGCTTTAAGATTAACTTTAAATATAGTTTTAGTTAAGTTTGACAAAGTTGAACCTTGCAAAATTTATGCAATGCAAAAGTGACTTTCGAGAGCAAGTGACACCCGTGGCGAAGTGACAATGAGCTGACAACTTTTGTAAAAGTGACGCCTTGTTAAAGCAGATACTCGTGCAAAAATGATGCCGTTCAATAGTAAATATCCTTGCAAAAGTGACGATTAACTAGGGTCGGAATTGATTTGGCGGGAATTAAATTGCGTTGGAGTTAATCGCGGATTAGAACTTAGCGTGTCCCTATAACAATATGTATATATAAAATCAACTGTTTATGTACGCAAAACTTTAGTTAATTACGGTAAATCGCTGCTCATAAAATATTGACAGCTCTAATACTGTAAAATATTCATAAGTGTGCTTTGTAAAGCTGTTCATACTTTATGAGCATCGGAACGCCGCAAGTCAATCAAATATTGTGTATAAAAACATTTGTTTTGGTTTTCCAATAAGTTCTGCTTGGTTTTATCTCTAGGGTTTGACACCTTCTTTCGTTATATCTTATATTAATAGATGTAATTGAATAAAATTCGTATGACTTTTATAGTTTTTAAGTTAATTAACTATTATATTTATAATAACTATTATTATAGTTTAAAAAATGCAAATAATAACAAGTATACTTATATAACAACTAAATACACATAAAGTTAAAAAACAGACTATAAGTGTTATTAAAAAAAATAGGTTAGTCTAAAAATTAATCCATTAAGATTCGATTATTTCTACCAAAATGACCTTTTATTAGAAATTTATAGTAGACCGCAATGCAGGGTTCGTGCGCGTCAGGCTAAATCAGGCTAAGTCAGTTTTTTTAATTAAAAATTTTAAAATCTCACTTTTTCTCAGTTCAAATGCTTCAAAATTTTTGATAAAAATTAATTGAGAGATCTTTCTAAGAACAAATTTAGATGTGAATTTATTTCTAAATAATGATTTAGTTATTAAAGACAAAATCAGTCAGTATTTGTAAAAATAAATGCTTAAAACCTTTTGTTAAATCTCTAAAATATTTAAGAATTTTGATTATTTTGTTTTGAGTAGATTATATACGTCATAATTATGAAAGTTCATAAAAAAATACAGTATAAACATTACAGTTTAGTTCAACAACTTAGCTGTTTGTTTGAATTCTAATACTCGTGTAAGCGTTTCATTTTAAGTTTTAATAAATCACACAATGCACGTCGTTTTATTATAAATCTTCTGTTATAATTGTTATTACTTAGTGGTTAATTAAATTTAAAAATTGTGTTCAGTAATATATATTAAATTTTTACACTAGTGATAGATTAGGTATATCACTTATTTTAAAACTTATCAATGAATTTTTTATGTTAAGGGCATAGGGGAGGGGGGTCAATCACCTTTTTCACAATTTAGTCTTATTTTATTGAGCTAAGCTTTACTAAGCTATGAGTTGCTTTTTGCAGATTTTC
The DNA here is from genome assembly GCF_965202585.1 of Thalia democratica. Lineage (NCBI taxonomy): Eukaryota > Metazoa > Chordata > Thaliacea > Salpida > Salpidae > Thalia > Thalia democratica. Next base: position 51,486,434 of record NC_139168.1, on the reverse strand, counting down.
AAAGCTCTAAATATTTTTGAGATTGATATTTGAGTATTTAGATATTTGAGTTGAATTCAGAGATTACTATAGTACTAATTAAGACCCCCCAATATCTAAAATGACTTGTAAAGAGGATTTTCCTTACTTTGAAAAAATGTCAGGCTAAATTGGTCCCAGTCATGCTAAATGAAAAAATTTCGCGCACGAACCCTGGCAATGTCCCACGTACTGCTGGTTGGACACCCCTGAACTAGTGTCTTAAATAATATGGTATAAAATATATACGTATTAGCAAATTCTTCCATTAAGAGTCTAAATCAAGCTTTATAAATGGTATAGGTGTCTTCCTTAAGGTTTATAACTTTGCAATTCAGTCTTTTATTTTTTATGACAAGCTAATTTATCAGTAAATTATTATCTTGATTTATTATTTTTATTATTTTAAAGGTTTTGACTATAATGAATAGGATGATTGCAAATATGTCTACAAATGATAACAAGTATAGACAAATGTCTACATTTTCTAGCTGTCTCACTGCTGATCTACACTTGTGATATTCATTTAATTTTTACACAAATCTTTTTTTAAAAGAACTTATTTTCCATTAAAAAATGATAAAGTTCGAATACGAAATTTAGTAATAAAACCAAACATCTTCATTAATTAAAAGATTATTATAAACAGTTTAAATGACAACTTGAAATTAATTTTAAAATTTAACTTAAAAGATTGTTTTGTTTTTTAATGATAGATTTAAAATTATGTTACTATTAACTCATAATTTTTTAAATTGTATTAATCACCTTCAGCTAGTTGATCTAGTATTTTATTATGCTTTTTAGGTTTTTTTTGTTTTATATGATTAAGTTAAGACGAATAGTAAGTATTTTCATAAAATAATTTGTTTGAATAATAAAAAAATGTTTTTAAAACTTATAGTTACGTAAAATTATAAGAAATGTTAAAACAATATCAAATTTTAAACTTCATTAATAAAAAGTATTACGCCTATTTTTCTCCTAATTGAAAAATAATTAAGTTTTTGAACGTAAAAACATATTTAAATAAATTAAAAAAGAATGATAAAACTATTTAAATACATAAAATCATAAATACAGATAAAACTACTTAAACTACCTTAGTCTTTGCATTAGGAGTTGGCTGTTCCGCAGATAAAATAACTGGCTTCGACTTATTTTTAGCTTGAAAACAATTATACAAATCAAATAAAATTAAGTTTATTATACCAAATATTTTAAAATTTGTTCTTTGTTTTAATTTTATTACGCAGTAGGGCTTATTTAATGATTAATTCATTACAATTTTTTTATTAACGATTTTTTTGATATGTAGTTAAATTACGCGGCTCACGAAGACTTTAAGAAGTCCCAACCTCAAAAGTTTTTACTGAGTCCTGTAGACAAGAAAAAGCTCTCATTAGGACGCACTCGGAGCCGTGAAATTGTTATTAAGCTTAATTAATTTTTTCAACCTAATTAATTTAAAAAAGAAGCACTAAATAAATAAACTTTCAAGCTGTTAGTTTTATTAACATTTGAAATTGTTACTATATTCAGGGTTGCCACTTTACCTGGAATTTGACAATTTAGGCAAAAAAACATAGAATAACCTGGAATTTGAAAAATTTTATAAAAAAAACCTAGAATTTTAACAATTTTCGCTTGTTCAGTAGTAAAATTTTGATTTGACTCAAAAAATATATAATAAAAACTAAAAATATCTGTCATCATCAATTTTTTTTTAACTTCAAAAACATATTTAAAGTAGCTTCACAGTATGTTTTTATACTACAGTTTCTTATCTTAAATCTTAACTAAAATAGACCTGAAAATGTGTACTTTTAAAAACCTGGAAGAAAAATGAAAAACCTGGAAAAATTTTTGAAAAAACGAGTGGCAACCTTGTATATTATAAATTTTGTAAAGCAAAAGCGAACTTAGATATTTGTTTTTAACATAGGTTACTTTTTTTTTTGCTTATTTATAATTATTTCAAAATAAACTTATTTTGAGTTTCTAAACAATCAGTTTATGTGATTTTTCAATAGATTTTACATAGAAGAAGAATGTAAAAGAACTAAATATATTTATTTAAAATTTATCACCTGCAGTTTCTTAGGCAATAACTTTTAATTGATGACATACAGTTCTTATTTAAGTATTAAACATTTAATTGTCAGAAATTTTAATTAAGACATTAAAAGGATATTCCTGGACACGACATTAAAAGCTATCCAAGTGGTGTGCGTGTCGATATTCGAAAGAATTTTTCGTGCACTAGGACCAAGTTTTTTGAGCAATTTTTTTCGTTTAATATTAAATATCGACAAAATCTTTATAAAAATTAAGCAGAAGAGATAGTTTTTAAAGATTTTTTACGAAACTCAGAAGTATCGAGTTAATAAAAACCCTGCATCAAATTGTTGCCAAATTTCAATCAAGATCCACTTAAATCTTTGAATGCCTCATTTTTAGTCAAAGTATCTATAACTAGCTATTCCGAAGTTTTTTTGCTTTGAAGTTACTGCGAGTTAGTTTTCAGGATATTTTTTCTTCATTAGATACTATTATTGTTTTCAGCTTTTTGAATTGTTATTTCAGTATTTTTGGGCCGGAGGGAATTTTTGTGATCAATTGTTTGCATTTTTACACAATAACTTATGATGCTAAAAAAGCTTATCTAAGTCTTATTTAAGTACTGTAAATTTATTTAGATCTATACTAGATATGTTAATTCTTAATAAACAAGTTTAACAACTTCAAATTTCAAAATATCTTTTACTTTTTCCCTTTTTTTAGCTTTGTAAGCATTATAAAGTTTTTTACTCTAGTAAAACACTATATAAAGCCGAGCGCTGATTAAAAAGGGAGTTTTTGCAATTTCTAATAATCTTGAGTAGAATCTTAAAACTTCTGTCGTAGTTAAGCGTCGCAGCTTTTTGTTTAAAGCGAGTGCGCTTTGCATTTGCAGGTTGATTCGCTTTTCGTTTCGGCTAGCTATAATTGTTGGCAAGGTTGGTTAGAAATGAAGCAAACGCTCTTTTGTTTTATTATGTACTTTTTAGATTATCTGTGAACCATATTTCGCTATTTCTTGTTAGAATTACGTATTGTTTGAATTAGTAACAAACAGGACCTCTAGAAACGTTTACCAGAACGTGTTTCGGTCTAGTTCTGAACGTCACTTAGATTGTATTTTAGCAATTATATACGTTTAGCTTTCGTTGTTTTTTAGCGACTGTTACTCAGCATTACACTTATATTGTAGTCCACTGACTTCAATAAACACCGCTGAGAAACGAAAACAAGTGTACTTCATACACTTTTCAGCTTTCGTTGTTCGCTACGACCGTTTTTGAGCTCTACACTTCTACAGTGAGTTATTTTCCTGTACAAATCGCCGAAAAACTAAAGTAATTGTATATTTGGTTTGTATGTATTTCCAGCTTTCGTTGTTTTTTTTAACAACCGTTTCTCAAGTAGAAACTTCTATTGTAGTTCAACCAAAGCGGACTTTTAGAAGTTTCATACGCTTCAAGACCTAGATTGGCTCTGACTTTAGTAAGAATTGCTGAGGACTGTAAACAAACGCTAATACATTTAATAAAAATTGCCTTACAAACAAACCATCAAGCTCTGCCTTGCATGCGTGTGAGTCTTTTTTTTTACTTATTAGTAAAATTTTAAATAAACTTAGGGTGCCAAACCTATACTTTTAGTATTAACAGTAGAACGTAGCTAAGTAAGTTTTAATAATGATAAAATTAGTGTATTGTATTTTGTTCTTTATTAAATTTATATAGTGAAGTATATGTTGAAATCTCTAAGATTAAGTTAAAGACTTACTTTCTAGTGTATATTAGATTATTAATTAAGTAAACGTTAGAATCTTCATAGACTAAACTAAATAAGTACGATAGTTCATATAAAAAGCTGTACTAAACGTTTCATTAAAAAAAACTTAAGACAACTAGTTAAACTTAGATAACTACTGTCTAGTTTAGTCACGAATAAGATATTCAATTTATATTTAACTCTGAGTGCTACCAGTAAAAAGCCCAAGACGCTCTCGGCCAATAGCCTTACAAAGCTAGTTTCTAAGCACGCTACGCGAGCCCAACCGGCCGAGAAGACATCAGGTACTAGTAAGCATATTTGTAAAGGTAATCCTAAGCATGATGCAGTTTCTGACCAAAACAATGTGGTATCAGACGAAACTGTAACAGCAAAGGGTTATATCATCAACATGTTTTCCTATTTTATTCAAAACAAAGCAGTTCTTGTAAACAAATTGTCAGCCTACCTGCAATCATATTTTTCAAGTATTGACATGATTACGTGTTATACAATCATTGGTACGTATATGGGTAAAACTCGTTTTTATATAATTAAAATTAGGAGAATAAAATAGTAAGTGAACAACCTGTAAAACATTTACGATAAATAAGTTTATCGAGTCTTCTAAAAAATAGAACTTCGTGATTAGAATTTACAGCATGGATTTTGACAGTACGAACTGTAATACAAGGCACGTCTCAGGAATTTTTGTTATAGTCTGGAACGTCTTGAAAAGCTAGTTATTAGGTTACTAGTTATATTATTATTATTTTGTAGACACTATGTACTAGATCACCAACGAGATTAAGTTTTCTGCTATATTTCATTGAAATTTAGAAAAATCTCAAATTGATTTTACAAAATTTTTGAAAGATTTAATAAAAGTTGTAATGAAACCTGGAAACAGCTTGATGGAAATTTTTCACTTAATCAGTTGTTTTGTTACTTTTAATTTTTTAGTTTTATTTATACATTGTCTCTTCTGCGTTATGATTACAAAAAGCTTGCCTTTTTTATTTTGTTTAAATTTCTGACAATAAACTGTTTGATATTAAGCTAAGACTAATATATTAACATTTAAATGTCACTGCTGAAAGTAATTCTAGATAAAAAACTTTTTTTTTTCTCTAAAAATTTTCTTTTTCAAAAAAGAGTTATTGAAAAATATTATATTTTATTGAGTATACTAACAAATCCAACTGAAATATTTTTTTTTAGTACTCATTATTTGTTAGTATAAATGTTTTTTATTATCACTGGTACCACTAACCCTTGGTCGGTAAACGGTTCTCAAATTAGATAGGGTGAGAAATGATCGCGGGTTGGAGCTGAGCGCTTCTCAGTTAATTGAACGACATAAAAAAATTGCTTACAGTGTTTGGTCCTAGGACCTGGTGCACGAAACACCTTTTTGTTATCGAGTCGCACACAACGGATACCTTTTAACGTCTAGGTAAGTACAACTTTTACTCTACTTGTTTCTTTTAAATATTTTTTTGAAACAACTATATACAGAAACAAAAATCTTAAATCGAATTTTACAAAATATAAATATTTTGTAGAATTTAAATTTTTGACCCTCTTTTCGTCTTCCAAAAATACTAGGTTAAAATGTCATTAACTCAAACTGGCTAAAATCTAGAAAACTATTTTCGTACTACTTTTTTATATAATATCCATGCTAGAAAATCAAATAAGCTTTACTACAAAAGCTGCATTTTAAAGGTGCACCGAGTACGCCATAGTGGTCACCTTTACATGTTTGTCAGTCCAAGAAATCATTTGTTTGAAAAATGGCTAAAGTAAGTCAACAAGTTGTTATATTTATTACTAATAAAGATTTTTTTAAGTGTAATTATTCTTGACTATTAAAAGGTAAAGTTTGTACTATATGTTAATTTATTTACATTTAGTGTTGTCCAATTTTTTTCTAAAAGAGAGCTTGAATGATTTCCAGGTATCTATTCAGTATTTACTTAGTGCAGTATAAGAGTTTGTTTAGTTTTTATCTCGAATTTAATTTACAGGGAAGCATCAAATAGTTCCAAAAAATTAAAATGTGTATACTTAAAAAGATGTATTTAGTATAGTTATAACTTTTTATTTGCTTTATAAAAGTTTTAATCAGTTGAAATCCGCTTAGGGGTTTACTATTAAAATGATCTACTGTTTGATTTTATACATTTTCTTAAATTAAGTATTTTTGAACCATGTTTAAGTGAAAATATAATTTACAGTGTTTTTAGCTTCAAATAGTTCACACCTTTTTACCAGTGGTTCTCACAATTTTAGTTATAAATGCTTTACAGTTAAGGAAGAATTCCCTGGTTCTAGGAGGTAAATTTCCTTAAGTTGAACTATTGCACACATAAAAGTTCTTATGTGTTACAAAATAAAGGTTTCTAATTTAACTTTACTAAAATTAAGGCAGTATTAGCAAACGTCAGAATTTGTCTTTTGAAATGCTTTAAAAGTTTTTAACAAATTTTTCGAATTCTTTTAATAGATGCTATGTTTATCAGCAAGAGTGGAGTGTTATAAACTCGGTGTATCAGTATTACTGTAGTTAAAGTTGTTTATAAAATTTAAGATTGAAGAGCTAGCTATTTCTTTTTAATATTGAGGATGTTCCTGAAGCCACACAGGAAGAATTTAATGAACCAGTAAACTTTTGAAAGAGATAAGTTTCATTCTTGAAAACTTGAGACGTTTTGGATTAAAATGCAACGCTGCTGTCGACGACTAAGTATTTAAGCTCTGAAAATTTGAAACCATTTGGTTGAACTTGTGCGAATGCTGCTTCTCTGCATTGCTTACCATCAAACCGAAAGCACGAAACCGAATTGACGTTGAATCAGACATACGCAGTTATTATCTACTACTTTGTCGAGACATTGATCTGCTCATTGCCATAAAACAAGAATAGCCGTTACATTAAATGTAACTTAAATTATTTATATCATTTAAATTTCGTTTTTTGTTTTTTAAAAAGTAAACACCATCTTGTATATTGGGGGTGAATTTAGTATTTATCTTTTAACTAAGGGTAAAATACGAAAAAAGGTTAAGAACTGCTGTTATAGGCTACTTTTGAATTTCTAAAAACAACCTTAATGTAAGCTGTATGGGACCCAAAAAATGCAATCTTTGAGCTTTAGGTGAAAATAGTTTTACATGTGGTAATTGTTACAAAATTAAATAGTGCGGAATTAAGATATTTGAAAAAAAAATCACGGAGACTTTGCTTATTTACTTTAACTGTAAGTTTTTTTAGGAAAAATTTAGTAGTGCCTCTGTAAAAATTTTTTCAAATCTTCATCAGTTCTGCACAATGTGTTTTTGTGATATTAACCACATTTAAAACTATTTTAAAATAAAAACTAAAAGTTGCATTTTTATAAGCACCTTAATGTGCAGTCCAGAGCAAAAGTAATAATCTAAATATCTTTCAAAATTATATTTAATATATTTTAAAACATAATAATTAAAATAAAATAGCACTTTCTAGTACGGAATAATATATTACCAATTTAAGCTTTAAAGTTTTATCCATCAGCAAAAATTACAATTGACATTTTTTTACAAAAATTTACTCGATATTTAAAAATAGACCTCGTCTACTGAAAAAATAATATTTTAGATCCTAATGGTTAATTAGGTTATTTTGATTTCATCAAAAACAATAAACATATTATTCTTATTTTTTAAAAGAAGTTTGTAACGTGAAACATACACTACAATTTTTCTTAAAACACTAAAAAAAATTTTACACTTCGTTATAAATAACTAAATAAGTTTATGTTATCTATTTAACCAAATGCCATATCCAATTATCATAGTTAAACAACTGTAGTTATAATTTAGCATTTCTGTTAAGAAACTTAAATTATATTTTTTAATTAATTATTAATTTTTTCTACTTTAACTTCTATTCCACACGTTTATATTGTAACTTCATAAAAAAAAAAGTTTATATCTCAGAAGTTAATTGATTATTTTCATTATATAAAAAGTATCTTATAATGTAGAGTTAAGGCTTTTAAATGAAAGCAAATATTGATTTTTATAAAAAAACGTTGGAACTATTGTCCTTAAAGTTTTTAAAAGCAGTTATAGCTTTTCTTTCTCCGATTTCAGGGAGTTAACTGTTTGGCCTTTTTTCTTCATGTTGAGATTTGTTTAAAATATTTTTTTTGTTGAAGCGAAAAGATTTGACTGAGGCCATCATTACATTCTGAAAACACCTAAAAATTTATTTATAAAGACTGCATTTAGCATGCATAACTTTTTATTTAACTCATTAAAAGTGTAGAAATTTCAAAAGATTAGTGACTTTTTCCAGGCGAAGTGTAAGCTAGAATAAAATGCTCTATCTAAATGACTGAAATACTAATAAAAATTTTAGTAAATAACTTCATTATTTTAAGTTATTCTTTTGATAATACAACTATTTGGTAACTCACGGTGTTTTCATTGGTTTGAATAAAATAAACTCACGTGTTACTCTGAGCGAACATTCGCCAATTATATTCATTTTCAAATGAGAGCTAAAAAATAGACACTTAATTTGAACAAATAGTTAAATTTTGATAAGTAAATATGTTCATTTAAAGACCAGTATTTTTAAATTAGTGAATTTTACGAAATAAAAACAATAACTTAAGCAAATTTTATTTTATTGAAAATTTTATGCACTATTGGTTCTTTTTTTTTTAATTACGCGAGTTTTTCAATATAGCTTCAATAACACACCTTCTTTATCAAATATCTTAATTTAACACATTTAATGTTCTTTTATATGCTTAATGTATAAATAACAACTATGAAAATGCAAAATATTTTATTAATAATTCAACCAATAACCATAACTAATAGAACTCACAAGCAATGAGACCTTGATAATAATTTTGAAGTTATGGCACACTGTCCTTCCAGATACAAAGCGAAGCAAGTCCCTTGAAAAATCTCAGACAATATTAATATTTGTAAAAAGTATTTTAAAACAAATTAAAATCAACAAGTTCTCGTCATGACACATAACAAATTTATTAATAAAATCAACAGTTTTGTTAATAACTCACGACCTTGATCTGCGCCTCCTACTATAACGGTCTCTACTTCTTCTATGGTGTCTTGAATGTTCTCTGTCTCGATAATGACGATCCCTAGAACGACTCCTACGACGATGTTCTCTTGAGCGACTTCTGCGACGCCTGTAAGGAGAATTAGATCTGCTTCTTCTATAGCTCCTTTCACGTGTTCGTTCTTCTAGACGCTTCATTCGATCCTCACGTCTTTTTATTTCTTCAGTTCTCAGAAATCTTTCATGATCTTCTTTTCTAGCAATACATTTGTTTGAAAGTTCTTTGCACTTGGCTCGCAAAGAAAGAAATCCCAAATGAAGCTTTCCACCAAAATGGTCTGCAAGACGAGCATCATTATCATGTAGTCCAAGATATGCAGAACATACCTCACATACACGAAGCTTTTGCTGCTGGAATGTTGAAGCAGGCATTGCATTCCTATATACCTCTTCAGCTTTTCTTTTCTTTTCTTTCAACTCATCACATTTTTTAAGAGTTTCCATTGCATCATCAACATTACCATCATTGCCTTGCTGCTCAGCAAGAACTACAAGGTTTCCTATTTGTTCATTCAGGTCATGGACTTCATTTTCTTTAGATTTTACATCAGCACTAACTTCAGCTTGCTGGTCTTCTAACCTTTGTTTTGATGATACAATGCGCCTGTCTGTGTCTAAAACAAACAATTCAAGATGTCTCAAAGCTTCAAAGTCATAAAATAAATCTTTTTTCTTTTGTGCCATTTCATAATCAGCTTTTAGTGCAAGGTCATGTATGCTTTTACATTCACCAATGTCTGCTCGAGTTCCAGTAAGAACATCATGTGGACAGCAGCCAACGAGAAAAGTTTTGCAAACTTGAGGGTCATCAAATTTTATAGATTTGTTAGTAGAACCGTCCCTACCTGTGCCCATAAGCTCGTCAAGCATAGCTCTCATTTGGTCACTTGCTGACATGTTAACTTTTTTAAGTCTAAAATTCTGCTAATTTTTTATCTATTAGTGACAAGTGGAATGATGAAAATAATAAAAAAAAAATTTAAAAAAATTATTATAATTATTTAATAGTATGTATAAAACAATCATGAGACATCCAATTTAATGGGAATGGGACAAAACTGCATAAAGATAAATTTGCACAAGGGGACTAAATTTCATGAAGGGTCAATTCTGCACAAAGATACTTTTTTATGAAGACACGAGTTACAACTTTGCAAGAGAGTAAAAAAAAAGCTACCAACCGGGGGCAAGGGGTAACAGTGATAGTAAAAAGTAAATCAAACAACTAATTAAATTTAAGAAAAAATTAAATAGAATACTCCAATTCCTATTTGAAAGAAAACTTTGAAATATTGCTAATGTAATATGTCTATAGATTCTTAGCTAAAATGACATGAACATTGAAGCATGAAAAGTATAGTTTGTAATTTAAACCAAAGTATCAAAACTTTCATAAAAAAATGTTTTAGTGGTTGCTACTAAATATAGCAAAAAAGCCATTCTGAGAACAGAGACTAGCCTGATTTAGTTTAAGTTTTGGAAAAAATGTTTCAAAAATATTACAAGTAATCAAAAACTTTTTAAAAATTACTGTTTTATATTGTATAACTGTAGATATTTAGGGAAATGCAGAGAAATTGATAGAAAAATGCATTTACAGATAACAGATACTTTTTTCCTCAAGAAGAATTTTTTAAATATAATTAAGCAGATTCATGCACAACTATTAGTGTTATCAAGGGTCATTAATATTTTTTGAAATTGAGAATTTCTTACTTTATTTTATGTATTCTCATTTATTTGGAAATTTTTATTCCACTCCATCATTTTTAAATACATGTTTTCTTTATCAACTTAAAATTTGTATAATAAAATAGTGAGAAACCTTACATCTTCTAAAATTTGTTGCAATCCATTTTATTTTTCAAAGAATAACTTTTAGTTAATTATCATAAATGAAGCCTTATCTATTAAACTATTCGTAATCAATACTTTTCAGAAAATTATTATATTGCATCAGCAGTGTTATACTTTTGTTAAATTCTATTTTATTTGATATGATAATATTAAAATTAATTTCTCTCTATATTTCAACCTCAAATGTAGTTGTTCTTTGCAACATCAAAAATACTTAATTAAGTTTTATTTTCACTTTATATATATAAAATAATTTTGAAATTTTCAGATAATTTTAACGGGGTAACCACATACTCAAGATGCTTAGGCTAGTTAAAACTTTTTTGGTAAACTCAGGTTTACGATAGATTTTTTAACTATAATGTTTTTAAACATAGTGTGCATTTGATGACTTTAAGGGCATAGGGAATAAAATACTTTTTTATTTTGTCTTACTTTTAACATAACTAATTAAGTTACCAGCTACTAACCTCATGTTGAGTTTCAAAGTAGCTTTTAAAATATAAGCAATCAAAGTTAGAGAGTTCTATAACTTCTTTAAATAGATGCAAACAAAAAGTAAACATAGGCTTTTTCAATAAAAATCTATCTCTTCTTTTATTTTTGATTAGTTGTCAGAGTAAACTTAAGTAAATTTTAAACAATTTGTAAGAATTAAATAAAATTATTTTGTACAACTTTTTCTACAACAAAAAAAACAAAAATAATGAATTTCTTTTTATTTTGATCATAATTTGTTTTAAATTCAAAAATCTGCTTCTTATAAGTTGTTTGTAATATCGAAAAGTACCTTCCTGAAATTTTAAAATAAATTTCTTTAAAAACAAAGGAAATAATAGATTTTCATTGAAATTTTTCAAATTTGGAGAAAAATGGCAATGATTTTTTTTGATTTCATGTCATTGTTTCTTTTTTTTTTACAAAATTGGTTATATCTTATAAGTTAATTAAGATCATTTTGTTCTATAATAATCATCTTATAGTATATATTCATAAGCTTTCATAAAAGGCCCAATATAAGTTTAGTTTTAAAAAATTGGACCCCTTATGCCGTGTACTTTTTTCTTAAAATACCTGTTTTTATACAATTGTTTTTTTATTTTTTTAATACTTTTAAGTGTTTAAACTAAACTAAGGATTATAACTATCCTGAGTGACCAAAAACTGTTTTGAGTGACCTTAAAATATCCAGAGTCATCTTGAGATTTTTTAAAATCCTTAAATGTTTTTTTTTGCCTCTATAACAAACTAGTTATATCTCAAGTTCATTTTCTTTGAAAGAACAAAACAAAAAGGCTGTATATTTATGCCTCTCCATTTGGTCTTTTAATACAATTACATAAAATAACAAAATATTGAAATTGGATCAACAAATCTTATTCAAGATCAAGAAAAAATCTGCCCTGAAAGTTTTAAAATCTTTTAATTATTCTGATTTTTTTATAAGAAAACAATCCTGAGTCAGCCTGAATTTACCAGTGTACGTGCACGTCAGGCTAAATCAGTTTTTTTCTTGAAAAAAGTTGAAAAAGGTCATGCTAAATCAGTTTTTTTATTTAAATTTGAGAATCTCAGTTTTTCTCAGTTCAAATGCTTGAAAACTTTTGATAAAAAAAAATTGAGAAATCTTTTTAAGATCAAATTGAAATGTGAACTTATTTCTAAAAATAAAGATTTAGTTATCAAAGACAAAATCAGTCAGTATTTGTAAAAATAAATGCTTAAGACCTTTTGTTGAATCTCTAAAAAATTCAAGAATCTTCATTATTTTGTCTTAAGTAGATTATATACAGCATAATTATGAAAGTTTTTTTTTAAATACAATTAAAACATTACAGTTTAGTTCAAAAACTTAGCTGTTTGTTTGAACTTGTTTACATCAGCTATGTTTTTCAGAGCTTAGTTGGTATTGGAGTACAAGTTTTAGGTACAATTCATTTTTCTTTACAAGCACAAAACATTAAAGGTTCTTATTTTTTATTTTAGTGTAAGTTTTTTAAATCTGATACAACGTCAACAATCACTGTAATTATTTAGAGTTTAGAATTTATAATTATGTATCAAGTATTAGTCAAAATATGTATTAATAATTACTATAATATTTATAATTTTTAATAATTATACTACTATAATAAACTTTTTTTATTTATTTTAATACTTGTGGAAAAGTTTCATTTTAAATTTTAATAAAACACACAATGTACGTAGTTTTATTATAAATCTTCTGGTTATAATGTTTTTACTTAGTGCCTAATTAGATTGAACAATTGTGTTTAGTAAGATATATTAAATTTCACACTAGTTTTAGATTAGATATATCACTTAATTTAAAACTTATCACTGAATTTGTTATGTTGAGTGCATAGGGGCCAATCACCATTTTCACAATTTAGTCTTATTTTATTGAGTTGTAACTAAGCTATGAGTTGCTTTTTGCAGATTTTTGAAGCTGAAAATAATTTTGAGATAAAGCTGGTTAAAGTCAGAAACTACAATAGTACTAATCAAAATACAGAGTTCTCCTGATATTTTTGAAAATTTAAAAATATCCAAATGTACTGAGCACCCTGGGTGTGTGGCAACCCTTAAATTGTAATTACTTTCATAGTTTCACTCAAAAGTTTTTTTTTTCATAAACTAACGCCAACTCAATTTATTGTAACTCAGGCTGATTTTAATTGCCTCATAAACTAGCAACCCTGTTTCAAGTTAAAATGTTTTAACTTATATTCTGATAGGTGGTTTTTAATTTGTTTATTGTTAAGGTTAAATAATAAGGCAAAGCATTTTTTACATAAACATATGTATGCCTTTTAAACTTTAATTAAAATATTAGAGGGTTGTCACTTTTACAGGCAAAAAAGCCAGTTTAATTGATTTGAGCCAACATCCAAAAAATAAACCACTAATCAAGATTGATAACTAAAAATACTAAAATAATAACAAAAAGGCTATAATTAAAAAAATTAAAAGAAAATAAATTTTTCAAGTCATAAAAAGTCTGTTATTCAAAAAGAATATCAAAATTAGCTAGAATCTTTTTCAAAATTTTTTAACTAACCTGAGTTTTCCCAAATGTTTGGTAATATTGATTATAAAATCAGGGCTGCCAAGGGTTTTATGAAATTTATTTTTAGATTCTCTGAATTAGTTTCAGGTTTATAAATATTGAAGTTTTTTAGTATAAATTTAGATTTAAGGTAAAAAACTGACATAAATTATAAAAAAATATTGATAAGATACTGCAATGCAAATTAATAAGGGATTTTAAATATAGAAATCTAAATAACACAATTTTTTTTGAACTTGATATATTTTTTATATCTATTTACAAGGTTGCCACTCTTTAAGTCAAAAAACTGCCTCAAGTTATCCTGAGTTTTTTTTTCAAATCCTTAAAAAAAACTTTTGCCTCTGGCCCAAACTACTTATACCTCATGTTCATTTTGTTCTTAATAATTAAAAGGAAGGTTGTATGTGTATGCTCCTGTAATATTTATTCACTAAATTTATGAAAAATGGTGTCTTCATGGTTGGCAGTGGGTTTTGAGAAATTTATTCCAGGTTTAAGTACATGTTTTTGGGTCTATTTTTAGTATGAGTTTAGTTAAGGGCATAGAGGGGGTCCGACATTTTTTTACTAAAAATAACATTGTATCTTATATGAAAGTTTTAAGTACAAACTACTAGCTGGTTTATAGAGAATTAAAAAATCTTATTTAACTTTTGAGATATTGTAATTTTTATAAAAAGTTTCCAATACAAACAAATGGACTGAAAATTTTTTAACGTCAATTTTCTCAGAAATTTAAAAAATGACAAAAAACCTATCTTCTCCTTCATTTTTTGAGCTAGAGATCTCAAACTTTCAGGAAATGTTCCTTTTGTAGTTTAGAAGACTTTGAATGTTGGAATTTTAAAATATTAAAAAAATAAAAATTTTAGACAAAAATAACAAAAAAATAGGTGGTTTTTTTTTAATAAAAATTTTATTTTTCAAATTTAAAAAAAATCCTGCAATTCTTTTTAAAATCTAATAATACACTTTCTGTGAAAATTTGAAGAAGATTGCTTAAAAAATGAAGGAGGAGATAGATTTTTAGTAAAATGGTCTCTTTTTGCGTTTTTAGTTTGTGCCTTCCATTAGGAACCTATTGAGGTTACCAATTTTGATCGCTCATATCTCAAAAAATACTTTGAATTTTTTCAAGCGGTTGAAAATGTCTGATAGCTAAGATAAAACTCTATAATTTAAGATCAACTTGTAAAAATCAAGGTGGACCCCCCCTATGCCCTTAAGGGCATAGGGGTTAAACACTTTTTTTCACAATTTGATCTTATTTTATGTAGTTTTTACTAAGCTACAAGATGCTTTTTACAGACTTTAAAAATTCAAAATAACTTTTGAGATATAGCCTGTCAAAGTTGGAGGAAGCAATAGGATCCTTATGGGAGGCGCAAACTAAAACAGCAAAAATAGACTATTTCACTAAAAATCTATCTCCTCCTACATTTTTTTTGAGATAACTACCTCAAATATTCAGGAAATGTTTCTTGCAGTATTAAAAAAATTTTGTCCAATCAAATTTAAAAAAAAATAAAAATTTTATATAAAAAATAAACAAAAAAGATATTATTAGACTAAATTGTCAAATTCCAGATTTTGTGGCAAGCCAGACTATTTGAATAAACAGGATTTGAAAATGTGCTATTTAACAGGCTGCCTGAGGCAGCTAAAACAACAAATATATCATACAAGTTTTTATTTCAAGTTTAATAAGTATATTTACATACTTTTTTGAGGCTAATATAGTATTTTATTTTTTTACTATTTGATGGTAAAAAACAACTTTTTCAGGGAAGATTATTTATAATTTTTTTGATAAAAAGTTGTATAAAATTACTTATATGTTACTTGACTAGTTTGCTTCAGAAACTAGTGAATTTTTCAACTCTACTGGTTATTACAATAGTAGGCATAGTAAAAATACCATAATTTAAAAGATAATTTCACATAACTGATTATTTTTTCTCCAGAACAATTCTTCAAAAAGTAATAGTTCTAAATTGGATGCTCTTCTTTTTCCAAAGCCAATATTTATAAAAGTTTTTAATGTTAGAGTTTACACATATGTATATTATTATAATATATACTAAGCTTATAAATGAAGAATTTAATGTTCACAACTAGAGTGTAAAACTTTTATAGTAGGGCCAAATTTTTGACAACAAACTGTTTTAAATGGTTTCTGGCAATTTATCCTGATTTTTTTCGAAGCAGACCCGCTATTAATGTTTCTTTTTATACTAGCTGTTATGAAAATTTACTTATTTGGACTGGGTACGTCAGAACTAGTCACTTGACGATCTCAATCTAAGAAAACAAAGCATTTATAACTTCTAAATTAAAGCAATACTCAAATTTTAATAACTATGATTATGGGTAATATCAATAGTATAGCAGGGCGTTAAAAAAGGTAAGGAGTAACAGTGATAGTGAAAAATAAATAAAGTAAGAATAAAAAAATATAAAATATATATAAAATAAATTAATAAGATGTAACGTTAAAAAGCGTTAAATCCTGGAGATCCTGATAAGCTAAGCTTATCGGAATATATACCACAACTGTTCTTGTGCTAAAACTTTATTTCAACTAACGGCGTTTCACTGCTCTCAAATAAATATACATGCTTTTTCTGCTTTTTTTTTCTAATGTGTGTTAATATTTTATAGACTCCGTAGATATGTTCTTAAATTTATTTGAGAACAGTGAAACGCCGTTAGTTGAAATAAAGTTTTAGCACAAGAACATCTTTGGTAAAATTAATTATAAAATAAAGAAAATATTCAAAAAAATCGGGTAAATTTTGAATGCGGGGAGATTATGATAGTTTACAGAAAAAGTTAAGCATATCATATGCAACCGCTTAATTTAGAATAACTTAAACAATGAAACATTGCAGTCAAGCGTAACAAGTCGTAAATTTACAGTGTGTACATTGTAAACTTTAGTAGAGTGAAACGAAGACAAAAAGCGTCAACCAACCTTCACTGGCCATTTTTTAATAATAAAAATAAAATAAAACTTAAAGTATATTATTTTCTTTGTCTTTATACCTAATTACGAAACTTTTAATTCTTTCAAAAAAAATTCATTTTCCTTCGTTTTCACAACAGTTTTCATTAATTTAGGAGTCGTTTTGTAGATATTACGGTAATCCCCTACTTAATTAGTTGGTTAAAATTTAATTTCAGGTACAAAACAAGTTAAACTTGAAATGTTTAAATAGTAAATTATAACTGCACAATCAGAGGCGAAAATATTAATTATTATATATTGTAATATTTATCATCATAACGCAAAATCTAATCTGAAAACCGCTTATCGAGTGTTAAAAAGAAGAAAAAATAAAATAAATAACTAACAAAAACTAATTGATCGCGTATGGTGTTATTTTTAATGGATGTGGTGAATTTGATAGGTGAAATATACAAACTAATGCTAACTTTCAGTTTGCTTATTTCACCTATATCAAATTCATACTATGATACAAAAATATTTACTATTTTTTTATGGTTAAATTTTTAAAACAAGTTTAATTTAAAATTAATAAAAATAAAAATATAACTAAACAAAATTGAATATTAATTATTTAATCAGTTATTAGGGAAGATTAAAATTTATTTTTAAGTTTACAAGCAAAATTGCAATTGTCAAACAAATTTTTACTCAACGATAATTTTTTAAAGCAAATGTTATGACATAAACTTAACTTTTTTATTTAAAAAATAAACTGACGTTTAGAAATTAACTACATAAATCAGTTATAGTACAAAATCTTAAAGACAATTATTAGTATTTATGTTATAAAATCGATTTTTATAAATAAATTTTCAGCAATAAACTTAAGATTAACATTATATTTAATTATAAAGCTAATTAAATCAAGTTTGTTGTAAATAAAACAAAAATATTAAAATTTAATATACAGTCTAAAATTTACTAGAAATAAGACTTTTATTATTATTTTATTTATTTACTATAAACTGTATAGTTTGTGATATGAATAGCTTAGTCCACTTAAGCATATAAGATACAAGCTTAGCTAATTATTTAACATATAAATTATCGTAAAACTACAAATTTTTAGTATTTTATTAAAGATTTAGTTAAATTTGTTTTAAGTATTTTTAAAATCATTATATTGTTTAAACTATACTTAATATTTACATATTTTACATTATACTTTACATTTTTTACATAAACAACTTTATATAAAGTTAATTTGAGTACATTAATAGAAAGAAAAGTTTAGGTTTCATTTTGGCTGTAATAATTGTATAATGATTAAAATTTTTAATTTATAGCTTGCAGCTTGATAGAAAGAAAAAAAATTAATTTTTAAATAGTCCTAACCGGTTTTTCTTTTGGAATTTTGACACCAAGATCAATGGTCATCGAACGATTTACATTGTAAAAGGTTAAAACTTTGTATTACTTTTTTCAAAAGCTAGTTATTCGTAAATATTAAAAAGTTATAACATTAATTTTGAAAGAAGTAACTAGCAAATATAAATTTTAAATTTTTTTAAATATTAAGGGCATAATGGATTCTAACATTTTAAATAAATAAGCCTTATATTTCAAAGCTTAGATTATATACTATAAGATTGTTTTTACAAAACTAATAACTCATTACTTTTGAGATATAACAATTATTGTAAAATAATTCGGACACAACTATATAGAATTCAAAATTTCTAAGGGCAATTTTTCTTGGAATTCAAACAAATTCATTGAAAACCTATCTCGTCCTTTATATTAAAAGCAATATAATTTAAAATATCATGAAATTTATTTCAGAAAAAACTTAGTTAAAACAAAAAGACATTAAAAATTTTATGATAGAAATTATTAAAAAAAAACTGCATACTTTTTATTTAAAAATAAAATTAAGTATGTTTCTAACAAGTTGTTTAGAATTTATAAACAATTACTCTGAATACTTTTTTTAAAGCAATTACTCACATATTGAATTAGGAGATAGATTTTTAGTTAAAATTTTTTCTCTTTTAGTTTGCGCATCTTTTAAGAAAACTATTGAATGCTCTAACTTTGGTCCCTTATATCTCTAAAGTTACTTTAAATTTAACAAGCGGTAAAGTGTAACTAGTAGCTTATCTGATTATATAAAAAAAAATATACAGGTTCTCATGGAAGGCTCAAAAGTCATAAGCAAAAAAATAACTCATGTCTTAGTCCCCCTACGCCCTTAAATTAGTTTATTGGAGTTTTTGTAAAATATTTGATGTTTTTTTTAAATTCTATGAGTCTATTATACAATTTGGTTTTGTTTAACATAAAAATGTATCAAGGTTGAAATGTGACCATTAAAAATATGAATCATATTTTATAAATTAAAACATTAGGGGTCGGGGATCAACCCATGGTTTATCAAATTTCAAAAGTTTTAACTAAGGTACCAGAAGTTTTTAAAGCCTTAAGAAAATTCAAAGTAACTTTTGAAATATTAGCGATCAAAGTTAGTGAACTCAATAGGTTCTAATGAAGTTAATACCATACCTTATAAAACTTTGAATTAAGGAAAAAATGTAGTACTTCGATTCAAGGAAAAAAATCACAAACATAAAAACATAAAAAAAAAGAAACTTATATTAATAAAATAAAGAAAATCTTTATAATTAAATAAATATGCGTTGTAGTTTATAGTTTAATTCTACATATTATAACCAAAATTATTTTATATTTAAAAAAAATATTAGACTCCTCTATGACCATAAAAAAAGCTTGCTTTAAAAGTTTAAAAATTAAGACAATTAATTTTATTAAATATTATAAGTTATAAATCAAGTATACGAGAAAACTTTCTGTAAAATAATTAACATGCATAGTCTTTTGAAATTAATATAAATTTCTGATAAAAAAAATTAATCAAGGCCATTGTTTTGAGTAAAATTATGTTAAAATAAAATTATATTTACAAAATGAATGAAATATTTTTGTTATGTAATCTCAACTGTTCATTTGTTCATAAAAACAACTAACTTTTTTTTATTTATTTAAAACAGTTTAATGAACAGATTTCCAACAGAAAAACTTTGAAAATATTTGATGAAATTGTACTTAACATCAGCTTAAATTTAGAAAGAGAACACTTAAATTAAATCTTTAAAGTATTAAAACATACAAATAAAGTGAAAAAGCAACTCAGTAAATTTAAAAAAATAAAACATAAACAAACAAAATTATGAATCTAAAACTTTTCGATGAAAATAAAAACTATAACTGTATAAAGTATTTAAATAAAAATTTTCATAAAATATTAAGCACTGCTGATAACATACAAAATTATAAATATAACTATTTTTGATCCTCTGTATGTGTCATGGATCTGCAGTTAATAGGTACTGATTAGGCATATTCCAAGGCTCATCATCCTTCTTTAGTCTGTTGTATTTTAGTTGTTTCGTTGCTACAAGGAGGAGCGGCCATTAGAGATGGTCAAAGATCTATAGGCTCCCTGCCAAATTGTGATGGCAAATGCTGTTTGTACTCTGTATTCCATGAGTTGCTCTAGTGTTTTAGTCATATCTATTTGTTTTATACTACAGTTAATTTGTATAAAACTGTAAAACATTGAAGTATAAAATATGGTGCCTTTGAAAAATATCACTGGTCATGATTTCTTTTATACTAATATAAATTAAATTCAAAAAATAAGACTTCATCATATTTTTTTTACAGTTCTCCTTATTAAACGTATCAAAAAAAAAATTGACTAAAGCTTGGTAAAAATTTTAGAATTAAAATCCACTAAGTATAGGAAAATAATTAAGAAAAGTAGCATAAGTCAAAACAGGATTTCAGTAGAAAAACATCAGATTATGTAATTTCTTAGTAAGTAACTAGTAAGAAATTACATAAAGCCTACCGCTATCAATAGGGTTTATATCAATGGAAGATCTTATCATCCTCGCTCAATTTACAAATCTATTGTATTTAGCGAATCTATAAGATTAAGAAGGTTGTGTGAACGGGATTGTGAATATTTGGAAACTTTGAAACTATTTAAAGATAAGTGCATAAAATCATACTTTTGCGAGGGTTTAGTTGTAGAGATGCTGGAAAAAGCAGAAAAATGGAAAGATCGGTTCAGACCACCAACAAAAAGAACGAAGGAAAGTAAAAAAACATAAGCATTTGGAGACAATCTTTCCAAACTTGCTTAAACTAACAGAACAAGAAAAGCAATCTAATCAAAACGTGATGATAACATACAAACAACCGCAGACTATTGCAACTTTATTAACTAACTAAAAGACATTAGCTCATGAAGTTAATAATGAACAAGGAATTTTATCCCCTTGTGGTAAATGTTTGCTTTGCAAAGATACAATGGTAAAGAAAACAAGCTTAATAAAGTTAATAAACAGAAAAACGATAAAATTGAAAAAAAAACTTAAATTGCAAAAATTTTGGGATATATGCGGCGAAATGTAGTGAATGCCAAAAGTTCTATGTCGGCCAGACAATCTCGTCCTTTTCGCAAAGATGGTGCTCTCACAGACAAATTTGGAAGAGTACAATCATAGATGATGTTAGTGATAAAGCAGCACTTAAACTACATTACGCCAAAAAACACAAAACATCAAAAAAAGATTTAAAGAAGCTTTTTCAATTATCTTTGTAGACAGTAGAAACCACTAATAATTATTCAGACTTGGATTTTTTGGAAAGTAAATGGATCAATAAACTCGAAGCAAAAATAAATATAAACAAAACTATATTACCCCTTTACAGATAATTGACTAGAATACTATTATTTAACATGTTTTAATGTTTATAAATTTTTTGATTCTACATTTCTAAATATCTTAACAAATTAAGGTAATACGCACTACTACTTTTATCGACTTATTTATTATGATTATTTACTCTATTTATTTTTGATTTTTTAACTTTAACCAACAATAGGCTCGATTACTATTTTTATTAGTACTTTTATTTTCTTTTTACATTTTAAAGTATTATAACACATTAAATCAAACACATCAAAGTTTAAAAAATTAGTTTCATTTAGTCCTTTGTCTTTGATTTGATTTTATTTCATTTCTTTTTTGTATTTCATTTAGTTTATGCGAGTTTAAACTAGAGATACTAATAAGATTTACTATTTTAAAAACTTTTAAAATTTTCAAAGCAAGGCATTTTAAAACAAAGTTTACTTTAAAATTTTAAAACTTGATTTATAATTACGTCAATATATACTTTTTTGAAACTTTTTATATGCAAGAAAGTTTTGAATTAATTCAGTTCTATTTTAATTGCCTACTGAAAACGAATTTTTTTGAAAGTACTTAAGGCAATGTAACGAGTACTTATAACTTTGTAGATTTTTTTGTAAAATAAAAAAGACTTTTTATTTAAAACGATTTTGATAAAGACAAAAAAATCACGAAGAAAAACACACAACCAAGGGAAGATTTGAGATACTTAAAAATATGATATTCTTACTGTTATATAGAAGATAAGGAAGACTGTTTTAGATAAAATAAAATTTTATTGTTAGCTTTAAAGACAACGAAAATCATAAGTTTGAAAGTTTAGAGTTTAAAAAATCACAAAAGTTGTTGTTGAAGCTAAGTTAACGCTCGTGTGTAGACTAAGTTTCACATTTAAACAGCTAGAATTAAAAATAAATATGACAGCTATTTTCTACTTAAATCTATATGTCAAAAACAAAAATTAGTACTATTTTTAGAAAGATAGAATTAATTTAAGTAAAATAGGAAGACAAGATTTATATATTAAAGATTTTATATATTATTTAGATTTATTAATTTATATATTAAGATTTATATATTAAATATAAATCTGTCTAGGACACAATCAGTATTTATTTTCAATGTTTTTACAGAATCTCAAGTAAATGAAAATATCAAATGATTGTTTAGAAAAATCTTTCAGGTTTAAAACCCTTCTCCAATAAACTTTCAATAAACTATAAAAAACTAAAACAATTTTTTGGAACTAAGTTAAAAACTATGAAAATATATTATATAATGACAAAGTAATTCAAAACTATTTTTTTAAGGTAGAAAAACATCAGAAAATACTTACTCTCCCCTCTGCAAATAAACATTTTCTGAAGGTCAAGCAAGTGAGTTTGAGCTTATCACATGTTATTCCACCTGCCCTATCTTTAAATTTACTAAGAAAAAAAAAACTTTTTAACTGAAGACAAAACTAAAAATGTCTATGTAATAAAAAATTTTTTTCGATAACTGAAATAATAACTAATTCTAACCCTTTATTGAAAAAACCTCTGGTGACACGTCATTTGGCAAACACTCACAAGGTTAAAATCTCAACACTAAAAACCACAAAGTGTGGGAAAATCATGAAGCTCAAATCCCCAAGTAAGTATTTGCTGACCTACAACAAAACACACACCAACAATCCAATCATGTGATCACTTCCACCAGTGTGAACTCACAATCAGCTGTTGTAGACTCAAATAAACCAATATATAATTTTAAGTATTTAGTTCTAAAAAATAAAAAAAAACTAACTAAAATAAAGAAATACTGTAAGTAGGAAAAAAAGATACCATTTGTATTGAAAAAAATAACATATATATAAATATATACCAATAATAAAGTCAATAAAAAATAAGAGTTTTAAAAATTTGTTAGTATTAACTTTGTACAAGACTCAAAAAAAAAAAAAAAAAAAGATAAATAATAAACAAATAAAAAAAGTGAAAAAATAAAAAATAAATAAAATAAATACAAAAAAAAAACTAAAACTTTAAAATAAATGATTTGATTAAAAAATAAATAAAAATTTTGTATTAAATTTATACTTTTACCTCTAATTTCTAATAAATGATATAAATAAAATGAATTATCATGAATCTAACACAATAACAAAAAAAAAAACAAGTAAAACAACTTAGCAATAAACAAAATTTATTACAATAATTTGTAACAATCTTTCTTTCATTACCAGGACATTCATAAAAATAACGATCCACACATTACAGTCTGTTCCCAAATAACATGAACCAAATTTCAACTTAAACAAACATACATGTAGAAGTACTCTAGATCTACTCCATGTAGTTATTCAACAGAAAGTTTTTATATTTAAATTTAAAAGGATCTTTTTTTAAGTTTCTAAAAGTTTCAGGGACACTAGACCAAAACTTGGGACCCAAATACCTAAAGCAGTTTAGGCCAAGTCTTGTTCTAAGTCTTTCAGTTATAAAATTCATTTTCTTTGAAAATCTTGTATTGTGTGAGTGAACAGAGCTAGCAAGTGTAAATCTATTGTGTTCTACATCAAACCCTGTTATAGTATTACACATCAACTTACAAATTTGCAATTTATACACATCCTTTAATTTTAACACAACAGTTTTTTTAAACAAAGGGTTTGTTGTGGTCAAAGCAGGCACACGACTAACATACCTGATCACTCTTTTTTGCATACAAACAATTGGTTTTAAGTAACAGTCAGCAGCACTACCCCAAACAGATATAGAATATTGGATATGAGAATAAAACAAACTATAATATACCATTTTAACTGTAAATGTCTCCAAGTAATATCTCAATTTTGACAAAACATAACAACTCCCAGACAATTTCAATTTCAGAGAACTCAAATGTTTCTTCCAATTCAGCTTATCATCCAAAACCACACCTAAGTATTTTATACTATCACTCTGCTCAATAAGAAAAACATTAACCTTAACACTAAATTCACAATTTTTTGAAGTTTTTCTAAAAAGCAAAAATTTAGTTTTTGAATAATTAATAAAAAGTTTATTATCACGCAACCATTTATCAACTTTAACCAACTCCTTATTAATAGTTTCATTTAAATACTCAGGATCACTGTGTTGGTAGCTCAAGCAGGCATCATCAGCAAATAATCTTATATTTATCTCAGTAGAGGAAAAAATATCATTAATACACACAAGATAAAAAACTGTGTAAAAAGCTAGAAGATTTTTAGTATAATATATATATTTTGTATGTGATAGTAAATTTAAATATAATGACATAAAACACAAAAACTATTCCAAGTACCAAATATTTTGAGCATATTTTTTGTCGTTCATATGAGCCTTAAAGTGAAATATATTGTAGTGTAAGGAACTATTTGATGTAAATTATTATTTATAAATAGTTACTGTTATTGGTTAAATAAATATAAAAGCTTTTCTAAAACAAAAATTAAAGTAAGTATAAAAATAAAACTTAATAAGAAACTCTTTCTTACAAACTTCTCATACTAATGTTATTTTGTTCATCAATACTTCTATTAGTAAATTAAATTAACTTAACAAACAAAAATATCATCATATTAAACTAAGATATTCTATCTTTTTACAAATTATGAATTACTTGGTCATATTATCTTAAATACAAAAATAAGTTTTAGTTCTAATAATTTGTTGAAAGTTTATTGAGGAGGGTTTTGAACCTGAAAGCGTTTTACATTTGTAGGTGCATTTAGACTTTTTAGATTTTTCTAAAAGTAACATAGTAAGATTTAAATTTAAATTTATAGACTAAAATATTTAATTGATTTTATTTTACAATATTGAAATCAATTTAAACTATAGATATAGTTGATTATAAATTTTTATTGTAAAATTAAAGCAATTAAATATTCAAGTTTTATTAGTTTATGATAAATAATTTTATTAATGTATCTATTAAATACAAATTTTTAGCCTAAAATTATGGTTAAAATTAGTTAAAACAAAAAAAAAATTCTTGCTATGTAGTTATTTATCTTGTTTAAAACAAAGTATCTTTTTAAATTAAACTTTTGAAGTAAAACATTAATTTTTAGCATAAATTATGGTTAGTAACGACATCAAATATAATATATTTCAGCTTGATATTAATGTGACATCATGGTAGGTAATTACCGATTTTTTAGTAAAAAGCTATACATTTTATAAAATATGAAAATAAAAAAACAAAGTAGAAAATAATTGTGGTCAATAGACCTGGCGTAAAGAAAGATCTTTTGGTCTTCATCTACACAGTTCTAATTTACCTTAACTTTTTGAATTATATTTAGTAAAGAAATTACATGTTGTAACACACGCACAGAATCGTTTATTTTTGCAAAGGGTAGAGTTTGAGACTATTGGTTTTTAATCATAAAAATTGGTTACAATCTTTTCAAAATACTCTTTCATTGAAATTATCATTTTATTTTGAATACTTTTTATTAAAGTTGTTATTCTTTTATTTATGTTCACTATAAACTGATCAGATCATATCAACATACTGTAAATGTTGTTTTAATATTCAAAATGACTCTTTAAAAAATATTAAATTATTTTCAGTGTTGTTTTAACTTTATTCTCTGAAAAGAAGTTAAACTGTATCCAAGTGGAGTACAACTTGATAACCAAAATATTTTTTGTACACCAGTCTAAGGAACAATTGTTTTTAGTGCTTTTATTTTGGTTATCACAAAAAAAGTAAATTTACTATGTTAATTTATATATCAAAAAGTTTAAAAATAATTCAACTGAAAAACTTTAATCAATGCAACAATGTTAGTTTCAATCGAAGACAACAATTCTAAGTTAATGTTAAAATAATAATGTTTGGCCAATAAAACTGTAATTGTTGAAATTCATGACCACAATTAATGAATATAAGAATGAGAACTTGAAGTTTAAAAAATATATAGTAATAAAATTTAAAGTGGTATGCTCTAAAAAATGTGCTGGAATCTGCTTTAATACAACTAAAGTTCAAGCATTATCAATATTTATTTTAATGAAAAAAAAATCTATTTTAAAATTGTCAAAACATAGTATATGTAGTTCCCTCCCACTTCCTTTAAATTTTGCAAGATTATTGCAATTTAGTTAAAAATCACTAGATTTAACCTGATAAAACCGAAAAGTTTCTGAAAGCCCCTTAGTTTTTCTAGACTACTTTTTTCTGCTTATTGCTGGAAAGTTTGTGATAATATATCAGAGTGTTTTGTTTTTAAAACTTTATTTTTACTTTAGAGTTATACCTTTAGAAATTAGAGTATTAAAGCTATGTTAAATTTTGCAAGATGTTACACAGTATTTTTATTTAGATTTTTGTTAGTTTAAGTTTTATTTTATCTTAAGGAACTAAATAAAAGATTAAATATTATGAATGTAAAAAATGGTAAATGTTTACTTAGACAGTAGTTCCTTACTATAGAACATGTTTTAAAAGTAAAAAGTTTTAATTGTTATACATATAAAAAAATAAATGTTCTCCACCATAATTAAGTAGACTATAATTTTTACAGATTTAATAACAACTAAAAATAATAAGTAGGAAAAACACCATGGCTGTGAACTTAGATGAATACTTTAAAAGTACTTTTGAAGATAAGGTTCTTGTAAAAATGCCGGAAAGAGAGGATGATCATCTAACTCCTGCTACAAGATTATTAGAGAAAAGAAGAGAAATGAGTGAGGTTGAACAAGCTTTGGGTGCTCAAAAAGAAGAGTTTCAAATGAAAATGGAAAGTTTACAGCAAAGAAGAAAGGAATTAGAACGAAAAGAACAGCAACTTAAAGAGTCTCTTCTGAAATTTGATAAATTTCTATTAGAAAATGATTCAAAAAGGGCACGAGCAATTAAAAAATCTCACATTGAGCAAAATTTAAGAAAACATAAAGAATATGAAGTATCCAAACTTATGAGTGAAATAAAAGTTTTAGAATATGAAAAAGATAGATATAAAACTAAGTTACACAAGTCTTCAGTATTTCACAAGTTTATGGAAAAAGTTCATGAAAGTGCTGAGGAGTTTGGTGAAGTTAGAGATATTATGGACAGGTACGATACTTTAGTTGCAACTCATCTTGATTTGGTAGAAAGAGATCAAATAAACCAAGATGCAATTGAAATAGAAAAAGCAAAGCTAATAAAGTTTACAGAAGAAAAAAACAATGAAATACTAAATTGTAACAATCAGCTTGCTGAGCTACAAACAAGACTTGATAAAGCTCAAAGCAAAGCTGTAAAATGGGAAAGTAAATGGGCTCAAATTCAAAATACTGCAGCTAAGCGAACCCTTCTTCTTGGTAGAATAAAAATAGCAACTCACAATCTTTTTCAAATTGTCAACAAACATTTAAAGCAAAAAGTACCTGATAGCATTAAAGTAGATGATACAAACACTCAGTTGGAAAAAATTAGAAATTTTATTTTAGATCTTAACCAGATTACTCAAGAAATAAAAAGAGCCGAAGCAGTTACTAAGCATTAAAACTAATTTGTTAAAGTTATTTTTTTATAGTTATTTTTACTTAATTAATTATTTCTAAATGTTTCGTAGTTATCTACTGTGATATATGAATAGTTTGATTTATTCAAGTCATTATTATTGTTTAAATTTTGCTCAGTATGTAACTTTATTACAACTTTGTTTTTGTAGCTAATAATCATAATTAAAAGTTATACAAAAGCATGCCACCAGTGCCACAAATGGTAAGAAAATGTTTTTAATTGTTTTGTTCACTTTGATTGAAGTAGTTTTTTTTTAAAGTTATTTCTTTGTTAAAATTATAAATATATATCTTTTTTTTAGTAATTTTTTACTTTTGAATAGAAAAAAACTTTATACTAAATATTTAAGATGGATGGTTATTATACAGATTAATTTTTATTCTTTTAACAATAGTTAAAGTTTATGTTGTAAGTTAAAATTTTTTAAGAAGTAATTTACAGGCATGGCCATATAACCCTAGATAATAGTCGGTTTAAAATTAGTCTGATACCTTTGTTTTTGAAAGTTTAGAACTATTAATCTATTCTTAAAAACTTTACTTTAGTCTATTCTTTATCAAAAATCATACAGCTAAGTAGCTTAATTCTTTAAGAAAACTATTTTTTTTTCTTAAATTTTCTATTAATTATTTAAATTAAAGTTTTTTGTTTGTTACTGTTTTTACCAATGTAGAAGGACTTAATTTAAATTGAACGCACAATCGGCTGAAAACGGGATTTAAGCAACCATCGAGTACAAAAAATACTTTTGTTAATAGAAAATCAAAATAAGTGTTAAAATAGTTAGATAGAACTTGATTTCTTTGTTTCAAAAATGGTTATGTTAGTTTTCTGGTTAAAGTTTTTAAGAAGCTGTATAAGTTAAATCCAACCAGCTTTTGACTTTTAGAGTGTAAATTTACTCAAAATTCTTCAATGTTTTTGTCAAAAATTTGCTTGCAGAAAGATACAGAAAAACACCTGAAATACTTATTTAGAAAAACCTCTTTCACCGCTTTTCTTAAATGTAGTATGATGTTTATCAAAAAGTTGATAAAGTTTTTTGAAAACAAAAAAAAAAATTTATTGTTAAAATATGATATTTAAAAAAAAAAGAAGAAGCAAATAGGCATCAAAATGTTGCTTGTACAAACCTACAAAATAGTTTTATACCTATCAATTATTTTTTTGTAAACTTGGATATAGAATCCTTGTTATGTTTGTTAAAACAAAAAAAAGTATTTTTGTGATAAGCAATTGAGATATTAATCTCTTAAAAATACCGTATATTGCTCTAAAAACACCGATGAATTTTTGGAAAGAATAGTAGTTTTTTAGTTGAAAAACAATATACTTTTATTTTTAAATATTGATGAATTTCGACTTTTTTAATTAACACTAAACCAAAAGAAAGAAAAAATATTGTATAAAGCTTATAAGCTATTTTTTAGCAGTTGCTGTATGCCTTAATTTTGACGTAAATTTTAGGTTTTTTGACTTAGTTTTAAACTTCAAAACTGCAAAAATTTGCTACATTTAGGCTTACATAACTTTTAATATACATAAAACAGAATAGAACCAAACCCAGTTTTAAAAGAAGCCCAGCTCTAAGCAATTAAATTGAACTTTTGTTTAATTTTTTAGTTACTAAAATAGTCAATGGCCGCTTGCTAGCCCACTGTGACACATTCAACTTTTGCATTGAGTTTGATATTCTTTATTTTGAGAAAGTCTAGCTTAAGTTTTGAGTATTTTTTTTTCTCAACTCCTTTAAAAAAAATACTAAATAGTTTTGTTTTGATTATTAGACTGATTTTTACGGTTAACACCTGATAGTTAGTATTTTTAGTTGTTTTAATAAATTTTTTCTACATATGTTTATAAATTATTTTACCTGTCTTACTGATATAAATCATAAAATTACTGAGTTCCCTATTTTTTTGCCTAGTACATAGTATATATATGTATACAATTTTTTATAATAAAATTTGGTAATTTTTAAATAAAGTGTACTAGTGTTGTTTAAAAGCAAAACAATCAAGTTTTCTAAATCTGAATAAATTAAAGGATAAAGCAGTGTACAAGATTATTTTCTTTTAATGTTTTTATAGGTACCAATTTTCATCAAAGGGCTCAATAGTTATAGACTTTTAAATTTTGTTACATTTTCAAAATTAAATTATGAGCAAAAATTCTTTTAAAAATTTTATCCATTTTTTAATAAATTTTAAAGTAACATTTTATTGTATGACATATGAAAGAAATAATGACTGTAAACAAAGTTATTTCAGTTGTAAAAATGTAAACCTGTTAAAATCTATGATGACAAAAATGCAACTATATCAACTGCTATAAAGGAAGTGAAAAAATAGAATGAACTGTAACTTAAGTCTGTGGTTTTTTAACTCTTTAAAATCTGTGCACAGTAAATAAGAAAAGGAGAAGTCTATTTAACTTATACTATACTAAGTTAAATTTAAATACATAATAATCTGGTCTGCAAAAAGTTTTAAAAATTTTCACTAAAAAAAGTGAAAATTAATTTAGATGTAAGCTTTGTTATAAAATAATCCAGGCCTTGTAGTGGATAACATTTAAAATTTTTATTTTCTAAATTCTAAAAAATCAACCCTGATTTAAAAAAAAAGTTTTAGTGGGAATCCTTTTATACTCTTTAAAGGTAATTTTAATTTGAAAACAAAGTAAGTAGGATATTAGTTTTTTCACAGTAGTACATGTTTTCAGGGTTCAACATATGCAGAAAAAAGTCCATCTGGTAATACAATTGTTTTCAATCAATCAAAGAACGAAAGTTTTACATTAACTAATGGTTATAAAAGTTGGCACAGGAAGTTAAGAAGTGTATGGAAAGTGCAAACGTAAGTTGAAATTCTTTAGAAATTTAAATTCTAGTACATAAATTACAAAAAAATGAAAAAAATAAGTCGTATATGTACATAAAAAGGATAAAATACCTTATTTTCGTTTTTCATCAGTCAAAACTTTTAAAATCTAAAGTGTATTGAAAATAAATGTTTATAAAATAGTTATTAAAAATTGCTACTTCATAAATAAATGAGACACAAACATAAATTTGGAGTGGAGCTACATGATATTTATTATATAATGACATAAAGTTAAGTATAAATTAGAAATATATAAACGGAAATTTTAAGATGACTAAAAACGTATTGATAAAAGAATAAAAATAAAAAACGTAAAAAATACCTTACAACACTGTCAAAGTATATTATTTGTACAGTTTTAAGTTATAGATATCATGTTGTTTACAAATTTAGTTTCCAAAAGTGTAACCTTACAAATAATACTAATAATACTAATAGTTTAAATGTTTCTTAAATGTTTTTTTTTAATAAGTTTTTATTAATAAGAAATCAAATCAAACGCTAGTATATAATTGTTATTTTTGATACAATAGTTTTTTAGTTCATACTAAAACGCTATTTGTTATCATATAACTACTTTTAGTAACAAAGAAGATATAAATCTAAAAGCATTAGAGCAAGCTAAGCTATTTGTGATTGCAGCTCCTAGAGAAAAATTCACATCATTTGAGGTGATGTTTTTATAGATGTTCGTGTTATTATAAGCAATTACTTCATAGTAATTTTATGAGTTAAAATTTAAGTTTGAATAAGAAATTTTAAAGTATAAAATACAATAAACAGCTTGAAATTTTAAAAAACTATATATTCAATGGAGGAAGTGTATTAGTATTGCTCGGAGAAGGTGGTGAAAGCAATAGCAACACCAACATAAATTTCTTACTTGAAGACTTTGGAATAATGGTCAATAATGGCAAGTTTAAGCATTATATATTTTAAACCAGTGATATCTACGTGATCAAGATCTTCTTATCAAAAAAGTTCTGGCAGGACTCGAATCCAGTTAATTTAAAGTTTTCAAAACTTTTATTGTGTTAAACTACAGATTAAAACTTTAAAATTGTTATGTTTAATTAATTATATAAGGGGTGGAAAGTCTCTAGTCAATGGGCAAGATTTAAGACAAAAGCTATTTGCGGGTTGGATATGTTAGAAAATAAATCCTAAGACCTAGTAATTTTTGAAAACTGAAAATTATAAAAAAAGTCTTAATTGCAATATTATTTTGAATGAATCATTTTGAAGTACTACTGTGTATGGAGAAAAAAGTTGTCAACATGTTTTAAAACTACATTTGTTATTAAAATTCGCAATGTTAGTTTTTTTCAAAAACTTTTATTAACTAAAAAGTATGTCGCATGCTAGAGATTTCTACATAGCTGTCCAAATCCAGCTTACAAGTCATACTTTGTCCATATCTAACCATAGAACATGTTCTAGCTAATAGTTAAATTAAAAATTTCCTGCGTATTAATCTTTAGAAAGATTCAGACGTTTTGCCATTTTTACCTTAAATTTTATGATTTTAATTGTTATTAATTTCTTCTTTTCTCTACTTTTTTGATTACTTAATGATTACTTGATATATAAGTTTGTAAAATTTTATGTCTTGTTAGCTTTGTACTCTACTGATGAGAACTGCTCTATATATATTCAGTTTAATTGAATTTGTGTTTTATGTAAGTCTTATTGTACAAACTCTTAAAACAAAAAAAAAACTAAACAAATGAATTCATATAGACAAAAGAACAAATATTTCTACTAACAAACTGTAATAAACAATGAACTTCACCGCACCACCAACAACAACAATATTTGAGACAACCTATGACCGACTTCGCCCTTATTAAGACTCATCAAGCAGGATTGGTCGCGAGAAACCGCTGTTGTGTACTTTGTTATATTTTGGCTGTTATTAGTAGAGCTTAATATAGACATAACTAACTTGTCTGTGTCAAATAAATCCGGCCTGTTATGTACAAAACGCTGCAATACCAGGTCCACTGACTAGAGTAGTTGCCTAACCCTATTATAGAACATTAAGTTTTGTGCAAAAACTAATTTGTTTAGGAATAAAAAAAAACATTAAACATTTAAAACACATACATATAAAAAAGTTTTGGTTTACCATGAAAAGAAGAAAGCAAAGCTACTATTAATCAATCAACATGCTTTTATTGATATAATTATAGTAAACAGGGTTGCCACTCGGTCAGGAAAAGTCAGGAAATCAGGAAAAGTCAGGAAAAATTTGAAAAATTACAAAAGTCAGGAAAAGTCAGGAAAAAATGGGGGGTTTTGAAAAAAAGTCAGGAAAAGTCAGGAAATTTGATAAAATTAAAAACAAAAGTCATATTTTGTCAGTTTAAATTTACAAAATTCCTTGTTTTCTAAAGCCTTCAAGTGGTAAAAATTAATTAAAAGTCCTTTAAAGTCAGAAAAAATTCCAAAGTTTTCCTAGAATTTTACAAAAATATTTAATTTTATTTTCAATGCCTTCAAGCTGGTATAAAATATTAAAATATCCTTTATTAAACTGCAAAATTTTTTTTATTAACACATTGAACAAGTACCCTACTTGAACAAGCAGATTTTGTAAGCTTTTTAGTTTTGATGATCTGTAGCAAGGACACTTCCATAGTGAAACTGTGATATATACACAAAAGTTTATCTAGCATAATTTTAGAATCAAAAAGTTTTTTGTTTAAGTAAACAATTGAGTTCTTTAT
The DNA here is from genome assembly GCF_965202585.1 of Thalia democratica. Classification (NCBI taxonomy): domain Eukaryota; kingdom Metazoa; phylum Chordata; class Thaliacea; order Salpida; family Salpidae; genus Thalia; species Thalia democratica. The sequence goes on along the minus strand of NC_139168.1, from coordinate 51,452,639 downwards.
AACTAAGCAGTTAGTTTAGTATTTTATGTAACAAGTTAATGTGTATACTTTACCTCTTTATAATTTTTCCAAATTTGTTTAAATTTATAAAATAAGTTATAAGAGAGGTATATGCAAATATTAAGTTTACTTATTATTTGTATTTTTTGTAGATTAACTCAAGTTTTTAAAGTAAATAAGAGTATATCTATTTGTTACAAATTTTATACTAATTTAGTATTAGATGAAGAGGTTGAAGTGCTAATAAAAAAACTAAGAAAATAAATTTTAGTATATACATATAAAAAAAAGAGTATTTGATTAAGTTTGTTATTGTTTTAAGGTTTGAGTTGTGAAAGTTCCTTATTGATTTAAGGTTTTTATTGTAAAAGTTTCTTATGTGTCGTTCCATTTATTTAGATACATTTATACTAGGAACTGGTAAAAAATTGTGTTCTTTATTGTTTTAAGGTTTCAACTGTAAAAATTTGTTATTGTTTTAAGATTTTAATTATGAAAGTTTGTTATTAATTCAAGGTTTTAATTGTAAAAGTTCCTTATGTGTCGTTTGTTTATCTAAATAAAGTTATGCTAGGAAATGCTAAAAAATTATGTCTTTTTTCAGACAAGCTGTGTTTATAAGGTAATTATACAAGTATTTTGCTGATAGAGCTGTTTATTACAAACATCAATCATACACAGATGGTTTAAGTGATGTACTGGAAGTTTGATGATAGAATTCAGTAAAAAACTATTGTTTTTAACCTGTATTAAAATTAGATTGGAAGCTTTTTTATAGTTTAAAGTGTTAGATTATGTATTTTAGAATAAGTTTAATTTAAGAGTTTGATTTAGAAAAATCGGGAAAATTTTGGTAAAAAGTCAGGAAAAGTCGAAAATTTTTCTCAGCTTGATGAGTGGCAACCATGAGTAAACATTACCAAAAAAAAGCAATTGAAAAGATAGTCTTTATTTTTTTCATGAAAGCTTTTTTATTTCTAAAGCAACAAAAAACACAAATAAAAATTTGTAAATCTACATTATAAATAAATTATAATTTGTAAAATTACTGATACTGTGATGTTTTTATGCTTGGTAGTTTAATTGTGTGTTTTCAGGAAACTCTTGTTGTAAATTTAGTGTGATTGTTTTTTGTACGAACGTGAGTGAAATTTTTTCAACAAAAATACTATTGCTCAATTCAAATAATTGGATCTGGATACAGTTATAAAAATAAACACAAAACAAGATTTCAGCGGGATCTAGAAATGGTAGATCACTAATTCGCACCATAGCTAGAAAAACTAATAAAAGTTTTGTAGTTGCTTTTGTATTGTACCAACCAGACATGTAGGTCATTTAAAATAAGGGAATTGTTCATACGCTCAAAATTAATTTGATTTAATTTCACACTCGAACATAATTATAAATGTCCTTATAAAGCATTTTTTGAAGAAAACGTTGTTAAAATTCTATCAGGCCAAAATCTGGACTTCCGTATGCCATTGCTCAAATTAACACAAAACGTTTGATCGTATTAGAAAGAAAAGTACCACCTGTATTGCCAAATGAACTTTGTATTAACTGTTGCACGGAAAACAGACACGGCTGACGACAACACTAATCACACCAGCTATGAGTAGCTTCATAGTAAAACATGAATAACCATTTGTAGATTGCCAACTGCAAGTTTTTTCTGTTGCAACTGACTGACGTGTTTCAATCAAAATAAAACCAGGGTCTCAGTCTACCAAAAGCTTGTGGTCTGATTATCTAAGTAGTATGATCAAAACTTAATGTTAACTTAAAGTATTGCTTTAAATAATTTTGCACAGGAAAACTTCTCAAAAGAGTTAAGGTCATAGAGAGAAGGGTAAGGGTGTTAAAAAAATCACATTAGCTTTTATTGAAATCTTAATGCATAAACTATAATCAGTTTTATAGAATATAAAGTATTAAATTAGTTTTTATCATATTCATTTTTGTAGAACGCTTCTAATATATAAATATAGACGGCAATTTTGTGGTACATTTTCTAAAAAATAAAAAAACAGTTAAAAAGCTATTTATCTAATCTCAAATTTTTAGAAAATTGTTTTATATAGTTTAAGAGATGTATAGTGTTCAAACTTAAAAATATTAAAAAATTAAAACTAATATAAAAGAGTAAAAAAAATCTTTTGGTAGAAAAAAACTTTTAATTTTGTTAAGAAAAAAATTGCCTTTTAGCTAAGATAGATGAAAGAAAATAAGAAAACTAGATAAGAAAATAAGTTGAATTTACCACTTTGTCTTTATGCCAGTAGATGTAGTAAGTCTTTATAAGTGTAAGTTTTTTATTTTAGTACACAGAGAAACGTATGAATAAAAAACAATCCCTACATTTTTACACTGTAGTTTTTACAAAACTTGCTGTATCTTAAAATTCCATTAAGGGCTTAGGAAAGGGGGGTAAGGACATTTCTTTACAAGATTTAGCATTCAATCTTATATGAGAGCTAAAAGTATAAAAAATTATTTAGATTTTGTAGATAATAGAAATTTTAGTAAATTTTTGAGATATAGACGTTTCTGTAAAAGGTTTCTGGCACAAACGTATGGACTGCAATTCTCTCCAAAATTTCAAAATTGACTAAAAGTTCATCAATCTTAATTTCAGACCTCAAACTTTCAGGAAATATTCCTTATATAGTTTAAAAATTCTTTGAATGTTATTATTAAAAAATTGAATAAAGAAGTGTAAACAAAAAAAAAAGGTTTTTTGACAATATACCCTTTTATTTTCAAAGTTAAAAATATCCTGAATAGAAACGATTCGGATATTAGTAATTTTAAAAAGATCAGTTATAAAATAAAGGAACATATAGGTTTTTTAGTGAACAGTCTTTACTGCTGTTTTGGTTTGCGCCTGCTTGTATGAGGAACCTACTAAGCTCACCAGCTTTGATCGTTTATTTATCAAAACTTACTTAGAAATTTATTAGTGGTAAAAAATACTTGATAACTAAGATTAAATCTAAATAAGATCAACTTTTAAAAATCAAGGTAGACCCACACATGCGCTTAAGTTTTTTTTGTTGCAAACTTTAGTTTTGTACGTTCTTTTTAAATAAATTATTTTAAAAATAAGTTGATATATTTTTCAATTACTCAATAAGTTTTGATGCAATTTATTAATATAAGCTTCCAGTTTTTTAGTTGTTTTCATTAGTTTTAAATGTAGTTTGTAAATTTAAGTTAACATTGAAACATTACTGACTATTTAAGGGCATAGGAGAGGTCCAACATTTTTTTATACCAAAATTTGTATTGGCTCTTATTTCAAAGCTTTTAGAATGTATACTATAAGGTACGATTTATAGAACAAAAAAAACATTCAAGTAATTTTTGAGATGTAACCAGTTTTATAAAATAAATCCGATACTACCGTATGTAATCAAAAATTTTCAAGGCCGATTTTCTAAGAATAAAAAAAAATTCACTAACTATGAAACACTAACAGAAACACGTGGAAAAATAATATGAAAAATTAAATCATGATTGTTTGAACTAATTTACTTCATTTATTCATTATAAAACTTTCATAAAGAAAACATACCAAGAAATGGAAGAACCTTAAAAAGCACAATTTTTAGAGAGACCACTAAAAAATAGTTTAGATTTTGTAGAAAAATGATGGATTAAAAAATAATAAAACAGAAATTAATTTAAACAATGTATTCAAACACTAACTCAATAGATTATAAAACAATATAAAAAGTATTCATTATTAAGTTCTGTCTTACAAGATTTATTTATTTTTTCTTTACAATTGTTATTTATAATTACCGTAATTACAGTTAAGTACAAAATCTTAATGATAGTTTGTCTACTTAGATTCAAAGAAATTTGTTGCTATTATTTCAGTTTTTGTTCTCATTTAAATCTATATTGTTAACCCTTAATTAAATTACAGTGAATTATCTAACTTTTTTACATATTTAAGTGCTATTTTTAATAGAATAAAATTTTGTTCTTTAATTAATCCTATACAAACTGAAAAATGTCTTTATTGTGTTTCTCTAAAAGCAAATAATTTTCAACAGAATTGAATATGTTTTAATAAAACGAAATATCGCTGAACTTTTTTTTTGTTTTAAAGAGTTAAGACAGCTTTTTTCTTTTGTTTTTTTAACCAATTTCATTGTATAGTAGCTGATATATGTGATAAGTTTGTATCACTATTTATTCTGACTACAAGGTTAATAGTGCTATACCTAATAAAAACTTTATTCTTTGTATTTTACTGCGGGTTAGCTATACATTAACCTACAGCAAGCTTTACAAACATATCTTTAATTGTTTTAAGTAGTTTTACAAATTAAAATTAAAGTTGTTTTAAATTTTCAGATGCTGTTGTTAGAAGTGTGTACTATAAATACTTCCATCCAAAAGAAGCGCTGATAAGTAATGGTGTTTTGAATAGATCTATTAGCAAAGCTGCTGGAAAATTTGTGCCTGGAAATATTGACGAAGACAAAGAAAAGTACTCATCTATATCAGAGTAAATAGTGGTTGTTTTATAAAAGCTTAGATAAATAAAAATATACAATAAAAACAGCGTACAAATAACTTACTTTGTTTTAATTGCTTTAATTATAAAAAAATAGGGCATTACAGTTTGTTTATCCATATGGAGCAACACTAAACGTAGTGAAGCCATCAACTGCAGTATTGTCAACTGGATCTGCATGCATTCCAGTCAATAGACCTGTGCTTGCACTTTGTCAGCCAAAAGTAATTATTTTTTAATTGAATTATCAATAAAAAAAGTCTTTTATTTTTAATGACGTTTTTAGATCTAGATAAATTTGCTTTTAAGTAGCTTTATAACTCGTTCAGTTACAAGTTTAAAGAAATAAGTTTTGATTTTAACATTACTTTATTTTGTTAGTGTAACTAAAATTGTTAAAATGTTTAATTATAACTGAATATCTTTGTTAGAGTGAAACATTAATAATTTATTATTTTTGAGAATAAACAACTACTCAGTTTCACCGCAGAGCGGATTTTCAAATTGTAAATCTGTGGTAAAATAATAATATTAAAAATGACAAATATTTAAAAATTGGTTTGAGTTAAGCTTATATAAAAAAAAAAAATTAAAAAAAAAAAAAAAATTAAGAATTATATTAATTTAAGACAACCTATAAGAGTGAAACATTGTTATATATCATGCGCTTTCAAATAAAATATAAATATTTATTGTTTTTATTTTAATAAATATGATATAATTATTAAAGACGCCCATTCAGGTTAGTTCAGGGTTGCCACATGGTCAGGAAAAGTCAGGAAAAATTAAAAAAATGACAAAAGTCAGGAAAAAATAGGGAGTTTTGAAAAAAAGTCAGGAAATTTGATAAAAAAAAAACAAAAAGGTCAGATTTTGTCAGTTTAAATTTACAAAATTCCTTATTTCCAAAGCCTTTAAATGGTAAAAATTTATTAAAAATCCTTTAAAGTCGGAAAAAAATTCCCATATTTTCCTAGAAATTTACAAAATTATTTAATTTCCAATGCCTTCATCTGGTATAAATTAGTAAAATATCCTTATAAAACTGAAATTTTTTTCTATTGACATATTGAACAAGTACTCTACTTGAACAAGCACATTTTGTAAGCTTTTTAGTATTGATGATCTGTAGCAAGGACACTTTTATAGTGAAACTGTGATATATACACCTCGCATAATTTTAGAATAAAAGTGTTTTTTGTTTAAGTAAATAATTGAGTTCTTTATAATTAAGCAGTTATTTTAGTATTTTATGTAACAAACTGATGTGTATAATTTACCTCTTTATAAATTTTTTTAAAGTTGTTTAAATTTATAAGATAAGTTATTAGAGAGGTATATGCCAGATTAAGTTTACTTAACATTTGTATTTTTTTAGAATAACTTAAGTTTTTAAAATAAATAAAAGTATGTTTATTTGTTACAAACTTTATACGAAATGATAAGAGGAAATATTTTATACAACAGATATATAGTTTACTTTTTTATGTATTTTTTACAATTACTAAGTGTATTCTTTTTAAGTGATTTTTAGTTTAAGGACTTTATATTAAGTAGTTTGGGTAGTATTTTATTAAACTAAGTGTACAATTTATGTAAGTAAAACATGTTTTAAGTAAATATTTATTATTATTAGATATTTTTACCTTCTAGGTTGTTTTACAACTTTTAAACTAAGTCTGACTAAAGTTTATTTTTAAAATTTCTAAAAGATTAAGTTCTTTATTGTTTCAAGGTTTTAATTGTAAAAGTTTTTATTGTTTTTAGGTTCTAGTTGTGAAAGTTCGTTATTGATTTAAGGTTTTAATTGTAAAAGTTCCTTATATGTCGTTTCGTTTATTTATATACATTTATGCTAGGAAATTATAAAAATTGTGTTCTTTATTGTTTTAAGGTTTCAACTGTAAAAGTTCGTTATCGTTTTAAGATTTTAGTTGTAAAAGTTCTTTATTAATTTAAGGTTTTAATTGTAAAAGTTTCTTATATGTCGTTTCGTTTATTTAGATACATGTATGCTAGGAAATGCTAAAAAATTGTGTCTTTTTTTAGACAAGCTGTGTTTATAAGGTAATGATACAAGTATTTTGCTTATAAAGCTGTTTATTGCAAATACATCAATCATACACAGATGGTTCAAGTGAGGTAATGGAAGTTTGATGATTTTCAGCAACAAAAAAAAACTTGTTTTAACCTGTATTAAAATTAGATTGAAAGCTTTATATAGTTTCAAATGTTAGATTATGTATTTGAGAATAAGTTTAAATTAAGAGTTTGATTTAGAAAAGTCAGGAAAATTTTGGTAAAAAGTCAGGAAATTTTTCTCAGCTTTATCTGTGGCAGCCATGTTACTTAGGCTAATTTTGTTTTTATTTTTATTGACCTTAAGTAAATTTACACTTAATTTTTTTTGTCTTGCTTCCTTGATCAATTAAATTGTTAAATTTAGTTTTTGTTTATTTTTTAGTTTTGAAGCTCTCTTATTAGTCACATTTGTTACTGTTAATCTACTACTTCATATATTTTTAATTTTTTTTTAAGTTGAGCCATTATTTAAGCTATTTCTTTGTGACTCACGCTATATATTTTGTTTTTAAGAGTGCCAACTCTGTCAATTTTTGAACTACATAACCATATTGTATAACTAATTTAAAGATATTGTTTTTTATTTAGAAGGCGACAGGTAAGCTAGCTGTACTTGGCTCAGCCCATATGTTTAATGATAGTTACATCGATAAGGAAGAGAATTCTAAAGTAATGGTAAGTTTGTACTCGTTTTTAGAGTTCTAAAATTAAAAAAATAATAAAATAAAAGTCTACTTTTATAGCTTATTCATCAAAATAAAATAGTTGTATAAGTTTAGGTGAGAGTTTAGTTTACTTAATCTAATTATTTCGGAAAGTTACTTTTACTATCGAGACTGTTAGAACTTGGTTTTTCTACAATTTTTACGTTAAAATAAAATCTTTTTTGAAAACTAAAATTTAAATTTTTTGCGTTATATATATTTTTTTCTAAATGATTTAAAACTGCGAAAATAAACAATAAAAAAAAAGAAATCAATTAATTATTTAAAAAAGCAATATAGGTTTGTTATTATAAATACATCAATATTTTTTTCTATTAAGTTTCTAACTTTGTTAGTGTGAGGTGAATAATTTAGTATTAGGAGCAACAGTTTTAAAAGTACTTAAGTGAGTAATTATTATTTTTTTAATATTTAATTGATTTAAAACTAATGAAGTTTATTTATAGTTTTAATTTTAGTTTTAAAATAGTTCGACGTACTTATATTAAGGTATTTATTTATTTTAGGTAACTTTTTAAAATCGACAAACTATTAGAAAATAATATTTATGTTTACTAAAACACCTTTACTAAATTTTCACTCAAATAGGATTCCTAGATATTTAAGTTAAAAACAAAAACCTACTATAAAGATTGACAATTTTTACAAAAGGAAGCAGAAAATTATTCATGACCTAAATTTGATGAAAACTTATAACCAAGTTTAGTGTAAAATCTCAACTGTATTTTATGCCAACAAACACTAATACTAATTTTTGCTAGTGACTATTAAACAAAATTATAAACTTAAAATGTATTGATTTAAATATGTTGACAAGTAAGTGTCGATTTGCTTTTGTGATTAAGTCTTTATTTTTACGCATACACAACTACTGTATTTTTCTTATGCACAGTCTGCACACCGAATTTTTAGCATCAACTTTAAGTTTGTAATCGTCTTTGCCTACGTAAGATTTAACCTCAGATCAGCCAGTTATTGAAGTAAATTAACTGATGTTGATAGACAAGGTAACAAAACTTTCCTTGCCTTGTAATCATAATATGGGTTTCCTGATTTACCTTATATATAATAAAATGCAAATTAGACATTAATAAGAACTAGTGATCTACCGGATTCGGATCAATCTGAATCCGGCCTTTTTTGCTAAGATCTGTATCTAGCCGGATCCTAATTTGAAATATATTTATACTTATGTAAAAAGTTTGTGTTTTAAAAAAATTTATTTAATTAATGAATTTTTTAATCGTTTGATTTACAAAATTGTCATTGAAATAATTTACTTATTACTGTTGCAACCTCTAAATGCATTTTATGGTATTTTGGGTAGAAGTTAAGAAATACTATTAAATAAAGATAGAAAGCCCTTAGTAAAACATAATCGTATGTTATAAAATACGAATGGGATAAACTAAAAAAAGTAAAGGTTAAATGAACACTACAACAAGCTAACTAAAGTTACAATAAATAACAAAAGAATTGAACACAAATGAACGAGCATTTAACTAAAAAGCAATCTTAGAGTTTAAGGCAACGAAGCCCTAAATTTTATCTATTAAAACAATACTGCAAAACTCAACAAACCACAACTGCTACTGCGCAAAATTGCAAGTGAAACTCTGTTTTATACACATTTCAAAGAGTGTATTCCTTTGTTAACAAAACAACTTATTTATTTTTACAATAACCATTCAAAGTGTTGTTTATTTGCTTGTTCTTCTATTTTTAGCTTATTTAAGTATCTTATAAATTCATAAAACTAAAGACTATCGCGGCACACCGTTATATATTTTTTATTTTTCAATTAGTTTTAACTTCTTTTTCAGAATTGTTATTATAAAGCTTTATGATTTTTTACACGGATTATAGCTTTCCAATATTAAAACTTTCCTAAATCCAAGGTGTCTTTTATTTTAGCAACAACTGAGTTTTTACATGTGAAAATACAACAGGATGTCGTATTAAAATGGCTTACAACAAAAGAGCTTGAATTAAATGTTATAGATGCAGAAGATCCTGAGATATCAGATTACAATCAGCTTCCTACAACTGCTTTGATGTTTGACAGGTTGCTTTCAAAAAACTTAGTTTAAAAATGTTTACATAAAATGCTTTACTTTATAGCATTGCTTTTCAACATGTTTGCCATTGTTTTTTTACACCAATAGAAGTCACATATTAAATTATTTTTTGTTAGTAAATATAAGTTTTTGTCTTTGCTTTTATCGTTTTTTGTAAAACACAGTTATACAAATGAGTAAAAAGTAATTGTTTTACATTTAATAATTGATATTTATTTTAACTTCGTTATAAAAACGTCTATCTTGTATGAAATTTTTTCAAAAAACTTTTATGTGTTAGTTTTATTACTCTTTTAATGTCATAGCTTTTTATAATTTAAACAGTTTTATTTTTAGACTTAAAAGTTGTTTGCAAGAAGGTGATGATATTCCAAATGATCATACTAAACTTTTTGATTTGAGCCTTTACAAAATGGATAATAACGTATTACCTGATGTTTTAAGGTTTATTATTATGATTTTTAACTATGTTAAAAGCTACATTAATCTTTTAAGATATATAAAAAAAAATTGTAAAAGATAATAAATTTATATAACAAATACTGTAATTGTTTTTTTCATAAAGAAAGTACAAGTATTTTCTTCAATATAATTAAAATGTAGTAAATTAGATATTATTTTTGCTTATAAAGATTTAGTTTATACAGTTGAATTCAGAAAAATAAAGTTTGTTATTTGTTTTTATAGAAATTTTATTTGTGCTGTTTTGAAATTTAAAATGAACAAACAACTCTCTAAAAATTATTTTTTTGTATAAGTATTTTTTTAGTTTTATGCCTTTTAATTCTACTTATACGTGTTAATTTACTACATTTAGTTGTTCATTTACGAAAATAGTTTTTATCTGATATTTACTTTTTTGAATAAAGTGTTTAAAAAGTAACAATTGTTTTGTAGAGCATACGATCAAATGAAAGTAAAACACGAACCTCTTACATTAATTCCTCCAAATTTTGAAACTCCGCTACCTACATTGCAGCCTGCAGTTAGTTTTTTAAAAATAGCAAAATAATAATGATAAATTATTTTAATTGTTCAGTGTATCGTGTCGTTTACAAAATATTTGCTTGTGTTATGATAGATTGGTTTTTATTTGTTATTATTCTCTAAATAGTTAAAGGAAAAACTCGTTAGTGTATTTTTTAAATTATTAATTTATTCATTACTGATAAATCTTGTCTGATGTATATAGATTATACACATAGCTTATAACCTTCTACTGGTATCTGTTGATCACAGGTTTTTCCTCCAGAATTCAATGACTTACCCGGCCCCCCACTTGATTTGTTTGATTTGGATGAATGCTTTTCTTCTGAAAAAGTACGCCTTGCACAAATAACTAACAAATGTTAGTATTATTTTATAATTTAGTCTAAAACTAGTTTACACAACTTAAAACAGAAATATAAATTAATTTAATCAAAACATTTATTATCATCTTTAAAATCAACTTTTAACTTTTATTAATAATTAATTTCTAATAATGTTTGTTAATATAAACCCAAACGATACAATTTCGTTAGAATATAAATACAATAGTTTGCAAAGTATTTAATATATTTAAGACTTAACATCTTTATGTTAAACTAATTACACAGATTTACGGAGCTCTTTAAAATATAAGTACTTAGAAGAGTACAAGATATATAACTACTATTATAAGTTTGTGTATATATTTATATAAACTATATATATGTTTAAATGTTCTAATATGAAAATACAATAAATATAAACTATATACAATATAGCCTTACAAAAACTTCTTGAATAAATTATTATTATTTTACCAGATTAATCAGAAAATGTCTTTCCTATCCCGGTCTTGTTAAAAATGTTTAGCGGATCGTGTAGAAATATATCTTAAAAAAGTTTAAAGTAGTTATAATAGCATAAAGGTCTAACAATTTTTTTTTTGCAAAAATTAAATTATTTTTTGAGATATAGCTAAAATAAGTCTTAGTAAAAGTAATTTTTAGTATATTTTATAAGTTATATTATAATATTTTTTTCTTCATTATTTTTTACTATCATAATTTTATTAATTAGACGTACAACCTTTTTTTTTTTAATTTATAAATATGTGTTTCTTTTTGAGTTGTGACAATTTTAACATATTTTTAAGAACTTGAATTTTTGAGTTTGAATTGTATACAATTTTGGTTTTGAAATATATTAAATGTTGATGACACCATTCTCTTTTATTTGGAGTTAGAATATCACTGGTGACAAAGGATAGATCTCTGACGAGCGTTGGTTTCATTCGAAGTCCTAAAAAATTCCAGCTCTGTTAAAAGATTAGTTGTGTTTTCTTAGTTTAGAAATTTTGATGACGTATCAAGCCTCTGCTGAAATACCTGATATCTATTTGCAAATTTTTAACTTAAAAGTCTGCCAAAGCATACAGAGCTGTTTTGTTCTGGTGAATCAAGTTTTGAATTATGCCAAACTTTGTTAAGTCATGGCATCTTTCCGAGATTTTGTCAGTCCAAAATGTAAGTTAAATTGGTTTGAAATGTTTAACAAGGCCTTCAATGAATCCAGGCAGATAACCATTAACGTGTAACGTGAAGGCCATTCACTTTAAAAAGCATATTAGTTATTCCGCCAATTTTTAAGTTCACAAGTAAAATAGTTACGTTACAATTAATAAAGTTATACAATTTTACAACTTAAATTATCATCCACTTTGAGTTTGAGCGCTTGGTTTGCAAGATCTTTTGGAAAATTACTTATTGTGAGTTTTTTATTTAATGTTATTCTTGATTGTATTTTTTTTGTTGGTCTTTTTTTGAAAAGCAATATCACAGTTATAAACTAAATAATAAATAGTGTTTTTAAAGTTGTCCATAAGGTTAAAATTTAATAAAGTAAAAATATTAACAAGTTATATTTAAATCAATCTCGTAGTTACTAACAAAGTAATTACGCATTGAACGCGCAAACTAAAAATACTATAAAAGACTAATTAACCAAAATTCTTTCTTCTTCATTTTTCAACAAAACTTCTTCAAACTTTAAAGTAAGTTTATTACTAAGGTTAAAAATTTTTCAGTGCACAGTGTTTTTTTTATAGTGTATTTAAGATTCCAGCATTTAAAGTCTTTTAAACTTCAAAGAATGTTTTATTAAAATTGAGGTTTCTAGCTCAAAAAAATTAAAGAGTAGATACATTTTTTGTTTAGTTATAAATTTCCCTGAAAATTGAAGACTACAAGACTACAAAAATTGCGGTCTACACATTTGTATTGAAAAATTTTTACAAAATGCCTATATCTCAAAAATTAATTAAAATTTTTATATTCTACAAAAATAGACTCATGGTTTATACTTTAAACTTAAATGATAACAACCAGTATTCCTTTTGTATAGAATGTTATTTCTTTTATGCCTTTAATTATATTCTTCAATGTAAACAACTATGTAGAATATCTTAGTTGTTTACATTTTCTGTTTTACTTTTTAATGTTTTTGTATATTTGTGCTTCAACTTTATCCATTGTTACTTACAAGTAATAAAGAAACTTTAATGTAAAAATATTATTAACTTCGTGATGTTGTAGTTGCATAAAGTTTGAATATGTAAGCTCTCTTGATTGAGAACAATGCTTCATATAATTTTAGTTATCACTAAGTATTTTTTATGTAGGACTTAATACAGTTTTTTAACAGGTAATGACAACGACCTGGAATATTACATACGAGAATGTGGAGACATATTAGGAGTAACGAATAAACTTGATGTAAAAGAGAGAGATGCCAAACATGTCCTTCAACACATTTTTTCGCAAATAGTTCAATTTAAAAAAGCTTTTCTGGTAAGAAATTATAAAATTGTATTTGCTGATAGCTTTTAATTAAAACACGGTTTCCATATTCACTAGTTAGGCAGAAACAAAGAATTTTTTATTTAATTTTATAAAGTAGGTATAATTTTCAACCTTAAAAAAGTTTATTTTTACCGTTACAGAGGGTGAGTGTACACTGTACAGTCAAAAAGATTATAAAACTATTTGTAAGCACAAAGCCGTTTGTATTATCTAGTAAAAAGCTTGGCCACTCTAGTATCTTCCGTTTCTTGACTGTCATTCTCTAGTGGACTTGTACTCGCTTAAAACTTTAAACGTTCTTTCAAACTGTTTAAGTAGAGTTTTACCTTGTTTAAAAGTAGAAAGCCGTTTAGTTAAAACTTGGTGATTTTCAAAAACATTTTTGTTTGGCAACAGAGTAAGCAATTTCATTTTGTAAAATATTTATGTAGCCTGAAATCCATCGAATAGTAACGTTTTATCTGAAACTTTTTAGCGTCATAAGGGCTTTGTTGGTAAACAGTACGAAAAGAGTTGTACTGAAAATGGGAAGCCATTGAACAATTCCACTGATAAATTTGCGGCGCACTTGTTTGCAACCAGGGCTCTTTTTCTCTTTAGTAACATCGGATAAAACAGTAGGCTCTTCGTCGTATAATGTTTACTACTTGAGGAAAATTTGGCAAAATACTTTAGAAAAACCCCCTGTTAGTACAATTCTCTCTACCTGCATCTCTATCCAATAAGCCGCCAGATGTTGGACCGTCAGTTTAGACCAGAGTTTCATAACAGATTTAAGTAGTTCTTCTGCGGCTAATCTAGTTGTGTATACATTATTCTTTCTTTTCAACACACCCGCTTAAAGCAGAAAAAACTGAAACTTTTCCATGGTTTTTTTCTTTGTATTAAAAAATGGAATAGGTACTTTTCCCTTTATAGAGGTTTTCTTTAATATTTTTAAAAAGCACTAATAGTATAAGATGATCAGAAATTCTCTTCAAAGAAAAAAATAAATGTCCTAAATATAAAAGTTTCTTGCTTAAAATACCTTTAGGAGATATAGTTTTATTTTTTTTGTCAAAATTTTGATGATGAAAAAAGATACTTGTCATAAGTTTGTATAAGAAACTTTATGTATTACTGACTATATTTCATATTGTAATGAATTTTTTTAACTCTTCATAAAGTAACTTATAGTTGTACTTTACCATTGTTAAGTTAAAAAAGTTATTTGTATAGCCTTAATTTTATAAGCTGATAACTTTAGTTTTTTTAAAGTCAGAAGCAGTGTATTTTAAAATATAACCTAAGGTATACAAAATTTTTGGAATGATTTTTGGTTAGTATTAAAAGTTTTTAAAAAACACTTTAAAGTATTTAGCAAAATACCAAAATTTGGCTTACCAGGATAAGAGTTTGATGACGTTTCAGTAATTAAAATCTTGAAGTTAAACGTGTATAAATACTAATCGTACACCATACTAGTTTTTTAGAACCTTATCTATTACTTAATTACAATATGATCTTTCTCAATCATAAAAAAGAACATTGTCTTGTTTTCTACTCATACTCTCATTTTTAAATTTACTTTTAAATAAGTATTTTTATTACTACTCAATTATAAACAAAAGTATTTTCATATTAGTAAATGTAAAAGTTAAAAAAAAATATTAGTTAATAAATACAAAATCTTTACATAAGTCTGTGACTAAAGTTTTAGATTACAGTATTAAATTAAGTTTTAAAATTGTTTCACAGGATCATAAAGATGATGAATTAGATTTGCTTCCATGATTATCAGATATTTATTCTTCAAGTAACCTGTTTGACCTAAGTTTTCTTTTACTTCAAGAAAGCATATATTTGTCGTAGTTTTTATTAAATATACTGTTGAGTTTCAAACAACTTATAAGAGGGATATTTTTATACAAGATAAGATGTTATTATTTAAATATTCTTTTTAAATACTTTGTTAGTGTTACTTAACAAATAAGTTATAAATGAATGTGTCAATATTTTTAAAGTAAGAAATTAAATTTTATAGTTTGATTGACTGATTTAGAACTTTTATTTTGTAAAATTCAGAAATACACACTTAATTGTTAGCGATAGTCAGATGGAAATCTTAAAAGTTTAATATGAAAATTTAATCTATTAGCTTTTAAAAAACTAATAAAAGTAAATAATTTTTAAAAGATACCAGTTTATTTTACATTATAAATAATTTTAGGGTTAGTTTAGGTTATAGAAAATGTTACTAAAATGTGTAGTTCTATAACTTTTTTATTCTATTTTGTAACAGATCATCATAATTTAAATTAAAAATAATAATAAAGCCAAAATATTTAAGATATTTTTAAGATTTTAAGTCATTATCTGTTACTATATAACATTTTTAAACGGAAATTAAGCTAGAAAATGTTCAAATAACGTTTAGGAAACTACAGTAACTTTATATTTATAAAAGTTAGATTTTAATTTCACACTCAGATTTTTCCTTATAATTACAAAGATTACAGCCGTGTTTTTAGTAGTGATCTACTGGATCTGGGCTGAATTTAGTTTTAGAAAAGTGTCTGGATTTATCTATTTTAAAAAGCTTGAGAGTTTTTTTTTGTAGAAACAAATCATATATACTTTTTATTAAGAAATTTGTAAAAATACACAAGTAAAACACCAAGCATGGAAAATCTACAGTATTCGTTGATATAAAAGTTTCAAACATGTTTAATGAAAAATTCAAAGATAAGTAGTGATCTACAGGATCCAAATCTAGCTTGATTCAGCTATTTTTTGCAAAGATGTGGTTCATAGTTTTAAAAATAGATTCGGATCAATTATTAGAAAAATAAATTTATGTTTTTTGTAGGAGAAAAACTTTTTTATAAAAAAAAACAGTTGCACCAAATTTTTCGAAAAGACAGATAAACCATAGCAGGGACGTAGCTAGCTCAACAAAGTTACGAATCTGCAAAAAAAAATTAAAAATAACGTGTGATGACGTCATAGTGGGAATAGAGTAGTTTTAACTACCTTTAATTTTATATGAAAGTGTGCAGTTATGTTAAAAATTTGAAAATAAATTGAATGTTGAAGTATAATGAACAACTGAATACAAGGCAATTTATTGCCCTTGACCCCCTATAATTCTTTATGTGTTGCAACTCTTGTGAACCTATAAAATATTTCATTTAAAATATTAATTAAGAATTTAATTTTAATAATAATACTGATAGGCCTAAAATATATAACTTTGAAAACAGTTTCCCCAATTCAAAAAACATTTGCTAAAATTGTTGCTTTTATTAGATAAAAATAATAAACTTTAGGGAGTTGAATAAAAAACAAAAGAGATATAAAATAAAAAAGTTCACAATATCAGATAAAATTCAAATGCACAATTACCTTTATTAATGTCAACAATAGTTCATAATAAAATGAAGAGTACACATCTTTCTAAATGTTATTTCTAGCTTTGGTAGCATAAAGATTTAAGCTGAAAAAAGAATGAAACATTTTCTTACTAAAAAAAATTGTTAAATAAAAGCTGTAAAAAGAATCAAACTTTTTTCTACAAATCAAATTTGTTGAATTAAACAACTTAGTTAAATAATCACAAACTTTGAATATTAAACATTAATATTTTTAAGATACAGTGTAATACATATAAATAAACTCAAACATAAAGATTTCAAAACATAAAATATATTAAATTTTTTTCTAAACTTGTTATGAATTAATAATACAACTATACACTTGTTAAAATAAATAGTATTAACTTATTCTTTTTAATCTTAGATTGAAAAAGTTATATAAAACTCATTTTAAAACCTTTCCTTTGAGTGTGTGGCAACAATGTACAACTTAAATCTTTTAACTTTGCTAAAAAATGCAATAAAAAATTTAACTAAGGTAAGCATTTATAAAATCTTTAAAACAAGTTTTGATTAAAAATAAAGTTCTAAAATACAATAAAAGAACTATAAATGGTTTATACTATTCTTGAAAAAATAAAAACTTAAACTAACCTAAGCATTTGTAAAAATTTTAAAAAAAGTTTTAATTAAAAAATTAAGTTTTAGAATAAAATAAAACTATAACTTGTTTATATTATTCTTGAAAAATGTTTATATTATTGGTTTTTCAGTTTGTCTTCTTGTTGCAAGCTATTTGTCTGATAAAATAGATTCTAATCTTCTTAATAAAACTTCAGGAAATGATATTATCATCACTGTTTCAAAGGTTTTTCATTTTTTAATATTTATCAACTACAGGGATTTAATCTTAAAACATTCAACTCAGAGAATCAATTTGATTTAAAACAAAAGTAAAATCTTCATGTAAGTTTACTTTGAGGTTCATCTACTTTAAAATTTATCTTGTTATATATCTTCTATCTGTATTTGCAATTTTGTAACACGTAAAAATATAAATTTCAAAAAATCCTAAGTTATTTTTGACTCACCACAAAAATTTCAATAGTACAAGATCCTCCCTCACACTTACTTTTTTTTATTCTCTGACATCATTTAAACCAAATTTACAGCTTTTAAATTGATTTTTTATAATATTGATAAATGATAACATAAATCTACACCAAGCAATTTGCATACAATTTAGATGTATTCAATTTGTTCAATAATTACAACACTAAAAGTGCTATAGAGTACAGTTAATGTAAACATTATCTCCCAGGAGTGCAAAACTAAATATAAACGAATACTGAAAGCTAAAGAAACAAGGTCCTAAAAGCTGAATAATCGTAACAAAAGCGACTTTTTTCGCACAAATATTTACGTTTCTGTAGATTTGTAGAAACGTACCAAGTTACGTGCCTGTATAGTATTAAGACTTTAACAAACTGCAGTTAACATCTACTTCAGATTATAAAATGTTTGTAAACATCTGTTCGTTGCTATAGAGCAGAGGATGGCAAACTGCGACCAACGAGCATGTAAATCTGACTCGTTAAATAATAATTTTTTGAAAATTACACTAGATATTCTGGGATTTTTAATGAAAATAATTAAATTTACTGGATTTGGTAGGATTTGAATTTAAAAAACAAGATCCGGATCTTAGTTTGTAAATCCGGTAGATCACTAATAGACGTTTCAATTTGCACTTTAATTGAGTCAATAAAAGCATTTTGATTAATTCATATAATTTTTCATGATCCATTTATGATTTTTCTGTATTGTTTCAAACTTAATTGATTATTTAAAACATGTAATTGAATTAATATTTTTATGATTTATTCAACGCTTTATAACAGAGTAAGCAAACTCCTTTAGTCGGCAGGCCAGATATAACAGTCTTTTGTTCACAAAGGCAGGATATATTAGATATAGATTTCGTAAGCCACTTTTATTTTGTTAAGTTGTACTAGTAGAGAGATTTTGGTTTGTCTAAGGACCACAACATAATAATAAGTGGTCACTAAAAAGTACATTTAATTTCAGAGTTATCGTATTTTTAAATAATTAAGCATTTAAAGAGAAATATTTGTTTAGAAGATATTAGTTAATTAAAAAATTATTCGACGGCCGAATCCAACCTGGAAGCCGTATGTTATATAACAAACTTTGTTTAGTTGAAAATAGATAAAAAAGAACTGGTTCAAACTGTTTTATTTAATCATTAACAGAACACAATTATACGTGAAAAATAAATGACAAAATATACAAGTGTACTTAAGTATTAAAATTATTTGGATGAAATTAAATTTTATTTAATTAAAAAGATCCGGTTCGGACGGGTCCTAGATTGTGGATTCCATAGTTATATATTTTTAATTAAAGTGTCTTATTTTTCGTGCTTAAAATCTATAGCTAAAAATAAAGTCTATATTTAATTTTTTGTTCCTAATAAAATGTTGAAAGACCGTTTCTAAGTTTGTAGTTACTATTATGTTTTAAATACATCATGCCTCGTTAAACTGCTATCACCGTTTAAATTGATTAAATTAAGGACTCAATCTTGCTTACAGACTATGTACCTTTTTATTTATGATTTATTAACAAAATTACTAACGAGATTCTTTTTTTAAAGGCCTGTTAAATAACTGTTTTACGAAATAAGCTGGTACTTTATTCAAAAGTGTATAAATATAAATCCAGATAAAAATAGGAACATTTTAAAATAGTAAATAAAGTTCTTATACAATTAAGTACTTTAGTAAATTAATAATTTTTACTATCTGAATGTAGTGTTTATGTCTAATAGAACCACAAAGGTAAATTATATACACCAGATTTATTAATTTCTATTTTGTTTAGATTGTAGAAAAGGCTCAAAGCAATTTTTGACTGTAATTCAAAAATGAGGGAAGTTTTACTTGACATCCAAAAAATTAAGTAAGCTGGACCTTTAATCTAATAACATTTAATCGACTGATACACTTGCGTTTATCTCTATATCCCTAAACTTATAAAAATTTAAATACATAAGTTTATATTGTTATTAATTTAAAATAAAATTTATATGGTTTTTTACATTTAAAAAGTTTAATAAATTTATAATTTTATTCTGAATTGATTGGGTTGCAGTTGATAGTATACTAACTTTGTTTTTAAAATAAATTGCTTGTACAACTTTAGCATATTAAGAAATATAATTAGTTTTATAGCAATATATTATGTAAATTAATCTAACTTAAACTAACTTAATCTATTTAAATAAAGATAGGTTCTGTAAAACCTGTAACATCTACAGTATATCTATAAATGAAGACTTATAGTTACTTGAAGTAATTTCTTGATGAATAAGTAATTACTTTTACAGCACATAGAGTTTATTTTAAAGTAGGCTGAAAAAAGATTAAAGTTATAAAAAATAATTTTTTTGTTAACATTTAAACATATAACATTAAACCTTGTATTAAAAAAATTACAATAAAAACAGGTCCTTACGAACAGTTGATAAATTTACTATAGAACAATGAAAAAATATTAAATTTTTTGAAGAAAATATTCCCATTACTTTTCAAATGCGTTTTAATATATTTTCAATGCTTTTCTTCAGAATGTACTGAATTCTACTAGAATCAAAAATTCAGTTAAAAAAAAAACAACAATTAGAAATTATATTGTGGTTAATGACAGTAAATAAAATACTAATCAACGCTAAAACAGTTACTAATCAAAACAGATTGATCAGTAAATTAAATAAATAAAGATACTTAAAATTCAATTCTTTTTTTTTGCCCGGAGATGTTTCTCGCGGTTCTTATGTTGCCACCTCTTAATAACATATCATAGTTTTATTAGAAGAAAATAAAATTTAAAACACAATCAAGGTATAGTCAGATAAAACTCAGGGCTGTTTTTCTAAACCAACTTCTAGGATTGGAACTCAAGGACCCAATATTCCACCTAGATAAAAGCTTTGTCGTATACATATTTAATTACTTCTGTGTAAGAAGTTGTATAGGGCAGACATCTCAAAACAAGGGTTGTACATATACCTAAATGTGTATAAAATTTCATTGAGGAGAAGACGTAAGTAAGACGAAAGCAGTAATCAAATCAACAAAAAGATCATTTATAGCGCACCATGTGATTGACGACAGAAAATGCTAACTAGATTTAGAGTTGTTAAATATTGTTGTAACTACTTAAACTAGTTAGACTAGAAGCTATTTCAGTTTTAAAAACAAACTTGAGTTATGTAAACAAAAATAGTCTGTTTATAAGTGTCTTTATTTAGTTAGTTGATCAAATCGTTTCGTTTGTACTTAATATAATAATGTATTTGAAATAATTGCTTTTGCATTAATTAGTGTTTTACTTGTGTTACTATCATTAATCGCTTATTATTTGTCTTTTTTAGTTAAAAAACTGTAGTTTTTTTTTAGTAGTCTGCAGTATGTTTCTGAATAAAAGGAGTAAAAATATATTAAAACGTCAAAAAAAAACTTAAAGTATTTTATTTATATACTGATTAGTTTACAAAGGCTTCAGCTTATATTGCTTTATTAAATTTATATAAACTCAGCTGCTTAAAACTCATTTCTTTATAAAAACCTCAAAAGTGATATACTTTCAACAAAAGTACTCTAATTACAAATAAAATAACTAAAGGAAAAAAAAAAAAACTCTAGAAGCATTAATATTTTGTTTTTATGCTATTTAAAAAATTTTTTTTTGAGTTTTTATTACAATATCATTAAATACTTGGAAATCATTTAAGCTTTCCAAAAAAAATGTCGTCATTAGGTATAGTATTTCATTTATAAGCTATTTGTTTTAGTTATTTGAATTTAAAAACACATAAAATTAGTACCTCGCCATTTTCCACCATACAAAGTTGTATATGTTCTTGCAATTTAAGCTACAATCTTCAAAATAAGCCTATTACAGACAAATCTTAACTTATTTTATTTTGAAAAGACTGATAACTTTTAGATTTTATTACTATATGACTTCAAACACAAATGTAAAAGTTTCGCCATTCAGATCTTATGTGGATTTCGGTTGCAAAGTAATTATGTTGAATAATGCCAACTTCATCAAAAATAAGCTTAATAAAACTAAGTCAGCTGCTCGATGCTTTAAATTTTTACTAACTCTAATTAATAAAGTATTATGTATCTAAAATATATATATTAACACTTTTTAGTTTTTTTATTGCTACTTGATTGTTAAATCTGACAGTAAAAATGAATTTTGTGTTGTTATAGTCCTATAACTCGATAACCGAAAGGTTTTTTCGTACAATAGGTCCTAGGACAAAATATTTTTAGCGTATTTTTTGTCGTTTTATAAAAATACAATAATTGTCTGTTTTTTTATTACTTTTTTTAAACAAAAATATTTGTGAACTACGTTTAAATAATTTTATTTAGATTAATGTTTATAAAACTACAAAGCTCATATTTTTTCGTGTCTTCCATTTTTTTTAAATTTCTTTATTTTGTCATGATCTATATATGTTTTAATTACATTAGTTGTTTATATTGTTTTATTAGTTATTTTAATATTAGGTAAACTGAGATAATAACTTACTTTTTTCATAATAAGTTTTAAAATAGTACTAGATTTAAATCTAAAGCACATTTAACAGTACAGTGCTTCCTCGATAATCCGGTCCTCGCTAATCCGGTTCCTCGCTAATCCGGCCGGTTTTAGTCGAGAAGTCGACTTATTTACTTTAGCGTTTAATTTCATTTTACTTCGAAAAAGTATTCAATTTACGTTTTATAAGTACGCAAGCAATATATTGTTACGTCATAATAAAGTATCATTTGTATAATCTTAATTTTTTTTTCATACTTTTCCCGCTCAGTTGTAACAAACTTGTTTATTTGCAATTTTTCTGTCTTTGCTAAGCAAGTTATACTTTAATATACTACAATCAACATATCTGGTTAAAAAATGGATAAGACAGCAAAGAAACGAAAACGCGTTCAACTAACAATTGAAAACAAGTTAAAAGTTTGCGAAATGGCAAACAATAATGTGCCTGAAACTGTTATGTTGAGCTAGTTTAACATTGGTAAGTCAACTTTAAATGACATTTTAAGAGGCGAAGAAAAATTCAAAAAGTTTATAGCCGAAAAGAAGGAGCTGGGACTAATTGGAGCTGCTAAAACGGCAAAAAAAGTAGAGGGAGGCGTCTTTGACAAGCTAGACAGCGCCCTTTACATTTGGTTTCGTCAGGAACGTGAAAAGGGTTGTCCAATAACTGGCCCAATACTATTAGAAAAAGCCTCCGAGTTCCATCGTTTAATTTACGGTGAACACTCAAGGCCCTTTTCAGCAAGTACGGGGTTTCAATGGAGGTTTTGCAGGAGATTTGGCTTGCGTAATCATAAAATATGTGGCGAAAAATTAAGTGCAGATAGTTCAGCTGCTAATAAATTCATAAATGAGTTTTCTGTCATAACTGAGGGCTATTCTGAACACCAAATTTTTAACTGCGATGAAACTGGGCTATACTCCAGAATGTTGCCTGGTCATACATTAGCTTCAGTTAACGACCGGCCAGACGGAACGAAGAAAGCAAAGGACAGGGTAACAATAAACGCATGTGCTAATGCAAGTGGCACAATAAAGCTACCTTTATTGTTAATTGGAAAGGCTAAAAACCCGCGTTGTTTCCGTAACCTCAACAAGGAAGCGCTGCCAGTTGTCTATCGTAGTCAAAAAAATGCTTGGGTCGATCGTGACATTTTTCGCGATTGGTTTTTTAACTGTTTTGTTCCCGAAACAAAACAAAGACTAAGTGAACTTGGGCAAGAAAAGAAGGCAATTTTGTTCCTTGACAATTGTTCTGCTCATCCTAGTGAGGATGAACTTGTATCAGCTGATGGAAAAATCACTGCAAAGTTTCTGCCTCCAAACGCTACTTCACTCGTACAACCAATGGATCAAGGTGTACTCGAGTCCATAAAAAGGGTTTATAGAAAGTTGATTCTTAGAAATCTTATATCGCAATCAACTTTCACAATTGAAGATTTTTTAAAAAGAATCGACATGACAAAAGTTGTCGACACCGTTTCATCTGCTTGGGGTATGGTAAAGCCTTCTTCCATTAGAAACTCATGGAAGAAATTAATGCCATTACAGCAAAGCTCTTCCATGCAAAACATAGACCCTTCAGAAAAAACTCAAGACAACGAGTTTGTACAGCAATTTGCGAGATTAAATATCACATTTACAGAAGATGATATTCAAAGATGGATGAGTTGCGATGGTCCTGGATATGAGCATATGGACGAGCAAGGAATTGTTGAACTGGTTACTGGGGATAACGAAAAAGAGGCTGTTGAAGTTGTTGAAGATGAAATTGGTGTTTCCCAGCCTTCTAAGTGTCCATTTTCTCATGCTGAAGCCATGCAGAAAATTGACGATTACTTAGCTTACTATCGTTGCCAACCAGAAGCCACACCTGAAGATGTGTCAAAACTCATCCAATTTCGTGAGTTTTCTGCTAAGAAACGAGAAAGCACTGTAAAACAATCTTCCATTCTTTCTTTTTTTCAAAAAAAAATCTTAATTTAGTTAAAGTGTTAACAGTGTAGTTTTTTTCCATTAATTTTGAACTTATAAAATTTTGTTTCGTTTAGTTTTGTCTGTTTTTATTCTTTTTTCTTTGAATAAAGTAAAATAAATTAATTAACAGAAATTTTATAGTACGTTTTGTTATATACATTCATAATATAACTAAGGTAGATAACTTGTAAAAAAAGCGATATTTTGTTCTTATCCGGCCAAAGGCAAATCCGGCCGTATTTTCAAAAAAATCTTGTCAAACTTGGCCGGATTAGCGAGAAAGCACCTATAAACAGTAGTTTGTACACTAATAAGTATTAATGAACGTAATATTTAATTTAAAAATAACTAAAATAAAATTCTTTCGTAACAGTTTTAAACCATATGAAAATATTGTTTTAGCAATTACACTTTTAAAATATTTAGAAAGTTAAAAATAGATTTTTTTATAACACTTTTATTTTTCCTATAAAATATCACACTTAAAAACAAAATAAACTACAACAACCATTACTATATTTCAAACGCTATATAGACAAAAACATTCAGTAAAAGTTAAAAGCAATTTTGTAAACAAAAGTTCTAATTTATCAAAAATAATAAATTAAACTATTTAACAAAAGCAAAGTAATTTTAATTAAATTGATATCCAACAGAAATTGCAACTGCATGATGCTGTTCTGATCTGAAGTAAACGGAATACAGAGCATTGACAACGTTCACTGTTTTGTTAATTATACCGTTTTAAAGCTTAAGATGATTTTTCACAAGTTAAGATGCTAAAAAATGAGTATTTTGAATTTTACTATAAATTTTCTTTTCTTCAAGGATTATTATTTGTGTTACTTAAAAAGAAATAGTTTTTTCACTTTTTTTCATACGTTTAAAATTAATCTAAAAAAGTATAACAGTTTAGTGTAATGTACATGCATTAGAAAAAACTAACACACTTGACCCTTTCTAAGAATAACTTTTGTCACAGCACATTTTTCTCGACATTCATGTTTTGGAACAAGTCTGAACTGCATGACACCGTGTATTTGAGCAATCCACATCCCATCCATGTTTTCACGAAAACGTGCCTACAAAATCATTTTTTTCTAAATGAACTGTTTCATACTTAAAAAAAAATATTTCAATCAAAGAATTATCAAACCCTTCAATCAAGAGTATTTGTAACTGTAAATTTACTTATACTTAACATGTTTTGCTCGACTATTATAATTTATATTCTCACTAAATTAATAATTTATTTTTCAAGTTCTGTTCGTGTAGAATGTTTTTATTGAAAAAAAATGCTTTTAGTAGACTAAAAGTTTTATTTTGAAAACTATTTGTATAAAGTAAGGTACTTAAGCGCAAATGTTAAGGTGTTAAGTTTTAGTTTTGTACTTTTATGCAACCCTGTTTATTTCGTTCTTTTTTTACTTAAAAATTTAAAGGAAAATTTTGTTTACGAAAATTTTGTTTTATGTACTTTTTCATTTGTGTGTTATAAAAAGTATTAAATCTTTTATAGAGTCTTTGTTTTTCTTGATATCGAATTTCAAAATGCTGCTCAGATAAGAAAGACATTTTAATGTGTTTGTTTTGAGCACAGTCTTGATGAAGGCATTAATTAATATACTGTAACTTTTAGACAAAAAGTTTAACTTAATCTAAAAAAGTGTTCAGGTACAACATACGTTTTTCAGTAAGTATTATTGTAAAACAAAATACTATTAAAGATCATAATCTGACAATCATAAAAAGACAAAGTAATACATTTAAACATATTATAGCTAATAGCTAAACTTTAATATTTCTTTTCTATCAACGTGAAAAACTTAATCTTGTATTAAATTTAATTCTTTGATAAAGATGTTCAACAGTTCTTAATAATCATAATAGAATAAAGCTACGTAGTTGCATTATTTAAGCAAGAACGAAGTACAGAAAAAACAAGGTAATATTTTAAAAATCTTAAGTAAGATTTTTAAACTTTGAACAAAATGACGTCATTTGAACTTTCCTTTTAATTATGAAACAAATTAGAATTGACTTTACCTCTTTATAACTATAACAAACCTCTATTTAAAACAAAATGATTTTGAATTTGCAAACCATAAACATCAACACACTATTTTACTATCAAATTCTAATCCTTTTATAAATCTAATATAACCACCAAATATAATTTTCAAGTTGTAAGTTTTACAGAAAAAATTCCTAAAGTCGAATTTTTATCACTTACAACCATAGTTCTTATAAGTAACCGAAAAAGCCAAATTTTATTGAGTATCATAAAGAAACAAACATTATGCTAAAGATAAATAGAAAGTTATGGCAACTGTTTTACAGCTTTTGAGTTTTTCATAGGGTTATGACACTGAGACAAAAACAAGCTAAGACTTTTTTTTTGTTGTGTATATAACTCAACATAGATTAAAACTATCATATCAGGAATTCTATAAGTTGTAATAGATTAATTTTTTTAAGATCGAAAAAATAAAACATTTTAAGCAATTTTTTATAGTTTTTACTGTTTGTTTGGTAGATAGCAGGGACGTCGCTTGGGGTGGCACACTGGAGCTGTTGTTCCACCTATCAAAAAAAAAAAAGAAGAAAAATAAAAATTTCAATTAATTTCAGTTTTTTTAACTCTTTTCATTGAATTTATCGATAAGTTTGTTTGTTTTTCTAGCTTTACATTCAATCTTTAAATATTCGGTAAAATGTCGCTGCAAGCTCAACCTGTGTCAGCTGAATTTTAAACATATACAAGTTTCCATACTAAATAATTTTTAAAAGCTTAATTTTAGAGCTCCATTAAATGCAGCGCTATGTGAATTAAAACATTAGTTTTAGAACATAATACATTGAAAAAAGTTAAGTATAAACAAACTGAATATACTGAAAGTATAAGATGTAACGTTAAAAGGCGTTAAATCCTGGAGATCCTGATAAGCTAAGCTTATCGGAATATATACCACAGATGTTTTTGTGTCAAAACTTTATTCCGACTTACGGCGTTTCACTGCTCTCAAATAAATTTAAGAACAGAACTACGGAGTCTCAAAAAAATTATTCTTAGATATTTAATTTTATTCTTAGAGCTTTTTTGAGACTCCGTAGTTCTGTTCTTAAATTTATTTGAGAGCAGTGAAACGCCGTTAGTCGGAATAAAGTTTTGACACAAAAATATCTGTGGTATACTGAAAGTATATATATTGTTTATTGAACGATAAAAAAGCGCTCCAAATGTTTGGTCTAAGGACTTGGTGTACAAAGGAACCTTTTGGTTATCGATTTGGTATTGTTTAGTTTCTGAGTTGAATGTTACAAGATCAAAAGCAAGTGGTCAACACATATACAAAAAAAACTATCAGAGCCAAAAGTTATAACAAGCTTTTAAAAGGAATATTAACAAAATTACAAAACTAAACAGTTTTGTGTGTGTTTTATTGACAATTCTTTTACTAATTGTACATAAAAAACTAAACTACTTTTTCACATATCATCTTTTATTTATCTTAAAGCAAAAGAAAATAAAGGCTAACTTTATTATTTACATATGATACTTGGATTTATTTTAGATAAAATTAGTTTTGTTTTTTGATAGTTTTTACTATTGAAATCAGCTATACGTAGCTAACAAGTTACATGCAAGTTTTAAATGTGTTTGCCCAATATTGTAAAAATAAAAAACATATCAAAAATAAAAAGTACTCGTTATAAATAAGTTTGGTATTCACTTAGTAGTATAAATTTTATGTAAAAATAAAGTCTAAGTTAAGATCCACATCCTTTTACTAATTAAAGTGGGGTGGTGAAAAACTTTTTTTAAGTTGTTTTATAAATCTTTCGCTAGCCTACAAATTCATTTTACTGGTTTATAAAATTCAAATTAACCATTTAGGTAAGACCAGTCAAAGTAAGAGCCTCTTATTGGAGGGGGAAACAGAACAATAAATTTATAGATTTATAAAACTTATCTCTTCTTTTATTATTTAAACTAGCAACCTAAATACTTCAGAAAGTGTTCCTAGCTTGATTTAAAACAAATTTTCTTGGTCTAGTTTAAAAATACCAAGAAAAAAGATTATGAAAAAAGATATTATAAATTTTTTTTAAACTAAAAACATACTCAAAAATTAAAAAAGCTGTTTCTACAAAATTTTAAAGTTTAACATTTTTTAGATATTTTATAAAAACCTTACACTTTTTATATAATTTCTTTTTGATATGATGTATTGTTACCTGTAGGTTGTTTAAAAACTTTTAGATCAAGTCTGAATAAACATTACCTTTTATTTTGTTATTTGTATAAAAAGTTTTAGACGTTTTAGATAAGTATTTTTTTAGTTAGATATTAATAACTCCTTACTTTTCATCAAATTACATGCACAAAGTTTTTTTTTATTATAAAAACCGTTTTTTATTACTAGTTAGTTAAGTATTAATTTTAATTCAGAAAATTTATTTTTGAGCATATAAAAAAATTATAATGAATTTTCAATTCAAAAAAAGTAGTTATGTTGTTAAGAAAGAGTAATGATATATACAGGTATGAGACATTTTTAAAAAATTCATTTATTTTTTATTTAAGATTTATTTAAACAAAAATTTTATAGTTTTTTTTTTAATTAGCCTATTTCTTCATATTCCCTATATGATTTTTATTTAAAGTTTCAAACTAGGAGGTTTTTTAATATTGAAAACGTCAATCTCTAACACCCTTAACAAAAAGACCACGCAACACTACTTGTAGATAGTCACAAGGGAGTCAAAATAAGTTAGTAAATTTAATATTTAAAATGCTTTTAGTAAAGAATATTAATACACAAAGCTTCTAGTGACTATGCTATATGTTAGATTTTTCGAACACAAAATCAAAGTTGCCAAATATTCAATACTTAATGTTGCAAAGTCAGTAAAAAAAAGTATCGGATATTCAAATATTGTTCTTTAGAATTCTTAGTGCTTAAAAATAGTTTAATCAAGGAATTTATTATCATGTATGCTACAAAAGAAGCAGTATATTATTTAAAATATAAACACGAAAAAACTAAGTATGTTGTTGTGTTAATAAATTAAATACAATAACATTGCTTTCAACAAAAGTAACTTAGTTCTTGTTTTTTTTTAAATCGTTAGAAACTACTACTCTTGTTATTTCATACAATTATTTATACACAATTAACCTTGCACAAAAGTTTTTGTTAAGTTAGACTAAGTTAAACTTACCCAAATTGATGTCTCATTATTCTCTATTACGGTTCGACTACTGAGTAAAACAGAGTTTTTATATCGATTTACTTCTGTCATATCAGGTAAGAAATATGCCTTATCATAATAATCCCTTATTGCGTTGTAACTTTTCTTATTGCAGTTTGTCCTGCAGTAATATTTTATCATAAAAAATATAATTAAAAATATCCAGCAAAGCTCAATGTTATAATAATTATGTTGAAGTTGTATAAGTAAAGATTAACATTTGGAAATTATGTCCCAGTTTTAAATAGATCGTTTCAAATTAAAAGCTTTTAAGAAAATTTATGCTTGTAAAATAAAGATTTGACTTAATTTTGAAAAATACGGAACATGAGCTATTTCAAAAATAATAACACTAAACATAAAACTTTATTAATATGTAGTCAAGTACGCAATAGTAGTTTTACTCAAGAGCTTTGCTAAAAGATTTCAAAGCTTAGTAGCTTTAAAGTTTTATAAGCGAATAAAACACTAAAATAAAACTATCTACAGTGTTTATGTTTGATAACATAAAGGAAATAGTAAACTTTTTTTTTTGTTTTATTAAGGTAAAAAATGCACAAAAACAACTATGCATATACTATTAAATATTTTTAAAGATACAAATGGGGAAAGATAAAATTAAACTACGAAAAGTATAGTGAGCTACAAAAAAACTAAATAAGATATTAAAAGTATAGTTATTTTAAGGAATTATGTTTTATTACATATAGTTAATTAAGAGATAAAAAAATCACAAACCGTTTATATAAAAAAGTTTTTGTTTTTAATTAAAGGATTAAGTGTATTGTTTGTTAAAGTTAAAATCAAACTTGTTTTTTGTAATATGACATACAAATTACCTTAAACACTTAAATCAAGGCATAAATTTAACTATTTTGAGGAATTTTAACTTATGTTCGAACATATAACAAAGAATTTTAATTTTATTAATATATTTCTACATTTATTTAAATCATAATCTAGAAACTGATCACTTTGAAAAGGCTAGATTTTAAACTTCAATTGTATAATCGTAACACAGCAGTTATGTAATATTTTATGTGTAATTTTGTTTAACACTTTAGTACATTATATATACTTTTTATCTTGTTATATTTTTAATCAATGTGTATGTCAAACTTAAACTTTTTTCAAAAAATATATACTTTTATACACTTATGCTTATTAAACTTTGGTAGTTAAATGTTGAGTCAATCTTTTTTCCTTTTACATTTATCTATTTGCTTTTCAAATTTACCTATTTTAACTTTTATTTAATTGTAAATAACAGCACTAATTGTTTATTTATATTTTCAAAACACAGAAAATTACTCCTCAAAAACAAAAAAATATAATGAAACTGGTAATTTATTTATTATAAATTTAAAATAGCTTTATTTAAAGGACTTAATCTCTATTTTAAAACATGTTTCACTACTCTATAGTATAAAATACATGTATATGTTGTTATAATATATAAGACGTAACTTGATTAAAATTTTAACAAAACTATTTAATTTCGAAAACTACATTTCTATTGTTTTTTATCTCAAACACGTAAAACAAAATGGTAAAACTTCATTTACTAATTAAAATAACTGCTTCAACTAACTATTAAAAAAATATGGTAATTAAGTTTTGAAAAGTTAGAACTTTATAAACTTTTTAAGCGGTCAAAAAAACATTTAGGAATTATAGAATTTGTTTTGTTTTTCAAAAAATAGTTAGGTTCATGAATTAAAGAATTTAAAAACACTATCTCCATTTAACTTATTGAATTTTATCAACTATTCTATTATAATTTAAAAATAAGGAATTTGTTAAACTACCCAAACTTTTGCTAAGTATATCTGAATTTCAAATAACAAAAAAAGAATCTAAGTTTAAAATTATTAGAAAGTATTGTTAAGACAATCTTATAACATTTTGTAATTAAGCGGTAAATTAATATGTTATAAATGAAGCTAAAATAAGAATAAAATTTTTCAGATAACAAAAATAAGTTAGCATTTGTATAAAAATTTTGATACATAATTTTTTTTATTAACTTTGAACGTTTAAACAGACTTTTTAGCCAATCGTTAGTTATTTTTTTGTTTTACTTCTAACAGTTTTTGCTTTAATGAGCAAAAGTATTGTATTGTAAACACTAATTTAAAATGTTTTACACAGTGTAACTCTGCAACAATTTTTATATTATTCAAGTTCAACTAACTAAGATCTAATTGTTACATGTATTAGATTAAATCATATATGTTTATCCACAAGAAAACTATAGTTCAGTAATAAAATGTATAATGTAAAAATGCATATATATATAAACTTGTAAAAAGATCTATTGTGTTAAACATATACACAAGTTAGGTCCAGTAATCTGAATTAAAAAAGTACTTGAAAAACAAAATATGTATAAATATGTGTATAACAAAACAAACCAAGATGCAGAAAAGTGTAACTCATTTTTATTCCAATTGCTTACAATGTAATCAAATAAGCTTGGTATATTATTAATTGAATTAGTTGAGTTGTTTGACATTTTAATCATTGGGCTACAATACGATGAGCTCCTTCCTAATTCAGGCAGTATGAAGTGGAGCTATTAACAAAAAAATAAACTGTAAATGTATATAAAAACAGTGTCCAATGAATTTAATTAATCAAGATTTACAAAGTTTACTTGCCTCCTTAATAGAAAAAGTATGCAGAGTTTTTAGCTAGCTATAAGTTGCAATACTAAAATTGTTTATTTTAAGTTTTACTTTTTATCTGGATGTCTTTTACTATTAGAGTACGTGACAACAAGCTTAAGTCTTCATAAAATTGTGTAAGTATTAAATAATTCAAATGTCGTAAGTTTTTATAAATCAAGTACACTTATAACTTACTTTTATTTACTTAAAAAAAAATTCAGAAAAATAAGTTTCGCTCAAAGAGCTCGTCAATGCAAAATAAATAATTCTGAAAATATGTGAAAACGTCATACAAGTAAACTATTTACTTTAGTATTTTATCGGTAGGACTTTTTATGGGTAGTTTTAAATTTTGGGTACTTTTGATTGCAGCAATTTTGCAAAAAAAGTACCCAATATTTTGATGACACCATTGACTTTACTTTGGGTAGTTTTGAAGCAAAAATAAAGTATATAGACTTTTTATGGGTAGTATTTTATGGCCACTATTTTATGGGTAGAATTGCTGCAATCAATTCTGCCCATAATTTAATGTGATGTCATTAAAATTATGGGTAGTATTTAGATGTTGCTGCAATTAAGTTGCTGAAATTTATTGAAAAAAAAATGTCTAGGCCTTATATAAATATTATGGATAGTTTTTGTTGTTTTAAATTTATAAACAAACAAATAAAAAATAACTTGAATACACATAAACCAATAGTTTGATTTATTTGTACATTTATTTAAATTATATTTTGTAAACTAAGAGAAGTAGTGGCTAGAATTATTAAAAGATATATGAATAATTTTTTATTTAAGATTTAATAAAGAAAAATAAACAAAAACTTGTATACACTTAAATCAATTGTTTGATTTATAAGTTTTTCTATTTTATTTATATTTAGTAAACTTATAAAAGTAGTGGCTTGGACTTATGTGTACTATTCTATGGGCACTATTTTATGTGTAGAATTGCTTCAATCAATTCTGCTCATAATTTGATGTGATTTCATTTAAATTATGGGTAGTATTGATATGTTGGTCCAATTAAATGAAAAATAAAGCAGTGTCTAGTTACAAATAAACTTATTGTTTGATTTATATGTCCATTTATTTAAATTATATTTTCTTAAAGTTTAATAACTAAAAAAATTGTCAAAATTATAAAATAGTGTCCATAAAATAGTACACATAAGGCCAAGCCACTACTTCTATAAGTTTACTGAATATAAATTACATATATACAATTATAAATCAAACAACTGGTGTATGTGCGTTCAAGTTTAACTTTTTAATTTTGTTTAAAAAATCTTTAATACAATACTATTCAAAATATCTATAATAATGAAAGCCATTACTTTTGCTAATTTACAAAATATAATTTAAATAAATATACAAATAAATCAAACTATTAGTTTATGGGCATTCAAGTTATTTTTTATTTGTTTGTTTATAAATTTAAAACAACAAAAACTATCCATAATAGTTATATAAAGCCTGG
The DNA here is from genome assembly GCF_965202585.1 of Thalia democratica. Lineage (NCBI taxonomy): Eukaryota > Metazoa > Chordata > Thaliacea > Salpida > Salpidae > Thalia > Thalia democratica. Next base: position 51,419,015 of record NC_139168.1, on the reverse strand, counting down.
ACAGTATTTTATTTTTATTTAATTGCAGCAATTTAATTACAGCAACATCTAAATACTACCCGTAATTTTAATAACGTCATATCAAATTAAGGGCAGAATTGATTGCAGCAATACTACCCATAAAAAGTCCTACCAAAACTACCCAAAGTATGGCATGACGTCATCAAAATATTGGAGCCTTTGTTTGCAAAATTGCTGCAATTATATGCTGAAAAGTACCCAATATTGCTCAAAAAAAAAACTACCAATAAAAAGGCCTACCCCACATAATAAAAACTTATACTACATTATAGTAAATTTGCTTATAAAATTTAGTTTAGTAGGAGTTCAAAAGCTGACTTTAATTCGATATATGAAAAATCATTAATAAAAAGAACATCTGTTTACTTCATAATCTAAATATTGTTTAAAAATTTTTAGTATGCTTTCAAGAAATCATAATAAAAACCAGTAAGATAAATAATTTTAAAAGTAGTTTTTATATGTAAACTGTTTTATAGAAGTAATTACACGAGTGCTCTAGTGTTTTAGAATTCGAAACGCTATTGTGTAATAATAACACATTTTTTATACCAAAACATACTTTAACAAACTCTTTTAATCTGAAATCACTAAATAATTTAGTAGAGTTCCATTTTTTCATTGCATCCGTTATAATAACTGGCTGCCAGTCTAATAGATTTTTAGAGAAGTTTTTTGGATCCACATCACGTAACTTTTCGACAACTAAATGTTCACAGAGCTGTTATATAATTTATGATACTTTAGAAAATTTAAAATATGCTTTATTTATTAAATTTTAAGTATTTACAAAACTATGTTTAACAACTAATATTTGAAAACTATAAACATTGAACTATTTAATATATTTTTAATTTTTGTCTGTTCTTGATACAATAAAAAAACACTTATTTTGTAAACATTTTTATCTGAACATACGTAATATAACGAACACATATTTCTTTTCTTACTTACTCTTATTATTTTACAAAATCGAAACTTAGTATTATGATAAACAAATCATGTTAGTTTTTTTACCATGTAATTAAAGTAGTACTTAACTTTAATGTACGAAACAAAACTATTTTTAAGTGTTAAAAACACAATTTATTAATAAGTATGTGTGTGCATTTGGATATTTTAACTTTTCTTTGAATTAGTTCTCTTTCTCCAGCTTTAGTAAAACAGTCTTAGCTTTTTTACAATAAACTAGTTATATCTAGTAGGTAGTCATTTTTGTTAAAACTTTATATTATGTAAAATAAATTTAAATTAAATAGTACATTACACTTTGTTTTAAGCTTTCATTTGTTTACAGTATTCTAACCTTACATGCGGCTGGTTCCAGTCTTCCACTAGCATTACTTTCTTTAATATAGGGATTGTTTATCAAACACTCAGCATCAAAGTACGAGTTGTAATCAAAGTCAGGAAACAACTTAATTTATTTGTACAAATTATTTTATAGCAACATTAAGATAAATAGTAAACTCCAGTTTTAGTTTTATACAATATAATGGTTTTAAATATTATTTTATTGTAGTAAAAAATTGGTTTTTAAAGTGTTAGTGCATAACTTGTATTTTCTAAATTTAGTTTATAAACAATCGACAAATTTTACTTATTATTTAAAGCAACAATATTTATCATATCTTATAACTTGAATACGAATAAGCTTTTTCAATTTTTAATTTAAAACATTTTAATTTTTAAATAGAGCTCTATTATGTGTTCCTAAAAAAAAAAACCGTTTACTGTTCATTTTTAAGTGTATTATATAATTAGCTCGAACCCAAATGAATGATTTTTTAGTTGTTGCACGAATGTAAAACATGTCAGGATCCAACATTATGAAAGCACTTATTGCTACAAAAACTGATAATATTAGCAGTTTTGGTTTTTGATTTCTACATACTTTTTTTTCTGTATATGTTAAAATTGGTTTTAAAAATTGTTTGCGTTTTTTTTTGGGGCATAGTTTGTAAAGATTTTTAAGCCTTGTTTCGATTGATTTCAAATTTTCTTCCGTAGTTGATTTGTTGTTGATTTTGTTATTTTTCATAGCTATAAAAAACTTAAACTGCTAATTTAGTATTTTCATAGAATAATATTTGAAAGTTTAGTATACAATAATTAAAAAACAGAAATCAAATGCAATTTTAAAACATTACACTAAAATTCTAATAAAACTTTTTTAATTTATAACAAAGGTCGACAGCTTTTTAAAACAATAACCAGTATTATTAGAAAAAAAACGCAAGCCGTCAAAATAAAGTTTACAAATAAATTTGTAAAAAAGTGGTTATAAAATCAGCGAAATTGCTTACTAAAAACTATACTTTATTTGTTTTAGTAAGTTTTTGTTTTAAAAACATATATTTTTTTTAATACTTTTTCAACCAAAAGATAATTTGTGTATAGAAAATTTATGTTTAACGTGGTCCGTAATTTGCTGGTCATTTAGTTTAAAAAAATGGGCTCAGCAAAAAAAAAATACAACAATAGAAGTATTATACCTATTTGCTTAAGGTTTACTTTTTCTCAACAAATACTTCGATTTAAAAATTTTAAAGTTTTCAAGTAAACAATAAAATAGGAAAATAACAAAAATGTATAATGATGACAATAAAAACAAAACAACAATTATAATCTTAATGATAGTAGTAAGAATTGTTTAAAAAAACTAGAGACTATTGAAAAACTTAATTTTTAAATTTATTTATTCACAAAGGCAACAATGTTTTACCCCTAAGGGATCTTCAGGCCTGCAAAATAAAATAAACATAAGACGATGGATTACTAAAAAAAATACAATAGTGCAAGAAATTATAATTAAATTCAAATTAAATTAGTTGATGCCTTTATGAATAAATAAATATAAAAATCAACTTTGTCTCCAAACTAAAATTGTCGAGACCTGTTGTGCCTAAGGAATAATCCTTGCATATATACTATTGAAAAACAAAAATAATTGTTTATCACTATATTTATATTTAGATAAAAAAGCGTACTACTTACATAAAAACCGTTTAAATTTAAATCAACTTCAAAATACTGAACATAAATTTCAGATGTAACACTTTGTTTATTTATATTGTATAACGTATTTAACGTATAAAGCTAATAAAATAAGAAGAGGCAAAAGGAAGTTGACATAGTATAAACAAAGCTATACTAACAATAGTATTATTTTGTTCAAACATTAACAAAATGTTACATTAGCACTTAATTTATCTATTTATTGTTTAAATTTTGACAAAAATCTTTAAAGTTTAAAAAAAAACAATATGTTTTTTAACATTTGTTCTGTTTTGTAACTAGATAGGTTCTATATGACTTTTTTCAAAAGGAATTAAATTCTAAAAATACTACAAAAAAACGTTTTTTTTTAATTAGATTAGGTTATTTTTAACTTTAAAACCTTTGTGTGCATTTAATATTGCTAAGTTTAATTTAAAAAAAAATATTGCAAATAAGAAAAGAAGATATCAAAGATGAATGTATGTATAAGCCATAACTGTAGTAGATTACGAACTAATAGTAATTACAATACATATTGATCATTCACAATATAATGTAAGTGTAAATTCAAATGTAAAAATATAAGGAAATAAATAAATTTTAATTATAGTTCTTCAAAAGATTTTATTTGATTATTCTATACAACTTAAATTAGTTACGTACGATATTTAAAGCTGTTTATGTAATTATTTTAAGTTGTAATGAACAATAAAATATAACCGTTCATAGCTCATAGTTTAAGTTTATTATACAATGCTTATCGTTTTACTTACAATTAATTTATTTTACACTGTGAATGACTAGTATGTAATTTTAACACTATTAGTTATTAGTCTATTTTAGTTATGGTTTATAATTAGTTATACACATAATAATCATCACAATTTTTTTTTGGACCTATTGTTTTTCTTTCAGAACTCCGTCGAACTATGTAAAATGTTTAGCACATTTGAATAAACCAAGTTCTGTTTAACTTTTTTTGATAGTTGTAGATTCCAACGAGCTTGTTTTATTAGATCATTGTTAATAATTAGTTTTGAATACTTTTAAGTAATTTTCAACAATATAAGTAACTTTTAATTAACTTAAATTTAAATTTTTGCTACAACAAGACTTCGTTTGACATGAAGTACTAAATGTTTTATGAACATAAAAATGCAAAACAAAAAAGATTTATTGATTACAAATAATAAATTATTCCTTTTTACTATGCTTTATAAGTACCACTAAAAATAAGTTTTCTATATAATTAAAAAAATTCTTAGCTTTCCAGAAATTGTTATGTTTTCAACATAGTATGTTCTAAATAGGAAAATACGATAATTTTTATTATGATTTAATTTTCATATTTAATTAGTATTTAGGAAGTTTTAAATGTTTTTGAGAATAAAATGAAAATATATGATATTTTTAAGAATATAATAGCTATTCATCATGATAAAATATAGATGAGTATGTATGTAAAAAGTTTCAGCCATTTGTAAGAACCTTATTACAATTTTCGTAATTATATAAATATTAATTATTGGTATAGCAAAATACAATTTTTAGGTGTATGTATTAAAAAGATAAATAAAAGAGTCAATATAAATGTAATTTGAATTTATAAAAAGAACTATTTTTCTATCATTTACATATTATTCAATTTTCATACAGAATTATATGTTACTATAAAAGTCTTTGAGCAATAGTATTTGTGATGTTAAGTTTTTTTTTCAACTTCAAGTTATTTTTATATATACAAATAAACTTCAATTAGTTTAGTAATATTCATTAGTGTATATAAACTGAAATTATTGTGTATTTAATCAATTAATTTTACAAAGCAATGATAATTTTAGTAAATCGTTCCTTATCAAATTTGTTACTATTATAATTACTCTTTTGCGTGTTATTGAAATCGTCGTTGTAATGAAAGTTTTATAAACTGTTGTTTTAAATAAAGAATTTTGTAACATTTATCTTATTTAAGTTTTTATAATCACAAATTTCTTAAAACTGTAATGTTTTTTTATAAAGTTAGAACTCAACTAAGTTTATATTAATAAAGCTTTCGATAAATTGTTTATTTGTACCAAACCTTTGTCTTAAGCGTAACCTAAAATAAATTAGTAATCTTACGAAGGTTGGACTAAGCAACTGTGAAGTTAAATAAAATTTCGAAAAAAACTACAAACAAAATATTAGACTTAAATGCAAACAAAAAAGCTAACTTAGCTAAACTTTTTTAGTATAAACTATGATATATATTTTACTGACAATTAAAAACAAAGTAGTGCCACATCATTGTCTTATAACGCCCACTGTATTTTTAATTATTAAAAATTTAATTACTAAAAGCTTCTTTACTTAGCATAATCAAAAAAAAAATTTTTACAACGTTTAGCTTATTGCTTAGTATTGCAACTGTATTTCAAACTACTTCCTGTAAGTTAAATAGATGATCTACAAAAAAAAATAAATAGCTATTACAAATTTAGTTTAACAATTAACTTGTTCCATTATAAATGAAAATTTTACAATAAAGTAGTGAACGATTCACATTAAATGTTTAAGCATTTATTTATTTGCTCTGAAAAGTGTTTTTAAAAGAAATTTTTATTTGATCTAAATGATCTAATTATATTGATATTTTAGCTAAAATTGTACCTGAAATTACAATTTCTATAGTTACTTACTGTAACCAATATCTTAATACAAAAGCAATAAGACCAATATGAAAACAACATATAAACACAACTAAAAAAAGCTTTTATTCTAAAATTTTAGTGTTACATTTAATTTTTTAAAGTCTTTTAATATAATTTTGTTATTTAGAAAGATTATTACTAAAGACAATTAAAAATATAATTTCCGTTAAATAATTTATCATGATATTAATTTTCGTCTGTCTTTACTCATTTTGGAGTCTGTCTTTGAGTACAGCTTTAAAATACTATAACACAAATTTTAGAAAATAAAAATTGTAAAGTATATGAACATAATGTTTTTTAAAGTAATATCTGACTAGAATTGTTTTAAAAGTCGATTGTGTGAAAAATATTTTTAAGATTGATTTTAAATTACTTTAAGTGCACATTTAAAAAAACTTATTACATGTATTACATAGAGTTTAAAGAATTAGAAGTTAATATTCTAAAGCCGATGTATGTAAGTTTTTTAATCTCTAATAAAAAAAATTTATGCCATCAACTGAAATTAGCTTTTGGAAAATGAAGTAAAATAAGACACTTTTCAAATACAACGTATGTACTTACTTAACAAATATTTTTTATGTTGTGACTTCGAAGTTTACGTAGTATAAATTTACTTCAGAAAAACATAAGTTTTTTAGAATTATTAAATAGATATCTTAACCTAGTAATACTGTAATACAAAAATACTTTAATACAAAAAAATTAAATATTTAAACATTTAAAATTTAACGCAGCAATGCAGAAAGTTTGCTGAAAGACATGCTTCACTTCGCATGATTGCGTCAATGAGCAAAAACAATGACTATTTTTAAACAGCTATATATGTAAGCTTAACTTTCTTTCTTTTTTTTTGGTTTCCGGATGGTTTTACCATTATTTAACCTAAGGTACGCTGATGGCTGCAGACGTCACTTGTCGGCATTAAAAGAAGTGGTTGTCAGGCAAATATAAGCTTTGATATAAGGCAACCAAGTCGGACGCCAACGCAGTTTCAGTCTGCGTTCGCGTCTCACGTTAGCTCTTCTGAAGACGCAACGGCATACAATCAGAAGTAATCCGTAAAAATCGGCGCCGGACCAAGGATGCGTCCTTTTTGCCGCATCCTCCTGTTGGTCGTGGTGCTTGGGATTTTAACTGCACCTTTAATCGATGCCAGAGGTAAAGGAAAAAAACGGAAGCATAAAGCAAATCGTAATAAAAGACAAGAAGAACTGAATGTACAGCCGGCAAATGAAGAACCTGTGCAGCCAGTAAATGAGTCACCTGTGCAGCCAGCAAACGAAGAACCCGTACCACCCGAAGAGGTTTTTTTTTACAAAAACAATATTCAAAACATCTTATCTTAAGCTCTAACTTTTGTCAAAAAAATTTAAACTAACAATACGAAAAAATAAAACTTATAGATTTATTAGTTTTTAAATGGAGCTGTTATAAACTCGATAGTTTTTAAATTTCTTTATACGAACTATGCCTCAATTATCTTTAATTCTAAAAATGATAATTTTTAAAAGTGTTTGACATGTCCTGCTGGTCCTCCTGGAAAGCCAGGTGCACAAGGAGAACCTGGAGCAGATGGTCCAACAGGTGCAGCTGGTCTACAAGGACAAGATGGACTACCAGGTATTGACGGAATAAATGGTAGTCCTGGTGTTCCTGGCGTTGAAGGGCCTGCTGGAGTTCCCGGAGCTGATGGCATTCCTGGCATTGACGGTGCTGAGGTTTAATCTTTTTTTCAATGTTTTTTAAAATAGAATAAGTTTGTGTCAAAAGCTTCTTATTTTCATGTTTAGTTTACTTTAAACATCAAGTTACAAAAAGTATGCTTTTAGGGACCTGCTGGTCCACCAGGACTTCCAGGTGAACCAGGATCTGATGGTCCTCAAGGAGAGATGGGTCCTGCTGGAGTTTCGGGAGCAGCTGGCGCTGTTGTAAGTTTTAAAAGTTTTTAAGTTATTGTATACAATTTAGAATTAGCATATACATACAAAAACTTTATTTCACAACAAAACTTATTCTTTCGCTACTCAAGGGTGCACCTGGATCTCCTGGAAAACCTGGACCTGCAGGTGTTGGAGCACCAGGACCCGCTGGACCAACTGGTGAACCAGGACCAACTGTAAGTTAAAATATTTAGTTGAAAACTTAATAACTAACTTTAAAAAATGAATACTATTTTTTAGGGACCACCAGGACCACCTGGCCCGCCAGGACTAACTATTATTGGAGAGGTTATTTTGTAGTTTCTAAACACTAATTAAATATAAAATAATAACTATACTAATTAAGCTAAACCACAGGGTCCTGAAGGTTCCGGTACAGGAGATGGTACCGGAGGAGCAGGTCGAGGTCCAGATATTGTTAGTTGATAATGTTATTTAAACTTCTCTTAATGATCTATGATTTTTTAACTAATAGACGAAAAGCAACCATAACTTTAAAATACACACGGTGGTTTTTTTCTGTAACAAACAAAACTTTAAACGACCATGTTCTTATTGATGCTAAAATAGTTTTCAAAAGCGTTACAAACAATAAGATACACGTACAGTACGGACCTATTGGACCTGCGGGACCACCAGGCTTACCTGGTATTAAAGGCCACAGAGGCTTACCTGGACCAGAGGGGCCAGATGGAAAGCAAGGTCCTCAAGGAGAACAAGGAAGTCCTGGTCTTGAAGGACCTCCTGGACCTGGTGGAGAAGCTGGACCACGTGGACCCCAAGGATTCATTGGACCACCTGGATCTAAAGGAGAAATAGTAAGTACATTTATTATGTCTAAAGAGATTTCGTTTAATAACTGATACATTATTTAAGGGTGAAGCTGGTATTCCAGGTGAATCTGGTAGACCTGGAGAAAAGGGGGCAGCTGGTGATGAGGGCCCTATAGGACCAGCAGGTGGTGATGGTCCTAAAGGAGCAACTGGTGCTCGTGGAGAAACAGGTAACCCTGGGCCACCAGGTATTCCTGGCGAAAGTGGCCCTGCTGGTTTTGATGGTATCGATGGTCTACCAGGAACTCCAGGTATGAAAGGTGTTCCTGGTGATATAGGAAAAACCGGACCAGCTGGAGAGCCAGGTCCTATGGTAAGTTGAGCATTTTTTTCCATATACAACTATAAAGCTCATTCTTTCTAGATTACAAAGTGAACTAAAATAAATAAAGTGTAAAAATAGTCTGATGTTTTATATCAAAAAATTTTTCTTTCTTAATTCTTGTTAAGTTGTTAAAGGTATTTTCTATTCGTTTTTAAAAAACTTCTTTAATCAGTAATTATATACTGTTTATGGCTCTATAAACAGTTTACTCGCCACATTTAAGGTTTCTTATTTGTCAAAAAGTGATCAGACAATTAGTTTTGACAAAACAAAAGTAAAACACAAATTACGAATGTATTAACATTTCTTAAAACCGTTTCAAGTAAAAGATATTTTTTAATTAATCACGATTAATATATAAAAAAACACTTGTAAAGTATAAACTTTTTAACATTTAATTTTATCAAAAAATCGTTTATGTAAAGAAAACTTTTATTTTTTTGACTATTATTAATTGATAGTAATAAACAACTTTACACTAAATTAAATTCGGGTCTTCATTCTAAATCATTGTGATTATAATATTGTTTCTCATCAAGCAGTAATACATTTTAAAAAGGGCTTAACTAATTAATTTTTTATACAGAAAAGATTTGTACGACTATATAAATTCCGGTACTTCAAATTCTATTGAATATGAATTATTTTGAATCATCCTTTCATATAATTAATCTTTTTTAATATTACTATCTTAATCTTTATTAGTTGGGCCTTCTGATGCATTCTTAAATACCTTTGGTTTTAAGTTAGTTTTGAGACAAGAATAAAATAACTTTTAAATTTACTTGAACATGAAACTTTTTAGTAATATGAAATTCCTATTTTAATAAACAATTTATAAACATTTTTTATTATATAATACTATTATATGTTGTTATATATCTAATATGGTATTAGTATAGTTTCTTTAGTTAGATCTTCCGGTATTTTTTTAAATTTAAAATTATTTTTAAGGTATAATTTCTTTAAAAATTCATAAGAATCTAATAGGTCATAAATTGAACTTTTATACTAACTAGAAATGTGTTACTTAACCTTGAACTTGAAGTTGATTTACAGCTGTTTTTAAATAATGTAGAGGCATTGATTTTTAATAACGAAAAATTTTTGCTATGCCATTCAATTGCTTTAAAATTTCCATTAGTAATTCATAACCATAAAAATAAGTTATTAATTTTAACAGTATAACTTAACTTCACTAATATTTAGTTATTATTATTCTTTATTTGAAGCTGTTTGTGTTGATCACTTAGATTTATTTATCTAAACACATTTGCGGTTTGCAAAGTTTTTTACTTTCTGCTAACTTTTTATTTAACTATTGTCGTAGCGTCAAGATACATAATTAATTTTGAAATTAATACGATCATGTTTATTAACTATTTTTAAACTGTTTACAAATTATCTTTTAAGCTTGTTAGTTTTAGGTTTTTATAATTTTTTAAAGGGACCAAAAGGTCATCGAGGTGATGCCGGAGATATAGGTGAGACTGGTGAACCTGGTGTACCAGGTGAGTCTGGACCTCCAGGCATTCCCGGAGAAATGGGAAGACCCGGACAGCAAGGTATTCAAGGGATACCCGGAGAAATGGGAAGACCAGGACAACTAGGACCAGAAGGACCTGCGGGGCCAGCTGGAATAGCTGGACCTAAAGGAGGATTAGGTGATCAAGGAATTCAAGGAATCCCAGGAGAAATGGGAAGACAAGGTATTAAAGGTCACAAAGGACAAACTGGTGATAGTGGTGAAAAAGGAGCGTCTGGAGAAACAGGTGCGGAAGGGCCTGCTGGACCTGCTGGACCAAAAGGAGAAGGTGGAATTCCTGGAGAACGTGGATCCGTACGTTGTTGTATCATTTTATATAAATAATTTTATTTTTTATTTTGTTACAAACAGCCCGGAGTGCCTGGTGAAAACGGCCAACGTGGACCTACTGGAAGTCAAGGACCTTTAGGACCATCTGGACCACAGGGACCACCAGGACCCCGAGGGATACCTGGACAACGTGGACTTAGAGGAAGAAACGGCCGTCAAGGACCTCCAGTATGTTTTATTTTGTAATACTTCAAATTTGCCTCTAAAGTTTTTTTTTTGTCTCTAAGGGACCTGAAGTTAGCGAAGCAAAAATTCTTGAGCTTTGTCGCAAAATTTTGAGAGAAGAAATGAGACCTGTTCCTGCACCTGGCAATTTTAGATCCGCACCTGGAAAACCAGGTCCCCCAGGCCCACCTGGATTTAATGGCCAAGATGGTAAGACTTTTTTCATAAATATTAATTCTAAGAATTTATTTATAAATCATGTTAATTTGTCTATATATATTAAGTTACAGTCATATCAACTTGAAAAAAATAGTTCTTAAACAATTTATACTGTTTTCAAATTAAAGATATTGTTAAAATTAATTTTTTAAGTTCAAATTTAAAATCAACTACTTTAAAAAATTTAGGTGCACCAGGAGCTCCTGGTAAACAAGGACCTACTGGGTTACCTGGCCTCCAAGGTATTGCCGGATCATCAGGTCCAAAAGGAAGCTCTGGTGATAAGGGTGACCGTGGTATATCTCAAGTTGGACCACCAGGTCTTCCTGGGCAACCTGGCCTAAGAGGACCCCAAGGACCAGCTGGTTATGGAAAGGACGGTCGAAATGGTGAGAGAGGCGAGCCCGGTATGCCTGGACCACCTGGATACCCTGGACCTCAGGGAGCGATGGGTACTGCTGGCTACTGTGATCCTTCAACTTGCTATGCTGCCACTGCAAGAAGAGAACTGAAAGGTATACATTGATTTTTTTACGCTTTACTTTTTTTTTGAATTACATCTTGATACATATCTAAACTATTGTAACATTTTGTCTATTGAATTATGATTACGCTCTACGATTTAGAAAATCGTTTAAATTTTTTTATTAAAAACGAACTCATATTATTGTAAAAAAGTAAAGCTATAATACATCTTTAAGAACGCTGTATATGTTAATAAATTAGTAGTACTGTCGTAGTATTTTAATGTCAATAAACTGTATTTTAAATACCTCTAAACTGTTCTTAAATAACTGTTATAATTGATAAGTTGTGTATAAAACTTAATTATTCTTTTATAGGGCCTTCTCAGAAAGGGCCTACCGTCGAAACGTAGAACAACCGCGTGACGTTACAAAAAATTTATCTGAAAACGCCCATAACATGGTTTAAGAAGGTGATCATGCGTGGAGAGTAATAAGTGATGGAACAGTGCATTTCTACGTTGAATTTTTAAGTAAATTTTCAACTATTACAAAAACGAGTGTAATTTGAAAGTGTTTCAAAACATATTTTGTTTAAGTTGTCAAATTATTTGAATATTGTTGTTTTTTGTTCAAAAGTCGTTGTCATCGCAATTTTTTTAACTCGTATAACAATACCATTATAATTGCTATGTGTATAGCTGCTAAAATTACTTGTGCGTAGCGTTTTGTTATTTTTTTGTCGTTTTGATTTTTTATATAAAGTTGTAAACAAAAATGCAAATGCATTTATTTTTGTACCGTTTATTAACAAATTAGTTTTTGATATTTACAAACTTTATTTATCTTTATGTAACTATTGAAATACTTTAAATAGTTTGATACTTTACTTCAATTTACTAGTAAGCTTTAAAAAATATGCTAAAAACTTAGGATATAAACTTTAACTCATTATATGTTAAGTTTAACTAAAATATACTTTTTTAATAGTAATAAGTTTATTAACTTAAGACTTAAAATAAAAAGCTAGTAGTATTGATAAGGTAACAGAAAATAAAATAAATAAAAATTAGATACTAGCTAATTACAAAGCTAAAAAGCGAGCTTATCAATACATAAAAAAACAAAAATTACTTAAAGTTTTGTAGGTTTCTTAAAAAATGAAACTAAAGTTATTAATTCATATAAAATTATAGAGTTTTATTTTTTAAGTATATTAAAACTAACAAATTTATAATATAAACCTGAAAATCGTTAAATTTTAAAGTTTTATTCATACAAATATGACATTTAAAACAGTTAGTTTTGTCCATAACAAAACACTTTTCAATACTTTAGGTTAAAGTTTTTATCAGAAGTAAATAAAAACAGGAGAAAAAGCTAAATCAAATGATAAATATTACTATTTGATTAATCCTACTAAACAGAATAAACTAAATAATGTAACTTGATGTTTATCAAAAACTGAATTGCTTACCTCTGTTTTTTTTTGAGAACTGCTTTAAAAAGCAATAAATTTTCATTAAATCTAATTTAATAAGAAATGTATATTTTGTCGGAGGCTGATTGCTTTTGTCGAAACGTTTTACTTCTTTATTAGTATTATTAGTTTTATTTGTGTTTAGCTATAGATTTTAAACCATTTTTTAATACTAACACACAGGAAAAATAATACTGCATTTTAACTTTATAGGTTTAGGTGAATTCTAGTTTGTTCTGTATAAATCAAATGAATATAATTTTATGTTGTTTATGAGATAAGTACATTTGTGCTTTATACTTATTAGCTTAAGTTTATTCTACTTTTACTTGAACTTGTTATTGGAAAAAAACCATAGTTTTTTGTAATGTTTTTTTTTTTCAAAAACCGCAATAACATAAAAATTAGTGACAAACCTGGGCCGTCTTCTATCATTAAATTAATTAAAAACTATTAAGAGTACTGAGTACAATGTAGTATCGTTTTTTTTTACATATTATTCCTTTCTTTAAACTGAATTCGTTTACATATATAACTATAAATACTAGCCTTTATAATTGTTTTAGTATGAAAAAAATTTTTGCATCGGGTTAAATACAAAACCACAAACTTAACTGCAAATAAAGTTACAACAAAATATTTTGAAAACTACGATACTTTAATTTAAGAGAAAAACATTAAAGAAAAATAGACAACTTACAACGGTTAAAAATAATAAATTTGTTTAAAAAGAAGTAGCAGAGTTACAAAAAAATTTTTACGTAACTGTTTTATGCATAAATAAAATCAACACAAGGTTTTAAATTTTTTTTTCTTAACAAATGTCATATTTTGCAAAAAAAAAACACAGAAGTACTATCTTTTTATGCATTATTGGTTGAAACTTAAAAAATATCATACTTTTTAATTACAAGCTTTATTTACATACTTACAGTTTTGCAATACAAAACACATTCAATACAAAACTTTACATTAATCACTATATTTTGTTAAGTCAGTATAAAATACGTTTTTTATTCAAATAATCAATAAACATAATAAAGATAAAAAACTTACACGAAATTGAGTTTTTTATAAAAAAGTTCGTTTCTAAACTTCCCCTAAAACATAAAGCTTTTACAAAAATATAAAAATAATTGACTTAAAAATAATTTTCTTAAAAAGGCTTATTTTAGCGGCAGCTTTAGACTTTAAATTCTAGTTAATGAAGTAGCTTTAACAATGTGGAGATGTGACCTGCACAGTGCACACTTAAAACTTCACATATATCCACTAGAAATCTAAGTTGTTATTAGTGTAATTAATTCAACTTTATTTAAATTTATAAGTACTGGTGATTTAAATTTTTACTTGAAGTTGAATTTTCAATAAATACACATAAAAAAATTGTACTAATAAAAAATTTGAATTTAGTTTAACTAGAAATATTTAGTGAGTTTGAGTTTACAAGTTTTAGGAAGCTTAAATTACTTATGCACTTAATATATTTTCATAAAACTGCGTCGTTAAATTCAGACAGTAGTAGTTTTTTTTATTGATCGTTTCCACGGAAACAGTATATTTCTCCAATCACGAAAACTGACAATTGTGCAAGTAAGTAACACAATTAAATCTGCATCATATACAATTTGCCTATATAGTGAGTATGAAGCTTGGAGGCAAAATATTATAATAATTCCCATAACACCTGTAATACATGCTTAAGTCAACCAACTAAGTTAAGTCATTTAAATTGAAAGTTTTAGTTAATGTCAAGCGTTTAATTACTACAGAAAGGAGTTAAACACAAATTTGATTTTAAGTAATTTTTAATTAAAGTGTGTAAGTTATTAAAAAGTGTAGTTTTATTGATAGAAAGTATAAAATAACAAATTTTCACTGTACTCTTTCTTTATTAAACTACCATATGTTAATATATTTTATGTTAATAAAATGTTAATATCATATGTTAGTAACTTTTTCAAATAACACATATTTGTATGATCGTCATAATAACTTCTACTATTGATAAACTTTGTCTATAAGTAAATATTTTCTCGACAAATATTTGATCATAAGCCAAATAAATATTCTATATTCTTCAATGTTCCAATTTTGAAGTTAATGGTTTGCTAATAGAGAAGCAAGTTTACTGGAATATATAATAACAAATTTTCACAGTACTCTTTTGTTATTAAACTAACATATGGTAGTATTATTATAACGATCATACAAATATGAATATTTAAAAAAAATATATTTACACACGTCGTATTGAAATGAAACTAAAGCAATTGTAAAATACAACTAGTAAATATATAATCGAGCTGTTTGTTTGTTTTATTTATTTTTGTTAGTTTTCAATTTATTTTAACTTTATAACTTGCATCAGGTGGGTGTCACTTTTGCACAAAGCGTAATTTTTTGCACGGCGTCACTTTTGCACGGCGTTAATTTTCTCGTTTTCACCCTAACCTGGACTCTAACCCTGAACCAAACCAAAACTTTAACTCTAACACTAACTCTGAACTTAAATAAGACCCTAACCCTAATGCTGAGTTTAACTCTAACCCCGACCCTAATTTTAATTCTAACCCTAACTCTGAACCTAGCCCTAACCCTGACCCTTACCTCGTGCAAAAGTGACGCCTTGCAAAAGTAACGCTTGTGCAAAAGTGACCCGTTCCAACTGGCATTATACACAGTTTAAGTATTTAAAATATTTCCTACACTTAAGTTTTGACTATGTTTGTACTTATATAATCTTTCAAATCTTACATTACGTTTGTATTTTCTATCAAGCACTGAAGTTTTAATTTATATTTTAAGCTATCTTTTAAAGTTGGAGATATTATGAAAGAAAGACCAAAAAGTGTTATAGATGACGTTTATATGGGTGAATGACTATTCAAATTCGGACAATTTAAACTCCGATAATTCAAATTCTCAAAATATTTCAAAGACAACCACTCAACCAGTAACATATATTTGAAATATTGCGGTTTTTGGTCTAGTTATTACCTACAGAGCAAAACTTTAAACACTTTTTGAGATATGACTAAAATTTTAATATAACAAATTTTTCAGTGAACTTCATTCGCTAGGATCTCTATTAGCAAACGATTAGCTATAAACTTTAAATATTTAGTTTTAAAATATCATTACAAATTTTCACAGTACTATTTCTTTATTGAAATAACATATGTTTCTGTGTGTTAACTTGTAGAAACTGTAGAGCGAACTTGCTTTGCTAGGATCCCTATTAGCAAACGATTAACTTTAAATTTTGAATATTTGTTTTAAAATATAGTAATTTTCAGTAATTTCTAAAATTATCTTTTGATTTTTTTCGATTATCATAATCTTATTAATTAGACCTAAACCACTTTTTTTTTTTAATATATTACTTTCCAAGTTGTAACCTTTAGAAAAAACTAAAAATTTGAATTGTCAGAACTTGAATTGTCCGAATTTTAATTGTCCTGTAACCGTTTAAATATACAGTAAGAAATTAAATACACGAGGTGAAAGGTATAAATCTTTGAAGAAGTAAATGATGTAGCTGCGGAAGATGACAGCTTCGAATTCAAATTCACACTTTTACCAAAGTCGGTCGGCGATCTCAAAACATGGAAAACTTTTCAAATCGTACTAATGAACCCTGTGCGAGACGGAGTTAAATGTACAAGTTTGATTCTTTCTTTAAACAAAATAAGTAATTTTAATGAAATTTCAATAAAACACTATGAAAAATTATTAAAATTTTAAATTTTTAAAGATTACAAATATGCAGTGGTAAAATTTTAAACGATAGTATAGCAAAAAATAACTTGATACCTTAAAGTACTTGACATAATTATAAACAATTTTAAAAAAGCGCATATAAAACATTTAGATTTGATGAGAAAATCTTCTTAACAAACCCTAAGTGTACACTTAATAACCGTACTAAGTCCGACGTGGAACGTTTATGTAAAGTGAAGATTGACCGCTCGAATAAGGCTGTTTAAATATGTATTTTCAAATGTAAACTAGTGCAGTCGACTGACACAAAGTCTTAAATTAGTTTTCTGGTTTAGACAAAGAAACTTAAAGTTTTATTTTTATATTTAGAGCGAAAAACTAATAACAAAGTCACTCAAATCTGCTGAATATTACACAAATATTCTTATTGATGGTTTAATCTTAAAAAACCTTCAAGTCGATACTAAACGATCAGTAAAACTTGTTGAAAAAAATAATACTTTATCAATTAACATTTAGTCATATGCTCCTTCTATTTTTAAAGTACAAACATTTCTGTTTTAATATCTTCATAATACATTTAGCACACAACTTTATCATGAACCTATGCTTTAAGCAGGGAAGGGCAACTTCTCAAGTTAAAAAGCCAAACGTGACAGTGGTTGGTATACATGACAGATTTATTACAAATATACTTTTGCAAACCTACGTATTTTGTAAACATTTTTGATATCTAATCATTAAATTTCCACAAAATAATCACAAAAATATCAACACAGTTTACTCACAATTAAACAATAAAACCACAAAACAACAAATATGTAGCATTAAATCAAGCTTATTTTTAGTTTTACTCGATTTGAAGTAAGATAACGGCATCGCGTTTTGAAAATAAAAGTTTTTCATTGCTTTCAACTTCGAAGAATCAAAAGTAAACAAAAACATGTTTTCATTTCAGTTTCATGAGTTTAGTGCTTTATGAGAACTTAGTTTGTTTATACTATCTCAAACATATTTATTTAGTTTTAAATTTATTCAGTTACGTTTATACTTTTAAAACTTTTAGTTGGAGTTGTAAAATCATCATTCAAAAAACTACCGTTCCAGCATATGGCAATTACAGCACACATTGAAAGTCTTTTCATTATTTGAAAGTTTATTTTCTGTGATGAATTGAAACTAGCCTAAAAATAAATAACAGACTTTAATAAAGTTTACTCAGATTAATTAAAAAAAAAGTATTTTCATATTTCAAACGTGACCTTTTATGTTAAGTGATAGAAAATAAATATTAATCATTAATACTTATGTAATAACAATAATTAATAAAATCTTAAAATATATATAAATTAAGTTCAATGCAACTATTTCTAATATTTTTAAAACTTTTTAAAGCTTCTAAACTAATCTTACTACAGTAAAATAAGAAGAATTAAACATTATTTTTAGAAATTAGAAAATTTATTTCAAAATAGTAAAGTTGTGAGTACAGTTTCCAAAATTTTAGGTCGTTTCTACCTTAATGTCTGTTACGATCTAACTTTGAAGACATTTTTAGCTTTTAGACTACTTTGCAAAATGTAGGTATCATTTTAATACGCTTTTTTCTTAAATCACATATATATTGTCCTGGAAAAGACGTTGAAAGGTATCCGTGGTGTGCGACTCGGTAACCGTAAGATTTTCTTGTACCAGGTCCTTGGGCCAAATATTTTGAGCGCTTTTATTTTTGTCGTTCAAAAAACAGTATATTTAGAATTTTTAATGCATTCAATCAACTTTATTTTAGAAAAGTATTTCTACTAAACAATTTTTTCTAAAGAGTAGTATTTAGTTTTGCACAAAATGAAAAATATTGTTTAGCATTTTTAAGTATGTATATATATTTTTATTTTACAAAAGTAAATAGGAAAGGACAACCGTAATTGAAAAGGTTAAAAAATATTGTTTTTCAAGCATAAGAAATTTATACCTAGTTTTAAAGTAAGATAAAATCTTTCTAGATTAACTATTAAAAAAATTTACTTAGATATAATCTAATTTTTTTCTAAGCTAGGAGTGGAAAACTTGTTTAGTCAGTAGGCCAGATTTAAGGAAAAGAAATCATTTTCAAGCCGAAATTGTTAAGGGAAGAACTTAGAGGGCCGCTTAAATCATAAAAATTATCCTAAAAGACTTGAATAACATTTAAATAACTTAACTGAAAAAAATTGTTCATCCTATAAAATAATGAAATATCAAAGTAAGAACACATTCTAAAACACTTTTTACAAAAAAAAAGCTATTTTTTTATTTGTTGTACTTAAGTCAGTTTCAACCTATAACGTACGCCTCGGACAAGAGATTTCTGCATTTGGCCTTTATCCGTCCAGCAGCCCTACGTTGGTCATCCCTATTTTAAAGTCTAGTAACTTTTTTTTGATTTGTACAAGCTTCTAAAAATCTAAAACTAATCGCTAATTTTTCACCATGTATTTTTTATGATCAAATTATTTCTAAAGCAATAAAATATGTTCATTTTGTTGAATAAGGAATCAGACTGCGAAAATTATGGTTAAAGATGTTACTGAAATATATTGGATTTGTAAAATGAACATTAAATTGGAAACAAGAAATATGTTAAAAAAGGTATGACTTATGTAATTATAAAAAAGAATCACGAAATTAGTTGATTCTTAAACAACTATTTTTTCTGAAACGAATTGAAAGAATTAATAATTTTTTAAATTTATTTACAACTAATAAACTTGTTATAAATATCCATTAAAATTATATTTTAAATTAAATTTCATATAATACTGAACTCGTAATTATTAGTTTTAAACTATCTTCTCCATTTTAAATTCAGTTTTATACAGTTTACTTATATTGAAATTAATCAAAATATTTTCTTGTTTGAAGATTGTTATATACAATTTTAAAGAAAAAAGTACATTTTAAAAACCTCATATATTGTAGATATTAAATACTTTAGATATCAATTTAATAAGTCTAAACCTTTAAAATACTTTAAGATGAAGCACGTGTAAAACAAAAACACACAAGATTTTGTTCATTTACTAAATCTCGTCAAATTAAAAAGAACAGCTGTTAAAATGCAATAAACGTAAAAAATACAAAAATTAATTTTATATATAGTAAATTGTTTTTTTAATGAATTAATAAAATTTAAAATTTTATAAATCATAAATAACCCAGAAAATATGTTTGACTAAATAATTTTTTTTAAAGTAACTAAATTTTTATGTTTATATGTGTTTTTTTAAACAGTAAGGCATCATCTTGTTTTAATCGAAAATGTTATTTTGACTTTTTTGTTTACTTAATTTCAATTTAACTCAGTGTATGGAGTCTTTGCTAAGTTAACTTTGATTTTAATCTGTTGATTTTAAAATACCTTTTATTTTCTAGTTTCTGTTTATCTGACAGGACGACGAAAACTTCTTTGTATGATCAATCTAGATCGAAAGGCAGTTGGCTATTGCTTTAATGGACTCAGTTTTAGTTACAACGTGACCTTTTTTTAGTCATCATTCAACTTATTTTAACGATATACAACGGAACTTTTTTATTACTCTTCTTATAACTTATTTAAATAGCAGACTAGATTTAAATGCTTGCGGGCAACAATTTTACTTTTCGAGGGCCGTATTTTGTTTTAAAAAACATGCTTGCAAGCCACGGTTTACTGATCCATTGTCTGTAATGAAGTTCTTTATATTTTTTAAAGATCCATGTTATGTTATTTGAGCAAAGCTGATTCGTATGAATTATCTTTAAAATTATGTTATTTGTTGAAAGTTTTACTATCTAGGTTGGTGTGCAGCCATTCTTGTATTAAGTTGTTAAATACCAGTTTACAATAACAGTTTAGGTTTGAGTTGATCTTTATTTTTCTGTTTTCTTGAGTTTTTATAACGCCTTTTTCATACAGCATACTGTTATGACTACCGTGATGGTCACATAGTGCACATTTATTTCATTTCTTACTATGAGAAATATTTTTCTTTCTTTGTTTCACAATGTTGACGAATGTATTTAGTAGCTATTTCAGATTGGAGGGCTTTAAAATAAAAGTCTTCAAATTTAACTAAGTTATTTTCTTCTTTAGCGAACTTTGACAGTTCATTAAACTGTAGCAACTGTGTAGATAAATTCTTATTACTTGTTTTCTAAAAACTATGTTTCTATTTTCTATTGTTTTTGACATATCGTTTTCAATGGTTAGAAACTGATTTGTACATTATAGACTTTAAATGATTGTAAATAAACGTTAGCTTATGTCTGCTTATTTTTTATTGTGTCACACCAGACACTATTTGTAAACTTTATCAAAAAGATGGAACTGTGTCGGATTACTTATTTTTGATATTTGTTATAGACACCAGTTAATAAATGAATTACAAATTCTTATTGAATACGTTAGATTAACACTTATTGTGTGTTTAAGATATATTTTTTTTTAATAATTGACAAACTTCCTTAAAAAGGTGTTTTTTCTTAATTTAGGTGGTTTCAAACCTATAATAAATTTTGAATTTTTTTTTAAATTTTATATGGTATTGCTAGAATTATAAATAATTATTTGTAGTTAGTTTTTTGTTAAGAACAAATAAAAAGTCATTAAACTAGTAAAGCATACTAAGATTAATGTTTATAAGTTTAAAATTATATCTATAATTATAGATTTTGAGGTAGTTTTCTCATAATCTACACAAAAATTTGCTGTAAAGTTAAGTAATGAAGTAAATTAAAACAGTCTTACTGTATTTCTCGTGTGGTGTAATAGAGGAATAACTAGGAGTAAAAGTAGCAATAGTTGAAAAACAAGTGTGTATGTAAAAATAATTACAACTCTCAAGTGTTGACCATTTACTTCTAGTGTTGATTTATATTCACACCCTATGGGAGAACCTTTGTATTTTCGCAAACCTAAATATTTACAAAATTCGTTTTTCTTAAATTTATCTTAATCACTGTACTGATTATACTTAATATTAACACAGTATAGCTTTTTGAATGTTTTTATGATATTGGAAAATAAAGAACTATTTTTATTATTTTATTACAATTTTCTGTTAGTATATAGTGAAAAAATACTTAGTTTTGTATTTAAGCTTTTTCACTGTCATAAATTTTAAATGTCTAAAATAGGTTAACCTAAAAATATTACTAGACAGGCTGCACATGATATTGATATTAGCATTAGAACGAAATAGCTACAGAACACATGAAAGTTGTTCCACCATTCCAACTTCATTGGAAGATTTATATTAAATTTTCTTTGTCTTAACCACAACACAATGTATACAAGGGTTAGAGATGTTATAAGAAGAACTGTTTTGATATTGTTTATAACTGTGCAAAAGGTTTTCCCTGTAAAAAAAAATTTGTTAAATACAAAGTAATAAACTAAAAAATATATACTTTTTAAAAACTATTTTGAAAAGCTAGAGGAAATATAAAAAAGACAATTTCGATTTAAAAATTGTTTTTCAGAGTTTTTTTATACATCTTAAATAGAATAAAAATATAGAAAAAGGATTTTATGATTACTTATACAACTTTATTTCAATTTTTCTGGTAAAAAATACTCTACTCAAATGTATATTGATGCTTAATGATTTATACCTTGGAGATGTTAATTTTTTTTTTACAATTAAAATATTATAATTATTTCAATTAGATACTAAAAAAAACACATATATATCAAGTGTATTTAGTTTAACTGATTATTGTATTTTAACTTTTATATCTATAGCAGGATTTCCCAAAGTGAGCCAAGTGGGCTCCTTAGGGGCCATGACAGAAATTTAAGGAGCCATGAGCAGCAAAGTGGCCACAGGGGGGCATAAGGTCATAATTTGAAACTTACACTAGATATTCTGGAGTTGATGGTACAGAAAAAAAAGGTACTAGGTGTTTTTAATGGTAGTTTTGAAATTTACACTAGATATTCTGTCGTTGAGGGGGCCATAGCTTTTTTATTTTCTTTAAAGGGGACATTTATAAATGTTTGGGAAATCTTGATCTATAGTCTTTTCGACAATAAATAAAGTATATAAGTTTAATAAGGTTTTGAAAAAATGTTTAATTATGAAACTAGATTTAGTTAGCATTTTACAGTAGTTGCTTATGAGCTTACAAACAAAAAATTTTTCATCTAATTACAGAAAAAGAAAAAATGCGTTTTAAAAACTGTACATACGAAATGAAAAACGTTTCATATTAGACAGCAAATTTTGAACACATAATTATAATAACTTTATTTAACAAATCAAGTATAAATAAAAGAATTTAAGGTTCTACCTGTATAGTTAACAAACAAGATGCAAATTTAGTATTTATTCTTTTATTAATTATAACATATTTTATAAGTAGGTTAAGTTAACAAAAGGCTAACCACACTTTTATTAACATTTACAAGCTTATAAAGAACTATTTTTAATTTTTTGAAATAAAATCTAATTTGATTTAGTTAGTTAAAACTTTATATTCCAAAAAACAGTATTCATGATATGGATTTGTATTACTCTACTTGCAAAGAAAGAAACTAACTTTTTAAATATATTCTATATGATTGTTTGAAGCTTTTTACGTAGATTTTACAAGTTATAGTGTAAGTTACAGTTTTGATCCTAGACTCTTGTTATTTTTTAATTTACGTCTGTTTAATATTTGTTTACTTTGAGGTTAATAAATTTTGTTTAAGTATTTAGCAGCGGCAACGCATAGTTTTTTGTTAGTGGTTGCTAAAAAAATACAAGTATTTAAACAACCCCTAAGTTCGATATTTAAACTAGTTTCAACTAGTTTGGTAAATTAAAAAATAGACAATTAAAACGAATCGTATTTAAACAGAAGTTTTTTTAAAGAAAATTAATCTAAACACACTATAAATTATATTTTATTAAAAAATTTCAGGTTGAGCACCTGCTCAAATGCTCCATCCCACATGACTCCCCTTGTATTAAAAATTAACTAATTTTAATTACGTAAATGTTTACTTTAAAAAGCTTTAGATAAATTTTTAAATAGTTACAATTTTTTTTATAAATGCTTCAAATACAAAAACTCAAAAATCTGAATATTAGTGTTAAGATTATAATGTTGTTTGTTAAATACCAATTTTTTTTATTTCAAATAATTTATGACACTTATAATGTAGTATGAGCATTAATCAAGAAACTATTTTTAAACGTCAGGATATTTTAATTTTTTTAGTATGTAATGTAGTCTATAAGACCTATTTATTATTATGAATAAATCATTGTAATAATACTTCCAAAGTAATTACTTAAATTTTACAAGTATTATCTAATATTGTAACTAAAGCAAGTGTAACTATTGTTCTGCTAATAATCTTATTTGATTTTACATAAATTTAAATACAAAGAATGACAACCAAATGTAATATGTATTTTACTATCTCTTTATAAAGGCTTCCAAACTCAATATAGTTACAAGTAAATTGATTTTTGAATAAAATTTATTACAAAAAAAATATTTAGGTTATTTTCATTATATAAAAACCGTAGCGACGAATTGTATTTTTCTTATGGGGTTTGGAAAATTTACAAAAAAAACAAAAAAGTTTTAAACTAATTTAATAAGAAAGAAATGCAACAGTTATAGGAAATCGTTTGTTAACAAATTTTTTTTAGGTAGTGAAAATTTTATCATTTTAGTAATATTGTAACAACTTTTTTATCGGGTGGAGCAACTGCTGCAATGATCTATCCCACGCGACGCACCTGTATAAAAAAATAAACGAAAATATAAAGTTAGTAAGCTATTGATAATCTTTACCCGGTTCATTTTTGTAGAAAATTTCCAAAACCTCCAGAGCAACTTTAATAGTTATAAGTAGGGCAGAAACTGACAACAAGATCCGTGCATTGTTTGTTTTTAAACAACAGTTTTTCTGAAAGTATAAGAGAATAAATTTATAGATGTATTATAATTAATAAATAAATTATAATTAACTTTGCAAACAAAAAATCATTAAACTTTTAAAAAATAAAAGTCTTCAATATCAGTCAAGAGGAATATAAAAATTAAAAATGTACGAGACACGATAAAAATTAAGTATGCTACGGTGTATCGTTATAAATTAAAAATAATAACTAAACCTAAAAACTTAAGGTTAAAACTATAAAATATAAACTAAGCTTAAAGAACAAATAAAAGTAAAAAATGAATTACAACAGAACTAAATGTCTAAATCATTACTTCAATTTTATTTTTACGTTTCTTAAACTAAAAGCTTTTCTTTTACTCATTTGTTATTTAACTCGTGCATCAGTCATTTGTATTATGTAATTTTAGCCATTTAGCAATAACTTATATTTAAAGTATCTTTGATTGTATAGTTTTATTCATTTTCAACGAGTTCTCAAACTTTATAAGTTTAAGAATATATTAAGAAATTTCAATACAAATATCCTACATGTTTAACTCTTAAAAGCGGTAAAGTCACTAGTTTAAAAGCATTTTTAACAAGTTATGCAGATAAATTTATAATATTATTTAAATTTATTTCTTAGTCAAACAGTGAACTAGGGAATTTAATTTCTACCAGGGGCGTCGCGTGGAGTGTTGCACTGCCGCAATTGCACCACCTTAAAATTTTGTGAGTAAAAATTAAGTATCAATAATTTTTTATTTGTTATTTAGAATAAATTCTCTTATAAAACTCCAATTAGACAACGACCATTTTGCTTTTTACACTGCCGCAAACTCGTAGCTGCCTGCCGCACATAAACTCAAAAAATCAAAATTTCTTCAAGAATTACCGCAAAATCAATAAATTGCGGTAAGTAAGCTAAGTTGAAAATTCTTTAAAACAATACAAGAAGCTAAACATTCCAGAAGCTATTGTAAACAAAAAATATAAACAAAGCTAAGCAGAGCAGAGGCGACTCGAGTAGAGGCGACTCAAGCATCGGCAACTCGAGCACGGGCAGCTCGGAAAATTTTTATTTTTATTTTCTGAACCACCTAAGAAAAATACCACGTAACGCCGCTGGTTTAACTATTTAAAAAGATATTGGAACAAAGTATGTTCAATATATAGATATTAACTATAATTTAGTCTGAAAATAAACCCCTAAATCTTAGAATATATTTTAAATTTTATTGCATAGTGTAGACCAGGGGCGTGTTTTGACTGGTTTCCTGTTTCCTGTGAACCCCCTGAAAAAAAAAAGGAAAAACAAAAAGAAAAAAAAAGAAAAATATTTTAATTTAATTGTATAAGTCTAAACATTTTTTTAGTAAAGTTTCAATTTTTAAGATTAAATTACTTGAAAAAAAATATTTTTATTATAAATAGATATAAAAATGTAAAAAGTTTAAAATTTAAAGGAAAAATTTGTAAGAACTCCATCTATACTAACATTTAAATCAAAATTGAAATTCTCTTTACATTTTATTTAAATGTTTTTAACTTACAGATTGTATATCAAAATTCAAATCTGTTATTTAAAATAAAAATATTACAGACATAACTAACTTACTCTATATAAAATTAACTTTTTTATCAGGAAACAATATTATAAAATATTTAAAACTAGAATAAATTTTTTTAATGATATTTTAATTTAATTGTATAAGTCTAAACACTTTTTTTATTGAAATTTCAATTTTTATAGATTAAATTACTTGAAATTTTTTTTTTATTATAAATAGATATATTAATGTAAAGAATTTAAAATTTAATAGAAACATTTGTAGGAACTTCATCTATACTAAAATTTAGATCAAAATTGAAATTCTCTTTATAAAAATTTATTCTAGTTTTAGTCATTTTATAATATTGTTTCCTGATAAAAAAGTTAATTTTTTCTTAAGTAAGTTAGTTATGTCTGTAATATTTTTGTTTTAAATAACAGATTTGAATTTTGATATAAACTTTGTAAGTTTATAACTTTTTTCTGGTTCTTATAGTTTTAATTTATCTAAATTTTATAGAGTATATTAAATAAAAAAAATTTAATATTTTTCTATTACTAATTGTTTTTTTTTTAAGTAGAAAAAAAGTATTTTAAACATAGAGTTTTTCGACTAAATATTGCGTACTTAAGTGGCAAATTAAGAACAAAAATAATTGTGATCGTTTTGAAAAAAGTCTAGAAATGCCCCTGGTGTAGACTGTAGAATATAAAAATGTAAATTTAGGAAAAAGAAACTACTGAATTTGGACAGTAAAATGAGTTCATTAATCAAGGTATACAGCTGTTTTTGAGACTTTTCAAGAAGTTTAGAACATTGCTTTCTTGAAAAAGCACCGACGAAAATCAAATAACGAAAATCGCTTAATCAAAGAATAAGTTAAATTGGTCTAAGTTAGACAGTACATGTAAAATAACAGGGTTCCACACACTAAGTGTACTCAGGATAACTCTGGACAGTTAAAAAAAATTTCAACTCAGGATAAACGTGTTGTAAGAACAGGTGTATCACTGTTTTTATCTGCTGACTTCATCACTGACGACAGATAAGTTGATTAGTTCTTACGACTCCAACTGACTTACCAATAATTGTTTCTTTCTTAAATGATATTGGTGGTAGAGATAAAAATTATCTCAATACAAGTTTTTCATATACTTAAAATATTACAGCAATACAACTAAAGCAATTTTTTCCACTATCAGGCATAAATGGACTTTTCCAAAAAACCTTCTGGTGCATTGGGTCTACAAAACTAGTCCATTATTGGATGCCAACTTAAAACAAAATGCTTTATAAGTTTCTGTCTCAGGAAAACAACATTTATTTAGTTTTTAGTAGTTCCTTCACTATGATACAATTTGAAAAGCATTCACACCAAAAGAGTTAGTAATACAGTGATTGGCTTTCTTCAAAAATAGAACTGTGTATACAGCATTCATAGTATGGCTTTTGCCACTTTTAGATGTAATACAGGGGGAAACGGGTCTAAATTGCACAATGATAAAACTGCACAAGGTTACTAAATTGCACGAGGGGACTAAATTGCACGAGATCAAAGTTGCACGAAAGCACAAAATTGCACAAGCCCAAATTTGCTAGAAGTGAAATTTGCACGAGGGCACAAAATTTCACGAAGACGATTATTGCACCAAATGTCAATTTTGCACGAATTACATTTTTGCACCAGAGTAAAAAAATACAGAAACAAAAATAAAAAATAAACAGAAAAAAACTTTTTAAACAATTAATAAATAAATAAAAGTACTGACTGAGGGTAAGGGTTAGGGTAACAGTGATAGTAATAATAAAAATAAAAAAAGAACTAATAAAAATTATAATTAAACTTTTTTTTTTTAATTTATTAAAACCTTTTTTTTAAGCTACCGACCGAGGGTAAGGGATAGGGGTAATAATGCTAGTAGAAAATTTTTTTTTTTAAATAAAGTTTAAAAATAAAAATAAAATAACTTACCGACCGAGGGTAAGGGTTAGGGGTAACAGTGATAGTAAAAAAATAGAGTAAATAAAAAAGATTAAAAAAAAATATTAAAAAAAAAATAACCCGTGCAAAATTGTCTTCGTGCAAAAGTATCTTCGTGCAATTTTATCGTCATGCAATGTTAGCCACTCGTGCAAAAGTATCTTCGTGCATTTTTGTGCACTCGTTCAATTTTGTCCCCTCGTGCAATTGTGTATGCTCGTGCAATTTAGACAGCTACCCAATACAGGGTGCTACTCATTTGATTGTGTGTAATTTTAAAACTGTCTTGGCAAGCCAATATAACAGCTAGTTTGCAAGCATCATGTACTAGAGCTGGTACTTTATAAAGTTTTTTGTTCTATATCCATAGAAAAACGAAAATTTTTCGAATAAAATATCTTAAAAAAATATAAGTATCAATGAAAAAAACCTTGGAACACAATTTTTTTAAAGAAACTGAAACGGTTTGTTTGTTTTTACATAAACTGCTAACTGTTCCCTAAAATAGTTATATAATGTTATTCCCTATTAAATCAATTGTACTTTAGCTTCAGTAGCTCCTGGCAACGATTTTGGATTTAAAAAACACACTTCAAAACTACAAAAGTACTGATTAGTCATGTGCAACCTTTGCGTTAAGCGCCATGAATCCTCATCTACGGTATCTTATTGAAAAACTAGTTGAAAATCCTTTGAGTTTGTTTAATAATTATACCAGTCAAACAGTCAAAGATAAGGTTGCTTATACTTTAAATCATCAAATGAATCAGGATAAACCCGAAACATTTAAAAAAACAAAACAGTTACCTATATTTCCTGTTAGGTCTAATGAGAAGCAAGATCTAGTAGACTTTGTTAGAAGTAATTCCATGCTTTTTTTAAATCATAGATAAATTTATTTTTTCCTATCAAACCTGCAGAACAATAGACTACCGACAAGTATTACTTAGATGCAAAAGTAATAGTAAAGTACATGAGTGTTGTCAACGACGATGCCGAACGAGGTATTAAATTGTCCAGCAGTTGTGTATCGTTCTTCGAGAAATTAAGACACGCATTAGGATAATCTACGAACCATCGAGAAGGATAGGAAGGACGTACCAAATCTCATAGTAAAGAATATTTCAAGAAACTAACTGTTGTAATTTGTTTAATTTCATTTCTAATTTAAAAAGAATCAACACTCAACGAATGCTTGTTGCTTTTTTAAAAAGACAAAGTTCAGAATAATTGTTCAAAGTTTTTTTTTTTGATAATCAAAAATGTATTCTAAAATCTAATCGCAATATCAAAAAATATTTATAGACTCTGCTGTGAAAATAAGGATAATACTATTTTTTTTAAATACATTGGCTCTAATTTACTGACAGCAAGGAATCTTAATTTTTTGGTGGTTTTTCATTTGAATTTCGAGGCTAAAAGCTTTTAACTAAGTTTTACTACAAAACTTTTATTTATGAAGGGCAACAATGCACCCTACTGTATAGTGTGTAGTCTCAGTAGACAGCAAATGCAAATAAATAAATGATTTTAAAAAATGCTAACTGTAAAAGATTTTTAACAGTTTATTTTATAAATACGTTCAAACTTTTTGAATTGCTCAAGTATGCATAGTTTAGCAAATTTACTTGATATTCTAACACATAATAATTAAAAAAAATCTATAGGTAAACCGAAGGAGAAAATTTTATATTTCAAAAATAATTTATGTTAATTTAAGGACACCACAATTTGTTATCAATATAAATTTAAAGCAACAATTTTCTGGCAGATTAAAGAAAATTACTTTGACTTTTTTACGTTTGCTCTCGTAAATAAATAGGATATTACAAAGTCACTGTACTATTACTTCGAGAGATTTTAGTAAAAACAATTAAATTGTAAGTGGTTTGTAATGCGATATTCTTATCATATTACTTACCTAAGTAGGTAATGCTTGTTGAGATAAATAAACTATTAGAATATTTTTTGAAGTTTAGAAGTGTGTAAAGTCTTACAAAAAGTATTTGAAAGTTCTTCATAACCATTTTCATTTTTTGCTAGAAAAAATTGTTTCTAAAAAGTATTTTCAATGTTTTAAAAGTGTTTAAAATTCTTCTTACAAATTCAATATCTTAAAGCATTTTTTGAAGTATTGAATTTGTGCTTATCTCCTTAAACTCGAGTTGAAAACTCTAGTCGTTGCTTTTAAAGTAAACCAAAAGTAAAAAATGAACATAATAAACAGCTAGATTTCTTATACTTTAAGTACTTTGTATGAACAACGTATAAGCAATTTTTTAATTAATTACATAGAATGTACAATGTACATATTTCTTGCTTTTGCTATATCTAAGATGTATTTTGTTTGTTGTAGTTAAGAAGCAACTAAATTAAAATGATTTATGACAATAAATTTTTCTGTTTTATAGTATCTGCTGTTTGGTTTAGAAAGCGTTTGGTTCATAAGTGGACTTGTACTCTTTTCAATGAAAAGTATGTCATTCTTCTCCAGAATTACTACTTGATGTATAAAACAAAATATATAAAACGAAAAAAAAAGCTAGCTTTCTCAATTCTATGCTATAGAAATCTAAAACAATCTTATTTAGATTTTTTTTATTTTTGTAAGAAATACTTTTTTTCACTAAAAGCACTGGTATATAATATTTTTGTATGTAACAAAACACTACGCAAGTAGTATTGATATAACCTATAGTTTCATGTGCTTGATAAACTAGAAATACTTCTTTTTAAAACTAAATTGACCTATTATAGATATAAAAACCAAACATGTGAAGCTTTATTCACAATTAATTATCTGCTGAAGACAAACTGATAAATAATTCAATTTTTTTCAAGAATAAAAAAAATTGGGGCTGAATATTCTACACATGTGTCGCTGATTGGCTGATCTATTTTCATAGAAATAAAACTATCCAACCGTAAATTTTGATGCTAGTTATCATATTTTGGCACCACAAGTTGTTACAAGTTAGCAAAACACTTAGTTTAAAATTCAAAAGTCTGTTCTCAAATATTAAACCTTACTAGTTTCAGAAATTTGTATACAATTTAACTGTAATACATATGTAGGATAAGAAAAAAATTTTAAATAATAATTTAACTTAGGATTATTTATTTTTACTGCTAATAAAAGGTTATGAGTGGTGGGGTCCATTATTTTTGTATAAAAATTCACAGTAATTACCTAGGATGAAGTTGCACCAAAGTTTTCTCATTTTGAAATATTTTCTCTCCACATTTACAACACAGACACATATCTTTCTTAAAGCACACTTATTTTTAGTTTAATAACCTTTTAGAGGAAATCATATTAATCTTTTTCTTCTTTTCACATTTACCATGCACACACACTTTAGAACAACTTTGTTTACTTTATGTTTTTTCTTTCTTTATGTAAATATGTATATAAAATTAAAAAATAAAATAAATAAAAATATAAAAGTTCTTAAAAAAAAAATATTTTCTTACTTGTAAACCTGTTAAAAAAAATCTTTTTTTTTTTATTTGTTAATACTTTTAAAATATGTACATAAATTTTTAAATTAAAAAGGTTGAGTTAATTTTTGGTTAGTTAAAGGTCAGTTATTCATTCAGGTAATTTTTTTCATATTAGAGTTAGTTTATTAAATTTTTTAAATACTTTTTGTGAAACACATTTAGTCTTTGATTTGAAAAATTTGAGTTAATTTTTGGTTAGTTAAAGGTCAGCTATTCATTAAGATAAAGTATTATTTCTTGAAGTATTACCTTATAATAATTACAGTTATAGTTAATTTTAATTAAGTTCAGGTTAAATCTATAAAATAAAGTTCACAGGGTAACTTAGGTCTCTGAATGTTTTTATAACTTTGTTTTGGATCTAAAACATTGTTTGAACAACAGATATCTAATTTGCCACAAGAACTTTTTTTAAGGGTATAGGGGGTTAAAGCCAATCACTTCCATGTTTTTGTATATTTATATAACTATGATTCTTCCATTAAATAAGCAAAAGGAAATTACAGTTGAGGGCAGGGGATTACATCCATGTAAGGTACTCAATAAATTTTTAAAACAAATATGTTTTATATTTAAAGGGTATCTTTAAGAAGTACGCATCCGTGTAAGGTACGCAAAAATTTTTCAAAATGTTTATCTATTACATTCAAAGAGTATCTTTAAGAAGTATACATCCGTGTAAGGTAAGAATAAACTTAGGGGCATAGGGGAGTTAAAACATTTTTTTAGAAATAATTATTAGTTAAAGGTCAGTTATTCATTAAAATAAAGTGTAACCCCCCTGTAAGAATAAATTTAGGGTGTAGGGGAGTTTAAAAATTTTTTATGTTTTAATGTGATTTTGTTTTGTATAGTTTTTAATAAGCTACAAGTTGTTTTTTACAGATTTTAAAAATTCAAAATAACTTTTGAGATATAGCCGGTCAAAGTCAAAGGCAACAATAGGTTCCATATGGGATGCAAAACTAAAACAGCTAATAACTAGAAATCACTAAAAATATATCTTCTAGTATTCCCAGTAGTTTTTGAGATTACTACCACAAATTTTTAGGAAATGTTCCTTGCAATATTTAAAAATACTGGTGCAAGGAATTATTAAAATTATAAAAAAATATATATATAAAAAATTAAACAATTTTTTTTTGTTTGTTTGTTATGTTTTTTTTTTGCAAAAGACTTTTCTAAACATTGCAAGGAACATTTCCTAAAAATTTGAGGTAGTTATCTCTAAAAACCTAGGAAGAGATAAATTCTTATTGATTTCTTGTTATTTACTGTTTTAGTTGTGCCTCTCATAAGGAACCTATTGTTTCCTCCGACTTTGACCGGCTACATCTCAAAAGTTGTTTTAAATTATTAAAATCTGTAAATAGCATCTTGTAGCTCGGTAAAAACTTTATAAATTAAGATCACGTTGTGAAAAAATTGTTTTAACCCCCCTATGTCCTTAAACTTATCCTTATCTTACACGGATGCGTACTTCTTGAAGATACTCTTTGAATGTAATAGATAAATAATAATAGGCTTTTTATTTATTTTTTTATAATTATATGTGCTTACTTACATAATTTTAAAAATATGGCAGTAGTGGGCTTTGAACCCTAAAACAGGTGTTTCTGAGCAAAAATACGCCGCTTTGACCGCTCGTCCATGTTGCCTGGGCTATAGTCGCACATTTTGCAATTATAAATGTTAAATTTTTAGTAATTTTTCAAAAGTTTTTGCATTGAAATTTATTTATAAATACTAATTCAATAAAAGTATGATAACATAACTAATTATGTACCTATTTTGTTAACATACAAACAAACTAAATCAATATTTGAATTAATTTAATCATTGTATTTAATCAAGTATAATACTTGCTATTTAAAAAAATAAAAAACAACAAAACAAAAACTATACGTAATACACACAACAAGGTAATACATATAACAAACAAGATAATTGACTTACTTAAACTAAATAATAGTAATAGTTATTTTAATTTAAACTGTTATGCCTAAGTATAAACTTAATGTTTTAACCTACAATTAATAAACTTTTTTTAATTCTATGCCTACCCCTTACACTCATTTTATGTCTAATTTATATGGATCTCATAAAATTTACTACTTTGTTAAACTAATTCTTAATTATTTTTAGAATTTTGTTTTTCAATAATTTTAAAACTTTTTTAACTACACTTTTATGTTTATTTTCGCCAAAAAATAATTAATGTAAGTTTATACTAAAAACCTGCTTAATTTTTTTTACTATTTTTTGTTTATATGTGATAAAAATCTCGAATCAAGATGTTTTTTAAGCGTTTTGTGTTACTTTTTATTTAAAATTTTGTTTTCTCTTAGTGTTTTCAATGAAAACAGCTTTAATACAAATGAATTTTTTTTTTTTTAAGTACAAACAATTAATAAAATTTATTACTAAACGGGTTATAAACCAATAAGAATTTAAAATAAAGTTTTTGAATGTACGAACCTTGATTTAATTCCTTTGGTAAACCTGTTTTGACCATATATTTAATACCCTGTCATTTATGTATTAAAGAGTTATAAGTAGAATTCAAAATGTTTTTAAAGTGTATTTTTGTCTCTTTAAACGTTAAATTTTATTTATACCTAGTTTTTTTATTAACTTCTCATCAAAACATCTATTAATAATATTTTGATATTTACATACAAAAAATTAATCTATATATGACGTTTAAACGATGTTTTATTGTTTATTTAATATACAAAATGTACTAAATACCATTGTTTTTGTTGAAACTGATTAAGTTATAAAGTTTATTGGTTTTCTTCTTATTTTTTTGAGTTTTAACAGAAAAATTTAATCACTTTTGATTATTCTTTATCATTTTACCAAAAAATACGTTTCTTTTAACTGTTTATTTATAAATTTACGTATATTTGGTTTTTTATAAGTATTTATTAAAAAATTTAAATAATATTTAGTGGTTTATAAAAACACTAATTTAATTAAATTAAAACTAACTGTTTAATGTTATATTACTTAGATTAGTTATTTTTCAAGCTAACTTAATACATCTAAGTTAAGTTTAAAGTATTAGAGTTTTTTTAGATTTTTTATAAATAATATGTTTGCTTTTTTAATGTTATCGCATCATTTTGTCCCTGTTTTCGTAATAATTTTGAAAAATTTATTAAACTTTTATGCTTTTTAGCGCCACAAATTTTAAACAAATCAGCGACGCATTGGTGGAATATTCAGCAGAAAAAATTGTCGTATATAAATTTCATCGCAAAAAAAGAAAGCTGTTTCAGATTATTTTATAAACCATAAATTTAAACTTGCTCTCATTATGACTAACGATACTTTACAGAAAATAAAATATTTATTTTCTATATTCATGTATGATGTATTTAATTGCCTTTTTTGTGGAAACAAATCAAACTACAAAGAACAAGTATTAAAACACTAAATTTATTTTAATTATTTTTTTCTTTTCGAAGAAAAAAAACGTTTTCTTCTAATTTTTTAAAAGCTTTTTGTACTAAAAGTTTTATAAACTGGTAGCAAGTAACTTTTTTAACCTGACTCTACAGTATAATCTTTTTTTTTAACAGAATAGTATTAGTTAACAGAATAAATCCGGTAGGAAAAAAAAAAATTACATCTTTGAAGTATGAAAACTATTGTTTTCTAGTCTAAACAACTTCTTGATGTTTTATAAAATGTATCTGCTTACAAAAGTTTCTAGGTCTCGAATTGAACAACTAGTTACAGAATTAAGATTTCATTAATACTTTCATTTGTAGTGCTCATCTATGTCGTTGACAAAAAAAGAAAAACATTTTTCTGATCAACTTACCTAACTGTTGTAAAAAACAAGTATAGGTACTACACACTTGGTCAAAATCGCGTTGAAATATAAAAGGGAATTAATGATTTGAAACTTCAGAAAAAGTACTATAAATATTTCTGAAAACTATCTTTTAATGCAGTATAAGACTCAAATGATATTTTTAGTTAACTAGAAAATATATTCATATAACAAAAGTTATTTAATCTTAATCAGAAGCGTTCTAAAATGTTGTTTCTTTATGAGCACAAAAAAGTATTCGAACATAGATGACCACTGACCAGTAATTATACAATAAGATATACAAGACGCACAAAATCAATAAAATTAAATATATTTCGAGCAATTTTCATCAGTAGAGAACAAAGCTAACAAAAGATTAGATCATACAAACTTATATAGTAACCAAGTAATCATAAAGTAATCAAAAACTGATTACTTAAAAATTACTTTGTTACTATAAAAATTTGTAAGATCTAATTTCTTGTAAGCTTTGTTCTCTTTGTTCTCTTTGAAGAGAATTGCTCGAAGTATGTTTAGATAACTTAAACTTAGTTTTAAACTAATTTTGTCTTTTAACAGCTTTTATATGCTTTATAGATATGAGTTATAAGTATATAATGATTAAAAAATACATGTTTTCTACGTAGTTTAATAAAAAATCTTACCTTCATATTATTATTGGTACAATGAGGTTTTCCAGGGTTTGCGATTGAAAACTTCTTGTCATGTGTAAACGAGCTAATCGTAATGTAAAATGATGAAACCAGCATTAATAAAGTTAAAACAGCAACTGCAGTTATGTCTAATAAATCCTTATCATTGGAAGGCAGGGTTGTTTGAAGTTTGCTGTCATATATTTTCTTTACTGTGGTGTTAACAAAAGAATACTCCATAACATTTTTAGAAGAAAAAGGAGCTTTTTTAGTATACTCATAAAACTTCGTTTGAATTATCATTTTGTTTTTGTAATAGCAACTGTGAAAAAAATTTCAAATACAGTATACAATAAAAATTTTTCTTTTTTAAAGATTTATACTTAGATTTTAGTTTTCATTAAGTTTTTAATAAACTATATAAAAACTTTTTATTCTTTATTTTACAATAGCATTGACTTTTTGAAATATTTCTAAAAAAAAAATCTAATACAATTACAATTTAACATGAAAAGTATGTGTTAAGTTTTATTAGGTTGTTTTAAATGTGCTGTAGTTTGATAAGTTAGTTTGTTCTCTTAAGTAAAATAAATTACTGTTAAAACACTTTTTCTTTAGGTTTTAAAGTTGCTTAAAGCGGTTCAAAAGTTTTTTTTTTTGCGTACAAACAGTTTTTAAGAAAATTTGTAAAGTATTAAAATAATTTATTGATAAAATATTTTTAACTAACTAATAATTAATTCTAAAGATAAATAGCACATTAAAGTTAAGTTATATGCTTGAAATTTACAGCTCCTTAAAAACTTAGTCCAATATATTTATAATGTTAGTAAGAAAACACTTATAAGTTTTAAAAAGAAAATAGAAAATTTTCAAACCATTTTCTTTAAAAATATATTTGTACACATTTAAAAAATATAAAAACTACTATTAGTATTTAATTTTATTACACAGAGAAAATAAATGTCAATTTTAAAAAATATAAAGTTTGAAGTAATATTCGTAAATTTAGTTAAATTCAAATGTTAATCAAACTGTAATTTTATGTAGAATATCTGATAAACACGTTTAAATCTCTGTGAACAATAGCAATGCCTTCCTATTTTTAACACTTTCAAAATATATTGAAACTAGGTAACAAAAAGTTATTTACGCCTTACTTATTACTTACTAAAAAATATTGGTTTTAAACAAAATAAAGTTTTTAAGTTATGTTTTTAAAAATTATTTACAGCTTAAAATATAAAGAGAAAGTATTTTTATTTAGACGAAGCTAAAGGCACAAGTTTTTACCCTACTTAGTGGAATAACTATAACTTTCTAATGGAAAACTTTAAAGAAATACTAATATAATTGAAGTTATTAAAAGCTAAGTATGAATTATATATTAAATTGCTGATAGTGATGCTTAATGTTGATACAGTTTCACTTATCAATTTAGGTTTTTGTTCTTCGACCACTTTCGATCTCAGTTTATAATGTTTGCTCTGCTTGCATCGTTTTAAAACTTTAAAACTTCGTACATTTTATGAGTTTAGACAGTTTATCTAGTTAATTAGGTGATCGAATATTACGCTAGTTTTATCACTTTAACAACTGTCTAAAACTCTTTGGAAAACTTGTCGTGATGTCTCTAATATTAAGGAGATGCTCGGATAGACAGACAAGTGAATTTAAAGATGGAAGTCGCATTAAATTTTTCTCACCATTAGCTGTTGATATAGTCAGTTGCTGTTATGCTAGTGTATTGCGATTTGTAAAGTTTAAATTTTTTGAACGACAAAAAAAACCGATCAAAAAGTTTTAAGGACCTGATGTACGAAAAAACCTTTCGGTTATAGATTCATACAAATTGTGCAAATGTGTTTGTATGTACTAAGTTATCGCATTTTATATAAAGCAATTAAGTTTAAACTTATTAACAATTTTTTTATAACTCTTAGTTTGTTTGATATTTTGTTTATGTTTATTTTTTGCTATATAAATGTATTTTATTTTTACTTTTCTCGTTGTGTATCCTGTTTAAGTGGCTCAGGTTTTGATGCCTGAGTCCAACATTGCACAATAAACAACATAATAATAATAATAATACACCACGGATATAATTATAAGTCTTGTGCAATTTTCGATGTTCAGGAGAAATTTTTTTTATGTGTTTTATTTTATTTTAATAAGCAATGACCTACGTTTTTGTCGTAGACAACAATATTTTTTATTTGCAGCATATTTTTAATATTCAAAAAGCAAATATATTTAACGCTAAGTTAGATAAAAGTTTATCAAGTCAATATTTAAGTTCAAATTATAATTAATTAATAATAATTTAAGTTATTATAGTAAGTCAAAACTCTTTACATCAAAGTAAATTGAGCATTCTTTTTTAGTTAAGGCAAATAACTATTCAAGTCAATATTTATAAAATATAGTTTAAGTTATTAATAACTATTTCTTTTATTTAGCTATTATTTCTACTGTTTTACTTTCAAGTTTAAATACGTAGCTGTTGTTTTGCTTTTATAAAGTTTGAAACACATTTTATAAATACAAAAGGGGACATTTGAACTTTTAAAAAATATTTGAATGAGATACACATAACAATTTATAGTTTATTTTACTTTGACAGCGTTTCGACTTTACACCCTTCTATATAAGTAAAATTCAAAAAATATGGTTATCCAAAGAAATTTGTTTATGACGTAATTATAATATCTACTTTTAGTAATAAAGAATGTATTAGTTTATTTTATTAAACAAAAACAAAAAAAAAATTGCTCCAAAAGTTTTTGGTTCAATGACCTGGATAACAAAAAGACCTCTTGGTCATCGAGTGGCATACCCAAACTTAATAAAAATTATAATGAGCTAAAAATAAAAAAGAAGTAAAATTTAAACTCTAAAACGAAAAGCTCTATGATAAATTAGACTATTCAACTTAACAACATTAAATATTTTTCTTAAAAAATACAATAAACAAATATCAAAAAAAAAATAATAATTTTTATACACACATATATCTAACATTATATACACATAAAATATTTATTTAACTTTTCGTTAAAAGGTTAATTTTTTATCTGAAGTTTTTAATTTCAAAATTCATCCAGAATTTTGCAAATAAATAAACCTTTAATAAGGTTTAAAAAAGAGAAAAAATAATGTTAATAATAAAAATATTTGAAGCTTTTTTTTTTTTTTTAATTGTGTTTAAGAATTTCGACTTTACTATCAACTTATTTTAACTTATTAAAAAATAAGTAACAGTAAAATAAAGCTGTAACATTGAAAAAAAAAATAATAATAAAAATAAATAAAATAAAGCTGCAATATTCAAAAAAGTAAAATAAAGCTGTATCCATAAAAAAATTTGCTTAAACTAAATAAAAAGTATAAAATAAATATATCCTTTTTATTAAAACTTTTTTTTTTAACTTGAATAAATGTCTAAATATATAAGTTTAACTATACCAAATAATAATGTAAAGAACCACAAAAAGCACTGAAAAAGGTAAAAAGTTTTTTTTTTGAAAAAAATAAAATTAATAAATAATAATAACAAATAAGATAAAAAACACTAATAATCATAAAATAAGTGAAACCTATTACTAGTTTAAAATTTTATCAGTGATTTTAGCTCATAATTTAAACTTTTAACTTTCTTTGTTTTCTGGCAAAAATATATTAAGAGACTTTTAATTTTATTTACACTTATAATATGTAGACTATAAAATATAATTGTTTACTAATACACTAACAAACTACAAACAAAAAAAATACATATATTACAACTTTCTACAAATTAGACTGGACCAATGCTATTAAAACCCGGTTTATAAACCCCCTACTAAAAAAAAAACCTACTCAGATGAAAAATGGATACTAATCTACTGTTTATTAAAAAAAAAAAAGTTCCTGTTAATCTTATTTAAACTCTATTGAATAAATTGATCGTTAAATAAGTATTCTTTTAGATCAACCTGGAACCTTCCAAAATGGCTTTGGTCTTTTAACTTAATAGGTAGGTCTGTCCAAAGTTTACTACCCTGATAAGCTAGTAATTCATGACTAATGAAAGACTAATTAGTTTAGACTTCAGAAAATACTCTAAAAGTAGCTTACATAGTAATAGTATACTAAGTATTGAATATAAAAACAAAGTAGAAAAAGTTTGCTAGACAAGACGTTAAAAGGTATCTAAGAGGTGTGCGACTTAATAAAAGAAAGGTTTTTTCGTGCACAAGGTCCTCCGACGAAATATTTTGTGCGCTTTTTTGTCGTTCGATAAACTATAATAATAATAATAATAATATAAAAAAAGTTAGACTCTAACATTAGCTTAAATAGTTTTGCTCAAAGAAAAATTTCATTTAAAACAATGCTATACTTTTTATATAAAGAAAATTGCAAAACCAAATCGAAATTTTTCGTTAAGTAAAATCAAAGTTAAATTTACATTAGTTTTTGATTTTTTTTATTTTTACCCGAAATAAATTTAAACCTTTAGCTTATCAAAATTTTTCTGATAAAAACAGTATAGACATGATAACTTAACAAATTATGAAAACTTTCATCTAAAAATAAGATACAGAGCTAATTTAGAACAATAGGCAAAAACTGTTATAAAGCTGCCGCACAATAGATGATTATTTTTTCATCAAAATTTCTTTTATACTTTTTACCATACAATTTTATAACCAATTAAAAATTATGTATAAAACACTATGTTATTTTTTTGACATCCTTCCTGTTCTACCGCGGTACTTGCGAGTCTACTTTAAAGCTTATACTCAAAAAACCATACACTATATTTTAAACTACAAATCCCCGTTGTTTTGATCTGTTTTGATGTATCTTATTTAAATTTGTAGATTTTTTTTTGAGATTCATCTTTACATTAATTTTTTATGAACAGATATTGCCGTGAGAAATTATTTTGTTGTAAATTTGTTAAATAAGTGAAAAGTTTGTTTTATCTCGTTTAAACACTTTAAAACATAAGTATAAGTGTTATGTATAATATGCTTACCTAGTGTTATAACGTAGTCTTTATCCTAAACCTTAACTCTTGTTTAAAATATTGTATACTTTTGAATTTGATGATTTGTTTATTTTTACAACTTTTATTGACTATTTATAGTATGACTTGTATATTTAGGACTAAAAATCTACTTTAAAAACAATTTATATATAAATAAAGTTTACATAACAAAATAAAACTGTTGTCTCTAATTCTATTAGCGGTGTTGAAATTTAGTTTGTTTTAGACCTTCGATCTAGATAAAATTTTGTACTTGATTTATTATTAAAGGTAATTAAAAGTATACACTTAATACATAAATAAATATTATACGCAATTTTTTCATGTTTCATTTTGATTTTTTTTGGTCGGTACAGACTCGCAAAGTTATACAAAAATTTTGGGCAGCGAAACCGCATTAAATGAAAAAAGTACTTTTGTACAATAGTTATGATTTTTATTTTCCTACAAGCTTTGCTCGTTTGACTATCTGTAATTTAGTGACTTATGTTTTACAATAAGAATATATTTTATAAATTTATACTAAGACTTAAATATTTAAGACTTAAATACTATATTTGTTTTTTACATAACTAAAAACTAGCTAAAAGTCTCTAAGCATATATAACAATTTACAATTACTTTAAAAAAAACGAAAATAAAATAAAACCTGCTAACAAGTAGTATATTTTTATTTAAAGCTATTTAAAGTTTGAAATAGTTCATTTGATAAAAAAGATTAATCGATTGTTTTTACAATCTTTAAATATATTAGAATTGATTTTTGATCTGATTGCGTTGAAGTGCGAAGCAAATAAAAATAGGTTTCGATATTAAAACTGCTTCCTAGTTGTAAAATCTTATAATAAGTCGGTAGTTAATGTTTTTTTTTTGAAAGTTTGTATTTTGTTAACTTCTACTTAAAGTATTAGTATTTGTAAAAACGTTTATACATTTTAGCTGCTAATGGTATGACAGAACTAGAGTTTTAACAACTAAGTCCACAATTTAAAAGTTATGCTAACATGTAAGCTTGTAATAAAAAAGTTATATATCAAGTTAAACAGTATCAGTGAGAACTATTTATTTATAATCTAAGTGTATTAAAAAATTATGTTGCTATCTATTACAAAGTTCATTGGTTAGTTTTACAACAAGTTAAGATAACAAGGATTTACAAGCGATAATAATAATAATCTCATAGGTTAAATAATTTAGTTTATTTTGATAAAGAAACTTTTAAACAAAGTTCTAAGAAAAAAATTATCTTAATGCATATAAATTCAAAATTCTAAACTTTTTTTTTAAGAATATCATAACTTTAAATTTCTGCTTTAAAATATTTAATTATATTTTCTTAGTTTTGTAAAATATTTTTTGATAGATGCTAAAGCTTTTAAAATATATATTTAATTCAAACCCTTTGACAAAAACATCATTTTTTCTAGTACTGAAAGAACTTTAAAAACTTTTGGCTTCAAAGAAACTATTTAATTTCAAAAAATTGTTATACAGTTAAGTATTTATTGTTTTATTTTTAAAATATACGTTTTTACTGAAAACTTTTCATTAAAAATAGCAATGACAGAATGAATAATTTGTTTCAAAATTTGTTTGCAGCTGTTTCTGTCACGATATTTTTAATTCCTTAATGTGTAATTCGTGCTCTATAATGAAATAAACTCTTCATAAATTAATTACGTTGAACTTTATTTTAAACTGTAATACAATAACATTCTTTAGCTACAAATATGCTACAAAATACTTATAATGAAATTTTTTGCTAAGAACTACTCTAAATGAGTTTTATAACATTTTAAAGACATGCGTATTATTATTTTTCGCATTTTATATGCTTCATATATACTTAAAAATATAAATATTCTATATTTAATAGCTTTAAGGTAAAAAAACTCGTGTAGGTGTACCGGTAGATTATTTTTCATTAGTTTTGAGGTTTTCACTTTAGCATTTGTTAGGTTAGGTATTCAATGAATACTGGAACTGTTTTATTTAAATTAAACTTATTTAAACTAGATTTGTTGAAACATGAAAATTTACAAAAAAAAAATAGAAGTTAGAATTTTTTTATCTGATTTGAACAGATTTAAAATGTTATGGATAGGAGTTGAAGCAAATAAAAAACAAACCATTCTTGCTTTCTATGGTAATGATTTTTTTATAAGTTGTATTAATATTTATATTCTTTTTAAACATAAATAATAACAAATCTGAACAATTTTTTAATTTTTGATATAGCTAAAAACAAACTTTAATTTTTTATTTTTGCTAAATGTAGTATAAAAATGTATTAATATTTATTACTATTCTAAATTGAAAAATTTGTAGACGTTATATAAATTCTTACAATTTACAGACTTATATTTATATAATACCATTAATACCATATTGTTTATTGTGCAATAGTGGACTCAGGCATCAAAATCTGAGCCACTTAAACAGGACACACAAAAAGAAAAAGAAAAATAAATTAAACTTATATTCAACAACTTATTTATGCACGTATAGCAGTTTTAAACTGTAGGAAAAACAAATTTACTTCTTTTTGGTAAATTGGAAATATACTCCAATTTTTAAATTAAAAATTTTCTAATGTTTAAAGTTCCTTTTTGAACAAAACTATTAAAAATATAAAGTTAAATACAAACAACTAGTTTTAAGTTGAAATATTATTATAATACTAACTTATTCTCAAACAAAATTTTAAAAAACTATTTTTTTCCAAACACTATTAGAAAGATCATATACTTAGCTGTAATTTAAAAAATCACTAGTTTTATTAAATTTCAAAACAGTGTAGTGTTTGTAAAATATAGTCAAATTTTGCTAGAGTGTGCACTTTGAACACAGCCTAAAAGGTATAATTAACCGGAAAAATTAACAAAAAAATTTTGGTCTAAAAACTGTTGCATTAGGACTAGTCTAAGCATGCTAGAAATCAATAATATTATACATTGATTAAAAGATCCCTAAAACAAAAGATAAACATTCACTACAAATATTTTTAACACAAAGCTAATAGTTCTTTGAATGATTTAATATTTTATACCCGTATTTTCATTTTATAGGTAATAATAAGAAACTATACAGTATCCTAATTATATTACACTGACATATGTTTCTGTGTGTTAAACGAGTTAACACACTTCAACAGAGCTCTGTAAAATAATAAATACTGTAAGGAAAGAAAAGAAGCTAAATTATGTACATAAATGTGTCCATTAAAAATAAAAAATAATTG
Source organism: Thalia democratica (assembly GCF_965202585.1). NCBI lineage: Eukaryota > Metazoa > Chordata > Thaliacea > Salpida > Salpidae > Thalia > Thalia democratica. The sequence goes on along the minus strand of NC_139168.1, from coordinate 51,374,580 downwards.
CTTTAGATTTTTATAGGTTAACGATAAATAATAGGTAAAATACTTAATATTAAATCCGACTGTTATTAAACTATATAATGTTTGTAATTATTAAGTCTAAATTAAATAAATTAATATAAAAATATAAAATAAAAAAACAAATCATAATATAAACTACTAAAATGAATATGAAGGAAGTACTAATTCTAAATATTATTTTTATTATTAATGGACAAATGTATATACCTACTTTAGCTTGTATTCTTTCCTTACAGTATTTATTTTTTTACAGAACTCCATTAAAGTGTGCTAACTCGTTTAACTCACAGAAACAAATGTCAGTGTAATAAAAGAAGGATACTGTATTGTTTGTTATTATTATATATTCCAGTGAACTTATTTCGCTAGGATATTTTGTTAAAAAAAGCTTAAATTAATATTTAAAATAGTTATCTTATCGACATTTTTTTAGCTTAAATTAATATTTTAATAGTTTTCTTATAGATAGTTTTTTAGCTCTTAAGGTTCTGTTTATTTAATAAGTGATTAACAAATTATATGAAGAAATTATTAATTTTTGCCCATATCATTAAACTTTAAGTATATAATAGTTTTAGAACAAAATATAGCTCAACTTTAACTTAGTTTTATTAAAAGTTTTTTTCATAAAAGTTATGGTCAACTAACCTTTTATCAACCAACTTCATTAACTATTAATTAAATTTTGTATAAGATTTTGTTTTTTTATGTTATATCTTACTGGTAGAGCTTTTTAGGATTAAAATTAAGTTTAGAATTTAAATTTAATTACGAATTAAATTAAGTTTGCATTTTATAAACAGCCTTTTTTATGAAAACAAAATTATTTTTATCAAAATGTTAAATGGTATTAACCTGATAATTTTCATCAGACTACTTTATATATCTAAACATATAAATAAAACTTTTACATATTTACCAAAAAACAATAAAAGCTTTTAAAATTACTCGTGCTATTAGATTTAACGCTTAGCTTTATTTTAATATACTTTAGCTCTAATCATAAAGAACGTATCTGTAAAACTCATCGATTGAACAAAAAAATTAAGAAAAAGTATTTTTGGAAAAAATACTGAAATCTCTTGGTAAAATCACAATTACAACTATTTAACTAATTTTGTAAGACTTAAAGAAGTTTAATCTTTCTAAAATGTTTAAAACAAACTATTCATAGAAAAGTATCTCAAAAAACTGCAAAAAATTAAATCAAAAACTTTTATTTTTAAAATACTGCTTTTTTTAAATTAACTTTACTAAAATTAAAGTGTGTTATTTTTCGCACTATAAACAAAACATGACAAGATAAAGCAGCAACAAAGTGCAACCTATCTTATGAATTTTAATCGCATGGCTTCGGGCTGCAAGTGGTTTCCATGTTACCTTCTCAAATCAAAACGCTTTTTTTTGTGGAAATTCAGCATCAATTAAAGATAGACTAAGTTATTTTATTTAATACAGTATATTTATTTATACATCTAAAACTTTATTATAAATACACTTAAATAATTAAGTAGTCTTTGAAATTATTCGTTTAGATAAGTAAAAGCGTTCAAAAGCCGTTAGGTAGTATTAAAACTACATCCCTTTTCCGAGTAGTTTAGTTAGTAAAAGTTTTCATTCTTTATAAAAATGATTTTAAATAAGTGTTTAAGTTTTTAAATTAAAAACATAGAAACTTTTTTATTACCGTTTCGTATTTTGGTTTTCAGCTAAACAATTAATAAACAAGGGAAAATATGATTATTTGAATGTTTGTTTATATGACTATAATTTTTTTTATTATCGATTTGTTTTTATGCGTTTGACAGGATAGACTGAAAAAAACACAGATTTTTCTTCCTTATATAACTAGCTTTTTTTATTTTATCGTGCGAGCTATAATTCTTTACAAATCCACATTTTTAAATTATGCTTTTAACAAAACAATAATTAAATTTTTTAGTTTATTTTAATTTCAAGTTAGTTTACATCTTTAAAAATAAAAAACAAAAACATAACTAATAGAAAACTCAAATTTTGTTACTTTCGTTAAAATAATTGATAAGTCATATAACTTTGAAGGTTGCGCATAAAAAATACTAAATGATTAATAAAAGTTTATATCAACCCAATCATAGTTGTAAGTATATATATTTTTTTAATTCACCTATCTTTTTGATTTTAAATTAATTCTTTCTAAGTTTTTGTTTTTACAATCTTTTACATGCTAGAAGTGGCATAATTTTATTGACGCCTACGTAGCCTTCAAATACTTAAGTCTCCTCACAAAGCATTTAAGTCAGGGTTTCAGTCATTGGAAAACTTATCTAGTTTTTTTTTTAAGTTAAAATAGACCGCTTTTTAAATATATTTTCATCTGAATATTTGAAACGTAATGAATATGTTCTACAGTTACCTTACTTTAATATTTTACAAAGTCTTCAGAAACTTTTTCATAACATAATAAAATGTGGATTCGGTCAACTTCTAAAGCTTAACAATCTTAATTCGTCTTTCCTGTGCAATTAAACTGAACTACCTAATTTTAATTCATTTTAAAAGTGTAACAAAAATGTTTATATAAAAATACTTCCTACTTTAAAAAAACAAGTAGTTATATTAAGTGCTAAATTAGTTAAAAAGTGAAAAGTTGTTTTAATTTTTTTTTAGTAAAATTAAAGTTTATTGACTTTTCGATCACCCTGTGTATCGTCAGCTTAGTTTGAATGCTTCAACAACAGACGTAAAATTAATACAGACGTTTAGATTTAAGTTTAATACTAACATTTTCGGTTTAAACTTTCTTTTTAGTTTTCTCAACAATGTTTCGAGAGTTTTTGAGTAAAAGTCTTATTAATAAAACATATTTTTAACTGTTTTCAATATATATCTTGATAAATACTTATGTAAGTTGTTTAATCAGCCTAGCTTTAATTTTTATATGTTCTACTATATTCAAATAATTATTTTAACTCTTTTAGAAAATTGTGATAAAGGTTTATAAGTGGTTGTTACTTATTTTGTTTAAGCTATCAACTCTTTTTGTTTATTTATTTAGTCAAAGTCATATAAAAAAGTTTTATGTTTCAACATTCAACAAAATATATGCTTAATTTTATTAGAACAAAGTTTCGTTTGTAAAATAACTTTTTTACGATGATAAATTTAATAAAGATATTTTTCTATCCAGGCTAATTATTAATATCACGTATTTACCTTTTACAAAACTTCATCGATTATATACATTGTTTATAAAAGTTAAACTGTTGTTTTTATACATTTGAATAATTATCAACAGAATGTTGTAGTTTTTATTAATGCATTAATTTTTTTTTTAACTTTTGTTTTAGATTGCATAAACAAAAAAAAAGGCTAAAATAGTATAGACTAAGGATCTGGGTAAAAAAATATGTTAGATATCTAATCATACACCAGGGATACATTTAAATATCTTTTACAATCAAATAAAAAAACAATAAACTATTCAAACTCGTTTGTAATGTTATGTAAAATACTTACAAAGTATTTATCTGTATGTTGCTCGGTGACAAATAATTTTTTTTTAAGTTAGATCTTTTAATCATATTTATTAGCATCGACTTTTTTTGTGTTCAATAAAATTAATTATCTGAGTTTAATAATAAGTTATAATAATTTTTTAACACTTTTTATTGAAATGAGTTATAAATTAATGTTACAGTTTAAGATACAATCTTTTCGATTGTTAGCTAGGCACCTCAATTGTTGTGTATTATACTTTTTTTAATAAACTATGGGGGAAAAAATTATATAAATTAATTTTCAATTAATAATAAAGAAAACTAACTTACCTAGCTTAAGCGTTTAGGTTCTTATTAAGTATGATTAAAATAATTTTTAAGCATTTAGTCTGATTTTTTTTTTATGTTTGGCTCTGATTAACTTTTCAAAATTTATTAGATATTTTCCAATAAAAAAATGAGCACAGAAAACTCAATTAAAAAATGATTTATCTTCATGAAGAGCGTTTTATTGTAACTATGAATTACATAGTTGACACTCTACAAAGTAAAATAAAAATGATCTGAGTTATTAAGTAAAGCTGAAAATGTATTATTAACTCCTTACATTTTCTATATAACTTTCTTCCATGTAAAACTACGAGTACAATAATTTACAAGAGATTTAAAAAATAACTACTTGAAAATTAGTTTGTTTAAGAATTTTATTTTTATATTACACTAATATTTTTAAATTTATCTTGTAAAAATATACTTTCAAGACTTATTCTTTATACTATCGTTAAAATTTTTTTATTCAGCGTTACACTTAAATATCCTTGAAACAATTATAAAAATTAAAAAGGTGAACGATTGGGTTTATCTGGCACCAGTAAAAATTCTATTAAATTGGGTAGTACTGTGAAGTGGGCTCGCAAGTGCACATTGATATTTTTGGTGATTGTAAAATAAAACCAAATTTTGTACAGCTGATTAAATTTACAGTTAATTCAAGCGGCTTTTGACTTAATTAAAGAGGCATTAGCGTGTAATGCAAGTTTTAAACAAAACATAATTTAAAGCCGCATCACATCTAAAACAATTTTAAACACTTTTATACGTATTTAATACACTAATAGACAAAATAAAGCTATCATATTTGTTTAATAAATTCAACGGACGCCCACGTGTTTTATTTAGTTGTAAAACTTAAAAGCTTTAAAATTATAAAAAGCTGCTATTTTTTTCTAAACTTTTTTATACCAAGTTTAAATACATGAAAATGTTGTTTGAAGAAAAATACTTTTAAGAATTATGAAATTAGTTGAGATAAAGTTTTTTAACATTTAATATAACATTTAAAGTTTTTAATTTCCTTTTTTAGTTTAATCATTTGTCCTGGACAATACGTTAAATGGTATCCGTGGTGTTCGACTCGATATCCGAAAGGTTTTTCGTGCACCAGATCCAAGGACCAAACATTTTAAGCGTGTTGTTTTGTCGTTCAATAGACTATAATCGATTTTAATAAGTCGTTCCGCTATAAAATGTAGTTTTTAATAATTGAATTCAGTATAAAGCTTTTTTATTAAAATATAATTTCAGAATAACGTAAGTTATAGTTTAAAATCAAAACAATATTCATTATAGTTGTGCCGCTTACGCGGTAATTGTCTCTTTTTTACTTTCTTCTTTTCTCTCAAGCGAGTATAAATTCAACAATCTCGCGTGATTTGAACTTCTTTTTGTTTTCTACTTTAGCAAACTGAAGTCAGTGCAGCTTTTCGCTGCACTTAAGTTTTAATGGTTTCAATCTTGTTGTCGAGTTAATTTCGATTTTAGAACACTTTTTGAGTTTGATTTAAACGTTTAATTTTTTGTTTCTTTGATTCGAGTATTGTCGTCTTTTAAAAGAATTGATAATTTGATTTATTAGTGTAATGTTGTGCAGTATTTTATCATCTTTTCGTTTCGCAAATTCATTGTAAATATAATCATTATCACAGATTCGAACTCAGTTTAAATTAGTATAAGTAACGGATTTATTAAGCCTTTAGTAAATAGTAAGTAAGTCATATTAGTTTATTTAAGTCAACTATAATTTAAGCGTTATCTTGGGGCAACTACTATACAAGTTAGAGCGCACGTTGCGTTGTAAATCAGGCCAATACTAGTGTATAAGTAAAATCCTTGGTGATAGCGTCATAGTTTTTGATAAACAAAACCATACTTCTTTAGAGTTTAGACTATGACAAATTAAATATAACTAAAGAGTTAAAAATACAGTAAAAAAATAATTTTTACTACGAATATTGCCAAGTTTTAACAGGTTAAAGCTAAAAAAGTAGACTATGTTAAAAGTTTTAATATTTAAAACATCAATCTAAAAGCTGACAAACTTATTAATCTCAATTACATTAATAGATTTTTTAAACATATTTAAGTTATTTTATTAAAAAAATTCAATTTGTTTTTAGATTATCAAACTTATGAATATTTAAATTTTGATAAAGTACTATAATATTTCACTATTTAAACAAAAAAAATCCTAATTTGTTTTTACTGCTGCGTTTTATCAGTTTTGAAAGGATCATGTGCTTATCTGAAATTTTTAGTTAAAAAGTAATAAAACTTATATTTTACATTCTGCCGCTTTAAACAATTAAAAAAATGCTTTAATGTTTTTAATTAAAGTTTGAAAGCGTTACAATTTTTTTATGCTGCCGTTTTAAACTAGTTTTAAAGGATAAAATGTTTATTTAAATTCTTAAGTTAAACAGTTTTAAACTTATATTAGAGGTACTTCTTTTTTTAACTATTTTAAACTGATTTGCAGTCAATAAGTAAAAAGTTTAATTTCTAGTTGTGTAATTTCAATAACTAAAAATAAATAAGTAGCATCTGAGTAGAATACTAACTGTCTTTCATTATTTATAAAAGAATACTTAATATTTGCTAAGCATAATAAATTATATAAAAATTTTGAGACAACAATTCATTTTGCAGTATATTTTATTTTTGTTAACTAAAAATTTTTCAATCTACCCAAATTATTGTTTGCGTAAACTTGGCTTATTAGTTTTAATAAATATAGAAATTATATTTATTAAAACTAATAAGCCAAGTTTATGCAAACAAAATTTGTTTATAACTCTAATTTGTTTAAATTATTGTAAATTCGCTACTAAGTTTTGTTTTTGTTGTTTAATTTTATTTTAAGAAAGTTTAAATAAGTCGGTTTCCTCTTATTAAAATTGCTATTAATATTTTCAATTTCTATTACTTAAGCTTTATACTTTAAATTTTGTTAAACAACTCTATATTAGCATCGCCTAGTACATGTAATTTTATTTACCTATTATGACGCATAGTCTTACAATTTTATTAATTTTACTATTTTAGAAAAATCTATTTAGTTATCTACAAAAACTATTGAAAAGAATAGATTAAAAAAATCTTTAGTTAACAAAATTAAAATATACTGCAAAATGAATTGTTGTCTCAAATTTTTATATAATGTTAGTACCGAAAAGAAATTATTTAGTACATAATTAATTAAATATGTTTAGAGCAGACGATAATCGTTCTAAAGTAAGGAGAAATTTGAGTTTTTTTAGAATTAAGGCTTCAAAAAACAACAATTTCATGAATCTTAAAGAATGCTCGTTATATAGTTTGTTGCTTAAAGAAAATTTTTGTTGTTATTCTCCATTGATATTGCTTTATTTTTTTGTTTACTTTTTTTTCTCATTAAGTTCATAGTGTATGAATGTAACAGACAACAGTACTTATTTTTATATTATTATACATATAACTTAGATTGAGTTTATGGTTAAATTCACTTCTTTTTATAATATAAAAAAAAGATAATATATATTTTAATTTTAATTTAATTTTATTTAAGTATTAACTTCTTTAAGGATTTCAACCAATAAAAAAAATAAAAAAAGTGAAAAATAGTTAAACTTTTATCATAAAATACTGATAAAATCCAACGTAAAAATAATTCAGCTTTTTACAATTTTACCTTATATAAACTTGTGACCTATTATTTAAGTATTGTCATGTCTGCTATTAGTATTGTTTATCTGATTTTGTAATTCAAGTTTTAATTATTTTTTTAACCTAGAAATGATATTTTCTTCTTTGTTAATTCTTTTGAAGTTTAGGCTTAACTTAGACTGTATTTTCATTTTTATCTTATTAGACAAGTTTTTTAGTACAATAATGAATAAATTTTTTTTATGTAAGCACATAACTTCGTTAATTTTCGTTTAATTTTTATTTCTAATTGTTCATTTTATTGATTGTTTTATTTCTTTTAGGTTTAAAAGTTTAAATTATTTGAATTTTTTTTTGCTCATTAAAAGTTGTAAAAACATGCGGTGTATGACTCGACAACCGAAAGGTTTTTTCGTACACCAGGTCATTAGACTAAAATTTTTGAGCGCTTTTTTTTATAGTTCAATAAACAATTTATGATACAGTTAAGACAATTTTTTATTTTTGAGCTTAGGTCTTTTAGGTCGGTGCTAGAGCCCATAGAAAAAGTGGGACATAATGGCTTTTTTTAGTACTCACAACATATCTCAAAAAATATGTATGGTTTTTAACCATTTTTTTAAACATACGTTAGAGAAGTAACTACGTTGGTGAGAAAATTTGTTTTTTATATAAACTTAATATTTATTGAGATATAGGCAAATTTTATATTTTTGGTTTTTAATTAGGGTCTTCTTGCTTAGTCAAAAAATATCTTTCTAAGAAAATCTAAATTTATCCACTAGTACATATAGATATTTTTGTAAGAAAAAAAAAAAACTTATTTAAATTTTTTTTAAGTAGTAAGAGAGAACTTACAAGAATTTATAGACCCTTCTTTTGTGGTTTCTTGGTTCTCTCAACATATAAAAAGAAAAATTTAAATAAGTATCCTCATAATTAAAAAATGTTTAACAAAAATATCTTTATTAGTGAGTGAATTTAGATATTATGTTCCATTTAGAACTGTTATACAGTTGCCACATACTCAGGGTTCTCAGGATAATTCAGTATATTTGAAATTCTAAAAAGTTTCAATATGGCACCCTTTTTTGGTTTTTGATCTTAATTTATATAGTATTTACTAAGCCACAATGACAAGATGCTTTTTACAGATTTTAAAATTTCAAAATAATTTTTGAAATATAGCTGGTCAAAGTTGGAGGCAACAATAGGTTTCTTATGGGAGGCGCAGACTAAAATGGCAAATAACTTGAAATCACTAAAAATTTATCTCCTTCTACGTTTTTTCAGATAACTACCTCAAATTTTCAGGAAATGTTCCTCGATATATTTAGAAAATTCTGTTGGAAAGAATTTTAAAAAAATAAAAAGATAAAAATTTTATATAAAAAATGAACAAAAAATCATTTATTTTTTTTTTTTTATTATAGAATTTTTATTTTTTAATTTTTTTAAAAGGGGATAAATTTTGGTCTATTTTTGTCATTTTAGTTTGTGCATCCCACAGGGTTGCCACTTGGTCAGGAAATCAGGAAAAGTCAGGAAAAATTTAAGAAAATGACAAAAGTCAGGAAAAGCAGGGTTCGTGCGCGTCAGGCTAAATCAGGCTAAGTCAGGCTAAATCAGTTTTTTGAAAAAAGTTGAAAAACGTCAGGCTAAATCAGTTTTTTATTAAAAATTTGAGATTCTCAGTTTTCTCAGTTCAAATGCTTGAAAATCTTTGATTAAAAAAAATTGAGAAATCTTTTTATGATCAAATTGAAATGTGTTTTTATTTCTAAATAAAGATATAGTTATTATAGACAAAATCAGTCGGTATTTGTAAAAATAAATGCTTAAAACCTTAAATTTTTTTAAGAACCTTCTTTATTTTGTGTTGAGTAGATTATATATGTCATAATTATAAAAATTCATAAAAAACACAGTTTAAATATTACAGTATAGTTCAAAATCTTATCTGTTTGTTTGAATTTGTTTGCATCAGCTATGTTTTTCAGAGCTTAGTTGGTTGAACTGGTTTAATTTATAATTTAAAGGCTTTACACCAATACTTTTAAGATTAAAACACTTATCAGTTTATTCATATATTTTACTATTTGTTTGTAGTTATGGGAGATATTCACAACACTAAAACTTAGCTTGAAGATATAAGTACTAGGTTTTGTGGGAGGAAAAATTTTATGTACAATTCATTTTTCTTTACAAGAACAAAATTTTAAACGTTTTTTCAAATTAAAGTGTAAGCTTTTTAAATCTGATACAACATCAACAATCACTGTATTTATTTAGAGTTTAGGATTTATAATTATGTATCAATTTTAAGTATTAGTCAAAACACTATAATAAACATATTTTAAATATTTAATACTCGTGTAAGCGTTTCATTTTAAATGTTAATAACACACGACAATGCACGTCGTTTTATAATAAATCTTCTGGTTATAATGTTTTTACTTAGTGCTTAATTAAATTGAACAATTGTGTATAGTAATATATATTAAGTTTCTACACTAGTAATAGATTAGATATAACACTTATTTTAAAACTTATCACTGAATTTGTTATGTTAAGGGCATAGGGGTGGGGGGTCAATCACCTTTTTCACAATTTAGTCTTATTTTATTGAGTTGTAACTAAGCTATGAGTTGCTTTCTGCAGATTTTTGAAGCTCAAAATATTTTTGAGATAAAGCTGGTTGAAGTTGGAGACTATAGTAGTACTAATCAAGCCCTGGAATTTTAAATAATTTTAACATTTTCAGTAGTAAAATTTTGATTTGACACAAAAAATCTATCATATAAATAATTTTTTTTTGTCATCATCAAAAATTTTTTGATTAAAAAACACATTTAAAGTAACTTAACAGTATCTTTTCAATGGTTTTATACTATTAAACACAGTTTCTTATATAGAAATTAGCTTAAAACTAAAAATAGACCCAAAAATGTGTACTTTTAAAAACCTGGAAGAAATTTGGAAAACCTGGAAAAATTTTTGAAAAAACAAGTGGCTACCCTGATGTGTAGTTTGTTTAACTTTAAAAGATTATATCAAGCATCTTCAAATAAAAGATAATAACAATTTGTCACAGCCTATCTGCACTACTTTAAAAAATATTTCTAGTCATTTAGTATTTTTATTTATGTAGTTGTTGATCTTGTGTTATAATTTCAATTTTTTCAAAATAACTCAACTTTCAAAAGTTTATGATCCTCTATTTTAATACCTATACAAATACAACTAAAATATTCAAACTTTTAATCAAAACTTAATAGCAAGTGTTAAAAATATACTTTAAATTTGTCATGTTTTTCAAATAAACTTTGTGTTTTGTGGTTGTAATTTTCTAACTTAATACTTATATCAATGTCTTGTTTGTTAAATCATTTGTTTTTAAATAAAGTTTTTAAATAACTAACTATCAGTTGTTACAGTTGTTAAAAATATTCAGAATAAGTTTTGAGATATAAGGAAACAAAGTAAATATAATTCAATAGGTTATTTATGGGATATGCAAACTAAATAGGCAAAAATAGACTATTTCATTAAAAATCTATCTTTAGTTTTATAGCAATTCTTTTAAGGATTTCTCAATCTAATCTTTAATAAACTTGAACAACTTGTAGGAAACAAGTTTTAAAGTTTTCATAACTTTTTAAATAAAATGTTAACAAAGAAAATTTACTTTCATTTTGTGATTTTTTTGAAGATAATTGGCCACGTAAATTTTTTTATCCATACAGTTGTCAGAATTTTCAACAAAAATGGTTGTATCTCAAAAGTCACTTGATTTCTTTTTCATGTTCTCTGAAAAGTGTTTAATATTGCATAAACCAATGTTAATTTTTTATAAAATAAAATGTTGGACCCTTTATGGCCTTGATATAAGTTATTCAGATCAGATTTTTGTTTTTTTTAATTGCAAGTAAAATTTTTAATTAAAATTTTAGATTTAGATTTTTAAAACTAATTCTCATAGAGTCTTATTGCAAACATTTTTTAGGACTTGTTTTTATTCACAAGAATCATGTCTATGAATGAAGCTAGTGAGTTTACACCTGTTTTAAAAACAATATTTTAAAATTGTTACAATAGATAAACTTGTTGTATAATAAAAAAGAAAGATTCGTATATATGTCTATTATTATTAGTAAAGATTATCATTAGATTATAAATTTAGGAAAAGTAGTTTTGAATTCTTACTAAGAATTGATTTATTAAATATTCATTGCTAATTGTATAGCATTTTTGCTTTAAAGCTTTGTAAAAATCTGTGTAAGTTGATAAAAATCATTGTTTTATGTGTAATAAGTTTTCATGGTTATCAAATGCAAAGTCATATTAAATTGTGAATTCAATTAAAACTAATTAGAAAGTTTTTTAGGACACAAGAAATTAAAATGGTCTAGAGATCCAAGAAACTTAAGTTGGGTTCATGATGAAAGCAGGTATTCAGTAACTTTAATGAAGAAGATGGGTTGGAAGGGAAAAGTAAGATTTTTGTTAAATATATTAAGTTGTTGCTACTTAAAGAAAAAAAAATATGTTATTTAATTTATTTTTCAATAATAGTAAACTTAAATTTTGTATATGAATTGATATTTTTATCTGGAAGAATATAAAAGAAAGTTAACTTTAAAAATTCTTAAATAAACATCCTTTTGAAAATTAAGAAAAAGTTAAAATCAAGGTTTAAAATAAGTCAAATCACCCCTTTGGTGATTTTGCCTACCAGTTAAAGAGGTTATTGGGTAAATCACCAGTAAAGTGTTTATTTCTTAAAGAGGACAAAGATTATTTAAAAAAATTATATCAAGTTTGCAAGTATATAAATAAATTTGGGTAACTGTTAGTTAAAGCATATTGCCTACTTTAGAAAACCCTGGTTTAAATCTTTTTTGTGGCTAAAATATTAAAATCCATGTTAAAATTAGTAAAATAGCAAGCTGAAAATAAAACTTCTATGATTACCTGGAAATTAAAAATTGCACCCTAGCTAGTTATTACCAGACCTACTAAAACTGTTCTAAAACTGTTCAAAAATAAGTGATATTTTTCTTTTAAGAAGCCCAGATTTAGAAAGTAATGAATTTATAAAATATATCCTTACTCACCAGCTCCAATGATGAGTTTTTATATTCTTTTCTGCCTGTAACTTTTTGTAATTTTTATTGTTTTTAAACAGGGTATTGGATTGCATGAAAATGGAAGATCACAAAATATAAGAGCTGAAATGCGTCCTAACTTGTTAGGGCTTGGAAGTAATAATGATTATACAGTTAGTACATTGATATAATTAAAGTTAGCTTAATACTTATAAACATTTTATTTTATATTTCAAGTAGCTCATTGGCTGTGCAAAGATAAACTCAGGGCATCAACTTAACTCAGTTTTTATTTTGCAATAATACCAAAATGTCAATTTTTATCAGTTCAAATGCTAAAAACTAATATAAGTGTTAATTTGATTCTTTTTTCTTTGAGTAAATAACTATTTTCTAAATTTATTTAAAAAAAAAATTAGTTTTTGTAACCTTCTTTTACTAAAACAAAGCTTTATTGGCAACATTTCCTTGTGTCAGTAAAGGTGCTGTAAAATTTTCAAATTCTATTCGAAAATTTAAAATCTGTTTGGTTTTTGAATAGATTGTTAAGTTGTAAATGTCTTTCATTATATAAGCATTATACAATATAGGCATTTGGTCTTCATAACCTTAATTTTACTAACATCAAGGCATTATTAGCAAAGTATTATGATTTTTAGTACAAAGGCTACAAAATTTCTTAATTCTAAAACAAGTTTGAGAATCAGTTTGTTTTATTTTAAACATATTTTGAATTATTATTTTGCTTCTAAATAAGCATTGAGTTTTTGTAGCTGAGCACTCTGAGCTAGCACTCTTAAAGTAGAATGTTAAACATGTCTGAAGCAATAACATTACTATTCAAGTTCAGACAATTAAATTTTTAAGATGTTTTAAGGTCCAAAATGTAATAAAATAATTTGAAATTGAAAATTTAAAGCAATACTAGTAAGACCATCTTACTAATAAGATGTGTTTTTTCAACTTATTATAAGCCCTATTGATCGCAACCCAACAAGAATTCAGAAACTGTCAGTCTAATTCGGGCAAGATAGTCTAAAATAGCAAAGTTTCGTGTAGGAAATCTGAAAGTAAAGAGATTAAAAAACTTTTACATGATATAGTTGAGTCTATTTATTTAAAGGTATTAATCACTGTTTAAAACTTTATTTTTTAAATGAATTAAAGTAAAATAGTCGTATCAGTTATAATAGCAGAAATTAAAACTTACTTTAAAATAAAATAGAATGATCATTATTTGATAATGTAATATTTTACAAAATAGTAATATTTAATTTTTGAAGGATACTTGGATGGGCCAACAAGACACATACCGTGCACTTCTTAAAAACTTAAACAATGTCACTGAAGAAGAAAAAAAAAACTTTAAACCAAGAGAAGGTTTGATACAAGGCAAAAGTTTATTTTTATTCAATGATTGTTTAAGTTTCGAACCAAATATAATAAACAACAATAAAATTTAACTAATTTATGTACTTAAGATACTTAAACATTTAGTAAATAAAACCACTAAATTGTTTTGTATACAGTTAAAGAAGAGTACAAGAAAGGAAAATATGGAAAAGGTTTTGTTTTTATTTGTTTTACTACCTATTATTTTTTATTTTCAGTGTAACTATTAAAAAAGTTAAATTGGTTTCTTAACTTATTTAGTATAAACCAAGTAACGTGTCTTTTATAAAGATAATTTGAAATCAAAAATATAGTAAGCCTAGATATATTTCATTTAAATGCTTAATACTAAGTTTTTGTGAACAGTTCACATAAATTTGTATGCTTTTTCTACTTAAAATAAAATATCTTTAAAATAAGACCATTTTACATTTAATTAACAGAGTTATTAAGAATAAACTCTTATATAGCAGTTGATGATCCAAAGTTTTAATAGGGGCAGGGAGTACTTGGGTGATGTTTGCTAGACTTATTAGGACATATAATTCGGATGTGTTTTCGCTTTATTTATAAGGATCTAAAAAAATGAATTTGCAAAAAAAAAATTGCAGAAAACTAATTTCAACACCAAAAATCACATATTTTTCAACTTAAATAGTAATAAAGTTTTTTATACATGTCCTAGACTTATAATTTATATCGTATATGAAAGATTATAATTATAGGTATAAATAAAAGGTATTTCATCAACTGTTTTTGGTGAATTATGACGTCATTATTACACAAAATATGCAAATTTTGTCTGTAAGATCGTACTTTTTTTCTGATATAAAAAACAAGCTCATTCGCTATTTTTATGTTTGTTTTTTTTGATGTTGAATGTAAAATGTGTGGAGAAGAAAGATATTATTATTACTTATGTAAAGTCATTTCAATTGCATGTTGATATAGATATAAAATACATATTAAATCACTTTCCTTTATTAGAAGTTATGATTTTTGAGAGAACCTCTCTAAGAGTAGAAGTACTAGACCTATATATCATAAAAACTGCATATAAGTTTATTAGAATAAGTTTTTTGTTTAAATATAAAGAGATTTTATTTAATTAAACAATAAATAATTATCTGTACTATGTTTTTTTAAAGTTAGCTTTAATTATGTTATTAATTTCACACTACTTTTAGTTTAAGTCTTAAAAATATTATACATTTAAACTAATAAAAACTTAATTTGTTAGTTTGTTTAAATGTTCTAATTCACTAATTTAAAAGCTTTGTATCAAATCCTTTTTAAACTCATAGCAGTTTATTATTGTTGTACTTACTTTGTATAAATACTATTTACAAGACTGAGCAATAAAAGTATAAACTCTTATCTATATATTATATAAAAGCTTATACCTTGCTAAGGGCTATATTATACACATAATGAAATTCCGTTTTACTAGGTGTTGAGTTGATATTAACTATTATAAAAGGGAATAGGAGGTTAGTCACTATAAAAAATTTAATATATAATTTCAAAATAATTTTTGATGTATAGCAGGTCAAAGTCGGAGGCAACAATAGGATCCTTATTGATTTTATATAAACCAGCAACAAAATACAATTACCAGTTTTATTAATATAAAACATCAAAAGACCCCTCTATGCCATTAATTTATTGTTCATTAATAAAGAAACATTAATCTAAAGAATATTCATAGTAAAAATATATTACAAGAAATCTGAGTTAATAGTAGATGTGGTATACTCTTTTGTTAAATAATATCATATTTTTTCTTGGGACACCCTTTTTTTCTCTGTGAATTGCTTCATGTGCACTTTTTTAAAGTAATCAACTACTAATACTTATAAGTTTAATTTTACTTAGGTTTTTAATATAATAGATCCTTCACCAAATGCTTTGGTCCAATGTAAATTGAAGGCTTTCGACTATGCAGAAACACAGTCTTGCATCTTTTTCGATTTTGGCGTACAACAACTGCTAAAGATATTAATAGCAAATAGAACCAAAGCATTTGGTAAATGATATGTTCTATAAAAAACCAAAGTAAAACGAAACTTGTTAGTAGTAGTAATTGATTACTTTAATAGTATTAAACTGTTATATTAAAACTTGGAGCAATTCCAAGAGTAATAAAAAAAGGATGTAAAGAAAATAAAAATATATTATGATGAAGTAATTCAAAAAAATGTGGTGTACTTCCTACCCCTATAAACTGATGTTGAACTGTCGACTAAGACCAAGACTTTAAAAGTTATGTACAAAAAAGAAAACTCAAATATATTTGTGATATATTACTGAGGACGGATTATAAGTCTGAAAACGTTTTGAACTTATGTAATATGCAATAAATTTGTAGATTTTTCAAAACTATCTTTTGATTTTTTCTAATTATTGATGCATAAGAAAAATCACAAAAAAAATTGACTGTATCCTGGACTAATTTAAGTACTTTTTTATAAATCTAGTCTAGATTATATAACATATGAATTTATTCTAATTAAACATTTAGGTTTTGAAGGCAAGGTCTCACTATTTGGCAGTACAAGTACAGTAACCTCTTGCATCTTTACGCACTCGTGACGTTACGCACTCTCGTTTAGTTACGCATTTTAGAATTCTAAAAAATTCAAAAATAAAAATTTTAATTTTTTATAGTATTGCACAAATTAGATTTATTGTATATTTTTATTTTAAAATATGTTTTTAAATGCTAACTCACCTCTCTATATCTTTAGACTTTGTTTACTTATGTTCCTCAACCAATTGATAAACATTTAGTTATACCTCAGTATATCAGAAATTTTGTTAACAATAAGAGATTAAATTAAAATTCTGAAAGAAATATGACTGTGTTAAATAATGAAAGTTTAATGAAATAATAAGAGTTTAAAAGACCAATAAATAATACAGCACTCTTGCCCTATATATGAATAAACATCTAAAAATAAATTTAATGAAGCTTCCTCGCAAAAAGTAGCAGTGATATTTAATAAATACAGAGCTTACACTTATACAAATCTCAATGGTTTTTTTAGTAAACATATCACTTATTTTCGTTTGACGTTTATTTTAGTTAAAGTTCTTCTTCTGTAACACTTGCTTTGCACAGCAAGCGTTGAAATTTTTCGCACGTTGCCTTCAATTCTTCGTAATGCTCACCAGCACTAGTATTTATAAATAAAGTAAACAAATTGTTAAAAGTGGGAAAGTCCCCAATCTGCTTTTAACTAGAAGCAATATCAATAAACAGCCATTATAATAAGTATATTTGGTACCTCTCATGTCTTTACGATCTGTTGTATCTTTACGCATTTCTTCTGTGGACACAATGTGCGTAAATAAGCAAGAGGTTGCTGTACTTAAAAATGTCTGAACTCCAAAAACAAATTGAGATTTTTTTTTAATTTTTGTTTTGAATACATAGTTAAAATGTAAATTTATTTGTGAACAAACCTTGGGTTTTAGCTAAATATATCTGTAGCAGTCACACAACAGTTCAAGTTTTGAAAACTAAAACTTAATGATAATTTTCAGGAACTATATCAATTTAACTAATTAAAAATTGAAAAATTAAAGTATGCTAGAAAGTTTTCTAAGTTCTAAGCTACTTAACTACAACTTATCTAATAGGTTATGTCATTTCATCAGGTTATAAGACTAATTCGGAGCCGACCAACAACGGTTAGGGCAAGTTTTCCCAAACTCATTTGCATAAATGCCCCCTTTACAGAAAAAATAAAAGCCCTACTTTCTAGAAATGGCTCTATTTCAAGTTTAATTACCAATTTAACTTTTTCTGCCTTACTTATTAATACCAACTTCCTG
Source organism: Thalia democratica (assembly GCF_965202585.1). Taxonomy (NCBI): domain Eukaryota; kingdom Metazoa; phylum Chordata; class Thaliacea; order Salpida; family Salpidae; genus Thalia; species Thalia democratica. Next base: position 51,356,765 of record NC_139168.1, on the reverse strand, counting down.
ATAGCAAAAAACGCTTTTATCCAATTTGATTTTTTTTTTGTTTAGTTTTAACTAAGCTACAAGTTGCTTCTTACATATTTTTAAATTTCAAAATAATTATTGAGATATAGCCGATCAGAGTTGGAGACTACAATAGGTTCAGTATGGGAGGCGCAAACTAAAACAACAAAAGATACTTTTTCACTAAAAGTCTATCTTCTCCTAAGTTTTTTGAAATAAATACCTCAACCTTTTAGAAAATGTTCCTTGCAATATTTAGCAAATTCAGTCTCTACAATATTTAGAAAAATTTAAAACTTGAAACTTCATAACAAAAATATACAGAAAAATCTGTTTTTTTTTTTATAAAATGAAATTTTTATTTTAAAGTTTATTTTTTAATTTTGTTGCAAAAGAATTTTCTAAGTATTGCAAGGAACATTTCCTAAAAATTATAGGTAATTATCTCAAAAAACGTAAGAGGAGATATACTTTTAGTTATTTGTGGTTTTAGTTTGCGCCTCCTATCAGGAACCTATTGTAGTCTTCGACTTTGACCGGCTATATCTCAAAAGTTAATTTGAATTTTTATAGTCTGTAAAAAGTAACTTGTAGCTTAGTTAAAATGAACAAAATAAGATCAAACTGTGAATAAAATGATTCACTTCCCTATGGCCTTTTTGACTTTTATATTTATTATTGTATTTGTAATCTTTTCATTAATGCCTATAAAATCTTACAGCTAAAGACATCACTACAGCCAACACGAGTGATTTAAAGTGCATATTAGGTGGCATACCAGGCTTAGATTTTGGTTTGCCAAAGCTTGAAAGTATTAAAACAGAGGTATGTTGTACGTTTTAGTTAAATTAAAGTTGTAATTATTTAAAGATTATAGTTTTTTTAAATTTGAATTAGGTTAAATATTGTATCAAAGAAAAATTATAGAGAAAAACGGTTAACAAGAGCAATTTGTTTAAAATACGTTATTATTTTCTTAAAATTAGTTGAAAATTTTTAATAACTAGTTTTAATAAAAATATCGAGTTTAATTATAATAATATAGTATTTAAAAAAGACTTCGAATTAAAGATTAGTGTTATGCAAAGACAGTTGTTGAAGTAATTTTTGACTAATATAACTCCAAGAGGTGACAAAACTTGAATAAATTCTTATGAAAATATATTTTTTTAACCTGAAAAATATATTCCTTGATTTAACAAATTAAATTACTCAACTATTGAAAAAAAAAACTATACTCAGGGTTGCCAAAAAACTTGGAAAAACCCAAAATTTGAGAAATTTTTAAAAAAACCTGGAATTTTGAACAATAATCACAAAGAAGCCTGGAAAAACTTAAAATTTTAAACAATTTTTTCATGTTAAATGGTAAAATTTCAATTTGACTTAAAAAATCTATCGATAAAAAATATTTGTCACCGTCAAAATTTTTTTTATTAAAAAACACATTTAAAAAAGCTTTACGATATCTTTTCAATATTGTTATACTATTTAAAACGTTTTTTTTTACCTTAAACTTAATTTTAAAATAAAAATAAACCGTAAAATAAGTAATTTTATAATATAATAACCTTGAGAAAATTTGCCAAAAACATTTGGCAACCCTGTATACTTGTAGTGTTAGTAAATCTTATAAGTTTTAGATTATAAAGTTAGGTGTAAATTGTGTTCGATAATTGTATAAAAAGTTTTAAATTCAAATTTAGTTTTTTCCTTGTAAAATAATGTATAAATTTGCAACTATAAATGGATTCTAATTTTTCATACTAGGTATTACTTAAAAATTTTTAAAGTACTATAATACAATATATTTTAAAGCTTCTATTTTAGTGTCACTTTTATGATGTATTCTACAACTGCCTATCAATCAAATAATGCTTAGCTTTTCACTTTAAAAATAGCCAAAATCGGCTATATCTCAACAACAAAAATAGTTATAGAAATATGTAAAAATATTCTGAGTTAACTTAAATTGAAAATTATACTAGCCAGTGGAAGAAAATGAAAAGAGCGATGGAAAATACAAAATAAGCAAAATGAACATTTATGAATACTTTGAATCGAAAAACTACGGTCAAAAGCTGTTGGCTGTAAGAACAGGACAATCGGTTTATATTTTGATATTTTAGTTTATTAAAAACTTTAGATGTAGCAATATTTTTTAAGATACAGGGCTCAATGCCTTGAGACTTTACCAGTAGTGACGTAGCAAGTTCTAAAAAGTTATATAGCTACAAAAAAAATATCAGGTACTACAAGTAATGATATCACATGTTGGTACAGAGCAATTTAATTTACCTCGGATGTATTTGTACATAAGATAATTTTTTGCTCTGTAAACAATAATTATAATGTGAATTTTAGTTAGTTTTGTGAGTTACAGCCAACAACTTTAAATTATTTGAGATTTTATAAAATAAATATCAATATTGAATTCTCAACTAAAGTTTTAAAAATAAATTACGAGTCAATTCTGTTTTATCTTTTGAGATATGATCAGTTTTGTAAAAATTTTTGTAAACAAACAAACAATTTGTTTTATCATCAGTTTTGTGGAAAAAACACAATTTTTTTTACCTGTTCATATAAAAAATTATAATACTATTAATAAAATAAAAAAAGTTTCAAAAAATATTCTTAAAATATTTAAAACGCTTTTACACGATGATTAAAAAATAAATTTTTTGTTTCACAGTTTTTCTAAGTACCCTCTTTTTATAGCTATATATTTAAAAAAGTTTAACTACAAATTTAGAAAAAGTTGATAAGAAGTGTTAGGAGGAGATAGATTCTTAGTACCATAGTCTTTATGTTGTTTTTTCAAATTTAAATCTATAATACAGTAGTTGTTTGAATCTTTTTTTTTCAAGTCTTACATCACAGAAAGTACTTCGAATTTAATCTTAATAAGTTTCCAAAGGTATATTTAGAGGTGAAATCATAATATACTGAATAAGATAAACATGTAAAAAAGAACAAGTAATTCATTCAGCTTTTTCTGTAGCCTTTTTTATAACCTTAAATTACCTTGAAAATTTTTATTTATGCATTTAAAAAAACTTAAAGTTTAAGTATATACAAAAAAAGTTAGAATTAAAGCTATTTTAAGAACATTGAATTTTTTTACATGCCTTAATTAATTTACTACAAAAAAAATAATTTGATGTTAAAGTTTGAAAAATCTCAAAAATAAATTTATAAAGAGTATTTATTAAAGAAGCTAAAAAGTTTAGTTGAATTACATGTCCTCCTTAAATTTAAGTTTTTTTAGTGATATAATATTTTTGTTTTGAGCAATGTTCTATATAAAGTCTTCGTATTCAATAAACTCATTCTTTTTGTCAAGGTTTTTTGTTAATTCTGTTTGAAGTATTATATAACTAGCAGTGTTCAAGTCCTTTTATTATTTCATATAATTTGAAAAAGGTCAGCTCGTTAATTTGAAACTATAAATATTTGCATAATTGTTTATCTGGTCAAATGGTTCTTAGATTAATATTATTTTATTGCTTAAGTCGTATTGAACATATTATTTAAATTTTTATGAATGTTTTAAAATATTGATTAAAACTTTTTTTAAAGTTTTGTTGTTATCAAAAGAGATTTCAAATTGCAAAAGGTGATAAAGATGGGACGGGTCTATTTTGTACGATAGATTCCTTTTGCACAAGGCAGGGTTTCTAAAAAACCTGGAATCCTGGAAAAACCTCAAATTTGACAATTTAGGATAGAAAAACCTTGAAGTTGAGAAGTTTTGATAAAAACATGGAGTTATGAAAAAAAATTTAATGAAAATTGGATTTGACACAAAAATCTATCATATAGTTGAAATTTTATTGTTATCATAGTGTTTTTTTTTTAACATTTAAAGTAGCATTATAGTATCCTTTCATACTGTTTAAAACAGTTTTTTACCTTAAACTTAATTTTATAATTAAAATAGACCCAAAATCTTGTACTTTTGAAAACCTTGAAGAAATTCAGAAAACCTGAAAAAAATTTCTCAAAAACTTTTGGCAACCTTGACGAGGTCAGAGTTAGGTTTAGGGTCAGCGTTAAAGTTAGGATTAGGGTTTGAGTCAGGGTTACAGTTAGAGTTATGGTTATATTCAGGGTCAAGATAAGTAAGTGGAAAGTGATCCTGTGCAAAACGGCGCCGTGCTAAAGTTACTCTTCAACCAAAAGTGTCCCTTTGCGCAAAAGTAACACCCACCAATTAAAAATAATGTAAATTTGATCAACAGTGTAAACACTAACTTGAATCAATTTATAACCAAATGGTTTTGTAAATATAAAGTTTATCAACTGTATTTTTGACTTCACAGAAACATTTTACAAATTAAAAAATTGCATAGATTTTATTAGAGATCAAAAGTTCGAACTAAAATGAAATCATTTAAGCTGTCAACGTAGATAATTTTTAACAATAATTAAGCATTGTTTTTTTTACAGTTAGCACAGTTTCGAAGAGTTGAAGAAAAAAATGAAAGTGAAAATTGTATAAACAATGATATGGTAAGTATTTATTTTTGTTTGTATTTGTATCAGGGTGCCTCATCTTTTTCTAAAACTCAAGCTATTTTTTATTTTAGACACAATTTCTAACAACTCTTAAAAACTATTTTATGGCATTTTATTATTTTTTCTTAGGTTGAGTAAATATATTAGATTTAAGCCTCTAATAGTTAAAATTTATACCTTGCTCTAAGCATTAATTAGGTACCTTGTTTTGTCTTTTTGTTTTTTAAAGTAAGATGAACTTATAAAAAAAAACTTATAGTTTTTGCCAGTAATTGCTAGCTTAAGACAGGGTGGCCAATAAACCTGGAATCCTAGAACAACCTGGAATTTGAAAATTTAGGCTAAAAAAACATGAATTTTTATTATATTTTACATGTAAAGTGTAAAATTTCGAATTGACACAAAAAGTTTATCATATAGATTAAACATTTTTGTCATCATCAAGATTTCTTTTTTTTAAACACATTTAAAATAGCTTTACAGTATCTTTTCAATATTGTTATTCTATTTAAGACAGTTTTTTACCTTAAACTTTATTTCAAACTTAAAATAGACCCAAAAAATATCTAGTTTTAAAACCTTGAATAAATTTCTAAAAAAACTAGTGGACACCCTGTAAAAATTTAAAACCCAATTTAAAAAGTAGTTTTATGTAAATATATAAAAATTTGTATACGTTCAGGATTGCCAAAAAACATTGAATCCTGGAAAAATCTGAATATGAACAAAAATCACATAACACCTGGAAAAGCATGGAATTTTACATTTAAGTTGATAAAATTTTGTTTAGGTACTTAAAATCTATCATATACAATATTTTTTTTGCTTCATTTAGTATTTCATACATTATAAAACATATTTAAAATAGCATTACAATATCTTTTCATTTTTATTTTTACTTTTTTAGACAGTTTTTACCTTAAACTTTATTCCATATTGAAATTAGACAAAAACTTGTACATTCTAAAACCTGGAAAAAAAATCAAAACATCTGTGGCAATCCTGTAGGTTATTAAAACTTAGATTTTTAGTTCACCTAAAATAGTATACCTTTTTAAACATACATTTTTCACTCAGTCACATTTGTTGCTCTTTAAAAATACATTTTCATTTTGCTATGCTAGTGTAGTCACACTCATTGATGTATGAACAATTAATAACCAGTTTTATCAACTATTTTAATTTCAATAGAGAGACGTCAAAATCGAGAAAGAATCTATCTTGAAAAGCTTAACTGAAGTTTCAAAGTGTAAAAAAAAGAAGAAGAAAAAACAGAAAAATGAAAAGGTTTTAACGCATGTTTTTAATAAATCTTATTATTAGTAGAACTAGGTTTTTATATATTTTTCAAAACATTTATAAGTTTTGTCAATCATAAATTTATTAGAACACATCTTTCTTTTAGGATCGTTAGTTATACTACTGCTTATTCAAATAGAATCAAGTAATATTCAGTATATTAAAATAAATTTCTGATTAATTGAAGTTTTCTTTTTGATAAATGATCATGTGGAAAACACTTAATTGTTTATTTTTAATATTAAAATTGAATAATAAAAAATGCAAAATTTTGATGCAGTCATAATATAACTTTGTTTAATCGCACAATGGATGTTATACTAAATCTACATTAAATATTTGTCGTTGATTTTTTAAAAGTCTTCTTAAAAGGTGATTAATAGAAGGCGCAAACCAAAAACGCAAAAAATGTCATATGTTTTACTATACTTATACATTTTAGTAAAAAAATAGTTTTTCCTTCACTTTTAAACAATTTTCTTCAGGTTTTACTGTAAGTTCATTGTTTATATTTGAATATTTGCAATGCACGAAGTTTTAAAAAGAAAAGTTTAGCTAGATTTTATTTTGTTTTTTATCTTTAATTTTTTTTTCAATTTTGTTTTTCAAGTTCCAACATTTAAAGTCTTTTAAAATATATGAGGAATTTTTCCTGAAAATTTTAGGTCTCTAGCTCAAAAAGTGAAGGGGATGATAAACTTGTAATGAAATTTTATATTTCTGAAAGAATTGACCGTAAAAAATTGCGGTTCATACGTTTTTATTGGACATTCTTTTTAAATGTCTATATCTTGTAACTTAATTAGTGTAAATTATAAATAAAATTTTCTTCAAGCTTAAATTTTTCAGTTAATGTTATAAATCTTGTTTCGAAAGAGTGGTTTAAGTTCATATATACTTTTATTAAACATAAAGGTTTTATCATACCACCCAATCATCAGACCACAAGCCTTCGGTAGACTGAGACCCGGGTTTTAATTTTATTGAAACTCGTCAATCAGTCGCAACCGAACAAACTTGCATTTGTTGATCACAAACAGTTGATTATGTTTTAGCAAGGAGCTAACGTCAGCTTTGTCTGAGACTTGAGCTTGTCTCACGGCATACGTAAGTCATCTTATAAAAAGGTATATCTATAAAAAAAAGTTTGGCATGGCAAATAATAGTATTATAATGTTATGAAACAAAATTAAGTTTAGATACAATTAAATCTTATTTTGACTTTACTTTAGGTTGAAAAACTTTTAGCTGATGCCAAAGTTGAAAATATGCTTGATAACCAAATTAAAACATTAAAGAAGAAGAAGAAGAAAAAAAAAGTTAGTTCATGTTTTTAGTTGTATATAATCATATTTTTTGGCAGTATACATTTGTGTAACATGAGTTTAGACTTAAGCTTAATAATAATTATTTAAAGTTAATATAATCTATACTCTATAGGCTTATAGTTTGAAAGACAGTCAAATTAGATACAAGTAAGTTTTTATCTTTTTCTAACTCCAGAAATTTTAGCAGTAAGTTATTGTTTTATTGCAATTGATTAATTATATTAATATAACAAGCCCGAGGGTCATCAAATCTCTTCTACCTAACCTAGATAAAAATTTTTACTTAAGTTTATATAAAGTTCAAACTTTTTTAATTACGACTCTAATTACAACTTAAGTTGATATATTTATTTTTTTACAGTTACATTTACTTTATTAAAAATAGTTTTTACGAGCTTTTAATTGTAAATATACTTAATGCTACTAAATATATAAATATTTTTTATATAGTTCTTTTTTTTTTATCGTTTGTGCTTACGTTGTTTTATTTCTTTTTAACAAGGTAAATATAAACTGGCTAATATCACTGACAAATAAAAATATTTTGGTAATTTTTTTTTTAACGAAATGCTAGTTTTAAATGTTCTTAAATGCTACGCAAGCTAAAATATATTTATAGACTCTTTTGTTGTTCTTAGTTTGCGTAGCATACTTAAAAAAAAATGTTTAACATTAAAAAAAATATTTATTAAAAGTTTTTTATTGGTCAGTAAATTTAGGTATAAAAAAATTAATAAGCAAGAATACCCTAATTAAAGACCAAAACTGAAAAAAGCAAAACGGCCAATATTCCAAAAATTAAGTTTATATTTAAAGAAAAAGACACTGACTATTAAAGTTAATTCACTGAAGAACGTTAAAAGAATCTTAGTTAAAAATTGTATATCCTTTTTGAGCTATGATACGCAGACTAAAAAAAGCCAAAATGTTCCACTTTTTCTATGGGCTCTAGCACCTACTTAATAAACCCGAAGTCAAAAAAGCATAATTTGTTTTAGCTGTATCATTTAGGTGTTCAATTTTTAAAAGTTATACTTCGAAAAAATAACAACAAAAGACTGTTGTTTTTTTTTAAATGAAATTTTAAGTCTAAGAAAATTTCTCAATTTTTCCTTTATTTTAAAATGATTGTCGTTTAGTAAATCTTGAGTAATCAAAAAATAGTTCGATTTAAGCACATTGGTAAAAATGTCAAAATAAAGAAGAAAATTTGAAACTAAAATAAATTGAAATAAAATTAATATTAAAAGTATAATCAATTAGAACTGTATAAACACTAAGTTTTGTTTGAAAGAAAATAAGCTTAAATTTCAATATAAGAACATTTTTGTAAAGTTTTGATTTTTTATAAAATAAATCTTGTTTAAAAAAAAATCTAAAAATGTATAAATTTTGACTGAGTGGAAAATAAACTAGAAATGATCAGGTTAAAAATGATCGCGGGTTGGAAATGATCAACTCCCAAGGGGTAACAGTGATAGTAAAAAATAAAGTGTAACTAATAGATTAACTAATTAAAAAGAAGAAAAAAAGTTTAAACCTGTGCAAAAATGTCAATCCGTGCAAAATTTTGCCTTCGTGCGCATTTGACACCTAACCGTTCTTAATTATACCTCACACTAAGATTATTTTTTAATTATTTACAACAAAAAACTTAAATATAACTATTTATTTTATGCTTCATGTAATAAAAACAAAGAAATGAATAAAGCTGAATTTCTATTTAAGTATTTAATTAAACAAAAAAGGGTTTTTATTTAGGGTTGCTTTAAAATTCTGAAATATCCTTTGATCAACAATTGTAGATGAAGAGTTTTACTTTACCTATTTTCTTATAAAAACTAAAAATATTAATACATTTAAGTTTTTATTTTTAAGTTTAAAATAGTGTTCTTTTTAGAAAAAAAAATTAATCATATGATTTTTTTTAAACCTTAAATTAACAATAAGTTATAAAGGTGTTTACAAGTTTAGAATAGAAATTTATTGTGATCTATATTTTTCAAGAATGTGGATTTAGCTAAAGAAGAAATAGAAGATGATGAAACTAAAGTGTCTGAAAAAGTAAGTTTAAAACAATTTTAATTTGTAAAAATATACGAAAAAATAGCGTTTTTTTTTTCAGTTCTATTTTTTTCTATATTTATATTTAATATTATGATTAAATGAACTAAATCACCTTCCACAGAGCCCGTATAAGGGTTTTAAATAGTTTATTGTGATATTGTTAAGCACAGTGGAATTCAATTCGAACTACAGCTGAGGATTAAAATTTTTTTTATTGTTTTTATGTAATATATGTACTCGAATTTTTGCAATAAACTATCTAAAAACCCTTCAAGTGGGCTCTGTGGAAGGTGATTAAGTTAATATAATTATATTATTTTCTATATATACATGTAAACAATTAAAAAACATTTATTGCAAAAATATAAAACTGTAGTTTTGCTATTTAACTTAAAAATTAATGACTATACGTTGAGCAGAAGAAAAAATATTGTACAAAACAATTTTTTAATAAAAACAAAGATAAATAACTCTATTTTGAAAGCCCATCCTAGTTGGCTCAGTGAACAAAGTGAAAGTTTATTTAGTTATACATGCTTATTCTTCTTAATATATAATATATATAAGTATTTTAAAAAAATTATACAATAAAGGACAGTTTTTTATAACTGTTTCCTTTATGAGATATTTCTAGCTTTAAAAACTATCGTTTATTGTATAATTAAATCTTTAGCTCTATTTTTTTGTCAAACACTTTTGACCGAAACTTTAAAATCAAAATATAGATAATTAAAATTTATATATATATATATATAGAATTAAGTTATTTAACTTAATAAATTAAATTTTTGACACTGAGCCCACCTTGAAGCCCAGCCTATCTTTATCTCTTTCAATTATCTGTCCTAATATATAGTTACTCACTGAAGTTATATGAATTTTTGCTAGTTTATTGTCGACTGTTAAATCAATTTTTGCACAAGCCGTTTTGCATGATTTTTGATAGTTTCAAAGTTACGTCATAATCTATTTATGCAAAAAATTTTTAACTCTCATTGGTGATTTTGTTTTGTGATTTATTTTAAACTTGTTTTTAAGCTGATGAGTGAATAGTCACGAAACTCGAGTCCTTTGAGTTTTGCATCTTTAAATAAACCTTTATATATATATATATATATATATAAAATTTTTTATAATAATCGTGACGTAGTAATGGTACAGTTTATTGTACGATTAGCTGAATTTGAAATAATACGCTATAATTGTTAATTTGTGCTTTTAAGGAAAGTTTTGAAAGGTTAATTTGGAAAAATGTTATAAGCTAATAGAAATTCTTTTAGACTGTTGGAAAAATGTTATAAAATACTCGTGTTTTCCGCTTCAATTTTATTTTGTTTTAATATTTAGTTGGTTTTAATTTTGTTAAAAAAGTATTTTTGATAATGGATACATATGTTTTGTCTTTCGCTTTTCTTGTTTAGTGTTACGTTCTTATCTGATTTTTCGATTTCTATTTTTTCTAAGTTACAAAGTTTGCAGCCGAATTTAGTATTGAATTTTGATTTTGTCCTGTTTTATATTTCCTATTTAATTTTGTAGTCTGTATTGTTATCTCTCAAGTTCCATATATAGTTCGCTAGTTCTGTTGTGTGTCTTTTATTAATATTGTTTGATGATGATGTGGTTTCTGTATCTTTGTTTAAAAATATTTCCTGTGGATCCTATATACTGCTTTGTTGTTTTATTTGATGTTACTGTTGCTTTATATATTATATTTGACACTAGGCATTCGTTATTTAAAGGGCAAGGCTCTAAATAACGAATGCCTAGTTAAAAAAAATAGAAATCGAAAAATCAGATAAGATAATAAGATAAGAAATCAAGTATTATGAAGTAGTAATAATGATTGTTTTTGTGCAGTAAGTTAAGTTTGAAGAATACACTGATTTTAGTTTTGTTACTGAACTGGACAAAATAAAAATTTATTACTAAATTCAGCTGCAAACTTTGCAACTATTAAGAAATTGAATTAATAAATCAGACAAGAACATGACACTAAACAAGAAAAGCGAAAGACAAAGTGTATGCATTCATTAAAAATAAATTTTTAACAGAATTAAAACTAAGTATATATAATACTAATATTAAATCAAAGTAAAATTAAGCCGCCAACACGAGCAGTTTAAAACATTATATAATATTTATTCAAAATGCACAAGTTCTTAAACTAGTAACAAAACTAAAATCAGTTTATTTTTCAAACTTAACTTGCTGCACAAAAACAATCATTATTTTTACGTCATAATACTTATAATTTTTTAAGTTATAAATATCTGTTAAACATTTTGAATAAACTTTAGCTTTACTGAGGAGTATAAGGGATAATATGTCTCATATACGAAACAGTCGTATGAATCTATTGTTTGTTATATAGTGGAATAAATAGATTAACAAATATATATGTATACCTACATACATAATAATATAGGAAAACACAAGCTATAAAGTTTTGGAAGATGAAAGTAAGTCTGTTAGTTCAAAGAAAAGTAAAAAACGGAAAATAACAGAAAAATCAAGTTGTGAAGCTGAAACCGGCTCGAAGAAAAAAAGAAAGGTTTAAAAGTTGCGTTTATTATTTTACTACATAAGCTAAATTCATTTTCTTAGCTTTGTTAAATCACAAAACTAATTTAGATAAAATATAATAAAAAGTTTTACTACATTTGTTGAATTTTACAGTGTGTTTGAAATTTTAGTTAAGTGCAGAGGGGACTAAAAGAATTTTTTAACAAGACTATTTTTGTTGCATAAATGGAAGCTTCAAGTATAAACTTTAAGTCAGTTTTAATAAAATTTCAATATTTTAATTATCTTTTGAAAAAATTCAGATACAAATATTTTGTCTAGAATTTTTTTGGAAAATTAAAATTTTACTAAATATCAATCTGCTTCTTCATTTTCAAAAGGATTAATTTCTAATTTTTTTGAAATATCCCTTAAATTTTACAAAAATGTTATAAATGCTGTAAATTTAATACAAATTAGAATGTTTGGCTCAAAAAGAAAAAAAATGTTTAAAAAAAATGTTAATGAGTCTGTTTTTGTTAAAAAATAAGTTGTTTCTAGGTCTTAAGAGTACTTATGTTATTCCGATATGTGAATGGTAAGCACAGTTGCCACAAAACCTGGAATTTGACAATTTAGGCTTTAAACCTGGAATTTGGGAAATTATGAAATAAAAACCTTGAATTTTAAACAATTTTTACACATTAAGTAGTTAAATTTTCATTTGAAATAAAAATCTATCATATCTTTAAAAGTTTTTGTCATCATCAAATATTTTTTTTATTAAAAAACATATTTAAAGTATGATTTCAACGTTATTATACTACTAAACACAGTTTTAACCTTATACTTAACTTTAAACTAAAATACACCCTAAATGCTTTCTTTAAAACAAAACCTGGATGAAATTTTTCAAAAACCAGTGGCAACCCTGAATAAGGCTTAAAAGTCTTGTTTAGAGTTTTTAAAAACTTACTAGGACGTTTAACAACTGCGTTTAAAAATAATGCTGGTTGTAATGAAATAAAAACAAATTTTAAATATCAATACAGTATCTTTTATGTAATTTAAAACTTTCCAAAACGCGTTATTTGTCTCAAGTTTTCTACTAAAAAGGGTAAAAATTTCGTTATTTTAATCTAAAAAGGTTAAAAACAATTTCTATAGAACATGGCCACCTAAAATTTATAAATTTAAACAATGGTTAAAGATCAACATGAGAAATTATATTACGGATATTAAATAAATATTGAAGTAATAATATTCAACTAAATTAGATTTATGATATTTTTAGAAATGTAAAGCAACCAACATTACGAAAAAAAAGAAGACTCAAAAAAAGAAGATTGAAGAATAACGATCAACTTGGTAAACAATTTTTAATAAAAGAACTTTTCAAATGCTTTTTTAAATTAAAAAAGTTCTATAGATTTAAATTAGACCACAAAAAAACTATTGTTTTAAAAAGAGTTATAGAAAATTTTCTTTTGGTTTTCCAATAAGTTTGTTTACTCTATACCTTTAACTACTAATGATATTCTTCTACTTTAAGTATATTATAAGTTCTATATATAGGTAAAATTAAAAAATACTTGTTGAAAATAGGAAAGTTTAAATTTTTTATAGGTAATATTTTGTTAGTTTTTTTCTTTCTTGAATAGAATTTATATTTAATAAACTACATCATGATTTGACCTTTACTATATTTTGTTTATACGAAAATTGCATAAAAAGAATTGATTTTTTGTTTATTATTAAAAACCAAAGTTTAAAACTTAATAAAAGTTACAGCTGTATTTATTTAAACATCTTTTTACAAGACTAAAATGAAATTACTTGTCGCGTAACTCCCTAAATTGAACCCAGTTCAAAAAATCAAAGGTTTGTGGCAGTTTCAAATTTGCTTTAAGTTCAATAACCTTTTTCTCATTTATTTTATATACAGCTTATGTTTACAAGTATACAAATAAAGTGAATATTTTTAATAGATTAAAAAAATATTAATTAAGTGAACTAGTACCAGTTACATAAATAGTTTATTTCTAAGAAATTTTTTCATTGTTTATAAAAGAACATAAAAAACTGAAAATATATTGTTAACATATAACATCATAAACGGTTCTTTAGCAGCTAAATCAATCATATAAAAGTTTAAAATTATTTGTCGAGTCATAAGATTTTTCAAGTTATTCTGGCGCAAATTTAGTTATGCTAGTTAGATTGCTGTACTAGCAATAATTCGAAAGTCTTTTTTAATTTTGAGAGTTAAAGATTTCGCTATTTATTAATACTTATAATTAATTTAAGTAGCTGTCAAATTTTCACGAGAGTACAAAATTGCACGAGAGGACAAAATTGCACGAAGATACTATTGCACGAAGACACTTTTGTACGAGCAGATATTTTGCACGGATTGAATTTTTTTTTTGTATTTATTCTTTAATTTAGTTTATTATTTTAGTTTTTTTTACTATCACTGTTACCCCTTACCCTCGGTCTGTAGCTTTTATTTTTATTTTAAATTTGTCTTATTTTTTTATCTCTTTTTTTTCTGTTATTTTTTTACTCTCGTGCAAAGTTGACCCATGGTGCAAAATTGTCTTCGTGCAAAAGTATCTTCATGTAATTTAGTCCCCTCGTGCAATTTTGACCTGTTCCCATTTAATTTATATTTGTTGTTAATTAGTTTTGTTTGGGATATATGGTTCTTGTAACCAGTAACATAAACTCCTTCCTAGGTATTTTGTAAAAATATAGGCCAGTAATTCTTAACTTGTAAAAAATACTTACTAAACTGATATCCTAAACAGAGGTCAGCTCTGCCTTTCACAGTGTTGAGTAGGATTTAATAGACCAAATTTTTTGCAGGTTTTTATTTTTTCAAGTTTATATCGCTGATACTGATTAAAAAGTAGAAGTTTGTAGATGAAATTTAAAATATAAATATTAATTTTACAGCTATCCAACTAGTAATATAACTTACAATCAGTTTTAGTCATAAATATGTATTACAAAAATCAGATTAAACGTTATAACTGAAAGTGAGTTAAAATTCCTTGTCACCAGCGTACACAAAAATGCGCTCATGGACCATTCATTTTTTATTTATAATATTTAGTGCTTTTTTTCCGTAGTTTAATACATAATATCTATCAATTAACCAATATAAAAAAGTGTTCCTTATCTTAAGTAATTAATTTTTTTTATATACTCTTAATGTTTTTTATTTAACTATTGATAAAAAAGAAATATGTACCTAAAGTTCAAACGGCCTATTTACAGCTCATTTCCTTCCCTTGTTTGAAACTTTTGCGTTATTGTTCAATAAACTAATATATTTAAGTTTTTATAAAGAAGCTTTTACATTTGTTTCAGAGATCTACCGAATCTCAATTTTTAAATTTGGATCCGACCGAGTCCGAATATTTTTTAATTGGAATCCGAAAGATTTGGTCTGCTTGTTATGTAAATACAATATACATTTATAAATGATAATTAAGTATTATATTATTACTTATTTCCTAAAAAAGTTTGAGCATTATCTTTAACGTGTTAATAAATACATACATTTTTATTTTGGAATAAATAATTTTTAGGCGAACAAAAAAAAAACTAATGTCTTGTTGGAAAAAAAAATTGAGCTACATACACAAAACTTAGTTTAAATATTTTGATGATCATGCAAGCAACATGAACTATTAAGTTGTACTTTGGTTATGCAAAATAAATAAATCATAAACTAAAAAATGCTTAAAACAGAAAACAAATCACAAAAAAAGTTAAAACATTTTACGTTTAACTTGGAGTTAGTTCTTATTGTGACCATAAACGAATTAGAACATAAACTTTTGCAAGTGTTCATATTTACAACACAAAGTGTAATTGAAAAAAATGGAGCCGTAATAAATTGAAATATAATACCAACTGTAGTAAAAGCCTAAAAAAGTATAGAAATTGCATTTTTAATAATTTTTTTTTTAAATTCCATTTAGGATTACACTTTTACCATCAGAAAAAAGAAATATAGATTAACTTAAGCAACTGTTTAAACATATAAAACGAACTAATTTAATTTATGGACTGTGGTACACTCATATATTGGTACTACTCATTATAATTAAGTCCTAAGTAATTTAGTAAATATGTTAGGACTCCTAACATATTTACTAAATTCTATTTGAGACTACTTTTTATAATTAGACAAGACTATTCATGTTTTTTCAAGTTGTGGTGGAGAAATAAAAGTTTTTCGCCGGTCTTTGGAAGCAATCGATTGCGCTTTTACTCTTAAAAATTCCCAGCTTCAGAAAATATTCTTCCAGGATACACAGAAGATGATGGTGCAGCACCATATTTCTTTGCAAAACTGGCAAGATGTGGGTGTTTTGTCTTGTTTAAGTTCCATCAGTTTAAGACTTTGTCCTTTCCAGTTTCTGCATTCAATTTTTCTGTAGTTGAAAGGCCCTTTATTTCTGCTTCAATTTCCTCATCATAGAATCCTGTTGCTCGTCCTCCTGTGTAACTGTGTTTGATTCTATTTTAAACAAAGAACAGTAAGTTAAAAACTTATTCGTATCAAAATTTACGGAGTGTTGTGGTTTTGGCTTCTCTGGTGGCAATATAGGAGAATCACCACCTTGATTAGCCTTGAAACAGATATGCTATTTAATATTAAAATTAATTTTATATTTAAAATATTAAAATCAATATTTAATTTTAGGTGCTATTTAACATTATTTTTGAGGTAAGAGGGAAAGCAGAAAATCGATATCGTGGATTAACAGCTATTGTTACTAACAATAATTTGTTGTCAATCGGTTTAAGTTGTTGTTATTGGTATAGAACCTTCTTCTGCAAGCCTCTCCTATATTTTTGGCTAAAGATTACAAACATTTGATACTTACTCTGAATTTTCATAAAAGTTAACAAACTTTGTCAGTAATTTTGCATGCGGGATCACGCTTGAGAGCAATGCATTGTTTTTACTACAAGGGTTGCCACTCGGTCAGAAAGTCAGGAAAAATTTAAAAAAATTATAAAAGTCAGGAAAAAATGGGGGGTTTTGAAAAAAGTCCGGAAATTTGATAAAATTCAAAAGAAATCAGATTTTGTCAGTTTAAATTTACAAAATTTCTTGTTTTCCGAAGCCTTCAAATGGTAAAAATTAATTTAAAGTCAGAAAAAAGTTCCAAAATTTTCCTAGAAATTTACAAAAATATTTAATTTTATTTTTAATGCCTTCATGTGGTATAAATAAGTAAAATATTCTTTACAAAACTGCAAAAATTTTCTATTAACATATTGAACAAGTACCCTACTTGAATAAGCAGATTTTGTAAGCTTTTTAGTATTGATAATTTGTAGCAAGGACACTTCCATAGTAAAACTGTGTTATATACACAAAAGTTTATCTAGTATAATTTTAGAATCAAAGTGTTTTTGTTTAAGTAATTGAGTTCTTTATAACTAAGCAGTTAGTTTAGTATTTTATGTAACAAACTGATGTGTATACTTTACCTCTTTATAATTTTTTCAAAGTTGTTTAAATTTATAAAATAAGTTATTAGAGAGGTATATACCAATATTAAGTTTACTTATTATTTGTATTTTTTGTAGAATAATTTAAGTTTTTAGAATAAATAAGAGTATATTTATTTGTTACAAATTTTATACTAATTGATAAGAGGAAATATTTTATACAACAGATACATAGTTTTTTTTTAGCCTATTTTTACAATTACTTAAGTATATTATTTTTTAATTGATTTTCAATTCAAGGATTTTATATTAAATAGTTTGGGTAGTGTTTTATTAAACTAATTGAACATTTTAAAGAAGTAAAACTGATTTAGAAAAGTCAGGAAAGTTTTGGTAAAAAGTCAGGAAAGTTTTTCTCAGCTTGATCAGTTGCAACCATGTACTACACTCTTTTGTTACAGAAAAAAGGTTCGAGCAGTAGAATAATGTCATTAACCATCTGCCATTTTTCAGGTGTAATATTCGAATCTTGATCGTTTTTATAGTTAGCCACGTAGTACCGGACACTTGGTTTTAGCTTTTTCAGTCTCTCTAGCATATGATATGTTGAGTTCCACCTTGTATCCACATCTTGAACAAGAAGCAAGGCTTTTTGTTTGTGCGTGGTCAAAATATACCTGGATCATAAATAAACTACCACCAACGTTTAAGCTACTCAGGCTTGCCACTCTTAAAGTCAAAAAAATGTCCGGAGTGAACTTAAACTGTCCTGAGTCACCTCGAGATTTTTCAAATCCTTTAAAAAAAATTTAACATCGTTTCGAAATCAATAAAAATTAAGTTCTTAACAAAATTGGTTTTGAAACAAAGTATAAAAATATTGAAAAGATACTGTAAAGCTACTTTAAAAGTGTTAAAAAAATAAAACAATGGCAAAAATTTTATAACGATATGATAGATTCAATTGTGTCAAATCAAAATTTTACTACTTAACATGTAAAATTGTTTAAAATTCCAATTTTTTTAGTGATTTATGCTCAAAATTCTAGTTTTTTTTTCAAAATTTCTCAAATTCAAGATTTTTCCTAGTTTTTTAGTCTAAATTGTCAAATTCCATGGTTTTAGGTTTTTTTGCAACCCTTTCAATAGAATGATATAACTTTAACTACTTAATTAACAATTTTTCATTCCAAAAAATCAAATAAAATAAAAAAATAATAAAAATATGTGAGCTATGGATGTTGGTGGGCCAACATCTAAAGTCTCCGTTGGGCCAGGTTGACTGTCTGTATGTAGATTATTAACTTGACCTTTTTTTCCCATTGTGACTTTCTATTGTATTTATATTATCAAAACTGGACATAATAAACATAAAATACTTTTATACTAACTTGTTATAATGTATCGGTGAATTTTATCTATCAATACTGAAGACAATTCTAGACTGCTTAATATAAATTAGGCAAGATAGTTTTTGGTGAATTATCTATTATACAAAAGAATCAAAAAACAATATAACTAAGTTTCTTACTCAAAAATTATAAACTGCTTTTATGAATTCTATAAATTATTAAACAAAAGTTTTTTGATGATTTGTTAACAGATTTTTTTCTTTAGAGCATTATTTTAAAACAAAATATTAAAACTTTTAAAGTTATAACATATACGTCATAAATTAAAATTATCTATTTGTTAATTGATAAAATATTAACAAAAAGTATATAGCTAAATGTATGCAAGCATCTGCTTTAATGTTAAATATTTAAATTGCATTTTTTTTATGTTGCAGCAATTCATTACAATGAGCAAACATATAAAATAAACATATGATGAATAAATAAGAGCGGTTATCCAAAAAGCTGAGGTTAAACGCCTTAACTATGTACTTAATTTCATTTGAGGGTCTAACAAAAATAATTTATCACAGTTTTTATAATGTGTGCAAAACTCTAAATCAAAATTGATAAGGCTTTTTTAAGTGTGAAAAACTATTTTTTATCCAATCAAGCATCAAATCATTAACTAATTTTACATTTCATTTAACTTTTGACAAATAATTAAGTAAAACTCAAAAAGTTTAAAGTGGTCTACCGAATCCAAAATTTCGAATTCAGCCAATCCGAATTCGAATCTTATTTTGAAATTTAGGATTCGGCCGAATCCGAATCTAATTTTGAAATTGGAATTCGGCCGAATCCGAGTCCAAAAAGGCCGGTTTCGTCCGAATCTTGGATTTAATAGATCACTAACTTATTTAGTAAAAATAAGCTTAAGTAGAGTTTTGCTATTAAATATGTTTTATTCACGACCGGTTTCGGTGGCAAAAAATTGCGACCTTTTCAAGCAAATTAAACATATTAAACTGCACATAACAATGTTATTTATCTATTTTGTTATTTAAAAACTTATTCATGCGTGAAAAAAAAAACAAAAACTAAAATGTTACATATTACATTTAGTTAATGATATTCTTTGTTAGTTAAGGCAAATAACTATGTAAAAGTAAACTAAAAAATTAGAATTGAAATCTATTTTTTCATTAAAACGATACAATTAGGGAAGTTGAACTTTTGCGTAGATTAGCTTTTATTACCTATAAACACGTTCTCACAAGATTTATATATAATTCGCAAATCGGTCCAGGACACAGTTAATTGTTTTTACAAGTGATTTTTTCCCTGCATCAGTAGTTACAAAAATATAAATCTAAGGTTTCGGACAACAGTCCTTCTTCAGTGAACTTTAAACTAGCTGCTAGTTAAAAGTTCACTGAAGAAGGACTGTTGTCTGGAATTAATTTGAACAAAATGTTGCAGTAAAATTTTCAATCTGCATAGGACCCAAAAAATAGTTGGATTTTCTTACATGTGGCAATTATCCCAAAAACATATTGTGCACAATTTAATACGATATAAAAAAATTCCATAGAGGCACTTATGATTTTATGTAAATTTTATCATCTTTTGTAAGTTTCCTTGAGTTTTCTTTTTTAAAATAAAATCAAGAAGTTTTAGCCCTTGTAGCATTAAAATATCTTATATTATTATGTAGTGTTATCCTTAAATTAAAATAACAATTTTTAAGTTATTCCTAAAATAAAAGTTTATTTATTAAGCTGTGGTAGTGATTAATATGTATCTTTAAAGGGCTAAACAAAAAAACTTTTAAGAAATAATAAATATGCCATTATAGTAGGGTTTCCAAAACTGGCCAAGTGGCCCCCTTAGGGCCATGATCAGCAAAAGGGCCAAAGGGGTCATAATTTAAAACTTACACTAGGTATTCTGGAGTTGATGATGAAGAGCAAAAAAAAGGTCTTAGGCGTTTTTAATGGTAGCTTTGTAACTTAAACTAGAGGAAAGTTAGGGAAGTTTAGGGGGCCACAAGCCGTAAAAGGGGGAGCTACAAGGCCATAATTTGAAAATTACCCTAGACATTCTGGAGTTGATGATCAAGAGCAAAGCAAAAAAGGTCTTAGGCGTTTTTAATGGTAGTTTTTTAAGTTTTCTTATTGGAGGGGGCTATAAATTTTTGAATTTCTTTAAAGGTGGTCTTTTGAAAAAAAAAGTTTGGGAAACCCCTGATACTATAGTAATGCTGTAATCAATAAATCTTTAAAAGTTATGACCACCTCATAAGTTCTTAGCGAACATATAGTAAGAAAAAAAACTAAGAACAAGAAAAATTTAAGTATTCAAAAATATATCATTTTTAAAAGCATGCGTTAAGCTATTTTAGTATAGCTGAATACTTTAGAAAATTAACTAAAAACATGATTTCAAAAATTTCTAAAGAATTTTTTGATACATGTCTTTAATTCCTCCAGTACTATTCTTCCAAGCTTTTTTGAGTATTTTAATTTCATGTCTTTGGACTTGTTTTTTCTTCATACAAGTTTTAATAACTTCCTTAGATGCTTGTGCACAATCATTTAAATAACTTTCTTTTAATTTTGAAACTGTCATTATTTTAACTAGCGTTCTCTAATCATTTAAACAAAAAGTAAGAGAATAATTGCTTTTTTTTATCTAGGCATACTGAACACTTTAGTTTTGCATCGTTATTTTTGAATTATTTAACTCTAAGTCAGGAGAACCACACAAATATTAACAGTCTATTATGACTATTAAATAATAATATACTGTTTAGAGTAGCTGAATTATAAGTATGATACTTACATAAAATAATAACTTTACATGACTATTGAAAACGCAAGAAAATTAGTTTGATTATATACAGTTTATTGCATGACAAAAAATACGCTCAAAATGTTTGGTCCTAGGACCTGGTGCACGAAAAAACCTTTTGGTTATTGAGTGGCACACCACGGATACCTTTTAACGTCTTGTCCAGGACAAGATTAAAAGTTGGCATTAATTTTTTGTACTTATATTTAATCTTAATAAACTATTTATATCTTTAAAGCAAGACAAATTGTTAAAACATTTTTTTTTAATAATCTAGAATTTATAACTCAATTTTTATTTGAGTTATTGGAGGTGTGTTCAACCGACGTAATTAAAAATATTGTTTTTCTAGCTTATATTTTTTTTTGTGTTTTTGTTTGATATAAACAAAAAGTGTCATATATATAAAGCAAGACGAATCATTTGAGATGTTCTTTGTCTAATTCAGGGGTCGGCAAACTGCGGCCTGCGGGCCAATTGCGGCAAGAAAATTATGTGGCCCGCTACCATGTAAATGTGGCACGCTGAGCAAAAATATTTCTTTAGTCAAATTTTTTTTCGGTAGTTTGATTTAATTTGATTAATTTCGTTTTAAGTCCCTGTATGACATTATAAAAAATAAAAAGACTTTACTGCTTCGGCTTAGAAATATAAAAATGACAGATTAGCATTCGACTAGTACTTTTTACAGTTTCATAATAACTTTCTTCTTACATCAGCAAGTTATTATCTGAAACAGAGTGTAAAGAGTGCTTGGATTTAGTAAGTTAAATATATAATACTTGTTTAATAAATAAACTGAAGGTAAATGTTTTCCATTATGTACAAGAGTTTATAACAAAAATTCTATTTCTTTACAAATTAAGTATTTAGTTTAAAATGTAATTTTTACCTACGTTTCTGTTATAGATGTTTTATAACTATATGTTATTTTTAAAGTCTACAGAAACACATCTACTTAATAATAAAAACTTAGGTTTATTTTATTTTGGTTTCGACACATTTTGGTTTTTTTGAAGTTTTCTGTGCACTTTAAAATAATTCCTAGCACACAAATGTACGTCGATCCTTTTTTTTTTTGAACCACTTATTTATTTATACTTAGTTTGGTTAAGTTAGATTTATAAATATTTTGTTATTGTTATCATTTCTTCAAGTAATATCTAAGTGTGTACAGACACACTTAAAATAATAAATATGATAGAAATTAAAATATTTTTGTTAGGTATATATTTTCATTCTTGAAACAATATTTTTTGGCAAATTTTTGTTTCTTTTACCTTTTTTTTGCGTTCTTTAACAAACTATAGTAGTTCATAACTTACAGAAAAAAATCAGTTTCAATCCAGCTATCGCACCTATTAAACTTTAGTTATAAATGTACGCTACATTTAAACAAATAACTTTTTTTGTGGAAGTTTTATAGGATCTGAATTTGTTTTCTAATAGTTGAAGGTCAGAAAATCGTGTTGAAAATTCGTCTGAAAAGTTTTTAATTGCATCTAAAAAGTCAAAATCTATTTTTAGTTTGTATTTTCTTTTAAGTTGTGGAATTTTGTATATTTTATTTTTATCTGAAACCCCTTTCGTCTTAACTTTGTTTCAAAAATCATAACATTTTACCATATCTCATAGAGTTTTTTTTTTCTCCTTTTAATACCAAGTTAGGTTATTAAGTGCGATGTAAGACATCCCTAGAAATGCTAAAAATAGTGTCAAGTTTTTATCTTTATAAGCTGTAATACTTATATTTTTATTTTTAAGAAAAGATCCAATTTCATTTCTTAACTCAAAGACACATTTTAACATCAAACGAAAACTTAACCAAAGAACAAGCCAAAAGTAAACTAGGTCAACTTATTGACATTTCGTTTTTCTACTACTTTTCAAAACTGTCAGTGTAAAGTTTGTTTGAAAAAATTGTGTTCACTACTTAAATTGTTAATTTTGTAACTTTTTTAAGCTTGTGTCTTCGCACATAATGCTTCCTGGTTTATCACTAAATGAAGTTAACTTATAAACAACATAAGTCCAAGAACTGGTTTTAAACTAAATCATATACCATCATGTATCTAGTAATAATTGCAGTAACAACATTGTTTACAAAAATTTAAAATCAACACCTATTATACTGGTGCGTTGCACCTTTGTTATTAAAATGTCTTTACCTATTGTTGCGCTTTGCATTGGCATTAAACCTAGAAATTCTTCTAAAATTTCAAAGTTAGTAAAAACACCTCTTATAAAAGTTCTCAGATAAGTAGTATCTGTTGTATCAGTGCTCTCATCTTAACAGATTGATTAACGTCCAAATTTGATTTTTTCGGCTTTATAATCTTCAGACATATTCTAAACACAAATTCTTGTTGTCATTGGAGAAACAAACAAAAATCTTTACTACCGCCAACACATTTTCTTAAAAAAAAAATTCATTTCTAAACTGTATCTCCTTTTTAGTAATTACTTTTGCTACTTTATAACTAGCCTTAACATATATTTTCTGATCATTCTGTAGTTACAGTAAATAATCATGTGCTTTGTTGAAACTGACTTAAGCGGTTTGTTATTTTTCGTTCATCGCAATAACTCTTAACTAAAGTTGTTTAGTTCTTATTACTCGTTTTATATTTTACATTTACTCTTTTTAAACGCAATACTTTATTGTAGATAAAGAATTGCTATGACGCAAAATAAAAAATGGTTTTTCTTCTTTATAAATGGCTTAATGAAGTCTTATACTTTAGTGAAAAATATTTAAGAAACTTAATTGTCCATTCAAGCTGACTTATAATACATATTTTCAAATATATTTGATTAATAATTGATAAAAATTGTCATCTCTTTATTTTGTGAACTTTATTCTAAACAGGGTTGCCAAATAAACAGGCTAATTTAAAAATTTGAAAGACTCAGACTAGGTTAAACTTGTTTAAGACACTTTTTAGAACTCAGGTGTGTGTAAAACTTTTATTTCAAACATTTTGAATAAATCTTCAAATTCTCATAGTAGTTTTTATGACTGTAGTGTAGTTTATTAATTATAATTTTTTTCTAGCCTACTTACATACTACGTACTTTTTTATAATGATAATATTTTAATTAGGTATTTAAGTTTGATTAACAGCAAGTTTTTAGCTTTTTCAACTTTTAATAAACTTAGACTGATTTAATATAACTAAGTAAGTTTTGCTTTTTAAGTGGCAATCATGTAAAAGACTAATTTGTTACTAATAACTTATTTTATTAAAGTATTTGAGTATTAATTATGTTAAAATGTTTTTTTAGTGTTTTTACCTTAAAAATAGGTAAACATTTTATTTAGTTAACTAATTACTGAATTTTTAAAGAGTGAAAACTATTTAAAACGCAAAAATTATTTTCAAAAATTGATATTTTTAAAAACATGAAAAAGCGGTTCATTATATAAAAAATGTATAAAAACGCCCAAAAATCTTTTTCAAGCTCGGTTTTCTTAGAGATCTAACTAGGTTGTAAGTAAAATGATAAAAATTCTAAGTTAAACTTATTTAATTTTTAAGACCGTACATAGTTTGTAGGACTTAATTATATTAGTCAGTGTAAGTTTGATTCCAATAAATATGTATAATTTAAATAGGCGTTTTATGTGTAACTAAAAGTCATTTATAATAATAAACTGAATAAAAGTAAAACTTTTGTTAGTGTGACTAAAATTAAACCAAAATATTACTTAAAGGACACTAAATTTAAAACTCACTGCTTGTCAACCCCTGATATAATTGAATAAGAACTGTAAGCTCCATTTTATTTAAAATAAAACTTTTTTGTTCTATATAGAATAAACTAGAAAAAAGTTAGATGGACTTTTTTGAGTAATAAAAAAAAAGATGTTATTGTTTACTAAAAAGAAGTCATATCTACCAAGCAAGACAAACCCTTTGATCTTTCTTTTCTAAACTGAATAAAAATTGTAAGCTCCATTAAATTTTCCGAAAACGTGTTTATAGCGAATAAGTGTTCAAAAATGCAAATATCTGATTTTGAATATTTGCGAAACTTCAGCTTACTATACAATTGGGTAACTGTCTAATTTGTACGAGCGTACAAAATTGAACTAGGGGACAAAATTGCACGAGAGCACAAAATTGCACGAAGATACTTTTGCAAGAGCAGACAATTTTGCACGGAGACATTTTTGCACGGCTGGAATTTTATGATTTCTTTTTTTTGTTATTTTATTAAATTTATTTGTTTTTATTATTTTTATTATTATCACTGTTACCTCTAACAGTTACCCTTGGTCGGTAGCTTTTTCTTTTTAACTAATTTATTTATTTTATTTTTTTTTAATAATAGTTTTTTTTGGTTGTATTTTTAATTTTTTTTACTATCACTGTAACCCCTAACCCTTACCCTCGGTCAATAACTTTTTTTTTCTTTTTTTATTATTTTTTCTTTTAGTTTTTTTTCTGTTTCTTTTTATATATATTTTTTCTGTTTTTTTTACTCTCGTGCAAAAATGTAACTCTATAAAAAATTACCCTTGGTGCAAATTTGTCTTCGTGCAGTTTTATCCCCTCGTGCAATTTCGACCCGTTCCCATACAATTATTAGTTTACGTGCTTTATTATATAATTAATTTCACTGACTAAAAAAAATTATAAGCTGTTAAGAATTTAATTAAGTATAACGGGTAAAATAATTATTATTTACAATGTTTATACTAAAAACCATGCGCCTAGCTTGGCATATTTCGAAAAATCTGCAGCAACGTATTCATTTTTGCAAAAATAAACGTGCTTTTTAAAATTATTTTGCTCAAAAATACTGCTTTTTTAGCTTTTTATGTTCATTTATACTTAGTTTGACATGAGAAAAAGTTACAAAAATCTATAGCACTTTCAATGTCAAAAAAATTAACGAGTTAAATACATCTAAACAATATACATTTAACACATCCTAATTATTGTTTATCCAAAAGCAATGTATTGTAAAAAGTTTTACAGAAAGCTACAGATTCTTTAAAAGTGAAAGAATCAAATATACAAAGTGAGAGAGGTTTTTATAAAATTGAAGTTTTGACTTACTCGTAAATGAATAATTTTTGGTAACATTCCTTAATTTTTTGTCAAAAAAAAAACAAAGACTAAGGTAGTAATTCAACAAACTATGATTTTTTTTATAATTAGTTTTTCACTTTTAGTTTATTGTACGTTATCTGTTGTTTTCTTTATCTGTTGATTAAAATAACTTTCTAGCTACCTATTTTAAACTGAATTACTCCAGTCAATCTTTAATTCTACTTAAACTTCTTAATTGACTAATAACTATCTTAATACTATATATGTCAAATTTCCATTGTCACTCATTTTTTATTTACTTATAGTCATTGCAAAGGTATGAAACAATAGTAATGTAATCTATACAATTGTAAGTTTTTATTTATTTTTGAAATACTTGCTCGATAAATTTAATTTGATACCTAGCATTCATTGCCAATTGTACATTAAATTCTGCAATTACATAGATTTTTATCTTTACCTGCTTTATTCTTTTGTTTTGTCCATTTATAAAATATTGAGTATACAGCCGTACGAGTTCATTATATCATTTTTATTAATTAGTTTACGGTACACCGTACATGTTGTTTTTTCATATTTATCAAACTGTGCTTAAAAACAAATATTAAAATAAGTTTAATGAACGGGGACTTTAGTATAGTATTTTTTTCTGTTTTATGTCGTTTATTTTTTTTTTAGTATAGTTGCTTTTTAAGTGATTTTTAAAATACGATTTTAATTTTGTAAAATACATTTTTGTACTTAGACAACTTATGCAACCTTTTTCAATTAACTATTGATTGACGACTGCAAGTTTTTCAATTGCGGCTAACTGACGAGTCGTCAGTGACGACTTTCAATAAGAATGAAACTTGGTCCATGTCTACTGAAGGCTTGTGGTCTAATGATAGAATTGGTATGATCAAACCTTATGGTCTGTTGTGCTGGGGCAGAACTAATAAAACAAAATTAAAGAAATCAATGTAGTCATAAATAAAGTAATTAAACGCATTCATTACAAAAAATCAGCGAGACTGAAAGTAATCTAAACGTAAAAGGAACTAAATGGTGAAAATTTATTCAAGTACGAGTTGGGAATTTTTACGATTAAATTTAGAAATAATTTTCTACAAGTAAACTTAAAGCTTTAATTTGAAAATGAAAAAGATAAACAAAGCCATTTAATGAGTTCCTCAAAATCTAACTTTTTCTTATCAAGATTTAACAACAAATATGGTCGTAAATAATTAGCTTAAACAAGGTAGTAAGCTATGGACAAACCTACCTAACAATTTAAAAGAATAAAGCCATCTTAGTAGGTTCGAGGTTGAAATGAAAGATTATTTATTCAAAATGAAAAATAATCAAATACATAAAATTTTGATTAAAAACTAATATATAAAACAAATTGACTAACAAGATATTTAAAACTATACATAAAATATTAAATAACAAGTTATTTTTTGTATTACCCACATATTAATTTTACACTAAAAATGGACTAAAATACTTGTACTTTTAAAACCTGGAAAAAAATCAAAAAACCTTTGGCAACCTTGTTTATGTTTTAATTATATAATTTTATTGTAGTTTATTTGTGTATTAGTAAAGAGTTTCGTTAAACAGTCAACATTTAGTCTGTGTAAATATAATTGCTAAACTGTATACACTTTTTGTCAAAACAAGCTAAATATTTAATTGATAAGGTGAAATTACTGATAAAATATAAAATTGATAATAGGTAATTATTATTTTTTTTTAATATACTCAATATACTATTTTAAGTGAGTTTAATGCCTGTTTTAGTTATTATATTTGTCATAGTCAAATTCATAAATATGTACATGTAATTAAATCAGTAAAACTAATATGAATAAACAAAAGGATATATTGATTTAGCTATTTTATTTATTTTAAGCGCAGTTTTTTGAAGGTTACAGCTTTATTTTAAATTTTAGGAGTTAAAATAAGTTTAAAACAGAATTTAAGTTTTTAAACGTTCTTTTTTAACTTAATACAAAATTAATAAAAAATTAAAATATTTGCTTAAACTATTGATAAATTTAAATCAAAAAAACATTTTAGATTGTAAATGTAATTTTAAACAAAAAGTTCATTACATATTATCTGTGTCTTTTACGTCAGATAGCGTTGCTTATTTAATTACAAGTCAAACTATTAGTTTTTGATGAAAAAATCACTATTATATTGATATTTTTGTTTTTCGGATATTTCTGTTTAAAAATTATTTAAAGTTGTAAGATA
The DNA here is from genome assembly GCF_965202585.1 of Thalia democratica. Classification (NCBI taxonomy): domain Eukaryota; kingdom Metazoa; phylum Chordata; class Thaliacea; order Salpida; family Salpidae; genus Thalia; species Thalia democratica. Next base: position 51,328,076 of record NC_139168.1, on the reverse strand, counting down.
TTTTAGTCTCATTTTTCAAAATTTCATAAATTTTTATTTAATTAAAGTTAAAATTTTGACTGTTAAGTTTTTATTCATTTTTTAGCTCATTATAGTTTAGAAGTCTGGTGTGCGACTCAATAACCGAAAGATCTTTTTGTGCACCCATTTCCTTTGACCAATTTATGTTAGCACATTTGTTATTCATTTTTGCTAAACAAACTAACGAACCTGTAAATTAAAGTTTTACTAAAGATATAAAACAACTTTATTTGTACAGGTTTGACTCCTACTTGTTTATAGTTTTTACTGAGTGTTAAAAATTAAGTTAAGTAGTAGTTTATAAAATATAGGTATTAAGTTTAAAGGATAAAGAATATTAAGTTGAATAATTTTAAATAAGAGTCTAGTAAAATAACAACCTTGAAATAAAATCCCTATCCCTAGAAAAAAAAAACGTAGTACAAAAGTTTTATTTAATGCACATTAAATTTAGCTTATGTTACAGTTATTTAGCTTATGTATACGCCTATCAATAGTTAAAAAATGCTGTATTGTGTCTTAAACTTTTTTTATTAAACATGAAAATACGTGAAACGCTAATTTTTAATACTAACACTTTTTTTAATAGTCAATTTTGATAAAAAATATTGCAGACTTTTGTAAAACAGTTTTCAGTAAACAATTTATAAGAAAGTATTGATTATGCTTCTTTTAATGCTTGATTAGAATAACCAGTAAATAAATTTAAGTATTTTTTCAGTGCTAATTAATCGACTCTAAAAAGCTTCCTAAAGTATGTTTATTAAAGAAAAAATAGAGCAATTGTTATCAAAAACAAATAGCATACAGTTGTAGACTTTTACTTTCTTATAAATTGAGCATTAAAAGACATGTTTAGAAAGTATTAAAAATTTTTCACTAAGCTGTCTTTGCGAATTATTTTTCATTATAATTTAAGCTTATAGTAAACTTACTTAACAGTTTGATTACCTATCCAGCTATAAATTAAGTACAGTAGTCTTTCTCGTGAGTACCTACTTTAAACACAGCCCAAAAAATATTCAACAGGAAGTATGTACTATAAAAGTCGTGATATATATTTTTTTCACAAAATTAAGTTTAAATATGCTGAAAATTACTAATTTTATAAAGTATATGTCATGTTCTGGACAAGACGTTATAAAGTATCCAAGTGGTGTGCAACTCGATGATCGAGAGATTCTTTGAGTAACGGGTCCTATGGCCATTTTTTGTCATTCAATAGAAAATAATATACTTCTAGATATATAGAATTAAAAAGAGTAAAAAGGCCCAAATTTTTGTTCTAAACAAAATTTTATTCGTTTCATATTGTGTTTAGTATCTCTTGTATTGTGTGTTTTTCTTTTTTTTATACAGTTAAATTGTACAAAACTACTAAATGTTAATATTTAACCAAATTTTTTCTCCTTGTTTTAAAAAACAAAATCGATGAATTAAATATTTGGTGCAAAGCTCGCTGACCTAAAGGTCTTTTGACCAAAAGTTTTTAGCATTGATTTTATATTGTGTTTAATAAATTGAATTATTAAAATAGCTTTATCTAGTTTCGGCCGTAACCATTTTAGGACCCAATAAAAAATGTTTTTATCTGCTGGTTCCGATTCTGTATTTTTTCAAGTTAGGATTTGATCGGACTCGAACATTAACAAAATAAAAAAGACAAATAAAATGTCGGATCCTGGATCCGTTAGACCATTGCTTCTGAAATGGGGTTCCGCGGAACTCTAGGGTTCCGTGACGCCTCTCAGGGGTTCCGCAAAGCCTTTCAAAATTCAAAAAATTTCATTAAAAAATTTAACATTTTATGTAAAACTAAAATTAGGGGTTCCGCGGAAAAGTTGAACTTTGGAAAAGGGTTCCGCCACTAGAAAAAGGTTCAGAAGCACTGCGTTAGATCACTAAAAACTACCTCTGTTACCTCATATTAAGCTCTGTCTTACTTTAAGTTTTCGTATTTGTTCTAACTTTAGGGAAGTTTTTGAAGTTTAAAAACGTCTCTTTTCATGAATCCCCTTTTTTGTGCTTAATAAAGGATTAGAAAACTGATTATCTGGGACACAAAGTTAGTCCAACCTTACTTTTCGGATTCAAATAAATAAAATGCAAACAAATAAATATTTATTTAGAAAAATTTTAATAATTTTAATCAAGCTAAGATTCAAATTACCATGTCGTTTTATGTAAAGTTATTATTTTATAAAAAAAAAAACTAATGAACCTTTATTAAAAAATCTTATTAATTTAAAAGATACAATCTATGACATATGGTTTTGTGATTGAGTAATAAAATTTTTCAATACAAACGTATTGACAAAAAAATAAATAATTGTCAACTTTCTAGGATTTTTGAAAATCTATCTTCTTCTTTGATTTTATTTTTTTTTGGTTAGCTAATCTCAAAATTTCTGGAAGATTTACTTGCTTTAATAGAAAAAAATCATATTTAAATAGTTTCAAAAAGTTTAAGAATTATTTCAATAGAGATATTTATTTTTTAGTTAAGATTAGACTGAAAAATTTTTAGAAGAATTGACCAATGTAGCAAAGCATAGATTTTTAATGAAATAGTTTAATTACTTTAGTCTATCTGTAATGAACCTATTGAAATTTCCAACTTTGTACAATTATATGTCAAAAACTAATTTGAATTTTACAAAGAAGTAAAAAGCAACTGCTAGCAAATTTAAAGATCTTTAAAACAAGATATGCATGTAAGAAAAGTACTTTACCCCCTCTATGGCCTTAATAAATTTTAAGCTTATTCCATAACCTCAGTTTAAGTTGTACTCATTCTGTCTTTTTGTTAATTCAGGTTAGATTTTTTTCAAAAAACTCTTTTTTCTTATAAATGTTATTATTTTGTTTTATTTTGTATATTAATTTTTATCTTTTAAGGTTTAAATTATACCCTTTTATTTAAAAAGTTCGAAGAAACAAGTTGATAACAAAAAAAACTGTGTTTTTGTAACTATTTACATAGTAGTTTTGATGATGAAATAAACAACTTAATTTTTTTTTATTGAAATAATATGAAAACAGAGATTTTTAATTGTATAAGATAAATGGACTATTTGCACTCTGAAATGTAGCTGATGCTAATAATAAAATATAAAAGTAAGTTGTGTGATTTATTATAACAAATATTGTTTTTTAAGTTTTTGATTAAGTTTTTGATGGGATATAATTATTTAAGTTTATATTTGTAAACAAAAAGAAACATAAAAAAATTAATATTTAATTTTCATTTGTTTAAGTCACTTTATTTATAATACTTTCTATCTAAGAATCTTTAAGTAATTTAGAAACTTGAAAATGTTTATTTTGGACCTTAAAGGAGTTTAACTTTATAGGTATATAGATATATATTATTATAACTTCTAGATGTGTTTTTAAACCATTTTGCTTTCAAATGTAATATTTTAACTTTAAGCAAAAAAGTTTGAAGTATAAGATGATTTCAGTTTGAAATAGTACCAAATTATATTGAAAATATTTTTACAGTGGCTACAAGTTTTTTGGAAACTACCCACACTTTAATAAAGATCTTATTAATATGTATGTCAATTTGTTATTGTTTTTCTTCGTCTGATCTTGTCTTTGGAGAGCCAGCACCAGTAAGTTTTTTAAGTTAAAGTTCTATTTTAAGTAAATAAGTTGATTATTTGTATTATTTAAGAAAATTTAAGATTAACATAAAGATAGAACTGAACATCTTTAAAAATGAATGCTCAATTTCTATAAAAAAAGAGAGATTTTCACTGAAATTCTATTTTTGCTCCTTCCATTAAGAACCTATTGAGTTGTAAAATTTTGATCTATTGTATGTATCAAATAGTACTTTGAATTAAAAATTGAGTAAATTGCAATTTTTTAAAAAGTCTAAGAAATAAGACAAATTGTATAAACTGGTCTTACTGCCTACAACCATAGATTGAATTAATATATCTTGTATTTTAACATAATAAGTAAGAATGTTTAGCTAGGTTATTATAAGTTAATGACTCTTTTTAGCAATTTTTATTCAAAAGTGTCACCTTTTTGTTATATGTGTATTGACTTTTTGGTGTTATTTATTTTTAAACTTCCAGATATTTGGGGGAAAAACATCACATGAAGGTACATTAGCTGCTTTAATGGATGTAAATGGTGACCGATCTTCTGATCTTATACTTATTTCAAGTTCGTAAAGAGTGATTATTAAGGTTTTTAATATAATGCCTTATGTTTTAATAATTTGCTAACTTATTATTATGTAATGCAGTAAAGTAAATTTATCTATGAGATTCAAACAAATTTATTAGACACAGCAATCGATCCACTTAGGAGATTAAAAAATAATGATTTATTATTTTAAAGAAAAACAATTACAATGTTTCACCGCAAAGCGGATTTTCAAATAGAATGTAAAATAAGTAATTCTATTTGAATAAGATTTGCAATTTAAAAATCTGCTTTGCAGTGTAACAGTGTAATTGTTTTTGTTTTAAACAATAAATTTTTAAAGTAAAGTGATGTCATAAAATTTAAGTATTATATAATAATTAAACTAGTTAGGAGCTCCATGTGTTATATATAATAATTATAGACAAGTAATATTACCATGCGTTTTAATTGTTCACAAGAAGCAGTAGATTTTTATTTGACCAACCCAATCAATTATCATTATTATCAACTTACTGTATTTTTATTTGTTGTCCTAAATCTTTGTATATATTTTTTTTTAATTATGAAAATAGTTTATATTTTTGTAAGTTTTAATCAACATTATTTGAGGTTTAAGTATCTAAAGCATATATACATTATTTCATTATTAACTGTACATAAAATTGACAGCTATAGTTTGTGTCATAACCATTTTTATTATTTTATTACTTAAAAGTTTAAACTTAAAGTTAAGTTACAAACAATAATAATTGAAAAGAGTTTGTTAATTTTTTTATCTAGTGCTTCCTTGATAAAAAAAATAGTATTATTTGTTTCCAATCTTTATACTAAACAAGTACTACACAAAATTGTTGGTTTACTGACTTTCAAATTGCAAAAGTTCTGCCACTTCAAATTCCTATACAGATTTAATGGGCTGCATCTCAAAAAGTAATTAAATTTTAAAAAATATAAGAATTTCTCATGTAGTTTCAATTAATAAGATTATGACATTAAAAAAAAAGATAAACTTATCAACTAATAAAACTTACTATAAATATATTAATGACTTTAAAAAATGATTTTAGCCATATCTCATAAAACAAAACAAAAAATATATAAGAAGCTTATACTTTTATTAGTATTTTTGTATATTTTATGTGATAAACAAAAAAAAAAAATATTATAAAAAAGTTAAAGCTCACTTAATTTCTACTTATACTTGAAATTTTATGCAATGTCTTATTTTGTGTTTTACTTGTATAAAAATTGTAAAAAGCTAACATTGTTAAACAATTTTGTAAGGCTAAAAGGTGTAGCAGATTAAAGACTTTATATCTTTTTTTATACTATAAGCTTGTAAGTGGAAGCAATTTTTAAGAAACATTGAAATTGGGTTTCATAAAAATCTTAAGGTTATCCTATTTAAAGTTAACTTTTACAAATAGGAAAAACATTTTAAGGTATTGCTTGATATATGATATTTTATGTGAAGTTGATAAAAAGATGATTTTATAACAATGTTTTAAAATATTTTCTTAATTAAATAATTAATATTCTCCACTGATTTAAAAGGTTTTAGTATACCTAAATTTTGGTTTTCATATTTATGCAAAAAACAAGTATAACTTTTAAATAAAAAATGTTTTATATACAAGACTTTAAAATTCTCCAGAAGTAAACATTCAAATATATGATAACAATGCTAAAAAAGATAAAAATTATAAAACTTTTTTTTTCAAACATAAAATATAGTCAGATATATTTTTTCAGTTGTGTAATTAAAACAAATGAACTTAGAAGTTATATTAGTAATTTCACTAAAAACATTTTGCATATCTAGATTCCAAGTTTAAATAAAAAAGAAACTTTAAGTTTGTAATGTACCAATTAATCGTTTAGGTGACAAGTCTAAATTACATATCTTAAAATCAAAAAGTATGCAAGTAAAGACAAATGAGCTTGACGATTTTGAAACAATTGAATTAGGTAGAGTTGGTGCAAAAAGTGTTGTTCCTGCAGACTTTAATGGAGATAAAAAGATGGATTTGCTTATAGTCTATTCAGATGGTTTAAAATCTTGTTATTACAACTATAATGTGTTATTCTATAATATTGAAAAGTTTTCAAAGAGTAATATTTTATGTTTTAAACGAAAAGGTATTCATATCGAATACAAGTTTCTTTTTACAGATTTTTAATGTTTAACCTAATTTTTTAAATATAGCTGGTAAAAATTGGAGGTTACAATAGGCTCCTTCTGGAGGAGAAAACTAGAAGGGTGAATAATAGAAGAAACCAAAAACCTATCTTCTTGTACGCTTTTTAAATAATTAACTCAGTTTTCAGGAAGTGTTCCTTGAAATATTTAAACAAATTTGTAGTAACTAAATATATAAATTTTGATTAAAAACAAAGTTATGGCTAAAAAAACAAAAAAATATTTTTTTTTAAGAAAAAAAAATTAGAAAAAAAAAACCCTACTGGAGACTTTTATAAATATTCCAAAGAACATTTTCAAAAAATTTGAGGTATTTATCTTGAAAAGTTTATGAGGAGATATATATTTTTTGATTTTTTTTTATTAAATGTTTTAGTTTTGTTTTCCCATTTAGAACCTGTTTTACTCTTTGACTTTAACTGGCTATATCTCAATTTTTTTTTGAAAACTAAAAATCTGTAAAAACCTACTTATAGCTTAGTTAAAACTCTAAAAAATAAGATCAAATTAAAAAAAAACCCATATGGCCTTAAGTTATATTTGGACCTTTAATGGTTCTAATGCCATTAAGCATTTTTATAGTTTTAAGATTGTATTATATTCTTATAATATTTGATATAAGTTTGTAATTTAGACCAAGTTCAACTGAAAAGTAGAATAAATTTATTAACACTTGAGTTTTAATAAGTTTTTTGACATGTCATATAGTTGAAGTATTAGATCAACATTTTATAGTTTGTATAAGTTTTAAAATGCTTTAATAAAATACATAATTAACAACTTTAAAAAGTATACAACTAAACATGTTTATGTAAATCTATAAAGATCAGGATTGCCACGGGTCAGGCTAAGTCAGTTTTTGGGGTCAAAATGACCAAAAGTCAGTTTTTTTGGTTAAAATGGCAAAATTTCTGAATTTGTCAGTTCAAGTTTACAAAACTCCTTAGTTTTCAAAGCCGTAAAATGGTAAAAAATTAACAAAATTTCCTTTAAAATCGGACTAAAATTGCAAAATGTTTCTAGAAACATGTTGAACTATTACCCTATTTGAACAAGTAGTTGTTGTATGTCATCTTTTTAGTATTGATGATCTGTGGCAAAGACAATTCTATAGTGAAACTTTGATATGTACACAAAAGTCTATTTTGCAAAAAATATTAGAATCAGACAGTTTTTTGTTTAAGTAAGTTATTAAGATTATTATAATAAAGCACTTAGTTTAGTATTTTATGTAACAAATTTAAGTGTATGGTTTACCTCTTTATATTTTTTTTCAGAGTTATTTGAATTTTATGAATAAGTAAAAGTAGATTGTTTTAATAGCTTTTGTATTTTAAAGATTTCATAATAAATAAAAGGAGGAAGTATTTTGTAAAACAGATGTATGATTTACATAATTATAATTGTTATTAATTTTGTGAAGTAAGGAAAAGTAGAAAAGTATATATTAGATTTTTAATTTCAAGGTTTTATTTTAAATAATATGAGAAAGTATTAAGTTTTCAACAAATGTTTACCTATATTTTTTGTTTCAAGCTTGGTTTTTTTTGTAAACGTTATGTTTTTTACTCTTATTAGTTTACGGTTTATACTATTTAAATTGTTTTTTTCGGACATTTGTACTCTAAAATGTTTCTTAGTTAGAGTTTTATTTTTTACGCATCATGATATCATGAATAGTACATTATTTTAAAATTTATATTTACAAAAAAAAGTTTTAAAAAAGAGCCTTAAGTTTGTTTAGTACTTATACTTACTATTTCATTACATGTTATGTTTTCTATATTTTTGTTTGTTTTTGTAACGTTTATTTAAATACTTTATGTAAGATCGTAGCTATTTTTTTTAGTATACATCATGATATAGTTTTTAAAAAGTCATAACGAAGTTAATTACTAATGTTTAAATTTTAATACCATTTTTCGTTTTAAAGAATTAATTATGATTTAGTTTGAGTATTTTCATTAAAAGTTCTTTGCCAGTAGTTTACTTTATATTTGTGACACTTAGAGATTATTTGCAAAAAGGTAGGCAGTGAGAAAAAAGCATACCTAGTTCAATGCAATTTTTTTTTTAATTAAGTTTGTATTTTTTCTTTTTACATTCCAATAAATTATTATTACAGTTATCTTTCGCTGAAGTACACATTCTGACCACAACAGCTACTCATTAGAAAGTTTGTAGCTAATAATTAAAAGTCTAAATAAAACAGAAACCTGACAGAAATTTTTTATTTTGGTTCAAAAATGTGTACTGAATAAGAAGTGCGTACTAAAATGTGTACTTGTCAAAATATGTGTACTCAAAATATGTACCTATAAAAATATGCGTATTTGAAACGCGTACCTAAGGGAAAGGTAAAAGTCAGGCTAAATCAGGCAAAATATAAAATTCACTATAGAATTGTCTTTGCCACAGATCATCAATACTAAAAAGATGACATACAACAACTACTTGTTCAAATAGGGTAATAGTTCAACATGTTTCTAGAAACATTTTGCAATTTTAGTCCGATTTTAAAGGAAATTTTGTTAATTTTTTACCATTTTACGGCTTTGAAAACTAAGGATAAATTTACTAAGTTTTGCGTGGCAATCCTGAAAGATATAATACTAAGTATGTAAAATTTTATTTTAATTAAATTTAAGTGCTTATGGTTAACAGATTAATAAAAGGTATGCTTTTATTAATTCAACTCATTATTTATATAAAAACTTCCAATTAAATCTCACTAAACTATTGTAAAAAGTACTAATTTATGTATAAGATGTCTATATTTTTCTCTTAGTTTTTATTGAAAAATATTTTGCTTAGGTGAAAACAACGATTTAATCAATATTGAAATTCTATGGGGAAAAGACCATTACAGTTGGAACAAAAACTTTCTTTTCAAGTCTAACGTGTCTATGATTGATGAGCCGCTTCTCGTTGAAGCTAATTTAGATGGAAATAGCGATTTATTTGTTGTTCTTTCAAATGAAAAAAGGTTTTTCTTAGTTTATTTTAAAGCTTTACTAAATACCTAACTACTCCAATCATAAAATTAATTAAACAAAAAAGAGTATTTTTAAAAGTTTAGCTTTTTACCTTGTAAATAGGGACTGCCTACTAAAATTTTATTACTTATTAAAATAAAATTAGTTTTAAACTGTAATTGCAGCAATATGTGTTTGTTTTTTAGTACGCTTTAAACTAGGGGTGGGCAACATAAAAAATTTTTTGTGCAAATTTTGTAATATTTACATTCGCTGACCGGATTTCATATAAAGTTTGAAAATGTTTAGCGGGCCGGATCCGGCCCGCGGGCCGTACGTTGCCCACCCCTACTTTAAACAATACTTTGACCATCAACAATTAGTTGGTAAGGCTGTAAAATGTGAATTAGTAATTTACTAGTAAAATGGCAATATCTAATAAAGGGGGTCAATTAGTTTTTAAATATCTGCCAAGGGAGTGTTAATAAAAATTAGTTTTGGATACTCTGACCTAGTACTACTTCGTCATTTTATCTCTACAACAATTATTTACTTAAGAGTGCACAAAAATTTAAATTCTAACCGTTAACATAAAAAAACAAAACAAGGCACTACATCTTAATAAGTAATTTAAGTTTGAAAAAAAAAACTCATAAGGTTTAATTATTAAGATTATGATAGTAAAAAACTATAAAAATATTGTTAGAAAAAAAAATTACAATTACCAAAAAATTTATTTTTTTATAAGTTTAAAAACTTATTCTAACCATGTCTCAAGAATAAAAAAATAAAAATGTGCTTATGTAGGTCTAGTTAATAAAATTATGATGTAATTTTTTTTTTAAACTTAATAGATAATTCACCGTAACTGAGCATTATTAAAATTTGAAATGTTAGAAATTGAACTGTGTAAATTTAAATTTTCGTGCACTTTTAAGGAAGTAAATTTTAGGGATTTCAGAAAAATTGTATATAATGTTGTACCTTCAAACTCAATTTTTAATCAAAATTTTCAACTATGAAAACAATTTAATAAATGTAGTATATTAAATAATCTTAAAATGTAGAATTTATAAAAGTTTTTTATTTTTCAATGCGTTTAGATATAACAAAACGTATCATATAATAGTTAACTAGATACATTATATATTTTTCATCCATTAAATTAAGTTTTTGTTTAAATAGACGTTTTTGTCATAATGTTTTCCATGTTACATTTATGATAACAACATTTACTATTAGTTTTATAATCACAACTTATGTCTTTTTAATGAACTCTTTTATATAAAACTATCAATTAACTTTAGTTACATTTCTTTTAAAAATTGTAGGCAATTTTGGTTGGGTAAAACTGTCGAAAATCCAGAAAATTTTGAATTTGATATTTATAACCTCGAACTTAATGAGACTGATTTAAGATCATTATACATTCCTCACTCTCATGCAATTGTATCCTTTAATGGAGAACCTGATAGCAAGCTTATGCTAACTGCTAAGGACAACCAAAATCATCTAATAATTGAAGAATGGGAGGTTTAATTATATTATTAGCATTTATTTGTTTATTTGAACGTTTTTACGATTGGGTACAATGTTTTTTATGGTTCAATATAATTATTTTAGATTCGATTAATGCTTAATACAAAATGTTTACGTTTTGTTACGTAAGTTGACTCTAATTTAAAAAAAACAGTTGTGTTGCTAAAGTACAGTTAAAAGGACAAACACTGAAAAAATATATTTATTTAAGACGACGTTTAAACTAAAGCAATTTAAAATTTTATTGATCTTTCTATACAATATAATTCAAGACCACTAAGTTTTACGTAAGTCTGTTACTTTTTCAATAATAACAGTGCAGACTTTGACTCTTATAGACTTTTGCTGATATTTTCTTTGATCGTATTGCAAAATTAGCGTACCAGCTGTCTTGCCAAGTAGAAAATGAATTAGTTACATGACGATTTAAATTTGGACAGTTCAAATTCTTAAAAAAAGTGTTTAAACGGCCACAACGCAAAAAGTAATAAATATTTAAAAGAAAGAGACTGTAGTGGGTCTAGTTAATAAGATTGTAATGGTAAAATGTTAATTGTTTTAATACTAAAAGTAATTTTAGAAGTTTCCTAAAACTACTTTATTTAAAAAAAAATCTTTGGCCATATCTCAAAAAATGTTTAAAATTTTTCAAACTTAAAAAAATTGTATTGTAGGTATTAGTTAGACCCACAAGCTTTTTTTTTTATTTCAAAAAAGTATATAATACCTTTTATGTTGTTACTGTTCACTTTAAACATTTTTTTTTAAAGAATTTAAATTGTCAGAACTTGAATTGCCCGAATTTGAATAGTCGTGTACCCCAATATATAAAACATTGTACGGCAACTAGTCTGATGTAACTAATTATGCCAGCAAACGGTAGCTTTATGGTAAAACATCATAAACTGTTTAATGACCGAAGATCGCAAGTTTTTTGTTGCACCTGATTTAAAATAAAAACGAAACTCTGGTTTCAGTCTACCAAAAGCTTGTGGTCTTATGATCGAAGTGGTTTAATAAAAACTTTATGTTAACTTGAGATTGTCTTACGGCACATTAAATTTCAGGCTTTGACTCTGATAGAGTTTCACCACTGTTTTCTTTGATTTTTTCAATATTGTTTCAAGTAGTAGTTTCCAATTTTGTTTTCTATCAATCTTGCTAACATTATATGCAAGTATACACTTCTAAAGTCTTACATTTAGTTATTATAAAGGAATATATATTAAAATAAACTAATAAGTTGAGTTTAATTTAAAAAAAGTTGTTTCCAGTCTCGAGGAACAGGCTTGTACAAAAGTCAAGATATTAGTTTACCTAACGTCTATACTCAAAATAAAAGTTATAAGACTGGGCAAACTTCTTATTGTGATTTCAATGGAGATGGAAAGATTGATTTGATCATTCCTGTATGCATGTTAAAGGACAAAAAGTTTGTTTCATTATGTTATTACTAACGTTTATGGCTAATTACAAATGGACGCGTGATGACGTCACAATAGGTCCAGAGCAATATAAGCTACGTCGAATGTTGTTTTATTTGATATTAAAATATTCAGACACCTTAAAACTGCAAAAAAGAGTAATATGAGAGTATAAGAGCAAACTACTAAAAGGTAATTAATCTTTCCCGACTTCCCTATGACGTCATCACGCATCGACACTAATAGGTATGATAATAAGAAGTAAAAAAAAAATTACTTTGTAAAGTTGACGTATAATCTGTTGGAGTTATTTTAGCTGGAAAGCATTTTGTATCAAATATTTACTTTAAGATGTTACTAACGTTTTTATAATATATTGTTTTGTTTTATATAATCAGGGTTACAAATAATTAGGCTAATTAAGTTTGTTTTGAATTTTTTTGAGCTTTTTTGAAGAACTCAAGCTAAATTATCTCAGGTTATTTTAGTATTTTTTGTGTCTTAATTTTTTCTATGTGTACATTAGTAGCAATACGTAAGGTGTCATAGTGCGTGCAAAGCAACATAAACTACCTTGTATCCAGTTATGTCTCATAATTCAACATCTTATTTTTTAGTTTTAACATAACTGCATACTTTGCTATAAAGTACAATTCTATTTGAGGTAGTTTAAATTGCTCTGTATTTGCTATGACGTCATCACAAGTCAGTAGATGTTTTTTTTTTGATGTGTAACTTTTTTGAGCTTGCAACATTCTTGGTTTATAGTCATTCAGGCGTATTTTTGCTACAAAAAGTGTTAATCCTGTATAATTCAGCAGCCGATCTCAAATATGCTATGATGTCCTAGTTATATTACACACTAAGTGCTAACTAAATCAATAGACTAGTTTCTAGAACTTTAATTTTGAAAAAAGTTTAAATAATCAGTCAAGTTATCATTTTATATTTTGATTATCCTTCTTGTGACAATTTGCAATCTAGTTTCGTCCGTAATTGGACTCATAAGGTAGACATAGTCACGCTTAGCTGTTTTAATGTTAAAGCCAAACGTGATTAAGTGCTTTTGCACTGAAGCGTTCGTTTGTGGGCACAGCTAAAAAATTGTTTGTGGGTGGTTTAGTCTAGTGCTTATTGAATGATGGCGTAACATCTCAGCTTTGCTGAAGATAGCCTAAGTAACTACTAGTTATTTTTACAACAACTAGTATTTTGTTGCTTGAAAACTACGTCCTGTTAAACAAATTGAAATATCTACCGACAGTAGCTTGTTGTTTAGAGTCTTTAATACTATTTTGAATATAGATTTATTTTAAATATTTTTCAATAATATCAATTACTACTTTTTAATTATCACAGTTTTATTAGTGGTATAATATAAACTAATAAGTTTAAAAATATACATTTTGTAGGTGCACCCAAAGCAAAGTTTTAGTTTATATAAATAAAGTGTGGTCAGTTGCTTATATTGGAAATAGTGATTGGAATTTCATTTATAATGAAGAAGATAAGTTTGTAATACATACTTTTACTATAACACAATTTTGTGTATTAAATATTGTATATAATAAAAAAAATAATTATTACATATTGAAAATATAAGTTCTACATTGAAAGTCTTTTACAAGTTATCATACATATTATAAATAAAATATTCATTAGTGATACAAAGTTACTGTATTTTTATAAGGGTTGCCACGGGTCAGGCTAAGTCAGTTTTTTAGATTAAAATGGTAAAAAGTCAGTTTTGTAAGTCAAAATGTCAGAATTTGTCAGTTCTAATTTACAAAATTCCTCAATTTCAAAGCTGTTAAATGGTAAAGTCATACTAAAATTGCAAAATTTCCCTAAAAATTTACTTACAAAGTCATTAAATTCCAAAGCCTTCAAATGGTGAAATAAATAAAATAGCCTTTTTATAACAATCTTTCTATTGCTATAAAATGTGTCCTGCTTTAATTTCATAGCCAAAGTGAAGTTGAACGCTTTTATTCTAACATGAGTCTGTTGAATGACAACCTGCAATAAAAAACTGTTGTTGCATTAAAGACCACATGCAAAAGTTCCAGCTCAAACCATAACAGGAGAGTTTACTAAAGTTATTACAACTGAAAATATTGGTAAGGTGTGCACGAGAGCGCTATCATGACTGGTTGAGAGAATAAAGAAAACAAAAAATTTGATAGGAAAAAAGGAAAGCAAGAAAGTGAGAAGGAAGATGTTAGAAAACTAGAGTTACAAGATTTGAAGAAACAGCGCGAGAAGGCAAAACGCAAAATTGCTAGCTTAGATAAAGAGATTAGTTTGATTTCTTAAATGAAAAAGGTATTAAAATAGTTGGGGTTTTTTCACGTTTTTCAGCCAATGTTTACCTATATATTTCGTTTCAAGCTTTGTTTTCTTTGTAAACGTTATATTTTTTACCGTTATTTATTTACAGTTTATAGTATTTAAACTGTTTTTTCGGACATTTACACTCTAAACTGTTCCTTAGTTAGAGTTTTATTTTTTATGTATATGATTTCATCAATAGTTCACTAGTTTAAATTAAATATTTAAAAAAATAGCCTTACGCTTGTTTATGAATTATAGTTACTATTTCGTCACATGTGTTGTTTTCTTTATTTTCATTTGTTTTTGTAAGGTTTATTTAAATATGTTATGTAAGATCATGACTAATTTTTTTAGTATAAATCATGATATAATTTTTTTTAAGTTTTAACGAAGTTAATTAAAAATTATTAGATTTTAACACCATTTTTCGTTTTGCAGAATTAATTATGATTTAGTTTGATTTAACTAAGAATTAAAAGTCTAAATATAGCAAAAACCTGACAGAAAGTTTTTATTTTGGTTCAAAAATGTGTACTGAATAACAGGGCTGCCACAAGGTCAGGAAAAGTCAGAAAAAAAAAAAGACAAAAGAAAAGAGTTTGACAAAATTAAAAAAAAAAAAGATATTGTCTGTTTAAATTTACAAAACTCCTTTTTTTCTAAAGCCTTCTAATGGTAAACGACAATTAATTTTTTTTTTCTCAGACTAAAGTGCACAACTTTACTTTAAGTTTACAAAATTATTTAATTTCCAATGCCTTCCTCTGATATAAATTAATAAAATATCCTTTATAAAACTGCAAAATTTTTCTATTAACATATTGAACAACTACCCTACTTGAACAAGCAGTTTTTGTATGCTTTTTAGTATTAATGATATTTGGTTAGGATTTTTCTATAGTAAAACTGTGATATATACACAAAAGTTTATCTTGCAGAATTTTAGAATCAAAATGTTTTTTTTTAAGTAAATAATTAAGTTATTTATAATTAACCACTAAGTTTAGTTTTTTATGTAACAAGTTTATGTGTATACTATACCTCTTTATAAATTTTTTAAGTTCTTAAAAGTTAAATAATAAGTTATAAGAGAGGTATATTCCATTAGAAGTTAATTAATTTGTGTTTTTTTATATAAAAACTTAAGTTTTTAAAATAGATAAGAGAGCATTTATTTGTTACAAATTTTATACTAAATGATAAGAGGAAATATTTTATATAACTGATGTATAGTTTACTTTTGCATGAATTTGCTAAGTTACTTAAGTATATTCTTTTTTAATTAATTTTTAATTTAAGGATTTCATATTAAATGATTTAGGACTTTATGTAGTATTTTAAACTAAGTGAACAATTAATATAACTATTACATGTTTTAGATATATATTTTTAACTATAAGATATGTATATATATTACCTTCTAGGTTATTTTACAACTTTTATGCTAAGTCTGACTTTATTTTGCTGATAGAGTTGTTATTGAAAATACATCAATCATACACAGATGGTTAAAGTGATGTAAGGGAAGTTAGATGAATGAATTCAGCATAAAAAACTGTTGTTATAACCTGTATGAAAATAAGATTAAATGCATTAGATAGTTTCAAGTGTTTGATTATGAATTTTAGAATAAGTTTAAATTAAGAGTTTGGTTTAGAAAAGTCAGGAAAATTTTAGTAAAAAGTCAGGAAAATTTTCTCAGCTTGATCTGTGGCAACCCTGGAACAAGAAGTGCGTACTAAAATAAGTACTTGTCAAAATATGTGTACCTAAAATACGTACCTATCAAAATATGCGTACTCAGAATGCGTATTTAGCTGAAAATGCGTACTTAAAACGCGTACCTAAGGGAAAGGTAAAATTCAGGCTAAATTTAGAAATTCTGCGTGGCAACCCTGAATACGTTTACTTACATGAATATTAAAACTCTTGAAAAGTATTAAATTTGCAGTGAATTGAACCACCCAATAAGATTAGTATGTGGTGATTTTAATCATGATGGCTTTGTCGATGTGGTATCTATAATGGGCAACGAAAAGGGAAATGCGGTGATTTTGCAGGGAGGAATTTGTGAAGATACATGGTGCAATGATGCACAGAGGTCACTAAAGTTAGGCATGCAAGTTAAAACAAAGGATTCAACTATTCTAGCTACTTTAGCTGATGTAAATGATGATGGTGCATTGGATATATTAACAACAGATGTTGTTGGGTCATATCCCAATGTTAACATAGTTACAAGAGCTTATTTAAACAAAATAAACATTGACGACTGTTTTATAAATATTGTTGTTAGTTTTTTTATAAGTAAAATTCTTATGAAACTACTTTAAATGTAAATAATTAACTTTAGTTTTAGTTCTCAATTTAGGTTTAAAAAGTTCTCAATTAACTTTTGTTTGATATATTGAAATTGTCTTTTTCTTAGAAATTTATCTTGATTTTATTTAAGGTTAGTTTAAACTTAAACATCAGTATTCTATTTAAGTTAATTTTACAAATTTAAAATTGTTAAGATCAGTTGTCTTCCACTTATTCTAAAGCTGTGTACATTCAATTACTTTAAAACAAATTCTGTACACACTAGACTTTAAATTCACATGACTTATATTGAAAATTATTTTTTTATGTTTCAAGTTTCTTAATAAATAAAGTGTTGAAATTCTTTCATATTAGATATAAGCTTTTTTAATAGAAAAAGAAAAAAACTAACTTCAATTAAGAAATAATTTAATTACATTAAATTTTTTGTGCACAGTTAAATGATTTCATTGAACACAAATGTTTATGAAGACCACTTGTTAAAAGTATAAATTAAATTTAATAAAAACCAAAATTTACATTAAAAATGTCTGATGCTTTACTTGAAATTCTTATAGTTTATATGAATTTATTTTAAAGGTTTTAGGGAGCTCAGCATCTTCATCTAAAACACAAAAGTTTTATTTACCAACACCTGGAAGTACTGTTATATGTGACACTACTGATCCACAAGTTAGTTAAACCTTTATTTATTTTTTTTATCTAATTTTAAAAGAGTGTTTTTTATGTTAATAATCTTAAGAAAAAAAAGTATTGTCACCTTCCTCTTGAGTTCGCACTTTTTACCCAAAGAAAGTTGTGTTCAAAATTTAAATTCTTATTTAAAAAATCTAACTTAAAAAAACTTTATTTTCTCAAAATCGAATTAACTCTTTCTTGTTTTTAAAACTTCAATATTACAGATTAAGAGCTAATGCTAAAAAATGTATTATTAAGTTATTCAAATAATCATTTCTTATTGAAACTTAAGTGACCAGTAATTATACAATAAGATATACAAGACACACAATTTCAATAAAATTAAACATATTTCGAGCAATTCTCATCAGTAGAGTACAAAGCTAACAAGTAACTAGATTTTACAAAATTATTAGTAACCAAGTAATCAAATAATAATAAAGTAATCAAGAGATTAATAAAAGACAAAAGCAATTAGTACGAGTCAAAATCATTTAAGCTTACTTACATTATAATTGATCTACAGTAAAACTAAACATAAGTAAAATAAAAACAACCCTTATAAAATATTACAAAAACAAAGAAACAGTATAGTCAAAATATTTTTGATTACATAAAACAGGTTTTCTTAACAAAATACAAATGGCTTCTAATTTAATCAAATCGAAAACATTACTACAAGTTTTAATAATTTCAAATCTAAATAGATTATAACTGTTTGCACAAGTTGAATTATTAATTACTGATGAGAATTGCTCGAAATATATTTAGTTTTAATGAAATTGTGTGTCTTGTATATCTTATTGTATAACCATTCATTAAACTTAAGTTTAGAAGTTACAAAGTATATTATAAATTGTTTGTAGGTTTAAAACATTTATTTTTTAGTGTAGTTTTAAATTTGACCCTATTTAATTGCTTCAACATTAGAATATTTTTGATGAGATTTAATTTTATGTTTTTTGGGATTTTGTATTTCTTTTTAACACATTTGGCTTTATAATAATGTTTTATGAAATTACTCATCTTGTAAAAAACAGTATGATTGTTTAGCTGTTTAATTGAAAAAAATAGAAATCTAAAGAGTATGTCATAATTTTAATGCCATTGTGTTCCTTTGAAAATTTAAACTTAAGTTAATTCTAATTTTTTCTGGCTATTTTTAACTAAACTACAACTTGAAAAAAAACAAATTTGCAAAATAACACAATAGCATTAAACTAACTTGTAAAAGACTTTTTAGATTTTTATTTATCTTCAGTTAAACAGCTGTTTATCTTAAACCAAAAAATGAAATTTCTGAACCTCATACATACATGCTTATAAAGAATCAGTTAATATTATATCTATAGTTTTCTAAAAGTTACAATTTTTCCACTTATTACTAAATTATTCATTTAATTTTAAACTTAAGATAGTGATTTAGTTCTGTTTTGTTTTAAAGTAAAGTTGTTTTTGTTTACATTCAAGTATAATAACTATTTTTAAAGCAAAAATTATTTTCCATGACTTTCAACTATACTTTTTCTGAATTTTAATTTAAGCACTGATGAGCTCTTTCAGCAAAATACTTTTTGCGTAAAACAAAAAAGAAAAAATTAAATAATATAAATTAAATTAACTAAATAGAGTGTATAATTATAATAATTATAGGGAAAGAACGTCATATCAACTGTTGCTCAACTAACACAATCTTCACACAATGCGCTTCTTCCACCCAATGTTGATTTTGGATTGGGCTTACTCCCTAACTTTGTTGACAGCATTAAAGTTAGGCTGCCAGTTCCTCTTTTGCCTGAGAAATTACTACCAAGTAATCTAAAACACAAACCTACTGGCAACCAAACTTACGAACCAGACGAACAGAAATTTGTGATGCTCATCCCAAATTCAAGGGTTCTGATCACAGCAGAGCCTCATGACAAGCCAGATAGTTGGAAGATACAGATTATTGTCACGCCTTCAAGATATTTCATGCTAACACTTCTTGTTTTTGTTGGAGTCTGTTTTGTTGTTTCTTGTGCTATAGGCGTTCTTCACTGTCTTGAAATGCGTAGAGACAAACGCGAAAAGATTCTCCAAAAGCACAACTTCCATTTTGATGCAATGTAAATGTAAAGATTGACATCAACAGCTTCTAGTTAATAAAACAAATTTGATTTTTGAATATTTTAAAGTTTCTTGGACTTATTACTGTGAAAACTTTTTACAAAACTGAAGTTTAGTATGTTATGATTTACAAATAAAAAACATGATTAGAGTACTACTGAGTGCGATTACAGTATTAAAAGTATTTTAATTAATTTTTTTCTACGTAGTACTTTTCATGAAATTTATTTATTTATAAGTGTTTTTTTTTAATAATGAATATTTTTGTTTTTCTATTAGAATTGAATATAGTTTAAGTTTTAAGGAAATAGATCTGTTATATTTCCAATGCTTTACTTAATAGCAAAAATTCCGGAAGACATAAACTAAATTTCCAACGACAAAAGTATAATCATAAAAGTTAAATGTTTTGAGTTTTTTTTGTAGCTTAATAAGAGATTTTTTTATTTCAATATTTTTTCAGTAAATTATTATTTTATATCATACTTGATATATGTTTTTAATACTTATACTTATTTAAAATTTAAGTTTTTTAGTTTAGTTATACTTATTTTGAATGAAAGGTTTACAGAAGTGGCAACACATAAAGATTCATAGGGGTGTGAAGCAAAATAAATTGCCTTGTTTACAATTACCACTCATACTTAAACATTCTATTTTTGAAGTCCAAAAAATCAAACGATGGTTTAAAAAATCTACAAGTTTAATGCATATTATTTAAGTTCAAAGCGCTCCCAGACAACAATCCATCGTTCAAAAAAGTTATTTTTGTTCATCAATAATACTACTTCTTCAAGATAAGAAGTTTGTAAGATACAGTTTCTTATTAATATAAGCTTTGTAATTACTTCAAGTATTGTTTGGGAATTTTTTTTATCTTTATTTCACCGTTAACAGTAACTATTTATTAACAATAACTTACATCAAACAGTTCATAACTAAATAAGTTTTCAATTTAAAATATATATCGGAAAAGTGTTTGTTTTTATATTTATTTCATTTGAATTTAGTTTTACATACAAAAATATTATTATAATTTAGAAAATCTTCCAGCCTTTACATTTGGTTTTACACACTGTTTTAAATTACTACATCATAATATATTTTTTCACTTTTATTTACTTAGTTGCATGAATGTGTTTCAGTTCTTTTAGTTTAACAAAGTTCACTGAGGACGGACTGCTGTCTGAAAGCGCTTTGAACTTGAATAGTATGCATTAAACTTGTATATTTTTTAAACCATCGTTTATTTTTGTAGTTATTGATGCAGGGTGAAAAATCACAAGCAATAAATTGACTTTGTCCTGGACCGATTTAATAATTTTGTATAAATCTTGTCATTTTTGAAATATTAACATAACTGCATATTTTTATATTAAATTCAATTGAATTAGAAGTAGTTTAAATTGCTGTGTTCCCGCTAGGACGTTATCACGCGTCATTTCAAGAGTTTTAATTTTTTCAGATTCGTATTTTTTTAAAGCTAGCTACGTCCCTGGTTAGGGGTAACAGTAATAGTAAAAAAAAAAACTAAATTAAAAAGAAAAATTAAAATAAAATTAATTAAAAAAAAAAAATTCAACCTGTGCAAAATTGTCTTCGTGCAAAAGTGTCTTCGTGCAAAAGTATCTTTTCGCAACATTGTGCCCTCGTGCAATTTTGTACGCTCGTTCAAATTTGACAGCTACCCGTTTTAAGTGTATGTTAAAGATAACCGCGTAAAACTTTTTGTAAAAAAAAAATATATACTAAACAATAAATATTTGATAGTAGTGCATTCTGTTTAAATTTTTTATTTACCCGACAAAATAAACTCTTTGAAAACATCATATAAAAGCTTAAAGAAAGTTAAGAAAATATGATTGCAAAGATAAGCTTTTACATACGACTAAATTAGTATCTATAGACTAGCTGTAATACTTTAACAGTGTAAAATTTATTTATTTAGATATTTGAAAGATGTTATATATCGAAGTTGAACAGCTGATTAAAACATATAAGTGATTTTTTTTGTATCAATCTCAAACAAAAGAAATGCAGGCTATAGTGAAATTAAATTTCAAATATAAAATAAGTTTTAGCATTTGAAGATTATTCAGACAATCAGATTATTAAGTAAAAAAGTATATAACATCGTATAACTTATTGGACAACTTTTGATTCTTAAAGTTGTTTCAAGGATTCAACTAAAAAGTTTAATCTGAATTTTGAAAATTATTCAAAACTTAACGTAATAGAGTATACCCTATGAAATATCTGTATAATTCGAGAAAACAAGTACATTATTTTCTATCAAGTAGAAAATTCTCTAAAATATATTGTAATTATTAATTGATAATAATTTAACCTACTTAATATACTCAACACAACAAAATTAATTCAAAATCAACACAAGAAGGAAACACTATTTCGCTACATTTTAAAACAGAACTTAAATAAAGTTTAATTAAGTTTTGTTTACGAGATACACTTTTGTAATTTAGTCAATAACTAAAATAACTTTGTTTTAATGCTTTTTATGCCTCCACAAAATTATCTAAAGCAAGAGTCAGCAGCCTTTTATAGTGTCGGCCAATTTTTATAGAAAATTGATCGCAGACCGTACTGTGTAGAAAAAAACTTCCGCGAGTCACAGTAATTTTAAAATCATGTAGCAACAAAATAAAATTATAAATATCATAAAATAAGCAATGGTAAAGATTGATTATTAAAAATAATTGTAATTTCTTATCAACCAAAACTTTACGCTTATTGCTTTAGAAAAGTATTTTTTTAGCTGAAAAGTACCTTGCATGGGCATATACTTGCTTAAAGGGCTGTAGCAGACATGTTAAAAAGCTCTGCTTTGTTTACTCGAGCGTGAAATTACTAACTTAAAACAAACCAAAGTTTATACGCTTCATTGCTGAATTACCATAGTAACTATTAGCATTTTACCAACTCTGGGCTGTAGTTTACCGACCCCTGATATAAACGGAGGACGTTAGGAATTTTAGATAAAATTGAACATTTGTAACAAAAATTTTGTAATGGTTATCATGATTAAAGTAAAATTAAGATTACTCAAAAGAAAACTTTTTAACAATAGGCAAAACAAAAAAAAAACCAATTACATATATTTTTTAGATTGAAAGGTATACAACTCAAAAAAAGTCGTACAAAACTGTTTTAGTTGATAACTTCCAGAAAGCTTTATCAAATAAATTTTTCTTACCTAAACTTTATGTAAAAATTGAAGGAATTATTTTATGTGCAGTTTATGTGTGACAGCAGTAGAAGTTAATTAAATAACTTCTTTTCGGTAATAACTTTATATAAAAATTTGAGACAACAATTCATTTTGCAGTTTATTTTATTTTTTGTGAACTTAAAATTTTTCAATTTACCCTTTTCAAAAGTTCTTGTAGATAACTAAATAGATTTTTGTAAAATAGTAAACTTAATAAAATTGTAAGATTATGCATCATAACAGGTAAATAAAATTATATGTACTATGCGATGCTATTATAAAGTTGTTTAACAAAACCAGTACTTAAGCTTTGTACTTTTAATTTTGTTAAACAACTTTTTAATAGCATCGCATAGTACATATAATTTTGTTTACCTATTATGACGCATAATTTTACAATTTTATTAAGTTTACTATTTTACAAAAATCTATTTAGTTATCTACGAAAACTTTTGAAAAGGGTAGTTTGAAAAATTTAAATTTAACAAAAATAAAATAAACTGCGAAATGAATTGTTGTCTCAAATTTTTATAAGAAGTTAATTAATTACAAGTTATAATTTAAAATAACATGTTATAAAAAAAGATCTGATTTTATACTGTTTAAAAGTAAACGCTTTTGTTTTTCTAATACTATTCAATTTACATTGCTTAAATTACAAGGAAATAACACTTTATTTAATTTTTTAGAAGTTAACTAAAGAAGAAAAATACTTTAAAAAATTGCCCCGTTTTCAGTAAGTAACATATTACTTTTTACGCCTTACTAGTGTTGCCTACTTATATGCAAAATCTCCCATAAGAGGGTTGATACAATTTGCTTTTTAAGACTTCTTGTCTACTTTATTGTACAGTACATCATTTTTGCTAACTGACACTGTAGGTTTACTACGCCATAATACTTGTTAGTTATTTCTAAGCTCAGTTCCTGCCGGATCAATTTTTTTTTCAAACAAAGATCCGGCCGGATGCAGTAAACTTAGAATTTCAAAAGTTGAAGGTTAACTAAACTTCTTAGTTTTGTTTTAACAATCTAAGACTCATAGAAGGTTGTAGGAAACTATTTTAATCGACGGGTAATATTTACCAAAAAAACCTTATGCAGGCCAAACAAATTTATAAAGATTTTAACCAAAAATTTGTGTTGTATTTTCACGTACAAAAAAATCAAACTAATAGCACGTTTAAAAAGCAAATTAATTTTAAGAAAGCTTATAGTTAATTACTGTGTACAATTTTGTTATCAAGATGAAATCTACGTATCACGACAAAGGTTTCTATTTGGCGGGCTAGGTATAACCAGTAGGGCCGCACGTTGCCATTCCTAATTTCTAATAGTGCTCTACTTAATTATTAAATAAATATAGATAAATATTTACTGGTTTATTAATTTTCAGTTCAAGCAACCTTGTTGTAGAATAATGGTGGAACAAGTCAAGTTAATTCCGGCTTGCAACTGAGTTGTTAAAGATAGCAACTTCTACTAAACAATTATATTAAAAAAGGGTAACAGTTTAAAACTTTCTTTGTTGAACTAAAATCAAATGTTCGTATATATATTTTTTATACTTGTTGATAAAAATTCCCAAAAACTGTTAAATAAAAAACTTAAAACCTTGAGAACTAATAATGCATGTCTGCCAAATTTGTAGTCATTTGCGGTCTAGCTCTAGACAATATAAAATTTAATACTATTAGCTAACTAATACAAATAATGTTAAATTTAAAAAATATTTTCTAAACATCTCTACAAAATTAATTTTGTTTTATTAAAGATGTTCATCAAATTTACAATTTTAAAGAGTTAATCATAGTAATTATTTCGCTTGTCAACAAACTCATTAAACATATTGAAACAACTTGTAATTATGTATCAAAATTTTATCACAATAGTGAAATTGTTTGATACACTATTTTTATACTTATAAAATTTTCTGTAAAATTTAAAGATTTCTAGTTACTATCAAAATTTATTTTTGAATTTTATAAGCTTTTAGATGTTTTCAGAACTATAAGTAAAGCACTATAAACTATTTTCAAACATAACACTAAGATTTAACTT
The DNA here is from genome assembly GCF_965202585.1 of Thalia democratica. Taxonomy (NCBI): domain Eukaryota; kingdom Metazoa; phylum Chordata; class Thaliacea; order Salpida; family Salpidae; genus Thalia; species Thalia democratica. The sequence continues at coordinate 51,303,017 of NC_139168.1, read as the reverse complement.
AGTAATTATTAAAAATAGTTGTTTTTGTTTAGGACTTTTGGATCTACCTGATTCTGACCTTGGATCGAGTAGATGATTTGTATCAATTCTTACTAGCATTAATTTATTGTTGTTTATGAAGGTAATTTGATAGTTTACTTTGAAACGTAAGTAATACGGTGTTTCTATTTAGCTGGGTCGGTCTTTTTATTGAAATACTAGTTTAGTTGTTTAAAGTTATGAAATAATTTTAAGCAATTGTATGTATATTTATAAAGATTAGTATGGCACAAAAACCGTATAAAATTAGTAGTTAGTGTAAGTGGATAATTTATTAATTTATGAATAAAAAAATCTCTAAAAATAACATTAAAAATAAGTTTGCAAAAGTAAATATTATAAAACAAGTTTATAAACTCAAAAAATTCTACTTGAAAATAAAACAAGTGATAACAATTATTTTTAGTAGTATTTTGAACAAGCTTTCAGAAATAAATCATAGTAAAACACTTAAACAAACATTCACTTTATGATGGTCGTTATATATAATTACAACTATAAAAAATGCAACAAATTTATAAGCAATAACATATCGTAATTAAACTTTTTATTTAAAAAGTTATTTAAGTGTTATACATAGATGGTTATAGCTGTTTCATTCCTTACTTATAATTGATGTAAAGTTTAAGTGAAAAGTGCATTTAAGTTGTATTAAATTTTTTGCTGTCTATTGTTTTTAAATAATTTTCATTTTCATTTTTTAACAGACAAAACAAAACGCCTGTGTTAAGTTTATTCTGTTAAGTAGACTTGTGCTGATTTTCAAAGAATTAAATGAAAAAAAAATCTTAGTTGTATGATTTTAATACAGGGTTCTATAAAACTTTTTTATTTAACTCATTAGTAATGGAAGAAAGACGGTAAATCAGTCAATTAAAACAAAATAATTATGTATTTAATGATGATAAACACAGAGTACACCTAAGTGCGAAATAAGTGTGTAGTTCAACTGAAAAATAGAAATTTTTGAATAATTATTTTGAATAAAACTATATACACAGCTATCTGAAAAGAAGTTTTATAACTAGATATAAGTAGTCGTTTTTTGAATTGTATTTTTTATATTCAGCTGCAATTTATAATAGTGATCTACTGGATATACTATCCGGATCCGGCTAGATCCTAATTTTTTAAAACGGATTTGCTTTTGGCAACATCTCGATTTAAAAAAAAAAAGATCCGATTCCGGCCGATTCGTAGTTTTAAGGATTTGGTAGATCGCTAGTCAGAGTATATACTTTCAAAAACAAATCTAATTTTTAAAAATTTGAAACGAGCAATAGTAATTTTAATTTAAACTAGTAGCTAATTAAACTAAACAAGCTCACTAATAGGCATGACTAGAGAAAGCTCTACTAATAGGAGCCGAAAGATACCAAAGTACTATTTTATACTTAAAGTTTATTAAAATACATCTGTTTTAAGCACTAAGTAGTGTTTAAAATATATATCTGTACAAACCACGAAAGACAAAACTATTTAATTTATAAGATAATTAAATAAAAAATAACAATTATGATTTACTAACTAACTTGTAGGTTTTTTTGTTATTAATTTTCGGAAAGAGATCCGGATCCGGATTGGTACGACTTTTGCACACTAGTATTCGCATCCAGCCGATCCTAACTTTAAAAATGGTTCTGGTTTCGGTCGGATGTTAATTTTATGGATCCAGTAGATTACTTATTTAAAATCTTTAGATTTATCATTATGATTTTTGAATGATTTTCAATTAATAATACTGAAAAAATAGTTAATAGAAATAAGAAAACAAAAAAATTTAGAATCAAATTTTTTCAGTCATATAGCGTTCGTTAAAATAATATATACTTAATTACTTCTTCTTTCTTGTTACTTTAATTTTTTGTTAAAGTATATCAATTGTTAACATCAGTTAAATTTCGTAGTTTAAAACGGTTGATAATTAAAAACAACTTGTTAGAGTTTTTAAGTATATTTCAAAACAAAAAATATTATAGTTAGTATAGATTTTTAGGTACTTTGTGTTACATAATCTTAAAAAAAAGTTACTATATAGTTTATTATTATCTGTTCATACATAAATTCAGGCAATGAAACTAGTAAGTAATAGAAAATAGTTTGTTTCTACAAACATTTTATATCTAGTTTCTGAAATCAGTTTTTTGAAAGGAGTTGTGTTGTTCTATATGTGTTTATAGAAACTTTATGATCATTTGGTTAAAAACAACTGTTAACTTTTGGTTAAAATCTTAAAATTATTTAGGAAGTTAAGTTTTGTATAGCTACTATAGGTTTCAATTAATAAAAAGTGTCGGATGTACTACAAATTTTAATCTGTAGCTGTTAAAAGATTTTCAATTTCTGTTTTATAATATACAGTTTCAATATTCTTAGTTCGTATTTAGTTTTTGCTTAAAGTTTAAAACTATCAAGTTCTTTTTTATAAGTTTTCTACGAAAGCTCTTTATTTGTTTTTGTAAAACAGAAAAGTTTTAATGTAGGTTTAAATGTTAGCGTCTTAGATATTTTGAAACCGAAGAAGCTTAACTTGTGTCTATAGTTTATGATGTGTTTATAGTTTCCAAAATAAAATGTTATTTATTATTTAATTTAAACCTAAACTGTTAGAAAACTCTTCAACAATATTCATTAATGTTAAATTAATTTATGTTAAGAACTTATAAGAGTTATATTTATTTTAGCCTTATTTAAACACTGAAATTAATTCTACTCGGTATTTTTTAAGTTTACATAAATTATTACAAAAATTACTAAGTGAGTTTATTTCTATATAAACCGTTTCATGTGTTTGGACATGATGATCATAGAAAAATGTTTTTCGCTGTTTTAATCTGACTTGATAAAATATAGTGAAAAGTGTATTTAAATTTGATAGAAAAGAAACTATGTTTAAGTTATTTAGGTTTAACAAAGTAGTTAAAAATAAACAAAATTTATAACATCATTAACTACCGTTTAGTAGTAATCTAGATTGAATGATAGTTAGACTACATCAATTAACACAACAGAAAAAGTTCTTTAACTATTTTACTTAACCTAAAGTTTAAAAACGCTAATTTTTTTTGAAAATACGAAAAATATAGCAAAGCGTCTATTTTTCTCAATAAAGTTTTCATTTGCATGGCACTTGTGATTTTGAAGAGGTTATTACTCCTTTACTTCATTACTTGAGTTTACTTATACTATTTATATTAAGATAGTAGTTTTAGTAGTAAGAAGTTATGGGTAACGCCGTAATAACAAAAAGAAAAGAAGTTCATGTAGAAAAGGTTGTTAAAATAAAATTTTAACTATTTAATTAAAAGTAGTATAAAGTTGATTGATTTACAAAAAATAGTTTTAATAAAATTGTTACACATAAAAATGTTTAACTACAAAACTTAACAGAAAATAACAATTAACGTCATTTAATGATTTTAACTTTAGTCTCAAAAACTTACGAGATAATAATATTATTAACAAAGTTTTATGATAATTCTTTCGGTCAATGGTAAAGGCACTGTTCAGGCTTATTCAATACATTTATAATTTAAAGATTCTAAAATGAAACGTTTCTTAATTTTTTGTGTCAAAAATAATAAATTAATGGCTGCTTTTTGATGAACAATTCCAATAATAAAATATAAATATACATGTTAGTTTATTAAAGGTTATTAACAAATGTTTTAATTGTTTTAAGTAGACTTTGAAAAACTATTAGACAAAGATAATTAGTTATCAGATCAATATATTCGATTAGAATCTGTGATTTGTTCAATTAAATTTAAGATTATTATAAAACTTTTCAATCATTAGTTTAAGACAAAGCAAAGCATATTTCAAACTGTCTATAATTTACCGTACTTCTAAATCAGTTTTATTTTTTGATATATTGAAATGCTATTTGTAATAAACTTTACAAAAAGCTATTATAAAAATGAAAAAAAAAATACAGTGAAGTTTCAACTAAAATAATTTAAAGACTCATTATTATAAAAAAAAAACAAGTCTACATTTAACTCATTTTTGTTTTATTCTTTTTATAAAGTTTTTGAAACAATTTAAAATTTAATTAACTATCAGTAATACAATTTTTTCAGTAAAATTTTGGGGTCATTGTTTGAAAGTACATGTAAGCTATCAATTTAATTTAAATAATGAATTTACTTACAAGCACAAAAGTTTTAACGTGTTCAGACTAAATTGGTTTGTAATAAAGTATGTGAAATATTTTGAAGTTAAATGTAGACTTCTTAAAAGAAAAACAAATTAATTGCTCCTTCAAATTTGTGCATCGCTGCACAAAAAAAAAATTTTAAACAGTTGATAAATTTATAACAAACTCTTAGGCGTAATAATATTTTTTATAGAAGAGTATCTTTATTTTTCAGTATTATTAACTAGCTAGCTAAATACATAGAAGAATTACCTATTGCTTTTTTTGTCGTTAAGATAATGACTGAATTATAACAAAAAACAAACAGAACGATTTCGTATTTGAAGTAACGAAGTTTTCAAAAAAATCGCTTGACTTAAAGTCACTCTCATTTGTTGGTTTTGTTAGTGATATTTAGTTACTAATTATACATAAAAATTACAAAATAAATAAAAGTTAGCTTTTAAAAGGTATTAGTTCTATTAGATAATAACTAAAAACTGTGCGAAGAACTAATGGTAAACTTTTAAATGAAACATTAAATATATTAATCTTAAATCACGATTGAAGTGAATTTTCGTATAATTATATTAAATTAAAACTGTTTAGTTATATAGTATTTTCATCAGGTTGCAAAAAAAAGTTCAAAGTACAATTTAAGCTCAAGAAATTTTGTACAACCATATATTTCGCAATCCTTGTCTATCGATGAAAAAAAGTTTAAACAGTTTATTAACGAACTTAACTATGTTAGTTTTTTTTTAAAATACAGCTTTTTAGGTTTCATTTTTTATTTACACAAATAGTATTTGTTTTAAATAGAACTGGAATATAAATCGACTTAAAGTTATTTGAAAATATGCAAAACACCAACATAAATTAAAGATAATTTGAAGAACAAATAATTAAGTTAGAAATAAATAACAAACTGAAATAAAAAAAAGTGTTGAAACTTAATTAAATAACTAGAAAATATATGTTATTGGTAGACATATAGTAGAACAAATGTTTGATTTAATATCATATTTGCAAGCTACTTTTAGCTGAAAGCAACACATACATTTACATTGTTTACTTTATACAATGCGTACATGTGTGACTTCAAAAATTCTGGTAATTCTACTTTATATCATTAACTTAAACAGTGATAGGTTAAATAAGCACGAAGACACTTTTGCACTGAGAGTAAATTTTAAAGAGAGTAAAAAAAATACTGGCAAAGGGTAAGTGTTAACAGTGATAAAAAAAATTAACGACCAAGGGTAAAAGTTATAGTATAAAAAAATAGTTAATAATGAATCATTAACAAAAACTAAAATCAACAAAAACAAATTCAACCCTTGCAAAGGTGTCCCCACGTGCAAAAGTGTCCTTTCGTGCATGTTTGACACCTACACAATTTAAGCGTTTTCAAGCATTTGAAAAAAAAGTAATTTTTGAATAGTTTTAAAGCTTCGTAAAAGTTTTAATGGTTTTTTATAAGGTATTTCAAATATATTACATAATTAGGGCATTAATCATTATTTAAAGTTAAACAATTATCTCAAAGTTCTGTTAAATAGTTTACCGGTTTAATAAAAAGTTTGTTGAATACAAAAACGATAATGCTCAAAAAAATTGTTCTAAGCACCCGGTGTACAAAAAGACCTTTTGATCATCGAGTCATACACTACATGCTTAAACTAATTATAATGAGCTTAAAAATAAAAAAAAATTACAACTCAAACTTAAAATCTAAAAAATGAAAGACTCACAATAAAAAAAAAATAATAAATGCGACGTTTAATTCAGTAATTATTGTTGGAAGTTTTATGGTCGTAAATAAATACCATTTGCAAATAAAAAGTAAAACAGTTTTATTCATTGTTGATTTGAAGTTTTTCGTCTTACTTCCATAAAACTTTTTCAAGAATGAAAGAAGAGTTAGTAATTAATTTTGCAATAAGTTTGTAGCTTGTAATATTATGACGTAAACCATAGACATTTGAGATTTGAAATTTTAATAACTGTAGATAGTAAGTATGTTAACTTTACAAAATTTTGAAACATAGTTATAACAAAAAACACTTAAAACAGTAAAATCAATATATACTTAAAGCTGTTCGTTTCCAATTCAAAGTTATTTGCGTATTTAATACAGAGTTTTATTCCTCAATTACCATTGACTCTAAACTATAAAGGTTACTTAATTGACGTCGCTTTAAAACTTTAAAATTGTCATAGATGTTTGTGTTTTGGAAGAATTTGCAGTTGTAGATATGTTGAAATATAGTGCTGTTTTTGTCGGACCCTTTGTGACCTTCGATTCGTCAGAAAATTTGTCTGGATGTCTCTTCCAGGTAGGAGCTGTTCTGACCTTTAGACCAAGCATATTTTCAATAGACATTCGCATCGAAAGCTTCCGAGCATTTGTTTTTGTTGTTGAAATAGTTCGATATTTTTCTGCTGGTGTATGTGGGTTTGATTTCTATATTGTACTTTTAAAAACTGATTTTATACGTTTTTTTTTATCTTCAATGAGGGATTACTTACGTAAATTGTCGTTAAATAAAAAGAGTTTTAATTTTCTTGATTTGACTTGATTAGCTTTTGGTTGTTTGGTTTTGTTTAAATGTAATGTTGTCAACTTTGTAATCTTCTAAAAACTTAATGGTTTTAGTTTTTATCAACTGTTTAGGATACTAATTTTTTGATTTTACAATTCTTAGATTAGTTTATCATAAGTTCACTGAAGACGGACTTTTGTCTAAAAGCGTTTTGAAGTAAACTAATATGTAATAAATTTGTAAATTTTTCAAACTATCTTTTTATTCTTTCTAATTATTGATGTAGAAGAAAAATTGACTGTGTCCTGGACTGATTTAAGAATTTTAAATAAATCTTGTCTAAACTGAAAAGTAATGGAAGCCATTAAAAATTACAGTATATAAAGAGCTTACAATTGCTTTATATTAATTATAAAAAAATATTTTATCTGTCTTAAAGTAAAAGTAAATTTAAACAAATAATAAAGTTGTTGAACAGTGGCTGTTAAACAATAACTTTTTTTCTCTTGTCTAAAGAAAGGTACTAAAATTGTTAAAACAAAAAAAATTTAATCACATAGGTATTTTAAAAAAAGTTTACGATAATACTGTTACCTAAATTTTGTTTAGGCTTATTATTAATAGCTCCTATGACTAGTTTTATATTTTTGTTTAAATGTCTAGCGTAAAGAAGGCAACCGTAATAAATTTTAAAATTCAATTTGTTACTTATAAAAGGAACTTAAGCTTTTTTGTAGAACTGTGTTTAATACAAAGGATAACCTAGATTATTATAATTTTTTGTACTATAAATAAGTACCAGAATTATGAGTACAAAGTTTAAATTACAAGTGGAAAATTATCAAATTCAACGAATTAGATTTTCAAGAAAAAGTTAATTTGTGGTCCGCGTAGTTTTGAATAGTTATAAAAGAAAATATATTAGATAAGCAAAGTTGAAATAAGATGATCATTACAATAAGCGCTACTGTAAACTGTATATCAAGCTAACAGAAAAATTTGTTTAAAAAAAAAACTAAACTTTATCTGTTTTGTTCATATTTCTATTGACTGGTTTTAATTTAAATTTTTCATTTTAATCTTTTTTTTATAGTTAATTTTTTTTAACATGGCCAAAAAAACTGTTTTAAAGGAGTGCAGTGTAGTTCGATAACAAAAAGGTCTTTCTTTACACCAGGTCCATTTACCATACATATGAAAGACTATGTTTTTCGTTAATGTTTTATATACTTATAATATACTAAACTTTTCAGCTAAAGCTTTACAAAATTCAAAAGTTATTTAAACTTAATTTTTTAAAGAACTGTTTTAAAACAAGGATTACGATTTGAACAAAGTATTAGAGAAGCAAGAAAATAGTAACAAGCCAAATTCAGTTTTGAAAAGATGTTTTAATGAAAAATTTCAAAAGACAACTGATGAAGAATTTGAAAATCATATATTACAAAATAAAAAGTTTTTTTTATTTTTAACTAAATTATTATTAAATTAGTGCAGATTAACTAGTCTACTTATTTACAGGTTTATGTAGAAAAACTTCCGACCTTTTGAAATATTAATAAATTGCATTCAACAATGTTGTTTATCTAATTTATAGTCACCACAGATGATTATTTATTTTTCACTAAAAAGACTATGTAATACAATTTGATAAAATTTCTTTATTCATAAAAAATCTTTAATGTGTAATTGTTTTTTTATAGGCAATACTAAAATAGTTCAAAATATAAGTATTTATTTAGATGTATTTAATTGAAAATTATGAATTAAATGCATATTATTGACATTATAGTTAAATTTATACCGAACTGCTTATAGGGATGGAAGTCACTTTTGCACGAGGTGACACTTTTGCACGAGGACGCTTATGCACGGTGTCACTTTTGCACGAGCGTCACTTTAGCACGAGGGCACACCTTTGCACAGCGTCACTTTTGCACGAAGGGTCATTTTTGCACAGGTTAGAATTTTTTCTTTTTCTTTTAACTTTAATTTATTAATTTTTTTTTTTGTTATAATTATTACCCTTAACCCTTACCCTCGGTCGATAAACTTTTTATTTTGTTTGTTTTTGTTTTTTATTACTGATTTTTATAGTTTTCTTATATTTTTCAGTTTTATTTAATTGAAAAGTTTTAGGTAATTATATACTAGGTATATATATACTTTTTTTAAAATTTTTTTTTTAATTAGTTTGTTTTTATTCTTTTCTAGTTTTTTATTTAATTTTTGTAATTTTCTTTTTTTTTTTTACTATCATTCTTACCACTAATCCTTACCCTCGGTCGGTAACTTTTTTTTTTTGTTTTTTCTATCAATTATTATCTTTTTTTTTTCTTGATTTTTTTACAATTTTTATTTACTCTCGTGCAAAAGTATGCCCTTGTGCTAAAGTGACGCTCGTGCAAAAGAGTCGCCGTGCAAAAGTGTCGCTCGTGCAAAAGTGACCTCTTCCCGCTAATAGGTGTGTTAGTTTTAAAAAAAATTATTTAAGGTCTGAGTTTTAATTCAAAATAATTAAAAAAAATTCTCGTAATCTACTTTTTTTTTTCATTTTGTGGTATAAAAAACAGCTACTTAAGTTTTGAAAAAAAAAAATCGACTGAAGCATAAATGTAGCAAAAAATTAAAACTTTTTATTTTTAAAACATATTTTCTACTTGGGGTTTTTTTACTGCTTGCATACCTTAGGCTATTTGTAAGTTTTTACTATTAAATAAACTGTTTTAAATCATGTACTCTTCATACGTAAAGTATTTTTACAAGATATGTTTTTATGTACTTTTAAAAATGCTCATCCATTTATACGTTTTTTGTTGTATTTGGTGTCTATAAAACTTATTTAACATCATATAACTAAAGTTAGTTAAACAACTCCCAACTAATTGAAAAAGTAGACTTTTTAAAGTAAATATAATAGCCGATATTTAGTATTTAAAAGTTTATCCTCGTACTAACATAAAATATATTATGCACCCTTTTAAAAACAGTTTTCACCCTTTTATATCTTTTTATATCAAATAATTTAACGACGATACTTAAACTAATTTTTCTTATTATAAAAAATTATTTAGCGTTTTTAATAACTGAAATCATAAATGTATCCTCATAAGTACGTTATAGTTTTTTAAATATTTGGTCTTATATATAATTATGTATATCTTACAAGCTTAAAAATTTACAAAGTAAAGTTAATACAAAAAAAAAACATTATAAAAAGTTAATTAACAAAAATTTTGCTGAAAATTACAAAAATATAGAACTATGTATAAACTATTCGGATATGAAAAAAATATTAAACTAAATATAAAATTAAGATTTGTTGTAAATTATGTTATAGCTTCTTTATTTAGAAATTTGTAAATCTAATTTTAGAAAAACTTAATTATAATGTTAAACTTATTTGTAGTTAGTAAACTATGCAAGAAATAAAATTTCATAAAACCAAAAGTTGTTATTGTTATTCGGTTTCAAAATAAATTACACAAGCTGTAACATTGTTTTCACTAAATCTTAAAAGTAATCATTAAAATAACTAAACTAACTTTATAAAACAAATCGCTAAAGTGTACTTTTTTAAGGTATAGACAAAACTTAGTGGACGACTTTAAAATTTACAAGTTGAAAATAAGGGAAAAATATGAAGAAAAAAGAGTAAAACTTTTAAGTAAACTTTTTCAGAATGAAGTAAGTTTAACATTTTTTATTATATATAATCAAGGTACATAAAAAGCTGGACTATCATTTAAAATCGGCAACAATTCTCATCTAGTTAACTATTAATCAACTATTTTAATCAAAATTAACTATTTTTTGCTTTAAAACTTTTAAGCTTTTGCAAGCCAAATCATTTTGAATTTACAGTTGTTGTTATAACTATAATTCTTTTTCATACTTTTAGTTCTAAATCGAAAAAATGTAGTTTCTAGTATTAGCTGCGTTGTCTAGTAGGTATTTAGAGTTGATTAGCACTTTTTTTAAAAATTATTAGAGTACTTTATGTAGTAAACTTTATAAAAACACTTTATAAAATAATTTATTTATCGACACAAATGTTAAAGTATTTGTTTATTTAATGTGAGTAGTATAAAAAAATTAGTATTTAACTATTCATGATATTCTTTTACCTAACTATCTAAATATTATAACTTTTTATTTAAAAAAATGTTTTACAAACATTTTTCACCCAATGAACTCAAACTAGTATAATTAAGTCTGAAAAAACATACAAGTAATTTATCTTAAAATATATTGCTTGTAAGTACATTAACTATTGGCTAAAACTTGAAACCAAAACCAATAATAAGTTTTAAACATCTAAAAAAAATTAATTAGCTTATCTAGTAATAGTTATTAATTTGACTAAAAAAAAACTACATTTAAAATAATTATGAAGGAAGCTTTTTTATTTTTTAAAATAACAAAGTTCTACAACAGCAACTAAATTATAAGAGTTGTTACAGAATAGATTTACAAATTGTTTTTTACGAGTATTTACTTATTTCTTTTAAGAACTAACTGGTTTTTAAAAGTAATTTTTTGAGGCTTTACTTAAAATAAAAATACAGTTTTAAAATAAAAGTTAACGTTCAAAAAATACTGTATAACTTAATCTTTTTGCATTACAGCCTGTACATCTTGAAGATATCAGTTCTGACTCACCTAAAACTAACAAGAACACAATGTACGGAGTTTGTATTTTTAATATTAAGTTGTTTATAGCTTTAAATCGACAGCGTAAGCTTTAAAACGATAGATATTTGTATAATGAATTGACTAAAAAAACAAACTGTACAGTAATCTTCCTTTATTGTACCAACATATGTTTCTGTGTGTTTACAAATCAACACACTTTAACTGGGTTCTGTAAAAAAATAATTACTGTAATGAAAGAATAGAAGCAGAGAATAAAATAATATAAAAATAAAAAAGAAAGCTAAGATATTAATTCACCATAAAAAAAAACAATTAGAGTTCATCCAATAACTTAATATATTTAAGAAAATTTTAAAGTACAGTAGTCTTGCTCTTGAGTTTGCACTTTTTAAGCTCGCAATATTTATCCAAAAAAATGTTGTGTATAAAGTATTTCAATTAACTTGAAAGTTTTTATTATTAACTCAGTTATAATTAAAAGCTATTTTTTATTAAGGTTTTTAAGAAAATAAGTCAATAACATGTTTTTGTTGAAACCATTAAAAAAACTAATTTAATCTAGAAATTAAACTATAACTTTTCTTGTTTTTGATACTTTAATATCACAGATTAAAGCTAATGATAAAACATGCTTTATGTAGTTATTCAAACAAAAACTTACTAAATTAAAATTTAGGAGTCACAAGTTTATTGCAATTATTTTATAGATTAAAAATACTTATTTTTATTTGCAGTTTAATAGTTAAACGAATTTAAGAGGTTCAAGTTAAACAACGATTGTAATAAATGTTTACTTTAATTTTTTAAAGATTTTATATCTCTTCATAAAAGTAAAAGATTTGAAAGTTTTGAAATTAGCCACTTTGTAAAAAAAAAACATGATTTTTCGAGTGCACACTTTTGGTTCTTTTGAAATTTAAATAGAAGAAAAAGATTACTCTTAAAGTAGAACAACTTGCTTTTTAGAACTATAAGTCTATACGCATATTTTTTCTGTTTACTTTGTTTATGAACGTTTAATGCTACTACTGTTAAAAATAGTATTTACTTTGACTCATCTAATATAATATAAATCACTGCAACCGCACTGTCGTTAAATTTTAGATATTTTAAAAAGTTTTTACTTCGACTATAATTTATTACCATTCATTGAAAAGTGTTTAGATGGGTGAGAAGTTAAGACTTACTTCATAATAATTTTAAATTTTAAATTTAAAACTTTACATTAGTTTGCGTTGTATAGACGTAAGGCTGAAGAAGAAGAAGTAAAAGAGTTAAAAAGCTGCACTAATTTATATTTAAAAAAAACAAATGAAGATTGTACTATTAAGAATCTTGTGAAGGAGCTGATCTTTAATAAGTTTTCTGATTATGAAAAGGTTATTAACTAATTACCTTTTCATAGATTACCTTTTTAGATTACCTTTAATTGTAACGTAACAACTTTCATTTAATATTGTAACATGATTAAGTTGTTTACATATCTAAACACTTAAAAGTTTTAACTCGTATTTTTTTATTTTTTAAACCTTGTTATAGAAGTTATATATTGATAATAAATTAATACATTGTTTTAATTTTACAACCTATTTACCATTTAATAGCACAGCTAAACTGTAAATGTTTGTTATAAGCCTTGTTATCAAATAAAAAAAAGAAGATAAATGAAACACATTTATAGCGTTCATAAGACACAGTTATTGATATTAAAGTTCCTAGAAAGTCGTTGTTAAAAGTTTTACTAAGGAAGTTAATACAACCTTTTTAAATAGTAAAAAGTAATAAAAATAAATAAGTAGTGTGTAGATCGATGACCGCTAGGTATTTCTATACATCAGATCATTTGACCGTATTTTTGAGTATCGATTTTTTTCATCAGGTTGACTAAAATATTTTGCTATGTAACGAATATTTCCTATAAATGACTTTACTGAACTGCTAAGCTTTACCGTTCTACCTGTAAATCGAAAGTTAAAACCTTAATACTTTTTTTAAACTATTTAGATAAGTCATATTTAAACTTTTTTTTATAATAAATCAAATTTTACAGCATGTCTGTCTATTGGTTTTTTACGTTAATAAAGATATTATTGATACTTTGATTAAACTTAAATAACAAAAAATAGCTAATTTTAACACTTATGAGAAAAAAAGTTAAAGTACAATTTTTAGTTAAAAATTAAGCTCACAGTATTTTTTTTTAACTTAACGTGATCATTTTCTGTATAATAATATATCTTAATAAAGTTTATGTAACTAGTGTAAAGTTACCCGCGTAATTATAGCTAAATTAAAAAGTGACAAAACTAAAATAAACTATTGTTTAATGATTTTAATAGAAATTTAAGAATTGTTTTAAAATAAATAACAACGTTTTTCTTCTGATTGTTTTTTTGGTTGTATATATCAGTAATCAAGGTTTATGCTTAGTTGCCGCTTATATATTTTTTAAAAACAAACATTTTCAACCATACTTTGTTTTTATAACTAAATAGTTTACTAATTTTCTATGAAAAAGTAATACGTCTCAGATTATAACATATTCCAGCTTCATTCGTTATAAGATACCTCTTATATAAATACTTTATATATTTTGTAAAATTAATTTTCATGTTTATTGTTTGTTATACAATAGTTTTACTTTAAAAAGCTTGTATCTTAGGCTCAAAATATATTTCTATGGATTACATCACAAAACTTGGATCATTTAGATTTAAAAAAAAAAGCCAATGATGATTCCCTTGAGTGGTTTCTACGAAAAATAAAAAATAAAAAGATGAGCTATTCAACTCTTTATAGCAAACTTTGTCGGTTAGAAACTAAAACCGTTTCTAAAACATTATTTAAAACTGCTAAACTTATATAATGTAATTATTCTGTTTGTGCTTGTAACAATGACTTGTAACAATATTCAATTCATTATATAACATGACAATAAGTTATTCATTACGAACAAAAACCGGTCAAAAATAGCTCATCAGGACTGAATTGTAAAGTTGTAAATGGATTTTTGAAAGGATCTAGTTATCTTCCAGACCATGTTTTCACAAAAAATGACACTGATGACCTTCGTGGAAGCTGGAATGTAGTACTCATCGATGGAAAATGGAGACTTGTTGATACACATTGGGGTTCTAGATATGTATTAGGTATCTAGATGAAAAAACTGTGCTTTTATTGAAATTTATGTTAAATACTTTTCAAAAACAATACGAATTCTTTTTAATCATACAAATATGATTAAAATAAAGATCATTGCTATTTCATTTGCTACTTAAATATTTATGTACTAACAACTTATGCAATGTAAGAAATAGTTGGTAAAAAAAAACAAAATTGATTAGTATTTAACTAATTGTTATATATTTTTATTCTAATGGCTCTTTCTTGTCTGAATTTACTATATTGTCTACTATTTATTTTTTATTCTATATAAAATTACGTAAATTAAAATTACTTATTTTACTAAATCTGATATTTTTACGCCCTTTACAAGTGAAAAAATGCTTTACTCTAAACTTATTTAAAAAGCCTACATTGTTATTTAAATAATAAAAAACAGCCAAAAACTTAATACTCGGTTTATTTATTTAACTTTTTATTAAAAAAAAACTTATATTGTTAGAGGGAAGTATATTTTAAAGAGTACGACAATACTTCTCGTCAAAATAACTTTAGTTTATTAGTTGATCGGCAATTTTTTCTTTACAATAGATACTTGGCAGAGTGTTTTGGTTAGGTTTTTTATTATTTTCTTTAAAAAGTTAAAATTATAAATGTTTGTAAACTTTTAAGAAAAAAATAATAAAAAAGTGTTTTTTGGTTTAAACAAATTTAGTCACAAACTTTTCATAGCTTGAAAAAAACAGTTACAAGTGAACTTAAATATAAAAACTGTCAAACAAAACGTATATTATTATTATATTTTGGATAAATCTATAAACTTGTTATTTATACTAGAAATGTTTTTTGATATAGTAAACAGACATCAATGTTTTGATTAAAAAAATCTGTGCTTTTAACAAATGATAGGTCTTTCAATTTTTTTTAAATCTTAGCATAAATAGACAGAAATAGTTTGAAAAACATACATTTTTACTTTGCGCACTAATAGAAAAACTTACTTACTTTAATATTTTAGACTACGAAAAAAATCATATTGTGTACCAGAAAGAAGAACATTATTTTTTAACCGATGCTAATCAACTAATTGATAGTCATTTTCCTGATGACGAAAACTGGCAACTTTTAAAAAACCCTTTAAAAATTGAAACATTTCAAGTAAAGTTTATTTTTACTGTGTAAATCTCATAGTCTTTTTTAAAAAGCTTGTTAATTAAATATAACCTTTAGAAAAAAATAATTTTAAAGTTTTGTTAATAAGTTGTTTAATCGATTTTTTAAGCATCAGTGTAAAAACAATAGTGTTTGAAATAAAAATTTGGACATATTTGTTACTTACCTATAAATTTAACAAAATATTTTTAAATTATTTAAGCAGTTTTATTTGATATTTAAAAACTTAACAGTTAACCAGATAAAAGAGTGTTTAAAACTCGGATGTTATCTGTGATTTTTACATTTTAGTACTCATTTGAAAATAATATGAGCTTTTTTGAGAATTTAATAAGTATATTTACCTTTTAAATTTTTATGTCAACATTACTAATCTACTATTTAATTTAGTTTTTCTATCACTGAGTAGAAGACAAAAGCAACTAATTAACTAGTTTATTAACAAGTTGTTACAATTTTTGTTTTTTATTTATAAAACAATTATTTCTTGCAGGCAAGACCAAAGCGTTGGCCGTTTTTTTACAAATTGAAAATGAAAATTAATGACAATGAGAAAGGTAAACTTATAACAAACAACAAAGGGTTTTTAAAAATAGAAGTATTTTTGCCACCAAAAATTAGGAAGAAAGTGAAACTACACGCACATTTAATGACTAAAAACAGAGAAGGCTTTAAAAATGGTCGAAACTTAAAACAGTATCAAATACAGTATGCATCTAAGGAATTACAGGTAAATTTAGTCTAAAGGAATATTTAGGCATGTATAAATAACTTATATAAGTACGTTTAAATAAAACCAAGCGCAGTAAATTCATTACTGCTAAACTGAAAGAATACCGCAAGTTTTATATTCAGTTTTAATTTATTGGTCGGTTTAAGGTTTTACAATTATACAAAACACTCTATTACATATCCACTGTGTGAAAAAAGTGATACAAGTTATAAAGTTTTTATTAGAGCCAGCTCACATTACTGAAACAAAAACTTTAAAAAAAAAAAACTTATTGTTCCATTTAATTATTTTTAAATTATATAAAGTATAGTTAATATCAAAGTGATAACGTTTGGTTTAAAAAGAAATTTTTAAGGCTAGTCAATAATATTTTCAAATAAAATTTGATGTTAAAAGAATTCTATTATATCATATTTATTTTTTTAATTTTTAACATTATTTTATAAAAAATAATTATTTCAGGGTTTTTATCAGGTAAAAAAAAATTAGCACAATTTTTTTTTTTTTTTCAACAACTGTGTTTCAATAAGGACAATAATATACAGTTTTTAAAACTATTTTTTCTGCTAAGGGGTTTTTTTCTGTTAAAAAGTTAATAAAAAAAAACAGTGCTTAATGCTTATTAATGCTAAATTTTCGTCATAAAGGTTTAGTTTTAAAAAAACCTATTCAATACTATATTAAAATGAAAGCGTTCGAATTATGGAATCAATATTTGAATATAAATTTTAAATATATTAAGTTAATATTAGTAAAAGCAATTAGGAAAAAAATAAAATGATATTTGTAGTTTTTTTTGAAGTTCTTCTTGTATAAATCCTAATTAACTTTTAATTTATTTAAAGTAAATTATAGTGATCTACCGAATCCTAGTATTAAGATCCGGCCGGATACTAATTTTATGGATCCGATAGATCGCTTTAAGCTTTTTTAATTATACTCAATTATTTGTCATGAAATGTAAAACTGTTCGGAAGAATATTAAACTTAAAATTGATTAGGAGGTAAAACAAACAAGGTTATAAAAAAAAAGCAGTTAAAAGTTTAAAACGAATATAAATTAATATTTCATCAACAAAGCTATCTTTCCATCTGCGTGTTTAACTTCGGTTTTTATTTTTTTATTAGCATTTATTCTAAATTATATAGTTCACTTGAAGCACATCTCTAGAAATTTAAAATTAGTCTCAATGTTTTAGTTTTAACAAGGTAAAAAATCATGCAAATGACCGAAAATAACATTAATAAACAGCAACTCTTCAAAACCTTTTGCCCGATATCTTTCCTGTGTAGGAGATGCTCTGGTCTAAAGAACAGGTATACCTGTTTATGAAGCTTCAGTCTATTATTTTGAATATTATTATTCGGACACATTTTTGTCATAATGCTGGTATTATTTTTACGTTGTGTTTTTAAAAAAACAGTTATAATTCGTTTTAAAAATCGTAATATTTTCAAAGTAGATGTTCTAAAATACGAAAACTGATGGATTTCAGAGTTTTCACCAGTATTTGTTTTTTTAGAAAGTTTATATACAAATCATTCATTTTAAAAGTTCGGAAAGTTCATAAATAAATTTCGTTTAGCACATCGTCAGAATAAAGTTTATAAATAATGATAAAAGTATAGAACAAATTTTAGTTTACTATAAGGATTATTAAATATCTAGCAAAAAATATTTAAGTCGTAAAAAGTCATAAGTAAAAATTTGTGTAAAGGTTGAAATTAGGACTAAGTTATACTTTACAGTTTTGAAGTTATTTTTAAGATATATTTAATCGAATGAAAACATTTAAGATTGTTAAAATTTTACTTGAAACGGAATTAAAAAGCGACTAAAAGCGACAACAATAAGAGCACTGAAAACACGCTATTTATACAGTTTTAGGCTAAAGAAATCTCGTTGTTTACAAGCTTTCGGCTTGCGATGGTAAGTGTTTCTCGCTTTAGAACTTATAATCTACTATCCAGGTTGTTTTCAGCACAACTAGGATTGTAAAGGAGGATTGTTTTCCTTAAGGCTTTACGTCGCCTTTAAAAATAAACTTTTTAAACTTTTTCATAACATGCGGCTCTTGCCTGAAATGGTAACGTTGAGATGTACGAGCTAGGTAGTCATTTTCGCAATGAAATTTAAAAACTTTACTACATTACTTAATTAATGAGTAAGTGTGATATCTTTTACATTTCCGTTAAGCGGACGGTTAGTGTTGTACACAATACGTTGCAAAACGCTAATAAAGGTGGATTTACAGCTAATTAGGCTTGCTTAGCCAACCTAATTCAGTTTTCACCCATAAATAGAAGACGGAGGTAAACTGTGCAAGGATGTGGGCCAAAAGAGGGTAAGCGGTTCATTTTGGACTGAGTTGCCTTAATTGTCTTCATGATAACTGTTTATATTGATATATTTCGTGATTAACTAGCTTTATAGTACAAACTAATTAAAAATATTCTAAAGCAAAAAAAATTCTACCTAAGATCAGTATTAAAAACTTGAAAAAAAAATTATATGAAATAAAAAAAATTAATTTCATTAAGTACTAACTATAAAGTATTTTTTTTAATGTAAGATCACAAATTTTTATTAGTCGAATTTTTAAAGTTTTTCTAAATTAGGTAACATTTTAAACGACATAATAGCTTTAGTGATAGTAAAATTTTAGTTAATATATTTTTAAACTGTTTCAGGTCTTCAAAATTTGGGTACCAGAGAAAGGAAGTTATCTTTTTTTATTGTCAGGCTGCAGAAACATTGAAAACAACAATAAAATAAATTCTTTTTTCAAAATTTCCTTGTATCAAATAACTTGTAAAAACATTAAAATAAATGATGGATTAAGTTTGCAACCTCCTTTTTCTAATTTAACTCAGTTTTATGGATTGGACAATTTTTTATTACAGAGATATAATGTTAAAGTTATTTATGTCACACCCAGTGAGAATATTGTGAGCTGTGATATAAAAGGCAGAATAAAAATTGAGTTTTTTTTTAAATTTCAAGGTTTAAAAAGATTTAATTTTTTTCTCTATTCTGCTGAAAACAATCAAAAAGTAAAAAACTCGTGTATTTACTGGCTTAATTATGAAGAAAATGAATTTCAAGCTACAAGACTAGGTTCAGTAGCTTGCGTTGCTCAAACCCCAAAAAATGGAAACTTTGTTTTAAAATGTTTTTTAAGCTCAGATAATTGCAACAATTTTTTTTTATTCTCTTCTATTCTTGTAAGTTCTAAACTCGTAGAAAACAAAAAAGTCTTTGATATACCTTCTTCTGGAAGTTAAGGGAATCTTTAAAATGATCATCGGCTAAGTTTTAATTTCATTTCCTCTGATAATCAACCAACATTACCGATGGTCAAGAGTAACAGTAATGGTGAAGCTGTTTTAGTTTCAAAAAATGCCTTCTATACAATTGAAACAATAATTTATGACAGATCTTTATTAAGTGACTACTTGATTAACAACAGAAAAAGTACGTTTAAAATTTTAAGAGCACACCATAAAAGGTTTTTTTCAAGTTTCAATAAGACTAAGAAACCTAAAATCAAAAAAAGAAGTCAAAATGGTTGTTTATAAAATTTTGATTGATGCTTCAAATATTATTTTAATTTTAGTTCGATTCCCAAGTTGTCCTTTAAATGTTTCGGGCTTAGTAAGAAATAGTAAACCTCCCATTAAAATACTTTACTTTAAATTTTCTAATGCTGTACATCTTTTTGAAAACTACAGCTATTTGTGTGATTATCATATTACGTGTTGTTTTGTTTACAGAGGAGGGAAAGATATGAAATTATGTTTTAGCTACGAAATTTTAAAATGCGTAATGATTAATATGACTTTGCTTGAAAAAAAAGTTTGCATGGATGACTATACATTTATTCCTAAGATGTGCTCTAATGCTTGCACTGTATTATTACGTTTTCCTAAACTAGGAATTTACTCAATAAAATGATATACAAAAAACAGTTTCACAGAACGATATATACTTGTTTGTATTGCACTCTGCTGTGTTTATGCTCTTTCTAGCTG
This sequence comes from Thalia democratica, assembly GCF_965202585.1. Classification (NCBI taxonomy): domain Eukaryota; kingdom Metazoa; phylum Chordata; class Thaliacea; order Salpida; family Salpidae; genus Thalia; species Thalia democratica. The sequence goes on along the minus strand of NC_139168.1, from coordinate 51,282,577 downwards.
TTTGCAAGCTTTTCCGAAACAATTTAGTTTTTGGAATGAAAGTATAAAAAATTTACATAATGTTTTAGTGAGGTGTCTTGATCGATCAATGAAATATAAGATTTTGTTACAAGTTGCAAAAGTTAATGGAAAAGATCAAGCCGAACCATATTCTAGTGTATTACTGGTAGATAATACTGGTAAAGTAGTCCAACCACCATTGCTACAAGTTTTAAACATGAATGGGTTTTTTATGTCGGGCTTGTAGAACAAACTTTAAGTATTATTGTTTTAAAAAGCACTAAATCTGATTGCTGGTCTGTTTTGTTACAGTTTGATATTGAATAGTTTTTTTTTCAATTAAGGTTTATAAATATTGAAAAGTTTGAAAGTGTAAAATAATTTTTTTAACTTTAAAACTATTTTCAAATTACCTGTTCAAAAAAACTTTTTATAAACTTTTAATATTCAGGTATAACATACTGTACTAGTAAAACTGAAATAAAACGACTTTCTTTATCAACTTCAGTCAAATAAAACTTAAACTTGTATTAAACTTGTTACGCTAAAATTAATAGATTAAACGGTTTTATTCGATTATTTATAGATGCTGTTTTTTAGTTAAACTGTTTAATCATAGACATTAGTTATTAAAATTAAAAAAAAGTTTTATTAAGCAGACTACTTTTGATAAAAATAAATATATACTCTTTTTAAAGCATTTAATTTTTTCTAATAACTTACTTAACTGGAACACTAAAAACATATATTGTTATACAAATCAAAAGCTCTTAGATTTGCTTAAAAAGCTTAACAATTTTTTTATAACTTGGTGTTTATCAAAAATTTATAAACGACTTAAGTATTGATATTTAACATAACAGGTTATATTTATAATTTATTAAAAAAGACTTTGCTAAACTTTAGGAACTGTTGGATTAAGTTTTACTGCAAGTCATACTTTAAACAAAGTTGATTTTATAATTTAGTTAATGAATTAAGTTATTATGTAACAAATTTGCCCTTTGTTATTAAATTGTATTTAACTTTTCGGCAATTTTTGTGTGTTTAAGGTTAATATTTTTATTATTATTGAGTTATACTTGATTCTAAGCTGGTTTTTGCACAAACTTTGTACATATTGTTGTTTCTCATTGCCGTTATTAATTCATTAAAAAGATTAAACTATTTTTAACTCTGTAGCTCTTGTATTTAATCCTATAAGAAGTAACTTAGCCTATATATAAAAGTAATTCCTTAAGACAATTAAGGTTACAATTCTAGTGATGTTTTTCTTTAAATAACAATAGTACGTACTTGGCATAGTAAAAATTGTAGTGAAAATTCACTGAAATTGAATATTAATGTATTTATTAAAATGTTGATATTATTTATTACATAGATAGCTTTGAACGTTTTGGGGAGAGGTTATCTTAACTCTCCTAAAAATAGTAAATGTGAAAAAATGTCAAACACTTCAATTCATAATGTGAATTTTTATCTGTCAATTTCTATTAGCTGTTAATACTATTAATTGAAACACTGAACTAATTAGGTCATCAAAGAATTTTTTTTTACAAAAAAGCAAGGTTAAATAGTTGATAAATTTATATAACTTTAAGAAACTTGAATAATGCTTAGTATAAAGCAATGATTAAATGTATAAATTAAGATGTTTGAACATGTAGTTACTTTAATAAAGTTTAGTAAATGATTTGATAACGTTAAAAAGGTAAAGAACAAAAAAAAGTTTAGCTTTTAGTATTTAAGGTTTAATTTTTTTTGAAACACAAAATTAGTTTTTTATAATAAATCTCACAAATACAATACTACATCGTCATTATTAGTTTTAGCTTGTAAAATCATTTGCATAGTTTTGTAAACTTGAAAAATTATGCTATTCACTTGTAGATTTGTCCTTTTTTTAATATCAAAATATATAAATAAATAATATTTATAAATATGAACTAATTGTTGTATTATTTACTAATATTTTATTTTATTATCATGAGCACACTTTAAAAAAAAGTATAAATTAAATCACTAAACTTTACATTTTCCTTAAATAAAAAAAATATTAAAACAGTTACAAATTTTAAACAGTTTAAATTTAGAGTGTATGAAAATAGTTTTGCCATTTTTCAAAATGAGTATTGTAAACTTTGTATACTGAGCCCAGGCTAAAGATGTGAAAATAAACAAAATAACTTTAACAATAAATTGTTTGAATTAAACTTTATTTGGTTCTTTCCTTATAATTTATCATGAACTACAGCACAAAAAAAAAGTTTATAAAGATACTAGTTTGCATTATAGTATAAAACTAAACTAACACGAGAAAACAAATTTTAGTCGTTCTGATTTTAATTCAAAATATTTACTTAATAAGAAAATTTAATTAAGGAACTAAAAAATCAATTTTTTATTCAAAAATTAGTTTGTTTATAGTATATTTTATTTGTTTATTTTATTTTATATGAGAAGCAGTTAAAAATGTTAATCAGATTTTAAAAATAGTTAGAAACTAACAATTTGAATATATTTTTTCAATTGTCGTCTTTAATTCTTTCTAAAACTTAATAACCAAAATTGCAAAAAAAAAACTAACTAAACAAAGAAAGTTTAAACTTAAAATCACATAGGTTTTCTTTAAAGTAAAGTAATTTTCCAAACTATAATATTATATATGTTGTATACATGACTGAGTTTGTATAAAATTTTTGTTAATTTTGATCTATAATGAAATGACGAACATTGAATATAAAAATTAAGAAAAATAAAATGATTGACTATCTTTAATTAAAAAGAAAATTGGCATTGAACTGCAACATTTTTGGTGTGATTAAAACGAATAAATACTAAGGTACAAATTAAACAATAAATAAGCTTATAATGTACGCAAAAAAAATAGTTTTCACAACAGTAAAAGTATTCTAAAACAGCTACATAGAACATTTTTACAAAGGTATGTGCACAGAGTAGCTATGAAACGATTCATTGACTGTAAAACAGAAATTTTTAGCATCATAAATATAGCTTTAGATAGCTAAGTTTTATTACTATCTAATTATATTATGACTTCTAAACGATATTTTAATAGTAGATGACAAAAATGTTATGAAGTATGTACTCACATTAAGTTTATAAGGTTAGAAACTTAAGTAAAATATTTAAATTTGATTTAATTTAATTTTGATTCAGTAGTGTTCTGGTTTACTTACTACTGTTTAGCTTTAATATAAAAAAAATATTGTTCTTAATATAATCAACCATCAATATTTTTTATTTATTAGCAAAAAAGTCAATTTGTGAATGAGAGTTTGATATTCTTCACATTACTTTTTAAGTAATTGTTTTTTCTTGATTACAAAATAAACAGTAGCATAAGTATTTACTATAAGTTAAGTAAATTTCAAACTTGAGTAAATAATTATATTTTAATATCTATAACTGAAATCTTTTTATTCGCAGAGAATTTTTAACATCTAGAATTTAGTCTAAGATTCATATCCTACTTTACTACTGTTCAGAAGAATTTCTACAATGAAAAACAATTGGAGTTTTTTGTAAATCTAACTGTTTTAATTGCTTCGATTTTTTACTCTTAGAATTTCATACATTCATTGTTAACAAATAAGCAAAAAAAGAAATAAAAACCGCAAGGTTTAAGATTCTGATTAACAACGGTCCTGCTTTGAAAACAAATTTGACTGTGGTATTAGGCTCATAGCCACAATAGCAATTTGCTGTACACTTTCCACAGTATTCGTTTTGGTCTAATATGATGTTCAACATATGTAAAAATGACACAAACTCTAAACTTATTTCAAACCGCTAAGTTAAGTAAAGTATACATGGATTGAAAACAAAAGTGCAACATCGTTGCTTTTAAAGTAGTATTTTTAACTAAGTTATTCATCCAGAGAGGTTTAAATCAAGTTATTAACTAATTTTTTGATAAAATCAATAAACCAGTTAGTTTAATAGTTTTAGACAAACAAAAATGTTATGCCTTAAATTATACACTTTTAAAACTTTGTTGATAAAAGAATTTTAACGAAGTTTATCTTTTTAAAGCAAAGTAAAATTCTAAAAGCTGGTGATAAAAGCTTTTAATGAAAATAATAGTTTAAGAAGTTCAGTTTATGTACGACATCTTTCTGAAAAATTAGTTAGATCAGAAATAATTTTAGTTAAACAAGCTTAAAAGTTTTATTAAGATTTATGATTATTTTTACAACGAAAATTTATCAAAGGCTGTCATAAATTTCATTTTAAAAAAACATATTGTCTAAATATTTAATCTTTATTGACTTGAAATCTTTAAATACTTATATAAACTTTAAAATGTTAATGTCACCATGCTTTTTCCTTAACAACTTGTAAAGAACAAAAAAAAAGTAAAAACTGTTAATTTTCTTTACGCTTTATATTTAAGTAAAATAAGAGAAATAATCATAAAAACTATAAGAAAAATTTTCAATTCCACAGGTGTTTGTGTTTTTTACTTTACGCTATTTAATTCTAATGTCATCTTAAATTTATTGTTTAATTGTTATTTAGCATTTGGAGGAAGTACTTTATTTTAAAAAACCAAGTTAGCGTTTAAATTCAATTTCATAATTGGTGTAAAAAACTATCGAATTTTTAGCAAACACAGTGATACTAATCATAATACAAAGCAAAAAATGTACAGTTATTTAAAACAGAATACATAAGTAAACATTTAAACGCTAGTGTTCGTTGTTTTTTTATTGTTTAAACAGCACTTGAGTTGCTAGGACAATTTTTTTGTTAAAAAAATGTTTTGTAATGACTGGAAATTGACTGCAACGAAAACAAAGTTTAACTTGAAGCTAAACTTGTATGGTAAATTCGGAAGTTACATTTTCATTTTCAAATATATGTAAAACTTTCTAATAATTTAAATTTTTTATAACAAAGTTTTTAATTTATTTTAGCTAGTGCTTAACTTTTTCTTAAGTAGGAAATGTTTAATATAGCTTGTACATTCTAATCTTTCATAAGACTTTAATAAATCTTAAAAATTATTTCGATTTATATGAAATAAATGTTTTTGTTGTTTAGTTAAGTTCTGACTTATTGTTTTTGAGTTTAAACAGTAATTAACTCAAATAAATACATAGATATATACAAAAATAAATTAGTTTACTTACAATATAGTAAAATTTCATTGTTGTTTAGTTTTTATAAAAAAATTCTTGTTAAAAATTAGTTTTAGCTATTTGTTTAAAGTATAACTTTACAACCTTTTTCTACTGTTTCAAATTTGTAGACTAGAAGTTATAAAAAAGAGTAAAGATTTTACAATTATTTGAAATCGTATTTTTAAGCTAAAAATTTATTTTTTAGCTGTTTTCTAAACTACAATACTTCAAAAAATTAACTACTATACTAAATAAAGAAAACATTTCAATAAAAAAAACTTTCGCAATTTATAAAATTAATATTTTTTAAATAAAGTTTAACAACTTTAACATATAACTAGATAACACTTTCAATATTTAAGTAGATAATTTTATTTTGCTGTAAAAACTTCAAGTGAAGCACGGATTTAGAAAAATGCATAGATCTTACCAACCTATCCAACCTACTCACAATAAACTTCTTCAGAAAAGATGGGATAAAACTTACTACAATGAGCATATTAATAGAGTTAGATATAAAATAATACATTTTAATTTATAAGCATATTTTAAAGAAAATTAATTTGTGGTTCTAAAATGTTTCATAAACACTTTTTATGCCATGATGTCTAATGATGTAGTTTTTATCATTACATTAATAAAAGTTGTACGAAAAATGTTTAATAAAGATAGCTATAGATAAACTGCTTTAATAAATAGACTTTTAACATTGGAAAATAATAAAATTGAAAAATCATAATTTTTGGTTTCTATCGCAACCTCTAGATTAGATTCTTATAGATCATAGCCAGCAAATCAGAAATATCTAGCCCGCGATTTTTATTTAACTTTTAAACATCTTATTAAATAAAATTAATTTTTTGATAAAAAGTATCTTAAAATATTCTCAGATTAAAAATAATTACACATTATTGTTAAACAAATAAAAATTTCAATAAAACTTTGCTTTTAAGACTTTTTTTAAGTAAAGTTTTTCGAAATAACGCGGTCCGTTAAAATTGTTTTTAGTAAACCTGGCCCGCAAAATATTTTGTTGAATAAATTTTGTCTGCCAAAAATAAAAGTTACCCACCCAATTTAATTATTAAAAATATTATAAGTGGAAAAATAAACTCCTTAAATATTAGAAGTCTTTTAAACGTTATAATTTACACGAAATCTTATAAGCTTGTGTTAGTTTCACTTATATATCTAGTAAAAGTTTATATAATTCTAAGTATTATAAAAAAAAACTTAAGAAATATAAGCAATGTTTTGCATGCATGTAACTAGCTTTATTTTCAATACCGAAATAAATGTAGTTGAAATCAGTTAAGTCAATGGTAGATACTAAGGCACCGCAAACGTATGTTCATATGCATTTGAAGCTGAAAAAACTACAAATTGAAGAGGAAAGAATGAGCACAATTGAGCGGGATAACCGCCTTCTTCTAGAAAAAATGAGTCAAATTATTAGAACTAGAGGAAGAGTGGATAATAAAAACTATTATAGCTACAAAAGGTTTGTTGATAAAATTACTTTGAAGTTTTTTTAGATTAAAAAGTATTTTATTAATAAATAAAACAAATGCAGTTTAAAATTGACTTCGGTCATAAACAAAAATAATACTATTTGTTTTAAAATTTTGTATTTTTTGTTCGTTTAAGTAAAACCTTACTTAATGTAGACTTTTTTGATCTTATCACAAACATGTAATGCTTTTTTGAAGATATTATATACTTATTTACAAACAAAAATGTTTTAAGGTTACTAAAATGACATCAACTTTTAAAATTTATAGCAAATATTTTTATTTTTAGTTCGTTATTTGAAACCTTTTAAAGTTTAAACTATGAGAAAAGACAACGGGAGTTAACAAGAGTAACACGGGAAAATCAAAAGATATTACAAAAAATAACTGGAAAAGAAGCTGAGTATTCACATCAAAAACTAGAAGCTGATTGGAGGAAACATGAGCAAATGATGGACAACATCGCTAGATATCCAAAAAACTGGTGGAAATCAGTTGAGAAACAAGTTTATTTTGAATTTATTGATACATTTACTATCATATACTTTAATAATTTTCATGTTTTTTAAACTTAAAGTAAGCATTTGTTAAAAGTAAATTACTTTTAAGTTCTTCATCAGCTTAAATACATTTTGAAGTTATAAAGTTTTTTATCAAAAGCTACCTATATGTGGCAATGAGTTTAAACAAGTTACATTACTAATAGTATAAAGAACACGATTTTATTTAATAGAGAAAATTGAAAATAAAAAAAAGAAGTCAATCAGGAGTTACTCTAGCAAAAAAATCCTCAGTACTCAGCAGTGTATACAAAACAAGAGCAAATAGTACTCATTCAACCAGTAGGTCCTTAGCATTTGAAAAATCTGAAAACTTAGTTTCTTCAAAAGCTAGCTCAAGAAAATCTTCTATTTCTTCATTGAACTCAACTAAGGAAATTAAAGCTTCTGACAAGGGTAGTTTGATTTCTTAAAACTCTTTTTGATAAAAACTAATTAACAAGCAGATTAAAAACTTTAAACTTTGTAAATATTAATAAAAAAATTTAGAAAATTATTCTCTCGTAACTGTTTCAGATAAAAAAGAAGATGAAAAATCTGCATTGACATCCATCAATAAAGAAGACAGCTTAGATGATGAAAATGACAAAGATGATATAAGTGAAAATGTTAATACTGAAAACAATAAAAAAGAAAAAGAGCAACATATAAATTCTACCAGTGGAACGGAAAGTGAAAGTGAACAGCAAGACTCAATTAAAGAAAAAGATGTAAAAGTTACTAACTCAGAAGAAATAGAAAGCAGCTGTGAAATTAATAACTAAAACTACAGTTAAAAAGTAAAAAGAATACGTATCAATAAAATTAATACTAGTAAAAAAAAGTATAGAAAGTTAATGTTAATAAAATTAATAAGTAGTGATTAAGTTAAAATAGAAACTGTCATTTAAAAAACTTTTATTAACTACGAGATAATAATAAATTACTTTTTCACTGTCGTATATACCAAGTTTACTGAGATTGGACATACTCACATTTTCATAATAAATCATAGTTATAAACATAAATTTTGTATAATATAAAATATGAAATAATACAACTAATTAATAAAATGAAAAAATAAAGAATTAAGAGTTTTGGTTTTCTTTTAAGTACAGTACAAATTAATAAAAAGAGGTAATGTTGTCATTCTTAATACTTATAAACTTGAACTTTGGTGATGAAAATAAAGTATGTAGGTACACAACTTAGAAATACTTTTTTAGTTTTCTAATTTTTTAAAAACTGTATATTTTTTCTTGTTTGTTTTTTCTTTATTATTATTACACTTGGTTTTCTCTAAATTACTATTTAAATATATACAATTTTATAAGTAGTACAGTAATATATAAAAGTTGTAACGCAAATAATCCTAATTTAACTTAATTCAGTTTTATTCTAGTTTTAGTATTAAAAATAAAAATTTCGTCACTGTTTTAAAATTTAGCTTTTTAGTTATTTTTGTTTTTTGCATTTGTTTACTTAAACCGCTTTTACTTTATTATAAAACATCAAAAACTAAAAACATCGTTAAATAACTAAAAGAAGTGTAGAAAATACTTATTTTCTTACAATAATGTTTATTTTTTTGCTTTCTTTCATTTTGTTGTTAACAAAACTTTATTGTTATATAATAAACTTAAATACAAAACTTTATAGTTTATATAAAATGACTTTAGTCTAAAAAGCAAGGAAAAGCGGAATTATTTTTCGTTGAGATTTACAAAACAATTGGAATTAAAAGTTTTCTACACCATAAGCAAGAAAAGAACAATAAAACAAACTAAATACAAATTTAAAGTTTTGTCTAGAATATTCATTTTACAAAAAAAACAAGAGCTCAACTTTAACCAAAAGTTCTAACTTTGTTTTATTAAACACTATTTAATTTCGTTTAATCGGGGTAGGTGTCAAAAATTCACGAGGTTTACTTTTGCACAACATAGCTTTTAAACGACTGTCAGTTTTGCAAAAGTTTTCACTTATAAATGAAATTTAACGTTTGCACGGCGTCACTTTTGCACGAGTCGTCATTTCTGCTCTTATGATTGTTGTAAAAATAAAATAAAACTTAATCTAAAATAATGTTAAATAGAATTATAATTTTATTAACCTAAATAATAGTTAATCTAAAAATAAACTCAAATTTAGATATGACAAAAATTAAAATATATTACAACAAATCTTAGTTAATTTTTGACTATTTTGAAAAATGTTTGGTAAAACCAAGTTAAAAAATGTTTATAGTCAACTCGACTTTATTTATAAGTATGGGCGTCGCGTGGGGTGGCACACTTTTTCCACCTATTCAAAAAAAAATCTTTAGTTTCAGTTTTTCTGCTTTTTTTCATTGAATTTAAAGATAAGTTTATTAGTTTTTCAAGTTTCACATTTAATCTTCAAATATTCGGTAAAATGTCGCATCAATGTGTGTCAGCTTCACTTTAAACATATGAAAAAAATTATACAAAAAGTTGTTAAAAAGATTATTTTTCGAACACTATGTGAAATATGAATTAGTTTTTGAACATAATACATTGGAAAAAGTACTAAATGTAAACAAACTGATTTTACTGAAAGTAAAGTTTCGTTTTTGAGTCGAATGTTGCAAGATAAAAACCTAGTGGTCAATACATAGACAAAAAAAAAGCTGTCTTAGCCAAAAATTAAAAAAAGTTTTAAAAGGGCATGGTAATAAAATTACAAAACAAAATAGTTTTCTGTGTGTTTTATTGACAATTCTTTTCGTAATTGTTTAAAGCTTTTTTTTTCACATATCATAAATTTTTATTTCAAATTATCTAAAAGTAAAAGAAAATAAAGACTAGCTATCTAATTTACATACAACACTTAGATTTCTTTTAAATCTAATTAATTTTGCTTTTTGATAATTTTTACTTTTGAAATAAGCAATATGTAGCTAATAAGTTACATGCAAGTTTTAAATGTAATTCCCCTATATTGACAATAAAACTTGTGTAAAAAAACATTTCAAAAATTAAAAATAATCATTACAAATAAATTTGGTATTTTCTTTAGTAGAACAATTTTATGTAGAAAATAAAGTCTAAGTTGAGATCAACAACCTTTTACTAATTAAGATGGGGTGGTGAAAACTTTTTTTTTGAAGTAATTCTTAAAATCTTTAGCTAGCCTACAAATTCATTATATTGATTAATAAAATTCAAATACATATTTAAATAAGGCCAGCCTCTTATTGAAGGGAGAAACTAAATAATAAATTAGAAAAATTATAAAACCTAAATCTTCTTTTATTATTTAAGCTAGCAACCTAAAAACTTGAGAAAGTGTTCCTGGCTTGATTTAAAACAAATTTTCTTGACCTACTGTGAAAATCTTAAGAAAAAAGATTATGACAAAAGTTATTAAAAAAAATTTTTTAACTAAAAAACGACTCAAAAATTAAAAAATATGTTTCCACAAAGTTTTAAAAATTTTAGATATTTTGCTAAAAAATTTGTTTAACAATTGCTAAAAATGAAGGAAAAGGTATATTATGAGATAGTTTTTTTTTTCTGTAAAGAACCTTACATAAAGAGCTTGTTGTTTCCTTAGTTTTATTTTACATGTTTATTTAGTTCTGATCAAAATATCAAAAAAATGTATTTTTAAAGAACTTTGATTGTACTTCATGATTACTGTAGGTGGAATCGAAATTTAAATTGATTTAAAATAATTTATAAAGTATGTTTTTACAGCTTGATCTTACTTTGTAGAATTTTAAGTAAACTATAAGTTGCTTTTAACAGCTCTTTGAATTGAATTTTGACATATACTTAGTTAAAGTTGGAGAGCAAACAATTTTTATCATGTGAGGGAAGTACAAAAAGACTTAACAAAAGACAAATATACTATAAATAATTTTATTATATACTATAAGTAAAATAAAATTTTTATCTTAAATTAAAGAAAAAAATTAAGCGATTTAAAGAAGTTTTTAAAGGAACTAATTGATTTTTCACTTTGGTATACATTGTTTGTTTATAAGAAGTCCGAATATTTAAACTTTTACTAACTACTCGCTGTTAAACGTAAAATTTTATTTGTTGAAGAGACCATGATGAATATTCAAAACAATTTTGCAGTTTAATCTTTAATAAATATTTAACTAAAAAAGTAATTACAAAAATTACTTAAAGTTTAACATTTATCATATTTAAATTCTATTTCTTCTCAAAATACTTATAAATAAAAGAAAAATAAGATATGTTGAAGACTCTTAATTAACGAATATATTTAAGTTTTAGCTTGTTTATATTATTTAAGTATTTTCAGTAAATTCAATTTAAAAATGACTTTAGTTTACTTTAAAAAATAAAATTATAAACAAAAAAAAACACTTTAAAATATGAATCAGGGTATTGGACACTTATATAAAACTTGATTCTTTTTGCTTAGAAGTCAAAATATTAATAACTGCATTATAAACCTTTGAAAAACCTTTATTTTGAAAGTTTGCTTATTAAAAACTGCTTCTGCTTTTTTTTTTCAATAAATAAAACAAAAGTTTGATAAATTCTATGAACTCTAACTATTTTGATTAAATTAAATTAACCACATATAAAACATTGTAACCTAAGCAAAAAAATGTTTGAATAAACACGATTAATTCAAGAAAGAATAAAAAGTGCTTAATTTTTAACAGGACCGTACGATTAAAGTTATGTGGATTTGTTTTGATTAACTGTGTTCTCTTATAAGAGTGTATGTATACGAAAAAATCAAACTGCTAAGCAGGTTGTAATTTTCAAATGTAGAACGGAACTCATGACGCTTGGACGTCACCGCCATATATGTTTTACAAACAAATAAAAAATTCAATGAATAATGGAATTTTATCTTTAGACGATTCTGTACACTGGAAATCATAAAATTTTAACTACAATTAAAAAAAAAGCTCTACAAAGAACGTTAGCTGATTTTGCACATCAAAAAACAAATATTTTTTACAAAAAAATTGAAAAAAATCTTACAAAGAATGGATTTGTATCTTTTTGCAATTCCTCATATTTGTAGTGTATCAGAGATTGGCTTTTTGTTTAAGTATTGCCACGTTTAGAATAAAATCGTCGTAACATATGTTTAACTAAAAGTGTAAAACAAAATAAAAACTGATATTTTTAAACTAATATTTTAAAACACACTCTTAACTAGTAATAGGTTAACAGTTCATAGAAAATTTTCCAGAATCTCAAAAAACAAAGAGTTCAGAACACTGATTCTCTTTGTTTCAACAGTTTGTTACAAATATTTTAAAGTACTGTTGTTCATTTTAACTTAAAAAGTAGGGAGGGCTTGAGATAATGTGTAGCCTCTTACTGGTTCACTATGGTTTGCAGTAGCTTATTTGTCAGAACAAGTTACTTTTATACTATGCACTTGAGTGTAAGACACATTACAAATTAGCACTAAATTCTTTATTTAATATTACTAGTAACAAACTATTAGGAAATATATTAAATATTCAAACTTAATCTATCCTCTCTTAGTGTGCTATTTAAGCATACAACCATAGTTGTCTTAAACTGTAACAAAATGGCTGTAGTCGTTTTTTATTATCCTGTCATTGGCAGCAGAGATATAGTGATAGAGGACCTAAGGACTCATTATATAAACTAAGTATTACTATAAAAAGCCAACCTTGCTAATACATTCTAAATAGTATCTCCTTGTGATATTTACCTAAGTACTGATCAATAAGTTTTACAACTTATTACACAATACAATATATACAAAGTAAACACACACTATAAAGAATACATAACATAATAGTCGATTTAATAACACTCAGCTTAAATAAGAGTTAACAGGTGGCTTCGGCTCACCATTCTACCAAAAGCAACGTTTATTCAAAACTATCATATTTAAGCATTGAGAAATTAATCTTTTTTTTGCAATCTCTTCTCTTATACAATTAACAAAGCAGTGAAGAATGCATTACTGCTACAGAGAGTTTGTTGTTATTATTTTTAGAGATTATTATTCTTAAGATATTGTTAGAGCTTGTATTTGGAACATTGACTGTTGATACTACTTTAATAAATTCATTTCTTACTGATTCACTGGTAACTAATTTAAGTACTTAGGTAAATAATCTAGAAATAACTATGAATCAAAAAATTTAGTCATAACTTTGAACAGACTTAAACGCTAAAAGCGTTTAGCTGAAAAAAGATGCTAAGCAATTTTAAATTTTCTTAATAGCAGTACCCCACACCAGGCCGGAACTACGGGAAAGGGTCTAAATTGTACAAAGACGAAATTGCACGAGGTTACTTAATTGCACGAAAGCACAAAATAGCACGAAGCCAAATTTACTCGAAGCCAAGTTTGCACAAAAGCACAAAATTGCATAAGGTAACAAAATTGCACGAAAATGATTTTGTGCCAAGAGTCAACTTTGCACGAGTTACATTTTTTCACGAGAAAAAAACACAGAAAAAAAAAAAAAACAGAAACAATATTTGCCGATCTACCGATGTAGTTTTGTTACTTATATACGCGAACATGGATATTGACTGACTCAACGCGTTATAGCAATATCGGTGACGGTTACTTTAATGTTTAGAAATGACTTAGCTTAGTTATTTAGCTAAGTCGATTAATGAAATGCGAATTAAATTAGACTAAAATAGTACTAATAAAGTACTTTAATTTAAAAGTTCATATAAAGAACAGTCGCCATCGTACAAAACGTACGATGCATGCGAACACAACATTTACATCAATAGCGTTATCACTAGCGCAGTCAAAAACTAAACTCCCCAAAACAAGCGCGTTACTGAATTAAAGCGGGTTGAATACTTTGAGAGAAAAGAAAGAAAGAAAGAAGAACACCGCTTTCGACTTGAGAAAAACAATGCTGAGTTGTTACATTCTCTTCACTTATTTCGCCATTTTGGAATTTACACTTATGGTTAAGAAAATATTGTCTTTAATTAGTTTTGAATTTGTAAAAAAACACTAAACAACCTCTAATATAGAAGCACAAATGAAAAATGACCGCCGACTGTCGTCGACTTATTTCTTGTTTGTAAAAAAATATTACTTTACTTTGAGAATGCTTTAAAATCCGTAGATGACGTGCAGAATTAGTTAAAAATTTTGAACAATTGACAAAATGACAACAAAAAACTGAAAGAATTTTCAGAAATTCTTCACTGATAGTACTCGCGCTCCGTTGTTTCCCGTATACGCTCCTCGTACATGCTTGGTCTCCTCATCTGTTCTCCACCTCGGCCACCGTAAGCTGATGGTACATCAGATTTCTGCCTCTCCTTCGCTGACTTGTTGATGACTTTCAATTCTCGAGCTGATTTCGTGCGAAAGTGCAAAAAGAGTGTAAGCAACTACTTGAATTAATTTAGTTTAATTACAAGTAAAAATATAAAGAAGACACTTTTTCAAATATTTTCAAGTACTTTCAAGTATGTTTATAAGAAACTTAAAAAAAAATTATAGCTTCAGTTTTAACGATTTTTTTTTTATAAACTTTTAGCTTATTAAAAACATTTTACATTTAACACGAGTTAATTGACAAAACAAGCAATAACATGCATTTAAAAGTTCAAACTTGTTTTCGTAAAAATATATAGCTAGTGAACTTTGTACTGATTTTCAAACTTAAATATTAAAACAAAGTTGGTTGTTAGTGTTTGAATACTGAATAAGATTTTTAATAGCTCGAATGACCTTATTAAAAATGTGTTTTAATAAGTAAGCTGAAGTGTATAACTACAAAAAAAACATGGTAATAAAGTTTGTTACCAGCAATTACTAAGGTTATTATAGTATAACTGTAAATATTATAGTTCAAAGTTTGAACACAAAATTGTTGCTAAAAAAACAAATTGAAATTAAGTATAACAAATTAAGGCAATTTTTTTTTAGTATTAGTAAGAGCTCAACATAAAATTTAAAAAATTAAGTTAAAGATTAAACTTTAAAAATACTCCTTCAATTTCTTACGACTCGATTTCGTACTAAGCTTTGTTCAGAAAGCTTCTTAGACTAGTTGTCTGCTATAATTAAATAAAAACAAATTGCTCTTTTGGTGGTCTTAAGTTTTCGCTGTAAGAGTTAATTAACCGTAAAATTTCAATAACATCTTAGTTTAATTTTCCAGCGGTGAAAAATCGCGCTTGAACAGAAACTCAAAGTTTCACAACGATTTTTTTCTGACTAACAAGTTTTTCGATTTTAATACGTTTAAAGCGCCATCGGTGAAAAATGAACCAAAATTATTCGCGATTAGTTTTAAAAATGCGTGCTTCGTTATTGCTTAAAGCTTCCTTGGCTTTATATTGCCATTTGTGAAATATAAGCCAAAATAATTCGTGGTTTGTTTTAAAAATCTTCTCTAAGCTAATTTTTAAAGGTTTTTTGTTATTTGCAATCGTTTTTCGTTTCAAGTAAGAAATGTTTTTTTTGTTAAGAATTTGCGATCGTTCTTAACATTTATTTTAGTTTCGTCGTTTCGTGACGTCGCTGCTGTGCTTTTGTGTAGAGAAAAGGGCAACTTTCGTAAGTTCGTCGCTTTGCCGGACGAATTAATGCTGGAAAAAATGTTTGTAGTCGCTGCTGTGCTTTCGTTTATGATTGGCTCTGTCTCTGCTTCCTTATCTGATGGTGCAAGTAATATAATGCTTGTGTTCTCACGGATGGAGACGGCTCTCTGTAAGCCTCTATATCGGCCGTTGGCTCTAATTGTTCTGGCTCCGGCTGCGGCTGCCCAGACCGTTGGGACTGACCGATGTGGTATTGGCTATGATGGCTCTGATCGTTGGTGCTGGTCGTGGAGGTTCTGGCTTCAGTGGCTCTGACCGTTGAATCTGGCCCTGGTGATTCTGGCTGCGATTGCGCTAACCACTGAGACTACCCGATGTGGTGCTGACTAAGATGGCTCGGATCTTTGGCGCTAGTCGTAGACTCTGGCCCTAGTGATGCTTGCCGTGGTTGCTCAGAACGTTGGTTCTTATCAGGTTTATTTGTTGCATTACGTGAAGCTGTACTCGTGACGTCATAATTCGGTATGGCGACAGCGCGATTGTGTTTTGATTCTCTAGCAGCTATTCTGCGATTGAGTTCGGCTAATTTGGCTTCTAATTCGCGTAATTCTTGCAAAGATTCGCGCTTAAGTTACTCACGAATTCTTTTGTCGGTGTTACGTAAAAAGTTAGCGAGATTTCTGTGCTCAACTGTAGTTGTACTGAAAAATAAACACATCTCCTTAGAAAGTAATATATTAGAAAATAAGACGAATTTTATTCTCTCACTATAGTATAATTCGTCGATGCCTTTGTACCTACAAAACTTTTTGAATGTGGAATTACGGATTCTATATGCGAGAATTCTTCGATAAGACTTAAAGAGGGAAGGAAATTCAAAACAAATTCTAAAACTTCTAGCTCTCTAAAGGTTTCATTTACTATGACGTGGTACTGTGTATCGCTAAATCCTTGAAACTTGAACCATACGATTTTCTCGTATTGCGTTTTTTCGGGTATATCGCGCCTACTTTGTCTTTTGCTAATCTCAGATCTTAACAAATCAACTTTAAGTTTAAAATTTCTGACTTCGATACAGGCGGTTATAATCGTTTTGAGATTATTGAGTTCTGACTCGATTACTTCGGTGCGCCTATATCCACCCCATTGGTGAGCTATATGGTCTGTTAAGTAGACCGGATCCCGACCGCGTTCGATAAACATTAAGCAGTTAGTTACGCGCTCTTCCCATAATACAAGTTGATAGATGTTAGTATCTAGACTTTGTAGTAACCAATACAATGGAACTCTTTCTAAGACGTCAAACTGGTTGTGATTACAATTAAGTTTTCTGTAGGCTACTGGTTCGGGACGAGGACACTCAGGAAAATCAGAAGTTAATAAATTATATTTATTTTGTTTAAGTACCTTCCAGTTCCTAACGAGTTGGCTGCTACTAGGCCTAGAATAGTCTATGTCCATAATACTAGTAGACATGTTTAAAGTCTAATAAATTTTTAATCTAATTTTGGGTCACCATCTACAAAAGTAGAAATTAAAAAAGAAGAAGATGCGGACGTAATTAAGGTGCGTACTCAAATAACCAGGGCTACCATTTGCCGATCTACCGATGTAGTTTTGTTACTTATATACGCGAACCTGGATATTAACTGACTCAACGCGTTATAACAATATCGGTGACGGTTACTTTAATGTTTAGAAATGACTTAGCTAAGTTATTTAGCTAAGTCGATTAATGAAATGCGAATTAAATTAGACTATAATTTAAGCTTAGCCTAGTTAAATAGTTAGATTGTTAGAATGCTTAAACTAATTGTATATAAAGAAATCGAGTCTTAGAAACAAAAAGCTGTATTACGATGAATAGAAAATGCGATAAACACAATAACAAAGTGTAAAAATAAACTACTTCAATTCAAAAGTTCATACAAAGAACAGTCGCCATCGTACGAAACGTACGATGTGAACACAACACTTACAGCAATAGCGTTATCGCTAGCACACTCAAAAACTAAACTCCCCAAAACAAGCGCGTTACTGAATTTAAGCGGTTTGAATACTTTGAGAGAAAAGAAAGAAAGAAGAACACAGATTTCGATTTGAGAAAAACAATGCTGAATTGTTACAAATAAATAGACATAATTTGATAAAAAAAATTAAAAAAAGTTATTAATCGAGGGTAAGGGTTAGGGGTAACAGTGATAGTAAAAAGAAAATATAACTAATAAAAATTATTATAAAAAAAAAAAGCTACCGACCGAGGTTAAGGGTTAGGGGTAACAGTGATAGTAAAAAAATAAAAATAATAAAATAAATAAAAACTAACCCGTGCAAAAATGTCTGCTTGTGCCAAAGTTCTTTTTTGACGTTCAATATATTGTATAATAACACAACATAAATATAAACTCTTAAAACTTCAAATTTATGAACCGTCCACAGCGCCTTAGTGGCAGAACACCTAGCCTTAATCTCTAGTGAGTTAATAAGGACTTTATTAAGTAGTTCTTGTTAAGCCCTTATTAAGAATAAAGTTAGAGAGTTAAGACGAATAAACGAAGAATTGGAAAAAAAAATAACAGTCAGAGCTTTAGAAGACGAATTACAGCTGCTGAGGTGAAGTACAAAAAGTTAACAACGCAGATTACTCAGGTAGATAAGATTGAGGACAGAAGCTGTCAAAAAAAAAAGAAGGTTTGCTATGGGACAAAATCTGCCCATAGCTGTAAAAAACCCTTGTACTGCAGGAAAATACCACATTATTCAGCAAGCCCAAGGAAAATAGCTTTAACACCCTGAGACTAACATGAATATAAGGATGTGCGGGGCTTATATTTTGAGTCAACTAGCTTTGGGGATGAGAAGCTTTGGTGGCTCAAGTCATCAAAGTTTGGTATTGATGGTATAAAGGAGCAATTTTTGTATTTTCAAGAAAGCATGGCCCACCATGACATTATTGGCTATGCAGAAAAATATTGGATGCTGCGTGGTTTCTGATCAAACAATAACACTATTAACAAATATGTACTACCCCACACCAGGCCGGGAGTACAAAAAATCGTTAAACTAGCATTTAACTACTACAAGAATAGATAGTTTATAAAATAAAGTGCACCTTGATTCGACTAATATTGTTTGTATTATGTTAAGTTTGAATTTTTTTTAGATTAAGCTAGTTTAGTGATGTAGTAATTTGGGTTATACTTGATTTTAAAACATTTTCAATTTTTTATTGCAGTTAAAAAAATATCCCTCAGTTCGTATATTATTGCGTTTTTACAACCTTATTAGGCTTTATTTAAAACTACTAATTCATGTTTCTTTGTTAGCATAGGTATTACGTTTGAAATAGTTTTAGAAAATTTTTTGACGTTTTACTTTAAGTGCAAAGGGGGGGGGGGGGGGTCCTGTCTTTTTTACAAAAGTAAAAATTGGTTCTTGTATTAAAACTTAAAAGTATAAACTACAATTTAGTTTTTATAGAATATAAAAGTTATAATTAACTTTTGAGGTATAGATATTTTATAAAAATTATATGTAAAATAAGTTTTAAATATAATTATTTTAGATAGCTTTTAAATTTTTTTGAAGATATTTAAAACTTTGCAAATAAGAAAAAATTAAATTAATAAGCCCTACATAATTGTTTTCTAGTTTTTAAAAATATTTTTTACTTATTGAAATATGATCTCATAAGTATTTTTTTAGAATTTGAATTGTCGGAATTTGAATTGTCATGTAACCCTATAGAAATGTTTCATCTTAGCATACAACCAATGTTGTACTAAAATAAATTTTACTATTTGTTAAATGTATGTAGAATTTTTTTTCTAAAAATCGATATATAATTTATTTTAAAGTCAATCAAAAAAGCTTTTTATATGTAATTTAAAACTTTTTTTTCAAGTTAATACATTTTTTTTTATTTTTAATGAAACAAAAACAACTTAGTTGCTTTAGATATCTATAAAGTTATAGTCTTAATTTAATAGAGTTTATGTATAAGAAGCTATATAGTTATTTGTCTCAACTAAAACAGATTGCTCAGTTTACTGAAGTATAAAGAGCTTATTTAAATAAAGATATGCAATTTATGTATTTAATTTGCCCTTCTTTATTTATATAAGAAGCTAAAAAACATAGACTATACTGATGACTTAATTATAAAATAAAATATTAAGTGTATCTTGTCACAAAAACAAACTTAAGTACTCAATATACAATTTATTTTAAATTTCTAAAATAGTTCAACGGTTTAGCGTACCAATTTTGCAATAATAAGTTTTTAAACAATGATGGCATTTTTATATTTGATAATAATATTCATAGTTTTGAAATTTATTTAGTTGTAAAAAAATAGTTATTTAAGTTTTAATAATTCATTTCGATATATATAACACTTTTGTTTTACTTGTTTTAAAATTAACTTATTCTTTAAAATGTATATGAACATTTTAATATTTTCACATCTAGTATGCGTAGTTTTTTATTGATAATTTTAAGTATTGTACGAAGTGCATTAAGTATTTTGATAAGAAATATTTACAATTCTTTATAAATAAAACTAGAAAAATAAAAGTTTTAAAGTACCTAGTTAGAAAAATAAAAAACAAATTATATAAAGCTTGGTAAATACACTTAACAACTTAATCCAACTTGTATATTTTAAAAACTTTATTTAGGTATTTAAATTATAAAGTATTAATAAAAAATCCTAAGGCATTTATAGCTACTTTAAGCTGATGTATCTATATAAAAAAGTGTATTTTAATAATATTCTTAAAATAACATATACCTAGTATATCTAAACAGCGATACCTTAACTATAAGATAAGTTCAAATGTTATTGGTAGACGGTAGCAAGAGTTTATTTAAATCGCAGTATTTTAAACTCAGTGTATTAAGTAAAAAATACATAACTTCTTCTATGCAGGTTTAAAAAGTGAAAAGTAAAATTTTTAACTATATCTGCTTATAAGCTAAATTTACAGTTACTAGCTAATGTTAGATGAAAAAAGAGGACGGGACAAAATTTCCCGAAGAAACTTTTGCACGAGGGGTTATTTTTGCACAAAAGGTAAATTTTGCACGATAGTAAAAAATTACAAAAAAAAATACCGACTAATAGTAAAGGTTAGGGGTAATAGTGATTGGTAAAACAAAATAATAATGAAAGCAAAAAAAAGAAATGAAAAAAAAAAAGAATCAATTTAAAGAAAATAAGTTATCGATCAAGGGTTAGAGGTAAAATAGATGGTTATAAAAAAATAGAAATAAGTGGAAAATTTAATTAAAATTAACTACACTTAATTAATTTTTGGTTGTTTTTTATAATTTTTAAAGTAAGTAGAAGAAAAAGAAAGTTACCAACCAAGGATAAGGCGTAATAGTAAAAAAAAGACGACAAAACAATAATAAGTTTTTCAACCCGTGCAGAAGTGTCCCTTCGTGCATATTTATCATCTACCCGAACTTTTTATTTATTTTCCAAAAAAACACTTAATTTTTATGTTTACTATTTTTGTAACTAATGTTATAGATTTTAAACAGCAGTTGTTTTTTTTTACGGAAAAATTTTATTCAGAAATATAAATCAAGTCCAAAAAACTATATAAACCAACAAGAAAAGTATGAATTCTAAGCATTTACAGCGACAACGTTAGTTTTTCTCTTAAAAGAAAGTTTTTCTACTTTCATGCCTCGATATGTATTTCTTATACTTTTACGAGCTCCTTCAAAGAAACTTTTTCTTTTATGGAAAATAAGTAAAAAAAAAATAAAAAACAATAAAACAGAAACAGATGCTCCAATAACTCTACTATTGTTGCCTGTTCCCAAATCTTCATTGACAGCTGTTAATTGTATTATAGTTTGAAACATTGAAGTATAATTTTTATGATAAATTTTTTAAATTAAAAAGCAACAATTTTTAAGCTTAAACTTCCTTACATTTATATTTGTAAATTGTTGTCTATATTTAGTTTTTAGTGTAGGTTTCGATATTTGTTAAAGAAGTCAGGTAAAAATAAACAAAAAGATTATTTTGTTTTTTAATAAAAACATTCCAATTGGTAATAACCATTAGTGTATAGATAAATCGTTTTATTTTAGCTTTACAATTTAAAAGTTTACTTTAAAATATTTACAAGTTTTAAAAAGTATTATCGATAAGTTAAAAATTTTAGATTATAATAGATAAAAAAACTTTTTTTATTGTTTTGAATATTATTTTTTTTAAATTTTGTTTTAAATTTAGAAGTTTAGTTTTTTCTATCAAAATAGAATTGGTTTTATAGAAGACATCAAAATAAAAGTTTTATAAAAGGAGAAGAAGAATAAAGTTTTGTAGTTATTATATTCTCGAGAAAAATATTATAATATTGTAATTTAGAAAGTAACTTACGAATAATTAGTACACGGTTTGAGTTTGACTGAAAAATTTCAAATGTTGAAGTAAATGATTCACATATGAATAAACCGCTGTCAGAAACAGTTGTATTATTTATGGTAATTAAACCCGTTTTAGATAGTTTTAATCTATCAGAAAATGGATCTTCTGCTAGTATATCTTCACGGTCAAAGTTCTAAAACAGTTTAAAAACATAAACTAACGTTTATAAATAATC
Source organism: Thalia democratica (assembly GCF_965202585.1). NCBI lineage: Eukaryota > Metazoa > Chordata > Thaliacea > Salpida > Salpidae > Thalia > Thalia democratica. Next base: position 51,260,229 of record NC_139168.1, on the reverse strand, counting down.
AAAATAAGTTTTGAATAATGAAAATATTTAAGTAAAGTCTGCATTTTTACTATTTTCTTATTAAACTTAAATTTTATACTTTTAAGAGTATTTTGATGGTAATTAAATTTTGTTACGAGTTCAACTAAAAAATTTTAACAGCTCAAAACGTATTCTACGCGTTTTAAGTAAACGATTTAAGAAAATTTTCATTGAGGCACTTCTTTAATATCTCCAAAAAACTTAAAACTAATGAAAAATGATCAAAGTTACATAAAATCAAAAAAATTATTTATGAAATTATTTTCAAATCGTTATAAAACGCGTAGAATGTGTTTTTGTGATAATTGCTACATAGAGAAAATTTTCCAACAAAACAATTTTAGGTAGAATTTTCAAGTTCCCATACATCTTACATACGGTTTGTTTACAGAAAAATGTTAAAAGTGCAATGGTAGAAAAATCTACGAAGCTAGTTTATTTATTTGTTGCTTTTTTATGTAATTCCTAATGCTGGAAAAGTTGTTATTCATAAACTCGAGGGTCGGGGCAACATATGCACCCTAATGTACGGTTATAATTACTTATTTTCTGTAATTGACACATACAAAGTACCGACGAAAATACTTAATAGTTATTGATTTATACTTAAGTTTTTACTAGTAAATAATAGGTTTTATTTAAATCATACTTTTACGTCTGACACGCAATTATTAACAAAATAATTGTAAGAGTTAAAATTTTTTGAGAACGTTTTGAAATGGATTAGTATAAGTTTACTTTAGAATATCCAAAACATAGTCGTTTAGAATAGCGTTTTCCATGAGTGTTAACAGTGGTTTGACGCAGCGCTTATTAGTGTGCACCAATTCACAATTAATTGCAAAAAAGAGTTCGCACAGTAGACTTTTGGAAAAATTTTTTAGTGGGGCGATTTAAAAAAAAAAATTATGAAAAATCTTTGGAAGCGTTGATTTATGGAATAAAAAGGTATAATCCTCCTTATTAGTAGTTTTGTTATTTTAATAATTACAACTTTTTTTAGCTAGTTATTTTTAGATAAACAGTAAGTTTAAATGTAGACATGTATTTATGAATGGATATTTTGTACCCATATTTAATGCTTTTATATTACATAGAATAACTTAATACAAAAAAGTAAAAATGAAAAAATTGAAAAAAAATGAACAAAATTTATATTAAAACTAACTGATTTATGTATAAAAGTCACATGCTCAAGATTGTTATTTCTTTGGAATTTAATAAAGATAAACTCTATAAAATTGTTTGACGAATTAAAATCTGCACATGGAAATGTAGCATTTTGACCTTCTTTTGCTCGTATTTCGTTTCCTGAAAAAAACTAATTTTTAGCTTAGGTTTTTAAAAGTAAAAGTTTATGAATACATAGGTTATACCAAATATCTTAAAAGCTCTCGAGTTGTTGAAAACTAAAGACGTTTTTCTGTACTATTATTACCACAGCTCTTTAACCCACGTAATTTGAGTATTGAACTTAGTATAATAAATAAAAAAGGTTGTCCTAGTTAATAGTTTTTATAACAAAGTATTCATATAAAACATGATTTTAAAACTACATATTTATATATGAACAAAATTATATCTATAGTATATTGAACAACAAAAAATAACGCTCAAAATATTTAATCTTTGGACCTGGTGCACGAAGAACCTTTTGGTTATCGAGTCGCACACTACAGATACCTTTTAACGTATCTATAATACAATCTTTAGTTTTATTCATATGTATAAATACAAAAACGAGTATAAACAAAAAAAGAATTGTTAAAATAGTTATAGTAATAAAACTTATATACTTTTTATTTGTTTAACAAAAAAAATTAAACTTATGTTCATATAAGTTTTTGAGATTGAATTAACAACTGAAGATTATTATAGACTACTGCAGGAGTAAAATGTTGTAAGTTTTTAATAACTTGCTAAACAGAAAACATTATGAAACTAATGTTTATAATTAAGTCTAATATAGAAATTACCCGTTACAATGTAAGTAGAAAACATATATGTATAAAGTAAATGGTAATAACAGATTTACGTTAGGTTGACGGAAGTACGTTTTAAAGATAAATAATATACTGAATACAAATTTTAATCATGTTAACAAAAATAATATTAGTAGATTATCGAATTTTTCTTGCAGTATTTAAACAGGTATGGTACTGAACTAGAAATTGGTGAAGTATCCTTCATAATGCCAAAAGTATTGTTTGTGGCTGAAATAAGTATTTGTTAAATATGTAACCTTGAGCGTATGACAGGAGCAGAAAAATATAAAAAACACCTACTTAATAAAAGACAAGATAAGTTGAAAAATCAATCAGCGTTTCTTCTTTACTTAATACCATTCCGTTGTTTATCTTTTTTTATAATTTTTCACAAACAGTCATAAATGTATTTTACACACATTTATTTATTTTAGAACCCTCATTAAATACTTAGTTATTTCTATTTAACCTTTGACTAACCCATCTTTATATCTATTTATAATGTTTTATCTTTCAACTTAAATTAAAACTTTTAGTCAAATCACCGAAAAACTGTGCTTTTTTTTTGCATAAAAAAATAGCCGAAAGTTTTTTACTGCAGGCTTAAACTAATTCATGCACTTTATTCTTTTCCTCCACATTTAACGAATAAAAAAAGCTGTTTATTTTATTTTAAGTGCCTAAAAAATCACTATAATAATGTTTATAGAACTGAATGGTATAAACGATGGTTTACATTATAACATAAAGTAGGTACAATAATACAGAGGCGTTATTAATAGTTTATAAATTATCACTATATAAACACCTTTGTTTTATAAATTCTTCCAACTGCTTTATAAAACTACTTGATTTAAACGTGTAAACCTTGTTATAGTCAGCTACAAAAATAAATTGTTTTGTATTCTAATTTATAAACTTATACAATACTATTTTAGATCTTTATTAATTATTTATTGTAAATTTATTCTGTATATAAGTAATTTTTTAAGTTTATTTATTTGTAAATATTTTTTTTAACTCATGCGTATGGTGTAAAATTTTTTGTATTTATTATTATAATAAATATAGCCATATGCAGTGATTTTACAAGTTTATTGTAACTGATGATCACTGGCAGTGTTACCACTGTAAAACTGTAGTTTCGTAGTAAACTTAAATTACTAGTAAATTGTTTATTTGAAGCTCTTTAAATTTTTATGTTGAGAAAATTTCTATTAGCTTAATTTTAAAATTATTTTTACTTTTACTACAAAAACAATTATTTCTATTATTTATAATTCTATTCTATATATATCGAGGTAGTTATATATTTTCAGAACTCTGTAGAACTGTGCTAGTTATATTACAGAAAGACTTTGTTATTGTTTAATAAATTGAGTACCTTCCAATTGCTGTTGTTATTTAAAAAAAATAATAATAACTATTTTGAAAATTTGTATTAGTTGTATCAACTTAAGATAAAAACACTTTATATTTAGTAATGTAAAGCAATACAAAAAATAAGTAATATAAGCAAGGTAAACTAAAATGACACCTCGAAAAGCGAGTGTAAAATAAGCATATTTTCGTATACTGTTTTAAACTTTTTTTTTTAGCTTAAAATGTTTTTATCAGATTATTTAAATTAGAATGCAAAGGTTAAAACTAAAACCTCGTTAATACAAACAAACCAAACAGATTTTGGTACCTAGAATTTATATCTTAATTTATACTTTTAATTCTATTAATTCATTCTATAACCTAAAAAAAATTAACTATTTTATGTGTAAAATACTATTTTATTCATAGTAAAACATTTATGCAATTTTGTATAAGCTAAATAATTATTTTTTAAATATGAAAACAATTCTAACAAAAGCATTAAAACTTTTTTTAAATTTCCATTTAAAGTTATTAAAATGTCAAAAGTTTAGATTTTTAAATTTATTTAACATTTAAAATATCAAACATACCATTTGTAACAGCTAATGAAGTTATAGCCAGCAGTTTTATAAGTAACCACATCTAACTTTCTATTTCAAAACTTTTTAAAAATTAACCTTAAATTTTGTTAGACAAAATAATTATCAATTATTTAATAAATTGGTAACATCGACTAGTAGAAAATATTTTATACTGTTATTATTACTATTATTAGTTAAATAGAACAAACTAGTTTTGAGTTAAAGTGTTTTATACTAAAAGTTTAGGACCTTATTAAAACGCCATAAAACGTTAATATGTACTAAATGTCTATACTAGGTTTTTGATTTAAGAATTTAGTTGTAAACAGTAAATAAATTTTAAGAAAAGATAATGTTTAGAGGTTAAAAACGCAAATACTGAGATAAATGTTAAAAATTTAGGATATTGGGCTAACAGTTTTTCGCTTATCGTGCAAAACAGCCATTCGTAACAATATTGTGCTCTATGCAAGTCTACAATTTCCTACTCAACTTCTTGACTTCTTCGTAACCTACTAGAACCGTGTAAAACGCGCCTTTTGTTTAACCCTTTTTTATTCATTAGGTCTTGTTCATTACTTAAAGTTGTTTCACGAAGTTCAGTAAGTATAAAATTACATACAACTGTTAATTAAAGTTTTACGTAAACAAAATCTTTTTTTTACAAACCAATAAACTTAGGCTAAAAGCTTTTCTTTGAAAAGGAGTAGTTTTTTTGCTATATAAAGCTTTAACTATCTAGCAAATGAAGAATCGAACAAACAATAATTTGTTGAACAGTTTACTTATTTGTGTTTTATAATTTATATCAGTTAGTAGGAATAAAAGTTATGTTTAACCCCAAATGTTTTCTTAGACTTAAGCTTCAACTTGAAAGGTAGTTCATAAAATCTATATATGCAACCTAAAAATGTAAACTACATAAATTAAATGCCTATTTATCCCAACAATGTTAAAACAGATTACAGTAACCTACTGCTTGAGTACGCATTTCATAAGTACGCAGTTTTGGTCAAGTAAGCTTTTTTTAGTAAAAAAAACGGTATGTTCAAAATGTTTTTTATTAATTTGATATAAAAAAAAGAAGTTATTGAAATTATTTATAGAAAAACATCACCCCATGAACAAAACGTAGGAATAACAGTTATTTGATTAACCAATTTTAAAGTTTAGATAAACGAAAATATTAAACAGTGTAATTAAGATTTATTTAGAACTATATGCTCTTAAAAACATATTTGTAGTGTAGCTTGTCGTTTAGGTCTAGTAAACACTATTTATTATTCGCAAAATCTTTTTAAAACTTTTGAAAGTTTCAAAGCTTTCCATAGTTTTGTAACCAACAGCTACTCGCATTTCTCCTGAAGAAAGTTCTCTTTCTAGAATGATGGACTTAGTGTAAACTTTGGCTATTACCACCAACATCTATTAATTTATCCTCACTTGATGTACTTTTATCCTATCTTCTTGGTTTGCTTCTTGATTTTCTTTAAAATGTAATGTAGGTAAACAGAAGCAATGATTTAATGAGTACGCACTGCCGGTTAGGTACGCATTTTTGCATTGTGTTCAAGTGTGTGCTCAAGATGCATGTTACTATACAAGAAAAATTAAGTGTAAGTTTGCAAAATCTCTAGCAGTTGTGAGTTTTTTAAAAGTACAAGATAGAAAATTTCGAAGATGCACTAAAATTAATGCATAAATTAGAATAAAAAACAAAATGAGCTATGAAACAAGAACTAAAAAAATAAGCAACGAAAGGAAAAGAAAGCAATTTTAGTTCAATCTTCCTACCTGCAAATCCTTGAGCACTAATGTGGAAAGAATATTATTTTTAAACAAAATAAAAAGAACTTTGGAGAAAAGAGTAAATAAAATAACATAAAACTAATATAAAATTATATGCCAAACAATGCAAGCATAATTAAAATTCTATACGAAAGACTAATAGCAACAAACAAACAAAAAGATAAAGTTTGATTCGTTCTGCAACTGTAGGAATAAAGAAACACGCCCTTAAAAGGAGAGTAATTGCATGAAGAAAATGTCATTTACGAAGCCAAAATAAAAACAGATATGAAAACCAAAACTTACATAGGATTTAGCGCAATCAAATTATAAAAACGTTATCAACTCACAAAACTACTACCAACTCAAAACCATAAACTCTACTTACAATGGGTACAAGCAACTGAACTTTAAAGCACACTTACAAACTAACCAATAGCAAAAAAGATATGATTAGGCCGATAGAATTTATCGATAAAATCAAAAGTCAAATCTAGAATTTAAACTTCCAGACTATGCTAAAAAGAAGCGCTTATGATATATTACAGTTTGAAAAAAATTGCATAAAAAAAAATCAGAATTGACCGTAACTTGCAGTCGAAGGATAAAATCCTCTTACAAAATTAAGTAGAAATCAAAACTTAAGTTAAACCGTTTTTATTACGTTCTAAGATCTTCTTGCCTTTAGTTTATTTAATTGGTTTTGATTTAGTGAATACTTTGAATTTGACTTGAATTAAGTTGTGTTTATTATTAAATAATTATAGTTAGTCTTTATGATTTTTAAAATCTTGTAATTTTCTCAAAAACTAAAGTTTAAACCCCAATAAATACTAAAACTATTAATCAAATATTAATAAATTTCAAGTTAAAGCTTAATGCCTGAGTGACATCTATTTTCTTTATAAAAGATCTATTATTTAAAAAAAATTACGTTTCATATAATTTAAAAAAGTTCAACTATCCTCATGCTAAATTTTAAAGCAATAAATACTTGTGTACTTGCTTATACAACTTTAATTTAAAAAATCAATATTCAAATTTTTTTTTTAACATAGATATTCTATATAAATATAATCTATATAAATTGTTTTTTTTTACTAGAAAGATGTAAAAATGTGCACAGTCAACCTATTAAAAAATAAAAAAAACAAAAACTTTGATCAAGACAAATGAATAAGCCTACTTCTATCTAGTAAGTTACATATACATACTTTGAAAAAATAGGTATGTAGCACATTTATGTAGAACAGGGGTCGGCAGGCTGGTGGTACTTGGGGGCCAAATTTTGAATTTAAAACATGTTCGGGGGCCGCAGTTTTAGTTTTAGTCTGACATTTAAAATCATTTAGTTTAAATCAGTCTAATACTTAAGTCTAAGTTATATATGCATATAGGGCTTATTATTAAGAGATAAAATTGCAATTTTTGTCTTAATGAACTCACTACCTGTCTAATTAATTATTAATACCATACTTAGTTATTTAACTACTTAAATATCACCTACTAGCACGAAACAAACGAGCTTAGATTACAATTTTAGGTATTTTTTTCCAATTGTCCTTATCAATCTAATTTTATAACTTAGATATACTCCTTAACTAATGTTTAATAACTTGATAAAACTTAAGTCTTTCAAGTTGAAAAAGTAATTTAAAAAATTTTTAATTCACTTGTATTATAAAATTAGGCCAACTTCAACAATTAATGTTTAAAATTTTCAAAAAGCTGTTTATTTTTCAAACAGGGCCATATTTTGAGACAAGAAATTTAACGTAAGTAATCTAACTTGAGCACTTTAAAATTAAAGTTCATAAAGGCTAACTAAAATGAATAATACTAATAAAATAAGTACTATTACCGTTACTATTATTGTGATTACATATAATTACTTAACTACTTGGCTAGCACATTAAAAAAAAAAAATTGTTAAATTTTGTGGTTATTATCTTAACTAGCTTTAGATTTGCAGCATAAAAGTTTTAAGCTAGATCAATATTCAAAAAAAAACTTAGTGTGATTAGAGAAGTACCTTTTTATTTAAATAACGTTGAAGGTTAAGATAACATTGGAAACTACTAAAATATGCATTTATAAAATTTATTCAACAAGTACTTATTTAATAACTTACAAAATCCAAGAATAGCCCAAGCAATATGAAAAGTATTTTAACAGAAATTTTAGATCAATAGAAGCAGAAAAGACCCTAATGTTTCTTCTGTGAAGAAAAACTCATTATTGTACAATCTGTCTTTTTAGCTTTTTAAGCTTAAGCTGTAAACATACTAAAATATTTTATATAAGGGACAAAATATGCAATAATTTAAAAAATTTAACTTTAACCAAAAAAAACAACTTACAATCAAATTTTTAGTGTGCCAGATCAACATGCTCGCTGGCCACAGAATTACCTTTTGCGGGCCGCAGATTTATTCTTCGAGGGCCGCATGTGGCCCGCGGACCACGTGTTACCGACCCCTGATGTAGAAGATACAAGATGTAAAACTGTTTAGGTAAAAAACAAAACTAATTTTATAACGCACCATTTTTAATAGTTTTTAGCGGTACCATGATATGTGGGAATCATATTTGGGGAGATTGGTCAGTTTTGCACGAACACACTTTTGCATGATTGACAATTTCGCACTGAGTAAAAGAAAAAGAAAATTAAGTAAAACTACCGACCAAAGGTAAAGTAAGGTTAGGGGTAACAGTGATAGTAAAAAAAAAACAGTATAATAATAAACAAATAAAAAAAGAAAAATATATTACTAAGAAAAAAATACTGACTAAGAGTAAGGGTTTGAGGTTACAGTGATTGTAAAAAAAAGAAAAAAAAAACTACAAAACAAATGATAGAAAGAAATTTGAAATCACCGATCAAGGATAAGGGTTAGGAGTAACAGTAATGTAAAATAAAAATAAAAATAATAATCAACCCGTGCAAAAGTAAACTTCCGTGAAAAAGACTATTTTAATTGATATAAAAAATAATCAGATAGTGGTTAATTATTAACATTCAATAACTTAGTTATTGAACTTGATTATAATCTATACTGTTCGAACACAGAATTATTTGTGTAAATTTTGCATAAAATTGAAACCTTTGAAAAACCTACAAAATAGAGTTTAGATTAGGAATTGGCTATTATTATAGTCGGCGGGCTAAACATAAACTAAATTTTGCGGATCGAACTTGTTCAAAAAATTCAAAGTTGGCCACGTAATTAAAAAAAAATACTAATAAGCGAAGTAAAAAATATTTAGAGTAAATTTGAAAATAATAAATCTAAACGAAAACTTATGTCTACTAAAAGTCTAACTAAGAGTTAATTTAAAATTATTTGTTACTAAAAAACTTATTTTTTTCTGATATGTACACTTGTTTTAAAGCTGAAAAAAACTAGAGGTGTCTGTTGGTTGGCCTTATATAACAAGCGGACCCTACGTTGCCAACCCAGACTATGTTCAGACTATGTTGGAGTATTAATAATATAGTAAGAGACTATGTTGAAGTTTTCATAAAATAATTAGAACCTATTAGCTATTTTTTGTTTTTGATTAAGTTTATTAGATTAGTAACATTAACATTTTAAACCGTGTATACAGTTATGTTAGTTAGAAAATTAATGTATACAAAAAAGTTATGTTTAAATAAATATACTATAAGGCATATACGATTTTATTTTACTTAAGTATTTATATTATTAAAAAATATATTATAGTTATTTTGTAAAAACTAGCTTAGTCTCAAAAATAAAGGTAGTAGTTTCTAACTTGGTTATAGTATATAAAGTCAAAAAGAACAGGGACAGTCAATATTTTATATGGTTTTCATTTTTTAAAACTAGTATACACTTTACATTATTTTCTTTGTAAAAAGTATATTTAGCTTGTGTTATACGTAAAATATAATAAATTAAGAATGTTTAAATCAAAAGTTACTTCGTAATCGTTAAAATTAAATTAGAACTAAATACTTTATACTAATTCTTAACAAGTATTTATACATTAAATACATTTTAAAATCGGTCTACAACAGAGTCCAATGGTTATGTAAATCTTAAACTGTCATAAAAATAAATAAAAAATTATAAAGGATCTAGAAAATTGCATTTGAAAATTATAAATTTGATAACTGTTTTCCTGTTTTTTTCATCTTCAGATAAGTACAAATAATTTCTAACTAACTCTGCTGTATTGTAATCGAAGGTCTTTAATGAGATAAAATATTTTCAGTTTTAAACATATGATTTTTTGGTTGATTTATTATTAAGAATTAAAAGAAAAGCATTTGACTTATATCTTGGACTGATTTTCTAAATTATTTGCAAAAAAAATTATCATACTTAACTAAGTAGTTTGACTTTTACTATTTTTTTAGTCATTGTAATTTTTTTATAACTGTTTAGTGCTTTGCTTCTTTTAAGTTATTCTAATTTTTTAGAAAAAATTTCATTTGTAAACGTAAAGTAATATTAGAAAAAAACTTTATTTAAAACAAAATAAAAACTATATTAAAAAATGAATTATACAGTTTTCTTGTGTTACAACAATTTGATTTAATTTATTTAAAACTGAGATAAGCAGCATTATAACTAAGTTTCTTTTTAAAGTACTTAGATTTTAGAACAAAATTTAACCTTTCTACTTCTAAATGTGCAGTTATAACTGTTACCTATTAATATAACTATATAACACTAAAAAACATTATCCAGCAAAAAAACGGGAAAATACGCTAAAATAACTTTAATTGTTTTCACTAACCGTTATTAAAGAAAACTTCTGTTGCTATAAAAATGTTTGAAATGCTTAAAAACAGCATCTTGCAGCTGAAATAACAAAAAAAAGACTTACAAATAGTTCTTACTAATGATATTTTATAGAACCTGGTTAAAAAAAATTAAGTTTTTTCTTTTATTTCACTTTATCAACGAATTTAAATTAGCTAATTTACTATATATAGTTTATTGAACGAAAAAAAAAACACTCAAAGTATTTAATCTTTGAACCTGGTGCACGAAAAAACCTTTCGGTTATCGAGTCGCACACCGAGGATACCTTTTAATGTCTCTTGTCCAGGACAGTCAAATTTACTATCAAAAAGTTATTTAAGTTATAAAAAAGCAAAACGTTAGTGTTTATTATTTTGATGTTAAACTTTAATTTTAACACACGAGCAAATACGAACTTTGTAAAAACTATCAAGTATTATCAACATAAAAATTGAATTTCAAAGTTTTGTTTGTGAATTGACTATAAGCTTTTTTATTTTAAGCAAACTAACTGATATACAGAGACTTTTGAACAACTCTTAAGTGTTTATGTATGTTTAAACTTAACCAAATTTTAGCTAATATACTACTCTGTTTTATTTTTCTTCTTTTATTTCTTTTATAAAACGTGTCACTTAGTCATAACCTTATTTTTACTTTACCTTTTGTACTTTATTTATTACATTAATACACTGATTTAAAATTTGTGTCATACACAGTTCTAATTTTTAAAAATTGCTTAATCATAATTATTTTATCTAATATAATTTATGTCTGTACTTTTTTAACGATAAAAACATACGATGCTTTAAAAACAAAACTATAGATGGTGTAATATGCTTTACAATTAGTTAACTGTGCAATCCAACAACAGTAATCTGCTTTTACTCAAAGCACAGTCAAAAAGACTTAACTCAGAAAAACTCTGATCTCTATTAAATTAAACCTAAGTTTTTGTTATTTATTTATTTTTTATAGGCCTCCATTTAATTTAGACTTTATAAAAAGTTATATTTTATGTTTTTCTTGTTTAGTCGTAACTTTATTACTTCGAACTTTTTAGATAATCAAAATATTTACTAAAAAAAAATTAAACTTTTATATACGTATAAACAAATTAAACCACTAGCTACTCTACAAAACATGTTTTTAAGAGCACCTAGTTCTAAGTAAGTGTTAATTGCACATTCGTTACCTTAAAAAGATTTTATAGCATTTTTTAAAATTTTCCTTAATATGTTTATGTTTTAACAAAACGTTATTAAGTGTTGATTTATTCATTTTTAATCATAGGGTTTTTCGTAAATTTTAAAAGTATTCTTATTCTTGTACTGATTATTTAAACTCTTATTTGTCTGCATTTGGTTTGATTCAGTCTGTTTAACTAGAGGTATTTATAAACTTAGATTTTCAGTTAAAAGTTAGTTAAAAAGATGTTATAGGTGACAAAAACTTAACCTTATAAACAGTTTTATTTGCTAAAAAATGCGAATTCACTAAGCAGAATACTGTATTTAGAAAAGTCAGTTTGTATATTTATTTAAATATGTGTATTTGATTCCGTGTATAGGGTTCTGAATTTTGTGTCAAAAGAAAAAATATACAAATCAAATAAAGTGATTAGCTTTATTTAAAAGTTCTTACTTTTTGTATTCGTTTTGCATAGTTAAGTTTATTAAGTTATTATTAATTTTTTAGTGTCTAAGACCAAAATTTTATTATGATTAAGTAATAAAAAGACAAATTCACTAAAAAAGAGCTACTAAAGTTTGAATTTTTTGAAAGTATTGGTATCAGCTAAAAATAAAAGAATTAAAAAACAAAAGAATACAAAATAATAAGCTCTAATTTAAGTTAATGTATTTAAAAAAGTTTAAACTTTACTTTCAGCACGTTATTTGGTTTATTAAATTTTAATTAAGTTTTTGTTATTGGCTGACCTTAAAAATATTTTTCAACTATACCTAAAAATAATTTTATCGTTTTCGAAGGGTTCTTAGCTTTTTAAAAGTTTTACTCTTTAATTTTTGCGTTTATATGTATTTTTTGATTATTTTAAAGTCTATCAGATTTTTCAAATAAAATTACAAAAATTTTTACAAAAAAACTAGGAAAAAATCGATAAAAATATATTTCTATTGAAAAAAAAATGTTGTTATAACTATAATCGTTTTTATTTTTGTTATAATACTATTATTAATAACATCGACAAGGTATTTTCTTTCATGATAATAGTTGTTAAAACTAACTTAAATAAAGCTTCTTTAAACATGCAACTAAAGCCACGAGTTTAAAGTATATTTAGATGAATATAAAGTTATATCAAATAAAAAATGCTTACTTGTGCATTTAGATATATAATTATCTTAAAACTTATATCTTTCATCAACTTAAATACAGTTTGTCAAAGTTATTATTTAAGGATATATAATAGTATTTACAGACTTACTAGTGCTGCTCATATTTATTAGCTATGTAACTTCATTAATTGAATAAAATAATGGAGTACAAAATTAGTGGTTTTGAAAAGTATTTGCAATTTTTTTAGTTAATTTTCATCTTTAATTTATTATATTATATACTAATTATCTTCTAACAGCTTTTAAATATTTAAATATTTTCTAATTCGAAACTGATATATACCTCGATTATTTTTAAACTTATTAAAGTATTCTCTTTAACTGTTGTCACCTTCCTCTTGAAGTCGCTTTCTAAACAAAACCCAAAATTTTAGGAAGTATAATAGGAAGTTATACTCAAGAATTCGTAGTCGAATTTCTTAACAATATAAATAAATTTTAATATGTTAAAGTTCTTTTATTCTATGAAGAGATCTAAATCCCCTAAATCTTAAAATAAAAACTCATTATACGCATGTTATTTATTGAATCTTTTAAAGTAAGTTTAATTATTTAACTATTTAGTTAAGTGTTTTAAACAAATTTTGTAATTCTTTATGTATCTCCTAAACTTAAGTCTAGTAAATGATTGTTTGAATAACTAAATTATGAATTTTTAATCATTGTCTCTTAACTATAATATCAACTTTAGCTTAGAATAATCGCAATAAAGTTTTGAGATAAGATTATATTATAGTTTATAAAAAACTCGTTTGGATATATTGTTTTATGATTGATTTTCTTAATATTGAAAAAATTATAATAACATTTTGTATGTTTTATCCTTTATTTTTTTGTATTCATAAAATACGATAAAACTGAAAGAATTGTTCTTTTATTATTAATTCTTATTTATATATTTTTTCAATAAAAGATTACAAAAAACAGACTTTTTTTTGAACTCAACGATTTTGGGGTAAAAGTGCGTTCCTTAAAAGGTTGCGCTCAATATGAAGTAGACTGTTCTTATGATAGTTTAGTTAGTAAACCAATAATGTACATAAAACAATGACAACCTTACAAAAAATAATAACATAAAACTTTTGGTCTGACACAAATAAATACGATTTAAGTTAAAGAAATAAAAACCTCATAGCTCTCAGTTAGGTTTTTTTGTACATTTGTGCAAGACCTGCTTACATAGGAAAGGTGTCAGAATCGCAAAGCGATACTTTTGCGCTCGTCGTCACATTAACACAGAGTGACCTTTTAGGCCGGATTAACACTTAAGCACAAGGGGAAACTTGAGCACGATGATCACTTTTGCACGGAGCTCTACTTTAGCACGGAACTTCACTTTAGCACGGCGTCATTATTGCAAGGAATGACACTTTGCCGGTAGCTTTACTTTACCGCGATCAATACTTTTTATTCAGTTTAGTATAAATAAGATTATTTCGATTGAAGTGTTTAACATTGAACTTAATACAATTACCGTTCAGTTGAGTGCGCATTTTAGGCACTTCAAAATGGGAACCGTTCAGTTCCAACCCGCGCACAATTCCCACTCGATCAATTCCAACCCAAATCAAATCCCACCCGATCATTTCCCACCCGCACAATTCCCACCTGAATCAAATCCCACCCGAATCAATTCCCACCCGATCATTTCCCACCCGAATCAAATCCCACCCGATCAAATCGAACCCGAATCAAATCCCACCCGAGCATTTCCCATCCGAATCAAATCCAACCCGATCATTTCCCACCCGAATCAAATACCAACCGATCAATTCCCACCCAAATCAATTCCCACCCGATCATTTCCCACCCGAATCAATTCCCACCCGAATCAATTCTCATCCACATAATTCCTAATTATCAAACCCGGTTATATTTATTCTTGTACGAGTTAAAAATTTTAAAACGTGAGGAACTCACATTAAAATTCTAGTCTTTGTATTTTTAAAAAACATTTGAAATATGAAATTAGTATGGTAAAAACGATTTTTTTATTTAAGCTAAAATTGTTGCTGTTGCTTATTTTATCATGTTTTTAGTTTAATGTAAGTTTTGTTTGTTGATAACTACGATAGTTAAATAATTACGACTTGCGAACAACAGTAAGTTGGTCTATTACTTGTAAAATGCTATCATTGTTACTAAAGTTTAATAACCCAGATCAGGTTTAAATAGTAATTAAGTTTTTAATATCGGAACCATTTTCTATCATGGTAACTAATTTATGTCCAATTAATTTTTTTGTACGAGTTGGAACGATTGACAATGACACTTAAGTTTATTTTAGTTTTTGTAATTAATTAAAACAACAAAATAATAAAGTACTGTAAAACATAGTTTTCTTTAATAAGAACATTAAAATTTGAACATTATATTAATGCTTATATTATTAAACTCTAAACCTAAATTACTTTTGTTCGTTGATTATTAAATTTTTTTAAGTAATTACGACCGGCAAGGAAAATTGGCCTATCTTTTATAAAATGCTTTTACGGCTAATAAAATTTAGTCTAAATCAGATTCAAAGCAAATTCAAGTTTCTTAGTATCCGAACTATTTTTTATAACAAAGTATTCTACGGTAACCGATTTATGTCCGATTAATTCTACCTTTGTAACGACTATAGAAATAAATATTGCTCGGCATAATTTTTTTTAAGTGCAATTTTTAAAAACAATTTGTTTTATTAAGCTTAATAGTTCATATTTCTTGTTTAAAACAATACTTCCTAAGTTTAATTTAACAACAATTTTAAGTGTTTGATGCTTGCGGCGCAAATAGCTTATTATAAAAAATTTGGTCTTTTTAAAAAAATATTTGTTATTCAAAAAAGTTCTTATTCAGTTGTTATTCAATTTTTTCTTTAAGTCTTAGGTTTTAAACCAACTAAATTAATTGTGTAATATATCTACCTAAAAATGAACTTATTTTTATTGTAACTATATAGTTTTTTTTTTCTAAACATATGTTTTATTACTTATCTAAAAATAGATGAGTTAAAAAAAAAAATAAACAACTATAAAAAAATTACTGTTACACAAAGACTTGTAACTGTTTAAAATAATAAAAGATAAAATACATTTGTCTTACTTTATAATTTAAAATCAATTCAATCTAAAATATGTTTAAATGCATATTTATTAATTGTCTTTTATGCTATTTTTAAACACCTCCTAAAAATATTTTAACCTAATATCTACCAGGTAACCAGTCTAAACACGCCCCTACAGTTAGGTACAGCTTATTGAAAATGAAAACAATAAAAATTTGTTAAATTAATAGTTTCTTTCATTAAAAGTTATAATAAAAAAAAAATTTAATTATTAAATGTTATTAAAGAAAATTTTTTGGTCGAAATATATGAGTTAATATAAAATTTTAAACTTAAAAAGAATGGAACTTGACTGAAACTTATAATCAATCTTTTTTCTAAACTTTACATGTACAAAAATTAAACGGATTAGAATTTATGCATAAAACTATTGATCTGAACTAACCGTATAACATATAAAAAGTTTGATAATTATTTTATTTGAAACATTTATGAATTGGATTGAGTCGAATGAGAATTCATTCGAGTGATAATTTACCTGGATGGGAATTGAACGTGAGGGAATTGATCGGTAGGGAATTGATTCGGGTGGGATTTGATTTGGGTGGGAATTGATCCGGGTGGGAATCGTGTGGGGTGGAATTGAGCGCGGGTTGGAAATGTTAGTATACCCTTTAAAATACATTCATTAAACTTTTATAGTAAAAATTAATTAATAATGTTTGTAAGTTTACTTTTATCTTGTTAGTTTTTTTTTTGTATTTTTATTAGAAGTAAAATTCAAATACAAAGTTTCAATCTATGCTTAAATTTAAGTTCAAGCTTAAACTTCTAACACTTTTTTTTTCTAAGCCTTTTAATTTTTAGTTTAACATTTTGCATAGTATGTTTTTAGATTTTTAAAAACGATGGTACAAATACAATATAAGCATATAAAAAAAGTTTGGCAAAATGAAGTCGTGCAAAGAAAGTTCCTCCGTGCTAAAGTGACACTTTGTGCTAAATTGTCGCTCCGTGCTAAAGTGACATTAATTTCTAAAGTAAAACTCGTTGCTAAATTGTCACTCTAAGCTAAAGTAACGTTTTGTTTTAAAGTGACACTGTGCTGTTCTCACCCGTTACTGCATACACAAGCTTTTTTGTAAGAAATCCGGCTCGCAAAAGACTTCGGTTATTGAAAAGTAGGTGGGGTAGTCAGAATGAATAAGCACCTACAAAAATTTGATAAAGATCTCGTTTGTCGCAACAGGTGGAAATTATAATAGGTGATTTTAAAAGTTATATCTATATAATTAGTTACTTACCTACCTTTTAAACTTATCCTGTAACTTATATCCAAAATTAGTTTAAATGTTACTTTTTTATCTTCTAAAGTAAGTTTACTTTGAAAAATCGATGACACCGAGTCTATTTTTTTATAAAATCTACAATAATCTAAAAAAGCTTTAAGTTTATTGATGATGTATTAATCTGCAAAGCCACATACCTCAGCACCATTAAAAGTTTTTAGTTGCAGTAGAGCATTTTGGAAAAATATTTGCTGTTAAAGTGTTTTTCTTTTTTAGTTTCAGTTATCATTCTTTATATTAGTTGTGTTCAAGCTGAATATCATGTTTTAACTAACTGTTAGCTTGATATTACCAAAATAAATTAAAATAGTTTGATTCTATTATATAGGAATATTTTGTTTTGTTTATTGTTCTTAAAGATGTTATTTTACTAAGTTTAAAAATTTTTAACAACTACAGCTTTAGTTTTATTAATATTATAATGATCAAAAAAAAAAAATGCACAACTATATTTATTACTGCTACTATAATTTGAATCCTTAAAAAAACAAAAGACTCTAACTTTAAAGAGATACCGTTACCTGCAACAAAATAACCAATAAGCAAATACTATTTAAAAGTCTAACGTTAAAATTAAGACAAAGTAAAACAAGTAGAGTTAATAACATAACAAATATATATATATATATATATACCACAGATGTTTTTGTGCTAAAACTTTATTCCGACTAACGGCGTTTCACTACTCTCAAATAAGTTTAAGAACAGATCTACGGAGTCTATAAAATATTAACACACATTAGAAAAAAAAGCATGTAATGTATAGTGTTTATGTGGATAGTAACTATAAACGAACTTTATGGTTTAAAAACAAAGTTTGGACTAAAAACATAAAATTATACAATTGTCTACAAAAATACAAATTTAATTAAAGTAGGCACTAACCTCAAAAAGCTCTAAGAATAGGCAAGTTTTTGAAATGAAAATTAAATTGAGTTGGGCAGAAATGTTACGTCATAATAATTTTAACAAATTGGTCAATTATTTATGAGGCTTAAAAAAATGAAGTATTAAATTTGCAAGTGTTTGTGATTGCAAATGTGAGTGTTGTGAAATAAATAAGTGCATAAGTAGACAGAGTTATTTAAAGAAGAATCGTCGGTTGTGGGGACAAATATTCGATAAATCTTGCCGCTCATTCAGAAGTAGGTCTTTATTTTCTGCTGCAATTACTGCTCTTTCTGTATTGCAAGTTGGGTAAATTCTACTTACTCCGTTGGATGCATGTTTGATCTTTGAAATAATACTCCACTCCATGTTTGGCCTTTTACCGTACCTGTGAAAAAAGCTCCAGACATAATCCGATAAACGCGTGCTTAGTTTTTTATTTATATTTTTAAAAGTATGTTTATGGTTAGCATATCTATCCTTGAAACTACCCGCTGTACTTCCGATATAAATTTTATCTGGGCCCTTACTTTCAACTTTAACTTTATAATTTACATTTTTAATTAAACAATTACCTTTTAATGGATAGTTATTTTTATTTATTTTACGGTAATTACATGTTTTAGGCATAACACTTAACTTATTACTATTAGGCTTAGTTGGTTTTGAATATTTATTTATAGTTTTATTGTTTTGCATTTTACTTATACTTTTAGCGCTATCATATATTACTTGCTCTTAAATTTATTTGAGAGCAGTGAAACGCCGTTGTCGGAATAAAGTTTTAACACAAAAATTACTGTGGTATATATTCCGATAAGCTTAGCTTATCAGGATCTCCAGGATTTAACGCCTTTTAACATTACATCTTATATATATATATATATATATATATATATACCACAGACTTTCTTGTGTTAAAACTTTATTTCAACTAACGGCGTTTCACTGCTCTCAAATAAATTTAAGAACAAGTAAGTGATGATAGCGCTAAAAGTATATATAAAAATGTAATTCATAAAGTTAAAGTTAAAAGTAAGGGCCCAGATAAAATTTATATCGGAAGTACGGCAGGTAGTTTCAAGAATAGGTATGCTAACCATAAACATACTTTTAAAAATATAAATAAAAAACAAAGCACGCGTTTATCGGATTATGTCTGGAGCTTTTTTCACAGGTACGGTAAAAGGCCAAACATGGAGTGGAGTATTATTTCAAAGATTAAACATGCATCCAACGGAGTAAGTAGAATTTGCCCAACTTGCAATACAGAAAGAGCAGTAATTGCAGCAGAAAATAAAGACCTACTTCTGAATAAGCGGCAAGATTTATCGAATATTTGTCCCTACAACCGACGATTCTTCTTTAAATAACTCTGTCTACTTATGCACTTATTTACTTCACAACTTTCACATTTACAATCACAAACACTTGCGAATTTAATACTTCATGTTTTTAAGCTGCATAAATAATTGACCAATTTGTTAAATTTATTATGACGTAACATTTCTGCACAACTCAATTTAATTTTCATTTCAAAAACTTGCCTATTTTTAGAGCTTTTTGAGGTTAGTGCCTACTTTAATTAAATTTGTATTTTTGTAGACAATTTTATAATTTTATGTTTTTATTCCAAACTTTGTTTTTTAACCATAAAGTTCATTTATAGTTATTACCTACATAAACACTTACAAAATTATACATGCTTTTTCTGCTTTTTTTCTAATGTGTGTTAATATTTTATAGACTCCGTAGATCTGTTCTTAAACTTATTTGAGAGCAGTGAAACGCCGTTAGTTGAAATAAAGTTTTAACACAAGAACATCTGTGGTATATATTCCGATAAGCTTAGCTTATCAGGAACTCCAGGATTTAACGCCTTTTAAAGTTACATCTTATATATATATATATATTAGCTAACTAATCAAACAACAAAAGTACCATCAAATTAATTTTGAATGGTCAAGTTTGCATAGTTTAAGGCAATGCGTAACAAATAACCTTGCTTGTTGTACAACTTGAAACTCAAATATGTCTGTTACTTTTTAAACCAGTTGTGTTTTTAAGTCAAACAGCCTTTTTTATATTTTTTAACTTTATTATCGTTTGTAATATTATTACAACTTGTTTGTGTTTAAATTTTTTTATTTAGATTTTGTACTACAATTTATATATGATTTCAAAACTACTTTTTTTTTTTTGTTGTTTGTATTTTTTTTACTCCTTTTTCAAACTTTGTTTAAAATAGAAAATAAAAGTGAAGTATAAAATCACTTAACTCTTTTGTGGAAATTAAAAATACTTATCCTTTTTTAATTTTAAAGAAATATTGCATTGTTCTACTTATTTGTTAGCTTTGATTATTAGTCAATATAAAGAAAATTAACATATACAGTAATAAACATTATACTAAAACAGAGTCAACAGAGTAATAAACAATTACCAGTTTAACACTATACGTTTCCAATCGATAGAGAATTTATTCTTTGTTACCTCAAACTTATAATTAATTGTGTAGTATTTACTTAACTTTGTAAGTAGGCTTAATTACTTATGGTAAATAAAAAGTAGTACTAATAAAATCTTAGGTTATTATTGAATTAAGTACATTTTGACTTATCTGTGCTGCTTGTCAACAAATTCAAAAAGTTTGTTCGACTAAAACAAATACTAGTTTTTTTGAAACCAAGAGTAATTCAAAAGAGAATCCACAGTAGGTCTTTGATAGTCTTCAAATGTAAGTGCATCATGAATAACCTTTCGAGCTTTTAAGGACAATTTTTTGTAACTTGCTGAATCTTTTTGAATCAAATTATCCTGCATGCGATGGCGATACAATGCAAGATCCTTTCGATCGTACTCGTATGGTAAAATTGTTGTTAACGTCATAAACAAACAGCAACCGAAAGACCATACGTCAACTTTATTAGTGTAATGAACCTTTTTCAGTCTATGAGACTCTGCCCAAGTATACTTTATTAATAGTTCCGGTGCAAGAAACCTATAAGCTCCGACAACTCTATTAATATCGTGGGCATTATTAAAGCAACTAAGTCCAAAGTCTATTATTTTTGCGATTGGATAGTCTTCAATAGACATTAAAACTATGTTTTCTGGCTTAATGTCTCTATGCAACGCACCTCTACTATGAATAAACGACAACCCTTGTAACACTTGGTAAAATATGTGCTTTGTTATTGACTCATCCAAACCTTCTTTGCTGTTACTTATTCTTTGAGAAAGACTTGCTCCTTCTGCTAGCTCCAAAACTAAAAACTGTCGATTACCAAATACTTTATAGTCAAGAAAACGAATAACATTTTTGTGCTGGAGAGCTTTAACCATAATGTATTCTTGATGAAGCTTACTTCTTTTTAGATCTTTGTCTGTTTTTATAGCACAAAAAGTATGATCTTTAGCACATATACCTTTATAAACAACACCAAAACCTCCCCTTCCCAGCTTACTTATTATGCGGTAATCAGAGCCTATTTCCTTCAAATCGTCGTTTTCAGAAACATCACACAATGCTTCAAAAATAAGCTTCAAATTTTTGCTTTCAACAAAAATTTCGCAACGTCCATTTAGTATTTTTGTTGGTTTATCAGCTTTTTGTCCATCTATTTGCAAGCCTTCTTTTGTTTTTGGCTCTATGCATATTTCAATATCAGAGTTGTTACGGTGTTCAAGTTTCTTTATTTTAAACAGCTTATGATCTTTTATATTGTGTATTGCTATAGAATGATACTCTGAATATATGTTACCAGAGCTTTTAATGTAAAATGTGTTTTTATCATGTACTAAGAAGCATTTGGATGACTGATTAAGTGTGGGATAAATCACACCCCAAGCGTCTTTAACCATTGTAGTAATTAGTTTTAAAATTTCAAAAAGTATCTCATTATCAATGTCAATAAATAATAGTTTACAAAGTTTTAACTCACATGAAAAAACAAAAACAAAATACTTATCGATATAATCATTTTTTAATATGAAAATAGTAGAAAAAGTACGTAACTGTTAAAACTGATACTATGGTTATATCATGCTAATTATGTTATTACTGTATGCTGAACTGTTGTATTTCTAAATTTTACTAGCTTTACTAATGAGAATTCAACAAAAAAAAAGTTTTTTATTTATTTTGCAGACTAATCGTATTATGTTGACATATCAAAGTGAACTTTAAAATTTACTAAAAAATCGTATTAAATATAATAAAATGTATCAGTTTTAGTGTATAACATTACTTGTTGTCTTTCTAACGGTATTTTTTAATGATAGTCTTTTTTTTCAGACGTCAATATCAAAATTTTCATACACAACAATAATACAACTCTTATAGCAATACAACATATACATAATTAAATTAAAATATGTAAAATTGTAACAAATTTGCCCTTGTGTATTCTAAAGAATAGCTTCCAAACTTATTATTAAGTGTGTATGCTGTACAACTTTACTCAAAAGTTCGTGTAATTTAACTTAAAATGAAATAGCAGACATTACAATACTTTTTAAAGTGTTAAAATGTCAGAAATTTGTTAAGCATCTTTTAAGTAAATTAATTGAAAAATTGGAGAAATTCAAATTAAAAAATATTTATACCAAAATAAGTTCAACATTTAAAGCTGATGATGTAACAATAAGTTAATCGTAATAGTTTTATAAAAAGTTAAAATGTATATATTCTAAAACCAATATTTATACATTCTTCAAATTGTTTGCTTGTAAAAATAATCTTATGTCTTAAAAAAAAATACAATAATTATTAAATATTTGAAATGGCAAACTTGCAAATTAAAAACTCTTGGGGTCTTTTGTACGATCTTCAAAACCGACTTCCGATTCTGTACTTAACAGATAACAATGGAAATTACTGGTCATCGAAAAGAAAAAACAACGTAAAACCAAATGACCGTGAACTTTTATATCAAATTGAAAATAATAAACATTTCACTTTAAGAAGACAATCTGGATCACGAGAAACGCAAATAATAATAGAAACAAAGCACGACAAAGGTATTTTGGTCGACGGAAAATCATTGCGAAAAAAAAAACAAGTGGAAAATGGTAAATGCTCAATATTTTTGCATGACTATAACATTGATTTAATATTCGAGGCTTTCTGTGACATGACTGACGACGTAATACTTACTAAAATAGAAAATAAATATAGGTACATAAGTTTATTAGGTAAAGGTGGCTTTGGACGCGTTTTCAAAGGTTTTAATATTTCTCAGGAAAAGCTCTGTGCTATCAAAACTGAAATAAATCTTGGTTCAGACAGTTTAAGGAAAGAAAATAGAATCGCTTCAATGACAAAACATGAAAATATAATAACATTTTTTGACTTTTTTGATATCAATGGCACACAATTTCTAATAAGCGAGCTAGGTTCAGGTGGTAGTATGTATTATAAAGTTGGAAAAACTGGGCCATTTAAAGAAAATGCTCTTCGTCACGCTTTTAAACAAGTTTTTCAAGCTATTTACTATTTGCACAGTAATAATATATACCATCGTGACTTAAAACCTGAGAACTGCGTCTTAATGACTAGTGAGGAGTTGACAACTGTAAAAATAATTGACTTTGGTGTGAGTTGCATTTCAACAAATCCAAGTGAGATGAAAAGTGTTGTTGGAGCGTACCGCTACATGGCACCCGAGGTTCTTGCAAAAAAACTGATAGATCGCAGTACTAAATATACAGACAAAGTTGATATATGGGGAATCGGAGTCATGCTATTTTTTTGTCTCACTGGTGATAACCCGTTTGGTTACAACAAAGAATTAATAGAGTACCGCGAAACGATGAAAAATGAACAAAATATGAATACGCACATTTCAAGTTTTAAGAAAGCATCGCAAAAAACAAAAAACATTGTTCAAGCTTGTTTAAGGTTTGAACATGAAAAAAGACCCTCGGCTAAAAAACTTATTGATTACAATTGGATAATATAATGCATGTATAAAGATTTCAACACAACAGTTCTAAATAAATAAAGAAGTTTAGAGCTAAACAGACAAAAAAAAAATTATCAAGCCTAATTTATAACTATTTAATACTTGAACGTTTTATGTAGAATCATAGAATTATAATTACTATTAATTTTTTTTAACTAGTAGAAACTTTTATAAAAAAAATACGTCAAAGAGCTTGTAGCAGTTATAAATACCTATGGTTTGAAAAAAAAACTTAAAGTGTTTTTATGTAGAGTTGATGATATATAACTTAGAACTTATAGGTATAAAATACTTTAACCTTGACGATAAATATCTATTTTTACTATTAGATAAATAAACACGTTTTTATATTTATGTAAATTGACTAACAACGGAAAAATTCTGAGAACTTATATTGCTAAAAAAGTAGCACTTTATTCAAAAACACAACACATCCAAACTTGACCTTTTAATTTGTTTGTTATAAATTTAGGTCTTTACGGAAAAAAAAAAGAACTCTTATGAGACTATAAAAAACTTGAATTTTGTACATAATTTGTTTTTAATATCTTTTAGAGTATTCGTGGTAACTATTGTTTGAATCATAAGATATAAACTAAACAAGCTAGTTTTCAAGCGTTTTCTGCAAATCATTAAAACTAGTTTATTACATTACATGACTATCAAAAAAAAAATATAGTTGATAGAAATCATGAATTTGTTTAATTATTTCGAGAAATGTTCTTTTCTTTAATCTTAAATTTTTCTTTAGAGCTAACGATTTTAAATCTTAGATAAGAGTTTTTATAAGATAACTTGTTATGATAATTAATTAATGTTTTAAGCTAACAAATAACATAAAGTCAAAATACATAATTTTTTTATATTTTCTTTTATGTAGGAAAAAAACATATAAATCTGTTAGTTATTATTCAGCGTAGTTAAAACTTTTTTTCACACTATTAAAGAATAAAGAAGTAGAAGTCTAATTAGTAATTAAAACAATTAAGTCTGTTTGATTCATATAATAATCTAAAAATAATTTTGAAGTAAAGTATTTCAATTAATTTTGGATTTTTAAATGTCAATTTTGAGCTTTTTAAAAGGTTCCCCCATGCTAAAAACATAACTTAAATTAAGATTTATACCTAGCACTATTAAACTTCTGCTAACTAAAAAAGAAATTAAATTACATTTTTCAAAGATTTTGTATTCTTAATTATGAGATATTATATAAAATAGTTTTTTATAACAACTCTTCAAGAATGACTAATTAAAGTACTAAAACTAATTTCCTTCAATTTGAAATAAATAATAAATAGTAGTTAAACTAGTCTATAAAAACAATAAAGTTAGTATTATTGTTGTTCTAAAAAATGAACATCTATAAAAAAACAAATGCTTTACAAAAGCTTGATTAGTAATGTTAAGATAACTAAATTTAAAACTTCTTAACAATATATTTAACTTAGCCTTAAACTTAAAATAGAAAAATAAATGGTTTAATAGTTATAAAAACTTCAATATCTGCAACACAATGACCGCTACTGAAGTTAGGAAAACTATTTATTTTGTTTTACTTAAGAAGCAGTGATCAGAAAACTAGGACTCTAATAACTTTACAGCTTAAGCTAAGTTTAAACATTTTATTTACAATTAAAAATGGGGAAGATGAGGTAATGTCATTTGACAATTTGTTGTTTATATATATTTTTGAAAACTTTATAATTACAAAACTTACCGTGATTGAAATACTATTAAGAAGTTATATTATTTTTTCATTATTATTATTTTTTTAACCTTAATTTAAAATGATTCATTTTTTTACTTTGTAAAAGAAAACAACTATGTAGTTTTTGCTCATTTTTTGGTCCTAAACCCAATAAAACTTTGAAAATTGTAGAAAAACGGTAGTGAAAATTTTATAACATGTATCAGTGAGTTATTATGTTTTTATTTCAACTAAATAGCTACAAGCTATTCTAACAAAAAAATGTTTGTTAAACAGCTTGTTTTATAAGTTTAATATATTATTAAATTGTTTGTTGTGCAATGTTGGACTCAGGCATCAAAACCTTAGCCACTTAACCAGGACACAAAATGAGAAAAAAAAAATAAAATAAAATATATTTATATTCAACAAAAAACTAAGATAAACAAAACATTAAACAAAGTTAGAATTATAAAAAAAAACTCATTTATAAGTTTATAACTTATTTGCTTGATATAAAAGGCTTACTTGGTACAACTTAATATTTACAAACACATTTGTACAAAATCAATAATGTAAATTAATAGTCTGTTAGGGGGGAGGCGTAGGGAAATAAAACTAATTAATATTACAAATATAAAATGAACAAATCACTAGTAAATTTAGATGGGATAAACACTATAAAAATATATTTATTTTTCTGTATTGTTTTTGTCGAAAGTTACTGAACTTTAGTGATATTTATGCTATTTAAATTAAATCTTTTGAGCGAAAATGTTCTACCCTCTCACACGATACTACATCCTGTTGTAACTATATGAGTCTATATTTTTATGGAAAAAATTATATAGTAAAGATTATAAAAAGCTAATATATAATATGTTTGATAAATTTTGTTCGAAAAATATGTTAGTGTATTAAAATAAAACTTTTAGATACAACAGCTGTTTTGCTTAAAATGCTTTTATTTTATAATATTTCAAGTTATTTGATCTCTACTTCTAGAATCTAAATCATGGCGGTTTGGACCCACTATGTATATATGAAAAAAAAAACTTTGAAACTTGAGTTAAAGTGTTAGTTACTTTAAAATATCAATTAATAACATTAATATCATGCAAAGCGAAATCATGCAAATCAATACGACCAGGGGCATCGCGAAGGGCGGAGCATTAAAGCAGATGTTCCACTTAAGAAAAAAAAGCTTGTTATAATATTTCAAAACTGTTTTTTAAGTAAATTTTGTTTAAAACAGTTTCTTTTTTAAGTTGTAGTTGCAGTATTTTTATCATATTATAATAGTTTTCAAACATATAAATTTAGGGTTATATAAAACTCGTAAGTTTTTTGCACCCTTTAAAAAATACCACGCGTCAACATTGGTTACGACTAAAATAAGTTTTTAGTAGTTTTTAAGTTTAAAATAATTTTTTTAATCATCTATAGCTATGTATAAGAAGATAACTTATAGTTTTATTGCTAAAATATTTACGCAAATTTTTAAAATGTATTAGTAAAGTGATGTCTATATAACCAATTGTAGGAATTTTTAGATATTTTTCAAAGCAAAATTGTATTATAAAGTAAATACTAAATTAAAAATATTGAGTCATACTAATATGTTGACTTTATTATTAGTATCAAAACAAAAGATACTGAAAAACTTTTTACAATAAGATAGACACATATTACAATCTTAAACCAATTAAATTTAAGTATATTTATAAGAGCATAGCTTTTAACTAGTTTAACGCATTTTTGAGATTTGGAAACTATGCTTTAAGTATCCTTCACAAATAAATTCTTTATATCTATGTTTTTTACTTGAATAATTGTAAAAAATTTTTATTATTAATTGATTTGTTCTTTTATCGCTTAATTAAAAAAAATCTAATACATAATTTAGACAAAATATTATTAAGCGTCAAGTCTTATGTCAAAATTCAATTACTCTGTTCGTGTACGTCACAATTATTAAATACATTTTTAATAATTAATAACTACCAGCAACAGAGTAAAACTCTACGAATCGAAAAAAAAATAGTGCTAAAGTATTGCCATTTAGATCGTAAATAGTTTTTTTTAAAACTATTCTATTTATGAGCTAATCAATATATTATTGTATATATTTGAAATCATTAGGCAAATAGAGGTATGCAAATTATTTTTTTTTTATTTACGACCCGGTTTCGGTGACAGAAAAATTGCGATCTTTTCAAGTAGAATAAAATATTAAACTGCAAAATATTAAACTGAAATCATTAGTTATAATCATTCTTTTCTTAGATTTTCAAGACTTTTTTTAATAAAAAAAATGGTTTTGCAATACCATACTTGGAAAAATAAACCTCATTTAGACACCATTTGTTTTTCTTTTTAATTGAAAAATAAAATTAAGCGAGAACTAAGTTTTTGCAGTAATAAAATTATAAATACCAAGTTTAAACAACTCAACTTATTATTTATTTTAAACGAGTTACACTAGCTTTTTTGTTGTTGTTATAGTCATCTTATGGCAACTACTACAAACTTTTTACTACAGAAACTTTATTTATAATTAGACATAATATCTCAACTATTAAAACATTTTTTAAATAGCAATTCTTAATTTTTGTGCATTTTGAAAATATACTCAAGTAGTAGTATTATTTTAAAGTAATGAAACTTAATTCTTTAAATAAGATTCTTTAAATAAAAAACATTTATGACTACAATTTAAAAATTAAAAACAGTGTAACGGAACCTCATTTAGTCATTAGTTGTCTATTTTCAAATTGGAAACATTCTGGTGTTGGGGAAGCTTAAAAATAACAAATTGCATGTTTACAAGTTTACTACAAGGAATTTTAAATCGGATGCTATAATTACCTGTCATCTTCTATCTTTGTCATTGAGCTGGTTTTTAGTCAAGAGTTAGGGACTTAGTGTAGCTGGTCAATTGGAGTCAATTGCCATTAAGTTATAAAACAATCAGAACTCATCGGAACAAAACAGTGTGTTGCTAGTTATTTGTGTAGTTGTTATTGCAGTTTTCAATAAAAAGCATTTTAAAATTTTAGAAAAGTTTTTATAAAACTTTATTGATTTTTTAACTTGAGTTTTTTAGTTTAATATTGGTCAAATACAACTACTTTACTAATTTTTAGATTTTATATTTTGTTTTAAATTGGTTTAATTTTGAGTTTTTGAGTATATAAATAAAAACCTTTTAATTAATATTTAAAATTTTATTTAAACTATTGTAAATCTATTTCATAAAAAGCCTACATATATACATATATATACATATATATATATATACATATATATATATATAAAATTATATATCTATATATATATAAAATGCACGATTTTTGATAGTTTCAAAATTACGTCATAATCTATTTATGCAAAAAAATTTTTACCTTCATTAGTGATTTTGTTTTGTGCTTTATTTTAAACTTGTTTTGAAGCTGATGAGTGAGCAATCACGAAACTTGAGTTCTTCGAGTTTTGCATCTTTGAATAAACCTTTTTATTAACAAAGCCCTCAAGGTGGGCTCAGTGTGAAAAATTTAATTTATTAAGTTAAATAACTTATTTCTATATATATATATATATATATAGAATTAAGTTATTTAACTTAATAAATTAAATTTTTCACACTGAGCCCACCTTGAGGGCTTTATTATTAAAAAGGTTTATTTAAAGATGCAAAACTTAATTTAAAGATGCTTTATTTTGAAGCTGATGAGTGAATAGTCACGAAACTCGAGTCCTTTGAGTTTTGCATCTTTATATATATATATATATCCCAAATACTTTGTATTCTTTACTAAACTTAATCAAAGTTAAAAGTAGTTTTTATTTATTTTAATTTGCCACTATAACAAAATAATATGTCTAGCGTCGTAAGTCCAAACCCAAAGTGTCTGCTAGACACTATGATCCAAAATCGAGCAAAGAGTGCTCGTATTCATAGGCAAAGGTCACTTGGTCATGAGTCGACCCTTAAGCCCCCTCTTCTTACTAATAACCGTTGGAATTTTGAATTCTGGTTTCAATAGGTTTAAACTAAGAACTTAAAGTTTGAGTATGTAATTTAATTTTATCTTTTAAATTATTACTGTATGTCGCTATACCGAGATATATTAGAAACCTTTTTTATTTTACATTTTTTATATAAAAAATTACACATACTTTCAAAGTATAAAACCCATTTTTTTCATATTCATCTAAAATTACCAGATTCTTTTTTATAAAGCTCCTTTTTTCGGAAAGTTAAAAATTATCACTCCTGCGCAACGAAAACCAAAGTATCTATTGTGAGTTTTAAATCTCCCATAAATTGTGACTATTAAGCTTTTTTTTCTCTCTTTAATTCAAAAAATAGGTTATCTAACGTAAGTTTCTAATTTTTCTTTGAATGTAAATGTACCTGAGATTTTCTTTTCATTGCATTTTATCACATACACTTCAATATCTAGCGTAAGTTTTGAATGTCCCATAGAACGCATCTAAGTACCCCCAAATGGCTTCTTTACTAGTCTCGGCCTCCTAGTTGGCCCGTTGCAGCTTATTTGTTTTTCCATTTTTATGCGATATAAGTCATTTGTAAAAACTTTTAAACGTGCTTACTCTCAGAAAAAAAAACAGTAGAAAGTAGTTTCGAGATATTTTAAAAATATATAATTCAGTTGTTTATTTCTAGTAAATTTCATCAAAATTATAGCTACCGTTTAAGTAAAAAGAAAAGCTGTAGGCAATAGATTATAGATAACAATACTTATAAATTATTAAATAAATAATATAGATAAAATTAATCTATAAATTTAAATTGTTTTTTTTTTCATAACCCAGAAAGTAGATTGCTTTAAAACTCTAATTTACAGAATTAAAAAAAAAAGTTAAGTTTTTATTCACTTAATTTTGAAGTATCTATTAAAAACATACTTTTTTTAGGTATTAAAATTGAACGAATGAAACTGTTATTGTCACATTTTATAAAAAATTTGTTTTTTAACAAAAACATAAAATTTATTAAAATCGAATTAGTGTGCAACTTTTAGAATTAGCATAGATATTTTCTCTTACACTAGTGGCATAGTTTTTTTTTTCAGTGTTGTTGCAATATTCTGATAATAATGAAGTCTTGTTTTTAATAGAGAAAAACTACTTTAAAGTAGACCGGATATTTTTTTTTTCTATTTTTTTAGCTAACACTTTTAAAACTATTTTGCTTTTGTTTTTAACTTTCGAATAATCTATAAAGTATATCAGTTCAAATTTAAGTTTATTGTGAAATCAAATTAAAAGCCAACTAAACAGTTACTAGTTTTACTAAAATATGTAAGTAAAATATTTTTTGCATTTTTTTACCATACTATAAACAGTATTAAAAACTCCATGTATGCAATAAAAGACCATAATACAATAGAACAGTAAAATTTTTGTAGAGAAATCAATAAAAATAATTAGTTTTATGTACACATTAACAAAAACTTAACTTAATAATTTTATAGCTGGGAAAATTTTAATAATGTAAACACTTTAGAATTTTTTTAAAATTGTTTAAATTTATTTTCAATTACAAAAACAGTTAAAACATTAAACTATATTAATTAGCACATTTTCAAAAAAAAAAACTTGTTTCATTTTTTTGTTAATCTTCAAGCTTATTCTTAAAACTCTATTCTAATGATAAGTTTCATAGCTTTTGGATAGCCAACTAATATAAAGTTAAAAGCAGTTGTGTTAAACTAATGTTAGTGATTACTTTGAGTTTGCTTAGAAAACAAATAATTCGTATAGTTTATTAATAAAACAATACGCTTTAGACTAAGTTCGAATATGAACGCACTAAGTTATATATTCTTTAATTTTTAACAACGATTAACAACTAATACGCTTTGTTATAGTTTTATAGAAATAAGTGTGAACGGTTATAGATGTTGATGATGTGAAATTATTAAAATCAAGTTTATATTATAAGTACACACCCCTTTAACTCGCACCAGAATGAAACTAAAACAAAATGTGACAAACAGGTGTGAAATCTGTGGTTAGTTTTTGCGACCACTTGTATATTTTCAAACAACAACGTTGCTGTGTTTTTCTTCGTTAGTATTATTTTCTCACGCATATCACTGACCATCTAATCAAAAAATGCATAATTTTAATTAGTTTAGTTCAAAAACTTATTGTTATTCTAATTACAAATATTTGTAGTAAAATATAAAGTTTTTAATTATTAAAGGCATTAAACTTGCTTATAATCAAAAAAGTGCATTTAAATTTAAAACAGTCCTTTATTACAATCTACAATTTATTTTTGAAACTAAAATTACTTCTAACTTGCAATAAAGTTGTTACTCGTTAAAATTGTGAATTTTAATTAAGTATTTATAACTTTTACTAATTTATTGATAGAACACGCATTAAGTCTTCCCACTCCAATTGTTTTTTAATCTTACATAAGTATTTTGTTCCTAATTATATAAATAGTTTTTATTAATAAGTTTTAAATTACTTTTTTAAATTTTACTAGTGAAAAACTAATCATTAAAAAATTTATTTTAAACTCGAACTACTTGCCAGTTTATTAAAAAGTTTAGTTTTGCTAGAAATTTTTATTACATACATTATATATAGGTAACTCGTTTTTCTAAATTAGAAAAGTTTATTTAATACTTACGTTTAGCTCTCCTCAGAAAAGTTGAAGTTTCTAAAAACTGTCATTGGTATAGTAAAAGTTTATTTTAGCTTAAAATAGTATACAATTTTTTTATAAAAAGTTACGCCATAAAGAGTCAAATGCAAATAGTCTGTTTAAATATTTTTATTTTGAATAAGTACTTCTTTACCTATGTAGAGTTAAGCTTAAGATAAAACCAATAGAATAAAAACACTATAGAAAAATAATCTAAAACTGATAAAAAAAACACAAAATCGACAACATCAATAACACTAAAATTTAACAATTCGGATACTTAGTTTAAAGTTATACACACCTCGTTATTTACAAGTTCGTAACTCGCAAGTTCTAATAAATAGCGACTCTAGAACTGAGAGGTGGTGGTTTCTATAGATGTTTTTATCTGCGGTCCATGTAGTTCTCTGCACAACTAAGAATGTTGGGGAGGTGTTAAAAGATAAAAAAAATCTTCACATTTGGGTTTTTCGTCGGTATTGTTTACAGTTATACAATAATAAAATTAAATAGAGTGTTACTAAACTCATTTTGTTAAAACTAAATAACTTAAAAGCTTTAAAAGTTATAAGTTTAAAAAATATGAATATATAACTAGTATTTTTTGGTATACTATCAAAATTTACCCGCGTTCAAAATGCATTCGATTTTTTTTTTTTTTTTTTTTATTAATCTATTTTGTATATCTTTTATATTTTGCATCTTTTTGTTATTGTTTTTTCACTATCACTGTTACCCCTAACTCTTACCCTAGATCGGTAAGCGGTTCTCAATTTTGACTGGGTGGATTTCAAACGCGTGTGGATTTTGATCGCGGGTGGATTTGAACGTGTCCCTATTTTTTACAATAGTGATTATAGTACATACAAAAAAAAATTCTTTGTAAACATATAACAAAGTAAAGTTTGTACTATTTTTAAAACAATTTAACTACTAAACTTTTTTTTAAACTATTTATAGTAAAGTAGTAAAGTTTTAAAAAGTTTGTATCATCTGTAGCAATGTAATTGAAACATCATTTATCATCTACATTTTAAAACCTACTTGAAATAGACAATTAAATATAACTTAAATTATGACCGACTAAACTTATTAAACCAAAAAAAACATATAATATTTAGCTCAATTCAGAAGGATACTTGTTTCCTTATTAACACTGTAAAAAATGTTTAAATATATAACTTTAAAAAACTTAACTATCTAATTCAGTACATACACATCTAAAAACTATATAATAGTGTTAATAAGATAAATTTGAATATTTATAAATTAATTTCAACTGAAGAAAAAGTTACTTTTTATCAAATGTATCGTCAAACTTTTGGTATAGTAGATAAAAATTTTAATAAAAACAAAAAATGACTTAAAACACAGTTTCAATTGCACAATAATATAGGTTCAGAAGTTTTGCATAATAGTATTTTAACGATGTTATTTTTGATTTATATTTTCAAAAAGTAATGAAAACTTCAAAAAAATGTTTGAACTAAATAATTTTATTGATTACATGTTAAAATTTATATTTACTTTATTAAATGTATTGTATTAAATATGTTCATACTTTGTGTTGTTGCCGTAATTTTAGTTTTGTAGATATTAGAATTAAACATGTGTATATGAAATACTGTTTTAAATTTAAAATACAAACTTACAATTAAGATTTAACTCATCTATATGTAATTATTATCGCTTAATTTTTGTTTACTTTATCAATTTTTGTTTAAAATAGTATTTTTTTATTGTTTACAAAAGTTTTTTCAATACTGCGGCTGGTAAAAGTATTTTTTATAGTGCGACCCGCGAGTCACTTTTTCTATGAGAAATTGACATGTAAGAAACCTTTAATTATAAAAGCCTGCCGACCATCAATATGTTCTATTGTACACACTGTACTGTGACTGTGTTTTTGTTTATTTAATCTTTTTTGTTTGTATAACTGGTTAATTTTGTTAATTCAAAATACATATTTTAGAGTTATCTAGATGTTGAGGCTTTAGCTTAAACTAAAATAAGCGGATGATCGAATATTCAGCGAATTCAAGAGCGAATTAGTCCTTTAGCCTATTAAGAAAGAGCACGTTTATTCAAATTTGGACAATACAAAATGCTACAAATAAAAAACTTATAATTCTTAGTTATTATTTATATCTCTTTTATAAATTTTTTCAAAGAAAAATGTTTGACCATCATATTCTTATTAATTAGATCTACATGAGAATTTTTGTTTTGTAAGCATATATTTATTTTTTACATCAAGTTTAAAATAAATTTTAATATTTATTAAAATACATTAATAAAAAATGTCGACAAACTCATTGCATTGATTTATTAAGTAGAAAATATTTTTTTAAACACAATTATCAACTACTGTTGTGTTTAACTAGGCTATAAAATACAATGATAACATGTATAAAAGCTAGATTATGGATACGTCATAATAAGTTTAAATAAAAAGTGTGGAAGAAACACTGTTTAGATAAATTATAACAAAAATTAAATACACAAGACTTTTAAGCATAAGTTAGTAAATAGAAAATTTAAGATGGTGAAAGGATAAAACAATAAAGTATATACATGCAAGTTTTAAATCTATATAAACGTAAATAATAATAATAATAATAAAAAAGCTATGAAAACGTTCGAAGTATAACATAATTATTAGAATTTAGTTAATGTAACTATTTAAAAGGAATAAAGCTAAAGTATTAAACAATTAAAGTTTCAGAGCAATAACACTAAAATATACTTGCGCAATTAAAAAGCAGTATTTAAATTAAACTAAAAAAATTATTATTAGAACAATATAAAATTAAAAGATAAAAAAAAACTATAACAGTTTGTACAAGTTAGTATTGTAAACTAACTTTTGTTTACAAAGCTTAGGCTTATAGGTTTTATATAAAAGAAGAGATTCTAAAACATTTAAGTGATATATGTTACGTCCTTTAGTTAAAATTGTAAATTTGTTGTCATCATAATTTTTTGGAGCATTACGGGTAGTTAATTAAGTGATCTCCAATTGCCAAAGGACTTTTGGTCGGTTTATTACCTCTATTAGTCTCTGAGAGATTTTGAAATGTGCTGATCCCAATGTAGATACTGTCGCAGTGACACTTAAATTGATATATAATATTACTCTAATCAGGATCGGGAGTAACGTCTTTGAATATTTCATTTAGAGGTTTTCTGGTGAAATGACTAATTTGAAGAATAACTGCTCCATTTTTCAAATATTTATTACTTTTTTAGATGTGGCCTCAAAAACTATTTTTTTAAAGTCTTTATTTTTTTTAATTTTAATTGTCATGTAACCCTATCAAGAAGTTCTGTAAGATAAAATTCCCGGTATTACTTCGCAATTAAAGAATAAAAAAATAATAATAATAGTTTTTATAGTTTTACTTAGACGACCGTTTTTCAACAGTATAGTTCAATACGTTCAGTAGTATGCTTATAATAATCATAGTTCTATTATATTGAAGCGTTGTGCACAAATTGTAAACTTTGACTTAGTTAATGAGTATTGCTTTGCATGAAACACATGTACCATTTTTGAACTTCTAATTTTGAAATAACCTTACTTAATCAAAACTTTTTTTAGTGGATTCAGTGATTAGATCATTTTATTAATAGTTGTAAATAAGTAAGTTAACCAAAAAATTATAAATTAATGAGTTTTTTTTGTTTGTAAAG
The DNA here is from genome assembly GCF_965202585.1 of Thalia democratica. Taxonomy (NCBI): domain Eukaryota; kingdom Metazoa; phylum Chordata; class Thaliacea; order Salpida; family Salpidae; genus Thalia; species Thalia democratica. The sequence continues at coordinate 51,224,028 of NC_139168.1, read as the reverse complement.
TTTTATTATTTATACATGCAAACAGCTAACATTGTTAAAAAAAAGTTGTTGTTTGCCAAGCACCTAAATTGATTTTTTTTAGTTTTAAAAAGCTTCAACAAAAGCAATATTTATTGTATGTAGGTTTATAATAAATAACCTTTGACTTCATAAAAACACTTTAAAACAATCTCTTTTAATTTCGTCTTAACTCTAATACGAGATTATCTCATGGCTAAACTTTCTTTGAAGATTTTAAAACTTAAAAATATGTACGATTTTATAAGAGAATATTCACTCACAAGTTTTCTTTTTAATAAAATCTTACATAGAAATGATAACTGTGAAAAAGTTTTTTTAATAAGAATCGTAGATAGGAATAGACTATTTTAAAAATTAACTAGATTTTCAAAGAATTATCAGCGGTTTTTTGTATTGTATACTAACAATTCCTATGCATGCACAATTTCGGCTCTTTTTTTTCATTTATTTTTTATTTTTTTCTGTCAGTGTTACCTCTAACTCTTACCCTTAGTCGGTCAGCGGCTCTCAGACTTTATTGGGTGGGAATTGTGCGCGGGTTGGAACTAAGTGGATCTCATTTTATATACCCACACTTATCCTTAAAACATTTAAATTGTTTTTTTTTATGTTGTTGTTCAAAAAGACAATAGACATCGTTAGGAAAAAATATTTTATTGACTTAAAATAATGGTAAAAAGTTTATTTTATAAACATTTAATTTTATTATTTAGGCTCAATTTTTTTTTAAATAAAGTAAACACTTTTTTAAAGGATTTAAACTTAAAATAGTTTTCGGAACTTTTCGAGTGTATAAATAGTTTTGAAATACTTTTACAAGATATCATGATAACTACAATTTTTTTTTTCATTGATTGAACTAAATGTTAATTAAACTTTTTTTAAATCAAAAAACTAAAAACCGTGACTACAAAACTATAAAAAATAAATAAATGTATCTAAAGCAACAATAGCTTAATTTTCTAAATTTAATGTCAGCTTTTTTTTCGCTGACATGTTTATCACTATGTCCCAAATATTCTAACCGTTATTAGTGATAAAATAAAAGTGTTTTTTTAAAAGAATACAAAAACAATAAAAGTATGATAATTCTTTTTTATTAAGATCGAAATAAAAAACAGAGCATTTTTTATAAACTGAAACTAGTTTTAAGTCGTTTATTTTTTTCTATAATAAATAACTAAACCTTACTTATATTGCTGTAACATTAAAACCTATGAGAAAACAACTGTTTGCTACTATTAAACATAATAATTTGTTCAGACAAACTTTGTTTATAAACTCTATAAATAAAAATTAATCAAAGACTTTTTAATTAAATTTTAATAAGTTATGTAGAACTATAAAATCAACTGAAAACGTGTGTTAATTAAGCTTATGTTGTACAATTTATACCATGATATTTTGTTTTCTTAATATATAACCTTAATGGGAACGGGTCAAAATTGCATGAAGGTACTTTTGCACGAGTTACATTTTTTCACAAAAGTAAAAAAAAATAAAATAAAATAAAAAAAAGGAAAAAAAAATAAACAAAATTCTAACAAAAAAAAATAAAGTTAATGACCGAGGGTAAGGGGTAACCGTGATAGTAAAAACAAAAAAAAATAATAAAAATTGTTATTTAAAGAATTTTTTTTTTTAAATGCTATTGACCGTGTGGGTAAGGATTAAAGGTAACGGTTATAGTAAAAAAAAAATCTAAACTTAAAAAAATAAAATTAAATTAACTAAAAAAAAAAAAAGTTAACCCGTGCAAAAATATCTCCGTGCAAAATTGTCTGCTCGGGCAAAAGTGTCTTCGTGCAAAAGTATCTTCTAGCAATTTTGTCCATTCGTGCAATTTTGTACGCTCGTGCAAATTCGACAGCTACCCAACTTTAATATTCTAAAATACTACAACTAAGTTTGTTTAATTGTGAATTACGCGCAAATATTTTTATTATTTAAAAAATTCTAAATGCTCTGTAAAGTAATATAAAAAAAAAACAGATAAAAATTTTTAACATAAAAAGTAAAAATTTAACCTAAGCTTGACCCTGAAATGACAAACTTTATCACCGACGGCTCCGACGTTACTTACTTAAACAGTCGGTAAATCAAAATATAACTGACGTCATAAGTTTTGTTGCCTAACGGAGTCAGGCGAAGTTTTGTTTACATTAAGTTTTTCGTCTTTGAGTTCTTTGTTCTTTTTTGTTGATTATAATCGTTGGAAATCAACGTTACTGTTTAAGTATGACATGACAACGTGTAGCTAATGTCAAAATCTTACACCTTTGATCATTTCAAGTACCAGATGATTTGTAATAGATTTAATATCTTTTTTAGTTTTTTTAGTTTTAATTATTTAGGTTTTATACTAGTAAGCAAAATATATTAAAAATACACTCCAAGTGTTTTTTTGTTTAAAGCTAAAAATGTAATCTTAGTATTTTTTTTATTTTTTATTAATTAAAATGACGTTTTTACAAATTTTTGTCGAGTATGTTGTTCTTGTGTCTTAAGAACAGGGTGCGTAAGTATTTAATAAAATTTTTATTTAGCTTATCTAAGCGACAAAGGTAAGTAAGCGTGGAGAATTTTTTAAAGTTTAGTGCGTGTCTACTGCAGTCTCATATCTAATTGTATGCTAACTCTCTTTTCTTTGTCTACTAATACCAAACGTGATGTGCAAGGAGCCCGATAAATCTAATGCCGATGATGTCTTCAACATTTAATAGAAGCTAATATCGGAGCCTTGTACGCTTTTCTGTATTTTTCTTAAAAGCTATGTATAAAACAACTTTTCTCGTTTTTTTTACATTATAATATGCGTTTTTGTTTAAAGCATTCAAAATCAGTTAGTTCATTTAAACAAAACTTTTATGTTTTAACTTAAGGCTAGAACTTGACTGCTCTGGATACTTTTATAAAGTAAATATAACAATATATTTTCTTCATTTTATCATTTCTAATTTAAAAAGTTTCTATGACAAAAACTATCTTTAAAAGTTTTTAACTTTCTGTTTGTATTGTAAAAACTTTAGTTTACTACAAAGATTGTGAAAAAATTTAAATTAACGTTTTTATTTCAACATTGATATTTATACGTTAGATAATTTTAATGTACATCATTATTTTTCATTTAAAACTGTTTCAAAACGTTTTATACTTTCTTTCAAAATTGAAGTCGTACATTATAACTTGTATTTTATTCTGTATAAAAGGTAAATGTTCTACTAGTTAATAAACACTGTCGATGAAACTAATACTATTAAACAATAAAACTAATAACCAAAGTATTTTTCTATAAAATAAATGTTAATAATTATCGATCTTTTCCCGTTTCTTTAAAAATATCTTTAATGTAGCTTTTTATGAAGTAGCTATAGAACTTAAATAGTGATAAAATTTTCTTGAATGTACTATTTAGAATTATGTTTATTATACATCGCTAAAGTACTTAAAAATTTACTTTGTACTATATGTTATAAGTTAGATACAAACTTCTAATTTAATTAAGTTTAATGTCTAAATTAAATATTGTTGCAAAACTACTTTAGTAGTTCTTTTAAATAATTATCTTTTAAAAAACTAGTAGTTACACTTGTCCTTTAAAAAACATTTAAGTATTCACTTATAGTCTTATATAATATTCGTTTCTTTTTTACTATTTTTATGAAAAAATTCTAAAACTCAGATTTTTTTCAAGTAACATAGTATTTTTTGGCTAGTATTAATCTATTTCTTTCAGTTAATATCGAAATTATGTTTAATATGATTCAAACAATTTAGTGACTTAAATGCAAGTTTACTCGTTAAAAAGAATATGATTTATAACTTACTGATTGTATTTAAACTAAAATAGTTAGTCTTGAAAAACTTTAAACATTTTTTTTTCTGGTATTATTTTTGAAAAAAATCTTCTTTTTTTAATAATCACATATTTTTTTTTTGAATAAGAATTTAGACATAGGTAAAGGCTAGCTTATAAACATAACTATTTAATCTAACATTTAAGATAAAGTTTTAGTTTAGCTCGTAATTTACGTTAAGTTAATATAGATTAAAATGATTTTATCTACTTCGTGTTCGTTATAATGCCAATATTTCGTTAGTGTTTTATCACGATTTTGAATAACGGCAATTATTTTAAAATTCCACTAATACGAATCTTATTTAAAAACATGGCATTGGTGTTTTGTAGAAATTTTTTGGAAAAAGCTAAGATTGAGAAACTAAATTAAGTAGTTTCTACTTTAGTTGTTTGTTTTCTATTAAATTAACTAAAACAAAAAATGATATGTTTTCAACTTTAATTATACAACATTAAAAAATACTTTAGCGTACTAATATTACATAAAGCCATCCAATCAAAATACTAAAGTTATATCTGTAACCTAATCACAAAGCTATACTAAGCATTTTTAAACAATTTTTCCATACACGCTGTTTTATTTTATCAAAATAAAATTTATTAAAAATACTTACAAAGACCTTTGCACCTAAAAATTAACAAAGCATTATAGTAATGACTATAATTTTTAGTATTAACAAAAATAAAAAACAAATCTTTTCTTATATCTTATCAGTAAAAGATAGAGCATGTTCATTAAAATAATGCACTACATTTTTTTAACTTTTACCTAATTTATTTTACTTATATACTCCAAAGCTTTATACAAAGAAATAAATTTGATGTAGCTTTATATGAAGAATGTGCAACATTAAAATAGAATTATTTTGTGTGCCAATAAAAACAATAAAAAATATGTTTTTAAAAGCAAGTTTGAAATGAAATAAACATAAAGTGGGTATTACTGTACACTTACAATCAAGTAACATAAAATTAGATTTCTCTTGAAAGAATCTTAATTAATTATACAGAAAAATTGTTTTTTGCTGTTGTTAAACAGACTTTATATTCTAATACATACTGTCATAGGTTCAAAAGAAAAAATTTTGATATCGTTTTTAGTTAAAACTTTTTTTTTTTGTATATATCCATGCAACTTAAAGTTATGTTTAAAACAGAATGTTTAAAAAGAAAAACCAAGCTAGTTTAAAAATATAGCAATAGCTGTTGGTAGAAAATGACTTTACAATCTTTTTAAAGCTGAAAAATTATAAACTGTTTAATACATTTAAACCATGTAAATAAAGCTAATTTGATATATAGTTTATAGGAGTTTGTAATATTTTTTGTTTATTAAAAATTTACAGGCTTTATTTTGCTTTATTTAAATAGTTTTAATTTCGTAAAACGTTTTTAATGAAGAATTCTAGCTAAAAGTTTAGTTGTTTATTTTAAAAGCTATTTAGTTTTAAGCGATATTATTTACTAATTGCTAACAACATGCAATCAACTAACAGCTTACCATTCTTCGTATTAAGTACGGTTGACAAAGTGTTAAGTGCCTCAGATGGGTTATTTAACATAAAGTAACTATGGTTCAGTGTAAGATCGTTATGAAATACTGTTTATAGATGATTTTATTTTTTATTTAACTAAGTGTTTTTTCACAATAGTAATCAGGTATAACACGTTTTAAAGATATATAAAGTTTTAAGATTACTTTATAGTTTTAATACATTACTTGAGCTGCAATTAAACTTTTACTAGAAATTTGTTTTTAGATACTTAAGTTAAATAATAATTTTTAGACATGGCTAAAATTTCATTCGTTTTAAAAGTTCTTTCGATATTTTAAGCGTTTAAAATTTTAACCAACCGTATAAAAAAATTTTTTTTGATACAAAGTATTACATTTAAATACCTCTATTATTTTAATTTTCAATATTTGAAGGATAAATAATTTCTAAAATTGTGGCTTTAAATATTATTCATGTGTCTTTCTGTTTTTAAACAATAAATATTTGGCTCTTTTGTTTTACATAGCTTAATATTAATTTTTTGTTAGTTAAATTAAAACTAAACATAAATAGTGTTTTATATAAAGCGACTATTTTCTATATTTTTAGAACTTACTCTATATTTTAAGTTTTAAACACAAGTTCATTTTTTGTTTTTCAAGTTTCACTGAATGATACAACTTAACTTTCTTACATTTTTTACTTTATGATAACATATTTGAGTTTTAAAGCTAAACGACCAACATTTAGTATTTTTCTTTTTTTTATTAAATTAGTTTTGTATTGAAAACGTTTAATAGTTTTTATGAAAAACTGAGAAGCAGAGGCTTTAAACCAAAAATGTTGTGTAATGAAACCTACACCGCAAACAATACTTTTTTTTTAAATTAATCAAAATAAAGCTTGATGTTATTTGTGGTAGTTAAAAATAAGTTTTTGCGTATTATTTGTACTGTAGATCCACTCATATCTTTGAAAACAAAATTTAAAGTTACCTTGTGTTTTAATGCTTTTTTGCATATATTTTTTTAGATTTCTTAGTAACTTCTACTAACGCAATTTTGATTAGAATGGACTTCGTTTAAAAGATTTTAGTTTAGTTATTTAATATTACATTTTTATATTTGTTTTACAACTTTTGAAGAGTTGTTTACTTTAAATTAAATAAAAACTAATCTACTGAAATAAACGTAATCAACTTTCTGTGTAAAATTGTACGCATATTTAAAATTAAAAACTACTAAAAAACCAAAAATTATAAACACAAAAATAAACTTTTACAGTCGAATAAAAACTTAATATTAAATAAAAACTTTAGTAGTATAAAGTAGTAAAAACTATAGCGATTTGCTAAGCTACAACTTATAGTTATTTAAGCTTTAATTAATAAGTTTTCTATTCAAAATGCGGTGTAATTCTAGCGGTTGAACACTTCATTTTTATGTCAATTACAGCTTGATAAGCATGCAAATTGATAAAAAAATGAAAAAGCTACTGTAAAAACGCTGCTATGAGCAAAATAAAAAACGTTATTTTTTGAACTTTATTTACTCGATCAAAAGTGTCAAGGTTGCAATTTTCGCTTTGTTTTAAAGGTTTGCACACGGATATCTCTAATAAAAGTTGAGTTAAGTTTCTAAGCTTAATACTTTTGATTTTTAAATGATGTTTTTTATCTATTTTAATTAAATGAAATAGTTATTTCAGTACGTTATCTTTTTATAGATATTTCTAAACTACTGTTTTAAAAAAAATATTAAAAAAAATTAAGACATTACTTTTATTTTTTAAATGCATAAAAATAAAATAAATTGGTTTAAAAGTGTATTTTGTTATTACAAAACCGTAGTATTATAACTTGGTGGGGACCAAGCGTAAGTTTTTATAACGGTTTATGTTATATTTAAAGTATGTTTTTTTTTTCAAAAATCTCGCTTTACTTCAACTTTTTGCTTTGTTTTTCTAGTTTCGTAATTTGAAAAACTTTCTTATGAAAGCTTAATTGTATAGCAAAAACATTACACAAATTTATTCTTTTTTAATGATTTAAATAAATCATTAATCTTGTAATGTAAACTTTAATAAAAAACTATTAAAAGCTGATTTTTTTTAAGTGTATTGAGTACAGAAAGTTAAAGCTTTATGTTAAAACTTTATGCTGTAAAATTAAATATCAAGATATTTTTAGTTATAGAAAATAATATTGAACACGTTTAAGCAACTATACTAATTTTGTATAAAACTAATTATAGTCTAAAACGTATATAAAGAAAGGTTAACTATTTTTGTTTTAAATTTTTTTAATGAAGAACGAGGACTAAGCTTCAAGTAATCAAAGAACACTAGAAAAATCTTATACTTTTATGAACAACTTAGTATAATGTTCTATTTTAACTATTGGATTTAAATTAAGTTATATTACTATTACATTTATTAAATATTTAACAAATTAAAATACTTTCATTATTCAATATTCGTTTTTATAAAATTAAACTACAAACTTAACAGCACATTTCATACAACAAACAAACATTATTTTAACACGCATATTTAGCAAATAATATAATTTACTTATACTTCAAAAAGTCAAAACTAAATAACTAAGTTGATACGTTTTTTTTTATAAAGTTTTATTTTTAATTAACAGTAAAATTATGTTATTAACACTTTTTTAATCTCAATTTAAACAGTTAAAAAACGTAAAAATTTTCATGGGAATTACGCTTTTACACTTGATTAAGGTCGAGGACTCGTGAGATCTCGGTGCCATGCGCAGCTGCCTAATCCACTAAATTATCACATTTGTATTTCTTAAACTCTTGAATGGTTATTTCTCAAAAATAAAAAGTTTTATCTAAATATTATAATTGAAACTTTTTTTTACTTTAAAACCAAGATTATAAGAAAGTTTTATTTCAAATATAAAAACGATATATGTTTTGTTAAATATTGATTACGTAAAAATAAGCATTGAAAGATTATGTTGTTGTTCAATAGTTTTTAGGTTAAAAAAGTATAAAAAGTATCAAAGCGCACGGATTTTAGTTTATCATTTATTATTACTTTTCTACTTTAAGAACACTTGTTACATTCATATAGTTAAAGTTGTTTATATTGCTACTTGTTATATATAAAAACTAATATAACTAAAGTATAGATTATATATCTGGTTCTTAAATATATATAAAGGAAAATATAAAAAAGTAATTATATTTTTCATTATATTAGACATTATAATTATTCATTATTCAATTAGAGCAACATATATTTATGTTAAACAAAGTAGTTTGTACGTTTTTTAATTCAAAAAATTTTAAACATTTACGACTATACAACTATTAAACGAGCAAATTAAATCCAAGTTATATTAAGTTAGCAACATAAGTTTACTGCTTTATTTGTGTTTATGTACTTTGCTTGTTAAACTTAATTATTTTCAAAAACTATAAACTAAATCATTTAATTTAAGATTTAAAAAATAAGTATTTAGTTTTTAGTACAACACTTCTTTATAAGTAGGTTTTTGTAAATAAAGTTTTTAGATACATGAAGATCTTTTTATAAAGACGGTTTTATAGTACTATTTACTTACACTAAAAATATTGAAGCTATTGTTATACGCTATGCCAAGCTTAGTAGATATTTAACACATTTTTTTTTACTTATCATTTTATTACGCTTGTCGGTCATCAAAATCCCCTGTTTTCTGAATAAATCTGCATAAAATCCCCGGCTCACGTTAAAATTCCAAACGTCACTGATTGAAAACATTCTTATATAGTAAATATAAAATATGACGTCAAAACAAAGTTATTGCAAATAGATAAAGTATAGTAAATAAAGTGTAAGACCCGGTCATTGTTTTTTTAGAAACCGGAACACGGATAAAACTAGCTTAAAATCTTAAATTTGACATTGGCAGTGCACTTGTAATCTTTTTGTTCGGCTACCCTATTCTTGTAAAAACTTAAAGATGCTTTTTACCTTTACAGTGTAAAACTTCTACTTCTACAGTTTTCAGGAGGTACTTTTGAGTTTTATAACTTCTTATCAAATATTGGTTTTAATTTTTATGCATATGTAATCTTAAAAATTAAAATATTTTGGTTTTTCTTTTGCTGCAAAAGCACAATTACTATCAATTTTTAAAAACTTCTTTTCAAATATATTGTAAAAAGATACAAGTTTAACATGTTCAAAACATTTTATAACACTATATTCAAACATTTATATTATCTTAACACTTAAAAAAATCTTATTATATGAGTTTAAAAATGTTTAAACATGTAATAAAATTTTTAAAAACAAAGTGCACTTTTTTCACAAGGTTTACTAAACTAAAACTAGTTTAAACAATATAAATATGTTTCATATACTTTATAATTCTAAAAAACTATTAAATATATGATAAAAATTTTAAAGTTTGACAATTTTTAATTTTACAGTAAATGTCGTTAGTGTACCACATGAAGCTACCGTTGTGGCGCCAACAGAATGATGTATTGATATCTTAAGATGACCCGCTAATCTACTGCATTCGTGTAATAGGGTATAAACTGTATTTCTATGCGATTTTAGCGTGTGATAAGCTATAAAACTTGCTTAAATCCCTTTTATAGATAACCAAATGCTACAAATCGCTTGTTAAGTGTTTTCATTTTACACGAAGTAAAATTAAATTATTACATGTAGGTACAAATTACGATAAAAACAAATTTTACTTCCTTTACAATGATCTCGGGTGGCCTAAATTTTCACAAAAGTTGCATTATGAATTATTTTAACGTAACGTAGTTTGTAACTTTTAATTAAAGTTTACATAACTAATACATTCGTCAGTAAAATATTTTTAAATTATTTTTGTAGTGTTATAAAGTTATCAGTGTACATGAAATACTAAATATATTGTAACTATTCTTGCTGATAAAATTCAAAACACTTTAAGCCAATTTTTGTGTTAAATATACACTACTGTGTTTTTGAAGAATATTAATATAAAATAAAATCAAAAATCTTTTTACACAGGTTATATTCTAGTAACATTTTATTTATATATTTTACAATAAAAACAATTTTGTTGTTCTAAAAAAAGTATTTCAATATAAGATCCTAAGTCTTAGTTTAAACATGTAATTTTAATATATCATAAAACACTGTTTTAGCAGCGTTTTACACAACATAATGATATTTTTAAATTTACTTTTTAAAACTAACATACTGTTTTTAGTAATCAAGAAAAACTGATAGCATGAAATATATGTCATTTTAAAGTTTTAATATATTATTGTTCGTTGAAAAACAATTTTCATATTACTACTAAAAAAAGACTCGTAAAAAGTAGTTATCGATATTTCAACTTTCGTGAATATGAAAATAAAATGAGATTTGTTTAATTTTTTATAAGTTATATAACTAGCTAAAGTTTATATTTTTGAAGATTAACTATATAAAAAAAAATTAAAACTTAATAAATGTTTTCGATAAAATTATACTAAAAAAAATTAGACAAATAACTGTTTTCTACAAAATATTCATAAAATGTTTTTGGCTTTAAGCATAGTTTTAATAATAGTAAAAGTACAGTTTATCAGTTTTAACTACAAAAAAAAATGCTTTCGTTTTAAAATTTTAGAGCTCAAGGTGCATAAATAGAATATTTAGAGAATTAGAAGTGCAACATTTTCAAAGAACAATTCAAAAATTACTACTTTGTAATGTGTGTTTCGACACTGGAATCTTGAGGGGTAATAATCGACGATGATGTGGCAGCAGTTGAATGGTTTATAAAACTCATATTTTGTTGATTTACGTGAAAGTCATTTGATGCTAAATGACCATATTGTTCAACAATAGTAAACGAAGATGGTATATTTTGGTAGTGTTGCGAATGATATTCTGCTTCACTTTGGTAAACATTGCTACCAACAATTGGCCTTTCAACTCCTGTATTATTTCTCACCAACCGCTTATGATCAGCAGATGAAACATTTATTGCTGTATAACTGCTTGCCCTGTTGTTGTGCATAACATCTTGATTACCTAAAAGAAAAGGCACAAAAATTAACTTATTATTTTTTATAAACACCCATAATACTGAAATAAAAAACTTTTATATATTACTTTAAACAACTGTTATACTGTTTTTGTCAAAAACTATACAGTTTTTCCTTCTAAAACTTTTAGTTTATTATCAATTAATTTTTTATCTCAAAACTTATAAAACGTATTTTAAGCCTAAAAAAGTCTTAATATAAGATAACTTTTCTTACTTTAACTTCAATTTAAACACCATTTTAAAGAGATAAACATTGCAAATTTATAGTTTGTTAGACGCCGTTTCGACTTTTTATCAGTCATTTTCAATAAAAAACTGTTAAAAATAACTAAAAATTAGTGTTGAACAACTAAATATACAAGAAAAAATAAATAATAAGATGTATATAAGCAGTTATACAAAAAACTATAAACTACAGAAAAGTTACAGGTTGCATAATTATTTATACATTTAATAAAAAAGATATATATAACTAGTCAAAAATTCTTAGTGTGTGGGTAATACCCGGTTTAGTTAATTGCTTGTTTAAAATTGAGTTACAATATTTAAATATTTTTATTTAAAATAGCGTTATAAAAGGTTCTTTTGCATAAGATATTCGTAATTAAAATTTATGTGTGTTTTAAATAGATAACTATAAGGACATTAAAATACAATTCTCTTTGAACAAAAAGTTAAAAGATTAAAAAGCAAAAAAGAAACCAACAGTAAATTTTAAAATAAGTACTTAGCGACACGTCTTTAGTATATTAATAATTCAGTATCAGGGTAGCAATTTAAACGTTTAAAAATCTTTGAAAGACATGATTTTGTTAATTCTTTGAAGAATACCCGTAACTAGTAAAAAAGACATAAAAAAATCTAATAAAATTGCTTTGTATAAAACTTAACCTTAAAGTTCTAAGTCTAAATTTTTAGTAAAAACTAAAAATGTTCTTTTTTGATTTTTTTTCATACTTTAAACATTTTTCCAATGCTTAAAATGTATTAGTTGAAAAAGTAAAAGTTGTTTAAGTAGTAAAAAATAATAATTGAGAATATAAAACTAATAACATTTTGTTTACTTCGAAATTTTTCAAGTTACTCAAAAGTTTTTTTAGATTTAATTATTTTAATTAAATGAAGTTACTTAGTTAAATAAAGGGCAAATATCAAAATTTTTAGTTTGTGGATTTTTTATTTATTATGATGGACAAAAAAGGTTTTTCTAAAGAGTTTTATTATAACTTGATACTTATTTTGTTTATTATAAAAGAAAGTTTGATATATTTGTATAAAAATTAAAGAACGAACCAACTACATAAACAAGAAACGATTACTTATTTGTTAAAGGTTTTTCAAACAAAAAAATGAATACATACTTTACTATGCAATTTCTGTTTGAACAAATTTAACTTCTACTAAACCCGCAAGATTTAACCTACTAACCGCATTAGAATATTATAAACTTGAAATAATTAATTTTTTAAGTAAAATTAGAAATTATCTGAAGTAAAAATTAAACAACTTTTAAACTTTATTTCTAGTTGTTTAATTTAGCTTAAACTTTAGATACAGGACAACATCAGGTTTTTATAATGTTTAAAGCGCCTTCATTTTGTTTTTAAAATTCTTAAGGTACTAGTGTGTAAAAATGTTTTTTTAATGACGATTGTTATTAATACAATTGTATATAAGACTGTTAGATTTTGTTTTGATATTTTATAAGTTTGGAATCTTACTTAAAAATAAACTTTTTATAAAGTACAAACGTTTGAGAAATCTTTACGTTATTTTTACACAATTAAACATGAAAATAAATTAGTGGAAAACAAAGTTTCTTGATTACAGAATTTAAAGCATTGGAAAAAATAATTCTAATTAGAACACTTTTGTTACTTTAAACTGAATGTAGTTAATTGTTAAAACAACTTTTTTAGCACAGTTTCTAATGATGTAAATAACTTTTAATGATTAGCTACAATTTTTTTATTTAAATAGCTAGTATTTCTTTTTTAATCGTTTATATTTATTAATCTAAAAAAGTTTAAAGTAACAAAAACTAAAAATTTAGAATATTTTTCAAATCATTTTATCTGTCATGATGAAAGTTATAAACTTTAAATATATTTACTTATAATAAACATAGAACTTTTTTTTTTTAAGTTTACCTTCTGTTATTTAAGAATGTACTACCCCATACTTAAGCGTATACAAAAAATATACATTTACTAGTTTTTATGCTGTCACTATTTTAGGTTTTAGGTTTAACTTTAATTTATTTACTGCTAGTATATACCAACAATAGTGTATAGCAGTACTAAGATAAATCTTTTAAGAACGCAAGGCTAAGCAGTTTATTTGGTGTCACAACAAAATCAAAATTATTGTGATATAAATTTTGAATTATTTTGTTGTTACTTTAGTTCTTACTAAGTTTAATTAGATGTATAAACAGTAAGGATTTTGTTTTGTGATTATAGATAAAATTTCTTCAAATATGTTCAGTTTACAATTTGTTTAAATTTAATCATAAGCTTCATAGGTTTATAAAAACAATATTTTGTTTAATTTTATAATAAACTAGCATTAATTGTACTACAAAATAGTATATTAGAGCTTTATTCTAAGCATTTTTGACATAAACAACTTTAAGTATAAAAGTCTTAAATTATAATTTATAACCAAAATATAACTGTCTGAATAATTTTTAAGTAGCAAGTATTTAGTACGACGTGTATGTTCTAGTTTTTACACGATAAACAGTTGTAATACGTGCCACTTAAGTGCTAAAGCTTAATTATTAAGAAATAAACTGTGTCACTGTATCTGCTGCTGTTTTTTTTTAAATCAAATCTACCAGCAGTGTCATCTTTAGGAATTGTTTACATTAGTCATGGGCTTTGAAATGATCTCATAAGCTTGACTTAAGAAGTAATTCTGAGTTAAGTTCTAAGTAAAAAAGTTGCTTAAAAACACATTCCTGAAACTTTTGTTTAGATTTAAACATATTCGTCCTACAGGTATTTTACTGGTATAAAGCACTTAATTAATAATGTTTTTTTTCTGTTAAATTTACTTACTTTAATTTTACTTTATCGTTCCTATTACTAAAGTGAAAATAACTGTAAATTCTTATAAACTTTTTTTTACACATTTTTACTATTACAGAAGTATACAATCGTAGAGTACACCAAAGCAAATTGAAAATATTTTATAAGCGTTTTTTAAAAGTTATTTACTCACCTTCGTTTGTATACATGCCAACCATTTGCTGATCGGCCAGGCTTTCGTTGCTAGCTACACTGCTACTTCTTCCTAACCAACTTCTTTCAGTAGCAGAAAGCCTTTGATGGTCAAAACTTGACAATGAAGGTGTTGAAAAAGAACTAATCCTTGTCATTTTTCTATCATGCTGCTGGTTTATATCATTTACACAAACCGTGCTTGCCTCTCTATTTTGTTGATTTCTTAATTCTATTGTTTGTAAGGTTTGATTTTTTTCAATAGGGCTTGGTTGGTAGCTGTTTACAGAGTAACTGGGTATTGACGTCTGTAAGCTTTCACAACTTCTTAATACACCTGCAGGCTTAGAATTATCAATGTTAGTAGTTAAATCTATGCTGTCATCTCTATTACAATTACGAGTTAAACTAGCCATTGGCGCTACAGGAGTTGAGATATTATTATGGCAATTATAGTTAAATGAGTTATTTCCGATTATGTTATGGTTTATACTATTAGTATTTGCTGGCAAGTTTGATGAATTTGTGATTGCAGAAACCTGATCAAAAGAGTTTGTTTGAACAGACCCTTCAGTACTAAACGAGTTAAAGTTTATACCACCATTTGCATGTAAACCAATAAAATTTGTATGGTTTATATGCATTGAAGAGCTGTAAGAGGATTGTTGGTGAGTATGTGATGCATGATTACCAAAGAAGGTAGTTGAATGATCAGGCTGGACGAAAGTTTCATTGTTGTGAGTTTGATAGTAAGGAGAGTGGTGTAGATAAGGGTTTGTACCATTAAACAAGTAATACGGTTTCAATGCTTGACATTTTCGTCTAAATCCACGAGGACGTCTTCTGTAGGAACCTTGCTCAAACATATAGTCAAAGCGTTGATCAATAGTCCAGTAATGTCCTTTTCCAGGACGACCAAGACCCTTTGGTAATTTTATAAAGCATTCATTTAATGATAAATTGTGACGAACAGAATTTTTCCAACCTTGGTAAGAGCCTCTAAAAAACTCAAAGTTTGATTGAAGATAGTTGTATATTTCGCTTAAAGTAAGCTTGCTAGAAGGAGAAGCTTTTATAGCCATAACAATCAAAGCAATGTAGGAATATGGCGGCTTTTCCGGTTTTTGTGATTGTTGACTACCTTCTTCTTTGATAACGTCACTTACGTGTTCAATATCTTTGTCTACTTTTTGTCCAGTTGCAAGGTTTTTGTTTGTTTGTCTATTGTTAACTCTGCTAATAGCCGACGAAGTAATGGGTGAGCCCTCGATTGAAACGGCACTGGTGTCATCTTTTTTGATACCAGATAATGACAGAGATGACGCATTTTTTTCATATTCTAATTGATCTATATACTGATTTTTGTGTTCGATTTTAGGTCTCATGTATATTTCCTTCCGACTTTCCATTGAAGAGTAAACCTGACAGTCAGATACTTTTGCATCAACTAACATATTACTTGGTTGAGAAATGTAATCAAGACTTTTATCTGCAGCAACTGAAGCAAGAGCTTCTAATGGGTGCTGCTGCAAATTTATACTTCCTAGTTCAGTGTTGTGATTATACATTGCTTTTTTAGAGTGTAAATCTTTATTATCAGGAGATAACTGACCAGCTATATCTTTACGGTCATGAATGTACGAACTACTTAACTGACTATGACTTAACTGAGGCGATCCTAACATGCTCGCAAATAAAGTGTTTTCTCTTTTAGGACTGTTTAAACTTAGTCTTTTGTTTTGATCTTCGGTGTTTTCAGTTTTTGTTTGTATATCTTCGAAATAACTCATATGATTTACCATTATATAGTCAACTGTTCATTTTTTCTCTGCGGTTCTTAGTGCGTAAAATAAGAAATAGCTATAACGATTAAATCTTTTAACTTTACCATGATCAGTACGTAGTAAGTACTAAAAATATTATATTATCGTAATTATAAGTTGTAGAACTACATATAGTATAATTAGAATTTATGCTTTAAAATAACACTATCATTTTTCTTAGTTTAGTTTTACATCTTGTTAAAATTCATGAAATTTAAAATACAACGTTTGTAAAGTTAAACAAATAAATGAGACCGTTAAAATTTTTTTACGTTAACTTATAGTTAGAAACTAAAAGCAAAACCACTTATACATACAAAACAACGTTTACTCACTTTTACTAATACTTACCAGTTTTACAAACTACTTAGGTTCATAGTTTGGAGTAACCAATTCTTAAATAAATTTTTAAATTAAAAAAAAAATTAGCTAGTTATAAGAAAATAGATTAAAGTTCTTTAAATTTGCTGAAAGTATAGCATTTTTGTCATAATCTACAAGGCGAATAAGTAGATCTAAAAAATTATCATAAAATTCAACAATCATTTAGTTTTTTACTTTCACTAATTTATTTTTATAGGCTTCAAAACGATAAATCGTATATAATTCCAGAAAAATGTTCAAAAAACTATATTTTAACATTTTAGTACACAGAAACTAAGCTTAAATAGTAAGTATCTGTTTAATTTTTTTTCTTATTAAATACTTAATAATGCTGACAATTACTAAAAATTACAATAAAAAAATTTTTTTTTTTCTATACGCATAATCTATATAAAAACTAGTTCCTTGTAACCTACTTTTATTGTTTATGTCTAAAACGTTTAAAATTACAACAATAAAAAGTTTCTTCAATTAAGTTGTCTAAAACAAAATCTTAAACTAAGAACGTTTAAAATCGAACTACAAAAATATGTATTGTTACAACTTATTCTAATATATAAAGTTACAGCTCATTCTAACAACTGAATTAAAACTTCAACGTCTCAAAATATTTTACAAATCTAAGCAAAAGTTTCAAAAGTTGCCTAAAAGTTTTACAACAACTTTATTAGTTTTTTCGACTATAATCAGTATATACTTAGTTAAATTATATACTAACAGTGGTATAAATAAAATACAAGTACACACGTACAAAGTTTGAACAGTTTACTGATGTATAATTTAAATCGGTTGTTGATAGCTTTTATTAAAAAATTGTTAAAATATTGATTACGTTTTTCGATAATTTTTTTATTTTTGAAAGCTTTTATTTTGTTTTTTATTTTAATAGAAGAAAAGTTTTCTTGTTTTATTTAAACATTTTCTTCTCAAACGCGCCATTTTAAAACTCATTTGTTAATCTACCGAACTTTTAAAAGATTTCGTATAAATTTATAAAAGTTTATACTCGAGTACATATTATCTAAGAAGTAGTTAGTAGTATGTTTTATACATTAAACTTATAAAGCAAAGGATATGTTTTAACTAAATTTATTTTTTTTTAATAATCTTTTTGAAATAATTTTATTAAAACTATTTTATTAGTTTTATGCTATACTTTAATCAATTCATACCAACTAAAAACCCAATTATTAACCTTTTTTAAACAATAACAACCCTAAACTTTTTGCTTAATACGAACGAAGAATATCTGAAGTTTTTTTGATGAACCTGCGCTTTTTTTCCATTTATGAGCTTTCTTTTCCTTTTAAAGTTTCCTTTCTTCTCTAAAAAGTTGTCTCTTCTACAAATTTGTGACCCTACACAGGTAGCATATACGCTTCCAACTACTGCATGCTTACTGACTGCTGTTTGCCTCCGGGCATCGTTCTCATTATTGCAAGCTTACCGTTTTAAAAATTACAATAGGTAATTATGTGATAATTTATTATTGCTTAATCAATGATTGTTGACATTTGACAAGATAAGAATTGACCGTAAATATAAGAAAATTTCGAAACCTAATACCAAAAAACTTTTTTTTTTTAATTATCCTGCAACATTAAAAAATATATAAAAATCGATAAATTTGAACTTAGGTTTTCTGATAAACGGAAGTTTTTAGTTTTTAGCGTGCACTATACTATTAGTTATACCTAAAAAATTTCTTTCTAATTGATTAAAAGTTCTTAAAACTTTAGTTATTACGCTATATATGTTATGTTCATGTTAGTCAAAACAAATATTTGACGTATAGAAATTAACATAGTATCTAATGATGAAGTTTATAACTTTATGCTGAATTGAAAAAAAAATGAACAAAAGCAAAGTTTTTTGTAAGTTTTTCAATAAAGACAAAAAGTTGCTTCTGAATAAAGTTGAAGTCTTTTGTAACTGCTGTTTCTATTATTTAATTTTTTGATATACATAGTGTTTTTTTTTCTTAAGAAAAACCTTTTATATTTAAAAGAATATAGTTAACTTTCTATTATAGATCTATAAACAAAAATCATTGCTAAGATAAGTTTGACTAACGAAATATACAAAATATTTTTACAAAAAAAAATTTTTAAGTTATTAAACAACATATTTAAAAAACTGTTTTTGTACTTGTTTAACTAATGTCGTTTCGCTGTCAGTTAAATGTGAAAAGTTTTAAGAATTGAAAAAAAAAATTATTTAGGATTTTTGCTTATCTGAATCTTTAAATATTAACGCCCAAAAACGTTATGTCACACAAAACAAAAAAAAAAACTTATTTTGTCATTTAAATAGTTTATAACGTTATATATTTGAATAAATGTACAATATAGTAACTAATTTAAAATATAACTAGATATTTAGACTGTATATACTATTTATTGTATACTAACAAAAATCACACGTATAGTAGTACTTTAAGCTTTATGATGATACGATAAGAAAAAATGCTGTAGTTTAGTCGTTAAACTTAAGTTTTGTAGTTTTAAGAAACATTTATAAACTGTTTTAAATAACAAGTAAATCCATTTTTGTAATACTAATTATTTAACATATTAATTGGAATTTATTACGATTAACCATTGTTACGTTTTAGTATTATGTAAGAATTTAGTCTACATGTAGTCTTGGTATGTCCTTTTTAATAAATAGATAAAACAAATTACGGTTAGAAAACTAAAAATAAAACAAAATTTCTAATTCTTTCAGTTTAATCAATCTGAAATTAAAAAAAAAAGTATATTTTGTAGCTATGTTAATATTTTATGTTAATTTGAATACTCTTTAAAGCATAATTTATTAAGACGATAAAGTAAAATGTTTGAAGAAACTTAACTGTTTTTTTAACTTAAAAATACCAAAATGACTTTGTTTAAGTTACATCAATCTAACTTTGTGATTAGAAGCTTAACAAAGTGAAAATACTTGAGAATTTTAAAGCTAAAACATTCGTATAAGATAAACAAGCTGTTCGCAAGTCGTTTTGTTTAATTTTTTTAAACAAAAATTTTTTTAACTATATTCTGGAGTTTGTAGTGTAATTTTTGTTTTTAATTTACAATAATTTTATAGCATAAAAAATATATAACAAGTTGTGTAATTTAAGACATTTAAAAAATTTGTTTTAAAAAAAATTATTGACTTATAATATGACAGACAAATGAATAATATTACTTTAATAATCAAAATTTGTTTTTTTAGGAAGTTTTATTCAGTTGTTGGTTTTTTATTCAAAAAAGTATGTTTTTTGTATATTAAAAATATTTTAAAGACAAACTTTTAATAAAAACTGCAAAATCTAACGTATTAAATTGATACCTGTTTTTTATAAAAGTTTTAACTATTAAATGTTTTTAAATCAGAAAGTAGAGTTAATTCATTATTTTATAGTGCTTACTTAAAAAATTGAAAAAAATTAAGACAAAAAACAAAATATGTTAACTAACACAAAATTTTGATATTTTTTTGTTAGCTTTTGTCATCCTAAGCTACACTATTTCATACGGTATTTTATTACAATTAGATAAAGTTTAAAAATCGTTTGAAAAATTTTAGCAGGTTAAGATCATTATAATATATTAAAACTTACTAAGACATTTAAAATCCCCTAAAGGTTAGAATTATTTTGTATAAAACTTTATTAATTTTACAATAAATTTCCTGTTCTCGTGTTATTTTTAATAAAGTGCATCAATAACTCTTAGATACTTATAAATTTGTCCAATACTACTTTAATTTTAACTAAAAAATTGAGTTACCTTATTGCAACAGAATCAAGCGACTGTAACTTTTCCTAAATTACGAGCTTATTTGAACATAAATTAGATGAATAGAATTAGTCCTGAAATTATAAAAAGAAAAACTTTTATTTTTCGAATTATTATTTGAGAATTATTGATCATAAATCGAAGATTATTATGAACTTAAAGCTTGAAACAAAAATAAAAATATCCATCTTTAACTGAAGTTAGGCTAATTGGCCTTAAAGTAGAAAGCACTCTGATTAAAGATAAAAACTATACTTTGGTTCTATAAAGCATCTACAAGCTATTAAAACACAAGAATAACACAAGTTTAATACACTATTTCCAATAAAAACGTATATTTAAAAATTAAAAAAAATAATTAAGCTACTAATTTAAAGTATGATATCTTTTGTTCAAAAGCTTTTTATTTCAACTTGTTTGAAAAAAAAAATCGAAAAAATTCTAGTCGACATTATTTTTTAAGATAAATATTTATATATTTAGAGTAATTATAATTAATATGAGCTACTGCTTAAAGCAATTTTTTATAAATAAAAATACTTTTTTACACTTCAAAACTTTTTGTAGTGCTTATAATTCAATCAAACACTTTGTTTCAGAAGCTAAATAATTACTACCTTTTTTTTCTTGTTTAGCTAAATTGTATGTTTTTGTAACACAATTAAATTGTTAAAAATAATTTAACGCCTTGCTTCTAAAAATTAGTAATTGTATGGATAAAGTAGCAGAGTACTTGTTAAATACTGTCAAGCTACTTTGCAGAATTGAAATATAACAAAAATGTATAACTAAACAAAAACTTAACTTAATTAGTTGTAAACACTAAAACGAATATGATATTTGTATAACAATAATTGAAAAAATAATTTTATTAATTAAGTCTTAGTATTCAACAAAATAAACAGTTGTTAATCTTAAAATTTGAAGATAATTTTTGTATTAATATATTTATTCTTAGCTTTTTGTTTTCACAGATTTACTATTAAAAAAAGTACATTTGTTCAACCTAAGTTAGTTGAAACAAAGTAACGACAAAAAAATTATTTTTTATTAATTAACAAAAAGATTTAAAAATACTTCTTTAGCTCTACAAATTTCTTTTACTACTTTTAAATTTTTAAGTCTTTAAGTTTTTAAGTAACTTATTTTAAAAGAAAAGTTTCCAATGTCTATTTTTGATCACGTAAAAAAAGACTGAGTTTTGAATACGTTTTTGTAGTAAACCAATGGCTTAAAATTATCTGCTTAATCAGCAACTAAAAGATTAATTATTCTTTTTATAAATTGTCTCTAGTTTTTATAAAAATAAAATTACCAAAAAAATTATCAATCATTTTCTTAAAGTTTTATCGTTTGCAAAATGAATTTGTTGTTAAAAGGTAATATTTAATTTAATGAATTTAAATTCTATGCAAATGATTACCTGACAGTTGTTATGGAATATTAAGTTTTACCAGCTCAATTTTAACGATATATTTAATTAACAGTATACTGAAAGTAACAACAGGTCTTTTTTTGGTTTTCTTTACTTAAAAATTGTTATTCAACTTTACATACTCACAAAACTTTTATTCGAAATTTTATACAAAATTTTGTACTTTTTAACGTGTTTAAACCTCAAAAAATCATAAAAATTTAAGATTTTTCGTTCAAAAATATTTTAAGTATTTTTAATATTTTAGATTAACCACTATAATTATTGTAGGTACAGTAGTTAAAAAATTTATAAACTTGTTCAAAGATTCATAAACTACGTAAGTAAACTAAAATTGTTACACGACAAAACTTAAGTTAATCATTTGTAAGGTAATTATCAGTTTGTACGGAAGTATTAAAAAATATTTATAGCAAGTATAAATACATTTTTTAACTGTAACAGAATATATTTTTCATGTATAGTATTTAGGGACAAATTTATTTATCACTAACACTATAAATATAAGTCTTTAATGCTTTTTCTTCTAGTACAGACTGTTCCTTACAAATATAGATAGTGGTAGTTAATTTGTGTTTTCACAAAGTTAGAAATTTATCTCGATAAAATATACTGAAAATTTATGTTTAGTAGAAAAGTTTATTTGTTTAAGTTAAGACATTTTCAACTAATTCTATATTAGGGTTAACTTATAGTTTTGTAAAGATTTTTACAAAAATTTAACAAAATAATTTTGAATCTTTAAGTACACTTTTTGAAGCAAGTTAAGTGTAAGATAGTTACTCAGGAGAAATAAGCTATAGTTTAAAAAATTTAACATACAAGACAGTAACAATCTTTAAATTGAGCTTTAAACAATTTTTCAGATGGGCTTATCTTATAAAAAAAGAGTATTGATAAATTAGAATCCTACGCTTTCATCAAGTAAAAACAAAACTTTCGCAAATCATAAATTTCTACCTAAATATAGCTAAACCAGTTGTAAAAAGGCTAACAATTTTAAGTATTTGGTTGTTATAATTAACATTAATCGTAACAGGTTAGGAAATGTAAAAAAAATGAAAGTAAGTTTTCAAAACTAATTGATGTTTTGTATAAGATAGGGTATTTTTTAGACAATAAATTCCTACATTTAGTTACTTTTCATGATTTAAATTAGATACGGTTTGTTGTGTTGTTGTAGTGAAGAAAAATAATTTTAATGAAGACAATTAACTTTTTAGAACTGAGATATTCTTTTTTTAAAAGTATATAGAAAGTGTAAATAGATTAGAAGAAAGAAAAAGTTAAAACATTTTTAAGTATGAACTTGTTGTTTTTTTTAAGTAAAAATCTTACAGTAAATTATTTTTAACACTTAATTTTAATTAGTGTTTATAAAACAGAGATAAAATTTATTTGATATTTTCTTAATAAGGTCTTTAAAACAACCTTTTCTTACCAATATTTTATAGTAAGTACGATTTTTAGTTTACCAGGGTAGTAAGGTAAAAACTAAAAAATCTGTTGACCTAAAAAATTAAAGTCGTCCTTGAATATTTAAAGATTGAGGAGAAGGATAAATTACTAAATGGTGATGTTGTTTAAAATGTTCTACGAGTAAACTTATAAATACTTTATAGTTGAGGATATTCATTATTGAGTTTGTTGACTGGGTTCTAATTACATAGCTCAAATCTATATTGTATCAGTTTGTTATTTTACTATTTAATTATACATTTAATGATTAACATTTATCTTTATGTATGTAATTTTACTTGATTTATTTTTTATATTTTCTTTAATTGTTGGTAGGTAGAAAAAATTTGATACTGAAATATAAAGTTAAGCAGTTTTTTTATTTAGAAAAAATTTTACTGTTCAGTTTAAGAGTTTGTTGCTAGTGTTTAATTTGTTAAATTCTTTATAACTAACTACATTGTTAAGCTTAATTATACAATTGAAAAATCGATAATTCAAAAAAAATTGAAAAAATTATTAATTGTTCAATAGATGCAAACATTTTTATTTTGTCACTTTTTTTCATGAATTTTAAATAGTTAATACGTATGATTTTTTTTTTAAGCTTAAACTAGAAGTTTTCACAATATAAAAAATATAATCGAAAAAAAAAGTATCTTGTGAATTTTAAATTAAGGAAAATTGCCTAATTTTAATTAAACTAAACAGTTTTATAATATTAAACCAATTTTTTCATTTTTTTTAGGTGAAGCATCTGCTACAATGATCCACCCTACGAGACGTCTCTGGACAAAACAATTATTTTTTAACGTTTAAAACTGGTAAGTTTTAAGAAAGAAGGGACTGATTTTTTAATTACAGTTATAATCGTTGAATTTAAAGAATATTAAATTTCCAAAAAAAAACTGCTAAATACCAAAACAAGAAGACTTAATGTTTTATTATATGCAGATATAAGATCATTTATTTGATGTAATGCTAAAACTATCAAATTTACTTTAAACTACCATTTTATTTTTTAGTGTGTGTTTGTATAAAAATAACTTTGAAAAAGTAACCAAATTACTGTTAATTTAAATATTTTTAATAAAACGAAAAAAATTCTTTTTTCAAATAAAGTCTGTGTAATTTTCAGTTTTAAATCAAATTTTCATGTCCCAAATTATTGTAACTATCCAAACAAAAACGAAAACTTCCCCATATTTGTTATCATAAATTTAATCTGTAGAACTAATCTAAACATATAACAAACATAATATCAACAATAACACAAGGCACACGACCAATAGCAATGCTGATTGTTGAACATATTGTTATGCTTTGATCGGCTTTAGACTATCAAAATAGCTTAAGTATAATTTTAACAATAATAAATTTATTAAGTTGTTTATCAATTTTTATCTATTGTTATGAAATTATAAAAATTCTAATATTTTTTCATTCCAAGGAATACATAACTAAAATAAATTATTTTTAAGCCACATTTATCAAACATGATGTTTGCTATTGTTTGTGAAAACATGTGATTTTGTAAAATGAATAGATTAAAATAACAAGTATTACAAAATTAAATTAAAAACATAAATGCTGAAATACTGTAAATAATGTAAATTAGTGCTTTTATTCCGTAACTTTGATAAGTGTGTGATGTTTAATTGCACGTACTTTTTTATATGTTTGTAACTTCACGAAGTAGAATGTTTTTAATTGTAGAAAAAAAATGAATTATCAAATAATTCTTAAATTAAGCTCTTATTAAAGCGCACAGAAGAGTTTTGTATTACCGTAAGTTTAGCTTGATATGTTTTGCATTTTTACAGAATTGTAGCAAAACACAGCTCTTTAGTTATTTAATAAAAACTAGAGTTCTAATTTTAGATAAATGTTAAGGAGTTCACTCAACAGCCTAATATTAACTAATATTAAATATACTTTTAATTACGTTTGAAGTTATTTGCGTGTATACAATTTTTTTTACTGATCAAAGCCTGGTTGCTGTTAACCTATATTTTAAGAATCTAATAAGAACTAATCAAAAATAAGTTACAAATTAACAAAATATTCATTTGTTAAGTTTTAATTCTATATAAAGTTTTTTTTTTATTTTAAAAGAAATTAAGTAAAGCGTTAATAAAATAATTTAATAAAGACGACTTGAATAGTAATAACTATAGTGATAAAGCTTGTTTGGTCAATATATATTAATTCGAGCGCTTTTTTTTTCACTCAAGACTTAAAACTTCAATTTTTGCTTACGCCTCGAGCAAAAAAAAACATTTGCAAACTGTCGTAAATTAACTTAAGATGAAGTTTCGCAGTCGTCAGGTGCTATTGCGTCACTATAGAAACATAGAGCAAAGACTCATTCAGTCAATTCGATCCGGTTAGACGATTTAACGGAAATTTTGAACTTCTTACGTCGATTGGTTGTAAGCATTTGATCAGTCAAAGCATTTAAATTACAGTTTAATAAAATCTTAAAATATTAAAAACAATAATGCAAGTTTACATACTGTAAAAAATGAAGTATTTTTACAAAAGTTGTTTTTAATTTTTAGTTTATTATTTTGGTACTCAAAGTTTAGCATTAGACTAAAAAATCAAAATAATAAAATTAAATAACTATTGTTACTAAAAGCTCTGAAGTTCCTTTCAGGTGAAACATTGTCAGCTGAAAAACAATTTGTTGAATAAACTTTCGATAAAACTTAATTTTATCATAGTTTTCAACCTAAGTTTATTCTAGACAACCTAAGTTTATTTTTAAATTTAAAAAAAAATAATCATAAATGATAACTTTAAACCAAAGTTTTGTACACGTAAATTTTCTTTAAGATAGAAAAGAAATTATATAATTTATTTTATTAAAGTTATTTTTGATAAAAAACAAAAATAATCTAATAACAAAGCTTTTTTAGTCTAATGCTAAAAGTTTTTTATCAACTTAAAAAAATTAACAAACTAAATTAATGTAACAGTAATGGACGTATCAGAATGATCTATAACAATAAACATAAAAACTTAAACAATTTACATCGGGTTGTAAAATCCTTTTTATACTAAGTTTGAAACCTTTGTTTTATACTTTTTTTAAGTTCATACTTTAAAAATTGCTAGCTAAAAAATTAGTTTTTAAGCAAAATAAAAACATTAACTTACAAAATTTCAATTTGTTTACCGACACGATATAACTTTTGAAATCGTGTTGCAAAAAACAATGTTTTATATTTTTTCTTTATTAAGTCAAATCTTTTATAAGTTTTTTAATCAAAAATGTTTTATTTTAGTAAACTACATTTGTTTTACAAATTTAATGTGTATTTTTCTATCATCAGTTAATTACAGTACATTATCGAAGACCTTATTTTTTACTGTGGTATTTAAATTATTAGTTATATAAAAGTTTATCTGAATTATGACACGAATATTACAAATTCATAGTTAAAATAGTTTTGTTTCACCTAACATATTCTCTTAGACCAGGGGTCGGCAAACTGCGGCCCTCGGACCAAATGCGGCCCTCGAAGGATAAACCTGTGGCCCGCGAGCACGTTATTTTTTGAATGGAATGCGGCGCTCGAAAGAAAATTTTGCGGCCCGCGAGCATGTAAATGTGGCCCGCTGAGCAAAAATATATTTTAAGAATTTTTTTTTTGTTATTTGGTTTATTTTGTTTAATCTCGTTTTAGCCTCTGTAAAATATTTTAAAAGAACTTATTAATTTAGCTTAAAATGTGAAAAGACAGATTAGCATTCCATCAGGGACTTTTCTCAGTTTTATAATATTTTTATTCTTACAAAAGCAAGTTAATATCTGAAAAACAGTGCTAAGAGTGTTTGGTTTTAGTAAGTTACTTATATAATACGTATTTAGTAAATAAACTACATGCAAATGTTTTCCATTTTGTACGAAGGTAATGAACAGTAATTAACTACGATGTCATTTATTTACAGTTTAGATATTTTCTTAAAGTTTTTTATTTATAAGTCTATTTATAGATGTTTTTTTACTAAATGTTATGCATTAGAGAGCATAAAAATACTTAAATTTACATATTTTTAAGAAATAAAATTTATTTTATTTTGATTTTGACACGTTTAAATTTTTTAGAAGTTTTTTTGTGCACTTTAAATAAATTCCTATGCACTCCAATGTACAAAGATGCTCATATTTTAAACAATTTTTATAAGATGACTAAGTTAGATTAAGCTTAGTATATGCATAACTTTCTAAGATTGTTGTTTCTACATGTAATTAGTAATTGTGTACAGCTACATTATAAACAATATATAAGAAATAAATTAAAATAATTTTTGTCTGGTGTATATTTTCATTTTACAAACATTTTTTTTTTTTGCAAATTAAGTTATTTTTTATGCGTTGCATACTGATATACACAGTTGCTGTTGTTTGGAAATAGCTATTTAATACAAATTAGATTTGGGTATGATAAATTTATTAAGTTTGCACATTGTTAGTCAAAATAGTTGAAGTTCAAGCAAATAAACAACAAAACATTGCAAAACACTCAGACTATGACAATTTGAAGATTTTAAATCTCAGGCCAATTTGTTAATTTTTTAGTTTTGGATTGAATTGCTTTTTGTATACTAAAAAATCAGGCTAGTTTTGTGTCACTCAAACTGGCTCTTTTGCTTTAAAGAGTAGCAAATTTAACTAATGATGTATGTTTTGTTCGATCTACAGTGTTCGTTTTCATAATAATATATGCTAAATTTTAAATGTTGCAACTGATATAATTTAAAATATTATTATTTAATTAATTGTATACACATAGGCGTGAACAATCAGTGTTGCTAAAAAACTTAAAACCCGGAAAAGCTTTGAATTAGACAATTTATGCTTTAAAAAATCTAGAAAAACCTTGAATTTGAGAATTTTTTGAAAAAATCTTGAGTTTTAAACGTTTTATACATGTAAAGAAGTGAATTTTCGTTTGACACATAAAATCTACATACAAATATTTTTTTATTAAAAAACACATCTAAAGTAGCTTATCAGTATTTTTAAATATTTTTATGTTATTTAATTTAATTTTATACTGATAATAGAAGCAAAAAATTTAACTTTTTAAAACTTTATATTGGTGCATTACACCTTTGCTTTTTAAAATGTCTTTGCCTTTTGTTGTTCTTTCCACTGAACTAAAACTAGAAAATTTTCTAAAATGTCAAAGTTAGTAAAAACACCTCTAGTAGAACGTAGGTATTTGTAGAATCTATAATTAAATGAACAATTTTTGTTGTATCAGTACTCTCATCTTAACAGATTTATTAAAGTCCTAATTTGATTTATGCGGCTTTAAAATCTTATGAAATTTGTAAAACACGACTTCTTGTTGTCATTGAAGAAATAAACAAAAATATTTTGCTACAGCCAACACATGTTTTTTAAAAAAGTTTAAAATTCTAAAGGGTAACTTCTTTTTAGTAGTTAATTTTTCTACTTTATAACTTGCCTTAAAAAATTTTACTTATCAGTCTGTAATTACTGAAAATAATCATGTGCTTCGTTGGAACTGACTTAACCGATTTTTTTTTCTTTGTTTATCCGAAAACTCCTAACTAACGTTTTTTAATTCTTTTAGCTCGTCTTATATTTCACATTTACTCTTTTTAAATGCAATATTTTTATTGCAGGTAAATATTGCTATAATGCTTAATAATTTTTTTCTACTTTATTAATGACTTAATAAAATGTTATATTTTTGTTGAAATATTTAAGTAACTTAATTGTCCATTCAAGCTGACTTATAATTATATTTTTTGCTATTTTTCTAACTACTGTGAATAAACTTTGTTATTTCTTTACTTTCTGAATTTTATTTTAAACAGCGTTGCCAAACACACAGACTAGTTTAAACATTTGAAAAACTAAGACTATTTTAAACCTATTAAAGATATTTTTCTAACAACTCAGTTGTTTGTTAAGCATCTATTTCAAACACTTTAAATAAATCTTCGAAGTCTCAGAATATTTTTATGTCTGTAGTGTAGCTCACTAATTGTTTTAATAACCGACGATTCTACTTTAAATAACTCTGTCTATTTATGTACTAATTTATTTCACAAAACTCACATATACTTGCAAGTTTAATACTTCATGTTTTTAAGCTGTATAAATTATTGAACAATTTGTTAAAATTATTATGACGTAACATTTCTGCACAACTCAATTTAATTTTCATTTTTAAAACTTGCCTATTCTTAGAGCTTTTTGAGGTTAGTGCCTACTTTTATTAAATTTGTTTTTTTTGTAGACAATTTTATAATTTTATGCTTTTATCCCAAACTTTGTTTTTAAACCATAAAGTCCATTTATAGTTACTACCTAGATAAATACTATACATAATTATACATGCTTTTTTCTGCTTTTTTTCTAATGTGTGTTAACATTTTATAGACTCCGTAGATCTGTTCTTAAATTTATTTGAGAGCAGTGAAACGCCGTTAGTTGAAATAAAGTTTTAGCACAAGAACATCTGTGGTAGTTTAGCTTATTAAGTGTTTAAGAAAGTTAGTACTTTATTAAAACTTAAGTATATTAGTCAATGTAATTTTATTCCAATAATTACTTATAGTTTAAATTTAAACTATGTGTAGCTAAAAGTCATTTATAAATAATAAAGTAATTAAAAGTAAAAATTTTCTGTAGAGTGACTAAAACTAAATGATACTCAAATGCCATTAAAACTAAAACTGCGGCCCGCGAAGATTTTGAGAACTTAAATTTTGGCCCGCGAGCACCACTTGCCTGCCGACCCCTGTCTTAGACAAACAAAACTGCTAGATACGTCTTTAAACTTTTATTAATAATATAGACTCGTTGAAAACTGGAGTCTAAAAAAGTATTTACAAAAGTATGCATATGAAAATTTAATCATAGATGTTTTTATCCTCTTAGAAGTTATCGTAGTTTATGACTTTTTTGTTATAGGTAAGTGTTATATCTTTTGTTTGTTGAAAACATGTTTTTCTTAGTTCTTAATAACTTCTAACTTGTTTTATTTTAATAGTTTTACTAAAGTGATAAGTGGCTGTTTATGTAAAATAAGCGCACATTTAAGTATTTAATATAATTTTCTATAATTTCAATAACTAATAATACAAGCAATTGTTATAAAAGTAAAGGCACATGTAGAGAACCTAAAAATATTAAAATTAACATAAAACAAAAGTTTTATAGTTAAACTCAATCTTAATGAACTTTCTAAAACAGATTGTGAGTAAAATAATATAACTGCCAAGGAAAATCTACATTCTTCAGAATACGTGCGTTATTTATTGCCTTGTGAGGTTTCAGACAAATGCTTTAATTATCTTGAAAAAAATATAGATCAAATTTTATATATGAAACTATAAATGAAAAGTAATTTTTTAAAAAGTCGTTATTTAGTTAGACTAAAACTAAGTTAAGAATAATAAAGTTAAAGTGTAAATATATATATATATATATTAAAGGTTTTATAAAAAGTTCTGATCGATAGTGCTCGACAAATTAAGCTGGAGCTAAATATTTATCTAATTATATAAAAACTATAATTTAAACAGCTGTTTCACACATGAAATGTAAAATTTCATGTGATCGTCAGTAAGTTAAAATTTATTATAATAGTGAACAGAAATTTCGATTTTAAGATTTTTATAATAATTGTGACGTAGTAATGGTACAGTTTATTGTACAATTAGCTAAATTTGAAATAATACGCTGTGAATGTTAATTTATGCTTTTTAGGAAAGTTTAAAAAGGTTATTTTAGAAAAATGTTTTAAGCTATTAGAAAAAAAATTTTAGACTGTTGGGAAAAATGTTATAAAATACTCGTGTTTGCTGCTTCGATTTTATTTTGTTTTAATATTTAGCTGGTTTTAATTTTGTTAAAAAAGTATTTTTGATAATGGATGCATATGTTTTGTCTTTCGCTTTTCTTGTTTAGTGTTACGTTCTTATCTGATTTTTCGATTTCAATTTTTTCTAAGTTACAAAGTTTGCAGCCGAATTTAGTATTGAATTTTGATTTTGTCCTGTTTAATATTTCCCATTTAATTTTGTAGTCTGTATTGTTATCTTTTAAGTTCCATATGTAATTCGCTAGTTCTGTTGTGTGTCTTTTGTTAATATTGTTGAATGATGATTTGTGGTTTCTGTATCTTTGTTTAAAGATATTTCCTGTAGATCCTATATACTGCTTTGTTGTTTTATTTGATGTTACTGTTGCTTTATAAATTATTTGACACTAGAAATTCGTTATTTAAAGGGCAAGGTTCTTTACGGCAATTACAAAGTTTATCTTTTATGGTGCTTTTATCGTCTATATTGTTTTTGTTTAATATTTTGTTGTTGTGAGCTATTATTTTGCTTCTGAAATTATTTGTGCAACTGTAAGATATTTTAATTGTGTTTCGGTTGAATATTTTATGGAATGGGTGGTTTTTGTCAAATGATGTAGTAATCAGGTTTAAGAATTGTTTCCCTATTTTGGAACTTATATTTAGACTGAATGGTGGGTTGAAATTTATTATGTCTCTTTTTCTTTGTTTTTTATTTCTTTCTGGTAAAGTGGTCTTATCGTATTTTAAGGTGTTTTTATAGTTGGCCGAATTTAATGCTTTTTGGTATTCATTTTTTACATTGTTGAAGGATTCTTCGTTATTAGATAGTTTTATTAGTCTTCTGTTTATTGTTTCGGGTAGTTGTTTTAGTATTTGTCGGGGGTGGTTGGAGTTGTAGTTTACGTATAAAATTGGTGAGTTTGGTTTGTTGTATGGTTGGTAACTTGAGTTTGATATGTTGAAGGATACATCTAAGAAGTCTGTTTGGAATAATCCGGATTCTATTGTTATTCTAAAGCCATTTTGTTTGAATAATTTAATTAAATATTTAGCAGTGTTTTCAGCTGATCTCGGTTATTTGCTTCTTATTGACCCTAGTCCATCATCTCTATATAATTCGAATTCATTATCTATCTTACTTTTTTTGATTTCATTAAGTAAAAATAACCCTATTAAATCGCATATTTCTGCCCCGTTAAATGATCCCACACTTACATTAAACAATTGGTCTGAATTTGTTTTTTCCCAGGTTTGGTTTTTATGAGTTAAAATTGCTTTACAAGAGTGTATAATTACATTCATTTCTTTGTCTGTTATTGTGTAAAATTTTTCAGCGAATTCTAATGCTTTAATTAAACTTGTAAAATTTGGTGATATCGAATTTTATGAATCTGTAGTTTTTGTTAAATTTAGAATTTTTGAACCAGGTGATCACTTCGTCTGTATTTTTCCATTGGCTTAATCTAGATTGTTTTCGTATTGTAAAATTAATTTTAAGTTTTTTGAGTATTTGGTGAAAGGTAATTTACTTGGGTTTATGACTCTGTATTCAATTTTATTCGGGAAGTTTTTTTGTGGTCTTTGATTGTAAAGAATGCTTGTTTTTCTTCTAGTTTTGGTATCTTGCCTTGTACGTTGTTTATTTTTTTTTTCATTTTTAGCTCATTATAGTATTGATTAAGTTTGGGTATGCAACTCGATGACCGAGAGGTCTTTTTGCTATCCAGGTCATTGAACCAAAACATTTTTGAGCAAAAATTTTTGTTTTTTTTTCGCTTTTTGTTCAATAAACTATTATTATTATTATTATTATTAAATTTGTATTTTTTGTAGACAATTTTATAATTTTATGTTTTTATCCCAAACTTTGTTTTTAAACCATAAAGTTCATTTATAGTTACTACCTACATAAACACTATACATAATTATACATGCTTTTTCTGCTTTTTTTTTCTAATGTGTGTTAATTTTTTATAGACTCCGTAGATCTGTTCTTAAATTTATTTGAGAGCAGTGAAACGCCGTTAGTTGAAATAAAGTTTTAGTACAAAAACATCTGTGATATATATTCCGATAAGCTTAGCTTATCAGGATCTCCAGGATTTAACGCCTTTTAACGTTACATCTTATATATATATATATATATATATAAAGGTTATTTAAAGATGCAAAACTCAAAGGACTCGAGTTTCGTGACTATTCACTCATCAGCTTCAAAACAAGTTTAAAATAAAGCACAAAACAAAATCACTAATGAAAGTTAAGTTTTGAGTTTTGCATCTTTAAATAAACCTTTTTATAATAAAGCCCTCAAGGTGGGCTCAGTGAGAAAAATTTAATTTATTAAGTTAAATAACTTAATTCTATATATATAAAGTACCAATAAAAATAGTTAAAAAATATATAATTTTTTAGTAACTAGTGTTTTCAATATAATTTTTTGTGTTGAGTGACATTTTTAGATGTAGTTGTTCAATAAGATAATCAGAAATTCTATACAAACACTTAAAAGATAAGTATCTTAAGTGGTGATTATAACACGTAAAATTCGTATAAACTTTTTTTTTAAGTAAATTTAACCTGTTGCGTTCTTTATAGGGCAATGAAGATATGTTCAAAGAGATATTTGTGAAAAATGTTTTTATGGCTCAAAGATATCTATGGATTATTAAATTTTATTTGTTGAGATTCGGACCGAAAAAATCCCCTTATATCTTTAATTACCATATAACAAAAACCAAGTCATCCAAAATAGTTTACGGGAGTTGATAGATAACATACGTGGGTAGAACCAAATAATATCTAAAAAACAGGATCAATTAACACCTACAAAAAGTTCTAATTAACAAAATCAGATTGTCTTTCAGTGAAAAAGATGTTGGTATGGTGCAAAAAAAAATTATAGTTCTTCAGCAATTGATCAACATTTAATTAATAGTTCAGAATGCTTTGAAAAACGTTATATGGATAGTTTTAAAATAATATCAAAAGCACGTAATAGTTTTCATTTAAAGAATCTAGAATTTATTTAGTTTTTAAGCCTAGAACTAGAACACTCAAAAAAAAAAAACTTGTTTGTTACACTGTATTGTTTACTTTTTGAATTTGTATTGATAAAGTATATATTATTTTTTAGTTAATTAGTACCGTTTAGTTACATTTAGTTTCACTGATCAGACGTTTGCTTTATTTATTAAATTACTGTATTTGTGTTACATTATATTTGCGTAATTTTTCTTGTAGTTTGTTATAGGTATTAAACTTTCTCAGCTATTACTAGTTAATGTTAAATTAACTTAGTTTATTACAGCAATTATTAACCAAAGGTTAAAAACTGAAGAACGTTGATGATAAGTACTTTTGTTTAATCAAATATGATGATAAAATATTAATTATTTAAAATAAAAATAAAGTGTTCTATTGCTACTAAGTTATGTCACATTTTCAAAAATTTGAAGTAAATAGTTAATACAAGGCATAAAAAATTAAAACTGCTGTTTAATTTAATAATTTTACATACTGAGAAATTTTAAAGAGTTATCTTAAACATTTTAAAGTTGTATAAATCAAACTTTAAGTGATTGTTATAAAAAGCGACAGTTAATGGCGTTTTCAGAAAAAAACGTTACAACAGGTTTATGTATAACATAAAACTTTAGTTATTTTTGAATCATTTCAAATTGATAGCTGATATTTATGTTGAATAACAAAAAGAGCGCTTAAAAAGTTTTGTCTAAGAACCTAGTATAAAACAAATCTTCTGCAGGTCGTTGTTATTTCAAAATAATTGTAATAATCAATATAAAAATATTATTTTAAACCACAATTATCTTAAGATAACCAATAGTAGAGTACTAGTAATGAGCAGTTATTAAATCAAGAGTCTAGTTGTAAGTTTTTTTCCCATAGATATTTCTTACAACTGTCGTTAAAAAACAAGTTTTAAACTGAAAAGTACCTCGGGGGCCGCAGATTTTGCCTCTGAGGGCCGTGTTTTGCTCGCGGACCACAGTTTGCCAACCCATCATTCATTAAACTTTAAAAAGTACAGATAAAATAAATTTAGTAAATGTCATTAGCTCAATTTTTGTAAAAGCTAGAAAGCTAATTCCTTTTTTGCTGCTTTTTACATAAATAACTGCGCTGAAAAAATTTTCAACGCTAAACTCTAAGGTCGGGGCACAAGATGCACCCTATTGTATTAGTATATATGAAAGCATAAACAAATTAGTTCTTTTCAAATACTGGTTTGATACTCTTTGATGCAATAAAAAAACATAGGTAACCGCAAAATAGTGTAAATTGTTATAAAATAGACTTAGTTTACTTATTATTGTGTTCTTATTGATTATTTAGTGCAAACAATTTAAAGCATTGTGCATAGTTGTGTACGTATAGAATAATTTTGTGTGCACAGAAAATGTCCGAGGTAAAAACTTACGTTTAAGTACTTGTTTTTAATTTGTTTTTTTTTTTTAGTTATTAGCAACTTTTTTAATTTCATGAAACTGTTTGAACAACTGTAATTAAAAAAAGTTGTTAATATTTTATGAACAAAGTTTTTAATTTTATAAAAAACCACAGCTTTTACAATGTTGATGTTGCGTTATCGCGTATGTTGTTTTATTATTTAAAAACAATGCAATAAAACTATAATTATTTACGGAGATAAATAATAAAATAGCCAATTTTAGTTAAAACGATTCTAAAAGTGATTTGTCGAGATAAATATACATTTTTAAAGCTCATAAATTGAAATATAGTTTCTTTATATAGTAAACAAGTCTGCACCTAAAAAAAACGTCCTCTAGTGTTTGCATAAGACGGCACTAATTTATTAAGTTGCGTATTTTGATAAAACTGTCGTGGCAAAACTTTAGTATTTATCTATATTTACTCAAAAGAGTTCAGTCAGTATTTCTTTTAAGCGAGTTACGAGGGTTCTTTTCGTACACTAACCATCTCCTTGTTAGCAAGTTACGAGATAAAATATGTTACTAGTCAACTAATCGCTTCTACAGAAACCGATCTATTTCAGTGAAACGTTCGTTAAACAAAACTGTTATTTACAGGTTGTTACATGAAACATAAAACAGTTAGTCTTATTTTTGTATTACAAATAGTTGTTTACTTAGTTGTAGAAGTAACCGAAAGTTAAGCATTTGCACATAGTCTAACGCAGGGTTTCCCAAAGTGGGCGATATCGCCCCCCTGGGGGCGATTTTAGTAAGTCGGGGGGCGATAATTAGTAAGGGGGCGAAAGGGTGGGCGATAACTAGTAAGGGGGCGAAAAGGGGGCGATTTTGAAATTTTGGGCTGTCATAAAATTTTTAATTTTTAAATTGCTATTTTACTAATTTTAGCTTGCCATTAAATATTTGACCCTGAGATAAAATTTAAACCGAAAAACTTTATTTTATTTATGTAAAATATAGAGACAAAAGTCAAGTGCTTATGACTCCTACTTTCAAGTAAACATATTTTCATTCATGTATTTTCTTATTTAGCAATTACATATATCATAGACGATCGGAATCCCTCTCATCATTTTATAACCTGACATATATGTTATTTGGGATCATAAATCGTTCATAAAAATCAATGTTATATATTATTAAGTTTCTAGGTAAATTGGCAACCTTGTATAACTTTATTTCTTATTCTAACTTAGTGACTTTCAAAAAACAATTGGAAATATCATGAGGTGATAGTTATATTACCTCATGATATTTCCAATTGTATTTTGAAAAGTGACTGACCTTGAGCTAAAAGTGAATTTTTCCAAAGAACGAAATAAAAGCTTTTGGACTCAACAAAAACTAAGGCAAAAGTATCCAATCATTTGAGAGGAATATAGATTGTTGTTTATAGTTTTTCCTTCTAGCTTTGTTGTTGAGAAAGCTTTCAGATCAGTTATCAACATCTTGAGCAAGAGATCTAATCTAGATATTTGTAAAGGAGGCTTTTTATTACTGATTAAGAATTAGATAAGAAAAACTTGCAAGCAGTCATGAACCTCATCCTTCACATTATATTAGACTTCAGTAGCAGACATTATTTTATGAATTTTTTTTTGTTTTATTTAGTCTTTCAACATACTTTTTATTTAACCTGGTTTGTATTGTGTTTAAGTAGTCTTTTTATAATAAAATTTTATTAAGTTATTTTTTCTACAACATATTTGCATTATGCCTAATAAATATTAATTACGGTAGACTTCCTCTTGAGTTCGCATTTTTTACCCAAAAAAAAAGTTCAAATTTATATTTTCTAAAATTTAACTTAAATAAAGTCTATTACTAACTAAGTATTAATAAAACAAAAAATACATAACATTTAATATCTTATATAGATCTATTTTTTAATGAATGTTTGTTTTATGT
Organism: Thalia democratica; assembly: GCF_965202585.1. NCBI lineage: Eukaryota > Metazoa > Chordata > Thaliacea > Salpida > Salpidae > Thalia > Thalia democratica. The sequence continues at coordinate 51,186,249 of NC_139168.1, read as the reverse complement.
TTTAGTTGATTTTATGTTTATGCATAACGTTATTGCATATAATATATTTTAATTTATCATTTTGTAAAAAAAAAGGTAATAACTTTTGAGTTTGCACATTTTGATTTCGTTCAAAGTGCCAACTCAAGCGGAATTCTTCTGTATTTATTAAATCATTTATGTTTTAAATTTGATATTAGTTTTATTTTGACCTGGTTAATTTTGTAGTTTATATTTGTCGTTTTACATTACATTAAAAGTTTTTATAGCATAGTGATTAAAGTGTTTGTTTGAATTTTTTTGTTATTACTTGTTTAATCTGTATAAATAAATAAATCTTGATGACCATTAAAGTTTTTATTTTAAGTTTTTTTTTTTGGTTTTAAAAGAGTATAGATTTGAGGTCTCTATTTGAAATTACTTCAAATTTTTCATTTAAAAGATTCTTAAACTCAATTTTATTTTCTAACTTGATTTATTATCGTTAAAAAACCAATACATTAAGGAATTTTAAATTATTAATACAAATGTTTTTTGTTTTATCTTAATTTTTAATATATTAGCAATTAGAATGTGTTGTTTATTTTAATAGTTCAACACTAGCTTTTAGTTTTTCACTATTTTCTTCTGGTAAATTATCATAGGCTAATGACTAAAAAAAAAATTAAAACAGTATTAAATAAGCCATTAAAAAGACTGCTGCAGTTACAAAACAAGACTTTAAGCTAATTAAAAGAATTTTTAAATCGATTGCTTTCTGTTCACAGAATTAACTGTAAAACTTTTGATTTTTTTTTTTGAATATATATAAAAAAAAATAAAATGTAAAAATTAAGGTTTAGTTTCCTAAAGGTTATTCCAAGTCAAATACTATTTAATGGTATTCTATTACAAAACATGTAGTTTAAAAAGTTTAAAATTAAGTTTTTTACTTTACAAGTAACTTTCTTATAATATATCTTAGCATTAAAATTAATAACTTTACTTCATTAACTGAAGCTGTTGATGAAACCACTTTTCATGTGAGATAATCAACCAGTCGGTCAAACTTTCTCAAACTAGATCATAAATTATGTTTTATTATTTATTTTATTATGTGTAATATAAATTGTTCATTTTTTATAGTTTCCTAATCTCTGGAATAGTAATTTTAGAATATGCCTATTTATAAAATAATTTTAGTATTTTGTGCGGCTTAAACAAGTTACTTAGTATTAACTTCTAAATGTCCGAAATTCGTTATATGAGAGATTATTATAATGTCAGGTTTAAATTAAGATTTCAGATGGGTAACGTACGGTTAAGATCCAGTCAAATATCGACATGCTAAGTAACTTGGAAACTAATTGTGCAAAAGAATCAAAATTTAGTTTTTTGATACTTAATATTTTGAAATACACTTTCAATTTGGTTTTCAGTTCATAATAGTATTTCCTAGATCAGAATAATACTAAATCATTTTATAAAAAATTTGCTCGAGTTTTTTAATTTTCTTATATGTTATTTTTCAAATTATGCAGCCCGCAATTATATTTTTTAAACGAGTTGAAACTAGAAAAGATTTTTTAGTATATATGAATTGCTGACTACAAAAGTTGTCCACCACTACCCTAAAAGTTTCATTAGTTTCAAAACAGTTCATATCTAAACAAGACTAATTACAGATTACACAAGGCTTTTTAGTAATTAAGTATTTTAATACACTTAACTGGGTTTATAAGAAAACAAATGTAACTTATTTTCTCAAGCCCTGTAAATTACTTTGAACACAACCCAAAAGTGCGTGCATAAGAAGTACCAGACTAAATTACATTTCGAACACAACTTTTTCGGCTCAAAAGTTTCTACTCAAGAGAAAAACTACTTTGTAAAATCGTGGGGGGGCGATTATTTTTCGAATTTCTGAAAAAGGGGCGATTTAGAAAATGAGTTTGGGAAACCCTGGTCTAACGTTTAATGTTCCTATCTATGTAGCATTCTGCTATACGGTAGCAAAACGTGAACATTATCTAGCATGCAGGAAAAGAAAAAAAAAACATTCCATCTACGATGCTTCCGTCGCATCGTTAGAATTGCATGGCAACAGGGGGCGACGCTTGAGGAAGAGTACTGAATAAGTCGCTCCTCCTAAAAAGAGAAAATAAAGAAGCAATACAAAATGTATCAGTTATATCCTTTAAGCTGTAAATTTCCCTGCTAAACTTCTTCCTTTCAATTATGTACATTTTGTATTCAAAAAATTCCAAACTGAGGGATACAGAAAATATTATGTCCCCGTTTCACTGAATTACAACCATTTTTAAATGCATAAATTCCATAAGAATTAAGAACAGAAGGAGCTTAGATAGATTACTGCTCTTCGGTATTAATACTATTATACTTGATTTTTTTACAAGGAAAACCACTAACATTTTGTAAACAAACCATCATATATATTTAGTTTATTGAGCGACAAAAAAAGCGCTAAAAATATTTGATCCTAGGACCTAGTGCACAAAGAACCTTTCGGTTATCGAGTTAAACCTATCATATCAAGTTAAACCTATCATATGAAAATGGCTCAAGAATCAACAAGTTTTCATAAAAAGTAATAAATATAGTACATAGCATACTGTTAGTATAGCGTTGACCTCATTATACTAAAAGACTAAAAAAAATCTTAAATTTTTTTTTTTCTATATGTAATTTTTTATACTTGAAAAGTGAACAAATTTTACCAACCAGTAGAGTTGAAAAAGTCATCAATTTTTAAAGCAAATTAGATAATCATTTTTCTTTTGTTTTTATTAAAAATTTTTCTTTAAGACTCTTATTTTATAACAGTTATATTATTTCTAAATTATGTACTTATACATTAGAAAAAATCTAATAAGCGTTCAAACATGTTACTGGTTGTTAAAAGACCAACATTGTAGACAAGTTTTAACTAAAATCAAAAAAAAAAAAAATTGTAAATAGAAAAATATTTGATTTTAAAAATCCACTGTTACAAAATAAGGTTCTCTGAAGTTAGTTTTAATAAGTATATATTAAAAATGAAAATTTAATTTTGAGTATTTGCTTAACAAATTTATAAATTTTTAAACTCTATTGGCTGCTATAAATACATCAAGTATCAGTTTATAACATTTTTAAAACACTTTGTTTATTTCTTTCTTAATTACATTAACTAATTAAAAAAAAAACTATTCAGAAAAATAGTAATTAAATTTTCCTTTTATTTATAATAGAAATTTTAAGGCCATAAGGGGTCCATGCACTTAACAGCATGGATGGTCTACCAGTGATGGATGAGCTGAACTGCGAACCAACTACTGAAGAACTCAGTGAAGCCACTGGTATGATGGCTCCTTGGAAAGTAGCAGGAAGTGACGTCATACCAGCGGACTTGCTCCGCAACTGTAAGTCATGCTTATTACCTCATCTACATGACATTTTAGTCAAGTGTGAAGGGAAGGTCTGGTACCACAAGATATGCGTGATGCTAAAGTCTTAAGATTAACAAAGGTTTAAGATCGGACTGCAAAAATTAGAGTGGAATTTCTCTTCTTGCGATTGCTGGTAAAGTTTTTGCAAGAGTAATTCTTCCTCGATTCCAGAAGCTGGCTGAAAGAGTATACCCTGAGTCTCAATTTGGGTTTAGGTCTAAACGATCTACCACTGACATGAAATTTTCTGTACGCCAGTTACAAGAGAAATGTAATGAACAAAACATGCCTTTATACATCGCTTTTATTGAACTTACTAAATCCTTTGACTTGGTGAGTAGAGAAGGACTATTCGCTATACTACTGAAGATTGGATGTCCTCTAAATTTATTTAATATTGTTAAGTCTTATCACTCAAACAAAGGGCAACCATTCAATATGATGGTATTGTTTCTGATTAAATTGAAACCAAAAGTTGGGTAAAGGAAGGCTGCGTGCTTGATCCAAATCTGTTTGGAATCTTCTTTTCAATGCTATTAAAGCATGCTTTTGTTTCCTTCACAACTGGTATTAAGCTCCATACAAGAACTGATGGACGACTTTTTAATCTTGCAAGTCTAAGAGCAAAATTAAATCTGAAGATTGTCTTAGTACGTGATCTTCTCTTTGCTGATGATGCTGCACTCGTGGCTCACTCTGCCCAAGACCTGCAGACACTCTGGAGTCAGTTTTCATCGACATGCTCGGATTTTGGCCTTACTATAAGTCTTAAGAAGGCTAAAGTTATAAGTCAAGAAACATATTTTTTGCCATCGATTGGAATCAATGGCAAGGAAATTGAAAATGTAAACAACTTTCTATACCTTGGCTCAAATTTTGCGTCAAACTCATCATTGGACAGAGAAATAAATAGTCGCATTGGTAAGGTCTCAGGCACTTTCGCTCCTGTGACAGCAAGAGTTTGGGATAATCAAAAGTTAAGCATTCGCACAAAGGCTAACGTTTATTGTTCCTGTGTATGCAGTACTTTGCTATACGTTAGTGAAACATGGACGTCGTCTATTGTGTACGAGAAGAAAGTAATACCTTTTACCTACGATGCCTTCGCCGCATGCTTAGAATTGCATGGCAACTAAAGATCACCAACGAGGAAGTGTTCAGATGTATCAGTCTTACCACCATAGTTTACCTTCAGTCATCGCAGGCTTTGCTGGGTCGGTCATATTCTTAGGATAGGTGCTGAGCGAATCCTAAAGTCTCTGTTGTATGGCGAGTTGGTCGTTTGCAAACGCAACCGAAGTCGTCCAAAATTATGTTTTAAGGATCTATGCAAGCGCGACCTAAAAAGCTTCAATATAAAAAATGGTGAGTTAGAGTTGCTTACAAATGACTGCGACAAATAGAGATCTACTGTACACAATAACTGAAAGAAGGGGAAAAGGAGTACTTTAAGAAACCGAAGAAGTTGAAGAAATGAGAAGCAGAATAATTTTATTCATTTATTTTTTATTTACATGTATTTTTATTTATTATCTGTTTGTTTTATTTATTGCATCACTGTGCTTTTAAATTTGTTATTATCATTTGTTTTTATTCTCAATGCACAACTACGCATAGCCAATACCGGCTGATAGCGGGCCTTTTATCATTATTAAGGGGTCATTATATTATTTGTGCCAGAAGAAAAAAAACTCAAGAGTTAAACTTTTGACCTGTTAAGGCCATAAAAGGAGGAAGTGATTCTTTTTTTTTTAGTTTTTCTAATGTTTTTCGTTGAAAACTATGATTTTAATACTAACATAAATACTTTACAGATTAAGATTAAACTACTTGTTGTTTTATACCATTTATTTCAAAATTTATGAATTTAAAAGGCAAAAACAGTGTATTTAAACTAAAACCCTATCTTCTCCTCCAGTTTCTGTTTTATTTTCCGTCTTATCTTTAATAGATTTTAAAATCTTATAGGAAACAGGTTTCTAATTTTTATCTTTGTCTTAAATTAAAAGAAATATTTTCTAATGATCCGAAGTAAATTTCTTTTAAAATGAAAGAAAAGGTAGATTTTTTTGTACATTTTTCGATATTCTCAGAAAACTTACTCCTAAAATTTTATCTTTTATACGTTCGTATCAGAATTTTTTACAAAACTGGCTATACCTTGAAAAAATTGTTTTTTTGTTTTACAAAAAAATTTAGATAAACTATATCTTTATCGTTTTTAATTCTGTCTATTCAAAGCAAAGTCTGACTTAACTTTGCCTTTATATTTGTATATACTTTAATTATTTTTTTTACTAGATAAATGTTACGTGTTTTAAATAAAAATACTAAAAGTTATTGTAGGTTGTTTTACCAATAATATGCTAAATATGAATAAACTTTCCTGTTTACTTTTTTATTTATCTGAAAAAATATTTAGCTGCTTAATATGTAAATACTTTTCGTTATTAAATATATATATCCTGAATCACTTGCACTATTTTTTTTTTTAATGTAAAATTTTTTTTTACCAAGTAGTTGATTATTTATGTTAAGTTAGTATTATTATATCTTTACAACAACAGAAAACTCCAATGAAAATCAATGACCGAAAGGTTCTTTCGTAAAACATGTTACCTAGACTAAACTTTATGAGCGCTTTCCTTTTATCCTTACAATAAACGATATAATTTAATTGAAAAAAAAGCATGGTAATTTTTTTTAAAGAACGATGTTTTGAATTAAACACAACTAACAGTAAGTTGTATAGTAACAATAAAATATATCTACGTGAAGTTGTTACAATAAAACTTTTAATTAGCTTAAGACATAATTAGGGGATTTTTATTTTGAAGTGAATAAATGTAGCGCACTCCCTTTCCAAAATGCCATGCGTCGCCTGTGCATGGCAACAAAAAATCACCAACGAGAAAGCGTTGAGACGACTAGTTTTACTACCACGTACTTTACCCTCAGTCAATGCAAACTCGGTAATATTCTCAGGATGGGTTAAGAGCAAAACCTAGTCTGCTGTATAGCGAGTTGGTCGTTGGCAAACGAAATCGGGTCGTCCAACACTACGTTTTAAAGACGTACGCAAGCAGGACAAAGCTTGAATATATGAACTTATGAATTGGAGTTGCTTGCAAATGACGGCGTCAAATGGCGATATACTGTACATAAAAGACTGAAAGAAAAATAAAACAACACTCTAAGAATAGAAACTAAAGCATTTTGAGAAATAAGAAACAAAATTAATTTTATTTATTAATATTTTTTTATCTATTTATTTAATCATTATGTTTTTAGTTTATTTTGTTCTTCTTAGCACAAGACACATAGCTGATTTCGGTTGATAGCGAGCCTACTAATGTTATTTCCAACTGGAGCTTCTATTAACAATTAGAATGATAGTGTACGCAAAATGTTTACCAGTCGAAAAGTCCGTGAGATGAGCCTATTGACGAAAAAATTAGTTTTTACTGATGATTTGGCTGCAGTCTCGTATTTTTATAAGTCGACTATGAATTTTGTTCAACAAAATTTTTTAGATTATGATTATTTTGAATTTTCATTTCTGTTTTTGAATAGAGGAAAAAACATTTTAAAGATTAACTATTTACCTTCTAACAGAATGAAGCACTATAAAGTAGTAAAACTACCTTTTTTTAGAGTAAAGAAATCAAGCCTCCTGCATTACCTGTTTTAAAACTATCTGAGTATTTATTCTGATCTATGCTAAAAGGAAAGTTTTTTCTGTTATATATCCAAGTGATGATTAAATAACATATTTTCTAAAAGAATAAGCTAAAACAACCAGAAAACGCTGCCATCTTTAATTGATAGTTTCAGAGAAAGAACTATATTCATAATCATCAGGAATAAGCATAACATAGAAATACATAGTTTTAATTCATTCTTAATTTTTTATATTTACTTTTTGTTAATTTTTCATTTATGTTTTGTTTTTTGCTGACAAACCGTTTTTTAAAACGACCAAGAAGCTTGGCACCACCCTGTACACTTTAACTTCATAAATTTGTTATATTAAGAAGAGAACAAATTGTAAATATATAACAACTTAATCTCAATGACATTAATACTATGAACAAAAACACGCTTTTTGTCCACACCAATACTTTTGTTATACTTAGTACAGCTAGACACAAAACAGATATCTAAGCTTTTTTGGAAATCAAGTAAACCATAAATCCTGGGCCAATTATCTATTGTTTCATACAGTTAAACAGTTTTAAATTCAACCAGAAAGGCTATATAGCTCAGAAACAACTGTCAAATGAAATTTAAACCAAACTTTTACTCACATGTATTAAATATTTTGGTTTATATTTAATTTGACAGTTATTTCTGAGCTATAAAACCTTTCTGGTCAGATATTTAAACGTAACAATTGAAATTAACACGGTAAAATTACAATAAAATAACATTTGAAGGTTAGTTAAAATTAAAAATCAACTTAAACCAATACAAAATATAACAAAACGTAACCTGAGATTTTCAAAAAATTCAAACAAGACTGAGTAAGCATGAGTGTGTGGTAACCGTGCAAAAAATAATAATTTCAAAAAAGTAAACACACTGACAGAAATATGCCATTTATGACTTGATCTAATTGTTACCATTATTACTAGGGTGAAAAAAATATTTGTTAACTTCTTAGTTAGTACAATAAAATATATATTTTACTTATTGAAAGTATAAAACTAACGTAAATTTTACAATAAAACAGATAAAATACTTATGAGTACAATATATTTATTGCTTTAAAATTATGAACATATTATTACTATATTGCTGATTTTTCTTTTTGTAAAATTCCTAGCAATTTTCTTTTAATAGGTACTACTTATAATTAATAACAAAAGTTATCTAAATGTATAAGTCAATCTAAGTTAAAAATAGCACAACTTATTAATGTACACACATTTCTATATTTAGTTTTCAAATATTATTATACCTAAGTTAAAACAAGTACACACAATAAATTAATACAAAAAAATTTGCATGCAGAATTATGTGTTAAAAAATCGAAATAGTTTAGTTTTACACGTGTAAACGTTATAAAATATCAATTAAATACATCTTATTAAAGTAATTTTTAAAATATCATAAAAAACCTAAAATACTTTAAATCTGTGTCAAGTTTATAATTTTTTTTTCTTAAACTGTGCAAGAAATAAATTTCGTAGCATCTTATACAAAAAAAACAGAAAACGTTCAAAAACATAATACATAAGCAGGCAGTTGAAAAAAAACTTACACATTGAAAAAAATAAACTATTGTTTTCATTCAAATCAACTTAGTTTCTTTGTTACTTACAATAAACTGCATTATTAAATAATAAAAATATAACTTATTTTCCAAGCATAAAAATAAAAACATATACACATTTAAATTTTCTTTAAGATTGTGACAAGATTTTTTTATTTTTTTTAACTGGTAAAATTCATATTCAATAAGTAACCTCATACAAAATTTAAAAACACAAAAAATATTAAAATCTAAAACGTATGCAGCTTACCAAAAGATCTAATTAATTTAGAAACAGTTTTTTAATATTCTAAAGTGTTCAACGTTGGATTTTTGAATTTTTCAAAAGTGCGATGCATTTATTTCTCCAATTATAGACGAGGCATTTTGAAGTGCCTGTTTTAAAAATTTGAGTTAATTCACGTTACAGTTAAATTCAGTTTTTATAATATATGACAATAAATAAACCTTACTCATTGTTAGTATTTTTTAAAAGGCAAACCTTTGTTTTAATAGCAGTTATGTTAAATTAAGCTATAACACTTTATTTATTTTTTGTTAATATAAAATTTAGAACAAATATAGTTATTAACTTGTTACATTAAACTTATTTTATGACTTGCATGTTTTAAAATTGATATAAAAAACATTCAACTCGAATGCTTAATCAATGAAAATAAAAAATATATACAAAATTCATTACTTGTAACATAAGATTTGCATCTTCACGTTTTTGAGCAACTTGATGAGATTCAGTTAACAAGGTATCAATTTTGTCATTAATGTATAACTGACCCACTAGCTCGCTTTGTAAATGATCTTTTACATGATTTACCATGTTGTACATGACTGCTTTTGGTACACTTCAAATATAATGTTAAGTACATAACTTTTTAATTATAGGCAGATCATAGTCTTTACAACAAATACTTTTTAATTAAACTCTAAATTTTTTACAAATCTTATAAGTTGTTTTTTATACAAAAATTAACTATTTTAAAGTTAAGAAAGAAACATTAAGACATAATAAAAACAGAGACACTCACATAAACTTAAACAACTAACGTAATGAGAAAAATTTTAATAATACTTGGTCGATTATAAATCATATAAAAAAAAACCTTACCTGATAACTTTTTATTTATATAATTAGCAAAAAAATCTATAAATTTAATAAAATTATTTATGTGTTAGTGTTTACATTGATATAGTTTTAAATTATTCATTTTTTTGTTAGCTAAATTTAAAACTATTGCTTCAGCAATTGATTGAAATAGATTAAATTAACTATAGTTTAATGTTGCTAGCTGCTTTTTAACCAATTTTTTAAAACAATATTATAAATTAAGTTTGAAACTCAATATTTCTTATTTTAATTAAAACGACTGAAAATTAACTTACAACGGTCTTATATAACATTATCATATAAATTGATTATTATAACTAAATTTATTTAAGCTTTTCCAAACGTTTTAGCAGAAACACCTGCTAATGGAACTACTATCAACACATTAGGTGATATTTTCACCTTATTAACTAGACTAGGGGTTAGCAACGTGCGGCCCGCAGGTCGGATCCGGCCCCTAGAGTAAAAACGACCGACTTGTCAATGTTTACAAAAAATAAGTTGAGTCTAGCCCTCGAAAGGTAAAAATACGGCCAGTGAGCTTAATTTTGAAACTTACACTATATATTCTGGAATTTGAAACAAAAAAACGAAAAAGGTCTCAGGTACAGTTTACGGAAAACTTGAAACACTTACGCTAGATAACGTAAATAAAAGATTTTAAGAATTAGTATTTCGTTAATATTATTTGCATAATTAAGTAATTTTGTTAAATTTAACAACTTTGGCTAAGCAAGGACAAAACTTTTGCACATCTGGCCCGACAACTAAAAGCGTTGCCAACCCCTAAATTAAACAGTTGACTAAAAGGCATATTTTTTTATTCATAGAAAGTAAGCAAATTTTTATATTATACAACCATTTACTTAGGTTATAGAGCAGAATACTTAAGCTCTCTAAAACATACCTATCTTGTATGTTTTTTCGTACGATCAGGAAATAACTTCTTATCAATCTTCTTATAATATCTACATCTCTTTTTTCTCGAGGTGTCAATTTTCTTTGATGACTTGATACAGATGACATCTGTTTATATATATATATATAATTTATTCAAATGGCGATTTTAAAAATTCTGGAACATATGTTTCACAAAGCTTTAATTTTTCATAAAGCTTTGATCATCAGCCAGTTAAATTCAAAATACAAAGCACTGTACTAAACAAAGATACAAAAGTTATGCAAAAAAACAAAAAACAGTATGACGTAATATTGTACATTACAAATATTCAGTACAAAAATCGATCTACCTTCTAACTAATTAAACAACTAAAATTAACGAAAACAACAGTTAATTGACTATAAAATGCTTCAAAATTTGTTGTGTTTTAAAAGAAGCTTTTTTATATGTCTACAAGACGATATAAATTCGCTTCGCTTATTTAAACAACCTTCCTTTTTTAACGCATACATAACGGCTGTTGATTCTTTTAAGCACAGCCTACAAACAGGGTTGTTACCATCTGCTATTGGCTGTGCTCTTTTTATCACCTCCCAAGTTAATTTAAAATCAATGTTTTTGCGCTTAAGGCCGCAAACATACTTCGAAAGCTCAGTTTCATTTTCGTATACACCACCTTTAAAGGATTTTTTATGGTTGGCATACCGAAATCTGAATTGAGTGGAGCATAGGCCGATGTAGAACTTCTTTTCAAGGTCAGAGTTAACTGTTGCCTTGTAAATAATGTTCTCTGACCGGCAATTGCCCCCCTTCAAATTGTATTTACAGCCAATAGTAGTAGTACAGCCAATACATGTAGTAAACAAGATGTGTATAAGGAAGCATTAATACAGAAGACTCAACACTTAGTAAGACGGATGCGGTGGAAAGCAAAGTTCTTCGAAGAAGAAGATCAAGTGGCTGCAGAAGAACACGAAACATACGGGTTCAAAACAACACGCACACCTAAGCCAATACAACATCTACAGGCATTTGAAGAAGACCTAATAAAAATGGTGCAAGACGTGGAGTTCAGAACAAGTAGAAGCCGTTTCCAAAATGAACTTTCAAAGATTGTGCAGGACATAAGTAAGTGCAAAAATTTGATTGTGCCTTCTGATAAAACTTCTAATTTTTACGAAATTTCAGTAAATGACTATAAAAAATTATTAAAAGACAATATTACTAAAGATTACGAAAAATGTACTGATAAAACTTTAAATGATATTAATGTAGAAGCTAAAAATTTAACTAAAAACTTAAAAATACACGATAGGATTAAAAAATTGCCTTTGAAAAACGCATACATAACGGTCAAAGACCATAAAGATAACTTTTTGACACATCCCAAGTGTAGATTGATTAATACTTCTAAGTCCGATGTAGGTCGTATAGTTAAGGTTAAGATTGACTGTATTAATAAGGCTGTGCGTTTAAAATCTAAACTTATGCAGTGGACTGATACAGACCAAGTCTTAAATTGGTTCACTGGTTTGGAAAAACAAACGTACAGCTTTTTTAAGTTTGATGTAGTCGATTTTTATCCTTCTATCAGCGAAGAATTGGTAACAAAATCACTAAAATTTGCTGGTATTTATACTAGCGTACCTACTGAAGATTTAGGTCTAATAAAAAACGCATGTAAATCAGTACTTTATGAACAAGGAAACCTGTGGCAAAAGAAGAGAGCAAATAACACCAGCTCTCTTTTTGATGTAGCGCAGGGATCGTTCATGGGTGCAGAGTTATGTGAATTAGTAGGTCTTTTTTTGTTAGATGGGTTGAAGAATATCTTTGGTTTAGAAAGAGTTGGGTTGTACAGGGACGATGGTCTAGCTGTACTGCCCAATTCTTCTGGCTTTATAGTTGAAAGGCTAAAAAAACAAACGCACGCCTTCTTCAAGTCTATGGGGTTAAGAGTCACTATTGAATCACCAATGTTGACGACTGACTACCTGGATGTGAAGCTCAACTTGCATGATCTCTCCTATATGCCTTATAAAAAGAAAAACGCAAAAATTATGTATATAAATAAATATTCTAGCCACCCAAAAAATATTATAAACCAAATACCAAAAATAATTAATAAACGTTTAAATAAAAGATCAAGCAACGAAGAAAACTTTTTAAAGACAAAACAAGATTACGAACTAATAATGAAAAAATGCGGTTACAATGATAAACTTAATTTTGAAACAACGGAGCAAAAAAACAAAACGACCAATAAAAGTAAAAGAAAGCGAAATATAATTTGGTATAATCCCCCATTCTGTACTTCAGTTAAAACAAACATCGGCAGAGAATTTATAAACCTAGTAAAAAAACATTTCAACAAAAATAACCCATTATCAAAGATATTTAACAAACATAATATGCGAATCAGTTATTCATGTATGGCGAATTTGGAGAGATTAATCAAGTCACATAATCAAAGGATTTTAAACAAAAGTAATTCAATCAAAAATCAGTGTAATTGCGCCGGTGGCTGTAAATACAATTTGAAGGGGGGCAATTGCCGGTCAGAGAACATTATTTACAAGGCAACAGTTAACTCTGACCTTAAAAAGAAGTTCTACATCGGCCTATGCTCCACTCAATTCAGATTTCGGTATGCCAACCATAAAAAATCCTTTAAAGGTGGTGTATACGAAAATGAAACTGAGCTTTCGAAGTATGTTTGCGGCCTTAAGCGCAAAAACATTGATTTTAAATTAACTTGGGAGGTGATAAAAAGAGCACAGCCAATAGCAGATGGTAACAACCCTGTTTGTAGGCTGTGCTTAAAAGAATCAACAGCCGTTATGTATGCGTTAAAAAAGGAAGGTTGTTTAAATAAGCGAAGCGAATTTATATCGTCTTGTAGACATATAAAAAAGCTTCTTTTAAAACACAACAAATTTTGAAGCATTTTATAGTCAATTAACTGTTGTTTTCGTTAATTTTAGTTGTTTAATTAGTTAGAAGGTAGATCGATTTTTGTACTGAATATTTGTAATGTACAATATTACGTCATACTGTTTTTTGTTTTTTTGCATAACTTTTGTATCTTTGTTTAGTACAGTGCTTTGTATTTTGAATTTAACTGGCTGATAATCAAAGCTTTATGAAAAATTAAAGCTTTGTGAAACATATGTTCCAGAATTTTTAAAATCGCCATTTGAATAAATTATTTAAAAGCCCTTCAAGTGGGCTCAGTTGAAAGTGTTTACGTTTAAACATTAACCTTATTTTATATATATATATATATATATGTACCATATTTGTTTTAGATAAAACCAAAAAAAGAAAACAGAAAATATTTAAATTTACATACAACTGCATATTAATTATTTAGTATATTTATCTTTGAATAATGTTAAAATTAACGTTTTATTTGATTATTCTCATAAATATATTCTTGTTCAAAATTTATAAAAACTATATGTTACTATATAAAACTTCACTTTAAATCTTTGTTTTGAAGAAAATACTTGTTACTAAGTCATGTGTGAATAAAAAAAAAGTTTTTGTGCTCAATACTTTGTTGACATCGTTTAAAATGAATAGCTTTATCTAATTGGTTTTGTTTCTCAAAGTAATCTCATGTGCAGAGCGGCATGCATAATACTTATTCTTTGATTAAGAATATATTTTTTAATAAAACAAATGAAAAATAACACATATAAAAGTATACAACAATACATATAATATAATACATAATAAAAATATTACACAATCATACGATTATACTGTACTATTTTAGTTTATCATTGTATTTTATTCTAAGCCAATAAGTATTAAACTAAATTAGATACTTATAGTAATTTTGGTTTTAATAAATACATACTTACAGGTTACGCTAAAAACTAACAAAAATTGTTAATGCGTAGAATTTTTTTCCTAACTTTAAGTTTTTAATAAAATTATCTTAAAAGGTCATAAATCCTACGGCATAAACTTATAAGTTTTTATCCTATACCAATTTAATATGAAAAGTGTATAGTTTTGCCTAGACAAGACTTTGTCATTAAGAAAAAATTAACTAATTGTACTAAAACTAGGAGTTATTTTTCTGAATGCTTCAATAAAATTTATTTTTTTAATTTTAAGCAAATTATAAATATCCAATACAATACTGTTTTTTGAATTAAACATAAAATATTAATTGAACTTTAAAACATGTTTACCACTTACATAGGAAAGATTATCTGGCAACTTTGCTGAAGTTTTTTTTTTTGGCTTTCCTGGTTAAGTTTTAAAAAAGTGCGTGATTTTAAAATATGTAAAATAAAACTAAAAAATCATAGCAAGCTAGGATTATTTGTAAATTTGGTTTCCATATTCCAGTGGTTCTTTAACCTTTTTAAATTAATGGACAGTAAACTAATGACAAAAAACTGTAATAGACTACTAATCTAGACTACTTTTATACAACTTTTTCCCACTGAAACTATTTTAATTATAGTTCAACTGCTACCGTTTCTAAAAAAAAAAGTAAAATGAGTTAAGGCCATAGGGGGGGGGGGGGGGGGGGGGTTAAACCATGTTTTTTACAAGTTAATCTTATTTTATAGAGTTTTTTCTAAGCTTCAAGATGCTTTTTATCGTTTTAAAAAAATCGAATTACTTTTTGAGATATGACCAGTAAAAGTCGGGCCGCATAATAGGTTACCTATGGGAAGGGAAAACTAAAACAGCGAAAGAATACTATTTTATTCAAAATCAATCTCCTCCTACATTTTTCAAGCAATCTTCTTCAAACTTTTACAGTCTAATCTTTATACAATAAGAAAAAAAAAAGTTACTTTGGACTTGGAATTGGAAAAACTTTTTTTCAATTTTTTACATAATTTTTTTTTCAATTATTAAAATTCATAAGTAACGTTTTTTTCTTTTAGTATAGGCAACATTTCCTGAAATTTGAAGAAGATTGCTTGAAAAATGAAGGAAGAGATAGATTTTTAGTTATTTTTAAAATTTCCGAGAAAATTGACCCTAAAAAATTTGCGGTCCGTACATTTGTATCAGAAACTTTTTACAAAAAATTAAATATCTCAAAAGTTGAATGATATTTTTGAATTCTATAAAAACTGGTTTGTAGTTTGTACTTAAAGCTTTAATATAAAAGCCAAAGTTAATTTTTGTAAAAAAAAGTAAAAAGGGGGTAAAACATTTTTTTTACAAAAATAAGTCTCTGTAAACAAATTAAGCTGAATTACACATTTAGTTATAAATAGTTTTACTACTCATTTAAATTATTGTGGACAGTAAAATAATTTCTATGAAAACAACTGTGCACAGAGGAACTCACTTTGAGAAAAACTGACCTGGATAATAAATATTTCAGTTTGATCATTTATTTTTTTGGTAACTTATTTAAACCGATACTTCAAAGTTTAAGAATTCTTTTAAGGTTATAAAAATTTAAAGATTTAAAACATATAAAGTTTTTATAAACTGTAAGAAAAAAAACTATTATTATTTTTTATAGCTTTACCTAAATTAACTTGTAAAATATACATATGAAATCTATATAACGCATAAAAATAATCAAACTTATGTGTGAAGAGAAGTACTTTAAGACTAAATGAACATATATTACAATTTATTTTGCATTATAAACTTTTTAAACATTCTTTACAATTTTTTTAATAACAAGATTAACATAATAACAGTGTTGAGAGCCATAAAGGTCACTATTTAAGCATTCTGAATAAAGTGTTTTATTATTATTTAAATTCTAGTTTATTATATACTCTGTAAAGCTTAAACTAATTGGTATCTTATAATTAAATTTAAATTAAAAAGCATTAGAGTAAATAAAAATTTTAAGAACAGTCAAAACTTGAGCTGACAAACCTATCAATTAAAGTACATAATCAAATCACCATATTTTCAGAAAAATCAAAAACACTCAGATATTTATTCCCTCAGATAAAATTTCCCTCAGATAGTTATTTTCAAATTTAAAATTTTTTTTTAAAGGCGTTGTTTACTTTTTTTGTTAAGGCTTTAGTTACGGTAAAAGATAAGCAAGATACAAAGCTTTAACTCTATTTCTGCATAGGTCTACAATATTTCTAAAACTTACTTACAATAGTTTTAAACTATTTTTATCAACATTGCTAAAAACTATTTACTAAATAAAACACTAAAAGACTAACTTGCACACCAGTAGTATTATCTAGCAAGTCTAAACCATAGTGATGAGGTGATTTCTGCTGTGATAAAGTAGAAACTCTTCTCGAGGGTTTATCATTAAAGCGAGAAGGAGACGTCGACATTCTGTTCTGAAATTGAGATTTTATAGCTGTAGACAGACTTTGTTGTTGCAAGGTGTGATCCCCAGCATTTAATTCTGAAAAATATAATTACTTTTTTACTTAAAAATAGGATAACACTTATGGAAAATAGTACAAATTTTTTACCTTCAAGTTATTGTATTGTCATAGTAAAAAAATTAAATACTATAAATACTAATAATAACAGGGTTGCCACTCTTTGAGTCAAAAAATCTTCCTTGAATGACCAGAAACTTCCCTGAGTAACCTTAAACTTCCCTAATTTTTCCTGTATTATTTTTTTTTATTCTCAAAGATTTTATTATTTATTAAAATATTATTATCTTAATTCCAAGAATATTAAAGAACTAGCCGCAAGGCTAAAAATTTTCTAAATAAGCTTAAAAATAAATAAAATTAACTATTTTGAACAAAATATTGAAATTGGATTAACTAGATCTCATTCCAGATCTAGAAAAAAATTTCCCTGAGATTTTTAAAAAAATCTTAAAATTTCCCTGAAAATTTTAGAAAAAACCAAAACTGCCCTGAGTTTCCCTAAGTTAAAATAAAAGAATCGAAATTCCCTGAGTTTTCCTGAGATTTTCTATAACATGAAAACTCCCTGAGTTTCCCTGAATTCCCTGAGTTCCATGAGTGTGTGGCAACACTGTAATAAGAAAAAATAACAATCAAAACTTTTTAATATTAAGGCCATATAATATTTTTTTGAATCTTATTTTGTAGAGTTTTAACTAAGCTAAAAGTTATATTTTACATATTTTTAATATTGAAACTAATTTTTAAAATATAGCCGGTTAAAATAGGAGAGTAAAATAGGTTCCTTATGGGAGAAGAAAATTAAAACGGTGAATAAAAAGAATCACTAAAAAATTATCTCCTACGTTTTTTGAGATAAAAACCTTATTTTTTTAAGAAATGTTCCTTGCAATATTTGGAAATATATGTAGCAACAATTTAAAAACATAAAAAAATTAAAATTTTATGACTAAAAAAGCAAGTTATTTTTTTATTCTGAAAAAAAAAACAACTTAATTTTAAACTGAACAATTCTTTACAAGAGATTTTTCTAAATACTAAAGGGAATATTTCGGAAAAAAAGGGGGTTTTTATCTTAAACTACGTACGAGAAGAAAGTTTTTTAATGATTTCTACTAAATCACTATTAGTTTTCTTCTCCAATAAGAAGCTTATTGTACTCTCCAATTTTAAATGGCTATATCTCAAAAAGTAGTAAAAACATTTAAAATCTGTAAAAAGGAACTTGTAGCTTAGATAAAACCCTACAAGATAAAATAAAATTGTTAAAATAGTCATTTACCCCCCCCTCCCCAAAAAAACTTTATCAAAATAATAACTAACAAATAAAAAAAATTAAAGTAACAAAAAAATCCTTACAATTAATATTCCTATTTTAAAATGAAGTTATAGTTCAGTACTAACTGTTTGCTAACATAATAATCTATAATAAGTTTGTTAAACGACCATTATATTTTTTTTATAAATTGGTGCTATTAGGTTAAAGTTTTAAATTTAACAATACTATTATGATACGTTATGTACAATAATATTTCTGATAAAAAAAATATCATACAGAACTCGATAAAAAAAAAACTAGTAATGCTACTTAAGTAAAGTACGATAACAGTTTAAAATTTTTTAACAACTTAAAATTATAAATTAAATATAATTTTATAATTATAATTTAAAATATATTTATTATTTTCCTCAACCTTATGTTTTACAATTAAAAGAAATAATGTATAAGTATTAATCATAGCTAAAAAATTTAAACACACCATTAATTGAGGTTGTTTCGTTATTGTGTAACACGGCGTCTAAAGATGGCTGCACATTTTTAATTGGTTCATTCTGAAAAATAGCAGTGTGTTAAAAAATTTACTTTTAAATTAATTATCTTTAATTTTTATTTATTGTATATTCTTATTATATTTAGATATGAAAATACTCTTTAAATATAGCACCGAGCTACTTAGATAAAACATAAGTAACACATAACTTTAAAATGTGCTTGTTGATAGTGAGCTTTGGTTATAGATTTATCTTTAAAAACTTATTTGAAATCATTAAAAATTATCATCCAACTTAAAGTGACCTAAAGACAAAAATGAAATACTTCATAGGTTTTTATACTAAATGTAAATATTAATTATATTATACTTTTAATGATGAACCATTTTATAAATTTTCGCATAAATTTGTTGATTAGTTAGTTATCTTTTAAAAAAATACTTCTTTTAAAATTATGCAAGTTTATTTTTTTAATACTTTCACAACTAGACTTTTACATTTTTTTTTACTAAAACCAAATAATATTTTACACCATTTATAGAAATATGTTGTATTTAATAACGTAAAATGAGTTTTTAAAATCGATATCTTTATTATAATTAAGGTACATTATTGACTAATTTTGTTACAATAAGTAATTAAGCAAAAATATTTTAATCTATTTATTTTAGATTACTTTAACTTTAACTTAGTAAAAATAATCAAAATTAGTTTAAATGTAACACGAATAAAACTGTCTTCATATTAAAAACTATTAAATAATAAACTAAGAGTTTTAAGTAATCTAGTTTGAAAAATAAAAGTTTAAAATGATCAAGTTTGAAAATATCATGTTTTATTTGAACTAGTTTAAAATGATCAAATTTAATTATAACTAGTTATCAATATTCGAGTTTAAAACTATTAAGTTTGAAATAATCAAATATAAATTCATCAAGTTTGAAATAAACAAACATAAATTCATCAAGTTTGGAATGATCGCTAGTTATAAAACTGTAATAAACCTTCTAAAACATATGTAGCTATCATAGACTACATAAGTTAATAATATCATTTGATCATTTTAATAAACATATAAGTTTCTTAAATACTATTTTACTCATATAGGTAATATGATGGAATAAGTATTAATATAAAACATTAATAAAAACTAAACGTTGTTTCAACATGACAGCAACGTGCAAGCCACGTCACTTTTTTCTAACAACATCATTAAACAAAACACTTTTTCAAACGTTGAGACATGTAGTTAGCCTTAGATAATGATAGTGGTCCTTTTTATACAAATTTTAATACTTATATAACGGCACAAAAATGTAAAATCAAAACCTAGAGCTCTGATGATTTTCTTGCAGTTAGAAGGTCAGGAAAAAGAAACAGTAAAACATAATACATAAAACAGGGTTGCCAAACGTTTTTTGCAAGTTTTCTCCAATTTTTCAAAACTTCCTCCAGGTTTTTAAAAGTACACATTTTTGGGTCTATTTTTAGTTTAAAGTTAAGTTTTAGGTAAGAAACTGTGTTAAATAGTATAAAAATATTGAAGAGATACTCGAAAGCTACTGTAAATATGTTTTTTAATAAAAAAACTTTGATGATGACCAAAAAATTTATCGATATTATAGATTTTTTGAGTCAAATCGAAATTTTACTACTTGAAATGTTAAAATTGATTAAAAATTCCAGGTTTATTTAAAGATTTATGTTCAAAATTCTAGGTTTTTCCAGGTTATTTTTTTTTAATTTCTTAAATTCCAGGTTTTTCCAGGTTTTGTAGCCTAAATTGTCAGATTCGAGGTTTTTTCAGATTTTAAGGTTTTTTGGCAGCCCTGTTAAAATATTGTGCCAAATATATGTCAATATTATGATGTCAGATGAAAGTTGGTGCTAAAATGAATTGTTTAAAACTGATAAATCTAACAATTTTACTCTTTTTACTTGATTTACATACTAACCGACTGATGTACTACTCCATCTCCATCTAAAGTAGGTACTTTTTGATGTTGCTTTTGTTTATGTAATTCCGTCTGACATAATTTTAAAATATTTGAGTTATTTGACAGATTTTAAACGTGAATTACTGGTTATAAAACGATTTTACTAAAACCAGTTATACAGTTATTCTTTAAACTTATGAAGAGTAATAACAGTTTTAGTTATCAATAAAAGATAAAGCTAACAATTTAATATCTACACTTAGTTATAAAAGAAGACTTGAAAGGTTTAAATTTTCTAAAGATTGAGATATCAAATGTGATGTTCCGTACATTTTTATCGTAACTTAACTGTAAAAAAAATTCAATTAACTGTTTTGAAATATGTATGAATAATACATTAATTTAACTAAGTGCATAAAGGGGTCCATCATTATTTTTTTACAAAAAAATAACCTTGGCTCTTGTATGAAAACTTTAGGTATAAACTACAAGCCAGTTTTTATAGAACATAAAAATTTTATTAACTTTTGAGATATCGACGTTTTTGTAAAAAGTTTCCAATACTAACGTATGTAGCGCAATTTTATCATCGTCAATATTGTTTGAAATTTAAAATACCACTAAACATCTATCTTCTCCTTTATTTTTCAAGCAACAGTTTTCTAAAATTTTGGGAAAACATTCCTTTGATAGTTTAAAAGACTTTAAATATGACGATTTTAGTAATATTGAAAATTTTAAATTTTAGATAAAACTAAGAATAAATTAGTTGGTTTTTTCATGTAGAATTTTTATTTTTCAAAGTTAAAAAAATTCCTACATTCTCTCGATTAAAATATTAGTTACGGACTTTCAGTGAAAATTTTTAAAGATTAGTTTAAAAAGGAGAAGATAGATTTTTAGTTGAATAGTCTTTTTTTCGCGTTTTAGGTTTGAGCTTTCTATAAGGACCTATTGAGGTCACCGACTTTGATCGTTTATATCTTAAAAGTTTTAAGCGGCAAAAAGTGTCTGATAGCTCAGTTAAACTTTACAAAATAAGAATATTTTGTAAAAATCAAAGTGGTCCCTTATGCCCTTAAATTAATAATTTTCAACTGAGTCAACTATAAAAACATTTCTATTTGAATAAGATTTATTTAAACACTGACGAGGTCTTTGACCGAAACTTAGTTTGTAAAACAAATTCTTGAAAGAATAAATTCATTATTTCTCCTCTAGTAGTTGTGATCTCTTTATTTGTTTTCTTAAAACCATAACATATAATAAAACTATTTGTTGTGAGTTAAAATTAAATTATAACTAAAAACCAAAAAGAAATTTTACAAATTTAGTTTTACAATAACTAATAAATAAAATTATTCAGTGTTTATGTTTAAAAGTAATTAACTTTTAATGTAAACAATTATAAAGTTTAACTTAATAACTAACTAAATCAATCTGAATAATAAGTCAGGCAACTAAGTTACAGTAAGTACAGCAAATCACAAACTTAACACCACAGGGTTGCCACAAAAAAATTAGTAAATTCAGCCAGATTTTTCAAGATTTTGGCCGTTTTAGCCGGACTTTTACCTTCCTCTTAGATACGGATTTTAAGGACGCACTTTTAGTTAAACAGGCAATCAGAGTACGCATATTTTGACAAGTACGTATTTTGAGTACACATATTTTGACAAGTACGCATTTTAGTACACACTTCTTATTAAATACACATTTTTGAACCAAAATATTTTTTTTATTCAGGTTTCTTTTTTATCTAGACTAGTAATTCTTAGCTACAAACTTTCTATTGAGTAGCTGCTGTGGCACTAGCTATATAGATACAACTAAAATCCGTAGTTTTTTTGATTTTATGAATTACTCAATAATAAAAAAACCTTAATATAAATACAATTAAATAAATTAAAAAGTAGAAACATACAATATGAGAGGCGGCCAACATTTCAGAGACAACAGAAGTATCAGTAAAGTCGGGATGCTTTGTATTAATGTATGCAAGTTCAATTGCTACTAGGTTACGAACCTGAAATTTTATAAAATATATATATCGAATTAAATAAAAAAATTATTTATAAAAAACCAATTTTACTTGAAATCAATCAAGAATTTAAAAACTCTATATAACAGTAGTCAGCAAACTGCAGCCTGTGAACATGTTAATCTGACCTACAATACAAAAAATTTGCAGCATTTCAACTGAAATTTATTTTAAGTGAGGCAACTATCACAAAAACATATTGAGAGTTTAGACCTTAGAGTTTTTAGCTGAAAATTGTTTTTCATATGGCAATTGTCACAAAAACAAATTGTACTGAAATTAAGACGATTTGAAGAAAACATCTCGGAGTCAACTCTTGATTAAAACACATTAAAATATAACAAAAATCATAATAAACTACACAAAATAAATAAATTCCGAAATTTTTTAGAGAATCATTTTAGTTGCATATATGACTAAATTGTTTACAGTAGTGTTTAATAAAAATAATTTTAAATCATCAAAATTTGACCAATACTGTTTTTTGTTTTTACAAATTGTATTTCTTTATCACGTAATTATTTTATTTAGACAGGGTTGTCACTTGTTCTTTCAAAAATTTTTCCAGGTTTTTCAAATTTCTTTTGGTTTTTAAAAGTACACATTTTTGGGTCTATTTTTAGTTTAAAGTTAAATTTAAGGTAAGAAACTGTGTTAAAAAGTATAAAAAGATACTGTAAAAGCTACTTAAAATGTGTTTTTTTAAGTAAAGAAATTTTTGGTGATGACAAATTTTTTTCACTTTATGATAAATTTTTGGAGTCAAACCGAAATTTTATTACTGAACATGTTAAAATTCTTAAATTCCAGGTTTTTTAGGATTCCAGGTAAAGTGACATCCCTGCTTAGAGTATAAAATAGTTTTTTGAAGTTACTAGCATTATTTATGATTGTTTAAAACTGATGACAATTATTAATTTAGAACTAATAAATATAGCAGTACAGTGCTTATTTACTTATCCGTACATGTTGGGCAAAATTTTTCTATAAACATGTCCGGAAAAGCATTTTTCCGGATAAGTCCAAAAACTAATTTTATTCAGAAAATAATATAACTGCTATATATCATTATTTATGCAAAATAAATAATAAAAGCGTTTTGTAAAAGCAAGAGTAATTATAAGTAAAAGAAAATAAAATTATAAATAATAAGAGCTAAATTTTGGTTATTTAATTAAACTATTTTTTTAAAGGTAGAAACAATTCAGACTTAGTAACCCTCTGCAAGTATATACGTTTTTTTAAGGATCAAGCAAGTAAAATTCATTATTTATAATTCCACCTACCATTACTTTTAATAAATAAAGACTGTCTTTTGTCTTAGAGAAAAATAAGATAAAATTATCTATAAAAACATAAACAAATTAAGAAAAATTGTACCGCTTACGCGGTAATTGTCTCTTTTTTTACTTTCTTCTTTTTTCTCAAGCGAGTATAAATTCAACAGTCTCGAGTAATAGTGAGGGCTTTTAGTTTCTACTGCATGGCAGCAGTGTGAAGTAAGTGCAGCTTTTCGCTGCACTAAAGTTTTAATGGTTTCAATCTTGTTGTTGTAATGGTTGATTTCGACTTTAGAACTCTTTTTGAGTTTGGTTTAAACATTTAGTTTTTAGTTTCTTTTATTCGAGTATTGTCGTCTTTTAAAAGAATTGATAATTTGGTTTATTAGTGAAATGTTGTGCAGTTTTTTATCATCTTTTCGTTTCGCAAATTCATTGTAAATATAATCATTATCACAAATTCGAACTCAGTTTAAATTAGTATAAGTAACTGATTTATTAAACATTTAGTAAATAGTAAGTAGTTCATACTAGTTTATTTAAGTCAACTATAATTTAAGCGTTATCTTGGGGACTTCTTTTATACAAGTTAAAGCGCACGTTGCGTTGTAAACCAGGCCAATAATAGTGTATAAGTAGAAACCTTTTGTTGATAGCGACAAAATTAAAAATATATAAACCTATCTATAGTTTTGATTTAAGTTTAAATGTAAGCCTTAGCAGTATTATTACATTATAATAATGAACTAAATTACATAATTTATAAATACACTTAAATCTTTTATAGCATGAAAGCTTAAATACTTGTATCAAACAAAAATGGTGTTTAATATTAAATTTTTTTTGAATTATATGTCGAATGAAACTGTCCGGATAAGTAAAGTCCAGATATGTGAATAAGCACTGTAACAGCCTATAAACTTTACCTTTTATAAGTAATTTAAAAAAAATACTAGCTAAGCTACTTTTACATCTCTTACTTTACATTTAATGTAGATAGTTTAAATAGTTACATAAAATATGAAATTAAAAAAATTATAGAATCGAATTTTCATGTCTTTATATAAAAATGTTTTAAATATCATAAAATAATATTATAATTATAAATAATAAATATTTTAGTTCTGCTTAAAACTTTTCTTAATACAAAAAGAAATGTTTTAATAGTATGTAAATCGTTTAACAACTAAAAATACAAGGACTATTATAAAGTATTCGAAATAATACACAAAAATTTTATTAAGTAGATAAATTATTTCAAAAATTACAAAAGTGACCTATAACTGTTTTTTAAGCTTTACTTCGTTTTTTACAGAACTAAGCGTTAATTAAAAACATTAGACTCTTTAAAAAAATTATATTATTTAGAATTTAGACATACGTATAGTTACCAATGTTAATTTAAATCAAAAACTTGGCGTACACTTATTATAGCTCTCTCAAATTGTAACTAAAACTAAAAAACCCAGGAAGATTTCTAATTATGATATTTGGCCCGCGACTACGAAATGCCTGCCGACCCTATGCTATATATATAATTTGAAAAGTTAAATAAACCTCATTATTAATAAAAAACGTGGTTGTCAATGAAAATTATTAAATTCAGTGAAAAAATTAATATATCACTTGGTTAACTTACTACTCAAATTGAAACAGTTTTAGTAAGAACAAATAAAAAGACTACTTAAATATTAAGTGACACCTAACACCTTTAAAATTTAATATGAATCAAAAGTAAAACTTGACATTAATTATAAACTTTATTAATAAAAATAAGGTTGAAAAAACAGTACTGACCATTTCGTTGGCAATAGGAAGCCGACGCTTTAACAATTGTGTAATCACTTCACAAATTGACTCCCAAAGTCTTGGAAAACGAAGAATATCCTGTCGACAGGTGGAAGACTGTTACAATATCAAAATATTTTTTTAACTTTTGACAATTTAAATTTACACATTAAACAGCAAACTTGTAACCGAATTAAGAAGCCACCTTCATTTTAATTTGATTGTAAGTTTTCCATTGACCATCTAGCAAACAGCTTTTTTGTGTCTTGGCTTAAGACTAGTTAGTATCAACGCGAACACTTATTATTAATATATAACCGAAAACTGTTTTTATTACTACACCAATTCATACAACATGCACTTGCTAATCAAATTAAAAGGTTCAAATATAATTTGAAGAAAGTTATTTAAATAAAAAAGCATGCTTTACATAAAAGTTTGGCCTAACAACAATTTCTTTTTTTTAATTTTCTTTGTTACATTAGATTAGCTTTCTTATAAAAAATATAAAGCATTAGTTTGTTTGAACATTTTAAGTAAGCGCAAAGTAACTAAAATAATAATTACTTTGTTTGTTAACATAAAATGAGATCATGCAACATCACGAAAAAAGTAATGTTTTTAAAGGTTTAGGAGGTCATCATTTTTACAACCTCATCTTATATTGTGGATGTTGGCTCAGTCATACTTTTAATATATTAACTAAAGCAGTAAAAAAATTCTTATAATAAGTACTAAACTTTTAAAAGTTTATCATGTTCCTCAACAATTGTGTGAATTAAAACAGATACTTTGTTTGTGATGCAACTTTCGTTTCAAATTTTAAGCAATGTTTTGTAATTTATACAGTTTTTCTAAATAGTATTTTTTATTCATGTTCAAGTTTTTTGGAAAAGTTTGATTAAGTTTAACATAATTCTAACGCACATTTTTTAATGTCGAAAGAACGTATTCTCTCAGTTAAAGGTCCAAGCTTTAAAAATGTAAGAGGAATTAATTTGTGATTATTTAAATTTTATGAGAAAAATGACAGTTTCGAACTACATTCACAAAGAATATTAAAAATTAAATTTAAAAAAAAATCTTACAATTCAAAAGAATTTAGATGGTATCTACTTACTTGAGCTCCGCAGTGCTGTACGATTCTTTGTAATTCTTCATGCACTAGTGATACACATCTCAGTGATGGTTCCTCCAATCTTTTAATCTGTCTTTTCACTAGTAGCTCAAAAGTAACTTCTGGAACAAACCAAGTAGGTCTAGATCCCTACAAAGTCATTTTTGAAGAACCATAAACAAAAAAAATTATATAGTAAAAAGCTCACAGTTATTTAGGTATTACAAAATAAAACTAAGATCAATAACTTACGAATAATAAAAAATGGGCATTAGTTTTAAAAATTAAATCGAATAAATTATTCTAATTTTACATTAAAAGTTACTTGCTCCGAATAATAACGAAAACTTAAGTTTAAATGTATTATAAACCTTAAGTTACATTCATAACAAATATTATCTAACTTAACAAGTTATAAATATCTAAACAAGTTATAATTATTTAAAACAACTTACATTTGCATTTCGAATTGCAGTAAGTATATCTAAATCAGTAAGACCTCCTAATGGATCAACTGACTCCAAAGTTTTTCCAAATGTTTCATGAAATATATAGCATATACGTGCACCTCCGGATCTTTATATATATATATTGTATTAAGTTAGTTAACAAACAAACTGAATGTAAGTAATATAACAAAAGAGTAATGAGTGAATACTTTTTGTAGTCCGAAGTCCAAATATTATATAATTATTAGCTAAGATAAAAAAAAAAGACTTTAAAATTTTTAAGATAACTAGTAAAGATGCAAGTTTATTAATGCATTTCGCAAATAATACAACAATTAAGGTAACCAATAAGTTTGGTGTGCGACCTTTCACTGCGTTCGACAACTCCGGAGAACTAGGTTTTTAAACTATAATGTAAAAAGTAAGTCTACCAAGTTGAGTGCTCATATAGATGTTTATTATTTAACTAATACAACGGTTACGTTTTGTTCGGCTACTTATTTGTATGCATATTAATTTATTAAAACTTTAAATAAACATTAGAACGCTAATTCTATAAATCTTAACAAAATCTAGCTATTTAAACTATACCTAAACACTAAACGCTTATGTTTATTTATCTATATACTTCTGTTAACAGTTTACAACCAACCCGTTTAAAAATATTATAAATTAAAACTATAATATTATATACCCCTAAGGGTCCCTTTATAATTGTAGTATATGCTTTTATTAATGATTTTATTATTAAACTAGGTGTTCCTTTAAAAAAAGTAAATAAAAATAAAAATATAGTTATTGCTTTTTTACCATCAACAAGCATGAATATTAACAAACAAATCTGCTAAAATAAACAATACATAAGAAGTTTTATTATTAAAACAATGTTAATTTATTAAACAGAGTATCTATTTTTCAAAAAAAAAGTACTGACAAAAAAATTCTAAGTTTATCAAAAATTTATGAACTTTCTATAATTTACTTAAGTAAGTTAAAACCATATTTGCCACTCTTTGAGTCAAAAAAACTATTTTGAGAGACCAAAAAATGTCCTGAATGACTTTAAACTATACTGAGTCACCAAGGGTTTTTCTATATTTTAATTTTTTTTTTTGCTTTTGGCGCAAACTACTTATTCCTTATGCTGATTTTCGTTCAAAATAATTAATAAATTTGCAATACCGGTCGTTAAAATTTTAAATAAATAAGTAGCTATGACTTATAAAAACTTGTTGACTGAAAACAACTACTTTCAAGTTAAAGCAAACATGTTTATCTATGAATTTACAACATTTAAAATAACATAGTTTTACTAAAATTTATTAATAAAAAGTTTATTTAAACTTTATGTTGCATAGTTAAACTTTTATATCTCTAAACTGTTTCTGTTTAACATAAACTCAAATCATGATAAATATTAATTTCAGATTTAAAACAAAAACTACAATGTTATTTCTTATTCAAGAGTAGTGAAGAGCTAGCCACGAGGCTAAAAAAATTAATAAGCCTTTCAAAATCTATAAAAAACTAATTCTTAACTAAGATCGGTTATATAAGAAAAAAATATTGACACTGGATCATTTAAATCTAATTCAAGATTCAGAAAAAAATGTGTCGTAACTTTTTTTTTATCTTAAACTATCATGAGTTAAAAAAAAACTATCTGAGTCAGTCAGAGTTTTAAAAATATATATATAATATTTTTATATTATATATTAATGAGTTATCCTGAGATTTTCAAAAGTTTTAAAAGATCCTGAGTATACTGAGTGTGTGGTAACCCTGTACAACGTTCAAAATAGTATTCTTTATTCTTGATTACATTGGTATAAACATACGTAACACTATTTTGTCTTACTTTTATACTCTTTATATGCTTTACATTTCAAGTTTTATTTCTCTGAATAAATTGACCCTAATTACTTAAAAATATTTACAGAATATACTATATATAACTCTGCAATTATAAAGGGTATTAAATTAAAAAAAAACATTTAATAAATGTTTATTTCAAACTTTAATTTTTTCAAAAAGGTTAATTTTGTACATTGTATACAAAATTGCTGAGTTTAAAACTTATATTTAAAATGTAACTTACAGCTGAGAAGTATCAATGTTTTTAGTTCTTCCCTCAATGGTATTACAATACTCAGTGGCAAATGAAGTGATTATTTGCAACAAGGTAGCATTTTTGTTATCAACAACCTTACCATAAGTGTTCACAATAGCTTGAAACTGAGACTTTAAAACATTTACTCTAGATTTCAAATCAGGTAAACAATCTCTAATGTGGTGCATAAGCAGTCTGTTAAACAAAATTCAACTTGTTCTATAACAATATATTACATCATCGATCTTAAAAATAAAAAACAACATATTGTAAAGTAATAAAAAAGATATATACAACATTATTAAAATAGTAAACTTCAGGTTAAAAATATCACAAACAAACTAGATATTGCAAGCAAACAAAAGGTTCTAACCTATTTAATGTTTTAGCAAGGTATTTAGTACCATTTCTATTTGAGATAGAGGGATATTTCCGTAGTAAAAAATTTACCTCATCTTTTATTGCAAGCTTAATATTTTTCTGCTTATTAATGTCAAGTTGACTTCTATTAATGACTCCTGTAAAGTAAAACAAGTAAAAAAAGTTAAAAAATAATGTATACTTAGGTGTATGTATACCAGTAGGGGTTCCACCTTATTTTTTTTTCAAGTTCATCTTATATTGTGGTTTTTATCTTAGTTGTCAAGTAGTTTTAATTACTTCACAAAACTCAAATTAACTTTTAAAATATTAAGATTTATAAATAGTTCGCAAATCGGTCCAGGACACAAGTCAATTGTTTTTACTAGTGATTTTTTCCCCTGCATCAGTAGATACAAAAAAAAATTAACGATGGTTTAAAAATCTACCAGTTTATTGCAACATTTTGTTCAAATTAATTTCGGACAACCGTCCTTCATCAGTGAACTTTAAAACTAGTAGAAATAAACACATTCATGCAACAACAAAATAAATAAAAGTTGAAAAATATTTTATGACGTAGTAGTTCAAAACTGTGTATAAAACTAAAATTTTAAAAGCTAGACGATTTTTACATTGTAATGATATTTTTGTATATAAAATAAATTAAAATGAAATGCGTATAAAAACAAACACTTTACCATTATAAACTTTAAATTAAAACCTATCTTAGTAAAGAAATGTTTGATGTAAGTTATTGTTAATAAATAATTACTGCTATCGGCGAAATATAAATAAAAAAAAAACTTTTCCCAAACAATACTTAAAGTAATTATAAAAACCTATATTAATAAGAAGCTGTATCTTACAAACTTTTTATCTTAAATAAATAGTTTAATCCCTGAATAAAAATAACTATTTTGAAACAAAATTTAAATCTAAGTAAGATAATAATACAAGAATTATATAAAGAATTAAATTAACTTGTTTCAGCAGCAAATTATTTTTTCTAATATATTGTTTTTTAAGGTAAACATTTTATTAAATAAACAAACGGTTAAAAACTATTGTGAAACAAAAAATATTCCTTGTGAAACTATCCTATTAACACCAATTTTCTAATATTTTCTAATAACTATTTTCACATAGAATAATTTTTGTTTATTGTAGTAAAAACGTTAATTCCTTCTACAAACAATCCAAAGGAATTATAACTGGTGACAACAACTCAGTGTCAATTGCAAATATTGCACTGCACCACGTTATAATGCCTATTGCAACTACAATTAAAACTACAAAACTCTTCAAACGCTACATTGATGATATTGTCTTTTTGTCTGAGACATTAGATGTTACAGATAATGTTAAAAGACAATTGAAATGTGCGTTTGAAGAACACAATCTTAAGCTAGTTTTCAGACAAATATCTACAAAAAATGATGGTGACGAACTTGAGTTTTTGGATGTCAACCACGTCATTGACAAGACAGAAATAAGCGGGTTTTACGTAAAAAACTACATAAAACCAACAGCAAAAAATCGTGTATTTGTAAATGGAAAATCACACCATCCACGCTCCATTTACAAATCAATTGTATTCGGAGAGTCAATACGACTAAAAAGATTGTGCGAACGTGACAATGATAACTTATAAGCAATAAAGTCTTTAAAAGATAAATGTTTAAAATCTTGCTTCTGTAAGGCTTTAGTTGAGGATATGATTAATATCACAGTAGAATGGAAAGATCGGTTTGGACCTCCAATGAAGAAGGCAAGAGAAATTAACGATAATATAAGTGTTTGGACGACAAACTTTCCGAAACTATTAAAACTCACTAAGAAAGAAAGAGAACTAAACCCGAATGTTTTAGTGGCATATAAACGTCCACAAACAATTGCGGCACTATTAACAAACTATAAGATCCAAGCCCATGGAATAGTGTAGCAATTGGTGGATCTCACCCTTGTGGAAAATGCTTATTATGCAACCGAGGGGGAGTAGGCGGAATGGTGAAAAAAACTAACTTAATAAAATCAAAAAGTGGTAAAACAAATGAATTAAAAAAGAATTTGAATTGCAAAAATTTTGGGATTTATGCGGCAAAGTGCAATGTCTGTGGTGAGCACTATGTGGGACAGACAATTACGTCTTTTTCCCAAAGATGGTGCTCTCACAGACATAACTGGAAGAACATGACCACCAGCGAGACAAATGATCGAGCTGCACTCAAACTTCACTACGCCAACAAGCATCCAACATCGAAAAAAACCTTTGAAGAAGCATATTCAATCACTTTTACAGACTCAACAAGCAACCATACGAACTTAGATTATTTAGAGAGTTATAGGTTAATTTATTACAAGCAAGTATATACATAAATAAAACAATACTGCCTTTTTATAGATAATAGCAAACTTATAAAATCAATAATTTTACAGTAATCGGTTTTTAATAGGATAGTTTCACAAAGAATGTTTTTTGTTTCACAATAGTTTTTAACCGTTTGTTTATTTGATAAAATGTTTACCTTAAAAAACAATATATTAAAAAATAATTTGCTTCTGAAACAAGTTAATTTAATTCTTTATATAATTTTGTATTATTATCTTACTTAGATTTAAGTTTTGTTTCAAAATAGTTATTTTTATTCAGGGATTAAACTATTTCTTTAAGATAAAAAGTTTGTAAGATACAGCTTCTTATTAATATAGGTTTTTATAATTACTTTAAGTATTGTTTGGGAAAAGTTTTTTTTTTTATTTATATTTCGCCGATAGCAGTAATTATTTATTAACAATAACTTACATCAAACATTTCTTTACTAAGATAGGTTTTAATTTAAAGTTTATAACGGTAAAGTGTTTGTTTTTATACGCATTTCATTTTAATTTATTTTACATACAAAAATATCATTACAATGTAAAAATCGTCTAGCTTTTAAAATTTTAGTTTTATACACAGTTTTGAACAACTACGTCATAAAATATTTTTTAACTTTTATTTATTTTGTTGTTGCATGAATGTGTTTAGTTCTACTAGTTTTAAAGTTCACTGATGAAGGACGGTTGTCCGAAATTAATTTGAACAAAATGTTGCAATAAACTGGTAGATTTTTAAACCATCGTTAATTTATTTTTGTATTAAAATATTAAGGAAATGAGTCGGTAAACTCAATAGGTCCCTTATGTAAACCGAATCTAAAGAGGAGAAAAAAAACTTCGATAAAA
This sequence comes from Thalia democratica, assembly GCF_965202585.1. Lineage (NCBI taxonomy): Eukaryota > Metazoa > Chordata > Thaliacea > Salpida > Salpidae > Thalia > Thalia democratica. The sequence goes on along the minus strand of NC_139168.1, from coordinate 51,153,119 downwards.
ACTTTTCTCCTTCGTTTTTTAAATAAATCTTTGCATAAATCTACACAGCCTAAGCCTGGACTTTCGTATGCCATGAGACAAGCTCGAGTTAACAAAAAATTTGATAACACCACTTCGATCATCAGACCACAAGCTTGCGGTAAACTGAGACTTGAGTTTCGTTCTTATTGAAACATGACAATCAGTCGCAAACCGTTTGTAGATTGAAAACTGCAAGTTTTTTGGTTGCGACTGACTGACAAGTTTCAATAAGAAGGAAACCCAGGTCTCAGTTTACCGAAAGCTTATAGCCTGATGGTTGGAATGGTTTGATCAAACCTTTATCTTAACTTCTTCATTTTTTACCAAAACTCTTACATTTTTTACAGTTAGTCTATTACTAATATAAAAATAACTAGTAAAGATTAATAAATATAAATAATGTTAAAAAATACAAAATAAAAACACAAAAAACCACCATTTACTTTTATATGAACGCTTAAAATATGATTTATAAACAATGCTTAAACACTAATAACAAGACAGCAATTATTTAAATATTAATTAATTTATAAAGTTGAAATTCAGTTAAAGTCAATTAATTTATCTACAGAAATAGAAGAAATAAAGCACAGGTCTATTTTTATTATAAAATTAAGTTTAAGGTAAAAAACTGTCTTAACTGGTGTATAAACATTGAAAAGATATTGTAAAGCTACTTTTAATGTGTTTTAATAAAAAAAGTGTTTGATGATGACAAACATTTTTTTATCTGTTAGACATATTTTTTGTCAATTCAAAATTTTATTACTTTACATGTAAATATTGTTTAAATTCCAGTGTTTCCAATTGATTTGAAGAGAGAAGAATTTGAATTTTGTACAAATTTATGTTTTTTTATTTTAATTTCGCAAATTCCAAGTTGTTCTATGTTTTTTAGCCTAAATTATCAAATTCCAGGTATTTCCAGGATTCCATATTTTTTGGCAACCCTTTTTTTTTTTTTTTTTTAAATTATTGAAATACCTTAATTTTTTTACTGTTTTAAATTTAGCCATATATTTATTTTTATTTCGATGTATAAATTTCGGGTTCAAAATTTTAAAAAAATCTTTTTTATGAAACAAATTAAATCTAAATATACCGTAGAAATTACATAGAGATTGGTTTATAATTGTATAAAAAGATATATTTTAATCATACAGTCTTTTTTCACTTTATTAGTTTGCACATTATACACAGAACCTACTGAATTCATAAACTTTATCCCTTGTATTTCAAAAGTAACTTTGAATTTTTTTAGCACTAAAAAGTATTTGGAAATGAGGTAAAAGTATACAAAATGAGACTTGCCTGTAAAAAAAGACCCCTAAAGTTATGACTTTTTTTCTGTTTAATGAAATTTTTAGTTTAAGCAAAAAGTTTATTAAGTTTATTACAGTAAGGAAATCGATAAGGTAAGCACCATGAGCTTGACAAGAGTGCATACCAAAAAAAATCAAGTCAAATTTTCTCCTTTTTATACCAAATAAAAGATCATTCTCCTTATATTCAAGTTGAGAGCTTTGATTGTCATCTTTAAAGTAAAAAGTACACAAAATAAAAGTTAACATTTACCTATTTCTAATAAAAATTAAAATTTCTAATAAACTATTTATTAAACTGTTTTGTTTTAAGTGCATTATTCATATTTTGATCAAATTTCGTTCTTTTAATTTTATTTGTTTAATAAAATATTATTTGTTTTTATTCAAACATTTTTTTAATCCATTAATTTTTGAAACTTAAGGCGTACCTTATCAATATACTTATTGTATTTCAAAAAACTGTTTTTTAAGGCCATAGGGGGGGTAAACCATGTTTTTTACAAGTTGATCTTATTTTAAAAAGTTTTTTCAAAGCTTGAAGATGCTTTTTATCGTTTTAAAATATTCAAATTATTTTTTGAGATATGACTAGTCAAAGTTGGGCCGCATAATAGGTTCCCTATGGAAAGGGAAAACTAAAACAGCGAAAAAAGACTATTTTATTTAAAATCTATCTCCTCCTACATTTTTCAAGCATTCTTCAAACTTTCACAGTCTAATCTTTATACAATAACAAAAAAAAGTTACTTTGGAATTTAAAAAAAAAATTGTAAAAATATCGTTTTTTTGAAAAAAAAACACTTTTTTTTCAATTTTTGTGATAAAATTTTTATTTTTTTACATTATCAAAATTCTAAAGTAACATTTTTTCCTTTTATTATAAGGAACGTATCCTGAAAATTTGAAGAAGATTGCTTGAAAAATGAATGAGGAGATATATTTTTAGTGAATTTTTAAATTTCCGACAAAATTGATCCCAAAAAATTTTCGGTCCATACGTTTGTATCGGAAACTTTTTATAAAAAATAAAATATCTCAAAAGTTAAATGATGTTTTTGAATTCAATAAAAACATGCTTGTAGTTTGTATTTAAAGCTTTCATATAAAAGAAAAAGTTAATTTTTGTAAAAAAAAATGTCGGACCCCCCCCCCCCTATGGCCTTAATTCATATGCATATATACAAAAATTGTATACTTTTTTAAGCTTTTAGTTACGTCATAACACAGCAGTTGATTTTTCGAGAATTAATATACTGTATTATAAATTATTTCACTATTTACTTGAGTTGTTTGTTTACAAGTTTACCAGCCAGTTGTTTGTAAGTATTATTTGATGTGATATGTAATTTAGATTGATTTCACTATATAGTATTTTTAAACAGTATGTATGTTTCTTTTCTTAAAATATATTCATTTTAATAAATCGCTATTAGTTATAAAAATATTAATAAACTATTAGTTTTATTTTGTTTGTTTTTATACCTAATTACCAGTTTTAATTCAAGTTAAGCCTATTGTCTTTTTATGTGTTAGCCTTAGTTTTTACATATTTAACTAACAATTAAAAATCTAATTTAGATTGTTTAATCAAATAGAAAAATTTAAAATTCGAATATAAATAAAATCATACACCATAATTTTAAACTAAACTTTACAAAGATTTTATATTAAACCTACTAGTTGTGCAATACAATTAGTCAAAAATTTTATAAATATCTTAAAATTTCATAACATATAACTAATGGGTGGGTGTTACTTTCGCACGAAGACTGTTTTGCACGAGCCTCACTTTAGCACGAGGGGACACTTTTGCACAGCGTCACTTATGCATGAAGACACTTTTGCACAAGTTGAAAAAAAAATTATTTACTTTTTTTTTTTTTTGCTTACACTATTTTACCCCTAACACTTACCCTCAGTCGATAAATTTCTTATTTAATTTTTTCTGTTTTTATAGTTTTTTTTTTTATTTCTTGTCTTTTTTTTGATTCATAAGTTCTATTAGGTTTTTTTTTCTATCACTGTTACCCCTACCTTACCCTTACCTTCGGTCGGTATTTTTTTTTTTTATAAAATTGTTTTATTTTTTCTAGATTTTGTTTTTTATTTTTTTTGTATTTTTTTTTTATTTTTTTTATTTTTACTATCACTGTTATTACTAACCCTTACCCTTGGTTGGTAACCGGTTTTTTTATTAACTAATTTTTTTATCTTGTTTTTTTCTACAACTTTTTATTTTTATTTAATATAGTTTTTTTACTCTCGTGCAAAAGTGACGCCGTGCAAAAGTGACGCCGTGCAAAAGTGGCCCATAACTAGTACTTCTTTTAAATAGGCATAAGTTATGAAAATTTATATACCAAGTAAAATACATAAAGCTTTTAAAGAAAAAAGTCTGCTTCGTCATAGAATTATTCCATAACTATCAAGCAGTAGTCTTTAAAATTCTGAATAAGTTTACTTAATACTTTTTTATAACTTGTAAAACTTGAACATAATTACTTAACAACCAATAATTCCAAGTTTTACAGGAATAACCCGTCCACACAACACTTCAACAGCATCAGTTCCTTCGTCCATCAGATCTAATTTTGTCACAACTGCTAATGTTCTTCGTCCATCGGGATCAACTTGACGGGCTAACTAAAAATAAAAATACATTTTTAAAGATATGTAATAAAAATTATAAAATCAATCAACCACAAATGAAAAGCAATACAAATAAATAACTGACCACAAAAAAAAATATTGTTTAAAAAACAGAACAAATGCGTTATTTATCACCTATTGGTAGCGTATTATTACATTTTAAACCTTTTTGAAATTCATGAAGATATATATTTAACCTAGTACTAAAAAAATAAATTAAATTATTATTTATGTTCAGACTTTTTAAGTATATTTTAACTAGAAACTTCTAGTACGTATACAGATTTAGACTCGGTTGTAAGGTACTTGATATTGTAAAATAGTAATTATTAAGTAAGTAAAGTAATTATTCATCGTTAATCGTTTAATTTACCATCAGGTCCTAAATCAACTTCTAACCATTTAGTTTGTTGCTTTATGTATTATAATTATTCAATCACAGAATTGAGAATCACGAATTGTTACAACCCTAATTAGTATTAATTTGCGTAATTTCTAATTGTTTTATTTATTTTACAGGTAAAAGTAGCTATAAAATAAAAAAGTTCTAAGAAGCTTACCATAAGAGCCTCAGATGTAGTAAAATCAACATTAGCAGGAGTCACAGCTAGTATAATGGCGTTCGGATTTGAAATATACTTGAGTATCATTTGTCTTACTTGAGCTTCTATATCATCAGGTTGGTCTCCAACCGGAATCTGAAAATTAAAATTATTTTTTTATTGAATACGTTCTACATAAAAAGTGGTATAAAAAACACTTTATTATCGACATTATAAAAAATCATACTTTATACTTAACAGGTAATAAAACTATGACAATCTTTAAAATATTTTTGATAAAAATATTTTTTTGTTTTTTTATTAATAAGGACAAAATCAGCTAAATATTTTTTGTTTCTGACAAAAAATGTTAGGTATTACAGTAATGTACCAAAAAAGAGCTATCTTTAACCTAAAAACAACTTTAAAGATATTAACTTAGCTGTTAAAAACACTAAAATTAGAAACTCATTAAAAAAATCAAAAGCGATAAGATGATGGCATTATCTACAGCTGAATTTTAGCCGAATAACTATAAAACGGTATAATGAATGACCATTAACCATTAGCATCATAAAGATATATATATAATTTAATAAAAACATATTAAATTTAAGTATTTTGTACTAATATAGCAACAACTTGAATTGGTACAAACATTTAAAACAGTTTATTTATTATTTTTGTTATATTATACAGGATTAATGTTAGTAAGTAAGACGTAAAAAATAAGAATGTTAGTTATTTGTCTATTAACTTGGCAGATAAAGTAAAACGACGTTAATTAAAACACCTTTTTACTAAAAAGCCTGCTTATATAGTTTATCAATAATGAAAAACAATAAAATTAATCATTTAAATTGTAATTTTACATACAAAGCAAAATTTTTAAGTTCAAATATTAATAAAAATTTGATAACACCAAATAAACTTTTTCAATTCATAGTACGTTTTGTTTTAAACATACAATATTTTAAAATCTTCTTTTCTGTTGAGGGAAAAAAAACTAGCATTAAATCAACTTTACATATTACTTATAGCATATATAAATTTCAAAATGTTAAACTATTTTTACATAGATACTTAATATCTTAATATTACCTTACTTTATGTAAAACTTACCTTTATTAACCCAGGTAAGTCAACCAAGGTAAGATTCAGAGTGTTAGGGCTAAAAATTTTGAGGTGAATAGCATCGTTGCATATCCCTTTGTTTGTACCACTCAACCTGTCAGTTTCTCTACTTATTTCTTGTTTAATATCTTCAAAATTTGTAAATATTTTATCTTTAGTGTGCAGGAACTTTCCGTACTCATTAACATTAGGCTTGCATGATGAGGATGACAAATGACTCATTGCGCTGTCATCACTTACATCTGATAGTATATTATCGTCTGAAACATAATAAAATATTCTCAACTTTTTTCTGTTTAAATCTTATTATACAAACTATTTAAAATTTTAACCTAATAGCCAAATTTTTAATTGGTATTTTTATTATTAATTATCATTAATTATCAATGCAGTTTTTTCCTACGTATACAACAAAATGTAATTAAAAATTTTAAGCAACCATAGAAAAATTTATGTCTAAAAAATGTGTACAATATATGAAATAGCAAAGAAATGCAAGGCAAAATCGTCAATTTTAACACTTGAATGCAAGATAAATTTTTGTTATAGTAACTTGGTCAAACACTTATGTAATGAGTAGGTAAATGAAACAGTTGTTCAACTGTATAAAATTTAACATGGTTGTGAAAGTGAATATATCAACTACAACTTCAAATATTATATATATGCATAAATAGAAAAAAAAACTTTTATTTATTAATCTATTGAAAATATCAATTTGTTTATATTAACGCATTTAACAATTAAAAAACAAAAAGATAGCAAAAACTTGAAGCGAAGAATCAGTAAAGAAAATAACTTGCCTGCTAGTTGAGAGTCTAATACAGAAACATTAGACTGGAAAAAAGAATTATTAGATGGAGTATAGTAAGGATTGAAAGATTTATTAGGTATAGTGAAAGAATATAAATCAGTATATGAAGAAGAATTAATCATTCGATTTCGAAGAAGTGATGAAGAATAAAGAATTTTATGAAAACTTCGTCTTATAGTTTTTGCATCTGTGCTCATTATATTTATTTTAAATTAATACAAAATTATACCTTATACTTGTATAGTTTAACTAAATTATCTTACACTATTTATTTAATAATACACTTTTTTGTAACATTTAACTGTTAATTAAAAAATTAATGCAAAAATACTGAATATATGCTTACTTGTAATACAGATATATCAGTATTCTTAATTTTATAATGGCTTTGATACTCATAATTAAATTAATTAAATAGTATATATAATATATGAACAATACTAATATATGTAAAAACTATTTTATTTAGTTTAACTAACTCAGCAATTACACAAACTAAAAATAAACAACATTATGATAGATATAGTCAAACAGCCAATTCCGGGACAAAAATTATGATAATTTAAAGTTTTTAAGGAGGATTGACAAGAAAGTCAGGGGTTGGGAGCATTTATAAGGTTAGGGCCAGACTTACAGTAAACTTTTCAGCTTGTTACATTAAAAGTAAAAAATCCTTCACTTGTTTAAGTATTTAAAAAATTACTTAAAATTAAAAATTGATATAAGATCACTTGTTTAAATAAAGTTGTTTAAAAAGGCCACAAAGCAGAACTACAGAGTAAAAGCACAATTGTAAACTTTTACCAAAGCAAGCTTTACATTGCTTTTCTGCATTAGTATTTTTTAACTAAAAAGCACATCACAGGCCATATTATGCCTAGTGTCCGCAGTTTTCCAACCCCTACTGTCAGCAGTCTACAGAACTACAAAAATTAAAAAACAAAGAAAGATTGAATGGCCATGTGATTTAGAAAGAAATGCTCTTGATTATTTACAACCTAAAACATGATCAGAAAAAAATTCATTTATATACACAGTTTAATGTAAGTATTTTTTTTTAATTGGTCTCTGACTATTTAAATTCTGACAATTCAAATTTTAATAAATCTTAGTTGTTGTTAATTATTTCTTTCAATAATTAATATAAAATATACTTCTTAATATATAAACCTTAATAACTAGACCTACAGTAGCTTTTTTATTTTCACAAAAACTAAATCTTTCATTTAGATATGGCTAAAATTATTTTTTAAACTAGTAAAATATGGTAATTTTTAGTAATTATTATTTATGTATTTATAAAAAAAAATTCAGATTTTTTTTCCATCATAACCTTATTATTTTGACCTTCAAGAGCTTTATTTATATTTAAATATATATAACTTTTTGAGATGTGGCCCCACAAACATTTTTTATTCAGAATTTGAATTTGAATTGTTTTTAAATAGTAAGCAAGTACAATTTTTAAATATAATATACAACAACGTGTAAATAACATTAATTACTTTATTATAAATTGTATATTTCATAAGACTAACCTTTGTATTCTCCTTCAGTAATTTCTTCTGTATTATTAACATTCCCATGTGTATGGATTAGTTGCAATACTAAAGGACGTCTTGTAACTATTCCAGTACCTCTAGGAAGAAAATCTCTCCCTACAATGTTTTCCAAAACTGAGCTCTTTCCACTACTCTAAAAATAAAAACTACCTTAACATAAATTTTTTTCACACAATTCATTACACAAAATAATACGTTTTTCATAAACAAATTTTTTCTATTAATATTTCAAATTAAGGCCCTAGGGTACCAACGCTTTTTTTTTTCAAATTAACATGGGCTCCAATTTAAAAGTTGAGAGTATATACTAAAAGATACTTTTTATAAAACAAAAAAAATCTCACATAACTTTTGTAATATAATCAGTTATGTAAACAAACCAACACAACTGTAAAAAACAAAAAATTCCAAGGAATATTTTCTTTGAATTTTGAAAGTTAATTAAAAATCTATCTCCTTCCATTTAAATCAATTTACTTCAACCTTTTAGGAAATGTTCATTTAAGGCCATAGGGGGGTCCAACATTTTTTTTTTACAAAAATTAACTTTGGCTTTTATATGAAAGCTTTAAGTACAAACTACAAGCCAGTTTTTATAAAATTCAAAAACATCATTTAACTTTTGAGATATTTAATTTTTAATAAAAATTTTCCAATATAAACGTATGGACCGCAAAATTTTTGGGGTCAATTTTCTCTGAAATTTTAAAATTCACTAAAAATCTATCTCCTCCTTCATTTTTCAAGCAATCTTCTTCAAATTTTCAGGATACGTTCCTTATAATAAAAGGAAAAAACGTTACTTTAGAACTTTGATAATGTAAAAAATTAAAATTTCATCACAAAAATAAAAAAAAAAAAGTGTTTTTTTTTTTCAAAAAAAAAATATTTTTATAAAAAATTATTTTTAATTCTAAAGTAACGTTTTTTTTTATTGTATAAAGATTAGACTGTGAAAGTTTGAAGAAGATAGCTTGAAAATTGTAGGAGGAGATTGATTTTAAATGAAATAGTCTTTTTTCGCTGTTTTAGTTTTCCCTTACCATAGGGAACCTATTATGCGGCCCAACTTTGACTGGTAATAACTCAAAAAATAGTTTGAATTTTTTAAAACAATAAAAAGCATCTTGAAGCTTAGAAAAAACTCTATAAAATAAGATCAACTTACAAAAAAACATGGTTTACCCCCCCCCCCCTATGGCCTTAATATCACAAACAACCTGTAGGAAGTAAATTTTTAAAAATGTAATGATATTAACATCTCATTTTCGTATTTTAAAGCGAATGTTGTGGAGTGTTTTGCGCAGATATTTGTGACGTGCTTCTAGTATTAAAAAAACAAACATATTTTTATAAAAAAACAAACATTTTTATTATTTCAAGGAGTTAATTTCATTCCGACGCGTATATATCGGCGTTTTGTCTTTCAAATACGCGTTAAAGTGAGTTGAAAAATTATTACGCGGTACGATCAAGTAACGTTTTACTTCAATTATTGAGAATCAAGAAAACGTCTACATAGCGGAGTTGATGTTAGTATTTATGTAACTTTACGATTGTTGATACTTTTTATAGATTTTATTTGTGTCGTGATTTAATAGTTTTTTTCTTCAGAACTAAGAATTATTATTGAAAATAAAGTAAATTGCATTTATTCAAAGTGTGTTTTATTCATAACTTAGGAAATAGTTTTGTAACTTATACTGTTAGTATATTATTTACTTCTCGTAAGTATAGCAGTCAGTAAGTTACTGGAGACCACGTAGTTAAGACATAAAACATAAAAACCAATAAAATAACCCAATTTGGTTAAAAAAATATATATATAAATTATTTATGTTAAAAATTAAAAGAAAAAAATGTGTTTGTTTTTATGAAAAAACAGAAAAAACTTAAAAATATGTTTCCTACATGTTGTTTGAAACTTATTAATGATTAGACTTAAAAAGTCAAAAAACAATTGCTCAAAAACTGAAAGAAGAGAAAGATTTCTGGGGAGACAGTCCATTATTGCCTTTTTAATTTGCGCCTCTCCCATAAAGAGGCTATCAAAATCTCTATCTTTAATTGCTTGTATCTCAAAAGTTATTTCAAATTTTTTAAAAGGTAAAAAACAATTGATAGCATAGTTTTTTTTTGTAAAAAATTGACTTGTTTCACAAAGAATGGATTTTATAACTACAATCATAAATTTGTCCTTGCTTTTGATAAAAGCTACAAGTTATTTAACATTAAATCTTCGTAAATACTTTTGATTTTAATAATCTAATTGAAGTAATAGTTTAAGGTTTTAGTATATATTTTTTTATAATATTTTATATATTTATTATTATTTATTTATACAAGATTATTTTTATAGCTTATACTGACTTTCAGACATTCAGATGCAGTCAAATCAAAATTATAAATATGGATGTGGTAGATTTTTATTTTAAAAAAGTGTAATATAGAATTTATTTTCTAAAATGAGGTAGATTATATGTAACAACTTAAGCCTAGATTATCAGTTAGTACAATTTGCAGAAAATAATAAGCTACTTCTAAATTCAACTAACTATGAAAATATCAGTAGCAAAATTTTTAATATAAATTTTTATTTTTAAAACTGTTTTTATAATTAACCAATAATTTACTTACAAAGCTGAGTAAAATAATGTTTAATAAAATGTTTAACAAACAAATTTCAGCTATCAAAATTACTTATTTAAAACTTTCTCATTGAAAAAAAAGACTAAACTTCAAAAAGTAAAGTAGTAAAAGGTTTTTCTTTTGTTTTAAAACTGACAAGCATTGATATGTTGTAATTATTTATTGAGGACAACAGAGGGTTGAGCTAGTTTTTTAAACTTGATCATAATTTTTTTGTAAGATTTATAAATATTTTCTGCTTAACTTTAAGTAACTTTTGAGACACAAGAAATTATACTTATTGAGTTCAATAGGTTTCTCAAACAAGGTACAAACAAATTAAATCAAAATTAAAAATTATGAAAAAAATTACTTCCTAAAAATACTTTTTTTTTCATATTTTACATAAACATATCTAAATTTTTAGAGTTAAACTATCATCAATATTGAAATAATCCATTCAGCCACAAGAAAGTTTTTAGTTTAAGTAAGTTCATCAAATTAGCCATTTGATTATGATAATTAGCCATAAGTTTTATAAAATACTTTATTTTAATTAATTTATTTAAATTTTAACTTTTTAAAACTAACAAAATATTAAATGAATATTTCTAAAAGTTTTTTTCCAAAATTTCCAAAAGCATATAGCTAAGTATCTGGAATTAAAAATTTTAAAATTTAAAACATTTTTATTAACTTTGATTCTTGAAAAAAATAAGACATTCAAAAATTTTTATTTTATATTTTAGTGTACTAAACTTTTGTTTTTTTTTTTAATTTACTATATCTTAAAACTAAGTTATCTTTTTAATTTATACAAAACATGATTTACAGTTTGTACTTTAGGCTTCCATAGAAGAGACAATGTAAGTTTTTATATTAGTGCCTTGGTAATTTTAATCACAACTACTTAAGATAAAGTATTTTTGAAATAGTTAGGTATCCAAGCAGTGAATACATTTTTTTTAAGTAGATAAAAATAAAAATAATTTTGCATAATATCTGTATAAATGTCACAGAGCTATTGTATCCTTATATAAATTAAGGCCATAGGGGGGGAGGTCCACTTTGTTTTTTACTACTTGATCTTATTTTGTAGAATTTAATCTGAGCTATCAGACACTTATAACCGCTTAAAAAAACTCAAAGTAACTTTTGAGATATAAGCGATCAAAGAAAGGGCGTTCAATAGGTTCCTTATGGAAGGCAAAAACTAAAAATGCAAAAAAAGACTATTTCACTAAAAATCTATCTCCTCCTTTATTTTTTGAGTAATCTTTCTCAAATTTTTACAGAATGTGTATCATTAAACTTTAAAGAGATCTATTGTAGGATTTTTTTAAATTTTGAGTAAAAAAAAAATATTGTCAAAAAACTACCTTTTTTTTAGTTTTTTGTGGATAAAATTTTTATTTTTCAAAATTTCAAAAATTCCAACATTCAGATTCTTCAAAATATTAAAAGGAACATTTCCTGAAGATTTGAAGTCTCTAGGTCAAAAAATGAAGGAGGAGATAGGTTTTTAGTGAATTTTTAAATTTCCGAGAAAATTGACCCCAAAAAATTTGCATCCATACGTTTGTATCGGAAACTTTTTACAAAAAATAAAATATCTCAAAAGTTAAAATATATTTTTGAATTCTATAAAAACAGGCTTGTAGTTAGTATTTAAAGCTTTCATATAAAAGCCAAAGTTATTTTTTGTAAAAAAAAAAGTCGGACCCCCCCCCCTACGGCCTTAACTACAAACGTGTATTTTTAGTTAAAATTATTTTGCATTTGAAAAACTCTGATAAAGAAAAACGGAATTGAAACATAAAAACTTAATTAAGTAAGTAGTTGTACACAGTATAAAACTTACATAAACTATTTTACTAATGGTATTGTCTTTTATTAGAAAAAATAAACAAAAAAATAACTTATATTCTTAATATAACTATTCAATAGTTTATAAAAGAAACACATGACAAAAATAAATAAATGTAATAAAAAGTTTAAAAACACATATACAATGAAAACAAAGTTTGTACATTAGGGTGAATCTGTTGCCCCAACTTTTGAATTTTGCTAAGTAAAATTTTTTGACGTTGAGAAATCACATGAATAGAAAGCACACAAAAAATTAGCTTCTTAGCTTTAAGTTTGCTAGAGCAAATTACTTTTGAAAATTTAGCTTTATACCAGTATATTTATAAAGGGGAAAAAGACTATTTCACTAAAAATATATTTTCTCTTACGTTTTTTGAGATAATTACTTGAAATGGATAGGAAATTTTCCTTGCCATATTTGGAAGGTCTGTCTTAACAAAGTTTAAAAAATATAAAAAATAAAAACTTTATGAAAAATAAAAATAAAAATTTCTCCTACAAGATATATGAAATTTCATTTTTGTGAAGTAAATAGTTGATCATAACAAAATTTTAAAAACAGTAAAAAAATTATTAAAAAAGTCTAAAAAATAACTGATTTTGTTTTGTAATTTTTGCATAAAATTTTTATTTCTTAATTTTTTTAAACTTTGTTAAGACAGACCTTTCCAAATATGGCAGGGAACATTTCCTAGCCGTTTCAGGTAATTATCTTAAAAAACGTAGGAGAAAATATATTTATAGTGAAATAGTCCTTTTTCCCCTTCATAAATATACCGGTATAAAGCTAAATTTTCACAAGTAATTTGCTCTAGCAAACTTAAAGATAGGAAGCTAATTTTTTTGTGCTTTCTATTCATGTGATTTCCCAACTTAAAAAAAAATTTACTAAGCAAAATTCCAAAATTGTCATTTTTGAGGGGCAACAGATTCACCCTATTGTACATTTTACTTAAAAATAAGGTGTTAAATATTTCAATGTGTAATATTTGTGTTTCTCAAAGTGTGCATCTGTGCAGCAAACAAACTATATTACTGTGCACATAAATTTAAAAAATTAGTAAGAATATTTCTAAAATAAGTGTAATATATCTTAATTTATTTCAAAAGCTATTTGCTAACAATTTCTAATTAATTTTAGTTTACTATTTACAAAATAAAAACCATTAAACCATTGTTAGATAGACTTAATGGTAAAAGAATATGTATTTTAATTTCTCCTGTGTACAATTTTTATTTGGAGTTTACCATGCAAAGATTTTAGAAACTGAGAACTATTTACTTATATTTGAAAAGAACTAAATAACTAGATTAACAAACAATATTAATTTTTATATTCATAAAAAGTAAATTATAAAATGAGCAGACAATCCTAAACTATAATTAAATACTAGGATACATACATCAAGGAAACATACATCAAGTTTCAATTTTTAATTAGGAAATTTAAAACAGTATACAATTAGAGCTAATTGTATTCGTTTTGACACAATGGGGTTATAAAATATAAAAACCTGAACTCCAACAACTACTATTTCTGGTAGAAAAATACTTTCATGTCCAATTACATTGAAAACATCTTGAAGTTTATTTATTATTGGAATTAATTCATCCATGTTTAATAAGTCTAGAAAATAAAATGAATAATAACCTTCGGTTAGTTTAGTATATTTCATGATAACTAAAGATAGTAAAATAGAAAAATAAAACTTTACTTACCCACCAAAAACCAATGTTGAAATATATTAATATTTTGGTATTAATCAAAGCTTATTGAATAAATAATACTATTATTAAATTTTAAAAAGAGTCCTGTGTTAGAAAATGTCAAGTCAAGATATAAAAGTGTTATATTTATCCACTTTAAGGTGCTGTAATCTGCTTTATAAATGCAAAAATCAGCAATTTAATTTTTTTAATCAATTTGTGATTTGTATTTTAAGCCAGTGTTTCTCAAAGCATTTGCAGAAATTGATTTATAATTAAACAACAATACAGTATTTTATAATATGCATTTAAAAAATTAATAAAAACAATTCTCCACAAAGTTTATTTTTTTTACTGGTCTAATTTCAGATCTATCCAGAACCAGATAGGACCTTTTTTTTTAGTTCAAGATCCAGCCCAAATGTAATTAAATCTAATTTTCTAATTAAAATTTTGTTTCAAATAACAAAAATATTAACACAACTTTTAAGAAAAATTTTTATAAACTAGCCTGAAATTTAGGAAAACTTCTAACCTCAAGTTCTCCAAAACTAACTCAACCTGTGTTTTTAACTTGTGTTTTAACTAACCTGAGTTAGTCAAATTCAGCCTCATTTAAATCCTGATCAACATGAGTGTGTGGAAAAACCAAAGTGTGTTAGTATTGACTGGGTTTGAGCAGCACTGAATTGATCAGGGAAATGTCAATTAAAGTATCAAAAAAATCAGGATTGAAAACAAAAATCTAAATAAAAATTATGTGCTAAATAGCACGTACTAATTAAACACATAATTTTTATCTATTTTAACAGGGTTGCCAAATGTTTTTGAGAAAATCTTCCAGTTTTTCTGAGTTTCTTCCAGGTTTTTGAAAGTACAACTTTTTGGGTCTATTTAGAGTATAAAATTAAGTTTAACGTAAAAATTTGTCTAAAATAGTATAAAAACATTATAAAGATATTGTTAAGCTACTTTAAATATGTTTTTAAATAAAAGAAATTTATGATATCAAAATATTTCTATCTATAAGATAGATTTTATGTCAGGTTAAAAATTTATTTTCTTGTTTTAATCATTTTTTGTAGATTTTTCTTAAATTAAACTTAGTTAGTAAGGTAACTATTACAAAGTATACTTGTATAAAATAAGTATTTACAGGGTGGCACTTTACAGAAGTACTTGTTTTTGTGAATATTCTTTCAGATTTTCTGAATTTCTTTCAGGTTTTTAAAAGACGTTTTCGGGTCTACTTTTAGTTAAAACTTAAGTATGAGGTAAAAACTGTGTTAATAGTATAAGAACATTGAAAAGATACTGTTAAGCTACTTAAAATATATTTTTTAATAAAAAATTTTCATGATAAAAAAAAAAAAATTAATAAAAAAAAAATTATGATTATTAAAAATTCCTATCCATATGATAGATTTTTTGTGTAAAATCAAAGTTTTACAATTTAAAATGGAAAAATTGTTTAAAATTCCAGCTTTTTTTTCAAAGTTTCTTTAATCCAGGTTTTTCCAGGTTGTTTTAGCCTAAATTGTCAAGTTCTGGGTTTTTCCAGGATTCCAGGTTAAGTGGCCACCCTGTATTTACTTAATTATTTGATGTGCACAGGACTTTCCTTTGCCTATTAATTGAGCATACATTTCTAAGAGTTAGAAAACCACTGATTTAAGCTACTGTTCATCTTCAGTAATTTATTAATAGCAGTTTATTAGTTGATATTATAATTGTACTTTCTTTGTTATATATTTTTGGATTACTTTTATTTTAAAAGTTTGCTTTTAAAGTTTTTCATTAAATTTTTATTTAGCTTATACTATTTTTATAAGACAATGCAAATAGCTAAAAACAGTGGTAAACCAAGTACATTCATGTATATCAGTAAAATGAGGTTAGATATCATAAGCTTTCTAAATTCTCAAGTGTGCTTTATGTTTTAAAATAAAAGCAATTTAAGTTTAACTTTTATAAGTTTATGATAAATAAGTTTCATCACTCTACTTAAGTATACAGGACTTTTTCAGGTTCATTTTTAATAATTTTTAACTTTATTTACAAAAAAATATTAACTTAACAGGGCTTTGTCCTGCTAATGTAAATATATTACTGAATGTCATTTCAGCTGCAAAATTATATGTTTCTTCAACTGTTGGTAATAGTGTCATTTCAACGAACGTTACTTAAATGTTTTTTTTTTCAGTTATTTAAAATAATAATAAAAATGAAAAGCAAAAAAATACTTTTGAAGGACAGTTTCATTTTAACTATGAAATAATGAGTAGCTTAGTTTTACTTAATTATACTTTATATTTTCTGTGACTAGTATTGCTATAATAAATAAAAGTTTTAAAACTATTAGGTTTATTACAATTAATTGGGAAATTGATGTTTTGCAGATAAGCAAAATCAGATTTTCTTGTATTTTTAAAATTTATTTGCAACAAGCACGTTTCAAAAAAATTAAACGTAACTTACCATCTTATTTATCTTATACAAAGAATACTTTAAGCGGTTTGTCTTGCTTTGTATATTTCACGTTTTCTACTTAAAAAAACATTTATGTCCTAGACAAGACATTAAAAGGTATCCGTTTTCCGTAGTATTCGATAACCAAAAGGTTTTTTTTGTCCACCAGGTCCTAAGACCAAATATTTTGAGTTTTTTTTTGTCGTTCAATAAACTATAATAAAACAAAAACATTGAAAAAACTGACTAGAAAGTCAAACTGTTTTTTTCTTGACATTTCAAATAAACAGACACTTTTTAAAAAGTTTAATGGCGCTTACAATACTTGCAATTAAGGCAAAAAACAATTAAACGATTAATTTTCATATGAATTTATCACATTTCCATGTACCTAATTAAATACAGTTAAACGAATTTTAAACAAAATTTTATAAAAAGTGAACACGTATGAAATTATTCTGTTTTTAAGGACTTTGTGTTGATTTTTTTTTTGCTTAATATAATTTGAAATTGTCGTATATAAATAGCAAGAAAAAATCGTTTAATTTAGTTTTTATTTCAATTATTTAAGGATTTTAAGCTTAATTTCTTTGAAAACGTGTTTGCTTTATATAAAATAAGCTAGTAAAAAATAGTTGGACTTTTAGGTCGAAAATATTACTAATGTTTTTGTGTAATCTAAATATAAGATTTGACTTTTACAAAGCTAAACGATTTAATTAAAAAGTTTATTGTGTTAATTAAATAAGAATTGTAAGTTTAATTATTTTATTTGGAAAGGTATTTGTTGAGAATACGTGTTCAAAATACAAAGTTATTTGATTTTAACACTGCTAAACTTTAGCTTACTCATTCTACCGAGACCGAGAGCCTGATAATCGAAATAGTATGAACAATACTTGTTAATTACTTTAGTTTATACAATTAAAAAAATGGCTAAAACAAATATGAAAAATAGTTTAATAATGAATTTATAATAATGTTTACGTAACCGAATTTTTTTAACAATTTTTAAAAAACTTCCAATAATTTTTACTATTATTCTGCTTTTACAAATGCATGTTATACTAGTTTTGCAGGCATATACCATATAGTTATTTTCGTGTAAGAAAATATCATGTAAACTTTGTTGTTTTCTAATAAATTGAACTAGATACCTATGTTAAATTATAATTGCCATCTATATTGAAATAAAGAAAAATATATTATTATTAAGCTTAGAATTAGACTGACTTAATTTAATTCTTAAAGACTCAGAATTTTTTTTTTCTTTAAAAATCGACAACCCTGTTATCCTTAAAACAAAAACATCTATTCAAATTGTCAAAAACTTGAATCAGGGGTAAACAAACTGCAGCCCTTAAAGCCACAATACGCGGTCCACGAAGTGCTTTTCAGTTGCAAACATACTTTTATTTTTAAATAAACAAAGTTTATGTTGTAAAAACTTACAATTAGGCTGTTAATTTATTACTATTTACTAAAGCTCAATTCATTTTTAATTTATCACAATTTTGCTTTAATTCAGTCTTTTTTAATATTAAATAGATAAGGTATATATGAAACTGCAGCCTGCAAAGACTTTTCCTTACAATGCTGCCAGCAAGAGTTTTTTATAGAATATTGACTTGCCATTTATAACAGGCTGCCGAGAGCCGACCACTGGTTTAAATGTGGTATTATTGTAGCTTATAAATGTGCTGAAGGTATTTACAAAAAAATCGTTCTTACATTGATTTTAAACTTTTTTCAACATGCTTAAAAGTTTAAAAATAACTGTAAACCGTACAATGTACGTTTAATTAAATTAAAGCTTAAAGTTTATACATACAAAGATGCTTAGCTAATAAATATAATTTTAAAGTAATTTTAGTTTGAGATAGTATTTAACTTTAATAAATTAGATTCCAAATATTTAGTTTTTTCTACAAAAATATGTTTACAAAAGAATTTTTTGATGTACACAAGATATTTTAATATTACTTAACTAATTATTAAACATAACAATAGACTTATTAACTTTATTAAATCTTTTTCAAAAAATATTTTACTATTGTATTGATGACTTTGTGTTAACCTATATAGAATTTTAAAGTATTTTCATTGTTTTCAAAGAAGTTTCAAGTTTTATAAAAAAAAATTAATTTGTAAATTGATCTTGAAACTAAATAATAATATATACTTTTATAAAAAAAATTATTTCTAAGCTAAGTTCTGCTACAAATTGTCTTTTTAAAAATGATTTTTTTAAGAGTTTGAACTGATTACTAAAATTAGTTAATTAATTTTTTCTATTGAAACATTCGTTAAATTAAATTTTATACAAGCAACTTGATTTATTCATTATACTACAAAATTTAATGAACCTAGTTTTAGTACTTTGATCCGATAAATAAGTTAACTTTACAAGACCTTTAAATGTTGTCTTATCAATTAAATCAGCAAACTGCTATGCAACTTTTATAGACATAAAAGATTATTAAAATATTTATCAACATTTATATAAACTAATAGTTTTAAATAAAACAATGTTTTTATTTTATTGATAATCTATTTATTTAAAGCATTTTTTAAATGTTACAGCTTTTTTTAGTGTAAAAGTTTTTTTTTTTTAAGTTGAAACATGTTTAAAGTAAAATCTAAATTTACAAAAAAATATTTTTGTACCTTATTTTTTTTCTCATACAAAACTAATAGAAATAAAAATAATTTAATAAATAATTTGATAAACTTTAAGATAAAAAACATTTCTGATTAGAAATTTTACTGTTTAACAGGTTACATGACTATTAAAGTTAGGTCAATACAAATTTCGCGAAATCAGATTCCGACTAGTATTCAAATACGGCAACTCAAATTCCGACAACTCAAACTACGACAATAAAAATTTGAACAACTCAAATTCTGACGATTTAAACTCTGACAATCCAAGTTACAAAAATTCAAATTTCGATAATTAAAATTTAGACAACTCAAATTCCGACAAGTTAAAAAATCAATAATTAAAGTTTAGAATTTTGAAATATATAAAAGATTTATGATGTTTTTTATAACAAATATCGTCTTTTCGGTTATTTCTACAAAAGTTTTGAAAGTAAGTAGTAGTTTTTGTTTCTCTTATCTACTCAATAGTAATATGACATACAAATAGAAAATTTTAAAACAAAATTTTATTTTTGTTGTAAGGCATATCCATAGTCCATATACTTTTTGTTTTTTAACGATGTGTGTTTAAACTCATTCAAGATTTTTTTAATACAACAAGATTTGTTAATTTCGGCATATTTTTTCTTTTATTTTTATTATTGTGATCAGATTTATAATGACACAATTTACCGTTAGGATGTACGAGTTGAAGAGTTTAAGAAAAATACTTTAAATATAATGTAAAAAACAAATTTATTGATTTAGTAAAAAAAGTTTTTTTTTATGAGATATAATAAATAAGATATACGGGGCGTGTTTTGACTTATTTCCCGTTTCCTGTGCACTCCCTGCAAAAAAGAAGTATAAGAAAATAAAAAGTTAGATAATTTAATTAATAGAAATATGAGGGATTTCATGTTAAAATAACGATAGTTTGAGTAAAACGTGCATGGGTCACGGCTTACATAAAAATAGTTATAACTAAGTGTATTAACAAAAGTTAAAATATTTTTTTTGCTACAGTGGCTGTTGGAAAATTAAGGGTCTTTGAAATTTGCAATCTGTCATAATTGTATATATTATTAAAAAGTTATAAATTTGAAAAAAAAAAATTTACACAACAAAGTAAGAATATTAAAAAAAAAATATTTTTCGGCTAAAACATCGGTTGGAGTAAAAATATCCATTAAAAATTATTTTCTAAGGGGCCCAAATCAAAAACTCAAACCTCAAACTAATGGATTTTTTTGAATTTAAAGGCAAAGGAGCGTTCTCTTAAAAAAGTGTTAGTTAGCTTTAAAGATAAGGAAAATTATTGGATCTAAAGTTTGGACATTTTTTATAAATTGCAAAAAAATGCTAATCGAGCTAAGTTAACGCTCGTGGGTAATGTTAGGGGTAACAATTAAAGTAAAAAAAAAATTGTCAATTTGTTCAAAAATGTCCATTCGTGCAAAAGTTACCCTTCGTGCATGTTTGACACCTACTTAAATTAGATAAATAAAAACATCTTTTTATTTAAAAACAGTCTGTAAGTTCCTGCTAAAATACAGCTTATTTCATTATTCAAAACTTCTTTCTGCTTTAAGCTGTTACTATAATATTAAAGAGAGTAAAATGTTTGAATTCCTGAATATAACAAATAGATTGAATTGTTCTAGAAATGTATACAGTAATCCGACAATACAAAGATTTAAAGAAAAACATTTTATTTCAGCACTATTAGGTGCACTGACAATTACCTGTTTATGTTGCAGTCTAGTAGAGCCAGTCTGGTTCAATATTGAAAGTATAACTTGCTGTTTCACATATGTTGGACTTATTCCCTTTATGCATGCAATGCCAGTGGACTATTTCGAATCACAGACAAATAGCTCTAAATGTAAAGATAAAGCAGGTAAGTGTTTACATGTTTTTGTGATCTTTAGTTTATTTTTCAATTATAAAATAAAATAGAACATTTGTCCCTTAATAAATATTTGTTCAGCAAATAGAATAGTTTAATGAAAATGTTCCCATTTTCTTAGGTGTTCATTGATTTCATTGTAATTTTTTTTGCAATTTTACCACAAAATTCTCCACGACTATTTAGACTTGGACAATTCAAATTCGGACAATTCAAATTCTTAAAAAAACATTGGAACGGCCACAATTAAAAAAGTAATGTGTATTTGTTTAAAAAAAAAAATGTAGCTTATACCACAGATGTTCTTGTGTTAAAACTTTATTTCAACTAACGGTGTTTCACTGCTCTCAAATAAATTTAAGAACAGATCTACAAAGTCTATAAAATATTAACACAAATTAAAAAAAAGCAGAAAAAACATGTATAATTATGTATAGTGTTTATGTAGGTCGTAACTATAAATGAACTTTATGGTTTAAAAACAAATTTTGGGATAAAAACATAAAATTATAAAACTGTCTACAAAAAATACAAATTTAATAAAAGTAGGCACTAACCTCAAAAAGCTTTAAGAATAGGCAAGTTTTTAAAATGAAAATTAAATTGAGTTGTGCAGAAATGTGAGGTTAGTGCATACTTTTATTAAATTTGTATCTTTTGTAGACAATTTTATAATTTTATTTTTTTATCCCAAACTTTGTTTTTAAACCATAGAGTTCATTTGTAGTTACTACCTACATAAACACTATACATAATTATACATGCTTTTTCTGCTTTTTTTTCTAATGTGTGTTAATATTTTATAGACTCCGTAGATCTGTTCTTAAATTTATTTGAGAGCAGTGAAACGCCGTTAGTTGAAATAAAGTTTTAGCACAAGAACATCTGTTGTATATATTTCGATAAGCTTAGCTTATCAAAATCTCCAGGATTTAACGCCTTTAAACATAACATCTTATGTAGCTTATATTAATATCAACTAGTAATTTTTTTTTTTGCAAAACATTTAATGTTTTTTAAGATATGGCTTAAATAAAGTAAAAAAGTTGTTATTTTTAGTAATTTTAAAATATCTTGAAACTTTTTTTAAATTTTAAATTTTACAAAATAGAAAAAAGTGGCGTGGCTTGAAGATATTAATAAGAAACACATATGTATTTTTTATATAAAAAAAAGTTATATCACTTATTGAGATATAGTCTTTTAAATAGTTTTTTAAGAATTTGAATTGTCAGAATTTGAGTTGTCTGAATTTGAATTGTCATGTAACCAGAATAGTTTAATAAAAATGTTTCCATTTTCTTTAGTTTCCATTGATTTCATTGTATATTTTTTTTGCAATTTTACGTTTACCACAAAATTCTCCTAATGAAAATGATAAAATCTTAAAAAACACTTAATTCATTGTGGTGCCTGCGTTGACTCAACAAGTTTCTAGTTTGTGAAAACTTGCATTCGAAAAGTTTATTAAGATTTTTGATTTGTAAGTCTATGCTGAATATTATGAAGGGATTCTAGGTTGACCAAATTTACTTGACTCCAGCTAGTATGATTCATACACACAATGTCAGAACGAGATACATGCAGCAAAATCAATTACTCCATCTACTATCTAAAAGAAAAACTAAAAAACAACAATTTTCTAGTTGAAAGACTTAAAACAAGGCTTTGACAAAACTTCTTCAGGTATTTGGATCCTAGGTTGTGGTCTAGTGTTGAAGAAAATATTAAAAGTATGAAAAAGGAAGAGTTTATTTACTCAAAAAAATTATATTTAGTCAGTAAATTGAGTAAATTTGAAATGTTCTCAATCTGTGATGTGTGTTGAATGCACAGTGGACCAGAATTGCATCTAGTAAGACGTAGGCTCATGCAACCTAGGAAACTCTATAATCATTTTTTGTTGTGTAATTTTTAATATTTTCCAAGTATTTAAAAGATGTTGAAGACTTTAAACCAAAAATTTAAAAGTTTTATGTTTATTAAAGCTAAAAAAAATATATCAAGAAAAACTAAAATATTTACTAAAAGTGAAAATAATTACTAAATTCTGCTAACATATCACATAAATTTTTCTTTTGGTTATACAAAAAATTTGTGCCATTTGAAACATTCTGTGTCTAATACAGGGGTCAGCAGGTCACAAAAAGAACAATTTCAATGTTCTTTAAAAAACATAGTTTTAACTTTTTTTGGGGAAAAAAAAAACTATGCCATTAAATATCTTTTAAGATAACATTAAAGTTAAAAAATATTTTCTTGAAATTTTATTAAGTTACTTGAAACAAAATATTGAATATGACCCGTGGACCACCTCTGATTTAAAAGTTTATAATTTATTGATTAAACTCAAGATATATATAATTATGGTTAAAATCAATAAAAAACAGGGTGGCTACTAAACCTGGAATGTGACAATTAAGGTAAAAAAATCTCAAAAAACCTAGATTTTGAGAAGTTTTGAAAAAACTTTGAATTTTAAACAATTTTCACATGGTAAGTAATAAAATTTCAATTTGACAAAAAAATTCTATTATATAGATAAAAGTTTTTGTCATCATATATTTTTTTTTATCAAAAAACACATTTAAAGTAGCTTTACAGTATCTTTTCAATATTGTTATACTTTTAAAGGCGGTTTTTTTCACCCTAAACTTAATTTTAAACTAAAGATAGACCAAATAAAGTTTACTAATAAAAATCTGGAAGAAATCTAGAAAGCCTGGAAGAATATTCTAAAAAACTTACCCTGAAAAGATGACCAAATGAAATTGTAACAAAATGATTTAAAACTGTCAAAGA
The DNA here is from genome assembly GCF_965202585.1 of Thalia democratica. Taxonomy (NCBI): domain Eukaryota; kingdom Metazoa; phylum Chordata; class Thaliacea; order Salpida; family Salpidae; genus Thalia; species Thalia democratica. The sequence goes on along the minus strand of NC_139168.1, from coordinate 51,129,045 downwards.
TTTTTTTAAATAAAGTATAATTTTATAGTTTTATTTCAAGCAATCAAACATATAATATTATAATAGAGGACAAATTGTTATACTTTTAAGAATTTTATTCAACTGTCTTTAAATTTTTAACAAAAGACTTTTTTTATTACAAGTACTTTTATTTATTTACTAAATATTATCAAGTAAAATCATTAAAAACGGCTTTTTAATTGAGTGACCCAGGCTGTCAAGACAGTTATGTACTATAAAAACATAAGTAATTTGTTATTTAATTTAATTCTGATTGGTTAAAAGAAATAATTATCTTTTGGTAACAAAAATAATTCTATTTTATTTGCTACTACTTTTTAAGTAATTAAAAATGATTTATGAAGTATTGTAATTTACAACTTTTTAAGAATTGCAAGAGTAAAGTTAGAAAACAGTTTTTAATATTTTTCATTAATAGTTTTTTGAGTTAAACATAAGATAGTGCTTATAATTTAGTGTGTCTACCAATAATTCATTTTTGTTTTTATTTAAATCAAAATGTAATATGTGGTTTGTATCTTAAAAAACTTAAGTAAGTTAAATACCAGTAAAGCTAAAATACATTGTGAATCACGTTTTACTGATTCCTTGCTAGATGAGGATGGTTTTAAAGCTTAGAAAATAATGTTCCTGATGATAGTAAATTTGTATTTTAATTGTGTAAGTTTACAGGGTGTTTTTCTACCAGAGGCCAACAAACTTTTCATAAGCATTTAAACTTTAAAATGAATCAGATGGCTAATCCAAAAAAGAGTGAAAGTTTAAGTAAAAAAAATAATTATGTTTTCCAAAAAGTAACTCACTCTTCATACCTTAGTTCTATTTCTTACTACTAGTTTAGATGTTATTAGAATATATGTTTATTAAGTTTTTTAAAGTTCAAGTTTTCTTGTTTTATTTTATATTTTGGTTTAAGGTTTTATCAGGCGATGGATAATCAAAAGAATATTGTATTTTTCAAAAATTTATTTATAACTTTAATTAGTTAATTTAAGATAAATTACATAATGTATAGATTAATTTAAAGTTCATTTGTTAACATATAACTTATAGAAAAAACATCATATGAAGAGTGTATAGATTCAAATGTTGAAATGTCAACACAAGTGTTATCATCAATTATGATTCTTACTATACTTATTAGCACATCTGCATTTTGTCTTGATATCATTGCTCCTAAAAAGTTTCCTTTTTGGAAAATTGTAAAAAGGTACTCTTTTGGGTACATTTTAACAGGTATTTTTATGTTACTTTTTTTTAAGTTTTCGTACCTGTTTTAGTTTACAGCAGTTTACTGCTTGTATTCCAGATTATTACAAAATTATTGACCATGAAGTATTTTTTTTCTTACTACTTTTGTTAAGGACTCAGTTGCTAAATTTAGAAACACTTTTATATATTAAAAAAAAAATTCAATTTACAATGAACTGACAATATACTATAGTTTTTATTTATTTATTTCAATGGTTTTCAGAATGCATCAACTTTTTTAATTTGAACTATAAACTTTTATAATATATTACTAAGTTCATGATTTTGAAAGTATAAGTGTTGTTAGTTATATATCGAGTACACTATTTTCAATTTAAAAACTGAAAATTGATTGGTTAAAAAAAACAAATGCTGTGTTTATTTTTTGATAAAATTTTAGTATTGATGCTCTAAAGTAATTTAAATTTTTACTCTAATAAATTGTTTGATTCTGTTATCTAAAGTTACTACTACATATGTATTGTTTTTTAGTTACGTACACTAATTGTTTGTTGCTTTTAAGAGAGGAAACTGTTACTACATTAGTTTTTTCAAATCAGTTTTAAACAAGAACTACGAACTCTTTGAAAGCCATTACTAAACAAATTTCTTTATGTTTTTTTGAATATTGCTAAATATAAATCTTTGTTATCCAAAAGTAAATACTCAGTAAAATGTTGTATACAATAATTTTTCTTTATCAATGTTTTTTTCGAATTCTCTACCTGTGCAGTTTACAGCAGTGTGTACAGAAAATTTATGCACACATAAGTTTTGATTAATTAGTATTTTTTTTATGTTTTAAAAGCAGTTTGTAGAAATATCTAACAAGATTTAATAAGTTTTTTAGTAACAAATACAAAGTAGTGATTTTAAATTTAGTTGTTTGCTTATATACCAAATTTTTATAAAGTGATTTTTTTTACTGAATTACTTAGCTAATATTTTTAAAATCGAAACAACTGATATACCAAAGTACAATGCCAGAAAAAAAGAACATGTAATATAATTAAGTTTATTTATTTGTACTTACTACAAACTAAAATAACCTGTAAGCTAAATCAAATATGACAAATAATTTTCACTGTTACAGTTTTGTTAGTAGCAACTGCGATGGGATTTATTTATTGGGTTTCCCAAGATATATTTGAGCATATAAAGAATCATGGAAGGAAGAACATTCCGACTCTACATATAGCATCTAACTTGAAAGTTACCTATGGATTAGGAGTTTATCTTGCAACTGCAGGTTTAATACTTTTGTTATAGTATTGATAATGTTTTAACTGGTATATTAATACAATATATTTATCTTTGCAATATGTATGATTTAATTGTTTTTGACAAGTGAATGGTTTTTTATTTTGTTATTAATTGAAAATTTAAAGCACAAATGTTCAAAAAACACACTATTGTGATTTGTTGTACTGCTGTTTAAAAAATAATCTCAACAAATATTTTATTGTGAACATATTTTTTAAAAGATACAAAACTCTGAATAAATGTTTAAAATTACTTTTGTACATATGCAATAATATATTATAAAAGTTGTTTTAATCGCAAAATTATAGATAACAAAGAAATAAAAAGCCTCCCTGCGAAAAAAAAAAGGTAAAACGAAATTTTCAAATGCCGTTATCTCTATTTTGCTAACACTTAGGAAGCATAATTGTTTTGTGTTCCTTTTTTATATGATTTCCCACGCTCAAAAAAAATAGACTAAGCTCTACTACAAAATTTTAAATTTTGTGGAGTACTGATCGCACCTTACTGTACTTGTAAAATGCTTTTATTACTCTTTTTATTTTTTAATATTGTGCCTTTTACTACTGTCTCACTTGTACACACATTGTGTTAGTTTATTTTTATATTAATAACCCATTTGTTTATAAATTTAGTTTGTACTTATTTTTGATTTTATAATAAAATATTTCTTTTGTTTTATTATTTTTTTTTAAGTTCAGATAGTATTATATTTTTTAACGCTCTCAAACAGGTGGTTGCTTATCTGTTCTTGCTGTAGCATCAAACTTAATGCGACATTATCCCACTGCATGGGAAGAACAAAATGAGCAACTTGCTCTCATATCAGATGAAGAGAATGATGATAACTGCAACATAATAGTTCAAGCGGCTGGACCGCCAGCTTATCAACCTTAAAAGCTCTGAAAGTTATTGAAGTTTTACACTAATTTACATCACTTTGGTTCAAGTGTCTGTAGCTTTAAACTATTTTTAAAATTTTACGATTACTATCATGATAAACATATTTGATATCTTTTTTAAGTTGCAAAATTTTTTTAAATATTTTTGTAGTTGAAATATATTTTTGTTTCAATTTTCTATCAGATATTAACCAATTTGAAAAATAATCAATATTATAGTTTGTAAAGAAAAAAGAAACTTCAGTTTTTATACTTTGCCAAAAAATCCCAATTTTTTTTTTAATATGCTTTTTAATAATTTTTTGCTGTTGTGATGGTAATTTATAATACATTTGGTAAAATAATTATATAGATCTTATGTAGAAATTGGAAACTTTTTAAATTGACGGGTCAGACTTACTAGAAAGAGTCTTTCGCGGGTAGAGTAAAGCAAGTCTTGTTGGCCACGTGATTAGAAAAAAATTGTAATACAAAAATTAATAAAAATAAAATTATATGTAGTTAAATTGTTATTGAAAAAATTTACTAAGCATTATTGAGTAGTTAATGGTTTCCCAAACTCGTTTTAATGACGCCCGCTCGGCAAAAAATTAACAAATAAGTGCTATTTTTTAGATATCTCTCTTTTACTACTTTATGACCCATTTAATTTTTCGCCGCCATAGTAACGTCCCCAAATTTCTAAAACCGCCCCTAAATGGGCAATATTGCCTGATGTACCGGGTTCGTGCGCATTAAGCTAAATCAATTCTTTTTTTGAAAAAAACTGCAAAATATTAATTTTTATTCAGTTTTCTTTGAAAATTTTAGAATTTTAAATGCTTAAAAACTACTGAGTTAAAAAAGAAAAATTGAGAATAATTTTAATTTTTCCTGAGTAAATCTATTAAGGTGTGAATTTATTTTTAAATATAAATTTAGTTATTTAAAACAAAATCAGTCAGTATTTGAAAAAAACAAATACTTAAAACCTTCAGTTGAATCTCTAAAATAATTTTAAGAATCTTTATTTTTTGTTTTGAGTAGATTATAATCGTGATAATTTTAAAAATTCATAAAAAAATTACAGTTTAATTTAATTCAACAAATTAGCTGTTTGTTTGAATTTGTTTACATCAGCTATGTTTTTCAGAGCTTAGTTGGTTTAACTGTTTTAATTTCTAATTTAGAAGCTTTATACCAAATACTTTTTAGATTAAAACTCTTAGCAGTTTATTCATGTATTTTACTGTTTGTTTATTTGAGATATTCACAAGATTAAAACTTAGCTTTAAGATATAAGTTTCTATCCATAAATTCATATTAGAATTACATTTTACAAGTTATTGAGTTGATAGTAGTTTATGTTTTGCCTTTTTATTTTATTATAACACTAAGACAATTTTAATTACAAGCGTGAACTTGGCTTGAATGGCTATTTTTGTAATTTCATTTTTTAACCAAACTTTAAAACCAACTATTTTTAATTTCTTAAATGCCAACTTGGAACTTTTTTTTTTATTCGAAAGAACGTTCTTTTGCTTAGCTTTTCAAAATAATTTTCATCTAATTGGGGTTTTAGTTTTGTAGTGGGGCCCCTTTAAAATTTTAATATTTTTTAGAATTTTTTGAATAACATTGTTTTTCTCCAAAAGTAAATTTTTTCTTCAAATATTTTTATTATTAACATACCTATTAAGTTGAGTTTTAAGACGTTATAAATTTTTTATTTCAAAAAATTTTTTTTTATAACATATGCTTTAATAAATTTTTCAGAAAAGTTCCAAATATGCACGCTTTTGGTTCTCTTTTTACATGGTTTTACAGCAAAAGTAAATTATTTTTTAAATAATTTTTATTTTCAACAGATTTATATAATCAAGTTTTCTAACGTTATTTAATTCTTTTCCAACTTATTATTATTCTTCAAATATATGACCCATTTAAGTTTTACCTAAACTCTTAGTATTTGATCAAGAAATCCCTCAAGTTACGTAAACAAAATATTCAGGTAAAACTTGTATGGGTCATATATTTGAAAAATAATAATAAGCTTGGAAAAATTTAATAACGTTATAAAATTTAATTATATAAGTCTGTTAAAAATAAAAACTATTTAAAAAATATTTTAATTTTGCTAAAAACCATGTAAAAAAAGAACCAAAAGCGTGTGCATATTTGGAACTTTTCTGAAAAATTTATTTAAGCATATATAATTTAAAAAAAAATTTGTAAAAAAAATAACGTCTTAAAACTCAACTTTATAAGTATGTTAATAATAAAAATTTTTGAAAAAAAATACTTTTGGAGAAAAACAATGTTAATTTAAAAATGCTAAAAAACTTTAAATTTTTAAAGGGGCCCCACTACAAAACTAAAACCCCAATTTGATGAAAATTATTGTGAAAAGCTGAGCAAAAGAACGTTCTTTAGGACTAAAAAAAAAATTCCAAGTTAGCATTAAATTAATTAAAAATAATTGGTTTTAAAGTTTGGTTAGAAAATTAAATTACAAAAAAAGCCATTCAAGCCAAGTTCACGCTCGTACTTTAATTAGCAAAATGAACTTTAAAATAACTAAAAAAAGCATGTATTTTAAATAACAAGTTGATTTTAACTTCTTTTAAACAGTTAATATTTTTAAGATTTAGTTAATTTACTTTAATTAGTTAACTGATAGCATTATGTCAAAAGTTAAAAGAAAAACTTATTTCAATGATAGTTGGTTGATAAATAATCAGTATTCTACCTTAAAAAAATGCGACAACAATGAATTTGCTTTCTATTGCAACTGGTGTTGCAAAAAGGTCATGATCTGGAATGAGATATTCGTGAGAAAGCAGTAAGTGACTATATGAATCGAGATAACCATAAGGATGCTTTGAAACGGGTAAGGAGCACCAGAAGCATCAATTCTTTTTTCTTCTTCAAGCAGACAACCAAGCTCCAGCAAGTCTAATTTGTGCTATTTTATAACTGTTTGTGCTGAAATTATTTAGGCATTGACCGTGGCACAGAAGAATTTCCAGCAAATTCCTGGGATGACATAAGTAAAACTTTCAAAACAATGTTTCCAGACAGCAAAGTTCATCGCTACTTTACCATGGGAGCTCAAAAATGATCCTATATCATAAATTTTGGACTTTGTCCATTTTTCCATAATAAACTAGTTGAGCGTGTAAAAAAGTCGCCTTTTTATTCAATATCCTTTGATGAAAGTCTTAATGAAGTTGCTAAAAAACAACAAATGGATGTGTTGTATCATACTGGGATTTTCTTGCGGAAAAAACAAACGAATAAAGTGTATTCAATGACCTACTAAATTTTGAAAAAGATCCAAATATTTTTTCAAATTAATATCCGGCCGGATACGAATCCGAATCTTATTTGAAATAAGGTTTTGGCCGGATTGAAACAAAATCTTTTTTTGTTAATTTGGATCTGAAACCAAATTTAATTTTGAAATTAGGATTCGGCCGAATCCAAAAAGGCATTAGTCAACTCGATCCAAATACTAGGATCCGGTAGATCACTAGTAATGTTTATCAAACTTTCCAAACTAAAAAAAAAAATTCTTATAGAACAAAAGTTATCGGATTTTAGTAGAGGGTTGCCACTTTACCTGGAATTTGACAACTTAAGCAAAAAAAAGACCTGAAATTTGATGAATTTAAAAAAAACCTGGAATTTTTAACATTTTAAATAGTAAAATTTCGATTTGACACGAAAAATTATCATATAGATAAAAAAATTTTGTCATCAATTTTTTTTTTTATTTAAACATATTTAAAGTAGCTTAATAGTAATTTTTCAATGCTTTTATACTACTTGACTTAGTTTCTTATTTTAAACAAAAGTAAACCCAAAAATGTCTTAAAAGCATGAAAGAAACTTGGAAAACCTGGAAAAAATTAAAAAAAAACGAGTGGCAACCCTGTAAGTAGTATTACTAATAAAATGTATTTTCTCTATGCATTTTTTATATATATCGTAGCTTTAAAAATAAGGCTAATTAAACTCATATTTTAGCTAATTTCGGTTTGTAACAGCTTGTAGATGTTTAGTAAATATTAAGTTTCAATAATAAGAAAGAACTTTTTCTAATAAAACAGTTTAATTAAAATAAAAAGATTTTAAAAGGTGCTTCGAAAAATACATTTTCTATTTCTTTCTAGAACATTTCCTTCTAATTAAAAAGCTGCATGATGAGAAAATGTTTTGTTAGTTTTTGTTTAATCTAATAAATCGGAGAATTAAAAATATAAACATATACTTTTTGCGGCGCCCTGAAAATACTTTAGTTTTTTAGATTATACTAGAATGTTGACTAAAAAACAAGCAAAAAACACATTTTTATTTTATAGGAAAAAAGAAAAATATTCATAAAAATATAGAATTAATTTATTATACGTATCTTAAAAATACCTTTTTTAAATTATGAATCAATGAAATACGAATTTGAAATATTTTCTTAATAGGTTTTAAGTTAACCGTTGGTTTTTGAAAACCTCAAAATTAAAACTAGTCAAAAAGCCTTAAAATTGCCTTGCGCCAACTAGCATAACTTTTGTTTGAGACGAATTTTTTAGTTTGAAGAACTAAATCTGCTAGAATTTTGGTGGGTATCAGAATGGCACAGCGACACTTTAGCACAGTGCGTCACTTTTGCACAAACAGTGACTTTTTCAAGGCGTCAGTTTAGAACGGAGTGTCCTTTTAGCACGGTAGTTCAATTTTCCACGGAGCGTTATTTATGCACAAACTAAATATTTTCAATACGAGGACTGATGAAACTTTTTATTTAACTGCTAAAAAATTAAATGTTAATACTCTAATTTTCTAGAAATTTTAAACTCAAATAGAAATATTTGTTTTATAAACTGTCTCTAATTTTTTTAAGGAAAACTAAATTTTATAAGTTTTAGTACTTTGTAGTTGTAATAGTTTAAAACTTTTTAACACTACTTAATTTCAGACCTAAAAATGTTAAAGTTTGTTAAAATTTGAATCATATACAATTTAAAACAAATAAATAACACGATAAGATAGTAATAGTGATCTACCGAATCCCAAAAGTTTTGGATTCGGCCCAAATCCGAATCTCAATTTTGAAATTTGGATTCGTCCGAATCCGAATATTTTAATAATTGGAATCCTAAAAGTTGAAGCTGCTTGTAATGTAAATACAATACAAGTTTATAAATAATAAATACTTAATTTATCATTACTTATTTAATAAATTAAGTTTTAACAATATTTTTTAATTATTAATAAATAAATACATTTTTATTTAATAATAATTTAATTTAAAAGAGAACAAAAAAACGAATATCTTGCTGAAAAAAAAATCAAGCTACATACACAAGAACTTAGTTTCAAAATTTTGATATCCATGCAAGCAGCATTAACAATTAAATTGCATTTTGTTATGCAAAAAAAAATAGATCATCGACTTTAATAAATGCTTAAAGCAGAAAACAAATCACATACAAAGTTAAAATGTACAAAAGTAAACTTAAGAGCTAGCTTTTATGGTGACCATAAACGAGCTAAAACATAAACTTTTGCAAGTGTTCATATTTATAAAACAAAGTGCAATTGAATAAAACATGGAGCCGCAATAAATTGAAATATATTTTCAGTTATAGTAAAGACCTGAAAAATTTTAGCAACTACATTAATAATAAAACATTTTTAAGTTCCTCTTAGGATTACAGTTTTACCGTTACAAAAAACAAATATAGATTAATTTAAGCAACTGTTTAAAATTATAAAACTAACTTTAATTCCAAAAGATGTCTATTTTACACTACAAAATACTATTATGCAGGGGCGTCGCGTGGGGTGTTGCACTGCCGCAATTGCACGACCTTAAAATTTTGAAAGAAAAAATTAAATATCTATAACGTTTTCGTTATTTTTTAGAACGAAATCTCTCATAAAACTCCAATTTAGAAAACGACTATTTTGCTCACTACACTGCCGAAAACTTGTAGCTGACTGCCGCAAATGAACTCAAAAAAGCAAAATTTATTCACGTTGCAGCATTTTATGTAGTATTCGCTAGGTATTCGCCAAGTATTCGAAGATTTTTTCAAAAGATAATTTACCATATAAAAGTTAAGTTTAAACCAAAAAAAGTACCTTCTTGTTCTAGAATCTAGAAGGTCTGAAGTTTCAGAAAATACTTTTTATTTTTAAGTATATAATATTTTACTTACCTTAAATTACGTCACAATAGTAGCATTTTTTTCTATTTATTATACGCTAAAAAAACTAGTTTCGGAGAATTCTCCTACAGAAAGTCAAAGTTGGTCTTAAAAAATGATATGAGCGTCTTTCCCAAGGTCTGTAGTTTTGCAAATCAGTCTTCGATTTATTAAATTTTGTTCAAAAATGATGTGACAATAAAAATTCAATTTTTGCATTAAAAAGTTTGTTTTGAAGAATCCTCCTATAAAGAAACCTTTTGTTGATGTGACGGAAATCCCCCAATGTTTGCTGAGTCAGCATAAAAAATGTTAACATTTTTATGTTTTAATCAGTTTTAAAATGTTTGGGTAAGGTGGGTTAGGGTTAAGGGTATAAATATTTAAAAAAATTAATTGATGATTCAGCAAATATTAGGGGATACACTTTTGCTTTAAAATCGGACCCTTTTATAAAGAGTTAAAATTGGTATTTTAAAATGGTATGAGCGTCTTCCCCAAGATCTGTAGTTTTGCAAATCAGTCTTTAGTTTTTAATTTTTGACAAAAAAAGTCATTTTTTGCCTTAAAAAACTTGTTTCAGAGAGTTCTCCTATAAAGCGTAGAAAATCATCTTTAAAAATGGTATGGGCGTCTTTCCCAATGTTTTTAGTTTTGCAAATCAGTCGTTGACTTTTAATGTTTGACGTATTATGTTTAAAAATGACGTCACAAAAAAAAGTCTTTTTTCGCCGTAAAAAAAAAAACTTTTTTCGGAGAATTATCCTATAAAGAGGTAAAATTGATTATTTAAAATAGTATTGGCGTCTTCTTCAAGAATTTTATTTTTGAAATTTAATTTTTGACTATCGATTATTTCAGAATTTAAGTTCGTTTTTCAAATATATCTTTAGTGTATTTCGTCATAACGAGGATTAACTCTTTATCAAATTTTGTAGTTTTGCTAATCAGTTTCTGATTGTTTTAAAAACGTTTTATATAAAAAAAAAAATTCTGATAAAAGTATTAGCGTCCTCTCTTAGCTCTTTAGTTTACAAAATACTTTTAAAATTTTTAATTAATTTGTTAAACCTAATTAGATTGTATATATAATTTTTAAACCAATCTGATATAAAATCAACTTGTAAAGTTTTCTAAATTGAATAATTTTTATTGCTTTAATTACAATTTCAAAAAAGTTTTAAATTCTGTTTGTTACACTAGTCAAAGTCTGAACTGTTTACATAATTCTTATTATTATTAACTAAATTTACTCAATAAAATAAAGTTTAAGTACAAAAAGTTTCAAAAAAAGTAGATACAGCACATAAAAAAACATTAAACTAGTTATAATACAAATGAAAAAAATATTTATCTGTCAAAGTTAAAATAGTGTTTTAAAATACTACTACAATAAGTAGTAAAATTCAAAATTAATTTTAACAACTATAAGTATAGTCAATAGAGTAACTGACTAAATTAATCAACTTAGTTTAAAGCTAACTAAAACAAGTTACTTTACTTTTGTAAATAAATTAAAAAGTCAGCTATTTACTGACAGCTGTTTGAAAAGATTACACGCAGCTTGCCAAAACTGAAGCAGTCGGGTGTGCTGGTAAGTGAAAATACTAATAATAATATAGACTTTCAATATAAATAAGTATTTTATTTTTAAGATATAATAAAAAGCAACTAAAATATTGCTTTTATTTGCAGTCCAAGCGTGTGACCGCATTTTTTATGCTGGAAACAGAGGAAAAAAATATCTTTAAGTACTTGACAGTTTGTAATTATGGACCAGCAGGTAATTATCATGGAGAAAAGCCATATCGTAATGGCAAAGTTGGGTCTAAGTGCTCGAGTTGAAGTAAGTGTTATAAAAAAGCTGACACAATAAAAAAAGTAAAACTAACCAATACAAATATAAAAGCTAATACAGATACAAAAGTAAACACAAATATAAAAGTTTTCTTTTGTTGTATTTTGTGCGTTATTACTGTCGTGAATTTTACTACTTTTATCTATATTTTATAAAATTTAATTTTTTAAAATACTAGAATTACTATTTTCTTAATTAAAAGCTATAGGTTTAAGTATATAAAAAAATATGTTATAAATTTAAACTAAAGAATTTAACAACATGTTTTGCTACAATAGTATAAAATCTTAATTAAAACAAAACTTTTTATTTTTCTATTTATTTTTTATTCTGTATTAGCTACCTATTATATGAATTTGTTACTCTAACAAGGTTTTTTAATAAGTGCATTAGACAAGCTTGAACAATTTTTAAACTGTTATAAGTATATCAATACTTATTAATAGTTTAAATAAAGGACACAAACAATTATACCAAAATATAGGGACTTAGCGTGACATAATTATTTTCGAAAACTATGAACACGTTCTACAATTCTATTTTCGAACAAACATTTTATAACTTAATTAAAAATTATATCACATAGTCATAAAACGTGTAACTTTTTATTACTTATAAAGTATCTTATACTTTTTTTTGACGATTTTTGTCGACACAAAAAAAACACTTACTTTTGGATGGAAGTAAAAGTTGTCACATACATAACAATCTCTTTAAATTAAGTTTAATCTCACTAAAAACTGTCTAACTTAAAAATTTCGTCTAACATTGAGTGCTTTTTGCTAATAAATTTTTTTTTTATTGATTTTTTCCTAAATTTATAAATCAAAGAATTTCATAATTTTTAAATATCTTCTGAGCTTAGCTTGTCATCGACTTTTGTTGTGTTATCAATTTTGCTAAGACTAGCATTAGTACTCAACTAATAATTTATTTTTTGTTATTTTTACTCACTTTTTCTTTTATTTATAACAGCAACAGTTTTGTTTTACACTTTTGTATGTATTATTCGTCATACAAAAGTATTTTAACTTTACAAAAATTAAAACTTTACTTATTTTGTAATAATTTTTGATAGCCACTGACACCAAAATTGCTGAAAAAATGCTAAACAATTTTGATAGTAAAATATCTTTTTGAATAGTAAGCCAAGTAGAAATTCGAACTGAACACTTAGACTAAGAAAGCAAAGTCTTTTTAACCTAAAAAATTAAAACAAAAGCAATTGTTTTAACAAAATCTTTGTTGCTTCAAACTTGCAGCAATTTACCAAGCTACGTTACAGCAAGATAGTATTAAGTTAATCTAACGTAGTAGTGCATTTGAACGTTCTTTTTTTTGTTGACTTTTTGTTGCAAAAATTAGCTGCAGAACATTTACTCACATATAACACTTAACTAGTATCAGTATTTAGGTTATCGTCAGCGAATCTAAGGTGTTTGAAACATTATAAAATAAGCACTAGGCTGTATGACCTTTTACGAACACCAACGAAACACCGTTAAAGTGATAATGTATTAGTTGTGAACAGTTTAGTTTCAATATAGTTTTGAACTCACAAACGAATGCCTTTTAGCTTGGTTAGACTTTAAAAGCGGTTCTTTGTGAACATGTCTATCTTAAAGGGAACGAAATCAGGTCGCATAATGTCTCGTAGATCGTTGTCAAAGGCAGTACAATGCAGTTCGGGAGCATTTCTAGGCTTTTTTAACTGAGGTGGCATTTTGTTTCTGTTGATTAATAGAGAATTTTATATAATAGATTTAACTATAAACTTTTGAAAATGAAGCAAATGGCTACTACCATGTTATAGCATTAGTTTATTGTAATCTCTACACAATAGTATATCTTTATATAACTAATAGTGAAGCGTTTGGAGTAACCCGTTTTCTTAATTCTATTTGAAACTTCTTTACGAATAGTTGTTTCAAAAAAGAATTAATCTTAGTATTCTAAACTGGCAACAATGTTTCACCCCTAAGGGATCTTCAGGCCTGCAAAATAAAATAAACATAAGACGATGGATAACTAAAAAAATATATACAATAATGCAAGAAATTATAATTAGATTCAAATTAAATTAGAAAATTAAAAAATGTATAGTGTTATTACTAGATAATTAATTAACAAAATTAAAAAATAATAACAATGAAAAAGATTTTTAAATTTTAAATATTAAATATGATTTATACTTACAATAGCTGATTTGTTCTATGCAGATTTAGATTTAGCTTATATCAATACAAAACAAAATGGCGTTTAACAAATAAGGGTACAAGTATCATCAAAAATAAAAATAAGTGGTAAAAGAATTAAATACGCTAAGTTTTAAAATAAAATTTCCTAAAGTGCTTAAAATGCTAAACTATTTTAAAACTTAGCGTATTTAATTCTTTTACCACTTATTTTTATTTTTGTTGTTACTTGTACCCTTATTTGTTAAACGCCATTTTGTTTTGTATTGATATAAGCTAAATCTAAATCTGTATAGAACAAATCAGCTATTGTAAGTATAAATCACATTTAATATTTAAAATTAAAAATATTTTTCATTATTATTGTTTTTTAATTTTGTTAATCAATTATCTAGTAATAACACTATACATTTTTTTATTTTCTAATTTAATTTGAATCTAATTATAGTTTCTTGCATTATTGTATGTATTTTTTTAGTTATCCATCGTCTTATGTTTATTTTATTTTGCAGGCCTGAAGATCCCTTAGGGGTGAAACATTGTTGCCTTTGTGAATAAATAAATTAGAAAATTAACTTTGTCTCCAAAACTAAAACTGTCGAGACCTGTTGTGCCCAAGGAATAATCCTTGCATATTTAGTATTCTAAACTGGTACAGACTTTACTTATGCAGGAGTATAAAGAAACCTATGATATGATATTTTTTACTGTAATACTTGTTTATAAAACTAATGTTAAATATTGTAAATTTGAAGATATTTCTATATTCTTAAAGTTTTCTCTGCATTTAAATATCCTCTTTTAATAAAATTGTTTTGTTTTATACATTTTAATTAAGTTTCTAAAGGTTGGAACGTAATTACTAAAAAAATATGTTTTAGCATAGAGGTCAGCAGCCAATTATAAGTCGTAGGCAAGTTTATTAGAAAAAGCAGGTCACGGGCTGCACTTTTTTCCCCTTTTCTAAATAATTATAGTCTTTAATATAAAAATACTATTATTGTTATAAATAAGCACAAATAAAGCACAAAAAATTACTATTTATTAAATTAAAAGTCAAATGGTAACTTTTTTTAGAATTTATTTCAAAAAGTATTTTTGCAGCTAAAAAGTACAGCACGGGCCGCATTTGGCCTGCAAGTCGCACTTTACTGATCTCTGTTTTAGCAATAAACTATATTATTAAATTTAGAGTAACTTTAAAATATAATAAAACATGAAATACCTTTGGTTGAATACAATTTTAGATAAAAAAAGGTTTTATTGTCACAATAATAATTTCGTTGTCGAGTAGTTTGAAGCAAATGATCAGTTTTTAGTGACATGTATGAAGTAGATATTGAAAAAACTATTGATATGGAAATATTGCATTATAAACGTGCATAATCATCATTCATTTACACTAGGATTTAAAATAAAAAAAATCATGCAATATAGTAGAAGTTTGATTTCACGAACAGGCTATCAAAAGTTTTAATGTTATTAAAACATCACAATTTTTTTTATTTTCCAGGTGTTGCAAAGGCTTCGTTAAACCCGCCAAAACACTTTTCTAGTGCAGTCTAGTAATTGTATCATAAACCGATTTATTTTAACAGATTAGAAAACTACAATTTAATAGTATTAGTGTGTTAATGTGTTAAAATAGTTTAAAAAACTTATACTTATTTTAAAATTAAATCTATTATAACTTTTTATCGTAGTAAGTTTATTCAACACAAAAAAAAATCGAAATACTCAAAAAATTTGGTCTACGGACCTGTTGTATAAAAATACTAACCGGTCATCTAGTCCTACATCTTATGCTTATACTTACTACAATGAGCTAAAAAATAATTTAAACAGTAAAAACTTAAAGTTAAAAGAAAGAAAACTCACAAAAAGAGTTTGAAAAAACAGTTAACAAAAAAAAAAGCGACAATTAGTTCAGAAAAAAATTAAAATGAATAAAACAGGGGTAAAAGTCAGAAAAGCACAGCGTCACTTTAGTACGGAGTGAAACTATAGCACGGGTTGACACTTTAGCGCAGAGTGTCACTTTTGCACGGAGCGACATTTAAGCACAGAGTGTAACTTTAATTTGTAGCTTAAGTTAAGCACAATCAATACTTTTCAGTTTAAAAATAATTCAGATTGTTTCAAAAAAAAATTTTTAACTTAACTTAATACATTAAGTATCCTGTTGAGTACGCATTTTGGACACTTCAAAGTGTGAATTTAAGAGGAAGATGCTTACTAAGTTTATTTTTGTTTAAAACTATGACTAACAAAAAATAAATTTATACTGTATAAATTGATTAAACAAAAGATTTTTTTATCTTTTTTAGCTTAGCAAGTTTATTTAGTCATAAATATATTGAAATAATAGTAATTTAAAAATTTTCCATCTTTTAAAACGCACATTTAAATGATGTTTAACTATTTATTTTTATAAAGCTTAATAAACTGATAAAAGACGAAATAAGTTCTAACATTTTTGAAAGTATTTGTTTTTAAATGCTTCTAATTGAAGTTTTAAATTAAGCAGTTTCTTATGTTTAAACTACGCTTAAAATTTAATATTTATAAAAATGATTTAAGCTTAATAAAAAAATTCTAAGAAGTCTAGAGCTCGTGTATATTTCTAGGTTTCTAAAAATGGTTTGATGTTGAATATAAAAAAGTATCAGAAAATCTTCGTTGGAACTTTAATTAAGGAAGACCTAGCCAACTTTATAAAAACAAACTGGAATTTAAACAATAAAAACATAGCAGAAAGGAATGCTGAAAAGGTGTACTTTTTGTTATTATTTTATACTTCGCGTTCCGTATTTTTTTAACAGAGCTTTAAAGAAAAATTTCTGAGTATAAGGATAGATAATTTTCTATTATTTTAAAACAGTTTTTTAAGACGATTGAGACGCAAAAAGTTGAATATTATTAAAAAGATGCAAGCAGTTAATAAAAACGAGTTTACAATGATAGATAAAGTAGTAAAAAAATACATCCTTTAAATATTTTGAACACATAAAGTTTAGTTTTAAGTTTTTAGAGCAGTTATTTAAAGGTTAAGAATATTGTTAAATTATATTTAGTTAATACTTATTTATTAGGATTTCATAGTTTATAAATTTCTATTACAGAGAAAAGTAATTAGCTCATCAGTTATTTTCTATGTTGTTCATTAAAAGATTTGAATGCTGTTAGTCTTGTTATTAGTTTATTAAAAATTACAAGCCCTAATCTTTTTCAAACAGTTAATAAAAGAGATGACGAAAGGTACTTTTGAAAAGGTTTGTAGTTTTGCATACATGCCAAGTGCATACAAAACTGTTTTGGTAGAGGGTCTTAGAACATTAGGCTATTATCCAAACAACGCGGTAAGTTGTTTATATTTGGTTAAATGTTTTAAATTAAGTTCTTATTGTTTGTAAATTATTGGCTACACGTTTATTCGCTTTATAGAAAAGTGAATAAAATAATGGATTTATTGAAAAGATTACAATCTAAAATTTATTTTTAGATCTTCCTTGTGATAAAAATCAACTTATAAAATTTTTTAACAGAGGTAAGAAACTATTTGAAAGTTAAGTAAAAAATGTAAATCTTAAATCAAAAATATTCATTAAATCACAGAAAAAAACTCTACATGCAAGAGGCAGTATTGTCATTTCTTTGACTTAGACAAACACTGGAGACTGTTTTTAAATAAAAATAGTTTTGTATGAATATTGTTAAAGAGTTTTTAATGTAAAGAACACATTTTTCAGTATTAAACACTAAGAAAGTTTACATTTTGGATACTTTTGTAACATGAGAGTCTTTAGATAATTTATATCATAAAATATACTTATTACAATTGAAATTTCAACTGCATAGAAATTTTCATGGAAGTGAGTAAGACCTTAATTATGCAATTTGCAGTCTTTGCAATTAACTCATTTAAAGAGTTAATGCTAATTCGTACAGCACTTCTTATTTACTATAGCATTTAAAATTAAAACATCAACGAGAAATCTAAGAAGCTAGAAAATCATCATCATCATTCAATAAAGCAGTCAGCAATAGTTCGTCCCCGACTCCAAAACAAAGGAAGCTAACAGGAAGCTAAAAAACACATATTTTGCCAGTTTTACAAGAAGGTTTCTTTCAGCAAAAAAAAGGTTCGTTATTTTTTTAAAGAATTTCAGCATTTAGTTTAACTTTCTTTTACGTCAAAATTCAAAATTAGTCGTATAAGACATTGAAATTTAATATCTAAACTGAGATTTCGTATTCGTAACATTAAATTAGTATATGGTAAATTTTTTACAACTCCTTTTCATAGTTTTCAAATAAAACATTTAGAAAGTAACTTTGTTTTATTTTTAACAAAATATTTATTTTAAACAATTTTTACTAACGAATGGTATTATAATATTTTAATCTATAAGTTTATTTTCTACTGAAACTACATAAAACTTAAAGCATTAAAGCATTAAAGATCCGGATCCGGCTGGATTTTATATCGAAAAATAGATTTGAACCGGATCCAGCCGGATCTTAATTTGAAAATTTAGATACATAACTGGATCCGATCGGATTTTAGATTAAAAAAAAGATCCGGAACCGGCCGGATTTAAAATAGTTGATCCGGTAGATCACTAAACGCGAATAAAAAGTTTTAACGTTCTAAGTTAAAGTTTAGTATGTTAAGATTCGTGATCTGCCGAAACCTAAAACTTTGGATTCGACCGTATTCGAATCCGAATCTTATTTTCAAATTAGGACTCAGTCGAATCTGGATCCCATCTCAATTTCTAAATTTTGATGCGGCCGAGTCTGAGTTTTTTAATAATTGGAGTCCTAAAGATTTAAGCTGCTTGTAATGTAGATACAATAAAAGTTTAAAAATGATAAATACATATCATGTTATTACTTATTTAGTGAAAAAATTGAAACACATTTTTAAACGAGATAATAAATAAATACATTTTTATTTAAAAATAATTAATTTTAAAAGCGAATGTCTTGTTGAAAAAAAGCAAACTACATACCAGGGACATAGCGTGGTGAGGAACGCTGGCGCATGCGTGCCACCCAAAAAATGAAGTAAAAAAAAGAGTGTAATATCTTTATCCTTTATTGTTTATTTTTTCTTCTTAATTTGCCTTTTTTCAACTATGTTTATCTAGTATTCGAAAAGTAAAACGAAATTTCGAATACCAACTAGTGACAAGTTAGGGAAATTACCCAGTATACTGATTCGGTGCGTAATTGCAAATGCGCACCGATGTTGATGAAAAATTCCATAAGGAACAATTTTATAACTTCATTAACTTTATAAGAACTTAGACTCAAACAGTACGCAACTTGTTAGTGCACCGCAGTAGTATAACCTTATGACAGATTTTTCTACAAGGACAAATGCTAACATTTTGTTAACAAACCATAAAGCTAAATCTGTTCTATAGTGATAATGATTCAAAAAATACACAAATTGTAGTAAAAATAGCAATATATAACTGCTAATAAAACAAAAATGAATTGATAATAAGAATAAAAAAAATTACCAGCATAATTAAAAAAAATTACTAATAAAAAAGAAGATAAATAAAACAAATAATAAACAAACAGTTCATACTGTGATTACAGTTTTAATCTCACTATACAAAAAGTATTCTTTAAATTACCGTAAACTTAATTTTTTTATCAAAAGTAGTTTCTTTTTTTATTAAGATAACAAACAAATCAAACTTTGATATTCTATCAGCCATAAAGTTTAAAAACTAATCAATTTTTGTAGCAAATTATTTTTAAATTTCTTCAGTCACATCATGAACAAATTTATAGCAACTTGTAAAACAGATCTTTAACAATCAATTTTTAATCTAAAAGACATAATTGATTAATTTTAAATTTAAATTTATTTAGTTTTAGATCAAATTTTAAACGGTATTTAAAAGAGTTTTCCTCTTCCAACTGTTTGTAGTATTTAAAAAATACTATT
The DNA here is from genome assembly GCF_965202585.1 of Thalia democratica. Classification (NCBI taxonomy): domain Eukaryota; kingdom Metazoa; phylum Chordata; class Thaliacea; order Salpida; family Salpidae; genus Thalia; species Thalia democratica. The sequence goes on along the minus strand of NC_139168.1, from coordinate 51,109,399 downwards.
CCCTAAAGATCTTAGAAAAACAGGTTTTAAGATAAGTGAAAAGTTATCTTTCTTGTGAATTTTTAAAAGCATTGAAAAAGTTGACCTTTAAAAAATTATCTTTTAAACATTTTGTTTTGTATCAGAAACATTTAGTAAAGTCTTTTCACACACTCAGGATAAATCAGGATTTTATGAAGTTTTGGAAAACTTTAGTATGACTCAGTAGAGATCAGGATAACTCAGAATATTTTAAGTATTTTCAAGTTCAGGCTGACTAAGGATAGATTTGTTTTTTTAATTCAGGATAATTTTAGTGTTTTTAAAAGCTTTGTTGTAAAGCCTAATTTCTATTTGTTTAAAAACAAAAAAGAATTTTAAAGAATTTAAAACGCCTATGATGACACATGACATTTTTAAACTAACTCAGGACAGTTATTTTGACTTAAAGAGTGGCAAGACAATCCTGATATCTTCCAAGTTAATTGTTTTTTTTGTAAAATGTGTTTTATAATACTAAAAAAAAGTAAACATTTGTTTTTATTAGTTTTGATATTATTAATAATAAAATATGAAAGTAATATTGTATGGAATATTGCAAGTCTAAAAATATGTCAGATAGGAAAATTATCTGAAGTTCAATAGCTTGAATTGAAAAATAGCAGACCAACACCAGATATTGCTAATACTCAAGACTGCAGTTCAAGTGGTATGAATTTTTTATTTTCTATTTCGTTAATATTTCAGATTTTATTCTTTTGTTAAGATTTAGAACCTCAAATTTGTTTTGCTTTATAGTATCTTCCATGTTCTGTTTATCTTTTATTTTTCAAATTTAAATTGTAACTGAATATCGCTTAAAAGGTGAAACTTAGTTTTGCAAATAAAAATCTTGTATATTTGTCTCCTTATTTTCAAGTAAGTTGAGAACTATTTTTGTTCAATTTGGAACATCAAATATAAATCTATTAAAGAAATACAAGTACTATATGCCTCAAAAGTTTTTTAGTATATTTAAAAGTTATAAATTGTTTTATGTTTATTTAAGATGACGTATAAACATATTTAGATTAGTATTTAATAAACCTGTAAAGTAATATGACCTTATAATATAAAGATAAAACATTTATTTTGATAAATACAAAATTAGTTTACTTTTAATCTTAAAAAAAAAACTAACAATTAATGGTTTTTAATTTCTAGTTTTATGACTTTAAATAACTCATTTGTTAAAAATAAATAATAATCTACAATAAATTCAAATGTTTGCACACGTGGCTTCGGACCTGGGTCTCTGGTTTATAATTGAAATAGACTGACGGCATTTAACCTTTCGGCCATCGAGTCTACATAAAAATTGCCGATTTTGATTTTATATATTTCAGATATTTTACTTTTAACCACAAAATTAGTTATTGAATACACAACTATTGATTCAATAAATTATTACTTACAAAAAAGTAAATTGTTTTTTGCAACACTACAGTATATGTACATTATTGAATCTGTTTAGTTAACAAAAAAAAATTCTGATACACCATAAAAATAATACAAGAACTAAACAATATAACTAGCAGTTATTTTCACGAACCTTATGTAAGTATTAATTTCTCTGACTTAAGGTGTTATGAAGAAATATAAAATTAATAAACTTAAATACTTAAACTTACAAAAGGTTAAAATCTGCCCCTTACAAACTCTATGTCTACTTTATATGTTTTGAGTACAAACAAATTACTCCATTCTTAGTTTCACTTATTTATTTTTACATTTACTTATTAATCATAAGTTTTAAAAGTTTTTCTTTCCACTCAGCTTGAATATATAGTTTATTCTTTAAAAACACCGTAAATATTATTACTCTTTTTGGTTAATAATCTAGCTTTATGTTTAAAACACAGTTAATAAAATTATGTGTTTTAGTTTTAGGAAAACAAATAAAAAGATCTCATTAAGAAAGAGATCTCATCAATAAATCTCTTAAAGAGATTCTACTTAAATAACATTTATCTAAGCACTGACGAGGTCTTTGACCGAAACTTAGTTTGTAAAAAAAATTCTTGATAGAATAAATTTATACAGTTACTAATTAAGTTTTGTTAAATGCAACTTGGTTAATTTAAAAGTAAAATATAATGTTAAGGCTCATTGTTAGATTGCATTTATCAAAACTAACTCAATTGTAGTATTTTACAGTAGGCATAGTGTGTTGAATGATATTACTGTTCTCAAAAACTTTAATGAGTTGGAAATATATTTCGATAGTCTTATTAATAAAAAAAAAAATTAATAAAAAAAATGATTTGATGGAAATCGGTTGAGGATGTAAATTAGTTTTTCTTCAAATGATAGTTTGTTTTTAGGTTTTATTAGCCTTAATTGGTTTTTTTTTAAATCATAGCTTTAATAAGGATTCTAATAATATCAATAGTCTGTCTAATTAAATACAATTTTAACATAAGCTCTACTCAGATGATCTGTATTTAGCCTTTTTAGATAACTAAACTATGTATTAAAAAAAAATATTTTTATGTATAAGGGTTTCATTACTTAAGTTTTTATAATAAAGTGTATAACCTTATAAAGTTTTTTAGTCAAGCAGTTCAAATTAAATTAAAAGTTTATTGTTTCGATCTTTTATAAGTTTAATTTTGCACGATTATTTAAAAATTAAATGTTATTTACAAAAATTGGTTAAACAATTAAAAATAATTAGTTTTTTATTAAACTAATCAGCACGATTTTTAGTTATTCAAAAAAAGATTAAAAAAAAAATCTTTATAAATAAGTTATTAGTATCTAAGTCATAAATTGTTTTAGTTTTTAATGAGAAAAATTAAAGTGTTTAATTACATTAATACATATTAAGTGAAAAGGATGAAAATGAATACTCTTTCATGATTCAATGTATTTTCTTCTACAAATAAAAGAACACTAAAAAATATAATTAGTTTTTTTAGTACATTAAGTATAATGAAAAACTAGCAATAAACTGTAGCTAAAACGAAAGAAATTTATATACTTTTTCCTTTTTCTAATTTTGGACAAAACTAAAATAAATTAATTTTAATTTAATCCCTTACTTTATTTATTGGCCTTAGTAAGTTTTAAATTTTTCGATCTTTTATTATTGACTTTCTTTCTTTTGTTGCTTAATTTACTTGTTAGCCTACATATTGTCTTTGATTAGTTTTTGTTGAATTATGAAGGTTAGTATTTTAAAAGTTTATTTTTAAGCTCGGTGAGCCATAAAAAACAGGACCGTATTTGCAGAAATAGTACACCTATTTGGCTTCACGTTAAAGTAAAATATATCACACACCAATTAAAGTAAAATAAACTCTCTGAGTTGAATGTTGCAAAATTGAAGCTCAGTAGCTGACACATATACAAAAAAAAAAAGAAAACATTTTAAATAGTGATTATTTTATTTTCGAAGTTTTATTAAGAAAGTATGAATATCAGAAAAAATGCACAACAAGACAAATAGCTTGCAACGGGACACGTTTAAAATCCATCCGCGATCAAAATCCACCCGCGTTCAAAATCCACTCGATCAAAATCCACCCAGTCAAATTCGAGAACCGCTTACCGAACGAGGATAAGGGTTAGGGATAACAGTGATAGTGAAAAATAAATACCGAATAAACAAAAAAATCAAAAATTTATAAAATAAATTAGTTAATAAAGAAAATCTAAAAAAAAATCGGGTGGATTTTGATAGTATACCCTTGCAACATAAAAGACAAAATAAAAACTCAGTAACTTGATCATTTAAAAAAAGGAAGATAGAGAAGTTATAAGTTTTTAATAAAGTGTTTAAAAAACTTTCTTTTATTTGAAAATTTAAAAAAATTTATAACTGTTTCGATAAAGTTTTAAATACAGTTCTTAGTTTTGTTGAAACATTTATATTGTAGTTAAATATATTTTAACCCTCACTGCTAATAGTATCAGAATTTAAGTTTTGTTTTAGTAAGCTTAGTAAAAATTTACATTTAAGTAATACTTAAAAGCCAGGGGGTATTACATTTTTTTGCAAAAATTTACTTTGACCCTATTTGAAAACCTCAAATTTTAAAATATTGAATAGTTTTTAAAGAAGATGAAAATTCTAATTAGTTTTTGAGATGTAGTCAGTTTAGTAAATTTGTTACATTAGTTTATTTATCTAATAATTTTGAGTTATATATTGAAACAGGGGTGGGCAGGACGAAAAAGGAATGTATTCAATATACTTAAAAAAAACTTTTTTTTACCTATTTTTTTGAACAAATCATTTTTTGGTGGTAGTTATGTTATGAAAATAAAACTAAAGTTTGATAATATCTTTTGAAAAAAAAATTATATTAGATTAGACGCAAAAAAAGTTAGTGGGTTCACCCGAGGTTGCAGTTCGCCGACATCTGTACTAAAGATCTATTCTCTCCTTTAAGACCTTTAAGCAATTAACCTAGCATTTTAAGTTTCTTGTATTTGCAAAAATCTTATTTTAACAATTAAAAACACGATAGAAGCATTTTATGACCAAATTAAAAAAATAATCATACTAAAAGTTGAAGTAAAAAAAATACTTATAGGTTATATTTTACAGCTGAAAATTTTATGCAATCAAAGCTAGAATTAACATTTAATAAGACATGTACTCTACATGATTTTTACTAATAGTTTTGATAAAAGTGGAATAATTTTATATTTAAAAAAACCAGTTTTGATAAGAATATAAAGATTTTTTAAATATTATAAAGTATACAGTACTATTAAATGTGTTGAGCTTATATTATTGCACTTTTTTTTTGGTTTTCAATAAAATACAATAAGTTTATCTTTTTTATCTGATAGAAGCAGCAATTTTAGCATATATCTTTAAAAAGATGATGAGTTTTATCTAAATTATAAATGTGAAGCCTAGCTAACTTAATTCAATAACATTGTGATTTTCTCATTTTGAATGAAAGTTTTTGTCGGTTTACACAAGTAGAAACAACTAAGGAATCATAGGAGGTGTGTAGCAATACATACTGCTTGGTGTAAAGCTATTATTCTTACTTCAAGATTTCATTCACTGTTTTGAAATATCTGCATACCTAAATACAAAATAAAATATCATAACAGTTAGTTTAAATTACTCTAAGCCCCCCTAACGTCATCACGCGTCGTTTCTTTTTTGTTTTTTTGTAGGTTTGTAACTTTTCCGAGCTAGCTACGTCCTTGGAAAGAAACTTAAAGTTCTATATAAATTTTCTTTGTAAAAAAGCAATAAAAATAAAAAAATAAGCCAAGACACAAACCTGCCAAATGAAAATATGTATATAGTTTAGTAAGTTTATTTACACAAATTAAAATATATATTTTTACACTAATAAACTAAAAAACATATAACAATGTCATTATGTCTGGACAAGACTTTAAAAGGTATCCAAGTGGTGTACGACTCGATAACCGGAACGTTTTTTAGTGCACCAGTTCCTAGGATCAATTATATTAAGCGATTTGATGTTTTTTTAATTAACAATATTAGAACCTAGCTAATACACTCAAAAATGACAATACTCAGGTATAATTTAACAATAATTTATTTATTATGAATGTAATAACTTTATCCCTGTTCATCTTATGTAAACTTTATTTAATTAGTTAATCTTTTATAAACTATCATTCAGTTCAACCTGGAATCTTCCGAGATGGCTTTGGTATTTTAAATTAATAGGTTGCCTACTTCCTTGATAAGCTTGTAATGTATGACCGTAAAATTTATAAAATATCTGTATAAACAGTTTATTTTTAAAGACCATATTAAATGGCTATCTACTTTATTTATCCTTTTAAATTTATTTTATTTCAAAACATAAGAATATACAACTCATATTTGAATATACTTTCAACATTTAATTTTTTTTTTATTATTTTAAGTTACTTACACTTTCGTAGTAACTTTGATAATGAATGCACCAAAGTGCTTTATTAATGAGAACCTTGACTTTGTTTGCTTTAGTTTTTATTAGTTTTACCCCAACAAGCAGCCTTATCTTGTTTTACTTACAAAAAGTGAATTAAAAACTAAATATAATCACTTCTCATTTGAAAAATACCTTGTTCTATAGGTAAACAAAAAATTCCTGTAATAAAAATTTTTTCTTAAATAACACATTTAAAATAAATACAAACTAAAATATAAAATTTTTAACAGTTTGTTTTACAACAAATTATCTCCGATAGTTATATAATTTATATCTTGTTTTCTCAAACATTTAATTTCGATTTTTTGCACAGATATTAGTTTTTAAAATCGAAAATTTAAGTAAATGAGAAAAAAAAGGTTAAAAAGTATTTTAAACCTTAATCTAGAAAAGCTATTTAACATTAAAATAAACATAGAAGATTCAACAACAGCTTGTTTGAAAGCAAAAGTTAGCTTTTGTTTTAAAAAGATACGTATGCTATAACACATTCGCAGACACTTACTTTAATTTCTATAGTGCTTTGTAAAAACCTCATATTGAAAGTACTCTTAAATTGAAAACTTAAGATATGTATTACCCTACTTAAAAACATAGAAACCTACATTTTTTATATTGTTAACATTTTAGCAGGTGGTACACAATTTGATGACCGATAGGTATTTTTGCATACCAAATCCTTGGACAAACTTTTTGAGAATTTTCCTTTGTTTTCAATCAACTTATTAAATTAAGAAACCATTATAAAACTAGATTTATCATGAAATGATAAGTTTTTTACATTAGAAACGATTCAAACGATTATATTAGTTTTTTTTTTTATTTTTCTCATTGTGTGTTTTGTTTAAGTGGCTCAGGTTTTGATGCCTGTGTCCAACATTGCACAATAAACAATGAATTAATAATAATAAATACTAAATTTACCATATAAAATTTTTATTAAGTTATTTGATCTTTGCAGCTTTTGGTTAAACTCTTTCAGATATTTTTGCAACTAATCTACAATCGAATAAAATAAATTATAGGAAACAAAGTAGAACTTGTATAAAATACTGATAGTTATTTAAGTTTTTAAACGTTTAAAAGATTTTTCTTTTAGGGTTAGACTTAAAATTTAACAAGTACGTATTTTTTTGTTATAGCAAATTATATTAATTTTTTTTTCACTCAACCACCTGATGAATTTGCCAATATTTACAACAGTCGAAGATCAGCACCTGAATTATACAAACTCAAATTTTTTGAAAATTACCAATACGAAATCATCATAAACCTCAAGTTCTCAAAATTTAGATCAAAGTACCAAAATACTCTAAACAAATACATAGAAAATCTACTGAGTAAGAAAATGGTTATAGTTTTTCAGATAAAACATCAAACTTGTACTATATAAATGCAAATAAATACAAGAAACTAATGAAAAATAGCATAACGAGCGAATATTCAATTGACAACAAAAATACTATTAATGTCATTAACAACAAGGGAGCACAGATCATAAATAAACAAATAAGTTTAAAGAACAAAAAAGTTCCAAAATATGAAATCAATGAAGTATTCCTGTCTATCAAAGACCATAAAGCGAACTTTCCACACGATATCAGCTGTAGAATAATTAATTCATCTAAAACTCACTTAGGTAAACTATCCAGAACCATTCTACAAAAACACATCACAACCATAAGAAAAAATTCCATGCTTAGGCAATGGAAAAACTCTGGCGAAGTGATAGATTAGTTCGAAAAAATCAACATCAAAAACCGCAAATGCTTCGTGAATTTTGACATAAAGAACTTTTACTCAACCATCAAAAGAAAACACCTAATAGATGCCATAAACTTTTCCAACTCTTATTCAAAGTTCACAGAATTTGAGCTAGATACAATTATGCACACATGCGAATCAATCATGTTTTATGATAATACCATGTGGAAAAAAAACCAACAGCAATGACAACTTCGATGTACCTATGGGCTCATTTCACAGCGCTGAAGTATGTGATCTTGTAGGATTATACCTATTACACCATTTGTCTACGATTATAAACACTGAGTCAATTGGACTTGCCATTATCAAACAACCAAATAAGAGTAATATTTGCAAAATTAAAAACAAAATAACAAGAAAACTAGCAGACATAGGATTTGATATTACAATTAACGCAGGTCAAACCTCTATTAACTTCTTGGACATACATTTAAACCTCCTAACTGATGACTATTGCCCATATATAAAGCCAAACGCAAAGACCATTTCTATTGACAAAGATTCTAACCATCCTAGAACAATTAAGAAAAATAACCCAAAAATGATTGAAAATAGAATTTCAAAATTAACAAAAAGCAAAGTATCGTTTGATAATGCGAAACAAATCTACCAAAACGCTTTAAACAAAAGCAACTTCCATCATAAGCTCGAATATAATCCGACAATTGATAACAACAAAACAAAGAACAGAAAAAGAAAATGTATTTTTTACAACCCACCTTTTTGCGAATCAGTGAAAACTAAATTCGGAAGCCTCTTTTTAAAGCTGCTTGACAAACACTTTCCAGAATCAACAAAACTACACAAAACCTTTAATAGAAGTTCCATCAAGATATCATATTGTTGTTCCCCAAACATAAAAGCATTAAAAAGTGGACATAAAAAAAAGCTGACCACCGATAGAACCGAAGCTGTGCAACTGCAAAAACAGAGTGCAATGTCCAGAAATGTAAATTAGAAAATGTAATCTACGAAGCAATTGTCTCATCTGAGAAAAATGAAAAAATGTCATATATAGGATCCACCAAAAGACCTTTCAAGAATAGATTATACGAACATAGAGCATCATTTCCAAAACCCAAAAAGAAGAAGCCAACCAACTGTACACAACTCGCCAACTACATGTGGAAACTATATGAAAAAGGCGAAAAATACACTACTGAATGGAAAATTCTCAGACAGACCAAAAGCAGATTCAAACCAAATTTTATGTGCTCACTATGTAACCTAGAAAGACTGTTTATAGCAAACACTAACCAAAAAAAATCCTTAATAAGAGAAATGAACTAGTCACGCAATGCCCTCATTACCCTAAGAAATACTTTTAGTTTATTTTTTATTTTTATTCGCATTAACTTAGTTTATTTTGTTCTATTTAATTTAATTTAATTGTTACATTGTATTAATGTTTGTATTGTGTATATATTTTGTTTTAGAGTTACAACCTTTTCGTAAAAAGATCATTTCTGTTTTCTAAAAATCCCCTATAAATCTAAATATTTACATTTTTTCAAAGCTCAATATATAAAATGCTTAGTAAATAGAATATTAAAGTATATAAAATCTATAGTTAATAGATTATTTAAATTAAAATTACCTATATTTCATTTTAAACTAATTTAACTTTAAAATTTAACTTTTGTAAACAACATATTAAGTATAACTCATATTTTAAATCTAGTTTTTATTTTTATTTTATGTGTACTTTTGTTTTCCAATTCATCGCTCTGTATACTTTTGTTTTCAGTTTTTTTTAGCGTCTGATGAACTGCTCTGCAAGGAAACGGCGTAACGCAATAAAAGTTTAACAATAATATTATATAAATTTTATTAATGCTTGCAAAAGAACTTTATGCACTTAAAATATTTATGTCTCCCAAATAAACTAAAACAAAAAGTTGACTTCAGGATGAACAAAAGTCTAGTTTAAAAAAATGATTTTAACTCAAAATTTTTAACTTTTTAAGGACCTTATATGCACTTAGTTTTCAAAACATGTCAAACTTCTAAGCGAAAATTATTTGCTGTAACTTAGACGAAGATAATTAAAAAAATAATATTCATTGATATCTAATGAAAAAAATCTTTGTATTAGCTTTTTATCACTTGTTTTGTTCTGTGATTTTGAAAAACTTGTAGTTACTCTGATCTACTTAACAGTTCTTGAATTTACACTTGGTCATTAGCTTTACAATCAATTAGTTGTATCTTTTAACAAGTTTTTAGTTAAGGTTACATGACAACTCAAATTCCAAAAAAAAATGGGGCTACATTTAAAAAAGCAGTACACATTTGAAAAAGAAAGCTCTTGTTGATCTTTTTAATAAGATAATGATAGTAAAAAATAGAGAAATATATTAAAAGAGATTAAATAATTCAAATTTACTATACTAGAAGATTTTTAATCACATCTCTAAAAAAAGTTTAAGTTGTTTTAAAATAAAAATTGACATGTAGAGCTATTTAATAACATATTTTGTTTTTTATTATCAACATATTTTAAAAGAACGTTTAACAGTTACAGAATATTTAAAGTTTGAGTTGTTAGAATTTGTATCGTTGATTTGGAATTGCGTGCACCTTTAGTATAGAGTAGTTTTTGTTTACATTTTTTCAAAGTAAAATTGAGTTATAAAACTTTTTCGTCACTTATAATAATGTTACATCATAATATAATAAAAAGCAAAGTTGCGTTAAATAACAAAATTACAATTACATTTGTACTTGACAAATAGATTTTGTAAAGTTTTTTCCCTAATAATGTATTGACTGGATTGTTGTTTTGAATTTTGATTTATATTTTATAGTGTTGAAAACCATTATAGAGCTGAAAACGTAAACCACATTATAGCTGAAAACTGTAAATTAGTTAGCCGACAGTAAGTTTTCATTTCATATAATAAACATTAATGGTAGGTTTAAAATTATTTGAAAAAATTTATACAAAGAAACTTTATGTACTATAAACAAGAAGCTTGAAAAAACAACCTATAAATACAAAAAATTAATAAAATTATTTAGAAATTCTTAGTAGGTACGATATATATACTTCCCTTTTTTAATTGCAGTAATAGTTTTATAATATTTAAGCTTCTTAAATTGTCCTGGTATGCTTTTTTGAGTTGATAATGCTATGAGATATATGTGAAAAATCAAAAAATGTTTAGAGTTGAAAAAAATGTATATACCCGTAAAGACTTATAGATAAAAATGTTTTGTTTGGTTAACAGCTGAAAAAAAGCAAATCAAAAATATGTTTTGAAAAATATCTAAAACTAACTTTAAAAATACTTTTGAGGTTTTTTAGAGAAAGACTTTTATATACTTTTACAAATTTATTAGTTACAAAAGATTACTCTTTAGCTTAAGCCCCGGAAAACAGTAACCTAAAAGAATCCTGTACTACAGAGCCTGTAGTGCAGTTGTTTTTAATCCGTTCCGTTATTTTCTTCTGATTCTTTATTAGAACATTATCGTTGTAAATGGAGTTCCGTATAATAGCTGTTTAAATTTAACATTTTGATTGTATTTCGTGGAGACTAAATGCTTGGCGATATAAGTTTAAGAAAATATATTACTTACAATCACTAGATTTACGCCATACTTAAATATTAGCAACTACGCCATGTATTACTTTAAAACAGCTAGCCTTTCATGTTTTTATTTATTAGTATTTTAAGTTTAGTATAAAAAAGGTTCATGTTTGATGTTTGCTATATACGAGTTAAAACAACACAATGAAATTTGAACTGTAAACAGCATTTAAAAAAAGAAATCACGTAAACTCATAAAACATTTAAAGTTTTGATTTAATAAATCAAAATTAAAGACTAATATAAAACAAAAACCTAACATTCGCCAAAGACTCTTTAATCTAAATTGTATATTTAGAATATTTTGTTGAAAAAAGTACTGTTTAAGATCAGATTTTCTCTAAGTTCGTACATAATTGACTTTTACTGTGTTTCAAAAGCTTGGTTGGTATTGAAAATTGGTTCATTATAAGCATATATTCTTAGTATTTTAAAAGAATTAAAGCTTTTTTTTCGTTTTAAGTAGCTAAAATGAAATTAATTTCTAATGTTAGTGAATGTTTTCTTGATATTAATGTATTTTATACAGGTGATAATTTTAGTAACGCAGGTTTTGTCTTTTAGGATTACATTTTTACAAGTTTTTAATTACTTAATAATAGCTAAATACTTTAAGAGCCACTGCTTTTTATTGTACTTGTTATTAAAAAACCTCAATACATAGTAATATGTTTATTGAAAAAAAAAATTGAGCTAAGTCTTTTAAAAAAGATAACTTTATTTTCTTAAAAAGATTACAATTAACTCGAAGTTTTAGTTACTATACTACCGAGATAAAAGTTTAAAAAATGTTTTTTAAATGAAATATGCTTGGTTTACAATTTAAATTCATTTAATTGTTTTGACTTAGTTAACAATATTAAAAAATAGAAGGTCTTAGCTTTATACTCTATTAAGGAATTTCTAATTACTAAATTTGATGAGCTTTAATTGAAATACAGGTGTTACTTAGTCGCTCATTCAGACTTAATAGGTTAATTTTTTTAATTAAACAAAAACAATTTATTGAAATAGCAGCTTAAGTATACAGTTTAAAGATATCAAAATAGAAATAATCACTTCGTGATGTATGCAATGCATAATTAATTGTAATGTATCTAAAAACATGATATCAGCATATATTTAGCTAACTAATTATTTACTTATTTTAAATAAAAATTATTTCTTGTATTGCATGCTGCAACTTTATTTGGTTATATAAGGCTTTACAATTTTAACGGATAATGAATAAATTATGCATGTTGTTATTAATATAAGTCAATTTTTTTAATAGTTTAATATTAAATAATTTTAGTAAAGTTTTTTTGGTGAAACGTAAAAGTTTCAATAAAAAAAGAAAAAAATAGCAAGACAGAATAAAACAGTTAGGTAAACTTGTAGTTTTAATTTACTGAGAAATATAATGATTTAATACAAATATTTTATAATGCTTTTCATTTAAATTAAAACCTCCTCTACAACGTAGTTAAAAAGACTTCAAAAGGTATAATTAAAGCTGAAATGTTTAACAGATCATTTTTAAATACTCAATAAATGGTTTAAGCACAATTAGAAGGGTTGCATACAAAATATATAAATATTGTTAAAGAAGTATGACAAATGTTGGATCAGCTCCTAGAAGCAAATAAAACAAGTTTTATTATTTTAGGCATTTAACCGTTGATAAAGAAGAAAACCTATGTACACAACAAAAAACTCAAAATTTAACAATGAAACGAAAAAACAGCAAGTTGGAATCAGTAGAAGTAAACAGCCAAAGATATATGTAGCAAGCACTATAGGCACCGTACAATCTCAACAACAATCAACGCAACATTCTGCGACCTACCTTTATCCTCATTAGGACTCGCCAGGCATACATAGTCTAGATGAAAAAATAACTTCAGCTTTGCTGACGTTAGATGAAATATTGCTACTAGTTAATTGACGAACGAGCTTATGCTATAAATTCACGTTTAAACTGGCAGTGTTTTAGACGTAGAGTTGTGAACGGTTTAGTTGCGTCAACTTTTTGACCCACAAACGGTATACTGAGTACTATGTAAATAACGTGTTAAGAACTATTAATTTATTTTATAATAAGTTTTTCAATTAGAAAAAGTAGAAAAAAAACTTCATTTAAAGATGCATTTTCACCTTTCTAAACATACTGTGCAAAGTAAAATATTTTTATGCACACCGTGAACTCGACTGCTCTAGCTATATCAACCAATAAAACAAAATTTTGCTTAACTTTCAGAGTTATATTCTAATTTTTTACTTTTTTGAAAGTTTTTATGTCTTTTCATTTTGTTTAAAATGATTTTTGTACGACAAATTTTCTTTTTTTTTAATCAAAGTTTTTTTTGATAAAATAAGATCATTTAACTTTAAAATAAAATACTGTCGATAAACGAAAGGTTCTTTGTGCAGTAGGTCCTAAGACCAAATAGTTTGAGCGTCTATTTTGTCGTTCTATAACTAAACTAAGTAATAATAAAAACAAGCTTGTTTGATTTACATTAAAATATAACTGCTTTAGTTTGTAAGTACTTTATATAACCTACAGTGTTTTCGGTAAAGTTGTTCTCATGTTTGATATAATATGATTTGGTAAATTTTTTGAGTTTAAGTTTTTATCTTTAGAAACCACTTTTTTGTGATGTTACTATTATTTGATTTTTTACTATCATGTATAATTTTCTTAAATTATTTCACATAAATAACAAACTTCTAGTAACACAAAGTTTCACCTCAAACTAACAAATCAGTTAGAAAAGTTTTTACTTAAATAGAATTAGATAGTTCCCTTAAATTAATTAAAAATCATCATAAAACAAAATGATAATAAAGTTTTATACTAAAAAAGTTACGTATAATTTATTAAAACGCAAAAAATATTAAAGTTGGAGTAATTTTTTGAAAATGGATGCAAAACTTACATTGCATGCTAAAATAAGCGAAGCAGCGTTACGGTTTGATGATATGCTTCAAGATATGAAAGTGCTGACGGAATTAGGTAGGGAATTAGACTGTGAGCAGCAGAATCTTTTAATTTTGTCTTACAGATACGCTGTAAACCCTCGACGTAGGTCTTTAAAGAAACTTAATTTGATAAGAAATGAAGTAAGTCCGGAACAAATAGATGTTCTTAACAAACTCTACAACAAAATTGTATCTGAAATAGAAAGCTTGTGTGAAGAGGCCATAAACATTAGCGAGGTGGATGTTTTGTTATTTATAACTGTATATTTTTTTTACAAAAATTTAGTTTTAAACTTTTTAATTCATTAAATTGTTAAAAAATTAATTTAAAACTTTAAGCATAGATTTTTTGTTGATTCAACATAATACAATAAATACCATTTTAGTATAACATATTCGACACAAAGTATATAAACAAAAATTACTCGTTTCCTTTTTATTTTCGGTTTTTATTTTACATAAACGTTTTCTAAGTATAAACCTCCTACAATAGTATCATTTTAAAACAGTTTTGTCTTTTATTTTAAACTTTATAAAAATCAAAACATTTTAACTTCTTTTTGACTTGTCATAAATAGTTTCTTACATACAAGAGTTTAAAAAAAATAAATTAGGTGCAACTTTTAGGTAATGATGAAAGCAAGTCCTGGAATTCCTAAGGACGGGTTGTGCTGTTACTATACAATGCAAGCTGACTTTTATCGGTGATTTCATTCAATGTTTAAAAATTATATTTTAATTAACTAACAAAATTTAGAAATATTAAACTTACTAAAATTTATTTTAAATATTTGGACTATTTTATATACATTGAGTATCAATTGCAATCTGAAAACAACTAACATGTCTGTACTTATAAAAAAAATAGTAATAACAAAAAAAAAATTCCGTTGTTCATATGTTGAAAACTAAATAATATTTTTTAAAGTGTTGTGATTTGATTTAAAAGTAAGTTTTTACTGATTTTACTAATTATCTTATTACATAATGACAAAATGTAATACAGTTTTATATCACCGTCTTTATTAAATTAGTTAGTTCACGAGTACTTTCGTTTTATTTAACAAAATGTTTTCAAGTGATGAACGGTTTACCAAAATGAAAATTCTTTGTAAACTTCTATATGCACGGTATTTAAAACGTATCATTTTACTTTTGTAACACCATACCATATACTATATCTGCCTACTTAAATAGCCTATAGAAATTACTAGGTTTTTTTTAAGTATTTTTTTTTATTGACTAACAAAAACTATTTTTAATAAGGCTTAATAGCTGCCTCAACCTAGTATTTTAAACAAAATAAGAGTGCAAGTAAAATATCTACGAACTGCCATTTGAAAAACTTGATACTGGATCAAAACAAGAACTTGTACTATTAAAAACTAAGATTTTTTACTTTCACAATAAAACCTTGAAATTATTTTGAAGATGTTTTTACTAACTACAAATAAATCAAATTGGTTATTGCCTTATGATGTTTATATCAATAGTTATAAAAAATTAACGACTTAAATAAGACTATTACACAAATTTAAGAGTCCGGTCAAGTATAGTTAACGTTTAATACAAAAGAAAGTTAAACTAGCTAACACTAAATTTTACTTTTAATTTGAACATTTGTTAAGTTTAAGACTCAAATATATTTATTACATAATCAAGCAGTTACCCAGTCTCATCGCTGATCGGGTTATCAAACTGCGATTCTGTAATAAACATAGTTTAAAAATGACAAACTGTGTAAAAATTGATAGAAAATTGGTATAAATGTAGTTAAATTTTTTAAAAAATGTTGAATAAATTTTGAATAATGGGTAGTTAGATAATTTTACAAAACAAAAAAATATAAATGAAGTTGAGTTAGAATTCTTTCAATCATATAAACAAAGTAAAACTTATTATATATTTTTTACAACTTATTATTAATGGTTTTAAATGAAAAAAGCTTATTAGAAAGATCAGGGTGGTATTTTAAACACAAACATGTGACTTTGGTTATAATTAAGGTAAAGAAATTTTAAAAGTTTAGACAGATCTAGAAAAATCTGGTTTAAGTTTTTGATTATTCCTTTTTCGTGTTAATCTTATCACAACTACAATTTATAAAGCTTTAATGTTTAAAAAAAATTTAAATGTTAGTAATGTTTGCTTATAAAATCCAAACGAAACAAGTTAGTTTTCGAATAACAACAACAGTTTGCAATGTACTAAGTAAAACTAACTTCTTTCTCTATTTTTAATTAAAAAACTCAATTTACGAATATGTATGTTTACGATTATGTATGTTACGAATATGTAATGTAATCTTAGTATGCACTTAGATTAAGTGCTACCATCTGCATTATAAAAACTCCGTATAAATGTGCTGTAAATTTAAAATAGTGAGGCGACGTTAACTTTCAAAAAAAAGCTTAAAAATTAGTTGTTGCTGTTAAATTTTTTTTTGTAGTTGGCAAAAGTAAAACGTTTAAAATCAATCATTAAACTTTTTTTGTTTTCTTGAAAAACACAAACAAATTAATTTTATATAACTTTTTAATAAGTGATTAAAATGTTGTTTAGTTATTGTATTTATTAAAGTTCAATATATTTAAAAAAAAATAGTATATTAGCATTAAATTGAAAAATGCATTATAGTGTACATAGTTTGTTATGACAGTGTTTAAAGATAACGACTGACTGATTATTTTTTGCAGATATCTGTGCGAAGTAATACCTCCGTCTAATCGTCTTAAGAAAATGACTGAAGGCGCTTTAAAGGCTTATTTAAATGCTAAAAAAGTTTCTGATGTAATGAAACCTACTAATCCTACAAAACTTTGCTTTTTGCTAAACTATTCTATATTTATAGTTGAAATACAGGGAAACTATGAAAGAGCAGTTAATCTAATGGAGTCTAGTTACAACTTAGCTTTAAACAAGTTATCTTTAATAGAAAATAAAAACACTCCTGAAGTAACAAAACAGTTACAAACATTTAAAAGTTATATAAAATTTCTAAAAACTGTTGTTAGTAGAAAAAGTCTACTATATAAAACAGATAGTCTCATTGATAGCCATAAAAATATAACAACAAACGAAAAAATTGTTTACTAAAGTTTACTCTTGCTTTTATCTATATATAAACTTTAATTCTTCTTAAACTTGTTGCAAACTTTTTTATATATATATACTTGTTGTTAAATTAAGTTCTTTTAAAAATAAGTTTTAGTAACTATATTTAATACTTTCAGTTTTTCTTTTTATGATATAAAAATTATTTACAGCATTTTGAAAACTTTACATTACTTAGTTACTGTAAAAGTTTTATTTATAAGATTTATCTTCTAACTACTTAAAAAAAACGTACGTTTTGCATTGTTTAATAAAAAATTAATTGGTGTTAATGAAAATGTATTTTCAAAACTATAAAGTTACTTATTAAGTGCAACTGCATTAGAGTTTCAAAGGATATATTTTGCACAATTAAATATTTTCTCAGGTTGTCAATTAAAGGTTAAGGTAAAAACTTATCATGCAAAAGTTTCGATCATGTATAAAAGTTACTCCTTAAAACTTTACGCACTGTACAGTTCTGATAACAGTCCGAATAAATATTGTTTTTATATATGAGAGCAAGAGGTCTCTTAATCAAGGCTTTTTAAAGGTGTGATCTATTAATAATATTTTTCAACCTAAAGAAGTATAACCAAAAAGGGAAAATTTGTTTACTATAGTATACTCTTGCTTTTAAATAAATATTTTATTTAAAACTTTATATAACCACTAGAAATGTATGAAGTGCTGAATAAAACTGTCAGTTCACAATTATATAAAAATACACAAACTCATTTTTCTGTTGTTGTTTTTTAACGATAAGTTATTTATGTTTAAAAATTCTAACTTTATCCTTTTGTTTTGAGCTAAGTATTTTAATAAGGTAAAGAAAACTGTTTTTCTTTAATACTTAGTTTGTTTTGGTTTATAAGAATTTTAGTTGAAATAACACAAAATAAAAAAAAAGTGATAGATTATAGTTTATAAATTAATTCAAAATAAACTTTTTTTCTATTAAATTTTCTTAGAAACGTTTTAAAGAAGAACATGACAGGCCAACTAGTCTTCTTTGTTTTAAAGCAGCCTAATTATAATACTTGTAAGCAAAGAAACTTTTTAGTTTATGATATAGGATTTTGTTCAGAATAAGGAGTTATAGTTAAAAAGATTATTTAAAGTGTGCCGCTTACGCGGTAATTGTCTCTTTTTTATTTTCTTCTTTTCTCTCAAGCGAGTATAAATTAAGAATATCGCGCGTAATTGGGGCTTTTAGTTTCTACTGCGTTGCAGTAAACTGAAGCCAGTGCGGCGTTTCGCCGCACTTAAGTTGTTGCTAGTTTCAATATTGTTTGTCGAGTTGATTCCGATTTTAGAACACTTTTTGAGTTTGGTTTAAACGTTTAGTTTTTTAGTTTCTTTGATTCGAGTATTTTCGTCTTTTAAAAGAATTGATAATTTGATTTATTAGTGTAATGTTGTGCAGTATTTTATCATCTTTTCGTTTCGCAATTTCATTGTAAATATAATCATTATCACAGATTCGAACTACGTTTAATGTATGAGTATAATTATAATATTAAACCAGACCCCTAAATTGTATAAATAGAAGCTCAGATAGCGATATGATGACCCGAAAGTCCAGTTAATTATAGCTGGAATTGAACACAGATACCTTCATTAAAATTTCTACGTTTTTTAGATGGTGACATGGGGACAGAGTGGAATAAACCTGATTTAATAATAGTATAAATTCGATAAACTTTATGGCATTTATTTAACCTAGTCATCAGGTCTGTAAAATTTATAAAAATGAGTTTAAAATTTCTAGTTGGAAAAACAACTAAGTAGTTCGAGTTTGTGATAGATTTGAGTTGTTTTTTTTCTAATGGTAATTAGTTTTATTGTGTTTAATTTTATGTTAAAGTGGTTTGGGAAAGGCTAATCGACATGTGTTAGAACTAAAATGTATTGGTGGTGTATGATATTATCGCAATTCATCGTTAAAGCGTTTTTTTAAAGTGAATTTTAAATCTTGTACGAGCAAGTTGAAATAAAAGTCTCGTTTTCAAGTTGTTCCGCCGTCTCGTCAAATAAATTAATTAAATATCATTTAATAGTTTTAAACATTTTATTTAAAGAGAAATGTTCACTTAAAACAGAATAATATTAAAGGCTTCTAATAATAAAACTTTTCTTAAAACATAAAGAGTTTTAAACGTCTATAAAAGTTAGCAACTGTAAAGTTTAATTTTTTTGTTTTCAGACAATCGTTTTAATTTGAACTATAACGGATAATAAACTTTTTAAACTGCATGTAAAAACATTGTTGTTTTTCGTTCGTCCCTGTAAAAATACTTGTATGAGTTTATTAAAACTTGTTTTCGAGTGTATAGTCGGTTAATAAAGTGAAATGTCTTAAATTTATTAAACTTAATTTTATTTTATATTTAGCAACAATGTTATGTTCAAACTTTGAACTGTAATATTTGCAGTTGTTTGACAATGACCTTGTTAATTGCTTGTAACAAACTTTATTGGCATGTTTTTTGTTGTTTTAAATCTAACCGTACTTATAAAAAAAAAAAATTTAACGAGGTCATTCGAGCTATTAAATGTCTTACCCTGGTATTTAAAATCTGAAAATAAGAAACAATTTTGTTTAAAATTTGTAGGAATATTAAAGTTTTTTAAATCAGTACAAGTTCACTGGCTTTATATTTTTACGAAAAGAAGTTTAAACTTTTGAGACGCATGTAATTGCTTGTTTTGTCAACTAACTCGTGTAAAATGTGAAAGGTTTTTTATGTTAAATATTGTAGAGAATTACTTCGTATTAATTGGAGCCATAAATGTTTTTCAACTATTTTAAAACATAACAGACTTTAAAGTTAAAATATAAATAAACTAATTGACTAGTAATGTTGCTAACTAATAGCTTATAAGTTTGTAAATTTAATTTTTTTAAATGTTTTAACTTGTTTTTAAAATTGAAATCAAGTAATGTTACGTACATTCTATTTGGACTTTCGCACGAACGGCTCGAGAAACGAATCGGCGAGGAGCGGTACGAGGAGACTGAGCTTTATGTACGAGGAGAGGAACGAGGAGATGTACGGAGAGACGGATCAGAGGATTCTGTAGCGCTAACAGACCGCTTGGTGAGGCCAGGAGACGGATTCCGTAGCGCCAACAGACCGTTAGGTGAGGCCAGGAGACGGATCCGAGAATTCCGTAGCGCCAACAGACCGCTAAGGTGAGGACAGGAGACGGATTCCGTAGCGCCAACAGACCGTTAGGTTAGGCCAGGAGACGGATTCCGTAGCGCCAACAGACCGCTAAGGTGAGGACAGGAGACGGATTCCGTAGCGCCAACAGACCGTTAGGTTAGGCCAGGAGACGGATTCCGTAGCGCCAACAGACCGCTAAGGTGAGGACAGGAGACGGATTCTGTAGCGCCAACAGACCGTTAGGTGAGGCCAGGAGACGGATTCCGTAGCGCCAACAGACCGTTAGGTGAGGCCAGGAGACGGATCAGCATAAACCGATAAACCGGTCAAACGACGAGGAGATGTACAAGGGTGCAGCGAGTTCCAGCAGTGAAGAAATTTTTTAAACTTTTTACATTTGTCTGTCATTTTGTAAAACTGTATCATATTTTTATTAATTTTGTGTATTTTAAACTGATTTATAGAATTTTCAAAGTAAAGTAATGCTTTTTAAACTAACGAAATAAAAGTCGGCGGTCGTTTTTCGTTCATTTTTCTATATAGGGAGTTTTAAGCATTCTTACAAGTGTTAATGAATAAAAATTAATGTTTTTTTTCAGAAAACCAAGAAAAAATTCTTAAAGTACGAAGGTAAGAAGGGGAAATGTGCCGCTTACGCGGTAATTGTCTCTTTTTTATTTTCTTCTTTTCTCTCAAGCGAGTATAAATTAAGAATATCGCGCGTAATTGGGGCTTTTAGTTTCTACTGCGTTGCAGTAAACTGAAGCCAGTGCGGCGTTTCGCCGCACTTATGTTGTTGCTAGTTTCAATATTGTTTGTCGAGTTGATTCCGATTTTAGAACACTTTTTGAGTTTGGTTTAAACGTTTAGTTTTTTAGTTTCTTTGATTCGAGTATTTTCGTCTTTTAAAAGAATTGATAATTTGATTTATTAGTGTAATGTTGTGCAGTATTTTATCATCTTTTCATTTCGCAAGTTCATTGTAAATATAATCATTATCACAGATTCGAACTACGTTTAATGTATAAGTATAATTATAAGTATTAAACCAGACCCCTAAATTGTATAAGTAGAAGCTTAGATAGCGACAAAAGATTTTTTGTTAGTTTAAAAACTTTTATATACTTGATATTTTTTATTTCACAATATTAATTATCAGAGTTCAGTTTTTTGAAAGTAACTGTTAGTATTTAGTCTAGTTGTGTTCCATTAAAATTGATTTTGACATGTTTACTTATTCACTAAAATAATGTTAGTTTCCAGGTTCAAGTGTTAAAGTTTTCAGGTATATATCACTAAAAAACTTAGAAAGTTTTTTTTTTTTTTTAATTAAAAGAATTATAGTAGCACATTACGAAAATATTCATTTCAATTTTTTAAAGCATTTGTTTGGTATCGTCATTACAGTTAGTTTATTTACATGTTTGTCTACTTAAGTTCAACTGAAGTTGTAAAGTTTATTTACTTTGTATGAAATATGTACTGTCAAAAAGTTTAGCAATTATTTCAAACTTAGATCACAAACTGCACAAAGGATCAAAGAAGATCATAATTTACTTAAAACATTCAAAAGCTAATCCTTCCAAAATGGATTTTCGATTAGTTTTATCATTAATTGACATAACAAGCATATCTTATACAAAGCAATTTTGTAAACATTTATGTATTTTGTCTTTTTTTATTCTTTTTTCTTTGAAGCGCCTTAATGTCATTTAATATCATATCGGACATTGGATGTACTTTGTGATTGTAGCGTCTGTAAAATATAGTTTAATTATTTACACGTAGAAAAATGCATTGTTTGTATGTTTATAAGTTAATATAATCAGTTAAAAATTTTTTTTCAATATGTTTGTTTATCTTAAAGGGTATACGTAAATTCCAAAGTTTTTTTATTTCGTTGTTTAAAGCTAGACATAGTAATGTAGCTTTTGATACAAAAAAACAGATAAATCGCATGCTTGTACCAAAAACGGGATATATTATCGACAATAAGTCTTTAAAACAATAAACAAAACACACTTGTTTAATTTTTAAAGTAACTAATTTGTTAAAACAACTCAGCTTTATTTTTATATTCCTCAACGTGTAATTTAATACTAAACTAAAAGAATATTTTTATTTATAAAACTTCTTTTTATGGTTCGTAAAAACTTTACCTTTAAGAGCCTCATAATAATACTTATATTTCAAAGTAACGCATTACCGTGGTTAGTATAAGATTTAATTTTCTTACCTAACTTTACATGCTGTTTTTTAAGGTCTAAATACGACTTTTTTTTAGTTTTACAACAAACATGTGTCTCTTTGTTTTATAAAATTATATGAAATTCGCTTATTGTATTAAATCTACTTAATCTTTGTTATTAAAGATATTAAATCAATTTATAAATAAAAACGTTTATATTTATCAATATAACTATCGATTTAAACAAAAATTTAAGCTGATAAACTTTATTTTATTTGAAATGGTTAACTCAGTATGTAGTTTTTAAAAGTAAGCTACCTTATAAAGTATAATATAAAGTTCAGTCAAGTGTTTTTAACAAATTTGCTCTATTAACTTAAAACTAGCTACTATTGTTTTTGTTTATAAAACTAGAAAATATCAATACTTTTGAATAAATTTTTCTGAAAACTGTTGTTTTTGTTAAATTATATATTTTTAGTTTATTTTAAACAGGGGTTACTTTACTTTTGTTATAAGAAAAAAATGATATCAAATTAGTTTACATACAAATTCAAAACTCTATGGTTTTATTTTCTAAAGTAATCTTAACTAAATATAATAAAAACAATCGGGTTTTTAAGTTATACAAAATGTATTCATGTCAGTTGAGTATAAATTAGAGTTGATTAAATTTTTTTAAATTAGTCGTTAAAGTTTTCTGTTTTACCTTAAAAATTTCATATTTTTAGAATAATTTTAGATAAATTATCTGTAGTTTTTCTTTTTTTTTTTTTTTTTAAATGACCAAATATATAAGTATTATACAAAGTTAAACACTGCATAAACCATAAATAGCAGTCTTACTTAAACACTTTTCCCTCCTGATCAACCATGAACTTATGAAAATTCCATTCTATATCATTTGGTCTAGGAGGATCGTAAAATAGTCTGTTCCTCTCTCGGAATGTATCGGTGACTACATCGCATTTGTCCTATTTTGTATATTTAAATTAAATTGTTCGTACAGTATTTAAATTGTGGATTTGTAAGCTATGGACACTTATAAAAATATTTTTTGAAACTAAAATGCATAAATACTTTTTACATGGTTTGTTTCATTCTTTATTGTTTTGTAAATAAAACGCATTAGTTTGTCAACATCATATCTTTATTGAAGTGCCAAAGTTTGAAAGTAAGGTATTTATTTATCTTTACTTTAGCTTAGTTTTTAAAATATTTACTAATTAATTTGCTACAACTCGTTTTAAACAATAAACGTGTCCATCCAGTTATTTTTAAACAACAATTGAAACTTGGTCTAAAAAAGTAAAATTAAAAAACACATATAGTTTTGGAGCATCTTAATGAATCCTTCTATACCTTCATGAAAGTAAACAATGGGTGTTCATTTTCTCCGTTTACATCAACTTTCTCGAACAAAGGAAAGTTAGGAACATAATTGTTACCAGGTCTTACATACTTGAGAATGTTCATTATTTCATAGTTTTTTCCTGGTTCCTAAAAAAATTGACAAAGAAGTTTTAAGCTGTGCTCAAAACGTTGGTATTACAATAATATTGAATTGATATCTACAAATTTTGTTCGTGAAATTTTATTTATTTATCAACTAAAAACAAACCAATAGACTGTGTTTTTTGATAAACTTATTACTTTAACAACTCTATAAAACCTAAATAATCATTTTTAGGTTGTAAAAATTAATTATTGTTTACTTTTAGAAAAATAACAAATTAAATAACTTATTTTGCATAATTTTTAGAACAAAAACTTTTTTACATAATATTACTACCTGCAATCCAAACTGGTTACAAGGAAATCCAAGAACGGTAACATCTGGTAAGTTGTGCAGTTCGTTTAGAAAGGCGTACTGCCAAGTTAAGCCTCAAAAAGAGGCGGTGTTGACAATCACTAAGATATTTCCTAAAACAATATGTATTTTTAATTTATAATTTTAACTATTTTAATTATTTTACAAGTAATCAACAAAAAAGCTTGTTATGCAATAAGTAAGATATGTTTAAAATCTTTACAATATAAACTCTCATAAAATTTGTTTTTGTTTATTCCAACTATTTCCCTTCCATTCAATTTTAAGCTAAATCTATTTTCACCGTATCGGTTCAATGAATTGTTTACTAATTGATTTGTTCACTTTGAGTTTACAAGTTTAAAGCCATATTAAAGATCAAAAACAAGATTTTTTTTATACCAAAACAATAGTTTTGAGTTTAAGAAAAATTAAAGATACACAAGACTCACGTAAGTGAATTACTTAAAAACCATTATTGGGTCATTGTTAAAACTAACATTTATTACTATCACATGTGGATTTAATAAATACTAATCATTTTATGAACCCTAAAGATCTATAAAATTATTCAAATTGCGGTCGGATATTTTGGCTATGCATGATACGAACTGAGCCGAAATATTCTAATTTATCTCAGAATCTCCAAACATCTCTGCTTCTTATTATTAGTCTACATTAAAAAAACATAAATATCATAATATCTTGGAGTTCTTCGAAAATAGGTACATATATCAACAAATACTGGTTTCAATAAAATGTGCTACCTCTTATTAATAAAAATATATAAACTAATGTTGACTTTTAACCTGAGCCAAAGAGCACATGTTCAAACAGACTACGTTAAGCCGAAACGGTATTTCAAAGGACTGCTAGTTAATGATTATCAATTGTTTAAAACTACATTTAGCTTTTTCGCAGCTTCTAACAGAGGCGAAAACAAACCATTGTCTGATAGAATCTGGAAAGCAAATGGAACTAAAAATAAAGTGTTATTTATCACCTCTGCAACCGACTACCGGAGAGTTTCTACATAGTAGAGATGAATTTATTTGAAGAGAAACTAATTCGTATAAAAACTGATCGGATGAAAAATAACTCGTATAGAAAAAGAATGGATTGAAGCTGATTGTGGTGGGTAATTATTGAGTAGATACAGATCTCGGATTGTAAATTAGCGGTTTGAGTGTAATCAATTAGTTTAGTCGTTCAATTCAATGTGATGTGAGATTATTATAAACACTCGTTTAATCAATTAACTGGTAGTTATTTCGGCAATCGTTTGCAAATCTTAGATGTTATTAGGCAATTGTTCAATAAGAGTTTTGACTACCATTTTTGGCTTTACTACAAAACTAACGCTTTAGTGCAAAAGTACTTAATCACGTTTTCTATAAGTAGTACGATAGTTCAGCGTGACTATGTCTTTCTGAGGAGTCCTAATAAGGACGAAACCAGGTCGTAGATTGTAACATAAACTGTTGTTTATGGTCTTGCGGTGCATTCTAATTCTTTAAAAATTTTAGTTAATATTTACAATAAAAAAAATAATAATTCTAAGTAAAACAAAAAAAAAATTTATATGAAGATTACTCGAAACAAAAAAGGTAATATTTAACCTTTGTACTCATCTAGGGTATGATTACGCTTGTCTATTAATGAAGTAAATTGAAAATTCTCATCATAAATTGTTTCATTAGTGTTCAAACAGCGAGATCGTTGACTTATCTTGCGATGTGATTCAACATATGAAAACGATGACATCGTCAAAAATATGGCAAGCATACCCCACACTGAAGGGTTAGCCATTTTTTTTTCGGAAAAAAGTATTTTAAGCTAGTTAATAATTATTTCTAGTGGAAAATTAACTTTAATTTAATTACATTAGTTATAGACGCGTAAAAAATACAACAAAACAATTTTTATAATATTGATGTAGCTCTAAGGCGATAAGAGCTTCTTAATTTTTCTTTACAAAATTTTAGTTAATTTTAACAATGAAAATAATTGATGAATGTTTTTTTTTTGTATTTTATAAATTGCTTAAATCTTAAATATTGTTTTCTATAACTTAACGTTAAGGTAAGTGAACAAAACGAGTATATTAAGATTTAGATTAGTTGACCGAATAGCACTCAGCTCATTGATCTATAAAAAAAAAATTTATGTTACACTTTAAAAAAACATATCATGAGCTACAAATCTTTAATTTTTTGTTTTTGTTGTTTCAAAACTGAAAAAGATTAGTAAAATAACTTTTAGATTATCTAAAATTTAAATAAGAGCAAATGAATTTTATTAGACTTTTCTGGTATTTACAATTTATAAATTTATTTTATCAAAAATTTTGGTTTTTTAATTTTTTAAACCAGTTTTTCTTGTATAAAAAAAAATTTGGAAAACTAATCTTTAAAATTTATGTTGTCCACCTAAAAATATTCTTTTAAAGACTAAATAATTCATAAAAATTTGAAAAAAAAGTGATTGCAAATAGATGTTTTTTATCTTTTTAAAACTTTTATAAGACTTTAAAATGTAATCTATATACTGAGCTATTGTTTATTGAACGTCAAAAAAAGCATTCAATATATTTGGTCCTAGGACCTAGTGCACGAAGAACATTTCGCTTATCGAGTCGCACACCGCGGATACCTATTAAGGTCCTGTCCAGATCCATGTACTAGTTATAATTATGTTTTCAAACTAAACTTTTTCTTCTACATTATATAATACTTTAAGAATATTTTTGCTGACTTTTACTCCAACAACTTTAATTAAAATTTATTTCTAAATGGTTCTACACGGGTTATTAAAATTTAACTACAGTTACATAAATAATTAAAAAAAGCTGCACTCAAAACGTTTTAGAAGAAACATTTTTTAGAAAAACTTATACTTTGATCACTTATTTTGTAAAAGTTAGCAAAAAATAATCTATTTGTGTAAAAACATAACCAGTAAAATGAGACATTAAAACAAAGATAGCTTTTTCTTGCATAAATAACCTAAAATACATTTCTTTTATCAGTTTTTAATTTTATGAACCATATTTTGAAATAAAACAAAATAAAGATTAAAATTATTCTAAAACTTAATAAAACATGCAGTTTCAAGTAATATGTAAATATTTAAACGTACCTTGTTTTATTAACAAATGTAAGTTAAGTAAACAAACTCTGTAAATCAAAATAAAACTTCACAATAAAACAATGTTGTCGGTTTAAAATGTACCAGATTTTAGTCAGAGTTTGTATATTATAATAAAAAAGTATTAATCTATTAAGCTAAGTGTGAACAACTTACGGATAGAGAAATCACTGGCCCGCGATGTATTTTTAAGATAAAAAAAATTGTATAAAACAAACTAAACTAAGCATTGTTTAGAAAAAATATAAAGAATGCCCTTAATTAGCGTTCCAATACACGGTAGTGCTTGCAAAATTATCATTTTATTACAGCTTCGCTCTTTAGACATATAGTTTTTCTAGTTATAATATTCTTAAACTAAGTGACACGCAAAAGACTATTTTTGTTATATTTGACTCGCCGAATAAAAAACGCCTATTCTAAGCTAACTTAACCACCTAAACTTTAACTAAGCATTACAGTTTGACCAATAGTTTACCTTCTATGTAGCTTACAATACAAAAAAAATTTAAATATCAATATTTTCACAACTTAGTTTTTTCTATAGAATCGTTAACTACTAACAAATGTTTTTTTTTCATACTAAAACCTTGTTGTAATAAAAACTTTAACATATTAAAACGGTAAGTAATTTTCAATAGGATTATTAGTTTTGAATATAAATTCAAAAACAAAAATGATTAAAAAAACTGTAAACTTTTAAAATATAACAATATTTGTCTTTTAATTAGTAAACATAAACAAAAAGCTCATAACTTTTAATTATAGACATGTTTTATTTTAATTAAAATGTTCTTTAAATTCCTTACTATATGAGACTGAGTTTTTCATAAACCAGTATTTATATACTGTTTACCTCAATTAAACTAGTACATAGAGTTTTATACACAGTAATAAAAATAAATTTGAAAACTCGAAGGTTATAGGTTTTATGTTCATAACTAATTTATATAAGTTAACTAAGTAAACAAAACTTGTTTATTAAAATCTTTAAAAACTATTGAATTAAGACTTTGAACTCTAAATCAAATATTGCAATAAAAACTGCAATAACATGTATGATGCTCATTCAATATCTTTTTGTAGTTTTAAATTAAACAGTACTTAACTTAATTAAAATACAAGTTAAAAAAGTAAACCTTTATCAAATTGATATAAAATAAACAGCTTATTTATACAAATAAAAGTTATAATGTTTTAAAAATTTAACTAGTTTACATACTAAAAAAAATTCATAATAACTTATATTAAGACGATGGCGATTCTAAACTAGATTTATGAAGTATGTAAAGCCCCTAAAAACAGCGAAATCATAGAAAAAATGCTGAAATTTTTTTGAAGTAGAAAATTTTACTCAAAGTGATCTGATTCGTTTTTTGAATTTTATTAACTTGTTAAAATGTTAAACACATAAACATAAAAATTTTTCTAAGTCAAAGCTCGTTTTAAACATCACTGAAAAACCAAAGTTAACCAACTATGATTTTATAAGCAATAGTAAAAATTTTGATAAAAATTAGTTTGAGAATTAAAGCCTGTTACAACTTGCTATAGCTGTTCTGATTAAAATGTGTTATACAGCTAACAATTCATTAACTCAAACTAGTGCTAAGTTAAAAGTAAAACATGAGTTATTGTGTAACAATAACTGAAAGGCCTTTTTCCATACTAGGTCGGTTGACATATCAATGAGAGTTTAAATTTATGTTTTATGTTCGAAAAGATAAATTATTATTTAAAAAAAAATATTAACTTTAATGCTGTATATTTACTGTTCATATAGATTAAATATTGTAATGTTAACAGTGGATCCACAACTGGAAAAACTATTAAAAATTTTTTTTTTGATTATTTCTTTTTAAATTTGTGATCAAAAGCTAAGATGGTTTAGAGCTCTAGGCTAAACTTAAGTATTCCGTCTATCACAGAAGTTTAGCCAGTCGGTGCAAGGCGATTTGAAGGATTTTAAATAGATGAATTTTATGTCTTCAAAAGCAAAAAATTAGTCGTGAAAGGTAAAAAAAAACCTTTAAAAACTGTCTTAGACTAAATCCATTAAATTTTATCTTTTCATAGCTTTATAATTATACTTAAAAGTTTTGCTTAATGAGTTGTGAATAGTGATTCAATAGAAAAAACTTGTCTGATGTAAAGTCAAAAAAAAAAGAAAGTAACATTTGTATAAAAATTTTGTCCTTTATTTAGTATACTATTGAAGACTTTAAAAACCTTGCTAATTGGGACCACAAAAACGTGTTAATCAAAATAACTCTATGATTTTGTAGACCATTATAAAGTCATTAGAAAAAGGATTCATGTATGCGAGTTGTTCAATTAGCCAATGTGACGATATATATATATATATCTTTTATTAGTTTGTTATCAATATAATTAAATAAAAGTTGTTTTTTTTATCATAAGAACATTATATTTTGCATTTACCAAACATCTAAAAGCTGTTTCATAAATAAACATTGAAGTACATAACTTACTTGCTCTTTTAGACTTAAAATAACTCTGTTTTGTATTAGAAAAAAGCATGCAGCAAAAGCATTTTAATAACATCAAAAAATTTCTTGCGTATATATTTTATTTTAGTAGGAAATCTTTCAGTATGTGTTTATGTACAACCACAGTACAAAATTGAACTTAATGTAAGTTAAAGAAAACATTTTAAAAGTTTTATAATTGATACATAAACTTTGATATTTAACTACAAAACTATTTATTTCATTTGTGGAAAACACAACAGAAACTAAAAAGAAAGTAGAACTTTAATACATCTAAAAAGAGATCTAAAAACACATCAAGTTTGAAAAATTAGTTAACTTTAAATCTGGCTCAGTAGTTAAACAAAACATCTTAATCTTTCCAGTTATAAGCCAGAGGAAACGAAAGTGTATGCCTTAAATTTTGGATTTAACTTTGCACTCTTACAGAATATTGATACGGATATCACCTATTTAGATTTTGAGAATTTCTTTAAACAAACAATGCAACATAAACCTTTTAGCAAAGAACAGAGTCTTGTTTCAAAGCAAGTCTTGTGAAATGAAATTTAACTATAACATTAAAACAGTGTGCAAAAGAAATTAAAGAAGTTCTACGGAATAAATAATCAAATCATGACATCTTAATAATCAAAGCTGATAAAGGATCTAACATGGCAATTTGAAATCTTAAGTGACTATTTAACAAAAATTTTGCCGATAATTGATGACAGTTCCAAATTAAAATGCTTAGTTCCGGTTAAGGATTTTGATAAAATAGTATAAATAGAAAAGCAAACTTGCATGATTTTAAAAAAATTTTGAGAACAAGAAGAAAATATCTATTCTTACTTTTGACTCACTCAAACCTCATAGCTCAGTCAGGCCGAGGTTATACCGATTTTCCAAACTAGCCCGACGTACCCCTGAGACCAATTCTAACAATAGTTAGGTCTCCTCGAGAAAGAATAGCAAAATATATAAACGTGCTATTGCAACCAATTTTACAGTATTTTTCCGCTACATTGTCAAAATTCAATAGCTTTACAGAGAATACTTAAAATCTAACTTTCGAAAATACGTCAAAAATCTAAAATGTCATCTTTTGACGTCAAAAGTCTGTTTACTAATGTGCCCTGATAAGAAAGCTGAAATTAGTGTAGAACAATTATGTCAAGTTGACAAACCTTAACTTAGAAAAAAAAAATCGATTTAGCTTATGAAAATAGCCATAAAAGAAGTCGAGTTCAGTTTTAATAACATAGTGTTTTATCAAACTAACAGAGTCGCGATGGGATAACTTTAAAACCCGACCTTATCTAATATCCTAATAAGATATATTGAACATAAAGTAATACCCAAATTTATAACCAAGTACCCTAACACTAGGTGTCAGAGGTATCTTGACGACTACTTCTTAATAACAACTAATAAAGAGGAAAATTCTATTTTGTTCGAAGAGCTAAATAAAACACATAATTCTATTTAGTTCACTAAAAAATGATAAACAGATAATCAATTAGTTATCCTTGATGTTATGGTTGAAAAAATGATGGAAAATTCATAACAAACCAATTTTTACGAATAGCTGATTAAACTTCTAATCCTTTTGCAGCAAACGAAGAAAACTTGGTCTGGATAAAACGTTATCCAGTAGAACGAAAAAAAATCTGGTCACCAGAGTTTTTAGCTGATGAATTGAAAAACATCAAAGCAATTTTCAATCTCAATGGCTAACCTAAAACGTTAGTGGACATAACAAATATGTTACAGTCAATAAATCCAAAGAAAGCTAAATTTTATGGTCCTGAAAAATGCCCAATGTTTCTTAAAAATAAAATAACGAATATTTTACCTTATTCTAAGATAATTAGATAGTAGATATAACAATCAAAATATACTTTTCAGTGAATCCAAGAGTTCTCTTCGCGTTCAAACCAAAACTTCAGCAACCGGTAAAAGACTTAATGACACCAGAAAAATAGTCTTGTTGTCTACAACTTTTAATACCACTGCAAATGTAGTTAAACTAAGCGAAATTTCCGACATCTAAAAAAATTGTAAAAGAGCATGTGCCAAAGTGTATTACTTCGTACATCAGTGAAAGAAAAGACAAAAAGAGTGTAGCAGTTAAAAACACAACGGAAAAATCGGCCATAGCTGAACACACCTTGTAAACAATCTCGATTCTAAAAAAAAAGAACATACTTTAAAGTAAAAAAAAATTTTTAATCTTAAGCTAGCCCAGTTTAAAATAGCTAATACGATTCTATTTTTTTGTTTCGTCTATTACAAGGTCGAAACCCGGTCTTCCTCAGTTTGTATGATGAACAGTATGATTAGGATTACCCGAGGCCGCAATACGCGTTCAGAATGTCAATACTCAATGTGTCCTGCAATTTCCATTATTTCTTGGAGCTTTAAGATCGTTACTTCGCAACGCACCAGTTAAAACAATTTTTTGAAAAAGTATAAAATTTGAATTCAAAATAGGTAAAACAGTAGTAAAAATGGTAAAAAGTTACAAGTACTTAAGAGTAATAATAGACAATAATTTAAGTTGGGCCGAACATAAAGAAATGGTAAAAAGTAAATTATTAAAGTCAACTAGTGTTTTTTATAAAAAAAGGTACTTTTAAAATAAAATATCTATACATTTAATTTTTAATTAACTTTTTATGAGCCAAATAAGGTATGGTCTGTTATGCTTGGGCAGAATTAATAAAAGAAAAGTTATGAAATCAATGTACTCAAAAATAAAGTACTCAGGTGCATTCACTATAAAATGTACAACGAGAGTGTAAGAAATTTGAAAATAACAAAAAAATATTAAATGTTAACAATTTATACAAATATGAGTTTGGAGTTTCTATGTTGAAATTTATACATAACTTTTTACCAGCAAATTTTAATTGTTACTTTAAAAACATAACTAAAATACATAACCATCCAACGAGGTCCTTGAAAACATTTTTTTTTCTTACCAATATTTAAAAACAGTAATGGTTATTAAGTACTAGCGTATCAAGGTGAGCTTTGGACAGACCTACCTATCAAGTTAAAAGACCAAAGCCATCTTGAAAGGTTCCAGGTTGAACTAAAGGATAATTTATTAAATGATTAACTAAATCAATAGAGTTTGCATAAGATAAACATGAACTTTTTTATTTATTTATTCAGAAACAGTAGAAGAGTATTCATTTTTTATCTAAGTATTTGTTTATATTTTTTTGAGTACATTAATTGGGTTTCATTAGCATTGGTCCAGTCTAGTTTGTAGAAAGTTGCAATATTTTTTTTTTCTTTTTGTAGTTTGTTAGTTTATTAGTAAACAATTTCATTAAGTAGTCTACATTTTGTCTATGTAAATAAAATTATTTATCTCTAAACATGTTTTTGCAAGAAAACAAACAAAGTAAAATATTTAAATCATGAGCTGAAATCACTGATAAAATTTGAAACTAGTAATAGGTTGACTTATTTTATGATTATTATTGTTTATTATCTTATTAATCTTTATTTTTCAAAAAAAAACTTAATTCCTATTTTAAGTGTTTTTTTGGTTGTTTACAATATTATTTTGGTTTAGTTAAACTCCTATATTTATACATTTATTCAAGTTTGTAATAATTTTATTTAGCTGATAGTTTTAGATAAAAGCATATATTTATTTAAAACTTTTTGTTTAGTTAAAGCAATTTTTTTTGTTAGATACAGCTTATTTTACTATTTTTTTGAATAAAAACAAATTATACAGTAATCTTCCTTTATTGTACCAACATATGTTTCTGTGTGTTAACGAATCAACACACTTCAACTTGGTTCTGTAAAAAAATATTTACAAGTAAATGTATTTTGTTCATTTATTAACAACAGTAAAATTTGAATCAGTTTTTCTTTCCATTAACGTGAGTTGTTTGTTTATATTATTGTTTGTTGTTTTGTTGTGTATTTTAGTTTACTTTACTTATTTTAGACTTAATATTCACAAATATTATATAGTTTTATAACAGTCGGATTTAATATTAAGTATTTTACCTATTATCAACTATTATCTGTAGAAAATATTTTATTTCAATGAAAACATGTATACACCTACTTTACTCTATGCTTCAATTTTTTAGTTACAGTAATAACTTTTTTACAGAACCCAGTTGAAGTGTGTTGATTTGTTAACACACAGAAACATATGTTGGTACAACAAAGGAAGATTACTGTACAATTTGTTTTTATTTATATTACAATGAAGTTACTTCACTAGGATCTTTTGTTAGCAAACGATTAAACCTATATTTTTGACAGTCATACTTTTTCGAATATTAATAAGTTTGACGGCTGAAAACCGCGCCTGAGAGATAATAAGATTATTGCAGCATTTTTTAGTTTTATTTATTAATATTATTACTATTTTTAATAATGTGTATGCTTTACTTTGTTATTGCTTATTTTTTGATAAGTTAAAATAATTTGATAGTAGAATCTAAACTCTTAAACATACTTTTTTAAAAACTTCAACTTTATTATATATTTTTTTTCTTTTTTAAAAATCATATAAAAGGTTAAATTTTTTGCAAAAACTATTGATAAATTTGAAATCAAAAATATTTCAGACTGAAACTTTACCTTTTAACGTAGAGTTCAATACTTATTTTATGTGTCTATAATGTTAGATACTATTAAATAAAACTTCTTTTTATTTTTTTGGATACTTTTTTTACAAAAACATTAATGTTATAAAGTTTAATAGTCTCATTTTTAATATAGTTTTTCGTTTTAGAATTTGTATTTTGATTGTAAAGATTTTTTTTTTCAGTTTTAGCTTATTATAATTTTGATTAAGTTTGAAATACAACTCGATGACCGAGAGGTCTTTTCATGTATCCAGGTCCTTGAACCAAAAAAAAATAGAGCAATTTTTTGTTTTTGTTCAATAAATAACCATAAAGACTTAAAGTAGGTTATTTTCCATTTGATTTTATTTTTTTAGACATTTTTTCTATTTTTTTGTTTGGTAAATTACACGGTCGAAACCCGGTCTTGTTT
This sequence comes from Thalia democratica, assembly GCF_965202585.1. NCBI lineage: Eukaryota > Metazoa > Chordata > Thaliacea > Salpida > Salpidae > Thalia > Thalia democratica. Next base: position 51,074,196 of record NC_139168.1, on the reverse strand, counting down.
AGTTTGTATGATAAACAGTATGATTAGGAATACCCGAGGAATACCCGAGGCCGCAATACGCGTTTAGAAAGTCGATGCTCAATGTGTCCTGCAATTCACATTACTTCTCGGAGCTATTACTTCGTTACTTCGCAACGCATAAGCAACAACGTAAAGTAGTTTATTTTCAATTATTTTTTTACGATTTTTCGAGTAAGAAGACAGGGTTTCGACCATTACAAGGTCGAAATCCTGTCTTCTTTAGTTTGTATGATTAACAGTATGAAAAGGATTACCCTAGGCCGCAATACACATTACTTTCTCGGAGCTAATACTTTGTTACTTTGCTATGAACAAGGATCAATGTAAGGTAAGTTTTCGATATTAAACAATATTTTTTTCAACAATTTTTTATATTTTTTGTTTGGTCCATTACATGGTCGAAACCCAGTCTTCTTCAGTTTGTATAATAAACAGTATAATTAGGGCTATCCGAGGATTACCCGAGGTCGCAATACAGGTTCAGAACGTCGATACTCAATTTGTCCTGCAAATCACCTCACTTCTCGGAGTTATTACTTTGTTATTTTGCAACGCATAAGGACCAATGTAAGGCAGAGTGTTTTCGATTAGAAAAAAATTGTAAATTTTTTTTGTTTGGTCCATTACAAGGTCGAAACCCGGTCTTCTTCATTTTGTATGATAAACAGTATGATTAGGATACCCCGAGGCCAAAATACGCGTTCAGACTGTCGATGCTAAATGTGTCCTTCAGTTCACATTACTTCTCGGAGCTATTACTTTGTTACTTTGCACTGCATATGGACCAACGTAAAGTAGTTTTTTTCGACAAATACAAAGTCGAAACCCGGTTTACTTTATCTTGTATGATAAACAGTATGACTAAGATTACCCAAGGAATACCCGAGGCCGCAATACGCGTTCAGAATGTCGATACTCAATGTGTCCTGCAGTTCACATTACTTCTCGGAGCTATTACTTCGTTACTTCGGAACGCATAAGCAACAACGTAAGGTAAGTTATTTTCGAATTAAAAAAACTTTTTTTGACAATTTTTTCTATTTTTTTGTTTGGTCCATTAAAGTTTGAAACCCAGTCTTCTTCAGTTTGTATGATAAACAGTATGATTAGGATTCCCCGAGGCCGAAATACGCGTTCAGAATGTCGATGCTCAATGTGTCCGGCAACTCACATTAGTTATAGTAATCTTCCGGATCCGGATCTTATTTTAAATTCAAGTTCCGGCCGGATCCAGTTTCGGATCTAATTTTAAAAATATGACTGGCCGGTTCCGGTTCCGGATCCAAAATGTTTCAAGTTTTATTGAGTTTCAATAGAGAACAAACTTATAGAACTTTATTATTATAGTACCATTAATTAGTAAAAATGTTTTCTACAAATATTTTGTTAAAAAAACACAATGTCATTTATTGTCTAAATGTTTTATTTGAACACTAAGAAAAAGAACGTTGTAAAAAAAATCTACCTATAAGAAAACTTTGTTTAAATGTTAAATCATTAGCTAGTTATACGAATAGTTTTGAATTTTGTACTTGTATTACGTAAAAAAAAATTAAATTAAGTTTTACAATGCTTTAAAAACTAACGAACTTTTTCTTTTATGATAGGCTTTACAGAAGACTTTTCCTTACAATAATTTATTTAGCAATTGTTTACATATACAAAAGTAAGTTATTTAGTCATATCAACGTCATTATGCTACAAAGAAACCTAATCTTGTTTTTTTTTAAGTTCTAATGAAGAAATAAAAGCTTTTTTACCGGTTTTTTTGAAGCAATCGACTCCACTTTTGTTCGTACAAGTTACCAGCTTCTAGAAATATTCTTTCAGAATAAACAGAAGAATGTTGTGCCGAAAGATACCTTATCGCAAACCTTTGAGATATGTGTATTTTATCTTGTTTGAGGTCGACCAAGACAAGACTTCAGCTTCTTTAACTTCTTCAGCAGATAAATTTTCTTCAGCCAAAAATCCTTAACTTCTGTCTCAATTTTTGATTAACTGAATTTTATTGCTCACTTTCATGAGTGTTTGCACTTCTTTCCGATTTAAATGTAAAATAGAATGACAAATTTTTTTTGGTACATAATTTTAGGTATTCGAGCCTTAGGTTTATTAGGCGGTACTAGAGTAATTTGACCACTTTGACCATTCTCACGACAACTACGATTTTTTACCTATGAATTCGGTAGCCTTTCATCCTTCTGTTTTAGATTAGCAAGGAAAAAGTTAAGTCGATACCGTGGATCAACGGCTGTTGTGAGTAAAAACAAGTTGACATCATGAAGGTTTGTTCGTATGCTTATTATTAGTATAAAACCTTCTTTCAAAAGTCTCTTCTATATTTTCTGCCAATTTGCCAAGGTTGTAAAACTAACTTGATCTAGATCTGGTGGACTATTAGCTTTATGATTAAATAAACTTGTTTAGTACTGCTGCATGCAGGATTACACTTGACAGCAATGCGTTATTTTTACTACACTTCTGCGTTACTATATAAAAAGAGGTTGGAGCAGTTCATTAAGGAAGCGAACAAGTTTCCATTCACAGCTGTAAGAATATTTTTGGGTTTAAATTTGTTGTTAGGCACATAGTTCTGGACACTAATTTTATTTTTTCTAGTCTTTAATAATAAGGTAGGTTGAGTTCCACCTTGTTCCAACATCTTGCACAAGTAGAAAGGTTTTTTACATTGACACTGATGAACCTAAAATGACCTGGATTTTTTTTAAGTTTCTCCCACGCTGTAGAAGAATGGTTAAAGTGGACAACAGTTAGACGGGCCTTGGCTAATAACTTACTTTCTAGAAACAGTGAATATTTAATTATCGGTTGAAGTATGTGAGTGAAACAGGATGCTGAAGAGGATTCTAACATCAACATACCAGCCTTCATGTTAAATGCATTGTCGCGCAGAAAAACGTGAATGCGATTCATATTAATACCCCAATTTTCAAGCATCTCTTTTATGTTTTCACAAGTATTAAAGCCAATGTGAGAATATTTTATTTTCTTACAGTGCAAAGCTCGCTGTTTGAACTCAAAGCTTTTATTTAACCAATGCGCTGTTTAAGAAAGATATGATGTCTTTGTCTTCGAATTTTCCCATATGCCACTTGTAAATCACAAAAACGAAGCTTCTGATAACTCAGTTTGTGTTTTTATTTTTAAACTTTCATAAGTCTAAGGTAGCATTGTATCAGTGAAGAATCAGTGCTCGGAATCATTTTAAATAAACCTGGCTCTGAAGCAGCCAACAGGTCTATGGAACCTCGATCGCTAGTAATTGAAAATGGTTGGTTGTCCATAGCAATCATGTTCATGATTTTTAAATAAGTTTTGATTGCTTTTTGATTGTTTATTTTCCATTGTTTAACAGGGCGATAACTATAAATGCTAACTTGGTTCATTGCTGTTAGCTTCCTTTGTTTTTGAGTTTGGGACGAACTATCGCTGATTGCTTTATTAGATCATGATGATTATTTTCTAGTCTTTGAAGTTTCTCTTTGATGATTTGAATTCAAATGTTTTAACAAAGGAGAAGTGCTGAAGACGACAAATTGCATAACACGGGTCTTCCTCACTTACGTTTAAAAACTTTCATGCAATTGACATTTTTAATTAAGGAGAAATAAACTATGTAACTGTAAATAAATAATTAAATTAAAAATGATATGATTAGTCTTATATTTCTACAGGGTTGCCACTCTATTTGCCAATGAAGCTGTACTGAGTCATCTTGAGTTTTATCAAATGCTTTAAAATGATTTTCAAACTTTTTAAAGTTATTAAAATTCAAGTTTTTATCGAAATTTATGGTTATAAAAAAATGATTTATAAGAAATTAAATTCAACTTAATCTTACTTAAATTAAAATCTTAAGGTATATATTCTGAAATTTTGAAAGTTCTTAAATTTACAAAACTATCCTAAATTATCCTGAGTATCCTGACCGTGTGTAAACCCTGTTTCTAATTACTCATTTAAAAGAGGAACGAAATCATTTCACCCTAGATTTATTATAATGGAACTAAAAAATATTTTCTATTCCAAAACTTTTTCAAATTTAAATAAAAAGTAAATTAACTAATGGTCATAATTAAGATGAGAACTTAATAACTTTTTGATAAACTACTCTATGTACCTGCTTTTTTTCAACAAATGATTGATTAACTAAAGTTTAATTAGACTGTTTGACTTAAATAATTTTATATATATATATTAAATATTCAAACCACAACAATCTAAGTATATAAAACTGAAATAAACTGTTTCAAACTAACTGGATCCGGACCCGGCCAAATTTCAGCTAGGATCCGGCCGTTTCTGGTTTCGGATCTTTTTTTTTTAATTAGGATCCGGCCAGATCCGGTTCCAAGCAAAAGATGGCTGGTTCCGGGCTATTCCATTCCGGATCTTAAGTCCGGTAGATCACTAATTACTTCTCAGAGCTATTACTTCGTTACTTCGCAACGCATAAGGAACAACGTAAAGTAGGTTAATTTCGATTTAAAAAGATTTTTGACAACTATTTTAAATTTTTTGTTTGCTCTATTACGAGGTCGAAACACAGTCTTCTTCAGTTTGTATGATAAACAGTATGATTAGGATTACTCGAGGTTTACCAGAAGCCGAAATACGCGTTCAGAATGTCGATGCTTAATGTGTCCTGCAATTTACATCATTTTTTGGAGCTATTACTTTGTTATTCTGCAACGCATAAGGACCAACGTAAGGTAAGTTAGTTTTGATTCTAAAATATTTTTTTTTGATAATTTACTTTTTTTTGTCCATTATAAGGTTAAAACCCGGTCTTATTCAGTATGATTAGGATTACCCAAGGCCGCAATAAGCGTTCAGACTGTCGGTGCTCAATGTGTCCTGCAGTTCAGATTACTTCTCGGAGTATATTATTTAAATTACTATTAAATATTACTTTGTTATTTTGCAACGTATATGGACCAACGTAAAGTAAGTTATTTTCAATTTTTAAAGATATTTTTCGACAATTTTTTTTTGAACATTATAAGGTTGAAACCGGGTCTTCTTCAGTATAACTAGGATTACTCGAGGCCGCAATACGCGTTCTGAATTTCGATGCTCAATGTGTCCTGTAAGTGGGATCTATTGAAAGTAATTAAGTTTAAATAATCACATTAATTTCTATAAGACGTCTAAAAGGTATCCTTGGTGTGTGACTTGATAACCGAAAGGTTTTTTCGTGCACCAAGTCCTAGGACCAAATATTTTGTACGTATTTATTTTGTTCAAAAAACCATATATGGATACATAAATAACAATCCTTAAAGTTTTTGCTTATTTTTATTTACATTTTGACTTTTGTTCTAAGATTTTATTACAATAAACAAACTGAAGATCTGTTCTGTTTAACAGAACAGTTAAACAATTGTTTTTAAAGTTTAGTGTTTTATTAATGTATACATGTATAAGTTAATAACGTTCAGATGAAACGTCTTAACAATGAAACTTAGTAAACTATACAAAAATTAGCTGTTTTTTTGTATTATAAATACATGTATATATATATATATATAAAAAGTTTTATTCAAAGATGAAAAAACGAGAAGAACTCAAGTTTCGTGATTACTCACTCATCAGCTTCAAAACAAGTTTAAAATAAAGCACAAAACAAAATCACTAATGAAGGTAAAAAATTTTTTGCATAAATAGATTATGACGTAATTTTGAAACTATCAAAAATCGTGCAAAACGATTTTATATATATATATATATATATATATATATAAAATAAGGTTAATGTTTAAACTTAAACACTTTCAACTGAGCCCACTTGAAGGGCTTTTAAATAATTTATTGAAATGGCGATTTTAAAAGTTCTGGAACATATGTTTCATAAAGCTTTAATTTTTCATAAAGCTTTAATCATCAGCCAGTTAAATTCAAAATAAAAAGCACTGTACTAAACAAAGATACAAAAGTTATGCAAAAAAACAAAAAACAGTATGACGTAATATTTACATTACAAATATTCAGTACAAAAATCGATCTACCTTCTAACTAATCAAACAAAAGCTTTATATATATATATGATTTTAGTTGTTTGATTAGTTAGAAGGTAGATCGATTTTTGTACTGAATATTTGTAATGTACAATATTACGTCATACTGTTTTTTGTTTTTTTGCATAACTTTTGTATCTTTGTTTAGTACAGTGCTTTTTATTTTGAATTTAACTGGCTGATGATTAAAGCTTTATGAAAAATTAAAGCTTTATGAAACATATGTTCCAGAATATATATATATATATATATATATATATATAATAGCTTATTTAACTTAATAAATTAAATTTTTCACACTGAGCCCACCTTGAGGGCTTTATTATTAAAAAGGTTTATTTAAAGATGCAAAACTCAAAGGACTCGAGTTTCGTGACTATACACTCATCAGCTTCAAAACAAGTTTAAAATAAAGCACAAAACAAAATCACCAATGAAAGTTAAAAATTTTTTGCATAAATAGATTATGACGTAATTTTGAAACTATCAAAAATCATGCAAACGGCTTGTGCAAAAACTAATTTACCAATCGACAATAACTAGCAAAAATTCAGATAACTTAAGTGATTAACTATATATCAGGACAGATAATTGAAAGAGATAAAGATAAAATTAAGATGCAAATTGAAATTTAGGTTATTTTAAGATGAAATTAAAACTTGTTAAACTTAAAAAGCGACTTTTTTACATGTCTACAAGACGATACAAACTCGCTTCTTTTGTTTAGGCATCTCTTGTCTTTCAGTGCATATACAACGGCTGATGCTTCTTTGAGACACAGCCTACATATTGGGCTGTTGCCGTCGGCTATAGGCTGTGCTCTTTTTATAACTTCCCAGGATATTTCGAAGTCAATGCCGCTGCGCTTTAAGCCACAAACATACTTCGAAAGTTCAGTGTCATTTTCATATATGCCGCCTTTAAAAGATTTTTTATGATTGGCATACCTGAATCTAAACTGAGTCGAGCACAAGCTGAAATAGAACCTCGTCTCAACGCCAGAGTTAACTGTGGCCTTGTAGACGATGTTCTCTGAAGGGCAATTACCCCCTTTCAAATTATATTTACAGCTACCAGCGCAGCCACATTGACTTTGAATTCCTGAGTTTTGATTTAAAATTTTTTGGTTATGTGCCATAATGATATTCTCTAAATTTGCCGTGCACGAATAACTTATTCGCATATTTTGTTTGTTGAAAATTTTTGTTAGCGGATTTTGTTTATTGAAGTGGTTTTTGACTATATTTATAAATTTTCTTCCAATATTAGTTTTTACAGTATTGCTAAAAGGAGGGTTGTACCAGATTACATTTCTTTTTCTTTTGTGTTTTTGATTATTAGGTTGTTGCTCAGGTTTTTCAAATTTAAGTTTGTTACGTATTGTTAATATTCAAACTTAAACACCTTCTACTGAGCCCACTTGAAGGGCTTTTAAATAATTTATTGAAATGACGATTTTAAAGATACTGAATTCATATCGTCTTGTCGACATATGAAAAAGCTCCTCTTAAAATACAACAAATTTTGAAGTATTTTATTGTCAATTAACTGTTGTTTTCGTTAATTTTAGTTGTTTGATTAGTTAGATGGTAAATCAATTTTTGTACTGAATATTTGTAATGTACAATGTTCAATTCTTACGTCATATTGTTTTTGTTTTTTGTAAACTTTTGCATCTTTGTTTACCAAAGTGCTTTTTATTTTAAATTTAAACTGGCTGAAGATAAAGACAATCTTTTTTGTCTTTATGGAACATATGTTCCAGTATTTTTAAAATCGTCATTTCAATAAATTATATATATATATATATATATATATTTTTATTTATAAAGCCCTCAAGGTGAGCTCAGTGTAAAAATTTTTATTTATTAAGTTAAATAACTTAATTCTATATATATATATATATAATCGAAACAATCGAAAGATGTTAGACACGCAGTACAAAGAGAGGCGAATGTGTGACTGCAAAAAACAAGAATGCCCGGTAAATGGAATTTGCTTAATGGAAAATGTTATATATAAAGCGACAGTCATAACTGATAACCAGACCAAGTTTTATGTCGGTTCGACTGGACTATCGTTCAAGAATCGCTACACAAAGCATAAGTACAGCTTCAAACACGAAAAACATAAAAATACGACAACTTTATCGCAGTACATTTGAAAACTAAAAAATAACGAAGTTAATTTTAAAATTCAGTGGGAAATATTAACAAGAACGAAAAATAAATACAGTTTAAAAAACGGATGTAAATTGTGCAATGCAGAAAAAATCGAAATTTTAAAAGTTAAAAAATCTGAATCTCTGAACAAAAGAAACGAATTACAAACTGGCTGCATACATTATAGAAAATAATTTATCTAAAAACTCTGTAAATAATTTTGTCTAAAATCAACTGTCTATTATTACGTAATACCTAATTTTGTATAATTTTATTGCTGTACTTACAAGTTTGCTTTTCATTGAATAAAACTTGGCTGAAGACGCGTATTAAACGCAGAAACAGCTGTACCAAGCAAAAGTTTATTTTGTGTATGTTATATCTATATATGTATATATATATAAAAGGTTTATTTAAAGATGCAAAACTCAAAGGACTCGAGTTTCGTGACTATTCACTCATCAGCTTCAAAACAAGTTTAAAATAAAGCACAAAACAAAATCACCAATTATATTCATAAAGCATATTTTAATTCAATCATTTTCAAAAAGTCTTTTTTAATAGTTTATAACAACCTTACATACGAGGATAAATTACCACAAAAGTATTAATTTTTTGTAAAAAAAGTATACAATAAACTAACTAAAGAGAACATTTTTAAAATATAACCTAATGTAACCTAAATATATATATAAAATATATATATGTATACATGATTGCCCGGTAAATGGAAGTTGCCTAATGGAAGACATTATATATAAAGCGACAGTCATAACTCATAACCAGACCAAGTTTTATGTTGGCTCGACTGGACTATCGTTCAAGAATCGCTACACAAAGCACAAGTACAGCTTCAAACACAAAAAATATAAAAATACGACAACTTTATTGCAGTACATTTGGAAACTAAAAAATAACGCAGTTAATTTTAAAATTCAGTGGGAAGTATTAACAAGAACGAAAAATAAATATAGTAAAAAAACGGATGTAAATTGTGCAATGCGAAAAAATCGAAACTTTAAAAGTTAAAAAATCTGAATCTCTAAACAAAAGAAACGAATTACAAACTGGCTGCATACATTATCTTAAACAGTTTATCTAAAAACTCTGTTAATAATTTTGTCTAAAATCAACTATCTATTCTATTATTACGTAATACCTAATTTTGTATAATTTTATTGCTGTATGTACTTACAAGTTTGCTTTTCATTGAATAAAACTTGGCTGAAGACGCGTTTTAAACGCAGAAACAGCTGTCCCAAGCAAATGTTTATTTTGTGTATGTTAGTTCTATATATGTATATAAAGCTGAAAACCAAACCAAGTTTTATGTTGGCTCTACTTGACTAACGTTCAAAGATTGCTACACAAAACACAGGTACAGCTTTAAACATGAAAATCATGGAAATGCGACAACTTTATCACAGTATATTTGGAAACTCGAAAATAACAGAGTTAACTTAAAAATTAACTGGGTAATATTAAGAAGAACGAAAACAAGTACAGCTTAAAAATTGAATGTAAATTATGCAACGCGGAAAATATAGAAATTTTAAACATTAAAAATTTAGAACCTCTAAACAAAAGAAATGAATTGCCAACTGGTTGTTTACATTACCGAAAACAATTTATTTAAAAACTGTGTTATTAATGCTGTTCAAAATGCACTAGTTAGTTATTCTTAAACATAATTGATTCAACAGTTGTCAATTCAAGCTTACGCCGTTCACGTTTATATTGAGCTCTCTACTTCATATAGTTTTTTAATATAAGATATAACGTTATAAGGCGTTAAATCCTGGAGATCCTGATAAGCTAAGCTTATCGGAATGTATATCACAGATGTTCTTGTGCTAAAACTTTATTTCAACTAACGGCGTTTCACTGCTCTCAAATAAATTTAAGAACAGATCTACGGAGTCTATAAAATGTTAACACACATTAGAAAAAAAGCAGAAAAAAGCATGTATAATTATGTATAGTATTTATCTAGGTAGTAACTATAAATGGACTTTATGGTTTAAAAACAAAGTTTGGGATAAAAGCGTAAAATTATAAAATTGTCTACAAAAAAAACAAATTTAATAAAAGTAGGCACTAACCTCAAAAAGCTCTAAGAATAGGCAAATTTTAAAAATGAAAATTAAATTGAGTTGTGCAGAAATGTTACGTCATAATAATTTTAACAAATTGTTCAATAATTTATACAGCTTAAAAACATGAAGTATTAAACTTGCAAGTATATGTGAGTTTTGTGAAATAAATTAGTACATAAATAGACAGAGTTATTTAAAGTAGAATCGTCAGTTATGGGGACAGATATTCGATAAATCTTGCCGCTTATTCAGAAGTAGGTCTTTATCTTCTGCTGCAATTACTGCTCTTTCTGTATTGCAAGTTGGGCAAATTCTACTTACTCCGTTGGATGCATGTTTGATCTTTGAAACAATACTCCACTCTATGTTTGGCCTTTTACCGTACCTGTGAAAAAAGCTCCAGACATAATCCGATAAACGCGTGCTTTGTTTTTTATTTATATTTTTAAAAGTATGTTTATGATTAGCATATCTATCCTTGAAACTACCTGCTGTACTTCCGATATAAATTTTATCTGGGCCCTTACTTTCAACTTTAACTTTATAAATTACATTTTTAATTAAACAATTACCTTTTAATGGGCAGTTATCTTTGTTTAGTTTACGGCAATTACATGTTTTAGGCATATTACTTAACTTATTACTATTAGGGTTAGTTGGTTTTGAATATTTATTTATAGTTTTATTGTTATGCATTTTACTTATACTTTTAGCGCTATTATCACTTACTTGTTCTAAGTTTTCTTTTATCATTTTAGAAATACTTCTAGTTATACGTTGATTATTATAATCTACACTATTGTTAGTACTATTGATATGGATATTTTCATTATCATTAATATTAAAGTTATCATTATAGCTTATATCTTTAATGTTTAAAGTTTTAATATGTTTTACATTATTGTTACTATAATTAAAATTTTTACTATTAGGATTATCATTATTATTACTGTTATTAAAATTATTATTATTATTATTATTATTACTGTTATTATTAATTTGATTAGTATAATTAGAAATATTGTTCATATCTACGTTATTACTAACTTTATTACTAGAGTTATTATTTGTGTTAGCTTTGATATGTCTATTTTTAAAAATTTGAAATTACTGTTTTGTTGTGCGATTGTATTAAAGTTTTAACATTACTCATGCAACTATAAGAAATTTTAACTGTCTTTCTATTAAAAATTTTGTTATAAAAGTGGCTATCGGGGAAGTGTTTATCGACTAGCTTTAAAAATTCTTTACCTAAGTTTATATTAACTGAAGAGCAATATGGAGGATTATACCACATTATATGTCGGTTACGCGGTTTTTTGCGTTTTTTATCTACATCTAATTTTTCATACTTTAATTTACATTTAAAACCTCGATTTTTTAATTCATTTTCGTACGGTGCTTTTATTTCGTTAAATATCTTTTCATTCGAAGAGAGGGTGCTTAGACGTTTTTGTGTCATTACCGGGAGGCATTTTTTTACATGATAAGGGTGGTCAGAATTAATATTGATAAAGTTTAATAAAGAATTCGGTTTACGGTACGGACGGTAAGTATTATTAGATAAATTTAAAGTAACATCTAAAAAATTCGTTATTTGCGCTCCTATTTCTAAAGTTATTTTAAAACCGATATCAGACATTAATCTAAACGTTGACTTTTTAATTTTTTCGTAAACAAGAGGTTTTGAAAGATCAATAACACCGAGTCCATCATCTCTATACAACCCACAACTATCAAAAATACTTTTGAGTTTATCTAGGATGTATAAGCCTACAAGATCGCATACCTCCGCTCCATGAAAACTACCCATTGGTATATCAAAAAGACTATCGGTATCATTTTTCTTCCATACATCATCACCCGAAAAAAGCAAAGAGTCACACGAATGGAATATAATGTCTGTATCTGATTTATTAAAATCAGAAAATTGGGATGCATAATCTAGTGCGTTAATTAAGTGCGCTTTTGTAATATTTTGTAAAACGCATATTGATAAACAAATTTTAACTAGTATAATTAAAGACGTAAGAACAGCCACTAGTCTAATCCAATGGAAAAACACTGGTGAACTATTACAATGGTTTAATAATATTAACAATAAAAGTATTAAGCGTTTTATTAGCTTTGATATCGTCGAATTTTATCCGTCTATTACAAAAGCGCACTTAATTAACGCACTAGATTATACATCCCAATTTTCTGATTTTAATAAATCAGATACAGACATTATATTCCATTCGTGTGACTCTTTGCTTTTTTCGGGTGATGATGTATGGAAGAAAAATGATACCGATAGTCTTTTTGATATACCAATGGGTAGTTTTCATGGAGCGGAGGTATGCGATCTTGTAGGCTTATACATCCTAGATAAACTCAAAAGTATTTTTGATAGTTGTGGGTTGTATAGAGATGATGGACTCGGTGTTATTGATCTTTCAAAACCTCTTGTTTACGAAAAAATTAAAAAGTCAACGTTTAGATTAATGTCTGATATCGGTTTTAAAATAACTTTAGAAATAGGAGCGCAAATAACGAATTTTTTAGATGTTACTTTAAATTTATCTAATAATACTTACCGTCCGTACCGTAAACCGAATTCTTTATTAAACTTTATCAATATTAATTCTGACCACCCTTATCATGTAAAAAAATGCCTCCCGGTAATGACACAAAAACGTCTAAGCACCCTCTCTTCGAATGAAAAGATATTTAACGAAATAAAAGCACCGTACGAAAATGAATTAAAAAATCGAGGTTTTAAATGTAAATTAAAGTATGAAAAATTAGATGTAGATAAAAAACGCAAAAAACCGCGTAACCGACATATAATGTGGTATAATCCTCCATATTGCTCTTCAGTTAATATAAACTTAGGTAAAGAATTTTTAAAGCTAGTCGATAAACACTTCCCCGATAGCCACTTTTATAACAAAATTTTTAATAGAAAGACAGTTAAAATTTCTTATAGTTGCATGAGTAATGTTAAAACTTTAATACAATCGCACAACAAAACAGTAATTTCAAATTTTTAAAAATAGACATATCAAAGCTAACACAAATAATAACTCTAGTAATAAAGTTAGTAATAACGTAGATATGAACAATATTTCTAATTATACTAATCAAATTAATAATAACAGTAATAATAATAATAATAACAATAATTTTAATAACAGTAATAATAATGATAATCCTAATAGTAAAAATTTTAATTATAGTAACAATAATGTAAAACATATTAAAACTTTAAACATTAAAGATATAAGCTATAATGATAACTTTAATATTAATGATAATGAAAATATCCATATCAATAGTACTAACAATAGTGTAGATTATAATAATCAACGTATAACTAGAAGTATTTCTAAAATGATAAAAGAAAACTTAGAACAAGTAAGTGATAATAGCGCTAAAAGTATAAGTAAAATGCATAACAATAAAACTATAAATAAATATTCAAAACCAACTAACCCTAATAGTAATAAGTTAAGTAATATGCCTAAAACATGTAATTGCCGTAAACTAAACAAAGATAACTGCCCATTAAAAGGTAATTGTTTAATTAAAAATGTAATTTATAAAGTTAAAGTTGAAAGTAAGGGCCCAGATAAAATTTATATCGGAAGTACAGCAGGTAGTTTCAAGGATAGATATGCTAATCATAAACATACTTTTAAAAATATAAATAAAAAACAAAGCACGCGTTTATCGGATTATGTCTGGAGCTTTTTTCACAGGTACGGTAAAAGGCCAAACATAGAGTGGAGTATTGTTTCAAAGATCAAACATGCATCCAACGGAGTAAGTAGAATTTGCCCAACTTGCAATACAGAAAGAGCAGTAATTGCAGCAGAAGATAAAGACCTACTTCTGAATAAGCGGCAAGATTTATCGAATATCTGTCCCCATAACCGACGATTCTACTTTAAATAACTCTGTCTATTTATGTACTAATTTATTTCACAAAACTCACATATACTTGCAAGTTTAATACTTCATGTTTTTAAGCTGTATAAATTATTGAACAATTTGTTAAAATTATTATGACGTAACATTTCTGCACAACTCAATTTAATTTTCATTTTTAAAATTTGCCTATTCTTAGAGCTTTTTGAGGTTAGTGCCTACTTTTATTAAATTTGTTTTTTTTGTAGACAATTTTATAATTTTACGCTTTTATCCCAAACTTTGTTTTTAAACCATAAAGTCCATTTATAGTTACTACCTAGATAAATACTATACATAATTATACATGCTTTTTTCTGCTTTTTTTCTAATGTGTGTTAACATTTTATAGACTCCGTAGATCTGTTCTTAAATTTATTTGAGAGCAGTGAAACGCCGTTAGTTGAAATAAAGTTTTAGCACAAGAACATCTGTTTTTTAATATATGTACAATTAATTGTTCTATTATTACGTAACATCTAATTTTTATAACTTTGTTTATTGTACATAGAAGTTTGCCTTTATTTGAATAAAATACTTTGCTGAGGACACAGAAACAGTTGTTCGAAGAGAAGTTTATTTTTGTGTAATTTAATTTATGTATACATATATATATAATTTATTGGAAAAATACGATTTTAAAAATACTAGTACATGTGTTTCATAAAGCTAAACGCTTTAATCATCAGCTAGTTAAAATTAAAATAAAAAGCACTTTACTTAACATAGATACAAAAGTTATACAAAAAACATTATGACGTAATATTATCCATCACAAAAATTCGGTACAAAAATTAATCTTCTATCTAACTCAGGGGTCGGCAGGCAGTTGGTGCTCGCGGGCCAAATTTCAAGTTTTCAAAGTCTTCGCGGGCCGCAGTTTTAGTTTTAGTGACATTTGAATAATATTTTGCTTTGAGTCTTACTAAAGAAAGTTTTACTTTTATTTACTTTGATATTTCAAATTACTTTTAGATATACAGAGAATGTCTATTTAAATTATAAATACTTTATATAATAAAATTTACATTAACTAATGTACTTAAGTTTTAATAAACTATGTACTTTCTTAAAGACTAATAAGTTAAACTTAATATTTTGTAATTTTACTTATAACCTAACTCTGTATAAAAATTCGAGCTTAAAAATATTTTAGAGGTCACTTTTATGCCTTGTTTGTACTATTTAACCTTTTTTCATGTGCGTCTAAAATAGTTTACACTCTTTAAAAATTCAGTAATTAATTGACTAAATAAATCTAATGCTTATTTGTTATGTAAAAATCTAAAACAAATTTTTAACATGATTAACTCTCAAATCCTTTAATAAAATACCTTATTAGTAATCAATTAGTGTTTTACATGGTTGCAACTTTAACAGCAAAATGTCTAAGTTATATCAAACCAGCCAAGTTAATTAAAAGTTAAAAAAGCATAAAACTTAGTGTTAATCAAACTTAAATACTTAATTGAAATATCATCATTATAAAAAAGTACACAATATGTAAGAAGACAAGAAATAAAAATACAATTAGTAAACTACATTACGGTTGTAAAAACTATTCTGAGAATTTAAAGTGTTTAAAATAAAAGTTTCACACACACCTGAGTCTTAAAAAAATGTCTTAAACAGGATTAATCTAGTCTGTATTCTTCAAACTTTTAGACTAGCCTGCTTGTTTAGCAACCCTTTTTAAAGGAAAATTCACAAAATAAAGAAATAACAAAGTTCATTAACAGTAAATTAAAAATAAATCAAAAAAAAGTATTATAAGTCAATTTCAATGGACAATTACGGTTTATTAAACACTTTTAACAAAAGTATAAAAGCTTATTAAGCCTTTACTGAAGAAGAATAACTAACTTTTTATTAGGAATTATAGCAATTCTTTATCTGCAATAAAAATCTTGCATTTGAAAAGAGTAAATGTGAAATATAAGACGAGTTATAAGCATTAAAAATTGTTATTTAGGAGTTATTGCAAGAAACGAAAAAAAAGCAAACCGCTTAAGTCAGTTCCAACAAAGCACATGATTATCTTCAGTACCTACAGACTGATTGAAGAAAAAGTTAAGGCAAGTTATAAAGTAGCAAAACTAATTACTAAAAAGAAGATACCGTTTAGAATTTTAATTTTCTTAAATAATTTATGTTGACGGTAGTATAAGATTTTTATTTATTTCTTTACTGACAACAATAGTCGTGTTTAAGAAATGCCTGAAGATTAAAAAACAGCATAAATTAAATTAGGACTTTAATCAATCTGTTAAGATGAGAGCACTGATAAAATGTTGTTATCTGAGAATTTTTTTTTGAGTTGTTTTTATTCATTTTGAAATTAAAAAAAAAAATCTAGGTTAAGTTCCAATGCAAAGCACAGCAATAGATAAATAGATGTTTAAAGCAAAGTAGCAATGCACCAATATAAAGTTTGTGAAAGTACAATTTTTTCTTCTGTATTAAGTATAAAATTAAACTAAAGGTAAAAAATCTTTTAAACATAATATCAATTTTAAAAAGATGCTCACAAGCTACTTTAAATGTGGTTTTTAATGAAAATATTTATATGGTAAATTTTTGTTTCAAATCAAAATTTCATTACTTTACATGTAGAAATTGTTTATAATTCCAGACCTATCAAAAATTCTCAAATTCAAACTTTTTTCAGATTATTTAAATATAAATATTCAGACTCCAAGATTTACCGGGACTCAAGTTTTTTGGCAACACTGATTATTCACACTTATATACAGTAGTATATACAGTATTTCAAATTGTATAACCTGCAAGATTTAAAATTTAACATATATTATAATTCAAACCAACACTGTGTATTGACCAAAACATACATCATAAATTTAATTTGCCACTCTTTAAAGAAAAAAAGCCAGCCTTAGTGACAAAAAACTAGCCTGATATTTTCGTATACAAAAATCAATTCAAGTAAATAACTAAAAAAAAGACTAAATTGGCCTGAGATTTAAAGTCTTCAAATGGTCATAGTCTGAGTTTGTAGCAATGTTTAGTTATTTATAAAATTTAATTTGAACTTATTTATGTCACAATGTACAAACTTAATAAATTTACCATCCTCGAATCTAGCTTGTATTAAACTGGTAGTTTCAAAAAACAGCAATTGTTTATATCAGTATGTGATGCATAACAATTAACTTCATTTGCCTAAAAGCATTGTTTGAAAAAAAAAATGTGTACATAACAAAAACTATTTTAATTTATGTCATATATATTGTTTTAAATGCTTCTAAACACATTTAGAAACTACATTTAGATACAATAATGTTAGACATTTATGCATAAACTAAACTTAATCTAACATAAGCAGTAAATAATAAGTGGTTTAAAATATGAGCATCTTTGTACACTTGTGTGCAATGGAATTAATTTTAAGTGAAAAAAACTACTAAAAAATCGAAACGTGTTAAACCAAAATCAAATAAACCTTATTTCTTATTTTTATGTTCAATTATTATTTGTGTACACTTAAATATAATATCAAGTAATAATACATCTATTAAAGAAACTTAGATATAAAATACATTTAAAATGAATACCTAAACTGTAAAGAAATGCTATTTTATTTAATTACTGTGCATTACTTTTGTGCAAAAAACATTTGCATTTGGTTTATTTATTAAGTAGCTATTATATAACTGACTTACTAAATCTAAGCACTCTTTACACTCTTTTTTCAAAAAATTACTTGCTGTTGTAAGAAGAAAGCTATTATGAAAATGAGAAATACCCTGTTAGAAAGCTAATCTGTTTTTTTTTTTGACATTTTTAAGCTAATACAGTGAAGTATTTTTATTATTTAAAAATGTTATACATAAACTTAAAGCAAAATAAAACAAAACCAAATTACCAGTAAAAATTTAACTTAAAAAATATTGTTGCTCAGCGGGCCACATTAACATGCTCGCGGGCCACAAAAATTTCTTTCGCGGGCCGCATTCCATTCTAAAATAAAACGTGCTCGCGGGCCGCAGATTTACCCTTCGAGGGCCGCAATTGGCCCGCGGGCCGCAGTTTGCCGACCCCTGATCAAACTAATCAAACAACCAAAATTCACAAAAACCACAGTTAAGTGATAATAAAATACTTCAAAATTTATTGTATTTTTAGAGGAGCTTTTTCATAGCTTGAATAATTACCTTATTTTATATATATATATATATAATTTATTAGGAAAATTCGATTTTAAAAATTTCAGTACATACGTTTCAACAAAGTTATTTTTTGTATAACTTTTGTATCTCTGTTTACCAAAGTGCTTTTAATTTTTAATTGAACCAGCTGAGAATAAAGACAATCTTTTTTATTTTTATGAAACGTATGTACTGGAATATTTAAAATCGAATTTTTCTAACAGATTATTTAAAAATCCTTTAAGTGGGTTCAGTAGAAAGTGATTTAGTTTAAATAATCATCTTATTTTCATAAGTTAAATTGAGTTTCTGGTTGAATTCACATCTTTAAAAAGTAAAAGAATGTTTTTTTTTTATTTATCAATGAAATCTAGATTTCTTTAACCCTTTAAATCACAATATAAAAAAATGAATATATATATCGTTTATTAAACGACAAAGAACACTCAAAAAGTTTGGCCAAAGTACCTGGTGCACGAGGAAAACCTTTCGGTTATCGAGTCCTGCACCAGAACAGTTTAACGTCATGTCCAGGACTAAACAGCTAAACTATTTATAGCTAAACTATTTGCCGAAAACAATGGTAAAATTTTAAGTAAATATTTCAGCTATTTATTTTTCACCTTATTCATCCAAATTTATATCTATTTTTTGAGTTTTTTCATTCTTGCTATTACGATTTTTTATTTCGTAGTTGAAGTTATTTTTTTTAAGTCTAAAAATGTATTTTACTACTGCATTTAACTATTCAAAACACTTAGATTCTATTTTTATTTGTATGCTATACAAGTTTTTGATTAAATTTTTGACACAACTTTTCTTTGTAAATCTTTTATTTAGTTATTTTTCGTTTAATTTTCTGTTATATCTTTTATCGTTTGTTTAAATTGTTTAACTTTAAAACTTTAAATACAGAAAAATAATTATTTTTAGCTTGTATTAGATTTTAAAAACTTTTGGTGTACGACTAAATAACCGAAAAGTTTTTTGTTCACTAACTCTTTAGATCAAATTTTTCGAGCGCTCTTCTTTTATCATTACAATAAACAAAATAATCATAACGTTTATGACTTTAAACGATTATTAGGAGTCATTTAGTATACACTTTTTGCCTGTGGTTAATCCAAGTACTTTATGAGGATAATTACTATATTTTAAAACCAATAAATAAAATTCATTTTAAAATTTTAAAATGATCTAGTGCCATGATAAAATTTGTTCTTTATATATTAAAAAGAAAGAATTTAATAGAAATTTTAACTGTTATATTAAAAGTAAGGTGGCTAAAATTTATAATTTAAAAAACTGAGCACTTATATACGTTTTTTTCGTTATAAATATAAATATCATTCTCGAATAATTTTGGATGATACGCTTATCAGTACAATAGTAACTATGATAAGAAGCAGGCTAGGTATTTAATTTACGGATATTTTCTAAGTTTAATCGAGCGTATCATTTTTATTTAATTAAAACAATTATTTAATAACGATATTAGTATTTAGTTAGCATAGAAGTAGTAATATTATGGCTACCCTTCTAAGAAGTTAGAAAAAGGTGAATTGAGATAACATATAAAACAAAACCTATTAATGTAAAAAAAAAAATATGTTGTTAATTGTTATACATAACTTCTATACCTTAAAATACGTGCTTTGTAACACAAGTTTATAATTTCTTATTATCAACTTTTTTTTTCTGTATATGTTTTTTTTTAAACTTCTAAACATAGAGATAGTTTACTTTTTATGACAAAAAAGTCGTTGCTTAATATGTATACAGTTTTTTGAACGACAAAAAAAATACGCTCAAAATATTTTGTCTTATGACCTGGTGCACAAAGAACCTTTCGCTTATCAAGTCGTACACCGTGGAAACCTTTTAAAGTCTTGTCCAGGACACTTAATGGAACTTATTTTTGTCAAGAACTCTTTTTCTAAGTAGAACAATTTATTTTTTTTTAGATTACAACAAATTTATTTCAGATCTAGAAGACGCTTTAGTCTGAAAAAAAAGACTATTTATCAGATAAGCGCTGTACTTTAGTGTCTTACTGCAGTCATGAATTTACAAACGGTTTATCATGCTCATTATAGTTTATCATTATCAAGAATGTAGATTAATGACTGCACGTTTTTTTTTTTGTTGTGACTGACTGTTTAGTCCTGATAAGGACGAAACTGATCCCAGTTTACCAAAAGCTTGTGGTCTGATGATCGAATTTGTATGATTCAAAACTTACGTGATACTCAAGTTCTTGTTTTCGATTATATATTTTTGAATGCTGTATACTGTTAAAAGTAAAATTAGAATTAGAATATCTCAGAGATAAGGTCATGAAACTTTTGAACTTAAAAATATTTTGATATTTCTCTAATTTAAGAAAAAGTACAAATGGTGTTGTTGGTAGAATGTGGTTTACTATATGAAATGAAAAAGTTCATTAAAATTGTTAGCAGCAAATCAAAATTTTAGACAAATAATATGTTTTTTACTCTTAGATGGTACACTTTTCCTCCTGCATCAAAATAACTGCTTTAAGAATAGTTTCTCATTTGTTATTTAAAATGTTAAATAGTTCAAAATTTTTAATATGTTTTTAATAATTTTAATTAAAAAATATTGTTTACCACTTATTAAAACTTAAGATGTCTCAATATGTTTTAAATAAGTAT
Organism: Thalia democratica; assembly: GCF_965202585.1. NCBI lineage: Eukaryota > Metazoa > Chordata > Thaliacea > Salpida > Salpidae > Thalia > Thalia democratica. The sequence continues at coordinate 51,053,084 of NC_139168.1, read as the reverse complement.
TTTTTTAGGTGTAGAGAACCAAAGGTTGTAAGATTTCTGTACCATAAAGATCTTAAAAAATAATTAGAACTTCTCAAATTGAAAAGAAAAATATGTCTACATGGTTGCCACACAGTCAAGATAACTCAGTATAGTTTGAATGCTTTTTAAAAACTCAAGATGACTCAGACCAGTTTTGTTATTAAACTCATGATAGTTTTAACATTAAAATAAAAATCCGAGTACATTTTTTTTCTAGCTTTTGAATGAGATTTAGTTGTTCCAGTTTAAAATATTTTGATCACTTTTTTTCAAATTTAGTCTTATTTTTTGCATAATTAGATAAGCTACTTTTTACTGTTAAAATTCAAAGTAAATTTAGAGATATAATTGATTAAATCAATAGGTTCTTTATGGAAGGGGCAATCTAAAAGGCTAAAGATAGACTATTTCACTAAAAATCTATCTCCTCCTTTAGTTTTTGAGAAATTGTTTTATAACTTTTTTTAGAGTAACCTTTAATAAATTTTTAATGTCTTAGAGCAAATATATTTTTATATTTTGAAAAAAAATAATTAATAAAAAACTGACGAAATAAGTTGATACTTATACTTTTAAAAACTTTGGTTGAAAATTTTTTATACCCCTTTTTTTATAAAAATTTGCTTCTTACAATTTGTTTTTAATATTAAAAAGTACACTTCCTGAAATTTTGAATTTATTTGCTTTAGAAATGAAGGAGGAGATAGATTTTTAGAAATCTTTGAAAAATTCCAAGAAAGTTGGCCTTGAATTTTTTTTAATCCATTTAATTAAATTGGATTTTTTTTTACAAAACTTACTATATCTCAAAAGTTTATTGAAGTTTTATTGACCTATAAAAAGTATTTAACAGCTTATACTCTAAGCTTTGAAATAAAAGCCAATGTTAATTTTTGTTAATAAAAAAAAATTGGACCCTCCATGCCCTTTATATTTTTCTTATATAATATAAATTCTAAAATTTTTCTGTATGTATAAGTTTTAGCTTTGAAACATACTTGATAGTGAAGTTACTTTTAGTATTACTTAGGAATAGTTATTTAGTTCAACAAAAGTATATTATTAAATTCAATTGTCCCTATCAATCTCTTTTTATAACTTAAATATACTCCTTACTGTTTAATAAATTGATAAAACTTAAGTCTTTCAAATAAAAAACTAAAACAAATAAACAAAAAAAAATTTCCTTGTATTATAAAAAAAAATAGGTTAACTTCAACAATTATGTTTAAACTTTTCAAAAAGCTGTTTGTTTTTCAAACAGGGCCACATTTTGAGAGAAGAAATTTAACCTAAGTAATCTAACTTGAGTACTTTAAAATCAAAATTCATAAAGACTAATTAAAATGAATAATACTAATAAGCATTATTACCGTTACTATTGTTGTGATTACATAAGTACTTACTACTTGGTTAGAAAATTTTGAACTTTGTTCAATTTGTGGCTATTATCTAAACTAGTTATAATTTAAAAAATGTACTAATAGTATATCTTCTCCTTCATTTATTTTTCAATTAACCTCAAGTTCTTAGGAAATGTTCCTTGCATTTTAATTATAAAAATACTTTTAGAAGAATTGAAAAAAAAATTATGACTAAAATTAAAAAAAAATATTTATTGAGCTCTCTGACTTTGTACCCTGATATCTCAAAAACTAATTTGAATTTTACAAAATGGTAAAACTGTTAGCTAAGTTAAAGATCTGTAAAATAAGATCAACATGTAAAAAAATGCTTCCCCCTTTTTACCTTAATATACATGACAATTAATTATACAATTTTTTATACTAAAAAAAAAGTAAAATAATTAGTTCTATATTATTAATATTTATTTATAATGATGTTTTAATATTTCTTGTTAAATCAATTATTAAATGCAGTTAAAAAGTTATTTAATGAAAAGCTACAAATAAATTTGTTCAACAAAATACTTAGTGTGATTAAATAAGTACATTTTTAAAAGTTAAGATTACATTGGAAAGTACTAATTTGTGCATTAATGAAAATTATTCAATAAGTACCAATTTGATATCTTACAAAATCCAAGAATAGCCCAAGCAAGATGAAAAGTATTTTAACAGAAACTTTAGATCAATAGAAGCAGGAAAAACCCATATGTTTCTACTGTGAATAAAAACTCATAAATACACCATGTCTTTTTAACTTTTTTAATTTAGCGGAAAAATTAGTATAGTATTTTATATAAGGGACAAATATGGAATATATCAAAAAACAGAACTTTGACCTAAACAATCAACTTATAATTAAGTCTTAGTGTGCCATATCAACATGCACGCAAGCCACAGAATTACCTTTTGCGGCCGCATCCCATTAAAAATGAAAAAGTGCATGCGGCTAGTGTTGCCGGCCCTTGCTATAAAATTATATATTAATAAAAACCATTAATTTTTGTAGATTCTTATAAAGTGCCTATTTTTCTTATAAGCTCTTTTTTTTCCACATAGTTTTGATTAAAGTACACCCTTATAAAACAATATATAAATATCTTATGTAAAACATATATAATCAACTGTATAAACTTTTTTTTCGTCTAAAAAGAATTTTTTGAATGTTGGTTCTTAAAAAGTGTTTTAATTACCTTTTATTTTTACTTAATCCTTAAGAAAAAATATTCTGAATACTACTTTAATACTTACAATACAGACTTAAACTATTATTTTTTTTTTTGGAAAACGAGATTTGTATAATTTAAAACTGTATGTTTAGTGTGTCAATATTGTTGTTTCTATAATATTTTACTTTAAAACTTAGTTTTACAGCAAGTTTTATAAATATTCTTAACTGTTTTTATTCTAATATTTCTATCCTAAATTTATATTGGTGAAGAATAAGCTATTCTAAATTAAAATGTTATCATAGACTTGTTTACATTTGAATCCTTATGACTTTACTATTTTCAACCAATTTTCATAATACATTGAAATTATTTTTTAGCAGTCCTTATCTGATGAGTAGCTTAACAAATATATAACTTTTATAACTTTCAATAAATGTGAATTATGTACTAATATTTTAATAATAGTTACTAGCAAGACAATTTATTTTAGTTTTTAAAAGTTATTTATGAGTTTATCAAATGGCAAGTAAAGTTACTACAGGACTAGTAGGCCTTAAGGCCTTGAAACAACCACGTAGAGATTTGCTTCTCATTTATGATAATATTCTTAAAGTTTTACAAGATATACCTGCCTCAGCTGCATACAGAAAATATACTGAACACCATGTTAATGAAAGGGTAAAGGTATATGTTTTTGTTTCTTAGTTTTCATTATTGCTACTAGTTCTTAGTGACTGTCAGCATAATGTTTTTCAGTTGAATATTTGTTAAGAGTTTAAAGAGTTATTTTAAGCTAGTATATATATATATAGATTTTAAAGTTTTTGAAAAAAAGATTTTTAAAGTTTTATGACATAAGTTACATTCTTACTTTTATATAACTTGAACTTTGCTAAAAATTACCATACTTATTGAATTTTTGTTACTAATTGTTTATGTGTTTAAAGATGTTTATTAAAAATATACACTAAAAATATTTATATTTTAAGTCAGCATTTATTATAAAACTATACTGTTGTTTTTGAATGCATCCTAAATTTATATATTTTAACATAGTTTTTTTACTCTTTTATAAAGCCTTACAGTTTGTTTTTTACTTCCAAATGAGTGTTTGTAGTAAATAGATCTTTCACATAAATACACTTATTGCATGTTTATTTCTTGTGTATGCTAATATTTCAGACTATGTAGAAAAGTTCATATTTTATAAGCAGCAAAATTTCGTAAGTTAATAAAGTACTTGAGTACAAGAGTATTTATTTTTTGTTTTAATTTTTTTTTTCAGAAATACTGTGGCCTGCAAATTTTTTCAGTATTTCATGCTTGTTTCTCATTTGAAACTTTTAATGTACTTTAGTTTTTGTGATTTTAATTAGTCTTATAAGTTTATCACGTCATAACGTTTGTAAACTTTGTAGAACTTCTTATTCATTTTAACTTTTTGATATTTCTGAAAATAGTTTATTGGTAAAGCATTAAGCTGAATCGTACAAAATCTGTCACAAAGAATTTTTAAATTATTAACTTATATCTTTTTCGAAAAAAGTTCACTTTTGGTCATAAAACTTGAGTTTTTATTTTGTTATTTACTAATACTTTTCTAAAAACTGCAAGTAACAAGTTTTATGTATTTATCCCAAAAAATGTAGTGGGAAATAGATTTTTAATGACACTTTTTTTCAGTTTTTTCCTCTTATAAGGAACCTATCGTACTCTCTGACTCTAACTAGCTAAATCTCAAAAAATAGTTTAAATTTTTAAAAGCAACATATAGCTTAGTTCAGGGCTGCTACCAGGTCAGGACTCGGGAAAAACTAAAAAAATGACAAAATTTAGGAAAAAATGGGGGTTTTACAAAAAAAGTTGGGAAACTTGATAAAAATTTTAAAAATTGTCAGATTTTTTCAGTTCAAATATACAAAGTTCCTTATTTTTTAAAGCTTTTAAATGGTAAAATATTAATTAAAAGTGCTTTTAAATCACACTAAAATTGCAAAATTTTCCAAAAAATTACTTGATTTCCAATGCCTTCATCTGGTAAGAATTGATAAAATATCCTTTATAAAACTGCAAAATATTTCTAGTTTCAATAACATATTAAACAACTACCTTACTTGAACAAGCAGTTTTTGTATGCTTTTTAGTATTTATGATTTTAGCATTTATGTTAAGAAATTCTAAAATATTGTTTCTATTTTCAGACAAGTTGTGTTTAAAAGTATATTAAAAGTACTAGTATTTTGCTGATAGAGCTGTATATTCCAATTACATCAATCATACACAGATGGTTCAAGTAATGTAATGGAAGTTAGATGATTGAATTCAGCAAAAAAAAAACTGTTGTTTTAACCTGTAAAAAAATAAGATTGAAAGCTTTGTATAGTTTCAAGTGTTTGGTTATGTAATTTAGAATCAGTTTTAATTAAGAGTTTGATGAAGAAAAGTCAGGAGAATTTTGGTAAAAAGTTAGGAAAAGTCAGGAAACTTTTTCAGCTTGATCTGTGGCAACCCTGTTAGTTACAACTCTACATTTTAAGATCAAATTGTAAAAAAGTGATTATCCCTTAACTCGCCCCTATGCCTTTAAATAACTTTTTTTTTTCAAATATATTATCAATAATATTAAATATAAATATATTATCAAAAATATTTACACATAAATTAAACTAAAATGAGCTATACAATTGTACATTATTTATTATTCACTATATTCTATCTTTAAAAAAGTTGGCGGTAAGCATTGAAAGCAATTAGTTAAACTTTTTTTTTTGTTTTTCTATGATCTTATTTAAGAATAAATACTATAACTGTGATTTGTAGAAGAAGTTCAATATATTTTTTATTTTTTATATTTGTCCAAGATTTATTTATATTAACGATTTAATTGAGTGAATCATTATTTATAATTTTTTGTATATCAATATTGAAAAATAATATTACAGTTTAAGGCAACTTAATTATACTTGTTCTTAATACACAATACTTCTTTTAAGTAATTGAGTTTATAAAGATTATTTAATTTTTATTATTATTGTAAGTTTATTGTCATACGAAGGACCCAGGCATCAAAACCTAGGCCACTTATACAAAAAGACATACAAAAAAAAGACAAAAATAAACCAAAATTGTACATTAAAAATGAAAAAAAACAGAGTTTAACTAATTAAAGTTTAAAATTAACATAAAAACACAAAAATTATAACACAAAATTTATAATTCCGGTGCTTCCGAAAAGAGAACAACAATATCCTACTCCAACTTCACCCGAACAAATGGTTTCACTCCAAAACTGGTATCACTTTCATTCGAACAACTGGCTTCACATTATTTGAACAACTGGTTCAGCCTTCATTTGAGTAACTGGTTTAACTTTTGTCCATACAACTTGTTTCACTTTTATTCGTATAACTAGAACCGCTTTTATCTGAACAACGTGTTTCACTTTTGTTAGGAGAGCCTATTTCATATTTACTTTCAAATCTTTAATACTCAGATAACTCAGCGTTTGTTGGACTTTCGTAGTAGCTGATAAATGTTGAGAACACTGACTATAAACAAAACTTAAAAACCCAAGGCCCCAAGCGCTTTAACAGGCCAATTAACTATGTATGTAAAAATTTTTTAGAATGTTTATATCTGTAGATTTAAAACTTTTTAAAACTTGAAAAGAAATAGTTGATGCAATTTGATAAACGTAATTGATATAATGGTTCCATTTTAGGTTTTCAGCAATAGAAATTTCCAGATCTTTAAACACTTTAGTTGAAGGTAACCTTATGTTGTTTATTCTAAATTCAGAAGTGATACTAGATGCATTTTTTTGAATGTTTAGAACCTGACATTTACTAGGATTTAAAACTAATTTTCTTTCTTTTAGCCAATGATAAATTTTATCCAAAGATTTTTGTAGAATTGTGTTAGGCTGGCTAAAAATTTTTGTATCGTCTGCAAAGAGATTTATGTTGCTATCATCATCTACTTCTAAAGCTATATCATTGATATAAATTATAAATAAAAGTGGGCCAATAACCCCTCCTTGAGGCACTCCACTGAAAACAGGTAAAGACTCTGAAAAAGTGTTACCAATAACTACTTTTTGAGTTCTGTTTTCAAGAAACTTTTTGAACCAGCTAACTAAACTTTTATGAATTTTGTATTGAGTTAAAGTCTTTATTAGTTTAAAATGGGATACAGAGTCAAAAGCCTTATGAATGTCTATGTAAATAACTTTAGTTAACTTATTGCTTAGAAATGAAACCAACCATGAGTGTAAGCAATTCAACAGTTGATAACTAGGTGATCGATTAGGTAGAAAACCAAACTGTTTATGTGAAATTAGCTTATTTAAAAAAGATGATCAAGTATTTTTAGAGAAATTATATGTTCGAAAATTCTACAAAATCTGCTTGTCAAAGAAATGGGTCTGTAGTTTAAAAGGTTGTACTTACTACCTTTTTTCTGCACTGGTATGACATATGAGACTTTCCACTGGTTTGGTACAGAGGATGTAGCTAGTGAACAATTAAAAATTAGTGAAATTGAAGAATTAGGGAATAAATAGTACGTTTAATAAAATATGAAGGAATGTTTTCAGGCGTTCTGATTATTTTATCTTGTAAATGATTAACAGACTTAATTATTTCATCATTGCTTATGAAGAAGTTTTTCATTTCCAAACACTTTTTACTAACAAGTTTAAAATTTTTGTCATCACAATCTTTAATAAATACCTTTTGAAAGGACTTGTTAAAAAAAGAGGCTTTATCAAGTTCTGATATTATTGGAAAATTATTTTTATTAATTAATACAGGTAAAGAAGGTGTTAACTTGAGCTTTGATTTTGCATAGCTGTAGAATATTTTTGAGTTTGTGTTTTGGCAAAAACGTTTTTCATGTTCTATATTGAACACTTTCACTGCTTTTTCATATTTTTTTGATACAGTTTTGTATTTTTGTATCATCTGCTTATCTAACTTACATTGTTTGTAGAGTTTTAGTTTTTCTCTTAACAGCTTTTTTATATCAGAAGGATATGTTTTCATTTTTCTGTCTTGTTTAATTAAAGGCACAAGTTGTTTGATTGAAAAGTTTATTGTTTTGATAAATTTATCATAAAACATTTGTAGATTTTTTGAGTTGTTAAAAAGAATTTTCCAATTTATTTCTGATAAAAATTTATTAATATTCTCAAAATTTGCTCTACGAAAATCTGAATAGAGTGATTTAGGATATGGTTTTTTACTTTTGTGAACACTTATCCCAAACAAAATAACATTGTGATCATTTATATTTGTTAAAGGTGAATCAACCAAATGAAACTTAACTCTATCTAATGCCATATAATTACAAAGCAGTAAATCGAGGATATTACCGTTCTTATGGGTAGGTGAGTCAATAAGTTGTGTAAGGAGATTATCTGAACAATATTTAATAAAACATTTGTGACAGTCATTGTAGGTTGTGCTTGGGATATTCCAGTCTATATTTGGCAAATTAAAGTCACCTAAAATGTAAAAAGGAGACTGTTTTGGAATAAGGTTTCTGATTAAGTCGATCATGTTTGAAACAACAGCTAGAGATTTAGAGGAACTTGGAGGGATGTAGTCACATAAAAATCTCAATTTGAGTCCTTTAAGAATCAAATCAAAACATAAAAATTCAAAACCATCAGATGAAACAAAATTAGTTTTTACTTCAATTAATTTTAAAAAGTTTTTAAATATAACAGCAACGCCTCCTCCCCTGCCTATTCTGTCATTACGGATTATATTATACCCTAGAGGACAAAAATTTGAATCAATAACATTTGAATTTAACCATGTTTCAGTTAAAAAAAATAAATCTAAATTTTGTGTACACATATAACATTCAATGAAGCTTATTTTGTTTAAAATAGATTTTATATTCGTATATGAAACATTTAAAAATAAATCTCTACTAGAGGTTAAACTATTAGAAAAAACAGTGCCTGAGGCCTTAGTATTTATTAAAGATTAAACTAGATGATTTTAGGTGCATGTCAGTGTTGAAGCTTGACTTATTAGGCCCAGAGATCCTGGGCGTTAAACCGAAAGGGCAGCTGAGTACTTTCAACTATTTTGTTTTGTTTTATAACGTATCTTATGTTCAAATTTTTACTTTCAGCTTCTGCTTGTTTATGTTTTAGTTTAAATCTCAATTTTCTAAAATGTTCCATCTCTGATTCTTCTGTTCTATCAATATTAATGTAGATACTAAATTGTTTTCCCAGATGCTGTATTTTAAGGTTTCTTAGACTCAATAGTCGTTTTCTGCTAGATTGTGTCACTAGTTTCAAAATTATTAGTCTCGTTTTATTGCAGTTGTATTTACCAATACGGTATAATGTATTTAATTCAGTTTCAGCTATCTTGTTGGAACCTAGAGAACTTTGTATTTTATTGAGGTCATTTTTTGCATTTTCTACCGTATAAACTGATGTATTGCTAATTTTTTCGGGAATATTTAATACTATGACATTTAAAGCTTTTTTTTCTATCAATTTCCTTTCAGTTTCAGCATTTATTTGATGTGTTACTAGTGACAATTTACTGTCAATGTTACTGATAAAGTCTGGTTGTTTTTGAAAGGAGTTTGTTGATGCTTCTGCATACATTGAAAGTTTCATTTCAAAATTATCAAACTTTTTGCAGAACTCTGTTTTAAGTTTCATAAAACTTTCATTTAGTGAACTGATTTGGTGATCAAGAGACTTTTCTGTAGTTTGTTTCTTGTAAACCTCCTCATGAGTTTTTTGTGTATTCTGGATACTGATTTCAAGTTCCTTGATTTTAGTTTCATACTGACTTTTCAAGTTATGGATTTCTTTTTCCATTGATTGAAATTTTGCATCATTTTTTCTTCCTAGTTGTAGCAAACTTTCCTTTGTTGCTTTACTAACTTTGCAGTTTTCAATGATACTTTTTATTTCCAATTCAGACATATTAATTTACTTAAATATCTTTCTTATTGAATATATTATGGATAACAAAAACTAGAGTTATTTTAGCTCTTTATTTTTTAGAACTAGTACTAGTTTTAGAACTTTTACTTAACAATTTACTTTAAACTAAAATAAAATATTTTTTACCAGGTTTAAAGCGTTTTTAAACATAGTTATAAAGTAACTGAAAAATAATTTCAGGTTTTAAAAAGTGAACCGGACGTTGCCAAAGTTGAGAGTATTTTCAATAGCGGGCAGATTGAGGAAGTTGCAGAACAGGCCAAGAGGGAATACAAACTTGCTCGTAATATGAGACAGTGGAAACCTTGGGAGGGAAAAGTAACTCAATCACCAGAAGGACAATGGACATGGCCCTAAACTATATAAAGATATGATTACTTAAGAAATAAATAACTATTTTTTCTAGTCATTCAGTAGCACTTCTTAAACAATAAAAAAATCTTGTTAATTATTAATTTTTACTTATGAAGGCTATAAACATTTAGTTTATCATTTAAGGTTTGTAAAGACCAGAATTATCTATTAGTGCTTTAAACACAAAAAAAAAGTTTTATATTATTTAGAAAATTTTTACTTTTAATTTTACATTGAGAAATAGTTAAAAAACAATAAATTTTGTTTTATTAACAATGAAGAAATTTCAATTTGTAACTGTCTCAAGCTATAACTAATAGTAATAAAATTATGAATATATGTATTTTAAAAGATTGTTAACTTTATTTTAGTTTTTAACAAAGTTTAATTGGCTATAATTGTGTTATTAAATAAATAAAAAAATAAATAAATAGCTTACTTAGATATGAATAACAGTTTTGGTTCTCATAAAAAAGTAATCTAAAAGGTATAAAAAAAATAAGTCCAGTAACCTGTCACTTATGTACGCAATTTGAACACTGCGCCAAAGTGCGTTCCTGAAAAATTTTGCTTTTTAGTTTTCTACATAAAGCCTAATACAGAATTGTCATAATGCTAATAGTTGTTATGCCAATTGAGCACTGAAACGTATAAACTTTTTTCTATTTTAAGTTGTTAATTACACGTTCAAGTAAATAAAGCAATGCATTTTCATATGTATAGCCTAATACATGTTCATTTTAATTAATACCGCTTTTTTACACACTTAATACATTTATCTTTCAATCACGGGGTATGTAAATGTCAATTGCAAAGTTCTTTATTTCTATTGATATCGCTTTTTTACGCACTTTACATTTTACAATAATGTTTCAATCATGGGTTATGTACATCTAAATTGCACTGTTCATTATTTTCGTTTATATAGATTTTAATATATTTTATGTTTTTGTCACGCGCAGGGTTGCCACAAGGTCAGGAAATCAGGAAAACTCGGGAAAAAATAAAAAAATGATAAAAGTCAGGAAAAAATATATTAGGGGGGTGTTTTTGATAAAAAAGTCTGTAAAAGCCAAGAAATTTTACAAAATGTAAATAAAAAGTCAGATTATGTCAGTTTAAGTTTACAAAATTCCTTATTTTCCAAAGCTTTTAAGCTTATAAGTAGTTCATTATAATAGAAATCCTTTAAAGTCAGACTAAAATTGCAAAGTTTTCCTAGAAGTTTACAAAGTTATTTAATTTACAATGCCTCATCTGGTAGAAATTAATAAAATATCCTTTAAAAAACTGCAAAATTTTTCTAGAGTACTGAACAACTACCCTACTTAAACAAGCATTTTTTTAAGCGTTTTAGTATTGATGATCTGTAGTAAGGACAGTTCTATAGTGAAACCGTGATATATACACAAAAGTTTATCTGGCATAATTTTAGAATCAAAGTGTTTTTTGTTTAGGTGAATAATTGAGGCAACAAAATTTGAGGTAAAATAAACAAGTGCAAAAAGAAAAGGAATGAAGCCCACAAATTCTGGCTATATTTAGAGAAAAGATTCTCTTCAATAAGTGTACGGGCAGCAGATGAGAACGATTTAGATAAAATAAGGCAAATGGTTTTAACTGCCATGAAAATGAAGCGTGATGCAGACCAGATGAAGGAAACCATATCTTCATTAGATGAATAAATTGAAGTGCTAATAAAGAAACGGGAAAAATAAGTTTTAGTACATATAATAAAAGAAACAGCGTTATTAAGTTCTTTAATATTCTAAGGTTTTAATTGTAAAAGTTCGTTATTAATTTAAGGTTTTAATTGTTACAGTTCCTTATATGGCGTTTCGTTTATTTAGATACAGTTATGTTAGGAAATGCTATAAATTTTTGTCATTTTCAGACAAGCTGTGTTTATAAGTTAATAATACAAGTATTTTGCTGGTAGAGCTGTTTATTGCAAACACATCAATCATACACAGATGATTTAAGTGATGTAATGGAAGTTTGATGATTAAATTCAGCAAAAAAACTGTAGTTTTAACCTGAATTAAAATTAAATTAAAAGCTTTATATATTTTTAAGTGTTAAGTTATACATTTTAGAATAAGTTTAAATTAAGAGTTTGATTTAGAAAAGTCAGGAAAAGTAAAAAGTCAGGAAATTTTTCTCAGCTTGATCTGTGTCAACCATGCATGCGGTATGCAAATTTAAATTGCACTAATCGTTATTTTCGGTAAATAGATATACTGTAAAATGTTTGTTTTAAATATTTGGTTCAAGTACAATTTGTAAGTTCTTAACTTTTTTCTGATATGTTTAATTTTAATTTTCTTAAATTTAATAATGTGTAATTATTTTTAAATATAAGACTGTTGCATTAGTAATTTTAGGTTTTTTTTTAAAGTTCCAAGTAATACAAAAAGCATTTTGAACTTGGCGTTTATCGGCTAAAAAGTACTCTGAGCGGTGGGTAACAGTATAAAACAAAAAAAAAGATACGGTTAGAATATGTGTAAACTGGAAATGATTGAATACTTATAAATAATATTATCTTTTATAACTTAGTTATTAAGGTTCAAACGCCTTCAGGAATTTGCTGCTTAAGTAGGCATTTAATGAGTACACCTTTTTTAGTCCAAAAACGCTGCATCCAAAATACACTTTTTTATTTGAAATTAAAAAAACAAAATTTTAAAGTATTCAATTTTAAAATAAATTAAAGCTAAAAGAACCAGAAAAAGTAATTAACTTACTAATTGTATGTCAAATACTTAAAACAAACATATTAAAGTTTATTGTTTAGCGAAAATAATGAACAGTGTAATTAACATGCCCAATGATTGAAACATAAATGTAAAAAGCGTTTAAAAATCTAAGTTAAATTTAGTTAAACGAATTAGCCTGAATTTTCCTGGTTAGCCTAAGAGACCTGAGATTGCGTTAACCATGATAGATATATATAAACAAAATACAAGGTTTCCAAAAAAAACTGGAATTTGTAGAAAAATCTGAATAAAAACTAGAATTTTGCTAGGTTTTAGTTTTCTAACAATTCTTAATTTTATCATTTTTAGACGTGAAAAAGTGTATAGGTTTTTAATTAACAGTTGATAAGTTATTAGTTAAACTGTTTCTTTAATTAAATTAAGTAAGCAGTATCCGGGGTCAGAACAAAATCCAATTCACTACTATTTCAGACAATTGTACTTTTAAATATCAAATCAAAAAGGCTATAATATAGCTCATAAATAATCTGTCAAGTGAAATACAAACCGAACTACCATACCATTTACAAAGCTTTCATCTATTTATTAGACATTTTCAATAAAATAAACGGCTGTTTAAAAAACAAACAAATTTTAAATATAAACACAAATTATTTAGAAAATTTAAGGCGAAAACTACTTAATATACAAGATTTGGATAAATTCAGCTTTACTCATAAACACAAACAAAAACAAATTTTCTATATTAAAAAACAAAAAGTATTTCACTTAATCCTTGTAATAATAACACTAAGCTTATAAAAATTAAAAAAAGTACAAATTTATATACAATTAAGTTTATATAAAAGTGAATAACTACAAAAAATGCATCATCTTAGAAAAAGTACTTTCTATTTTACCCCTATTAATCACTGTATTGTGTTTAGCTATGTTAAAATTTGATTTGAGTCTATTTATCCAAAAATGTTCTCTATAATCTAATTTCTTAAAACTAGGTTGTTCAAAAAAGCAACTTCGTGTGCGTCATTAAAAATAAGTCTCTTCAAGTTGTTATTATGCCTAAAATGATAGTGTCTAAACAATGCATATTCATCTGATATATATTCAGGATTAAAGTTTGATTTTGATCTGTTCCACTTGAATCTGTGTGCTGTCCTTCTTTTACTGTAGCTATTTTAAATTTGGCCTACATAACTGCTATCACATCTTGTGCATACTGCTACATAAATACCATAACTCTTACAGTTCAGATTTGGTTTCAGTTGTACTGTTTTACCCTGAATGGTTAAAAGTTATTTATCTAACACCAATTTTTTATGATGGCCATGGTTTCCGCAAAGTGCGCCTTTTTTTCACTTTTTGCTGAAAATAGTCTTTGTTTGTTTTTGTTTAGAGATTTGACTATAGTTATTTAGAAGTTTTCTTAGATTTGCTGGTTTTCTAAATGAAATTTTACCTATAGGGAAGAGTTTTGATTCCTCTTTAGTGAATTTTAAGATCTTCTTAAACTGAGAAGACCAATAGTTCTTTTCTTTTTTTTGTAGGTTCTCATTTTTATTTTGCCCACAAATTTTCATAAATTGGTCTTCTATTAATTTTAGGTTGAAATTAGATGTAACACATTTGGTTTGGAGTTTTTTCAAACTCTCAAAATAGTCTTCCTTTCATTTATTCTTTTCATTCTTTTCTCTTCCCCTGTAATAATTCCTTAATTTAACTATTTGCCATTTAAAAAGTAGAATTGATTGCTATAGCTTTTGTAAAATTTCTAGTGTAGAAAAAACTCTTTTCGTTTGCCGTAGTAAATATGTGTTTAACATCTAAAAGAGGTGATGCATTTATTTCACTCTCATTTGACGTTATTGTTGATGTTAAATTTAGATCGTGTTCTTTAAAAGTATTTTTGAGGTTTTCAATTATTTCTATTAGTACTGTATTATTCTCTGATATTATTATTATATCATATGTAAAACGTCTTACCATAAGTGCTTTATATAATTTAGTAGCTTTCATCATTATGTAGTGCAACGAGATATTTGCTATAACAATAGAATTGTTATCACCGGTTATTATTCCTTTCTTTTGTTTAAAATACTTTTCTTGGGACTATAAAATTATTGCGCAAAGCTATTTCTGATAGAATAACTAAATACTTAACCATTGGCGTCTCAAAATCCGAGCACAGTTCCAAAGCCTCAACAAGAGCTTTGGTCTTTAGATCTATTGACAAAGATGGATATAAGTTTACAACACCAACCGTGCTCAAAATGCAATTTTTATCATCAACTAATTTTTTCCAAGAATCTAAATCTTCCAAATAACTATTAAAATCCTAACAATACTCATTTATTCCATTTCTACAATATCGTACACTAATTGGTTCTAATATTAGATTCGGTACAGCTGTCAACCTACTTAGGTATGTATTTCCAGCTGCTTTACATGCCTAAGTAGGTTATTATGATTTTAAAGTAAAACAAAAGTAAATAAATTCGCCTAATGTTTTAACTCCATTGTCTAATTATATCTGTTTAATTTATAAATTAATATGTGGGATTTATTTTAGCTAAAATGGAAACTAATTGACTATAAAGTAGTGTTAGATTAGTCAACAACCATTCAACGTTTGCGCTAGTGGCTAGTCTTACAGCATAGCTTATTGACTGTGTCTGAAAATAAGGTTTGTGAAGATCTTTGTGTCTGAATATTTCATTTATTAAGGTTTAACTTAAAAACGACTTTCTTCGTTCAACTTTAAAAATATTCTAGCTACGTACATGACAAGAACATCTAACTTAAATATAGTTACAACAGCTTACTTTAAGAATCCTTTAAAGCAGAATTATAAAAAGTTGTCAAACAGTTTATTAAATACAACAATATTTCTAAAATAAGAGGAAGTTTAAGTCATTTTTGACTTTAAAGTTACAGTACACAAAAGTTATTTGTTCTTTGTTTTTAAAGTGTATTGTTAACAGAATTAAATAGCTAAAATATACAGCTATAATTAATTATGTGTTTAGAGTTTGGGTTAATTGGGTCTGTGCCTTAGAAAAAGCGGGATATTTTGGCTTTCTTTTAGTCTTCGCAGCATATCTCAGAACATACAAATTATTTTTTACTTTTTTTTTTATATATTCTTCATTAAATTAATCTTAACAATCAGTGTTATTGCTTTTATATGAACTTGATTTTTTTGGGATATTGGCCATTTTTATTTTTTTTAGCTTTAGTTTACATAGTCAAGAATTTTTTTCTTAAGAAAATTTTATTTCCCTTACCAATTGTTTATTTTTTGTTTAATATTTATGAAAAGTAAAGTTGATAATTTTTTATTTGCTACTCAAAATAAGAAAAACTTTTAGATTCTTTTTTGGTTCTTAGTTTGTGTAGCATATTTAAAAAAATGAATAAAATTAGCATTTTTTTAGTGTTTCAAAATAAAAAATCGTGAGTGAATATATATTTTAAAAAGTTTATTATGGTAGAAGATTTTAACTAAAGACCAAAATTAAAAAACCAATAAGGCTAATTTCCCAAAAAGTTTTAAGTTTATATAAAAAGCAAAGACACCGACTACTAAAGTTAATTCATTGAAAAATATTTTTTCTATAACTATTTAAAAAAATTATGTATTTTCGGAGATATGCTACGCAGACTAAAAATAAGCCAATATGTCTCACTTTTACTATGGGCTCTAGCACCGACCCAATAAACCAGAACTCAAAAAAAGTATCATTTATTTTAGCTGTATCATTTAGCTAGTAAATTTTATACAAAATATACTTTAAAAATGAAGACCAAAAACCTGTAGTGTGTTAAAGTTTTCTAGTGAAGAAAAGTGCCTCAAATTTCCCCTTTTTAAGCACAATTGTCGTTTAGTAAGTCTTATATTCAAAAAAAAAAGGTTGATCTACGCAGATTGATATAAAAAATAAACTTATTTATAGGAAAAAAAAAACTATAATAAATTTAAGCAAAATTGATATCAAAAGCATAATTTAAGTAAAACTATATAAACACTGAGTTTTGTTTAAGACAAAATAAATTTAAATATAGGAACAACTTTGTAAAGCTTGTTTTAAAAATAAATATCTGAAAATCAACAAATTTTACCGATTGAGTTAGATATGATCGGACTAGAAATAATCGGGTTTAAAATGATCGGGGTAGATATGATCGGGTTAGAAATGATTTGGCTAGAAATGATCGCGTTAGAAATGATCGGGTTAGAAGTATTCGGGTTAGAAGTGATCGGGTTAGAAATGAACGGGTTAAAAATAATGGGGTTTGAAGGGATCGGGTTTAAGTTTTAGTTTTTTCCAAAATTTTTCTTTAAAAATTTGTACAGTGCTTCTTCGCTTATCAGTTTGTCCGTTTCCTCGCTAATCAGGCCGGTTTTAGTCAAGAAGTAGATTAATATAATTAAACTCAAATCAATGTTAAACTATAGAATGATGTCTAATTTGGTTACTAAGACTAAGCAAGCAATTTTTAGTAATTACACACTTCTTGATGATGTAATTCATTGTTTTTGCGCTCAGTCTGGGTTGACAAAAAATCTGAAGTCTTGAAAAAACCTAGTTTTGACAATTTAGAAAAAAGCCTGGAGTTTGAAAAGTTTTGAAAAAAACTTGGAACTTTAAAATGATTTCCATATATTAAGTAACAAAATTTCTATTAGATACGAAGGATCTATCAAAAAGACAAAAACGTTCATGTATGTTTTTTTTTTCATTGAAAAATACATTTAAAGAAGCTTTACAGTATTTTTTTAATGTTGTTATTCTATTTAAGACAGTTATAAAAATTAAACTTAATTCTTTACTTAAAATGGTCCAAAAAACTAATTATTTAAAATTCTATAAGAAATTCAGAATACTCGAATTTTTTTTACAAAAAACCTTTGGCAACCCTGGCTCAGTATATAAAAAAGTTGTTGAATTGTCTATTTGCAAGCTTTTCTGATTTTGCTAAGAAATTACATAATTTTGACACAGTTAAAACCTCCATTTCTAACTTTTTAAGAAAGAGTTCCCTTCCAATATTAGTTAAACAGTCCACAATATAATTTTCTTCAGTTAAATAATTTTATACTTCAATAAATTTTGTTTCGTTTATTTTCTGTCTTTTTTAGTTGTCTTTTTCATCAAAAAGATAATAAAGTTGCATAATATAAAAGAGGTATTTTATTTGAAAAAACAACGTTTTTTTTATTCGACCAATGACCAATCCGGCCATAGTTAAAAAAAAGCTTTCCCAAGACGACCGGATTAATAAAGAAGTACTGTACACAAAAAACAAAAAAAAAGCTTATCCTAGCTAATTTAAAGCTTCAAAAAAGTTAAAAAATCTGATTTTAATAGAAGTTATAACAGACGAATAAAAGGATTTTGGTAGAGGTCAAATTTTTTTGTCTTCAAAAATTTATAAAAAATCATTAAAATATCTTGTAAAAGTATAGTTTTTTATGAAAATATTGTTTTTTTTTCTATAAGCTAGCAAAGGTTTTTAAATTTTTGTTTTATAAGTTTTAATAAAAGTTTTTTCGAAAAATTTCAAAAATTTCTTAACTTTTTATAAACTATGTCTAGTTCAGTACGATTGTAATCTACCCTACATTGTCTAACCCTACACAAACAAAGTATTAAATAACTTACCAAGTATTATCATGATTAAAATAAAAATCAAAAACTTTAGGAAATAAATGCCTCGAATAATTTTTATTATGAATGATTTGAAACTACCAATTATTAATTTAAAATAATAAGAAGAGATTTGTATTTTTTTTAAAGAAAACTTTAAGTTTTAAATCTATTGAAATCTATTATCGATGCTCTTTTAACAGTAGTATTTAAGAATGCTGACTAAAGCTATTTATTTAGAAGCTCAATAACTGTTCCTCTTTAGAGATAAAAAATACTTTTTATGTAAAATGATAATGACTTACTATTTAAAATAATACAAAGTATTTTAATTTCTAACTAAAACTTTTGTAAACTCATGTTAAGTCAAAAAATAGTCTATCTTTGAGAACAAGAATTTGTTAGTTCTTTAAAATAAAATAAAAATACATTATTCTTTAAATGCTAAAATCAAAGAAACAGTTGTATAGAAGTTATATTTATTTTTAAAAGTGTAACAGTGTCTTATTTTATTTTAAGAAAATTGATGATGAATTATCAAAAAATAAAAGTTTAAAATACTAACCTGAATCTATTGAGCTTCTAGAATAAACAAACTATTATTTTTTTAATAAGTTAATGACTTAGGTAACCTAATTAAGCTGTTAAAAGTATCACTTCTAAACCAATCATTTCTAACTTGATCATTTTAAACCTTATCAGTAGTTTTTTTTTTTACTTTTAGATTGTTAAATTTGGATTTGTTTTATGAACAAACTAGTGTTAACAAATTTGTTCTTACATTAGAACTTAGTTTAATTTGTCTCGAACAAAACTTAATGACTATACAGTTTTACTTAAAATTTAAATATTAGTTCTATTTTAATTTATAATAGTTAAAAAAAAAATACAACTATTTTTCTTATTTTAAATTTTTTCTTTGTTTCCATCTGCTTAGATGGATCTTTTTTTTCTGATTAAATAATCCTTACTAAACTGTTCGACAATTTTTTTAAATTCTGCTTTGTGGGATTTTTAAACTAAGCTGTTATAACTATATTTTAGTTAGATGTTTTTGTCATTTACGTAGCTAGAATATTTTTAACGCAAGTAAAAGTTAAACCCCTACATAAGTAATATTCAGATACAAAAATCTTTATCTTACAGTCTATAAGCTGTACTGTAAGTCTAGCGCAAACTTTCTAAGGTTGTTGACTAACTAATTTTATAGGAGGTTAGTTTCCAGTTTCAGCTTAAAAACTTGTACAGATTGTTCTGAATTCAAAACCTGAATTCTTTTAGCCTTATTGTTTTTAAATGTAAAAGAATGTGAATAAAAAATCATGATCTTCAGCTGCTAAAATTTCACTACAACGCAAAAACAATAAGACAGGTATGGAAAACTTGAGCATGAGCAACTCGAGCAGGGAGAACTCGAGCAGGAGCAACTTGAGCAGGGAGCAAATCAAGCAGGAGCAACTCGAGCAAGAGCAACTCGAGCAGGGACAAATTGAACAGTTACTTCGAACTTTTGAGAAAACTGATATTTCGTTATATTGATAAAGTGGTTTAGTTGTAGTGTAAAGCGGTCTTATATTTGTAAAAAATAAAAGTTTTAAGTTTGAGCATATTTTTAAATTCTCCGCAGCTCCTAACAAAAATACTACGCGATGCCACTTGTTTGTTACAACAAAAAAAGAATTTGACTATAGTGTTGCTTTATTTACTTAATACTCTTTTTAGTGTTTATATGTTTGTGTTTAAATAGCTCTAACAATTAGTATTTTGATTAGTTTTGTGTAATTAACTTAGTATGTAATAAATATTAATTCGTACTATTGTTTATTGAACAAAAAAAAGTGCTCAAATATTTGGTCCTAGGACCTGGTGTACAAAAAACACTTTCGGTCATCTAGTCATAAACCAGGATACAGTTTAATGTTATGTTCAGGACAATAGTTGTAGTGATTACTACTGTTACTATATAAGTTAAGTTTATCTTTTATTTATTGAAAAGTATTCACTGATGAAAATAGTGTAAAATATATATGTATTAGGTTTCTTTTTTGTATATACTGTTAAAAAATTTGTATAAAAATGACTGAAATTTTTTTAAAAGATTTACAAGACGAAATTTAATTACCCTCGGCCTTTTTGTATTAATACATAAATATGTTTAAGTCTCAGTAATTTATTTTTCATCTAATTCAAGGTATAAGTTTAGGTATGAACAAAAGCTAAATGTTTAGCCGCGGTTATTTTTTTAATGTATTTAAAATAAAGAACTACAAATACATTGAGTTTTGTTTAAGAAAAAATAAAATAAATTTCAGTATAAAAACAATTTTGTTAAAATTAGTTTGTTGATAACAAAAATAGTAATTTAGAAAATCTTTAAAAAAACAAAACTACTGATTAAATTAGAAAATATTTGGCTAAATTTTATTGGGTTAGAAATGGTTGGGTTAAAAATGATCGTGGGTTAAAAATGATTGACTCCCGTTAAAAATTTGCATCATATTTTGTTTGTTTTTGACCAGTTAATGCAACATTTTATTTAAAATCCGAAGTTTTATTCAATTGTTAGTTTTGAATGTACATAATGGTTTATTTCCTAATTATAGTTGAAATTTAATAATCTATTTAGATTTTTTGCTGTATTTTATTTACTTCTGTAAGTTAAAATATAAGATCACTGTAATAAAATTTTAGCAGTACCGTACCTTTACCGTGGTAAAACAAAACGAGCGATTACTCGAATAAATTTTGGTTTGTCTAACCAAGTTAAGGTATATTTTTTAAAGTCAGCCTACTACAGTAATAATCCTGCATAACAAAAAAAATAATAATAAGATTTAAGTATATGCCTATTAATTAAGCTGATCTTTCTGTTGTACGCACTTCTTAGGTACATACTTTTGAGCCCAAAACTTTATAAATGCAACTTTCCATTCTATTTGTTACGGTACTTCTATTCTAAGGTAAGCTCTTTTGTAGGCTGTGCTAAAGACTTAAGAGGAACATTACTTTAGTATAACAACCTATGTCATTTAAAATCACTACTAATTATAAAATAATAATATCATAAAAGTTGTTATGAAATAACTCCGGCAATCTAGTTTTTTTTTGAAGACAAGTCACTATAAATTTTAAATTATCAAGTAACTTTTTACTTAAACTTTTTTCTTTAACATATTCAAAAAACTTTTTGATTTTTATTTTTTGTAAGTTTGGTTAAAGACTTAAAAAAGTTATATTACTTTTGCTTTTACTTTTCAAATGCGAAATTTTAATTAGGATGTTGTAGTTCACTAAGATAAACATTCCCAGTTTCTGAACTGCAAAAATAAATGCTGTATTGTTTTATTAAGCAAAAAATTGTGAAAAAAGTTTTAAATTTTAGGAAAACCCTATGCTGAAAACAAATAAAAGCTACTATGTTTTCTTGTTTTTTTACTCTACTTGTAAACATCAGATTATTTAAGATTAGTTAATGTAGATTTTTTTTGCTTCAGAAAGTGCAAACCAATTAAAAGGAAAATGTGAACACTCACGACAATGGTAAATGGAATGTTATAATACTGTTTAGTCATTTAACTACATACTGTTTTGGGCTATTTTAATTTTTATAGTAATGTAAAAATGTTAAGATTATGTTTAGATTTATACATGTTTATCATTAACAAGAAAATTAAAATAGTTCTAAAAAGACTTTTTTCTCAAACAACTACTACTAATATATTCTACCATGGGCTAGTTTTTGGTTATTCAGGATGGCATCTTGCTTTTAATAGAGGCAACCTTTTAATAGATTTGACTTTTAGCTTTATTTTTCCTAACCCAACACACAAGGTAAATAATAAAACTTTAAAGTCTTAGAATATTTTAGATTAGTCTAGAATTTAAAGTTTACATCATAACCTTTAAACAACTTAGAATTTGCTATTTTTCTTTAAAAAAAAGATGAAGTGTTGAACAAAAATAATTGAACATCATTTAATTTTGAACATTTTTGCTTGGAGTCCTGAAAGTTTTGACTTATTTTTTATATATGTCTAACAGTGTCAATAAGATGTGTTTAGTGTTGTTATTCGAAATAAAAAATATGTACAATGACCATAATCTTGATTAATTTGATTTTGACTTATGGATCTTATAAGTCAAACAAATATAAGTCTAATGTATAACTGTGTAATGTATAAACAAATATAACTTAAATGCTTATAAAAAGGTAAATTGTATTTATTAATATACTGTTATAAAACAATGCTTTGTCCAGTAGTGCTATCAGCAGTTATAAATCAATTCAGTAAAACTCATTTAAATTATATAAAAAAATTATAAACCAAACAAAAAATTTAGCTTATCAAATAAAACAAAACAGGGCTAAGTACACTTATATGTAATATTTGAATTTTATAAATTAAATTACAGAAGTACTATCATATTAACAGCTACAATAAGGTAAATGATAATAAAAATACAACAAATAGTTAAACTTTGACTTTAAAAACATTAGCTATCTTCTAAATAAAAAATTTTTGTTTGTTAGTGTAATTATTTAAGCTGTTCAAGTATTTCACCAAATTTGGGTATACTTTTCCTAAAACTAAAAATTATTCATTAATTCTTTTTACTTGATATACCCCTTTAACTATTTTTTAACTAGTCTTATATAAATATAAACTATTAATTTTTTTTCATGAAACTAAAGAAAACATATTTTAAATATAAGATATATCAGTTCAAATGAATTAAAATTTGTTAGTTTTTGAAATAATAGTTTTATCTCACATGTTTTGATATTCAACTGATTTTTTTACAAGTTTTCAATTTTAGATTTGTCTATGTTTTCTTGGTTTACTTTTTTTAATCTAGCTAAACAAGAGAAAAAGGTCTGAATATTTTATATACACAATAAAAATGGACAATGAAACTTGTTTAAAAGTAGTAACTGAGCTAAAAAGATTGATTGAAAATCCATCTTATAGAGAATATATTATGAGAAATGATGTAAATTCACTCCTTATCTTTATAGATCCTAACGAATATTCTGAAGATGTTGTAAGTTTTTGAATTTTTGCTAACATAGAAATGATAATATTAATTATTTGTTTTACTCATTTGATTTTCATAGGTTATTAAAGTAAAATAAAATAAGTAAAATAAAAAATAGCTGTTGAAATAGTTATAAATGATCACATAAGTTATAATTTATTGTTTACAGTAAATTTAAATAGATAATAGTAGTTAAGATAAAAATAATATTTTAACAGTTTTTTTTTCAGGTTAGAGAAGCTGTTAAGTGTATTTACCTTTTATCAAAGCAAGCTGCTAAAAATATATATACCAGAATAAAAATGAAAGATACAGTTGGTCTTTTAGAATCGCTCGACAAAGTGCAGCAAACGTATGTAATTTATAGATGCTCATACATGTTATTGTACAAACCATTAAAAGTTAGATATATGCAACACTTATTTAGTTATTACTTAGAAGTATTTAAAACATTAATGTCTTCTCAATATTTCTCTAAGTTTTAGGTAGTTAAAAATAAACTCATTATAAAACTCAAAAAGTCTGAAAGGTTTTGTATTTAAAGAAAGTTACTGTTTTTAATTTTTTTCTAAGGAGTAAAATTAAACGTAAACAGGGATTGTATATATTGAAATTTATCTAAATATTGTTAATAATATTTCTATTATCAGTTTTATTTTTTATTTATTTAATCATTACTCACATTTAATATATAAACTTGTACAAAACTACTTTTTACTGATTTAATCATTGATTACTGGTTATTACTAGTAAATACTAATTATATTAATTTCATATTTTTTATTTATTTATTCTAGCTAACCTGATTCACATTGATTGATTAAATATTTTTTATGCAGTAGAACTGTTTATGTGGTACTTTGGTATTTAGAAATTAAACTTTAAACTATTTGGACCTTAGTTATAACAATTTATTACTACTTTTAGAGAAGAATATTCCCCAGACATTAAAGCAAATGCTATAAAGGCAAAAAAGTTACTAACTGATGTTAACAACACTTCAGTAAACTCTGGAGGTAATGTTTTTAACAAATTGTATTAAAAAAAACTAAAGTATTATATATTAGACTAATAATTAAAACCGTTTATAGTTAGTGTTTTGCTTTTTCTTTTTTAATAAATAAATTTATTCATACAAGTTTTGTTAAAAAATACATAAAAAATATTTTAAGCTTAATTTTAAAGCCTTTTGCTATTTAATACTAATTAGAATGATATTGTTTTCTATCTAAATAGTCATGGTGATGTGTCTAAAAAAGTATTTTGTATGTGAGTTTATAATGTATTTAAAGCAGTAGTAGACCCCTTTAAATCCTGATTATTTATGAAATAAAAGTATGTGTTACAATATCAGTAATTATTTATGCTTAAGTTTATAGGATAATTGTCATTTTTAAATTTTCATGAAGTCTTGATTTGTTATTAAATGCTGTGATTGTGTTTTTGTTTATGGAAATTTTTAATGATATCTAGAAATAGTTTCTTTTTTTTTAAGTTGTCCATCTTAGTTTCTCCCTACTTTTCTAAGTCAACATTTAACTATTTTGTGTCTTGTTGCAGTTTATCAGGATAGTATACTTTGATCGCCCAAGATTTAGCTTACTAGCAATAATACCAGTACTAGGTATCTTTGGTTATCCTTATTCATTTGTCTGACATGTCCAGGGATAATTTTGAGAAGACATCATGAACATAGTTTGTAGACCACATTTAGACAGCTTTCTCAGTAAATGCATATGGAAGACTTTATTTTCTTCTATTGAGCAGTGTATATTAATCAGGACTAATTGTACTAAGATAACGAGCACTGTACATCATAATAGTATTAAGTCTTACAAATAAGCTGGAGATTTTTCTGTAAATCTGTTTATTGCAAGAAATAGTGGTAATTGTCTCACCAGTTTGTCTGTTAATTGTGAATCCTAAGTATATAAATTTGTCAACCACTTCTAATTACTATTTGTTGATATTGATCTTAGTCGATGTAGTTGCAATTACTAGAACTTTACTGAGGCTGATAGTGAGTCCAAAATCTACTCATGTATTACTATATCGAACCATCAAAATTTGAAGCTGTGATTAATTGTGTTATAATACTGCAGCATCATCTGATCATCTTCAAATATTATGTCTCCTTTTGTTGTAGTTATTTATTTAGTTTATTCCTTGCTTTTATACAAAAGAGGTCGAAAGTTTTTCCTTTAATACCAAAAAATTATTTAGGAAGCAGCAAAAATAAAACTTTAAAAAGTGTTGGAACTAGTGATTCCAAGTAAAAAAAAACATTTATAAAGTCTTTTGAACAAAATCAACTAAAGCATTAAATGACTTAAGTTAAATTTACATTTAATAAGTTTTACTTATTTTTTGGATGGTTAATAATCCATTTCTTACTCTTTATATTTTTTCTATAGTATACTATAAAAATGTTTTTTATTTGAATAAACCTGAACATTTTCATTTTTTAAATGTGCAATATTTTTAAATTTATAACCTACCTTAAAACTTATGTTTAAAAACATTTTATTTTTTATTTATTTTGAACTTTTAAAAAGATAACTAACTTTAAAGCTATCTGTTGGTTTTTTAAAACAGTATTTTTTTTAATGTGTGGTTGCATCTCGCATTACTTAAATCAATCAACTAAGAAAATAAATTTTAATTCAACATTTAAGAGATTAATTAATGAATTAAACATAATATAATTTAGATTCGCTTAATTTTTTCATTGCTTAATTCATCATATATAAGTTTAGAAATAGGTATAAATTACATATAATTTTTTACTCTAAAAATAACTGAGTATTTTTTTATAAAAGAAAAAAAATACTTATTTTATAACTTTTTTAGATGGAACACTAAAAAAGAGACCTCAACAGTCTAACAAAAAAAATAAAATAAAATTTTTGTCATGTAATGCAAAAGCAAAAGAAGTTGTTCTTGAGATAGAAGGGTTAAACGATAAGGTTGTTTAAAACACTTTTTTATAAAATTTAGCCTTTTTTACTTAATTAATCAAGCTAGCAGTTAGTTTTTACCGCTTTTTTGATTTCGAAATAACTTTTGAGGTATAACAATCAAATTTAGAGAGTTCTATAGGTTCTTTGTGGAAGGCACAATTTAATTTAGTTTTTAGAGAGTTTGTTTTGAAACAGTTTAGATTAATCTTTTATAAATTTTGAACAACTTGTTAAAACAGACTTTTAAACATTTGTTTCTTTTAAAAATAAAAATTAAGCAAAAAAAAACACTTTTTTTACGTTAAAAATATTTTTTTGTATGTTTTTTCAAAAATTAGCTTTCAATACTTTGTTTGTAATATCAAAAAGAAAATATTCTAAAAATTTGAAGTAAAATGCTCTAAAAATGAAGGAAAATATAAAGTTTGTTATTAAGAAAAAACTTTGTAAAGAAAGTCTGCCTTGAAAATATTTTATTGTTTATGGTTGTATTGGATTTTTTCACAATGGTGTTATATCTCAAAAGTTAATTTAGTCTTTTGTTCTTTAAAAAGTATCTTATAGTATATACTCTAAGCTTTCAAATAAAAGCTAATGCTAGTTTTCGTTAAAGAAAAAGGACCTTCCCATGCCCTTAAAAATAAATTACTATAAACTAGTAATTATTGAACTGATTAAAAATTTACTAATGTTAAAAGGGTAAAAACAAACAAAAATACTTGTTATATACTTCAATGGAACTATTAAAGAACACATGAATAAAAAATACAGTTAATGATTAATATTTTAAACATACTTATTTATAAAACGCTTTGTAATCAAGTTTTAAATCCAATATAAAAGTTATGTTCTGTATACTGAAAAGTTTCTCTGTACTTAAAATTTTTATTATTTTAACAAATTTTATTGCGATTAAACATCTACACAAGTTCAATAGTTAATAACCTATATTTTTCATTATATTAGAACTTGTTTCTAAAAATGTACAGTATTACTAACTATTACTGTTTGTATTATTTGAAACATTACTTATTGAACATTGACTTTTAAAGTACAAATTTTAAAATTTATAAAACTCATTACTAGTAAGTTTATTTTTTTATAAATTTAAGTATTATCAATCTAAATAAAAAAAGTTAAAATAGAAGTTACAGACTTACTGTAATAGTTGTTAAAACATTAGTTAAAAAAAGTTGCACAAAATTTCAAATTCCAACAATTTAAGTTGAAAAAAAAATCATAAGGCTCTAGCTCAAAAAGTAATACATACTTTATTTAAATAGAAAATGTGTATTAAGGTCTAGTTAGTACATAAAACACTTTTTTTTTGCAAATAGAACATTTATTTAAACTTTTTTAAAAGTTACTTAGAATTACTAAATTTCAAAACTTTGTTTAGCCATTTCTCCTAGAGTATTAAAAAGTTTCCAAAGAAAAAAACAGTGTTTGTAGGTTATTTAGACCTACATACGCATCTTTTTTTTCAAAAGCATATTCTTTTTTGAGTTGGGGCCCTTTAAATTTTTTTTCAAGAGTTTGAATTGTCAGAATTTAAATTGTTGGAATTGGAATAGTTATAAAATTTTTAGTAAAATAGTCTTTTTTAGCTTGCATCTTCTCTAAGGAAATTATATATCATAAGTTACTTTGAATATGGTTATGTGGTAAAAAGGTCTAAAAGCTAAAAGAAGACTAAAAAATAAGGCCAACATATTAGAAATAAGGTGAAACCTCTATGGCCTTCATTAAATTATTTTATCTAAATTTATATTTTTTAATACATGTAAGGGTTATAAACATATTATTTTCTACTTTGACTCTTATAACTTTATAATAATACTTAAATTTGTATACTACTTTAAACTATTGAGAACTTATACAACAGATTAAAACTCTAACAAACAGATTTCAAGACAGACTATTATTGACAAACTTATAAAAATTAAAGGAGTGATATCATTAACTTTTAACATGAAGAAGAAAAGATGTTTTGTTAGAGCAAAAAATGAACTTTCTATTGATGTTAGTAAACTAATAGTTTTAGCTTTTAAGTAAAAATTAAAAGTAGAAAATAATATTGTAAAATAAACTGAACACCGCCCAAAAGCGTGAGTTTAAGAGACAGATACAATTTTCTACAAAATTTTATTCTTTAATACATTAACCAAGAATCATCACAGACTATAATAGTTTTTTATCTGTATTTAATAAGACTTTATTAAATGATCATTACTTTTGCCCATATTCTTTTGTATAACTTTATTATTTTTTATGTTTATTTTTAGTTGAAGATTTGTTTTTTTTTCCACATATTTTTAAGTAACATATTCTTCAAGTGCTAAGGTTTGAAAAAAGTTTGTTGAGCACAAAATTTAAAGCGCCATCTCATACGGATGGTTACTCTAATTGTAGTCAAGTTTATGTCAAAGTTAAAAAATTATTATTATTTAAGAAATCTCTTAATATTCTTATTTTTGTTAATTTTGATACAAAATTACTTATATTTAAAAAAGTTCCTATAACATGTCATTGATTTTGCTTGAATTTTAAACTACCATAAAGTTTACTTTTTACTTATTTTGTTAGTTATTAAACTTTTAAGCACAGTAAAGTTAAGTCCTAGTCGACAGCTAAATTAGTAGTGATTGCTTCTATGTAAGGCTGCTATCTCACCTCAAAGTTTTACAAATTTTAAATATTATTATGTTATATTCTTTATTTAAAATGCTGTTTAAAAGCAAATAAAAATGGTTTTTTTTAAACAAAACAGCTAAAACGTAACTATTACTAACATTAATTTTCATAAAGCTAAATATTCTTTTAATAATAAAACATCACATCGTAAACTATTTATTTTATATCGAAACTCTTGCTAAAAAAGAAAAAATGAAAGTTTTTTGCTAGTGCTTTTTCGTTTCTTAGCAAAAAATTCACGGAATTGAACAAGTTGTGACAAACATTTTGGAGTAGCTTCTGATTAAACACAATAGTAGCCTTAATAATCATCCATTTAATGTATTGTTTCACTGTGAAAGAATAGACATTTTGATGATTGTTGAACATAAATTTTGTCTATAACCTCCTCATCATCCTGTTTTATTTGTCTCCAGGAATCAGTAAAATAGCTCGTTCATTCGCTCATACCGAGGACCATCGCAACTTATCCAGTTTTGGATACTATCGTCTGTAAGTATCTGAAGTAGACTAGATATATCTTTCTAATTAGCACATTATTTTCATTATTAAATTTTAAGTTTCAAAGTGAATGCATTATTTGTAGCTTAAATAATTTAATCTAGTTTTCGACTGAAACTAGTCAAATTATTGTGGGACTAGATTAGCAAGGAAGCGCTATAATATGTTTTAAAATTTTGCTAAGTAACACATGCGAATTTAAAAAAAGTAAGTTTTTATAGGTATATTATATTCTACAAGCACCTAAATAAAATCTGTTATAAGGCAAGAATGATTTTTATATGGGATTTAAGTATAAAATGATTGTAATTTTGAAGTTATATATGATAAGAATAAAATACGTAATAAATAACCTTTTTATTAAATGCTACTTTAAGTTTTAATTTTTTGTTGATAAAACTTTTAAATAGAAAATATTTAAATTGATTTAGAGATTTAATAAATTCTTACAAAAGTTATTACATAATACATACCTACCCTAGTTATTAAAAATGTATTAAGTATATTTCTTCAAGTTATTAATTTTGTTGTTTAAAACATAACTTCTTAATTTCTAGGTATTTATTAATTAGAAATAATGAATTAGTTCAGCAATGTTTTTATCACTAATTTCGTAATAACCCAATAGTTTAAATTAAACTATTTAGTTAAAAAAATTCATAATTTCAATAAACAAGTTTTTAGTCGTTAGTATATTTCTGTAGAATATATAAATAAGACTCATATACAAAGTTGCCAAAAAACCTGTAATGTTGGAAAAACTTGGAATTTCACAATTTAAACTAAAAAAACCTCAAAAAACCCGGAATTTCAAAAATTTTGAAAAAAATATGTAAAAGCCTAGAATTTTGAACAATTGTTACTGTAAAATAATGAAATTTTTATTTGACACACAAAGTTTATCTTGTAGAAAAAAAAATGTTATAACTATTTTTTTTGATTAATAAGTATTTTGATTAATAATAATTTTTAAAAACTTTAAAGTGTTTTTTCTAATGCTTTTGTACTATTTAAGACAGTTTTTTACCTCAAACTTAATTTTATACTAAAATGAAAATAAATCAAAATTCTTGTTTTTAAAAACGTGGAAGAAATTCAAAAAGCCTGAAGAAAATTTCTCAAAAAACTTTGGCAACCCTGTATATACTATTAATGATTTTACCAAAGTTTAAGTATGCATGCCTAACTTTAAACATGTATGAGTTTTTCCAGTAGAATCTTAAATTTAAAAAAATCATACTTCAACAGCATTTTTAAATTTTGAACGTTAAGCATGATATAAAAAGACAGAAAGAAATAGTTTTGATAACAACAGAACTGATAAAGCTTAAGATAAGCAATTAAGAATTTGAGTGTTAGCTTGTTACTATAAATAGCCACTTTTCAATTTTATCATGCATGCTTCTAGTGACTTGACTTATTTTCATGCTTTCTTAGTTTTAGTGTTATTTTTATTAAATATGCAAATATATTTTATGTATAATAGTTTCTATTTGTTAACTTAACAATACAAACTGTGTATATGTATGTTAATTTAGTATGCTGCAGCTATTGTTTCAGTCAAGAATCAAAAACTTTTTTTCCAGTTTAAAATAACGTTCATGGTTTTAACTTGTTTTAAAGTTGAAACTGGTGATGAATTGCTACAAATTTTACTACAACTTTAAAAATTTAATTCAATTAATTATAAAAAAAAAAATGTTTAAATATTAAAACAACTATTTTTTAAACTTAACAATACCAAACAATTGTTTTTATTTATAGAATTATAACGATAATTACAAATTAAACAACCTTCTATAGTTGATTTTAAAAAGTACTTTTTAGTTTTCAACTTTGCAGGTATTTAAAATTACAAGAACATCAGTATAAGCTCAACAAAAACAAGTATTTTTTACTGTTTGATTTAATATTATTATTATAATTTCTAAGTTATAACAAATATGATAAGACTGTTATGGTAGTAGCAGTAAGTATGCAAAAGTGTTAATTTTTTTTAATCATAATATTTTGTTTTACTTGACCCTTGCTAAAGTGTTTGCATTTTTTTGTGCTTGCTAAAAGATCAATAGTAAATTATTACGTAGAAAATAATATGTCAATTTTCTTTTTAGTAATTATGTGGGTATTTACTAGTTGTTTATGGATCCAAAGATTTACAATTTATAGTATTACATATAATAACAAAATAAAAGTAATAACAAAAATAACAAAAAAAGTAATATTAATGATAATAATAAGCATATAATTAAATTGTAAAAAATAAGTTTTTTATTCTATTATAATAAAAACAATACTTAGACTTAGTTAGACTTTAACTATAGTAGATTGAACACAAAATGTAGACAATTAAAAAAAAAAAAGAAACTATATGTCCGTATTTATAGCAACTACCGTTTTAAAATGTAGAGTATGACTTGAAACTAGAAGTTACCTGAAGATAAAACGTGCCTTGTCGGCTGTTTTTTTATTAAGTCAATTTTTTTATGAAGTTTTAAAACTTTTTTATGTATATAAAAAAACAAACTTTGTCGTTTCAAAGAAAGTAATAAAAAATTTATTTTAAATTACAAATGCTAAGAAACTTTGAGATAACAATTTATTTTGCAAAAATTTTAAGTAGACAAACTTCATTTCAATAATATAAAAAGTACTGTCGTTACAAACTAAAACATTACTAATTTTTATATTTAATTCGAAATGTTTGTAAACCAATTTTTTTTTGATAGGATTTAGGAAAAGCAGTATCATCTACGGAAACAATGACAGCGCGCCAAGTAATTAAAAACAATAAAGGAGAAGAATATACAACTGCAATATATTCTCCATGTCAAGGTTAGTATTATTATTATTATTATTAAACTGTCAATTTCAAGCCTTAAAGTTAAAAAAGGTTGAATATAATACTTTATGGACTCATAGAGATTTTATTATGATTTCCGGCCACTCATGTTTTTAGAATGAAATTGATTTTTAAAAATATGAAATTCACTGATTATGAATTTATCGTTAAATAAAAATGTAATTTCAAGTTTTTACTTATAAAAAGTTCAAGTCATCGTTATAATAAAAATAAAATAAGATATAAAAAAGTTTTATAAAGAATTTTATAATAAGTCAGTAGTCGTTTAAGAATAACTCGCCGGATTTTGTTAGCATAGTATCTCGCGGAAAGACATATTTTGGTAGCTAAAATAAAGTATATGTTTGACAAGCATGTAACATAAAATATTTACTAAATTTTGATATGAAAGCTTGCAAATGCTTACTTAAAATTAAAAAACGGTTTATTTTTAAACTCTTTTAATTATAATTCTACCTATTTAAGAATTTTTTGCAGGTTTTATTATATTTTTAGAAGAGTCAAAGGAAGTATGCCTGATATTAACGTTCATAGTTTACACACTAGAAATTAATAAATTTTGCGATTGAAAATGATGAAATAAATACAGTTATAGTAATAATAACTTTTTAAAACAATTGACTTAACATTACTGAGTAGTTACGAAAGTAAGTATTAAATGTATATAGTCTTAAAAATCAGCTTGTTTTCATTGATATGATTAAACATTTGTATGTTTAATATTTTTAGTTTTATAAAAGACAGAAGTGCATACAATATCTATTTTTTTAGTTATTTACTTTGATCGGACTAAAATTCGAATACTAGACAGTTTATATACTGTAAAGTGCTATAAACATAGTTTCTTGATAATATTAAAGATTATAACGATTAATCAAACCCGGTATAATAAGCTAAATAACTCCACGTAGCTTATTGAATACACAAAAGTTTATCTTTATATATAGTTAATTGGAAAAGTTAGGTTATTTTAAACACAAAATTTATGTCTAGAAGTATTATAACAAAGCTAGATTTTAAAAATCTACAGCAATCATTTCAATTAAAAAGCTATGAAAATGCAAAAAAATAAAAATCACCTAGAAGTACATGCTAAGACCATCCTGGTCAATCGGAAATGCTTATCCTATTAATGACACCGTTTACTTAACCTTCAAACCTTACATTTGGTTCTTGGGTAAGTGGCACACCATGTCATTTTGGAACCACCGAAACAGGAATGTGCTCTTATTTACTTTTTAATTGATTGACCAGTAGTGGCACCATTGAAATTGTTACCAACATCGTCCAGAGAATCATAAAATTCATGACTACGTAGGGTTCCATAACTACTATGGAACACCTGTCAATCTTTGTACTTGTTCTAATATACTTGTTTGAACATTGGATTCTGCTGTAACAAACATTTTAACATCAGATAGGTTAATGATAATATCTGCTGCTTATGTAATTTTGACCACTGTCAAAGTAAAAGGGTAATGTACTTTTTGCGCGCTTTTAAAATTTAATAGTCACTTATCAATCAAGATAGTTACAAAATTTGAAACTAAAATTAGTATTTAGTTAGTATTTGGCGCAGTGATTGTAACACCTCTTGGGAAGTGGATTATCTAAATAAAGTTTAAACTTTAAGAGACAGTCATAAAAAACTACTTAATTGTTATGACTACTGTTTTTATTTACAAACTATAAATTGCAAATAGATTTGGAAACTGCGGAATACTTAGATGAAGAAATCACTGAAAATTCAGAAACTCCTAACAAAAGCACATTAAGTAGTCATGGAATTCCAGTTAAGCAGGCTTACGGCTGGTTTTCAAATATTGTTTCCAGCGTTAATAAAAATTTATACTGGTAAAATTATTAGCTAGCTAACTAAAATTGAACATTTTTTTCAAAAGAATATTTAACCTTAGAAGTCGAACTACTTAAAAAAGCCGTTTTTAATGGGCTTGTCTTAATTTATTAAGGATTGTTTCTTTACTTTTATCTGCATGCGTAAAATGTTTGGAGCATTACACTACCAAACTGAAAATAATAAAGTTAGTTTGTTTTTGAATTAAATATTTTTTATTTATGATTGAGCTTCTTATTAGAAGTTGAGTGAGTATTTTGTGTAAAGCACTTTTTTATTAAATTTTTTTTATTTCGGTAATTTAATTGTTTTCGGAATAATAGTCAAAGTATGAGACTTTTTATGATAGTAAAATAGAAAGTAAGTTGAACTTTAGACCTTTTATAGCTTGCATAGTATAATTTGTTATAGCACCTTTCATTTAGTGTTTAAAAGTATTCAGGTTTATAACTTTAATTTTTTCTCGTACATTTTTTAATAAGACGCTAAGTTAGAAAAAATTTATAATATTAATAAATAGTTTATACTAACGACAAAGTCGGTATTTGAAAAAAAATATTTTAGTGTTAGTAAACGTATTTTATAATACATTGTACTGTTACACACTGTATACGATTTTTATTATATAAACTTAACGCTCGCTTTTTTTTTGTTGCTATTATAAATAGAGACTTAAGTATAGAATAGTTTTAGTTTCGTAAAGAGTTTTTAATAGTTTTTTTTTGTATAATAATGGTGGTTTTTTATTTGTATGTGATGCAAATAAATAATATCTGTTATCATTGAAGTAGTAATTAAAATTAGAAACTTCCTCCTTTTTTTTATATTCTACGTACTACCTAAAAGTGTATCAAAAAAACAAATTTATAAGTAAAATTTGTACCATTTAAATGTTTTAATATTTTTCAAACTGTTTTGATATATTAATAATATTTTGAACTGTATAAACTACACATTCTATTTTAAGGTTAATAAAATACTAGTACTCGTTTTTACTTTTGTAATTAAAAATTCACTATAAATCTATATTACGAAAATTTTAACATAAACACAGTACTACAAAAAACATAAGCTTGCATAAAATTACAATCATGTAGCTACATTAGTTTTTTGATGTAGCTACAATAACATTTTATAAGAATTAACTAATCTTGTAATTTAAAAAAAAATGTTTTTAAGGAGATTTTATGTTACTGAAGAACTAAATTAAAATTAGATAGAAAATAAATAAGTGTAAAACGTCTGCATAGCAACTATGTATATATAGTAAAATGTTTTACTGTATTAATAAGTAAGTTTTTTAAAATAAAGCATTAAAGTAAAATTTTAAGATCAAGAATACTTTTAAAGTTACTCAAAATATTTTAAAATAGTAGTTACCTGTTTGTTTGGAAATACTTTAAGTGAATGTAAAACTGTCAATTTTGTTTCATTACGTTTAGAATACACAAATAATGTCTACAAACTTAATTAGAGTTACACAATAAAATACTTAATTTGAAATTTTAAAGGTTTCATTATACATAGTTTGTGATAAATAAAATAAAGTTTAAAATATTTTAGAGAAATTTTATTTCAAAAACGTAAACAAATGCTGTTTATTTTTTCAGTATAAAAAATATTTATTTATAAAAACAAGCTACAGCGATTCAATCAACTCCCATTCAAGTAAAATCTTAAAAATAGTAATAAAATTTCAAAACATACCAGTTAAATGTTTGTTTGTTACGAATTAAAGATATTAAAGATTACGTAGGTGCATCAGTTTACTCAGCACTATCTGGCTGAAAATTAATTTTACTTCAAGAATCATTAAGTTTTAGTGAACTTTGGTTTATTAAAAAAACTACAGTTTGAAAAAAGTCATTGCTCTGTTTTATAAAATTGTGCTAATGAATTTTTGTATACTTTTTGAATAGATTATTGCGGTTACACAAGAATTCGAAACTTTGACAGCAAAGTTATTATGGTTTTTAATTGCATAAAATAAATTCTGACTTTTAAAATCTCAAATCCGACAATGTAAGCTAAGATAATTCGAAGTATGACATTTTAAACTTCAATAACATGTTAAACAGTAAAAGATTCTTCTGCTTTCTAGAACTTAATTATTTATAACTTTTTCTTCTAGCTAATGAAATTAAACTAATGACTCTTTTGTTTATTTTATAAAAGGACAACAAACACTATTAAACATTTTATTTTTGGAAACTTAAAGACGAATAGTTACACTAATTTAGTTTAAAAAAAGTTTGATCTTGGTATTGTTTTTTACTAATAATTTTAAACATAAATCACACATTTAAAAAAATTCTGTCGATTAATTTCATTCAGCAGATCGTTGGAATAAGCTTGCTAAAAGTTGATAAGAATGTGGTGTAAATTTAGTTGTATATAATGATTTTTAATATCGAGCTAAAAATAGTTACGTTAAAAGAGTTAAGTGTAAAAATATTTTCACATAAAGTCTAAAAGTGCTCTGCCCAAAACGACGCGAGGTCAAAGAATCTAAAGCAATACCTAATAGTTGCGATTTTCAACTTCGCGGCAAAATGGATGATTCGTGCCTGCAGTAAGACATACTGAATTTCCATATACACTTTAACAACTTTGTACCTTTTAGCCTAAAATTTTAAAGTTATTGCAAAAACTATAGTAGTTTTTGTTTCTTTTAAAAGATAGACGTTTTTTATTTTGTATAAATTGATAAATGAAACAGATAAACATTAAAAAAACTATAACTCGTTTAAAACTTTGTATGAAACAGTTATAATTATGTAAACTTAATTCATAATAGTGTTTTTAATTCGAAAAAAAGATTTAGTTTTCATGTTAATATCAGTGCACGTTTATAACTATTTATT
Source organism: Thalia democratica (assembly GCF_965202585.1). Taxonomy (NCBI): domain Eukaryota; kingdom Metazoa; phylum Chordata; class Thaliacea; order Salpida; family Salpidae; genus Thalia; species Thalia democratica. The sequence continues at coordinate 51,016,010 of NC_139168.1, read as the reverse complement.
TTCTTATAAAACCTTCTTAATGATATGTTATTAATTTTTTTAAATTGCAGATTTTTTAATAATTTAATACTATATTACTTAAAGTCTTAAAAAAAGTTATACAGTAATCTTTCTTTATTGTACCAAAATATGTTTTTGTGTGTTAACGGATCAAAACACTTCAACTGGGTTCTATAAAAAAATAATTACTGTAATGTAAGAATAGAAGCATAGAATAAAGTAGGTGTATACATGTTTTCATTAAAATAATTTCTACAGATTTTTATAGTTTAATAGTTAGTAATTCTAAAAGGTAAAATACTTAATGTTAAATCCGACTGTCATAAAACTATATAATATTTGTAATTATTAAGTCTAAATTAAGTGAAGTAAACTAAAATACACAACTAATCATAATATAAACAAACCACTTATTTTTATGGAAAGAATAACTGATTCAAATTTATTTAACCGTTGCCAATGATTTAACAAAACACATCCAATAATTATATCACAATATGTATGAAGATTAAGACAGCTATTTATTTTATATTGTAAAGTTATTTAATTTAGTCTTTATGTTTGGGAAATCAGTAAAGCGCTTTAATATGAAAAGTAGTATGTAATTTATTTTTAATAAAAATGAAACAACAACCATTAATTAGTGAATCAATAAAATTTAACAACGGTAAAGACAATAAAAGTCACAGGAACTTGATATAACGGGTGTTTTATATATTAAATGTTTCTAATGATTAAATCTAAAATTATAACAAATTCAAAGTTAGATGCAATTAGGAAGCAGATTTAGTTTAAATGTAAAAATTTAAGAAAACAAAGCACAAAAAAACAAACTTGTTATTAAGCTCACAAAGCACTGACCGATAATTAAGTTACAGGGAGATACATAAAATCACAATGACTTAAATTACATATATTTTGTATATAACAATTATTAAAACAATTAATTTTTTTTTAAGTAGCAGTCGGGTGTTTAAATTATAGATCATATACAGATGTTTTAAAAATTTAATAATTAAACTGTGTTATATATGAAAGTTAAAATGTAATACATAAAACAACAAGGTGGTCATATGCTAAGTATAAACCTGCAGTAAAGAAAAAACCTCTAGCTCTATTGGGCGTAGTAGGTAAAAAAGCATGGTTTATCTGTGTTTTGAATACAGGCTTCCAATAAAACTTGGAACTTAATACATAAAGATGTGAAGAATTATAGTCGGAGGGTAAATGTAACACACAGAAACGTATGTTTGTACAATAAAGGAAGAATACTGTATAACTTGTTTTTATTAATATTCCAGTGAACTTGTTTCACTAGGATATTTTGTTAGCAAACAATTAAATCTATATTTTGAACAGTAATACTTAAAGTCTTGATACGGACAGTCTTATGGCTCTGATTTGAAAATAAAGTTTAACTTTGAACCAATGATGAAAGGTCTAGAAACTAAAAATTTACATTAAAAAGCTATTAATAAACTTTAAAATTAGAATTTGATGTCTAAACAATTTTTAGTCTTTCATTATCAATCTTACTGTTTAGAAACTAATTATTTTTTAAATCATGCGTTTGTTAACATTTTATAATTAATTTAGCTTTTGTAAAGAAAAAAACATTACATTATTTAGAAAAAGTTTTATTGAAAAAAAATAGTTTGTTCAAGTTTAATTTATGTTATGTTCAAATTAATTAAAAATTTTCATGTAAATTTACGATATATAGTAAACCAAAACATAATCAAAAACTTTTTGTATTTGTAAAACTAAGCTTGCATAAAACAATTACGGTGATAAAAATATACTTTTGATAAATAAAACCTAATCCAATTTTTGTTTAAGAATAATTAGTTACGCTTTAAATAATATACTGGATATGTTATTTAAAAAAAAACCCATAAAAAATATTTAACCTTACATGTATGACTTCTAAACCTTTTGATTTTGTAGCATTAACATTATAACAAACTTTTTATGTTGTTTATTAACTATATAAATTTTAATAAAAAATTCAAAGAGATAATAAATTATAAAACAAAAAAAAACAATACAGTACAATAACAAATAAAATAACTATAAAAAACAATACTTATAATACTAAAGTGTATACTGCAATATATATCAGCAATCTTTATGTTTTATTTTACAAACATCATATAAATTTTGATTGGTTTACCTTAACTTTATTTCATAAGACTTTCTGAATAAAATAAAAAGCTACGGCTCCTTCCAATAAGAGATCTCAAAAAACTAATCTTAAATAAGCCTAAGACCTTTTTGTTTTTTAATCTTCATCATCAACTCCAGAATATCTAGTGTATTTTTAAAATTATGGTCTTTTTGCCCCTTTACTAGTCACGGCCCCCCTTTGCAGCTTATAGCTTATGGTCCCAAGGCTTTTGCAGCTTATGGTCTACTTTGGGAAACCCTCATTTAGATACAAATAAACAACAATAATTAATGATAAATTACAACAATACAAATTAAGCTATATCACAAAATATAATGAAAAACAGTAAAAAAAAAATTAATTAAAGTAAAAATCAATTAACAAGAGAAATTAAATTTACGCATATTTTCAGTAAGTACGAAACTAATTTACAGTCCAATTATAGATTAAATAAAGTTAAGTAGATTATTCTAGGAATCGAAAACTTTATAATAGATGATTAGAGTACTATTGTTTTATAAATTAAGTTAAAATGTATGATTATAACTTGGTCTCTAGAACATGCTGATACATAATTCTGAATAAAGTATTTATTTACTATCTCACACACGTTCAAACAATTTACATAAAATGTAAATTTATAAAAATAATCAAACATAATAAGTATAACTCATTAAACGAACTACTAAAAGAATATAAATATGTTATAAAATGTTAATTATAATTGAAAACGGCAATTACGAATTTGTTTTATTAGTTTGGTCAAAAACACACAAAAACTAAATTTCTAAACAAAAAATAATGTTCTATAGTGAGCTATAAAAATGGTGAATATTTAAAATACTTTATAAATAAAACAACAATTGCATGATTACTTAAAGGAACATTATACGGAATGTTAAAGTGAAAAAAATATAAAATAAATTAATAGAATGTTTAAGTAAAAAATTGTTAGATGATTTCTAGCAGCAATATGCAAAAAAAAAACATATTTGAATAATAAAAAATTTGAAAAGTGCAATAATAAATTAGAAAGTTCTTGTAAAAACAAACAATTACATTAAAACAGGAACAATCCTAAAATGGTTTTTATTCCGTTAAGTTGTTTCATATATAATTGAGAATATACTTATTTGTACTTTTTAACTAGTAACTAATAAAATACATAGCTAAAATATAATGTATTAGTTTTCCTTTATTTTTGGTCTCCAGCCTAGAACAAACTGTTTAATTTTATGGACATGAAAAGATGAAAGTTTAAAAAAATCTGAAAACATTTCGTTTGTAATAGTAAGTAAAAGGGCTCCATCAACTTTTTCTTGGTTAAATACCGAAATTGTTTCATCATCAAGACCGATTAGCCTGAGATTCAAGTGAAAATGTTTAATATTTCAATACATCTAAACTAAAAGTTTTAACTGTTAATAATTTTTTTAACTACGAACACTTAAGGAATAAAACTTAATAAAAACTAAGTTTTAATATAATAAAAAATAAGAAAATTAAGTACATCAATCATTTAAAAACAAATTTTTGTCTAACCTAAAACAAGAAGATAGTTGCGACACAGACAAACTTTTGATATAAACTTCACTAGAATGACTAACAGTTTCTTCAGCTTTTATTTTCTAAAGATAAATTGAAAAACTTACTGTAGTACTTAAAGAAAAAACTGCTTCTTTTATATACTTATTTTAAAACTTTTAATTATTTAAAAAACTAACTCTTTTTTACTACTAATACAAATCATTAACAACGTCAAAAACACTAGTTAATTATCACAAAAATTATAATTTACGTTAATTGATCAGTTTTGCATACACTTTAAATAAGAGCTTTAAACACATGATTTTAAAAAACGTTTTATTAAACAATTTGGTATAAATAACTTTGGTTAATATTAAAAAAATTACATACATTAACAACCTTTATTAATTGCAAACTTTAAGTTTACTCCTTTATTTTATTTTTTTTGCAACTAACTTCCATGTGAGTTTGGTTTACTACTATTTTGTTTATTAGTTTTTAATCTATGGACTGTATAAAATTCTTAATAAGATAATATAAGGATTAAATTCTTACTTAAGTTTAGTATTATAAAGTTTTGTTTTCATATAACTTATTTTAGCAATAACATTTCATACTTCAAAATAAAAATTAATGCAATAATAGTGACAAATTTTAGTTTTAAACATAAGTTTATTAAACCATAAGTTTTTTAATACTTTGTTTTTTTTCATTTTGTTTTACTTACAATTTATTTTTTTTTTTATATACCTTCCATTTACTTGTTCTTAAACTTTTATCAGATTTATGTTAATAACTGATGATCTATGATATATGTTAATATAAGCGTTTAACATTGTTGTGTTTATAATAAACTGTGAAAATAAAGTATAACTAATCTCCTTAAAGCTTTTTTAGTTGAGAACTTTCAATTGTTTAATTCTAAGCAAATTACAATATCATACATTAAGAACTAAAGTGTTAAAGTTAAGAGCAAACAAGTAAATCATTATGTCATAATTATTCGAGTACTTGTTGAATATTAATAAATAATCAATCGATGATTAGTTAGTGTAAATAACTGGGAATATTAAAGTATATCAAATAAAAAATTAAAATTAGCAAACAAATATTAAGTATTTATATAAATAAAAATACATTTTTTACATATTAGAATAGTGTTAAACAAAACAAAAATAATTAGTATAAGCTAGATTTATTTAGATATCTTTGAATTTAAGGTCTTATCAAAAAGAAATTCTAGATAAACTATAATGATAAAAATTGCATACCTAAATTCAAACTGTGAATCTGCTGTCGTCATAACGTTCAAACAGCGGTTATTAAGCTTGTTTTAATAATTTACCCCTTTTTGGAAGGTCATTACAGAATTTACCCTTTTAGGAAAGTAATTAACAAATTTACCCCCAATGTACAAAATAAAATTTAATTTTAAGGAAAAAAATAGGTTTTTTAAACTTTAAGTATATTAAATATAAAAAATTTCAAAATTTAAAGAATTTATTAAAGAAAAAACAGTTAAATACTAACTTATAAACTAAAATGACAATCAATAAATATTAATTTAAATGACTTGTAATAAAGTAAATGTACCCCAGGTTTAGAATCGCTGGTTTAGAACATCCAGAATTATTTAATAAAGTTTAACTGGTGGCAAATTAACTTTTGTTGCAAAGCTTAGATCCGATGACTATTCAACTGCTATTGATATGTGTTTGCCTTTTTTAAAATTGAACTTTTGGGATGTTCTACTTATATCACAGTAGCATTTAAGTACGTAAACAATATTGCTTTTGCATGATCAAGGTAGCATCTTCGTAAGTTCTATTCAAGTTATTTTAGTAAAGTGAAAATTGCTTAGGGTTATTGCCACAAAGTACTCTTTAATGTCTGTATCTAGAAACTTTACATAATTTTCTAGAAAATAAATTCTCAGATAGACTGAACTTTTTTTGGTTCTCATTGAACAAACTTATACAATTTTCTAATGGTGCTTTTAATTGCCTTTGTGACAATATCAGAAGTTTATCCTAGCGAGTTATAAATATTCTTTAGATTTTAATTTTCATCTTTTAGTATAATTTTCCAACATATTTTAAATGCTGTAAAACCATTCAGAAATTAGCCCTATTTTCTGCGACTTAAAAATAAGGCAAAGGGATCTATTGGGCAACAAAAATAGTTTTCTTTGATATATAATAATACTACGTTGTAAAGAGACATCGAAATAATGGCAAAGATCCTAAGGTTTTATTTTCTATTGTAAACTTTTAATCGGGAAGTAAACTTCAGATTCTATCAAACAGCTAATTTATTTTATAGCCAGATTGATACAACCATGGTTGCCACAGATCAAGCTGAGAAAAATTTCCTGACTTTTTACCAAAATTTTCCTGACTTTTCTAAATCAAACTCTCAATTTAAACTTATTCTAAAATACATTTAACACTTGAAAGTATATAAAGCTTTTAATCTAATTTTAATACAGGTTAAAACAACATTTTTTTGCTGAATTCAATCATCAAACTTCCATTACTAAACTTGAACCTTCTGTGTATAATTGATGTTTTTGCAATAAACAGCTCTATCAGCAAAATACTTATAATATTACCTTAAAACACAGCTTGTCCATTGTTATTCCAGCAAGATGTTTTCGAAATGTGGTCTAAAGCCAAAATTTATCATGTATGATAATTTTTTTTGGGTCATCTGCAATGACTGTGCTGTTGCACTGTCAGGAAACATTTTTTTGTTCAGCTCCGCTAGTTTGTTACACGAACTGGCTGAGTACTTGTACTTGACAGTATGTAATGCCCATAAAATTTCAGCAGTTGTGGTTTGTGACTTACTAACCAAACCTATTGATGGGCTTACAACACTGCTCTCACAAATTGCTACTCTGCCGCTGCTCTCACCAATTAACACACTGGAGCTTGATCCAGCATCATAGAAAAATTATTGGATTCGGTGAACTCCTGGCCTTTTATTTATATGTCCAGCTCCATTCATATGTACAGTGAGTGCTTTTCTTCCCATATTTGACAGTGACAGAGTACATGAACACCACTTGCATTTAAACTTTTGTGTATACACATGGTTGCCACAGATCAAGCTGAGAAAAATTTCCTGACTTTTTCTGACTTTTTACTAAAATTTTCCTGACTTTTCTAAATCAAACTCTTAATTTAAATTTATTCTAAAATACATAATATAATACTTGAAACTATATAAAGCTTTCAATCTAGTTTTAATGCAGGTTAAAATAACATTTTTTTTGCTGAATTCAGTAATCAAACTTCCATTACATCCTTGAACCATCTGTGTATGATTGATGTACTTACATTAAACAGCTCTATCAGCAAAATATTTGTATTATTGCCTTACAGACACAGCTTGTCTGAAAAAAGACACAATTTTTTAGCATTACCTAACATAATTGTAACTAAATAAACGAAACGACATATAAGGAAGTTTTACAATAAAAACCATAAACTAATAACGAACTTTCACAACTAAAATCTTAAAACAATAACAAATGTTTACAATTAAAACCTTAAAATAATAAAGAACTTAATCAAACACTGTTTTTTTTTATTATAGGTACTAAAATTTGTTTTCTCTGTTTGTATATTAGCACTTCAACCTATTCATGTAATGAAGATATGGTTTCCTTTATCTGGTCCCCTCTCTCTTATAACTTATTTCAAAATTTTAAACAACTTAAAAAAAAAATATATAGAGATAAAGTATACACATCAACTTGTTACATAAAATACTAAGATAACTACTTAATTATAAAAATCTCAACTATATACTTGAACAAAAAACACTTTGATTCGAAATTTAGTCTAGACAAATTTTTGTGTATATATCACAGTTTCACTATGGAAGTGTCCTTGCAACAGATCATAAATACTAAAAAACTTAAAAAAAATGCTTGCTCAAGTAGGGTAGTTGTTCAATATGTTAATAGAAAAGTTTCGCAGTTTTATAAAGGATATTTTATTAATTTATACCAGATGAAGGCATTGGAAATTAAAAAAAATTATAAACTTTAGTTTTGCAACTTTAGTATGACTTTAAGGAATTTTTAATTAAATTTTTACCATTTGAGGCTTTGGAATTTATGATATTTTGTAAATTTAAACTGACAAAATCTGACTGTTTTTTAAACTTTGTCAAATTTTCTGACTTTTCCTGACTTTTGTCATTTTTTTTAGTTTTTCCTGACTTTTCCTGATTTCCTGACCTTGTGGCAACCCTTTATATATCACAGTTTTACTATGAAAGTGTCCTTGCTACAGATCATCAATACTAAAAAGCTTACAAAATCTGCTTGTTCAAGTAGGGTACTTGTTCAATATGTTAATAGAAAAATTTTGCAGTTTTATAAAGGATATTTTACTAATTTATACCAGATGAAGGTATTGGAAGTTAAATAAATTTGTAAAATTCTAGGAAAATTTTGAAATTTTTTTCTGTCTTTAAAGGATTTTCAATTAATTTTACCATTTGAAGGCTTTGGAAATTTGTAAATTAAAACTGACAAATCTGACTTTTTTTTTTAATTTTATCAAATTTCCTGACTTTCTTTCAAAACCCCCCATTTTTTCCTGACTTTTCCTGACGTTTGTCATTTTAAAAAATTTTTCCTGACTTTTCCTGACCATGTGTCAACCCTGTACAACACAAAGTATCATAAACACATCTAAAACAGTTCCTTAGTTTTTTAATGTTCATTAAAATTTTGATTCAAAATGGCCGACATATATATTTGTAAGAATAAGACCAGTGTCATATTTAATAAAAAGATTTAATTGTTTAAATTGATGAAATACTTTTTATCACTTATTATCAAAACTGCTTCTTAGTGTTTTCTTATTGTATAATTATTTGTAGTATACTACTTAGTAGTTATTTTGTATTTCGTTTACAGTTAGTTTAGAATTTTCACACATCTAAATGTTTTGATTTAAAATTAATCATACCTTTGATTAATAGGTACCTTAGTTATGGTAAATTTATATAACTATTCTGCCATATTGAGATTGCTCCAGTTTTGTCTTATTATGTTCTTAAGTAGTTAAAATAGACACAAGTTTTAAGGCAAGACTAATTCTTAAAACTAATAAAAAAGAAATTATCCCATCTGAAATTGTCTATAAAGCAAAAGGTAAAGTTTTTAAATATAATTCTTTCTTTATTTAACAATCTGTTTTTTACTTTAACTCTAAAACTTACGTACTTCTTGATGTAAAGTATCTTTTATGTTTGACACAAAACTTAAATTTTCTGAACTTTTTAAGGTTTCATCTTTTAACAATTTTGCATACTGATCATTGTTTTTGTATTGTCTATCGTCATTTAGCTTTTCTGAACTTTTTATACTTGTACTTTCTAATAAACTTCTATTATTAAAATCTATAATGAAATAAAAAGTTGTTATTAAATTGATTATTAATTATCAACTTTTCCGAAAATTTTTACAGTACTGTGTATAGCTCACAACTTATTATTGTTACTACTTGGAAAAAATAAAAATTTAAAGCGGAAAAAACTTTTTATTTTTGGTTTTAAACTTGAGATTTTTTTCTTTTTAAATGTTACTTTTACACCAAAAACAATATATAAAACAACATCTAAAATACAAAAATTATAAATATGTTTAAAAAGTAAAATATATTTTACGTTTTTTAGTTTTAAATTAACTCCATAGAAGTTTAATATGATTTATTTTACATTAACTTTTTATTTTTACAAAATTTATATTATTAAAACTTTATTAAAACATTTAGCTACTTTTTTTTTCTTAGATTAATTTCTTAACTTTATAAAAATACAATAATAAAGAAAACTAAGTAAAGACTGATAAAAGAACAAACAGTAATAACATTTCTTTAATATTTTTTGACTTCACATAATTTCAAAGCTTAACAATAAAAAGTTATTACTTGAATTAAAGATTTTACTACTCATATAGCAACAGATAAAATAACATTTTAAAAAATTAGAAGTGAGAAAACTTTTTATAAACTTAAAGTAGCTATTTCTCATATGACTTTATATTGATACAATACAACTACCTACATTATAATTAAAACTTTCAAAACAAACAATGTTTCTAAAAACTCTAAATTTACTAAACTATTTATTCTAGTTTACAGCACTTTTATTTATAGTCTAATTTTTACGGCTGGTAAGATAGTATATATAAATATTGTTTAAACCAGGTAAACAGTGCTTTGTGTTTATTTTATGTATGTGTATACTTATTTTCGTTAAGTAGCTATGAAAATAGTTAGGCTTTCATCGATAAAATGTAGGTGCCAGTATATACTTCAAACAAAATGCTACGATTCTTGTGAAATCATTTTTTGAATGACTTTTGAAAGTAGGTCATATCATCAGTCATGTTATTAAACAAAACATAAATCAAAATGCAATAATAACAAATTATATAGTATCCTTCTTTTATTACACTGTACAATTTGTTATTATTATATATTCCAGTGAACTTGTTTCACTAGGACCTTTTGTTAACAAACACTTAAATTTATATTTTGAATAGTTAAATCAAAACGTACATATTTTAAACTAAATATTTTTAAGCATTGTTGTGTCATTGAATGAATAAGTTAAAAAATAGACATTTTAGAAATTAATAAACATTCAAGAATATTTAAAACATTCTTTAGATAAATATTGACAACTACAAAATAATTTTTTGTACTTAAATTTATGTTTTGATTTGTTTTGAATTCTCATGTTTACTATACTAACATAGAATACATCCATACTCTAAACCAAATTTATTTTTGTCGGTGCTAAAATTTCTGCGCTAATGTTAAAGTCTACTTTTTTTTTAAATCTAAAATACATTTTGGTAGAGTGGTAAAGTTCTTAATAAAGAAAAAAAACATTTATGTCTCGTGTACAACGTTTTATACTAAAAAAACAATGATGCAATAATGTATTGTTTAATGTATTCCGCTGTTAGCACTGTCGCTTTATAGATGACATTTGCTAGTTTTCGTACACAATTTCCAAAATATATTTAATTAGATTGATAATATTTCTAAAGTTTATCTATAAATACTACTTATTCTGGTGATTAACTTTTTTTAATAACATTTTGCACTAATAGTAACAATGAAGGCATAATAACATTAATTAAAAAGAAAATTATTTAGAACATAGTGATAGATAAATATATAAAAGGTATACTGTACACAATTTTTAAATAGCTAAGGAAATTCTACCCTATAATTAAATAATTTTTAAAAGCTATAGACAGTTGATCCAAGAAATTTCTGTGCACTAAATAATATGTATATTCAGAAAAAAAAAAGTTTAAAAACTAAGGATTTGTTATTTTTCTTTGGAAAAAACTTACTTAAAGTTATTGAACTTAAGCAAAGAAATTAATATACACGTGTTTTATAAATACTTGGATTAAAAACAAGACTTTTTGTGTGCACCATTGTGCAATTGTCAACCAACAGTCTTTTAAATCTATAATATAAAAAACAGATAAGTATAATAAAAATAGTACAAATTCATAAACAAAACACATACCAAACGTAGAAATGTCCTCTAAAATGGGATCATTTTCTTCAGATTTATTTTGATTGACATTAGTCGAAAAACTGTTTTGTAGTGTAACTTTTAACGTTTGTTTTTCAAATTTATCTTTCAACTTCGAATTTTCAAAAGAAGCATTATCGTCTGGGATTTTTGATGCATCAATATTATAAAGTTTAGTGTTTGAATCGGTAGGAGAAGGTAGTTGGTATTGTGGTAACGTCTCTGAAAACTTTTCTGGAAAGTGTCTTAAAAAAGCGTTAACAATCAAAATTTAATTAGTTTTATAATTTCAAAACAAAAAAGTGTTTAAACTACTTTAGTGGTGTAAATATTTTTTTTTTTAAATTTATGAAAGCTTATGATTACAAGTACTTTTAAATTTATTACAATTTACCGAAATTCAAGTTATATTTGAGTTAAAATAAACTAACTTTTTCATCATTACCATTCAAAATACAAAAGCTTATTACTAAATATTTTTATAATTCTAATATATTTTAAAACATTACTTAATTTTTAATACAATTTTATTGCAAAGTTAACATAAAGGTATGACCATACCACTCCGATCATTAGACCACAAGCTTTCGGTAGACTGAGACCCAAGTTTCTTTTTTATTAAAAGTTGTCAGTAAGTCCCAACCGAAAAAACCTGTGGTCGTCACTATAATAACAGTTTAATATGTTTATTCCACCAACAGTTTATATTCTGATGCTCAAAGTGGTATGATCAAACATTATGTTAATTTGAGCTTGTATCACGGCACATGTAAGTCCAGGCTTTGACCTGATAGAATTTCGCCGATGTCTTATTTTTTTTTATAACAAATTATCAAAATTTTGTAAGGCTAGCAATGAAAAGGTTCAAATGCAAAGTTTTGTAGTTTATAGTTTGACACCTTAAAATTTAGAAATTATTCTTTTTTTCAAGCATAAGAACTAATGAATTCCGATACTTTACCAATATTTCCGAAAAAATATTTCGTATGACGGGTTTGAAGCCTGTTATAAGTTTAATCTAGGAAACAATATCAATAGCGTTATTATATATTAACTAGCTCAAAATTTAGTCCAAAGTAAATGTTATAAAATTATATATAGTAAATATTAATACTGGTACTAAACTTTATTTAAATAACTTTAAGAAATCTCTATAACAACAACTAAAAGTAATTACAGACACTAACTAGATTTTTATTATTTCAGAATATGTACTTTAATTTAAATCGTAGCGTTTAAACTTTAGAAAAATTTTATTGCAGTAACCTTTTAAACATAAGATTAAATTCAAATAAAAGCCAGGCGATAAAGTTATTTTGTTTTGTTAACCGAAATAAGTACAAACAACATAAAAAAGGGACACAGTTTATATTGAGACAGTTGTCGCTAAATTTTAAGAAGCGAATCTCAATGAGTAGCCAAGGTCACAAAAGTATTTAACTAAACTATTTAAACAAATAGTTTTACGGAAGCAATAGAATCGAAACTATTATAAACAGATTTGTAAGATGTATCTTTTAATAAACTCAATTTATTGTCGCTTAAGTAAACAAAACTCTTCAGTAATGTAATTTGAAATATTTTTAAGCATACTAAACAAGTCTTTAAATAACAACAACTTATGCATTCTAGCAACTAAAGTTATCTTAACAATACAAAATAAACCAACCAACTCACATCATATCAACAAACTATAAATATACTCTACTTAGTACATTATAAGTCTTTAAAAACAAAATCAAATAAAAAATAAATAGTTAATATTTTATAAATTAACTAAAATACAGATACTAAAACAAGTTTACTACTGGTAAACATATAAGGCTACTTTAATAAAAACCTACTAGGAAATAATTTTAACTTGTAACACAAAAACAATATCAGTAATAGTACATTATTTATGCGATCAATTTCCGTCCTAATAGTTTCTTTTTCTTTGGTTCTCATACTTGTAAATATTAAATTTAATTATTGCAATAAAAAACATACTACCTTAAGACAATATTCAGTACAATTTTTATGTTTACTATATCCTTAAAGTAAATTTGTTTTTACCTTATTTAACAAAATAAAAAACATATTTTCAGTAATATTTAAAAAATAAAGCTTTTACTTACTTCGAACGTATTTTTCAACTAGCCATTGAAAACCTAAGTTACCAATTACTTTTTAAAGCTTGTTTAAGAAACTAACCTTGAACTTAAAACAGATAATACAATTAAGTGTTTTTCACCGTGTATTTAAAAATTAAAATACTTACTATATAAATACTAAAAAGTAGAAGATTCTATTAGCTTAACTACTGTTAAAAAGCTTGTACAATTTAATGGAAATAACTTGGATTGAAATTAATTGGGTAGGTAATAGTATGGGAAGTTATCTAAGTGAAATAGAAGATGTTGAATATTTAGATAAAAAATATCGGGAATTAGCTTGTTTATAAACTATTCAAATTTGAAATCATTTTAAAAGTAAATTTATTGAATTGACGTTGAACTGGGTAGGAATTAAAAGTAGATCATATAGTTGCAAAAGTAGTTTTGAAATAAGTTTATAGTACGTAATGTAAAAATAATGTACAAAAGCAGTAGTAATACAAGTAATAAGCCATGTAACTACCCCTTTAAAAGAATGGTCGTTAAATAACAACTACAACCTTTATAAGCTAAATTATAGAACCATAGAAAAATAAAGTAAAAAGCTATATCGATTCTACAGGCTCTATTTGGAATTAAAAAAACAAAAATATTATTTACTAAGTAAAAAACAGAAAAATTTCTATTAAACTAGCATACTACTATAAAGATATTAAAAGATAAACAATTTGATTCAACAAAAAAACACAAAATTTGTTCTAAAAACAACTAAATATTAACACCGTCATAATTGTAAGCTTCATAACAACAAAGAAAAATTGGAAACAGACAAAAACAGTGAATCAATTCCCTTATAAAATAAAAGTAAAAGCTAAAGCACTTTCAAATACTTTTATGAATTCTTTTTTTTAAGTACCTTCAATATTTTGTGGTAATTCATAAGTAGTACTATATTAATAAGTAAAAAAGAGGTTATGACTTTCAACAATAATAATAATAAATCTACTAATCTGTTATTCCTACAGTAGCATAAATTAAAGTACACTGAATATAAGTTTAAATATTAAACATTAATATATAACAACAACTACTACACCATAGTACTCGATTAGTAATTTCAATTTTATAATTTAAATACAATTTAGTTTCTGACGATTTGCGCAATCAACATTATGAAACAAGCATAAAGCTATTTTAAAGATTATGTATAGTTTATTAAGTCTCTGTCTATTAGTAACATATTGGACTCTAAGACCCATACGTAGATATTTAACTACAATATATTTATTTAATTTTATTAACATAAATTCAGACCACCCCCGACATATTAAAAAAAGTTATTCAATTATGACTCAGAAACGCTTAAGCTCATTGTCATCCAGTGCAGAAATATTTAACGAAATAAAAGTTCTGTGTGAAAATGTATTGAAATGTTTTAAATATGAACTAACATATGTAAAAACTAGTGATGTACCGGACTCACTATCCGGGTCCGGGTCCGGCCGGATATTGCCATTTTTGTCTGATATCCGGATCCGGCCGGACTCTAATTTGAAAAAAAAGTCCGGATCCGGTTCCGGCCGGATTCTAATTTGAAAAAAAAAGTCCGGATCCGGTTCCGGCCGGATTCTAATTTGAAAAAAAAAGTCCGGGTCCGGGTCCGGCCGGATCCTAACAGAGATCCGGCCGGACCCGGATCTAGTTAGTAGAAAAGAGCATACTGAAAAGTATTCTTTAAAAAACAAACCCTGTGTAAATTAATAAGAGTCATTTTCGTCAGTTAAAATTAAACACCTACCGTGATTGGCTCATTTTGTACACGTGACTAATTTACATTTGTTTACATTTAAACTATGAAATAAACATTTCAGAAATGCAACTCTTTACATTTGTTGTAAAATTGAAAACTTTAGAATGAATACTTGCATTATTTATTGTTTAAAGTTGAGCTCAGAGAATATTTAGAGTTAATACGGTTGAATGTACGAGCCAATGAGAATCATATGACGAAATGTTTCAAACTAAATACTGATGCATCAAAACATCAGAACATGACAGGCAGTTTATATGTAAGCAGTTAGTTAGTTTGGTGTGCAGCTTGAAGCAACAAAATATCTTGAACTTTTTTGTGAATGCTTATTGTAAGTAGTGTTTTGTTTTAAAAGTGAATATTTCAACTGGTGTTTAATTGTTTAAATATTTAAGCCAGGTTTATAGTTTAATAGTTTATTAAAAATTTTACAGTTTCTTGTTTACTAAAAGTTTTATTTAATTTTTAGTTTATTGTTATAAGTCTTTTGATATAGATTTAAATAGCTTCCAGTTTTTAAAGTGTTACCAAAGTAATTAATAATTTTGTATATGCTAGTATTTCTTGTTGTGTTTTATATAAAAGATTCATCACTCAAAACTGTCGTGTCTGATTATAGAAATTAGTCTCAGTAAGAATTCAATGTTTGTTAGATATTAATTAAATAAGTTAGGATTTAATTATGGTAGTACTAATAATTTAAGTCTACCACAATCAGTCCACAACTTTACTACCAAATTGTCAACCTTTGCTAGCTGTTCTACTGATTGTTAGATTAAAGTAATTTTTTCAATTTTTAAAAACCTCATTCTGACTCAGGCTTGTTTATACTCACTCTAGCTAGTTTTATTGACTTAAACAGTGGCAACCCTGCTAGATTGAAAATTTTTGGGAATTTTAGAAAATCTTCGACTGCCTCAGGCTAGTTTAGTTTTTTATAAAAACTCAGGCTAGTTTTCTTTTAAATTTTTAATGAGTTTGAGCTGATCCAGTTTTCAATATTTGGTAATTTTCTAGTGTATTTTGTTCAAGAACTTGATTTCAGATTTTTAATTGTAAATAACACCTAAATTTGTAAACCTTGTGGCTAGCTGTTCTACTTATTATTAGATTAAAGTTCTTTTTTTTTCAGTTTTTGAAAACCTCATTCTGATTCAGGCTAGTTTATACTAGTGATGTACCGGACTCACTATCCGGGTCCGGGTCCGGCCGGATATTGCCATTTTTGTCTGATATCCGGATCCGGCCGGATTCTAATTTGAAAAAAAAGTCCGGATCCGGTTCCGGCCGGATTCTAATTTGAAAAAAAAGTCCGGATCCGGTTCCGGCCGGATTCTAATTTGAAAAAAAAGTCCGGGTCCGGTTCCGGCCGGATTCTAATTTGAAAAAAAAGTCCGGATCCGGGTCCGGCCGGACCCGAAATTGTGGGTCCGGTACATCACTAGTAAAAACAAACAGTGATATTAATAATAACTATAAAAATGACATTATTAAAGATTATAACAATAAAATTATAGTAATGATAACAATATTAATAATAGTAATAAAAATTTTAGAATAATAACAACAACAACAACAACAATAGCAATAAGAGTAATAATAATAGTAATAGTAATAATAATAATAATAATAGTAATAGTAATAGTAATAATAATAATAATAATAATAATAATAATAATAATAATAATAATAATAATAATAATAATAATAATAATAATAATAATAATAATAATAATAATAATAATAATAATAATAATAATAATAATAATAATAACAGTAATATTAATGATAATAAAAATAATACCAACAATAATAATAAAATTAACAATCACAGTATTACTAGTAATAATAACATTAAAACGCAAAAAAAGTCATAAATCTCGTAGTAGCTGTGTGTTGTGGTATGACCCACCATACTGTCCTAGCATCAACATAAACTTAGGTAAAGAATTTTAAGATTAGTAAACAAACATTTCCTAGATAACCAATGTTACCGTAAATATTCAATAGAAAAACTTTAAAAATTTCTTATAGTTGTATGAACAACGTCAAGTCAATAATACAATCACATAATAACTTTATTTTATCTAAATATAAAGATATTAAATACAAATTAATACAAACAATAATAAACATACCACTATTAGTATGAATGATAATAACAACTATTCAGATTATATACATGAAATTAACATTAGTTTAGACAGAAACGATAACAGTATTTTAAATAGTTGTAACATTACAAAGCTTAACGTAAATAATAAGAATAACACTAATCGAATCAATAAAAATAATAATAATAATAGACCTATAACTAGAAGTATCAGCAAAAGCCTAACTAAAAGTATAAACACAATTGTACCTAATGATTCATCTTCTAATGATGATAATAATAATCATAATAATAACGGTGGTAACCGGTGTAATATCAATAAGAGTAGTATTAATAACAATAAAGTGATTAAACCTGGTTTTAAACCAAAGAACAATGTAAGTAAAAATTGTAACTGTCGTAAGTCGAATAAAGTAAACTGTCCGTTACAAGGTAACTGCTTAATTAAAAATGTCGTGTATAAGGTGCGTGTTAAATGTAATCTTAGTGATGATAATAATAAAAATAAAAATTATTACAATAAGGATAACTTTTACATCGGTTCGACAGAAGGTCATTTTAAAGATAGGTACACTGGGCAATGGGTATAAATATATTTTTAAACATGTAAACAAAAAGAAGAGCACAAGATTGTCACATTTCGTTTGGCAGTATTTTGACATGTATGGTACCAAACCAAAAATGGAATGGAGCAGTCCTTTACCACACCAACAATAACATCAGTAGCGCGAGCATGATCTGCCAAATATGCAACCTTGAACGAATGGCAATTGTTGCAGAAAATGGAAAAAAAAATTACTAAATTAAAGACGTGATATTTCAAACAACTATGTACACAACCGACGGTCCTTCTTCAAATAACACCTTGGCGCTTTCTCAACTTTCTTTTTCGTTTACCATTTACATAAGCACACACAAACTCACTTAATATATATTAATATAGCTATATACCCTAAGTTAATTATTCAATTTTAATCGAAAGGTCACAATGTGTTTTTTGTGTAATTCTTTAAAAATTTTGCTATGTACTTTATTTCGTTCTGAAGATATATGTTAAACATTGAAACTGAGTAAACGATACGAAAATTAATTGTTTCTTTATCAAACACTAACTCCTTTATAACAAAGTACTATTAAACTGATCATTATCAAAAAAAAACAATGAACTTTGACCCAATAAAGTTCAACTACTCTATGAATAATATACCGCTGTGCAACAGTATATGTCCAAGATGTACAACCAAGTATACAACTTCGAAGAAAGACTGAGATGCCGCGCTAGTTTCTTTAAGATCCAGAAAACCGAAGAAAAGAAGCACCAAGAGGAAGACAAAATCCATCAAAGAATTATTTTTCCTACAAGAAACACACCACCACCGGACGCAAGGTTAGCTGATTTCGAAAACGCTTTGTACAAGTTAATAAGTAACATTACATTTTAAAAATACATGAAAAAAGATATCAAAAATATAACATCCTCCGAGAAATTATTTATTTTTTCTGACAAATCAACTAACATTTAAAAATAGACAAAAACACTTACAATAAACTTTTGAAAGAAAATATCACATCAGACTACAAAAAATCAGACCCAGGAATAATTGAAAAACTAAATGGAGAAACCTATCAATTTATCAACAAATACAATGTAAAAGGTAAGATTAAAAAAATAGAACAAAAACTTGCATTCATTAGAATCAAAAACCACAAAAAAGATTTTCCAAACAAACTAAACTGTAGAGTTTTGAACCCCTCCAAATCCCCTCTCAACAAATTCACAAAAGCTAAACTAGACACAACAAATAAAAGAACAATAATAGGCTCAAAACTAAATCAATGGAAAAACACTGACAAGGTTATAAACTGGTTCAATAAACTAAAAATAATCCCTAAAACCCGATTCATAAAATTTGATATCACAAAATTTTACCCATCCATAACAAAAACAACTTTAACTAACTCATTAAAATTTGCTGAAAAATTCACACCAATCACAGACAACGATCAAAAATTAAGACTACATTCCTGCAAGTCTACAATCTTTCACGAAAACAAAACATGGAAAAAATAAACACCTCTGACCTCTTTAACGTTAGCATTGGATCCTACAATGGACCCGAAGTGTGCGACATGGTAGAACTCTTCATACTAAACGAAATTAAAAAACAAATATATTTAATGAAGAAGAATTCGGTATCTATAGAGACGATGGCCTTGCGGTCATCCAATCTAAATCGCCGAGAACCACAGAAAAAACAACAAAAGAATTACACAAAAATTTTAACATATGGGGTTTTAAAATAACATTAAATGCAGGCCTAATCCAAACAGACTTTTTAGATATCGAATTAATCTTACCCAACAGAACATACATCCCGTTTAGAAATCCAAATTCGCATATCCTTTATGTGAGCAACCAATCAAACCACCCTAATCAAATATTAAAACAATTACCTATAACTATTAACGAAAGACTAAACAATTTATCAAGTAACGAAGAATCATTTAACGGTATAAAACATAATTATCAATCAGCACTAAAAGCCGCCAACTACAAATTAAACCTAAAATACCAAAATGCAAAAAAAAAAAAAAAAAAAAAGCAAAAAAAAAGAAAAGTTATTTATTTCAACCCACCTTTTCCCCTAACTGTTAAATATTTCTTAAACCTGGTAAATAAACACTTTGACACAAACCACTCATACCACAAAAAATTAACAGGAACACACTCAAAATTTCTTATAGCTGTATGGAAAATTTCAAAACAAAAATTCTTAAACACAATAACACAATAACAAAATATTAAACAACCTAAACTCCAAACAACAAGAAAAAACCTGCAACTGCAGGAAAGAAAAATGCCCTTAAAACAATAACTGCCGATCAAAAAATATAATCTACCGAGCTACTATAAAAACAGACAATATAACAAAATTTTACGTGGGTTTCACTAGTACAACATTTATAACAAATATAGCAACCATAAAGCAAGCTTTACTAACAAATTAAAGACACAATACCGAATTATCGAACTTTATATGGGAGTTAAAAGACGCAAACAAAGACTATAATATTAAATGGAAAATACTCTGCAGAACTAAAACAAAACCGAACAACAACAAAACACGCCATTTATATTGCTTGGAAAAGTACGAAATCGAAAAAAAAATCATTAAATAAAAGAAAGGCAGCAATCGTGCCTCCACAATCAAAACATGTATTTTAAAAGAACAAAAACCATTAATCGATAACAAAAAATAACAATAAAATAAAACCAAAAACAAGAACAAACAAAACAAAAAATAAGTTGAGATGTACATAAGTTGTTTTTAAGATAAGCTAACTAATTTTATTCGAAACGCCACAATGTGTTTTTTGTGTGATTATTTAAAAATTTTGCTATGTACTTTATTTCGTTCCGAAGATATGTGTTAAACATTTAAACTGAGTAGACGATACGAAAATTAGTTGTTTTTTTTATATTATAAATACCCTAAGTTAATATATAGTTTTTTTATTTTTCATTTTTATATAATTATTTCACACAAGTCACTTCCTATTCTCCGATATTATATTTTCATTTTATACATACCACTTTCTATTCTCCAACTATACATTCTTCATATTTTTTATGTGTTTAGTTCCAAGTTTAATTGTAAACCTATATTCAAATCACAGATAAACCGTGGTTTTTTACCTACTACGCCCAATAGATCGGTTAGAGTTTTTTTTACTGCAGGTTTATACTTAGCAAATTAAAACACCTCGTTGTTTTATATTTTACATTTAAAGTTTCGTATTAAACACAAACCCGTAATTTATTAAATAGTTTATCTATTATATATTTAAAACATCTGTATGAGATCTTTAATTTAGATACCCGATTGCTCTTTTCAAAAACAAAAATTAATTATTTTACTTATTATATAATATATATGTAGTTTAAGTCATGGTAGTTTTATGTACTGAGTAAATTAATTATTGGTCAGGACATTGAAAGCTAATAACAAGTTTGATTTTTATGCTTTGTTTTTTTTAACTTTTTTAAATTTAAATCCAATTTACTTTTTAATTGTATATAACTTTAATTTTGTTATAATTTAGATTTTATCATTATACACATTCAATAAAAATATATATTATAACAAGTTTCTGTAGCTTTTATTACATTTACTATTGTTTAATTAATTAATTCAATAAATAATGTTTGTTGTTTTACTTTTTTTTGTTTGTAGATTACATATTATTTTTTTTTAATTAAAGCGCTTTACTACTTTTTCCAAACATAAATAATAAATTATCTAACTTTGTAGTACAAGTTATCTAACTTGCCCTAATATTTATATATAACAGCTTAATATTGTGACTTAACTATTATATGTTTTTTTGAATGATCGGTAACCAGTAAATATTTGAATTAGTACTTCCTTGATTTCATTTAAGTAGTTTATATTATGATTTGTTATTTTTTTGTATTTTTACTTTTATTTATTTAATTTAGACTTCACAATCACAAATATTGTATAGTTTTATAACAGTCGGATTTAACATCACGTAACTTATCTATTATTAACCATTAACCTATAAAAATTTATAGCAACTATTTTTATTTTTAAAGGACACATATATACACCTATTTTAGCTTTTATTCTTTCCTTACAGTATCTATTTTTTACACAGCTCCGTTGAAGTGTGTCAATCTGTTAACACACATAAACATGTGTTAGTGTATTAAAGAAAGGATACTGTATAATTTGTTATTATTATATATTTCAGTGAACTTTTTTCGCTTGAATCTTTTGTTAACAAACGCTTAAATTTATATTTTTGAATAGTTATATATATTATATTATACTAGTAACTAAAAAAAAAAGTGTAAAACTGTTTAAACAGTTGAAACTTTTCTTAAATTAATTATTGTTAAAAAGACATACTGCATTCAACTACTATGAGTAAAGAAAAAAACCTTTCAGCGTCACAAAAAGTTCGTGATCTTGTAAGTGATTGGGATGAATTAGAACAATCACTTGGAAGCGGTGGCAGTGGTTTTTGAGTCTGGTTTCTTTTGATCTTATTTTTACTTTGTTTTATGACGTTGCTTCTTGGGGGTAGCTCAGGTGCCGAATCACTTGCTACTTGGTCTGCGGGTAAATCTAATTTACCTCTTGAAAATTTAGTGCATAAGTCAGAAACTTTGTTGGGAAATGTTGATGTACCTTAAAAAAGTATAACATTAGACAGTTTTAAAATTGTTTTAGTTTTTCAAAAACCATAACTTTCAAGTAAAACATTTTAAGCATTGCCGCTTTTTTTGTCATAAAGACTTAGAAAAAAAGATTTATCCTTAGGCAAACAGTATCTAAAGTTGATTACGGCTAGATATTTTTAAGTAAAAGCATTTTATTTTTGTGCAGTTTGAGATTCTTTTTTTGAAACAATCTTGACTTTGAGAATCGTTTTTGACTTAACACAATCAAGAACGATTAAAACGTTTGCAAAAACGTGGTATTAAATTCGTATGGTAAAGTCCTAGATTTTGTATTTGGCAACTTCTGTACCCCATATATTGAGGTAAAATAACAATTACATGAATATTAATTTTCCGTTTGTTTTATACACAAAAACAACTTAATCTCAATAGAAAACCAGTTGTTAAACGTGAAGTGAATGTTTTCTCGAATTTAGACACTGGCTTAAAAACAAGTAATGAAGATAGATTTCTCTTTGTTTTAAAATCTAAAACAAACTAGCTTCGAGTGTTGAACAATTACCGATATAACTTTGTTTATTCTAATTATCAAGACAACCCTTTCATTGATATTGAATATTTACTGAAGTCCAACTAACGCGGTCAAAGCTCGTTTAAAATGACCGTTTGTACTGACTTCAATACGATTTATCGAGAAACGAAAGCTGTTTAAATACATCTAGATAATAAATGCCCATCCATGCAACTTACAAGTTATGTACAAAGCGTGAGTTTCTTTTTTTATCACTACATTTTCTAAATTGTAAAACAAAAATTAAGTGATGATTATCTTTAGTTATTTACAGGTTCAATTTAGATACGCTAAAACTATACTATAGCATTCCATACTTTATTCTGAATTAAGATTTTTTATAGATTAAGTTTAAAAAATAACAATAGATATAACTCTTAGTAAAAACTATGAGTACTAGTAACAAGAAAACTAATTCTTTATCAGACAGTAGTCTCTCAAATATGGTTACCAAGCACGCTACGCGTGCTCAATCGGCCGAAAATACTTCCTGTACTAGAAAACACACTCCAAAAATTAAAAAAGCTAAACATCTGACCAACAAAAGTTGTTATCAGACGAAACAAATAATCTAGCAGAGGATTATAACTTGTTTGGTATTGAATACTTGGAAAATTAAAGACAAAAGAAGGAAAAACATCACAGGGTTCGTGCGCGAAATTTTATTTATTTAGCCTGACTGGGACCATTTTAGCCTGACATTTTTTTAAAGTAGGGAAAATTCCCTTAAGAAGTCATTTTAGATATTTGGGGTCTTAATTAGTACTATTGTAGTCTCCGACTTTAACTAGCTTTATCTCAAAAATATTTTGAGCTTTAAAAATCTGCAAAAAGCAACTCATAGCTTAGTTACAACTCAATAAAATAAGACTAAATTGTGAAAAAGGTGATTGACCCCTTCCCCCTATGCCCTTAACATAACAAATTCAGTTATAAGTTTTAAAAGAAGTGTTATGTCTAATCTATTACTAGTGTAAAAATATAATATACATTACTAAACACATTTGTTCAATTTAATTAAGCACTAAGTAAAAACATTATAACCAGAAGATTTATAATAAAACGACGTGCATTGTTGTATTTTTTTAAAACTTAAAATGAAACGCTTACATGAGTGTTAAAATTCAAACAAACAGCTAAGTTGTTGAACTAAACTGTAATGTTTAAACTGCATATTTTTTATGAATTTTTATAATTATGACGTATATAATCTACTCAAAACAAAATAATGAAGATTCTTAAATTTTTTTTAGAGACTCAATAAAAGGTTTTAAGCATTTATTTTTACAAATACTGACTGATTTTGTCTTAAATAACTAAATCATTATTTAGAATTAAATTTACATCCCAATTTGATCTTATGAAGATTTCTCAAAATTTTTCTATCAAAAATTTGATGCATTTAAACTGAGATTCTCAAATTTTTATATAAAAAAACTGATTTAGTCTGACGTTTTTCAACTTTTTTCAAAAAACTGATTTAGCCTGACTTAGCCTAATTTAGCCTGACGCGCACGAACCCTGTCATCATCTTTTATAATTATAAAAACACAACTTGATGTATATCTGAAAAAATTAAGAACCTAATTTTTATTTTACACTGAAAAGATAAACAACTCAGCTTGCTTGGTCAATAGAATATTTTAAATATAATTATTAGAAGTAAAATTTTGCCATATCTACCAATACGCAAACTAAAAAATTCAATTTTATAGTTTTAAAGCAGGCATCGGGATTTTTGTATCCAGTATGTAAGGTACTTTATTTAATTGTATAAGTTACAGAATTTTAAATATATTCAAAAATATACATTAACATAGTAATAACTAAGTTCAATAGCAAACACTAACAAAAACTTAGAGCGAAAACTTTATAAATAAACTAACTTCGAATATATTTCTCAAACATAGTTTGTTTTTAAAATGAATTCTATGCAATCAGTAGTTAAGTAAGTCCTAAACAATGTATAAACTTGATAGTTTAAACAATAAAGGTGGTTCCTTAAATTGCACAACAAAACTTTAGTTTAATTATATCAATAAATTTATTATAATAAAAGTTAGGTGTTTCTAAAAAAGAATTGTTTTTTATTACAATAATCTAAAACTACAAATTGGTAAAAAACTACGCTGGACTTTCTGATTAGTTGCAAAAAATGCTAAAAAACTGTTTGTAAAGATTAAATGTATGGTAATATTCAGTAGTTTTGCTAAAATAAATTAAATTAATTTTGTTAAAAAATTAAATATTTCATATAAATGTAAAAAATTAATATAAAATCATACTATTTAGTTTGCTGTCTTCACGTCTAAAACCTAATAATGATGAAACTGCTTTTGGTTTGGTCTCACGCATATCTCTATGTTCGTAATATTGCACTGATCTTTAAAATAAAAAGTCATTTTTAAATACTCCTAACAA
This sequence comes from Thalia democratica, assembly GCF_965202585.1. Taxonomy (NCBI): domain Eukaryota; kingdom Metazoa; phylum Chordata; class Thaliacea; order Salpida; family Salpidae; genus Thalia; species Thalia democratica. Next base: position 50,990,512 of record NC_139168.1, on the reverse strand, counting down.
AGAAATATATTTATTATAAAAGAGTCCTTTGACCTAAACTTTTTTGAGTTGGTTTTTTTATCGTGTATAGATATAGTATAGTATCAATATAACACAAACTATAAACTTATAAGTCCATATATATTTTTTGAAATAAAATTACTAAAAAAAAATCTTAGTGTATAAAAATAAAAATAGAACATTTGAAAATAATTAAATTTTTGACGCTTAAACTAATTGAAGCAATTAATCAAAAGCTTTATTCTAATGAGGTAACATTATGTTCTATCGAACATAAACACAAACAGAAGTACTTTTCGACAACCTTCATCAGAACTCATATCGTGGTTTAAACTGATGTAATGACATTAAATAATAAAAACTAAGTCTTTAAAAAATTAATAAAATGTAAAGCAATTATAATAATTAACATCTAAAAAAACGTTTAGTCAGTAATACATAATTATAATAAAACTATACTAATTAATTAAATAAAGCATAAAACTTATTAAAGAGTTTATCAAACAAGATTAGGGTATCTTTCAAGAAAAATGAAGTTGATAAACTATAGAAAATAAATAGTGATTCAGCAATTGGTCAATATTTGACTAATAATTCGAAATGCTTTGTAAATTATAATTGGGTAACTTCAAAAAATACCAAGACCTCGTAATGTTTTCATTTAAAATCTCTAAAGGCAATTTTGACCTTAAGCCTAAAACTAGAACTGTGCAAGCAAAAGAAACTTGTCTATTTGACCATATTGACTTCGATGAACTTAAACTGACCAAACTTATACTTTATTTAGTTAATTAGTATATTAGAACAAAATTATCTAATGAAACATCTTTATTAAACATCTGATGTGAACAACTATATAAAAAATAGTATTTTATATAAACTATAGCTATATTTATACAAATAGTATCTTTTAAAGCTTTATTAGTTTTGAATAAAATCAAAAAAATGTCTATCTCACTGCAGGTATGCATCGATGTTTGTACAACTACTCTTATCCTTGCATTTTTTCAGTAGTTTACAAGTTAACTCGTCATATAGACATTCATTGTTTTTCTCTTCTTTCTAAAAAAACTAACGCTAAATTAATTGAGGACAAAAAAGTTTAAGATAGTAAAAGTTGAAACTAAACTATTAACTAAAATTATTTAACTATTTTTTAAAGTCGTGTTGTAAACTTTTTAGTGCTGAAAACTGTAGAACTACTTTTTTTTTGTTTATATTTATAATATCGACATATCTATACTGCGTATCTTTTTAATTACATATTTTTAAACTTAAATAAAAAAATTATACAGTTTTAAAGTAGCATTTATAAGTAACTAAACTTACAATAAATTCACACAAAAAAGAAGGCAAATGAAATTCTAATTGACTCTCAGGTTGAAACTCAATAAACTTGTTGTCACTGCCCAATGCTAATATAAAACAATGTTTTTCTGCCTGTAAAATTTTAACTTATCAGTTTTTTTATAATAACCCTAAACGTAAGAATACCTAACTTAAATACGCAAGTAGCATTAAATGGTAAAACAAAATTATTAACAATCTATTAATAAACATGTCTTTAGTTTTAATTACTGAATCTCTATTTTTTGTATTTATTTTAATTTATTCATACGTCATAATTTAAAGTTATTTTTAAGCTATTCACTCAACAAAAATTTTTTCAAATTTCATTTAAAATTTATCACTTGACAAAGAAATCTTGTATGATTTTGAAAAGCTTTGTGTAATAAAATATAAAAAACAAAATGAACCTATTGATATTAAGTTGCAAATGGTATATAAATACATAGAAAAGTATGCTCAGAAAACTTACTTTTGTTTTTTGTTTTTTATTGTATTGTTATCGTTACTAATTATTATTACTAAACACAACTCTTTTCTAGAATTAACTTTTTAACATTTGTAAAACTCTCCAAATAAAAAAAAATACAGTCTTGCAAAATTCATCCAGTAAAAACTTATAAAACTAATCAAAATCATGTAATATAAATAAATTAATTGAGATTTTACAGTTGTATTATAGCATAGCTTTTTATGTTCATAAAATTGTATAGGCAATAAATAATAAACTTAACTAAAGTTTTAATCATACTTATCAATCGAATAAATGAAGTAGTTCAGGATATTGCGTCAGTGTACTAGTTTTAACAACTGATAGCAAAAATATTTTTTTGTTAATTTTTATTATGTTCATTTTTTTTCTAATTAACAGACAAATTTAAAACATATATTACAAAACTTTTTGTTTTCATAAATAAAATTACTAAAAAACTGAAAGATATAAAACTTTATTGGTAAACATTTTTATATTTTTTGAATGTATTTTAAATACTCATAACTAATTAATAACTACTTTATACCATTCTAAATACCAAACTAAACACTATTTATCCATTCATTTAAACTAATTTAAATTTTCAATTTCGATCATACATATACTAGCTTATTACTATTTTTTTACATCTAAGTAAAAAAATTAAATCCAAAAATTATATTGTACCAATAATTGTTATTTGTAATACAGTAACCAGTAATTTACTTCCTAAAAATTTTGTTTAAACAGTATTTTACTATAAAATCTCTTTTAAAAGTCTTATTATTTTATTGAACATTATAAACGGTTTTAATCTCTAAAATAAATCTAAAAATGAAATAAGTTAAAAAATAGTTAGAGTAAAAAATATGAAGAACAAAAATAAGTTTTAGATTATGTATTAAACTTTTATTTTCACAAAATGAAAAACTTTTTTTTAACTTCTAGTTGAACTAGTACAAAAAATTGTCATTAAAAAAAATATCAACTGAAATAGTATCACCAACAAAACAAGATAAAGACTTACCCCAGTTAATTTAAAAGAAGTGTTGACAACAATACGGTGTTGGTCAAAATTTGAGGAGTTTGGTTTGTTTTTAACTATAACTGTACAAGGAAAATCAACTTTGTTTATAAGCTGTCCTGCTGTAAGATCCATACTATTCCACCTACTGTTGTCAGTAGGAGACTTAGTTGTAAAGTTTGCTTTTACAGAGAATGGAAGTCTGTTAAAATATGTTTAATATGTTCTGATATTCAATTTAAATGGTACATTGTCAATAGTTTTTCAGACAAAAATGTTTTAAAACACTATTAAATATAAAAGGTAGCATAACTAAACAATTAAAGCATGCTGTAGTAATACATATATTACTAAAATAATATAGTTAATTTATATTTTTTTACTACCTTTATAATATAACCTTTATTCCTAAAAATCCACCATTATGTACACATCTTTAAATTTATTTTAATTTTATTTTATTAACATTATGCAAAAGACTATTTTACCTAGATAGAGTTAAAAGCATAAATGGCAGATATAACAAAGTTTTTAAAAACTGAAATATCACAATAAGTTAAAAAATTGTAAAAAAATATAAGACACATCAACATATATCTCATTCAAATAGAATAAATTATTGTTCAATGAATTTTTTAAACCTTCTGAAAATAATTTAAAATATATACTATTATAGGAAGGTTTTTTTAAGTATTTATATACTGTTTGCAACTATGAATATATGAATTTAGGTTACCCATTTTCTTTTACTTTTTATTTCACAGTTTTTTTTTAAACGGCACCCACTACGTTTCGTTTTCAAGTAATAAATTAAGTTTTAAATATTAAGTTATTGGACCGTTTAAAAATAAGTTTAAATTATTATGACATATGTAATTAGGACAATGTAAGATTTAAATATATACGAGGTTAGCAAACAAAACTTAAGTAAAGATATGTTAATTTGTAAATTGTTAACAATTTAACTTTTTCATTAAATGTTTGTTTGAGGAAGAAAGGCCTAAGTTAAACACTCAAATAGAAAAGCAAAACTTTTAAAAGTTTACTAATTAACAACTTTTACTTAAGTTTTGTTCGCTAATTCTTTTAATTTTTAGTAGTTAAGTCCTATATTTGAACTTCATTATAATTTAAACATATTTTCAAACTGTCTACTTACTAAATACTTTTTTAATTCATTTATCACTTGAAATATAAAACTAGTGCAATTTCGAAAAGGTTTGTAAAAAAAAATTAAACACAAATTAGTTTAAAATTTTAGTTGAAATGGTTTATAAATACTTAAACTGTTATTTTATAGATACCCAAAACAAATTAAACCCGTATAGTTTTAAACAACTAAGTCTTTAGTGAAACACTTTTTTAAAGATTTATTTTAAGCAGCCATATAATTAATAATAATTATTAATAAATTTTAATTTTCTTAAGTTAAAAGTGTCTAGTTATTATGCATAAAATCTAAAAGTATACATTAATATCAATAATTAGCAAATACTTTAAAAGTAAAATTTATTTCTTAATTATTAATTGCGTAACAGTGTTGTTTTAAATTAATGTTTATTTTCAAACAGTTAAAGAATAAAAAAGTAGTTTAAGTTGTTTGTGTACGTTTAGTTTTTAAGAAATTCATTTGAAATATTTAACTTAATATTTTTTAGAAGAAAATTTTGAATTATTCACTTGATTGTCAGTTGAAGCCTAGTGTTGTACATAATCAATTGTTTTTTGTTTAAGTTCATGACATCAGTTTTTGTTTTACTTCTCACAAATTTTTTTGAAGTCGTTTTCTGTATAAACAAATAATACAAGACAAAAACTAAAATAACTACAAAAAAAAAAGCAATGTAATTTTTTATTAACAAAATATAAAATGTCAAAGTCTTTATAACTGTGAAATAAATTATATTTCGTTTAATACATCAAGTATCACCTGAGTTTTCTGTTGGTTTTTAAACTATTTACATAAACAAAACTACCTTAATCAAATCTTTTATCTTCATTTAAGTAAATAAAACTTAAAGCTAACAAGGTTTCTTAATAACAAACAATTTCAATTATAGTGTAAATAAATAAGAAAATATGCTTGTCCTGATCAGTAACTTTACTGCATAGATAGGCAAACTATGTCCCATTGGCCAAAACTAGGTGATCAAATTAAATACTTTGCTTGCTTCTCATTTCTAAGTTTTGAAAACTATTCTATGTTTTATACAATTGATTTTAGATAGACAGGTTTTTAAACTATTAAACAAATATGAAATATTTTGAATTTTTTTCAAAAATTAATCTAGGAAAAATAATTAAAACCTTAAGCTTTTTTTTTTTGACTTTTTCAATATACTAAACTTTTGAGGAAAGCTATCGAAATTATTAAAACTAGTTTTAAGTGTAAAATACTGTAATTAATTGAATAGTAAGTAAGAAATGTTGAAAGTTTTTTTTTTACTTTATTTTAGTTTTTAATTATAAAATTAAGTAGTTTTAAATTTGTGTGCAGAGTAATATCCGTATAGTTTTCATTTTGTGAAACCAAAGACATTAAAAGTTAAACATTAGCATAAATGTTAACTGACTAAGTTAAAAATATTTTTTACTTAGTTATTTTATTTATTTTAAATAAATTTACCATTATGTGAGGCTTATAGAATAAGTACATACTTTTTGTTTTTCTTTGTTTTCAAAAGAAGGGCCAATTATCCTGAACTCGTCACCTGGATTGAAAAACATGTTGTTCTGATTACAATTATTATATACAAGCTGATCAGTGAGGTATACTACAGTTGGCATATTTGATGCAGCTATTTCCTCTACAGACTCAAATGTCTATAAAATATAGTAAAAAATATTAAAGTATTTAAAATTTAACACAGACTGTAATAAACTACTAATCAACATACAAATAACTTGAAGATTTGTTTAAAAATTAATTTTTTTTTGTTTAGTTTTAATGACCTAAACAAATTAGTTATAATATCATTTGAATAATTAATAAAACTCAATTATGATAAACAAAAACTTAAAAATATTAAATTTAAATATTTTAGAAATTCTTAAAAAAAATTTAATAAAAAATAAAAATGTAAGAATAACAATTTAGTTTAAATAAAGCAATATTATTTCAAGGAATATAAAGATTATTCTATTGTTAAACCGTTTTAAATAATAAGGTTCTTTTTATTTAACAAAAAAATTTACAAATTTATTAGTATTCGTTATATTGCCTAAAGTACTTTCAAATTCTTCTTCAGTAGGCAATTAGAACTGATTAATTCAAAATTTTCTTGCATATAAAAGTTAAAAAAAAAGATATCATGACGTAACTATAAATCAAGTTTTAAGGTAAACTTTGTTTTAAAATACCTGTCTTTGAAAAGTTTTTCAAATAGTAAATCTTATTAGTATCTCTAGTTTAAACTCGCAAAAACTAAATGAAATAATAAAAAAATAAATAGATATATGAAATAAAATAAAATCAAAGACAAATGACTAAACGAAATTAGATGGTTAAAACTTTTATGTGTTTGATTTAATGTTTTATAATACTTTAAAATGTAAAATTGAAATAAAAATAGTAATAAAAATAGTAATCGAGCTTATTGTTGGTTGATGTTAAAAAATCAAAAATAAATAGAGTAAATAATCATTATAAATAAGTCGATAAAAGTAGTAGTGCGTATTACCTTAACTTGTTAATTTGAAAATAGAATTTAAAAGTACTTTAGGCAATATAACGAATACTAATAAATTTGTAGATTTTTTTGCTAACTAAAAAAAACTTTTTTATTTAAAACGATTTTGATAAAGACAAAAAAATCACGAAGAACAACACACAACCAAGGGAAGATTTGAGAAACTTAAAACTAAAATATTCTTACTGCTATTGTTAAACTAAATATAAATTAATACAAAACCTTTTTGTTATTTAATTACTACTGTAAACCTTTGAAAATATTATAACTCTAAATTTTATTAATATTACTAAACAATTTTATTAAAAACTAACTCTAATAGTATCTCGCGATCGCTCGAATTCATCTGTTACTCTAAATTTAATTAAAGAATTTGTTGGTATTTCAATAACTTTTCCAATAACATAGTTGCCTTTTTCTATAGTTTGAGCAATTATTCTGTAAATAAAAGACTACAATTAAAACAAGTTTGAGTATACGCATAGTTTTAAACAATGTTTTTTTAATAAACATAAAAACCGAACATAATAATAAAACATCTGAATTGAACTAATTATATTCAGTACAATTTAAAATGACTATTCAATAAAATAATTACCTTTTTGTATAGTTTGAGAATTTTTTCTATAAATAAAAAGACTGAAATTAGAATAAACTTAAGTATTTGCATAGTTTTAACTAATGTTTTATTTAACAAATATAAAAGTCAAACATATTAATAAAACATATGCACCAAAGTAATTATAACAGTATAATGTAAATAAATCTGTTAAAATACTTTCAGTTCACAATATTTTTTAGTTCACCAATATACTTACCCAATGTTGGCAGACAGTAGGAAAAATATTAACAAAAAAAAAAAGAAATTATAAATCAATACTTTCAGCATGTTTAATATAAAGAGCATTTATACAAGGGTTCTTAAACTACTTTTCATAATCACTTCTTTTTCAGAAAATTTAAAATAACATCATCTCCTATCAGTATGAATCCCAGACTATCTAATATAAATTTTTATTTTCTTTTGAATGTATCTAAAAGTTTTTTGTTTGTTCTTTTTTTCTATTTCCCTTGCTTGCTCATATCAGAAATCCCGATTTATACATAACCATAGAACTAATTTGAAATTTAAAATTTTTAATATTTTCAATTAAAGCTTGTCTCAATTCTTTTTACTGCTTATACTCAATGCAATACTAAATAGATCAAAACTTAAAAAAAAATAATCATAAAATTGTACCTGAATTGAACTAGACATATACTGAAAAAAGTTTAAGCAAGAAATTACTATTAAAAATCAGCGTTTCAATTTAAATTTTCAAAATTAACTACTAAAATATACATGTCAAATTCAATTTTACTGCTTGCATAAACAATAAAACAATATTATTAATAAACTTAAAATTAATATTCAAAAAAAGTTTGCAGCTTGAGTGAGTGACAATCAGATTTTGATTGAAAAATATTTAGACTGAAATAAAGTAGTTTTAATATAACTTATACTTATAATTTTTTATAGCTTTGTTAATCAAAAGTAATTCTCATTAAACATTCTTAAAATTAAATTTCGTTCTGTTAGTTATGCTAAAACACAAAACTTTAACAAGAGTTTTTTTGATTCATCAATTATTTGATCTTACAATTGCATATATTTTTTTAGATAAAATTAAAATTAAACTGAAATAGTTTGAGTTGTTACAAACTAAGTTACCATTAAAAAGTGTTTTTAAATATATAACTTTGGACACCTAGATCTCAAGTATTTGTTAAATTTATAATTTAAGTATAAAAACCAAGACTATTTGTTTTTTTTATAGTATATGTCCTCTTAAAAATATTTAAACAAGTTCACATCTTTTTACCAAAAATAATTTCATTTATTATGTTTTGTTATTATAACGTACAGAAATTTATAAAACAAATATAAATATATTTTCTATATAGTTAAGGTATAAACTATGATTTTTTGGGTTACATGAAATTCAAATTTACTACTATTACGCTACGCCCCTGCTATACTCTATACTGAACTCTATACTATATAAGTTTTTAAAATAATTTAAAAAGAGAAATTTAAACATTTCATTTACTAAACAACAAAATGTAACAAACATACTATTTTAGAAAATTATTACAGTTATTTTAAAACATTTATCTATTATTTGAAAGCAGAAAAAAAAATAACTATAAATTTAGTGAGATAAATATTTTTAACATATTTGTATATAATGCTTGTTTATATAAAACTATAAAAATTATAGCTTTATTAAGAAGCAAATGTTTTTATAAAAAGCCTATTTATATAAAAATGGTAATTCCAAGTTACCAATAAAAAAGGTTGAAATTTCTTTTCCAAATATTCAGTTGACTTCATAAAAAGTTGCTACACATAACAAAAATATCAGTTAAGATTAAAACAGACTTGCAAACTAAACAAAACTTGATTAATGTAAAATATTTTATAAAGTAATAAATAAAATATTTCAAAAAGCTCACTTTGTTAAAAAGCGTTTTCCTATTAAATAAATATAAGGATTTTCTTGTGAATACTTTTTTGTTAAAGCAGATTTTGCCATTTTTGTTATCTGTAACAGTTTTATGTAATAAAAGAGATGTACTAAAATTTTTATAATAAAATTAACATTTTTTAATATAGAATCCTAAATATAAATTAATCTACCATTTTTGAACACAAAGTATGTAAAAATTTTCTAGAATTGTTTAAAAATGTTTTTAAAATATTTTCTAAAAAAATTTATATAGTTTAAAAGGTGTATATTGTCTTATTGTAATTTTGTTTATAATAAGTTAATAGTGATAATTATATAGCATTTAAAAAATTGATGAATAGCTCCTTTTTAGTACCAATATGTGCAACAAAAAACTTAAGAGTTATGTAAAAATACCATAGGAAAGTCATAGTTGTCTTCAATATGTTTCAAAGTAAATGATTGTGTAGACCATCTAATCAACTTAATTTTTGTTATTGTTTCTATGTCCATTTGCATTAACTATTTACTTTATTTATTTTAGGCTAAAATTTAAAATATACTTAAATAAACCTTACTGTTATCATTTTTTTGTTCGGTTAAGCTTCAAGTAATCTAGAATATTATATTATACTTTAAGTATGTGGTTTAAAAATTAATGAAATTATTTCTAAACTTTTTATAAATTAATTTTATAAGAATAGTATTTTTTTATATTGAACAAATTTGTCAATAAACTATCTGGTAAAAACAATCTTGTCTTAAATAACATTACTTACACAATTAATTAAAATTTTACTGAACAACGCAAGCATTAACAATAATTCATAGGACATTCTGCAACTTAGTTTTGTTATAATTGTATTTCATCAGGCAAAAATGGTCACAGTAAATGTTTGTATCAGCCAAACTAACTTTGCTTTAATGGCTTATACTGAAGCTTCAGTTTATGAGGTTCAGTAAGAACAGGGTTGCCAAATTTTTTTTTGCAAATTTTTTCCAGGTATTCAAAAGATCCTCTAGGTTTTTAAAATTACAAATTTTGGGTCTATTTTTAGTTTAAAATTAAGTAAAAGGTAAGAAACTGTGTTAAATAGATCAAAAACATTGAAAAGATTCGTTAAAGCTACTTTAGAAGTGTTTTTTAATAAAAAAAATTGTGAATAACAATTTTTTTTTTATATGATAGATTTTTTGTGTCAAATCAAAATTTTACTACTGAACATGTTAAAACTGTTAAAAATTTCAGGTTTTTCTAGGTTTTTTGCAAAATTTCTCAAAATCCAGGCCTAAATTGTCAAATTGCAGGTTATAGCAGGTTTATTGGAAACCTGGTAAGAAAAACATGATGCAGCTAAATCATCATAATTCAACTTCTTCTTTGACATTGTCCATTAAAAAGCTTAAAGGGAAAAAATTGAGTAGTACCTAGGTCAATATTGACAATAGTAGGTTTAAAAAGATATTTTTTGTTTACTATATAGTATTTAATCCTATTTTTTTCAATATAAGTTAAATTGCTCAAAAAAGTTTTTTTAAAGTTAATAGTGTGTAAAACAACAACTGAGTTGCCTTACTCCACACTGGTCCATTGACAATAGTTGTGAGTATTCATATTTATCTTTCTTTCTACATATTATTTTTCTTAATACAGTGCTTATTCATTTATCCGGACTTCACTTATTCAGACGCTCACTTATCTGGACAGTTTTGGTTAGAAAAAAATGAAAAAAATTTCAATATTAAACACTAACGTTTTTGTATGATACATATATTTAAGCTTTAATGCTGTTAGAAAATTTTAAGTGAGTTTATAAGTTCTTCAATTTTGTTCATTATTATGACGTAATGATACTACTAAAGATTAAATTCTATCTTTGTTCAAAACTAGTTTAGTAATCAAAATCCTGTGCATGTAAAGTAAGTCAGTTTAGAAAGTTTTAAAGCATTGTTATTTAAAACATAACTTTTAGTTTTTTATTTAAGCTTTTTATTTTTTTTTATAGGTAATTAAATTATGAATTTTTAAAAAATGAGTGTTTATAATCAAGTATAGTTCAGTATAGGCAGGTCTTCTTTGTACAACATTTTTAAAAAATTAAGAACAAATTTAAAAGTTTATGCATAAAAGAAAGAGCTTGGATTAATTAAAGCCACAAAAACAAATAAAAAAGCAGAGGGAGGCTGGTTTGAAAAGTTAAACAGCGCCCTTTATATCTGGTTTCGTCAGGAACGAGAGAATGGTAGTCTAATAACTGGTCAACTACTCTTAGAAAATGCTTCTGAATTACACCTTTTAATTTACGGTGAACATTCTAGGTCATTTTTAGCAGCATTGTTCAAATTCGTATCTTTATATAAAAAATAGATTTTTTTTATATCCGGAATTTTGGTGATCCGGACATGTTTACAGAAAAATCTTGCCCAAATGTCCAATAAGTGAATAAGCACTGTAATATGATATTAATTTTATTATTCATTCACCTACCAAAATAGCATCAAAATACTCTCAACTTAGGTGGTTAACCTAAGCTAAGACTTTTTTCTTAAAAACAAATATTTTCATTCAAACAAAACAGAAAACTCTAAAACAGGGTTTCCCAAAGTGGGCGATATCGCCCCCCTTAGGGCGATAACTAGTTAGGGGGCGAAAGGGGGGCGATTTTAAAATTTTAAATGATCATTTTTTTTTACTCTTCATCTTGCTATTTCACTAAGGATGTGATCAATTTTCCCCAAATTTTTTTTAAATCCCCTAAATTATGCTGACTAAGCAAATATGCAATATAGCGTTTTTCAATGAGGTAAAATCATTCAGCCGTAAAAATTGATGCTAAAAATATTAAATAATAAATTAATTTTAAGAAGTTTAAGAAGTATTAAATTTTCTAAAATTTGCTAAAAATATATACCATGAGATAACTAATTACCATAAAATACTTTTCACAGAATAAAAAATTGCTAATTAACTTTTGTATGAAAAGTTTCATAGAAAATATAGAAGAAGAATTTTTCATTGGTGATTTCCTCTAAATTGAAAAAAAATACTAAAATACTGTCTTCTTCTTGGTTTTTTAATAAATTGACCTAATATTTTAAAGAAGTAGTTCATGGATTAGTAGAAAAGATCTTTTTTAACAGTTTGAAAAAAATTAATAAGCTTATGACCAAACTATTTATAACTAGCCAATTTATTATACTTTTTAAGGCCATAGGGAGTATGATTTTTTTTTACAAAATATAACATTGAGTCTTTGAAAGTTTAAAATATATACTATAAGATAATATTCAAAAAAAAATTATTATAATTAAATTTTATAATTTTCTTTTATCTACAAAAATTATATAAAAAATAAAATTTTTAGGATCCTGTCAAATCTCAATTTACAAAAAAAAATCTGGATCCGGTTCCGGCTGGATCTTAATTTGAAAAAAGATTATCCGGTTTGGGCGAGTATTAAATTAAAAAAAGATCAGATCTTAGATCACTAGGTAACTCAGGCTGCTGATAGTTTTTATAACTTTGTTTTATATCTAAAACAATGTTTAAACAACCAGTATTCTGTTTTATCCCAGATCTGCTTATTTAGAAAGATAAAAATAAAGATGAAGGTAATAGCTAATATTATATGTGTAAAATAGTTTTTTTTGTTAATATTTCAATTTAAAAGTCATCAAAATTCTTTTTTTTAAGTTCTTTTGAGTTCACATTATACAATCAAAAAATGTGGATCTGCCTAACTGGAAGTTAACTTCTTGTAATTCTTATTTATTACTGAGACCAGCACATAAAAAAGTAGACCTATTTACCTTTTGTTCTATTGTAAAGTCAAAATTCTTAAACATATTTTTTGAAAAACTTCAAATTTATTTATTATTTTTTCGTTTTCTTTTTTAAATCATATAACATTTTAAATTACTTCATAAAATTATTGATAAATTTTAAAATTAAATAAATTTCTGATAGAAACTTCACCTTATAACGTAGACTTCAACTTAAATTTTATGTGTGTATAATGTTAGATATATGTGTGTATAAAATTTCTTTTATTTTTTTGATATTGAAAGATAAATATTGAAAAATATATTTGATATTTTGATATATATTAGAAAAATGCTTAATGTTGTAAATTTTAATAGTCTCATTTTTCATAGAGTTTTACTTACTTTACTTACAATTGTAGAATAATTAGACTATAGCTCATTTTAGTGTTCATATTTATACTTGTTTTCGTTTCAGATTTTACATTGTTAATAAATTATTAAACTAAATTGACAAGAAGTTATTGTTCATGTATAATCTTATCAACAATTTGAGAAAAGTAAAATGGTTGTAGTAAAGTGCCCAATCCGTGGATGCGATTTCCAGACGCCAGATCTATCCAGTGATGTAGTGCAGTGCTTCTGAAATGGGGTTCCGCGGAACCCTAAGGTTCCGCGACGCCTCTCAGGGGTTCCGCGAAGCCTTTCGAAACTTAAAAGGCAAAGCGTGCAGTAAAATTTCTTTTACCATTCAGCACCACTTATCTTTGCGAGTCCGGTTTTTCGCATGTTACAAAAATTAAAACTTAGCAAAGGAACTGTATGCTGACTCCAACCTTATCTGCTTGTCTCCATCTCAGTCTATCCGAAATCCAGCCGCGCATTGACATGCTTGTTGCTAAGAGACAGGTTCAAGTTTCGCACTAAATTTTTTTTATTTATTTTTCGTTAGGAATCTTACCCGTTTATTACAGTAATCTGTGAATCCGATTAGGTTCATATTCATTTTGTTATTGTTTGTATCTCTCATTTTGTTTTTATTATGCAATGAAAGGTTTTTATGACGTTGCGAAAAATCATGTTTGTTTTCGTTTATTTATTATATAATCATAAAATACCTATTGCCTCTGGCGCACTTTGAGTTTGACTCGACTTAATACTATTACAATTGGTATGATTTCTAACAATGATATAGTTTTGCTAAAGTGTTCGTTTTTCACTGAAATTCTTTTGTTTTTTGCAAGAAACATTGTATTAAACATTTTATGTAGAATTAAAATTAGGGGTTCCGTGGAAAAGTTGAACTTTGGAAAAGGGTTCCGCCACTAGAAAAAGGTTCAGAAGCACTGATGTAGTGAGTATCCTTCTCAACCTCCACAAAGTGAAGCATCAGCAAGATTCTGGGTTATCCAATAATGGAGTAATGCCAAATGCACCTCAATTGGTTCGACCAAGGGTTGACCGGGGGATCAGCCAAGAGACATGGCTTGCTTTCATTCGGAGGTGGGAGGCATTCAAGATTGGTTCGAATATAAGCAACCAAAATGCAAGCATACAGCTTTTTCAGTGTGCGCAGGACAAGCTTGGCGATCTTATGTTAGCAAGTTATCCTCGACTGATGGCCAAATCAGAAAGTTACGTTGCTAAACTGATGGAGTCGATTGCAGTCATAAAAGTTGCTATTGGTGTAAAGAGAGCAGAACTTATGAACCTACATCAGGAACATGATGAACCGTTTAGAACGTTTGCCACACGTGTACGAAGCAAAGCAGAAACCTGCAATTTCACTACAGTCAGTGAGTGTGACTGTGGGAAAAGCAATGTGACAAGAAGCTACACAGAAGAAGCAATAAAAGACGTGATGCTCGCTGGCGTTGGGGACGGTGACATAAGAAGAGAAGTTCTCAGTACTGAAGATATATTATCCAGGTCATCATTTAATATAATTTCCTTTATTGAATGTAAAGAAAAAGGACGCCATGCAACTGAGAATTCGCGGACTATATCTGCAGTCTCTTCCTTTCAACGTCAGAAGAAGGGACGTGTCAACATAGAGATAAGTCCCAACATGTTCCTTGCCAGAATTGTAAAAAGCTTTTCTATCCTTTCAACGAAAAAGGTAACCGAAATAAAAAGCCTTTTAGATATTGTCTATCTTGTTGGAGTAGTTGATCAAAAAAGGTTAATGCTGTTCAAATCCAAGCTGATCATTCTGATTTTATGCAACAAGATACCCAAATAATGTCACTACACGCAAGTAAAAGAATCATGTTGAATAACACCATATTCAGTAAGAACTTATTGAGTAATGCCAAGGCAACGACTGATTATCCTCGTGCATCAGTCAAGATTGCTAGACATGGCACAAACAAGTTTGCATGGGTAAGTGCGTAAGCTGATACTGGAGCACAGTCGAACCTTTAGGGGTGGAAAAACTTTCAGGAGGCTGGTTTTTGTAAGAAGGATTTAATGCCTGTACCCATCACAACTCGGGCTGCCAATAAAATTCCTATTAACATTCTAGGGGCTTTCAAAGCTACTATTAGAGGAATGTCTCCAAAGAAGGAGGTTATCAGATGTGATGGAACTGTTTATGTAAGCGATTCAGTTACTAGATTCTTTCTCTCGTATGAAACCATGGTTGATCTCCTGATTATTAACTCCTGATTTTCCCACCATTGGATCTCAACTGCCTCATCAGCATTCTCATTCTGAAGTTGCTGTAAGTTCAAATGAAAATTATCCGAATAGACAGGACTCGCATAAAGATATGACCTGTGATTGCCCGCCAAGGAGTAAAGTGCCAGACCAACCAAACAAACTTTCGTTTGAGGCAACAAATACAAACGTGAGCAAAATGCGTGATTGGCTCTTACAAAGGTACGCAGCTTTAACGTTTAATGTATTTCCACATAAATTACTCCAGCAAATGAGTGGGCCTCCTCTTGAGATACATTTGAAGAATGATGCTAAACCACGTGCTTGTCATACACCAGCTCACGTGCCAATTCATTGGCAGAAACAGGTTGAAGCAGATCTCATTCGAGATGTTAGGTTGGGTGTCTTGGAACGTGTCCCATTTGGTGAACCTGTAAGCTGGTGTCACCGCATGGTGGTCACCAGGAAACAGGATGGGTCACCTAGGAGGACAGTAGATCTCTCACCACTTAACAAGTATTGCAAGAGGGAGACGTGCGCTACAGATACTCCGTTTAAACTAGCGCGCAGAATTACAAAGGGGAACGTTCAAGACTGTAACAGATGCATGGAACGGGTATCTTGGAATTCCACTGAGAGAAAGTGATAAACACCTCACTACATTTATCACTCCGTTTGGCAGGTTCCGATATACTAGAGCACCTCAAGGCTTTGTATCATCTGGTGATGGTTACAATCGACGATTTGCAGCTATTTTATCTGATTTCGAAAGAAAGGAGAGGTGTGTTGATGACACCATATTTTTTGATTCAGAATTAGAGTGTCACTGGTGGTTAACAATAGATTTTCTGTCAAAAATTGGCAATGCAGGCATCATTCTAAATCCCAAGAAGTTCCAGTTTTGTCAAAAGTCCGTTGATTTTGCTGGATTTAGAACTTATGATGAAGGTATAGAACCTTTGCCCAAATATCTGGATTTTATTCGCAGTTTCCCAACCCCAAAGTCTACCACAGATATACGTAGCTGGTTTGGTCTGATAAATCAAGTCGCAAATTATGCCAAACTTCGTAAAGTCATGGCACCGTTTAGAGATTTTCTCAGTCCAAAATGTAAGTTTATGTGGACAGAAAAATTAAACCAATCATTTAATGAATCAAAAGAGATAATCATTGACGCAATAAAGAGCGGTGTTCAAATTTTTGATCTTGGGAAACTGACTTGTCTTAGACCAGACTGGTCAAAGCAAGGATTAGGCTACTTCCTTATGCAGAAACACTGCAAATGCAAAAGCCGGTTACCAGATCGCTGTACCACCGGCTGGAAAGTGACGCTTGCAGGTTCAATGTTTCTGAATGGGGCAGAAAAGAGTTATGCTGCCATAGAAGAGGAGTCGCTTGCTATTGCTTGGTCATTAGAACAGACAAAGTATTTCACTAAGGGCTGCAAAGATCTTTTGGTTGTTACGGATCATAAACCACTGGTAAAGATTTTTGGTGATCGCACCTTAAACGAAATTCACAACACGCGCATTTTTAGGCACAAACAACGTACATTGCCATGGCTATTTCAAGTGCATTATATGCCAGGTAAAACTAATCTAGCGGCAGATGCTGCGTCACGTTATCCAAGCTTTATTAATGAAGTGAATTCACATGATAGTGATTTGACTGACGAATCACTTCTAATTGCTTCATTGAGTAATGAAGCATGCCATTCAATGGCAATCACTTGAAAGGAAATTGTAGAAGAGACACTAAATGACAAAGTTCTTTTAAGAGTATCCAGGTGTATTGAAGAAGGTCGAAGCTTGAAACATGATGAATATTTGTCAGCGTATTTTAGATACGATGATGCATGTACTTAAGTGATGGAGTTTTACTTTACAAGGACAGAGTAGTAATTCCCGTCAGTTTACGATATCGGGTCCTCAACAAGTTACATTCGGCGCACCAAGGAGTCACATCAATGCATAATCGTGCTCAACAGATTGTCTTCTGGTCTGGTATTACACAAGACATTAATTCAATTCGGGCCAATTGTCAAAGCTGCAACCGCAATTCACCTTCTCAACCATCATTGCCACAAGAAGCATCTAATCCTCCTACAAACCCTTTTGAAAAAATATTCGTGGATTTCTTCCAGTTTGCCGGAAACAATTTTTTGGTAGTTGGTGACAGGTTGTCGGGTTGGTCAGAAATATTTTCCACACCCAGCGGAACCACTCAGGCAGGTTCGCGTGGGTTGATTAAGTGCCTCCGAGATTTGTTTTCCAGGTTTGTAGTACCCGAGGAAATATCAAGTGATGGTGGACGGGAATTTGCGTCCAGTGAACAAAGGAATTCCTTAAAACCTGGGATGTTACGCATCGAATATCTTCAGCTTACTATCCAAAATCAAACGGTAGAGCGGAAGTAGCCGTCAAACAGACAAAAAGGTTGCTAAGATCAAATGTTGACACTTCAGGAAGTCTGTACATTGACAAGCTTTTAAGTGCGATGCTCCATCTGAGAAAATAGCGATTGTCAAGTGTCTCCAGCCGAGATCATATATAGACGTCAGCTGCGAGATAGTTTCTCATTTTTGAACAAACTTGACAAATTCTCCAATCCTAATGTGCGACCCATGTGGAGAAAAGCATGGAAGCTTAAAGAAGAGGCGCTCCGTACAAGATTTTTTAAGAATTCCGAAGTACTTAACCAGAGAGCGAGGGATTTGCGACCTCTCTATGTTGGCAGTAGGTGTCTACTACAGAACCAGAGTGGCACTCATCCACGTAAATGAGACAGAAGCGGATCGGTAATGGAGGTGCTTCCACATGATCAGTATGTAGTCAGAGTTGATGGTTCACGGAGACTTACTCGGAGGAACAGAAAGTTTTTAAGGATGTACAACCCAGCCTCAACAAGCATTGAAGCAAAAACTTCCCATGGTTAGAGCAGTAATCTACCAAGCTCACATGAGTGCAATGTTGGTCATCAACGTCCTGATTCTTCTGTAAAGATTACAGAGGATTCCAACGGTGCCAATACTGGTAAAACCAGTGAGGTTGAAGCGGATCATGAAGAGGTTGAGGAAGAGTACATTCCTGCTCCTATAATTCCCAAAAAAATAAGGTGCCACTTGCTTTGCGTAGGTTTGAAGACTTCAATGCGCCAGGGAAGCTTGAGAGTGGAGTACTCCAAAGTAGAAATCACCGTAAGTGAAGTCTGTTTGTTCCTGTTTATACAAAAGTTTGTGCTGAGTGTTCAATTGCTGCTGTTAGTGATGATTGCTGAGCCAGGAAGGATTCAGCGTGGAATTGCATGAATTTGAATTGTTTTGGATTTATTTAGTGCGTTTTATTGCAGTTTTGTTTTTCTTTAAATAAATCCCTTCTTTAAAGATTTATTTATTTATTTAAGTCAATTGAGCTTTGTTAATGCAGAAATTTTAGTTTCATCTTAGTAAACTATTTTTGTTACTTGTTTAAATCACCTCTTGACGAGCTTTGTTGTTAAGGGCATAGGGAATCTAAGTTTTTTTTTACAAAAAATAATTTTTTAAATTTTGAAATTTTTCAAGACCTAGAATCTCGAACTTTAAAAAGTTTACTAAAAGTCTATCTTCTCCTTTATTTTTAAAGCAATATCGTTTAAATTTTCAGGAAATGTATTTTTCAATATCATAAACAATTTATAGGAAGCAGATTTAATTAGAATAAATATTAAAAAAACTATGACTAAAATTAATAATAAAAAAATGTTTTGTTTATTTTTTATGAAATAATTTTTTTATACGAAAATTATAAAATCTGTTCAGAAAAAATTGTTTAAAATTTAATGAAGACTACTCTGAAAAATTTTTAGAACAATTGCTCAAAAATTGAATGAGTAGGTAGAATTTTAGTGAAATAGTCTATTTTTGCCCTTTTAGTTTGGGCCTCCTATAAGGAACCTATTGGAAGCTCTTACTTTGATCGCTTATATCTAAAAATTTCCTTTGAGTTTTAACAAGCAGTAGAAATTGTGATTTATTCAATAACAAGGAGCTTATCTAATTATGTAAAAAATAAGGCTAAGGTTCAAAATATAATTTTTCCCCTTCCCACCCCCCTATGCCTTTAATATTTTAATTGATAAATCAAAATTCTTTAAATGATAAATATAAAATTAACACTATTTAAAATAGTTCAAACATATAAATGCTGCTAAATTATAACTTTTTATTTAAAACAAAAAATTGTATAAAGATTGTTTTTTATTAAGTCTTTCTATAAAGAACCCATTTAACTTTCATCTTTTTACCCTCTTATCTCAATGACTAAAGAAAAAGTTGAAAATAAAATAAAAGTTTTCTGCTGTTTTAGTTAAAACTCCCAACCCCTGGTGCTACATGTAATATAGTTTTCTTTAAGAAAAAATCTATAATTTTTTCAAGTTTGTTTTCAAAGTTTTCAAATGAGATTGAATTACAGTAAAAATGAGTTTGAAGCTAATTTTATAAAATATATTTTAATAACATATTTTATATTTGAAAAAATTTAAGTGCTTAACTTGATTGATGAATAGAAAAAAAAATGTAATACTAATAAATTTTGCTAATGACAGGATTCAAACCGCTGATCATAATTTCGATTAAGATTACGGTATGCAGCCTTAACCGCTCGGCTATATCTACTCGTCTCAACTCAGTTTTTGCGTTTTTATATTTAATAAATTGATCAACTTAAAACTAATTTTTGCAGCTCCTTATTCCTAGTTGTTATTTTAATAAATATATTATAATGTATTTAATTACGTTCTTTTTTTGTTATTTATTAATTTTGATCCGAAAAAGATAAAACAAACAAGATAACTTACAATTATTTTTTCCAATAGGAAGTTTGAGTATGATTAGTATTTCCTTTTATTTGAATTGTAATACCGAAACATAAGCTTAATATTTTAACTTATACTTGCAAAATGCTAAAAAAATTTGTTCCTTACAATCTTTATATCTACTTTATATCGATATAACAAAATTTACTCTTTTTTTTCAGTACACACTTATTTAATTTTACATTAGTTTTTTTAACCAAAATATTTCCTGATTCTTTTTATACAAAAATAAAAGATGATTAGAGCAATCAAAAAAGCTACTGTCTACAGACTTTTACAAACACTTCGAAAAGATCTTTCGTTTCAAATATTCAATTCAAATAGATAATTCAAATAGTCAATTCTTATTCAAATATTTTTTAATAAACGAAAGATATTTTCGAAGTGTTTGTAAAAGCTTTTTATCTAAAAGTTTACTTATTACCAGATTTTATATTATCCTGCGTAACTTACATTTTCAGATATTTTTTTAAAAATTTTATAAACATCTGTTTAAGAAGATCCAAAGATTTTTTGTATTCTTTTACTAAAAAATTTGTTTATTTAAAAGTTTTTTATAAAAAACTGTTAAATTTAATTTTAATATATTTTTTTAAATTGGTTATACTTAGAATTTAGGATGTTTTAAATATTTCTTTTTTTTTTTTTTTCTAAAAAATATATTTCACTATATAAAAAATATATCGAAAAAATAATTAATATTTTAATAGGAACAATGTTTGTATTTATATACTCTGTATATGATAAAAGTATTTATTTAGATATGTAGAGAAGTTTATAAAAAGAGAATAAACAGACTATAAACATTTAGATTTTAAGTAAAAATAAGCATAGTCTACTAGGCTAAAAAAGTTTATAAACTTGGTAATATATGGTTTTTTAATTAACTTTAAATAAATATTTTTAACCTTCATTTAAACTAGGTTTTTTTGAACTATCGTAAACTTTAAAACTTGAATTGATTGACAAACTTTATTTTTCAGAATTTTATGTTTGTTTATTTATAAGAAATTAAATTATCATGTTTTCTGCTACTCTTATTAATTAATTTACAATCTGCTATACACAGTATAATAAATCCACCTTGTTTTACGTAACGTATGTTATCGATGTTTTTATATTTTTAAATCGTTATTTTTTATTATTTACTTTTGGTACTTTCTATTTTTAATTATTTTTACACTACATTTGTAAGATCATTACCTTTATTAAAGACTTGTGTTTAATTTATTTACATTTTATAACATACTAAAAAAGTATATTTTTACTTTAAAACATTACGTTTAAAAATAGAAGTATAAATAACATTATTATTTGTACTAAAAAAAACATAAGTAGCTAATTAAAACATTTGCTGAAACCCATTAAATAAACATTTTAATGAATAATTATACCATTAAATTATTTAAAACTAACAAAAGAATCTACATAGTTCATTAGCTAATTACGATAGTTATGTTTTATATTGCGATATTTGTTTTTCTTAAGCTTATATACTTCCTTTCATGTGGTTTACGATCTTATGGTTATTATTATTTGCTATTGCACTCTTTATTTCACTTTTTAGCCCTGCTTAAAAAAAAAACTATTCAAATTAGGGGATATATGGCTAAAACTGATCACACTCATAAAATATAGAAAACTATTAAATGCTAATAAAAGTTTAATCATTAGAAATATATTGATGAAGCTATGAGCTATTTAAAATATTTGTCCCGATAAACACTTCTTTATTTTAATTTTTTTTTAACAAGTGTTTTTCTATAGTTTAACAACGATATTGGTGTTTAATTACGTTTATTTGGAAAAACTAAGTTTTATTGCTAAGTAGATCTTCAGGTGTAAATAAATAAATAATCATCTAGGAAATTTTATCAGTATATATATACATTTGAAGTTGGTAGTAATTAGTTATTGGTAGAATCGGTCACATGATAATTTAAATTCTAAAAAACTATTCCAAGGGCCACAACTCAAAAACTAATATATATTTGAAAAATAAAACGAATGTAGGTCTAACTTAATACCTACAAACAAAATTTGGGTTTTTGGAAAAAAATGTTTATTTAAAAAGAGTTTTAATATTTTAAAACAACAAATTTTCACAGTGTTCCTTTTTTATTAAGCTAACATATGTTTCTGTGTGTAAACAATTTAATACACTTCAACATTAACTTGTAAAAAATAAATAGTGTAAGAAAAGAATCAGAGTGTTGACCTGTTAACACACAAAAACATATATTAGCTTATTAAAAAAAAAGAGCACTGTGAAAATTTGTTGTTATGTATTCCAGTGAACTTTCTTCGCTGGGACCTCTATTAACGAACAATTAACTTTAAATTTTGAACACTTATACTTCAAAGTTTATTTTAGCTTTATCATATTTTTGTTTGAAGAAAAAAGTGTTTGTAGGTGTTATTTAGACCTACGTACGCACTTTTTTATTTTATTCAAATATATATTTCTTTTCGAATTGTTGCCATTAAAAAAATTATAATTTGAATTGTCGAAGTTTGAATTGTCGGAATTTGAATAGTCGTGCACCCGGTATGATCAATGTTTATTTATTTGTATCTGAAGATCTACCTAGTAGTGAAAATTAATTGCACCAATAAACGTAAACACCAATATTGTTGTATTTACTGCTCACTGTTTGTGTTTGAGCACTATACAAAGACTTTGATAAATAAAAAAAGTTTAAAGAAAATAAAAATATTTTTTATTAAAGCTTTCTAAATTAGTTAGCAAGAATTTGATTTTAACTGATCATCTTACCATAAAGTTTTAATAATAAAACTTTTCTTAAATTATAATTTTTTTTTTAAATATTAGTAAACAAGAAAATTTTCATTGAAAAAAAAAACGTTTTCATAACTTTTGGTGCTTAATTTTAAGTTTTTTTTTAATTACAAAAATTTCATAGAAAAAGGATACTTAAAAGCATATAAATATTTTTTGAGAAAATGAGTTTTTATAGAGATTTTTTGCAACTCGAGCAGGATCAGAAGAGTTTTAGTTTGAAAAAAAAATATTTATAACTATAAGGAAAACGTAAATTTCCCTGTACCTCCTGTTATGTCATCATGCATCGTCCCTGTTGTTTTTTATTTTGCAGATTCGTAATTTTTTCGAGCTAGCTACGTCCCTAATACATACGAAGTCTATTTGAATAAGAAATGGTCAAAAACACTCAACATTTTTGAAAAGTTAAATTCAGTTCATCATATAGAAGTATCAGGGTTGCCACTGGTTTTTGAGAAATTTCTTTAAGGTTTTCTTAATTTCTTCCATGTTTTTTGAGAGTTAAAGTTTTTGGATTTATTTTTAGTTTAAAATTAAGTTTTAAGGTTAAAAACTCTGTTACGTAGACGTTGAAAAGATACTGTAAAGCTACTTTATATGTGTTTTTTAATAATAATAAAATCTTGATGATGACAAAAGTTTTTATCTATTTCATAGGTTTTTCGAGCCAAATCAAAGTTTTACTACATAACATGTAAAAATATTTTGAAATTCCAGGTGTTTGAAAATCTCAAAATTTCCCAAACTCCAGATTTTTTAGCCTAAATTGTCGAATTTCAGGTTTTGTGGCAACCCTGAGGTATCCTGACAAACAAAAAAACGGTGTATACACTTTTGATGTACCAGAAAGTTTGCAAAAGTTTTCAATATCAGAATTACTACATCATAACTTATTTTTAACATTTATAAGTTCTGAAATTTAATAATTTGTAGTTTATGACAAACAAAAGCTTTTTGAGGATCAGTTAAAAACTCAAACAGTGAAAAATATGCAAAAAAAAAGTGTTTGTTATAACTAGATATTTATATATTAAAAGGGAAAACTTTGTTTTTGTGACTAAGTTTATATATAAATAAAGACTTAAATATACAGTATAGTAGTAAACAAACTTTACAAAAAAAAAACATTTAAACTAATCAGTTCAAATTTAGACACGCTAAATTTGCAAAAACGTTCATAATTAGTTAAAATTACAGGTAGAAAAATATGAAAATACTTAATCTTCACTGAGCTCACTTGGATGTGCTTTTAATACTTCATTTAAAATTAAGAATTTAAAAATATTGAGCAGTTGTTTCATGTAGTTTGTTGTTAGCTATTTGAACTAGAAATAAATACTGAAAAGTACAGCACAGATTAAAAAAATTATACGAATAACATTATGACGTAATTTTGTTCATTTGGTTATCTTCAATCTAACTCAAAAAAAAACAAAAACTCGTCTCACTTCAACTTATAAAGAAGTTGGAGCAGAAAAAAATTGTAAACAACTATTCCATCTATTTAATTATGTATAAAAGTTAATTACAACTTAACACTAAAAACATTGTCCAATAGTTGGATTCTTTGAGATGTACTAAAAAGCCAGTTTAGTTTCCAAAAAATAGTCTGAGCTAGATCAAGCTAGTCTGAGCCGGCATGAACTTATAAAAAAGTGATTAAGAAATAAAATAAGACTTAAATAAGTATAAAATATCTCATGATTTTTTATAGACTTCTGAGTTTTGTTGATATTTGGTTTAGATGCAAACTAGTTAAAATAAATTTTAGAAAGTTTTAATTTCATTAAAATTTTAACTCGTTGCATTGGAAGCATTGCGCCTGCTTTCCGAGAGAAGAAAGGAGTCTTTTTTGCGTGTAGCAAACCGTATAAAACCAAGCGCCGCAATAAGGGCGTAGTCATTTTTTGTTTTGGTCATTCGATGTAGTCTTTTGTTTTGATCACCAGATTCGTAGAGGCATTCAGTCTTATCCCGCGACGACGATAGGCTTTCCGTTTTATCGCTAGACGACTACAATCAGTTTCAATCTAGTCTTTCGATTTGGTCCTTTTGAAACAAAATCCCGAGTCAATCTAGTAACATATTGATCAAACAAACTATTCTGAGCTCTGACCTGCACGTGTGTGAGTGTCTCTAATTTATTTCGTATTGTATTTTTTTGAATTGTAGAATAAATTTTGAGTGCTAATTCACTATTTAATAACAGTAAAATATAATTAAGTAAATTTAAGTTATTAAAGTTAGAGTATAGTAATTAACTTTTTAATTACGAAAATAACATTTGATTTAATTAAGTATAATACTTTTTATTGACTACGGTAAGTTGTCAACGTAATACTAAGACGAGCCTCGATTCCTCACACCTCATTTCCAGTTCGCATTACTGAGCCCAAACTCGGTTAATTGCGGTGAATTCTTTCCAGTTCGCATTACTGAGATCAACCTCGGTTAATTGCGATTCACTTCATCACGGAACCTCTACGTTTGGTTAACACCTCGAAGAATGAGTTCCAATAATAAGAAACCCAAAACCCTTTCGAAAACCAACCTCACTAATTTTGTCAAGAAGCACGCGAAGCGTGCACACTCGGCCGATAAGGCGTCAAGTTCCAATAGACGAGCCCAACAAAGTAACCCCGAGCTGTTAAAGACTCTCTCATAACATCAACCAACCAAACAACTGTAGAAACATACAAAACAGAAGAGATTATAACAGCAGAGGGTTATAGCAATAACTTGATTCAATTTATTTTTAAATTAAGTACATATTTTATCCAACTATACATTTACAAATTTGAAAGTTTTGAATATACAACATCTTAGTTTTGTTTATACTTTCATGCTTGTATAAGTATCAAACAATATTATAAATAAACATCATTAGAGTAGAGTGCATTTACTACTTTATTAATATTCGACAAGATCAGAAACTTTTCGGACTGAAACCTGCTAATAATAGTTAATTTGCACCAAATTTACTATTTAGATAACATTAAACAAAATCAACTGTCATTATTGCATTTTTTATTTTACTCTGAAATACCAAAATCCTAAAAACTTTGCGTTTTTGTATGATATAAATAAATGTTATAGCAAAAAGTTGAAGTACAGTGCTTATTTACTTATCCGGACATGTTGGGCGAGATTTTTCTGTAAACATGTCCACATAACCAAAATTCCGGATAATTACAAAAAATCAATTATTTTATATAATAGTATAAAATTGAATAATGCTTGCAGGGTTGCCACTCGTTTTTTCAAAAATTTTTCCAGGTTTTCCAAATTTCTTCGAGGTTTTTAAAAGTACCTATTTTTAGGTCTAATTTTAGTTTAAGGTAAAATTTAAGGTAAGAAACTGTGTTAAATAGTATAAAAAGATTGAAAAGATACTGTATAGCTACTTTAAATGTGTTTTTTAATAAAAAAATTTTTGGTGATGACAAAAATGTTTTATCTATATGATAAATTTTTTGAGTCAAACCGAAATTTTACTTCTGAATATGTTAAAATTCTTAAAAATTCCGGGTTTTTTCAAAATTTCTTAAATTCCAATTTTTTTTTGCCTACATTATCAAATTCCAGGTTTTTCCAGGTAAAGTGGCAACCCTGTGCTTGCTAAAAATGACCTAGAATATTCACCGTAAATTAAACGGTGCAATCCAGAAGCATTTTCTAAGAGTATTTGACCAATTATTTGACTACCATTCTCACGTTCCTGACAAAACCAAATATAAAGGGCGCTGTCCAACTTTTCAAAGCCCTCTACCATTTCGTGGCTTTAATTAATCCCAGTTCCTCCTTTTCTGCTTTAAACTTTTCTGTATTTTTTAAAATGTCGTACAAAGTCGACCTGCCTATACTAAACTGATTGATTATAAAAGACTTAGGCACATTGTTTTTTTACCATTTTACAGACTTCTAGTTTGTTTTTATAGGTTAGTGCAACTTGTTTTCTTTTTTTAGAACTCTTGTCCATTTCTAAAACCTGGTATGTTAAGTGTGTCAAACTTATATAACTTTAAAAGAAATATATATGGTCATGCATCTCATCTTGAACAAAAAGTGTTTAAATTAACAACTTTTGTAATATTGTTTTAATTTAAAATCAAACATAAGATAACTGTTATAAACTCTTTTTATAAAAAATCAGAATTTAATAACTTATAAAAAAAACTTTGAAAGTGTAAATAAAAAACTAAAAGTTATGTTTTAAATAACATAGCTTTAAAAATTTCTAAATTGACTAACTTTACATGCAAAGGTTTTTGATAACTTGACTAGCTTTGAAAAAAGATAGAATGTAACCTTTAGTAGTATTATTACATCATAATAATGAAAAAAATTGTATAATTTATAAAATCACTTAAAAATTTCTTAAAGCATGAAAGATTAAATATTTGTATCATACAAAAATATTAGTGTTTAATATTAAATTATTTTTTTTCTTCTGACCGAAACTATCCGGATAAGTGAGCGTCCGGATAAGTGAAATTCGGATAAGTGAATAAGCATTGTACTTAAAGAATATATTATTTTGGCATTTGTTATCTTTCAATTATATTCGAAATTTTATTTTTTGTTTTATTATTACTATTAACTTGATTTAAAAATTTTTATTTTATTTTTGCAACATCATTAGTTTGTTGAGCATGCTACGTCCCTAATATAAACTTTTATCAAAACTGTTTTTAATTTTCATTAACAAGCATTCATAACCGCGAATAATTTTAATGAAATTGTACTAATAAACTAACCCTTAATTATCAAACAAATAATCAAGTTGCTCTCTGTATGTTTACAAAACTGAAGAATTAAACAAGAAAATAGATCATGTAAAATATATTGGTTATATAATCAAACTCTGAAATACTGAAGATTGTTTTATTTACACTACAATAGAACTACTCAAACTTTATTTTTGACAAACTAATTTTTAAAACTTTTATTTATGTTATTATATTAATTTATTTTAAAACAAAAACGAACAACAGTAACTATTTATTTAAAATGCATATAAAAACAAAATATATTCAAATGAAAAACTTGTTTTCTATAAAATTAAATCAAATTAATTTATACTCATAAAATTAGACAACTAAATTTTTCAAGTGTTAGATTTAATTTTTTCTACAATAAAAAAAGCTTAGTTTAAAAGCTAAAAATGCTTGGCGTAACTTGTTAAGTGTTGGCAAGATTTTTTTTGACGTTTATTCAAAACTATTAACAAATTTTTATGAAAAATTGTTAAAAAAATTTATCATCAAATCCATAAGTTTAGGATTGAGTTAAGTTTTAAAGAAGCATTGTGGACATAAATTTTTAAAGTGTAATACATTTTTTCAAAATTAATAAAACTTAAAAACAGCGGTAAGTAACAGACACTTTTAAAAACTATAATTGTATCGAAAATTAAGTAATTGGTTTAATTTAAGTTACAAAGAATTAAAAAGTTTTTTTTTCTGAGCTTCATGTTAATATTTTATAAAATTATAAAAATTCTACCATTATTTTAGTACTAAATAATCATGAAAAACTTAATGATTGCCTTACTTCTCATGTAATAAGCACTCAAAATAAAACAACGTTGAACTTTAAAGGACGGAAAACAAGCAGCAATCAGACTGTTGCTATAAAACTTTAAAAATTAAAGCTTTTTATAAATTTATCAACTATTGGCAACAAAATGTTACATAATTAGTGAAAAATAAACAAGCCTAATAAAAGAATATCATTACAGATCATTATTTTAATGCTACCCTTAAAAAAACTATTATTAATTTAACATTAATAAATTTGAAATAAAGCTATGACAACTATGTGTAAAAGCACAAAAAAAAAGATGAATAAAAATTTTGTTAATTTAAAAACAAGAAAAATATTTATTTAATAGATACATAATTTATTTAATTTATACAAATACTAAAGGTTTAAGTCGAAAAATTGAAAAAATTAACAGCGCAAAACAATAAAATAAAAAATTTGATCGCAACATTCTGCTAAAACATGATTGGTCAGTTCAAGTGTAAACGAATTTACTTACTTAAGGTTTGTAACAGTTGCGCGATGATTGCCTGTTTACAATTTACAAATTTTATACATATGAAGTACGTTCAAAAAAAATAGTAAAAATCTTAATAAGAAAACAACTATAAGCTAACCCTGCTTGCATATAATTAAACTTATATCCATAATAATTTGCTTCAATGGGTTAGTTTTTTTAATAAATCAGTAGAAGTTTTATTTTATCTTCATTTAAATATATTATTTAATGTTTATGTGAAACAGTAGAAAATCTTAAGAAATAAAATAAACAAAATCTACTTAATCAGTCCGTTTTTATTTTAAGTATTTTTTAGGTGGTGCGAACAAATACAGTGTTGTTTAAAAATATTTTTTTAATGTATTAGTATAAAAGTAGTTTTATTGCTAAAAATTTGAATTTAAATCACTAAAAACATACAGGGTTGCCACAAATATAGCTGAAAAAAATCCCTGGCTTTTTTCTTTATAAAATCTATAAATAAAGAACTAATTTATTGTAAAATTAATAATTAAAACCTTGGTAACAAAAAATAAACTCACTCATTTACACATAGTTCTCGGGTAGAGTTCGTGCTCGAATTTTTTTTTACTTTAGCCTTATTTAGACTTATTTTGACGGACTTAGCCTGATATTTTTTCAAAGTAAGGGAAATTCCTTTATAAGTCATTTTGGGTACCAGGAGATCTTAGTTAGTAAATTAACAAAACAAAAATGTTCACAAACACTACTTTTAAAGAAAAGAAAAATTAACAAAGTTATTTTTCAACATTTATCAATCGATTACAGAGCAACTTAAATATTTTTAACTGGTCATTGCAATTTATTCTTCAATGAATTGTTATTTTTATCAATTATAGTAAATCAACTAATCTGAAAAAAATATTAGCTATTAAAAAGATGTTTATTATATACCTGTTATCTAAAATACATGCTTTTATCATTTATTTTGAACTTCTTAAACAAAATACTAAATTTTAAAAAAAAAGTCATTTTGCAACTAAAACTGTTTAAGTGCTATAAAAAACTAAAATGTTTAAAAAAATTAAAATAAAAATTAGTATCAACTTAAGAACTTGTAAATATAATTCTACTTTGAATATATGGATAGAAACTTATACTTTAAAGCTAAGTTTTAGTCTTGTGAATTTTAAATAAACAAACAGTAAAATATATGAATAAACTGCTAAGAGTTTTAATCTAGAAACTATTTGGTATAAAGCTTTTATCTGGTCTCTTGCCACACTTGCAGTTCAGACTTTAACTCTAATGACTTTCGCAAGTATTTTCTTCTTTATTACATGGTTGCCAAAGGTTTTTTTTGAAATTTTTCTAGGTTTTTTGACTTATTTTCAGATTATTTAAAAAGAACATGTTCTTTGGTTCATTTTTAGTATAAAAATATATCTAAAGTAAAAAACGGTCTTAAATGGGTAGGTTTCAAATTTGCACAAAGAGTCATTTTTGCACGAACACACTTTTGCATAGGTTGAATTTTATTTTTATTATCACTGTTACCCCTAACCCTTACTCTTGGTCGGTAATATTTTCTTAAGTAATTTTTACTTTCGTGCAAAAATGACCTATAGTGTCTTCGTTCATATTTGACCCTTCCCCTGCTTAAATAG
This sequence comes from Thalia democratica, assembly GCF_965202585.1. Taxonomy (NCBI): domain Eukaryota; kingdom Metazoa; phylum Chordata; class Thaliacea; order Salpida; family Salpidae; genus Thalia; species Thalia democratica. The sequence continues at coordinate 50,959,740 of NC_139168.1, read as the reverse complement.
TATAGTAAAATTGAAAGATACTGTAAAGCTACTTTAAATACGTTTTTTATAAATAAAATTTTAAATGATATAAACTTTTGTTTAATATATATAAAAGATTTTTTGAAATTTCAATACTTTTCATGTAAGAATAATGTAAAATTCCATGTTTTTTGCCTGAATTGTCAACTTCAAAGTTTTTTTCTAATATTCCAGATTTTTTCGCTACCCTCTATTTTAATAAGTTATTTTTTATTAATTTCTTAAAAACTTATAAAATAGTTTTGTTAAACTTTTAATGAGTCAATCTTTAGTACTGTAAATGTAATTTGATATCACTGAAATTTCAAAATATACTAATTAAAAGTCCGTATGTAAACTACAATAATTAAATAACTTTCGAAAAACATTAATAAGTTTGACTTACATTGGGCAACTAATCATTTTGGTACTTTTTATAAAACTTCAATGACCATTTGAGGTGTCTAACATTGAAGCAGTTGAAGAAGTGATCATTTGAGGGGAGGTTGTTTGGTTAGAATTTTGAAAAGTTGGTGAGCTGTTAATACGCATTTCAAAATTGAAACAAAATTTCAGTAACTTATTTTGATGTATTTAGATAATACAATCTCAACGTTACTATAATAAAAATTTAAAATTAATTATAAAAAGTCAAGATGTTTAAAATATAAACACATTAAGTAAATAAAAGCCTAACATTTAATTTTTTTTTAACAAAAAATTTTTAATATGTTATAGCTTTACTTTTTAAGACATACAACATTTTTTTAACAACTATTACAACTTTAATCGTTTGATAAAAGTAGTATCTCAATAAAAAAATCAATTCCTTAACAGATAAAACGCTCATATATAAATCAACTTTAAAGAATAAAAGAATTAACTAAATATCTTTTAAAAGTATAGTAAAAACTTGAAAATAAAAAATACAAACTATCTAAGTTAGAACTCAATTACCATAGTAGTACATACTTTTAAATAAGCTTATATTAAATTAACGGATTACTTACCTATGTGTATTACTACTATCAAAACTTGTGACCGTAGGTTGTAAACTAACTGTATTTGCGTCACTACTAGATGGTTTGCTCTACATTAAAATAAATAATACAAATTAAATTCATAATAAATACTCATCTTACTATGAAAAACACGACAATAATAGAAAAAGACTGTTTGACATTAGGGAACGTTTACCAAATTATCTAATTAGTTAAGAAACATTAAATTAAAATTTATGAATATAAACACTTTAATTTTTTTTTTTATTTATGAAACTGTTCAAGTATTTATCGAATTGCATTTTAACTAAAAAAACGTAAGGATGCATAAACTAATAAACCAAAAAGCTATAAATTCATAAATTTTTGAACGTAAGTTAATTTTAGATATAAATATTAAATATAATTGTATTTACTAGCTCAATATTTCAAAAACTAACGCTGTTGTTAATGCTTTCAAAAACACTAATATTGTTACTATCATTTATTGAAGTTATTGTTATACGTTGTTGATTGTTATTCGTTGATTTTACTAAGTATTGATCGGTATCCTAAACGGTGTATTGAAAACATTAAGTGCAGATAAAAAAGTTTAAACCATATTTTAAGAACTACAAACAAACATACAGGTAAAGATTTCAAAAATATTTATTTAGATTTTTTTAATCATAATAACATACATTATAATGTAAAAAGATAAACACAATTGTTTAAAACAGTTTAACTAAAGAATCAAAAAACTTAATTAGTTTATTAAGTTTAACTTATAATTTCAAGTTTTGTATTTTGTTTTTTAAGTTTTAAACATATTGTATAACAATTTGATTTAAACTTCACTATAAGTTCTGTTGACATATAAATCGATAAATTAGGCAAAAATCATCATGCATACTAGCATTTTAAACAAATTTAAGTGCACAAAAAACGTTTAGTGTGTACCAAAAAGTTTAGGTTTTTTTGTTTTTTATTAGAGAATGGTTTGAATGCTAAGAATTTAATCATTAATACTTTTTTTAAGTAATTGAAGTTTAAATCAAGATTTAAATAACTTTAGAAAACATTCAAAAGAATATTAAGAATTTATCTCCAACATTTTTTGCCGTGCGTTTTTTCGTATTTTAAGAAGAAAATTAAAATAAACTATCAAGTTTTAAATAAGATTGCTTGGAAACTGTAGAAGATAGAGTTTTAATCTGGTTTATTTTGTTGTCTACTTTAATTTGCACTTTGAATAGCAAACTATAACTCCCAATTTGATTTCTTATATCTTACAATTAATTCGAATTTAGTCTAAGCTACAAAAAAATTGGCAGCAAAGTAAAAAACTCCACAAAATGAAATTTGTATGTTCTACTATTTCATTAAGTTAATTTACTTTGAAAATATCACATTTTTACAAATCTATCGCATAGTAAACTTTTAACTCTTACTGATAAAAACTTTTGTATACTTTAACGAGTCTTAAAAAAATTGGAAACATCAAAATTAATTTTTATTTAAAAAAATTAAGAAAGTTAATGAAATTCTTTAAAAAAAATATTTTATTTGATTAATAAAGTATATAACATAACATGCCTTAAAACATGAAATTAAATAAAAAATTATAAAATGAAACTTTTTTTTTAATATTCATCGCTTTAATTGAACTAGTTATGCATTTCAGTTAAATGTCAAACTACAAGTTATTATACTTTCTTTTAATATTAATAATATAAAACCTTACCACAATTTGTTGAGGTGAAATGAAGTCTATCGAATCGCCTGAATTTTCATACAAGCTTTTATTAAAAATGGTGTTTGGATTTGACTGCTTGTTGATATTAGAATCTTTTTTCTTGTCTATCATTTCAATACCGTCTGAACTGATAAAATCATTAGTGGACATACTAGCAGAGGTTGAAGACAAAAAGCTATTAGTGTTAGGAGTCGTCGACAAAAAAATATTACTAGAACACTTGTTAGACTGTGAAGAATGGGTAAAACAGTCTCCACTTTTTATGGTGTTTGTAAGATTTTCATATGTATTACTTGTATCATCTTTTTTTTGTTGCTGCGGAATGATGTATATATTAGGATCGGAGACTAATGAATCAATTGCCGAAGAATTTAAGCTATTAGAATTAGTTTGTGAACTAATAGCCTTTTCTATTGAGGGAGAAACTACATTATTTACAACTGGCTTTATAGAACCTTGCAAATTTATGTTTAAATGTATATTATTATGCGGCTGCTGATTTGAAGTGTTTGACGTTTGGATACAACTATCATCTAAATTGAAATTGTTGTCAAAACCTCTCGATAAACCGCTCTCAGCTAAACCGTTATTGATTATGGGGCTTGCTTTATTCATTATTGACTCAACGCTAACATTTGATTGTGACTTTATCAAATTATTTTGAGAATTTTCAACAAACATCGAAGAATTTTGAGAAGATGAGGTGGTGAATTCAGATGCTGCAGAACATACAACTTTTTGTTGGGATTGCGGAGGTAAGTGAGATAGCTGATGCACTACATCGTCAACATTTATAGCAGGGAAATCGGTTGGCTGCCTTACAATTTCGTCTGTATCCATCTTATGATTTTGAAGTTGACTATTTTGTACTAACATCTGATTAGCATCACTTTGTGTACTACTTTGTTGATTGAACAAGTTATTTGTGTCAACTTCTTGATTTTTGAACAGGGTATGCTCGTGCTGCATTTGTTTTTGACCTCCAAAAATACTTTGACCAGTATGTTTATCGAAGACAACTTGCTGATGCTCCGAAAAACTACTTGCAGTTGTGGCAGAACTTTTTTGAGTAACTTTGACTTGTTGCTGTTTAGAGAAGTTGTTAGAACTTTGATTACTCATGCTACACAAAGCCTCATTATAATCGGGTAGTTTAGACGTTTTCTTTTGATCCAGTATTTGTTGGTTTTGAAAACTTTGAAACTGACTTTGTCGCTTTATATGTTGATTCATCATTTCTTTCTGGTGTCGCTCTAATTGTATCTGTTGCATTTCCTCCAACTCACGTTTTTCTCTTTCATGCTGTTGCTGAAGAAGCTCTTTTTTACGTTGCATTTCCTTTTGCTTTTCAACTTCTTGCTGATGTCTCATTTCTTGATCTCTTTCAACTTCTTGCTTTCTAAGCGAATCTTGTTGCATTTGTAGTTTATGGCTTTCAATTTCTTGTTGCTTAATTACTGCTTGTTCTCTTTGATGTTGTTCAAGTTTTAGTCTATCATCTCTTACCTTTATCTCAATTTGTTCGTTTTGTTGTCTTTTCAGCAATTGTTGTTGTTGCTGTTGGTAAAACTCCTGTTGATTTTTAAGCTCATCATTTTGTAGCTGCATCTCTTGCTGTTTAAAATGTTTTCTTTGCAAGTCTTTTTGAAGCTGTATTTCTTGTTGATTTTCAAAATCTATTTGCATCGCTTGCTGTTTTTTTAAATCTTGTAACTTTAGTTGATTTTGAATTTCAAAGTCAGTTTTTTGTTGGACTTTTTCAGTAAAAACATTTTGAGGGTTGTTTTTAATAACAATAGGGTGTTGTAGGCGTTTAAAAAGGTGGCTTTCATTAATTTGATCCGGCAAAAGGACACTGCTGGTTGATTCTTGGAAATTAACTGAACTTTTAGGGGTTTGCAACAGTGGCGTTGAATTCAAAAAAATGTTTCCGCCACTACTTTTATTGCTGGTGTCTTTGCTTGCCCATGATAGCCTGCTAGTATCATCAAACACATCAGGTGGGGTATCATTAAATGGATCATCTAAATTTTTTACAACATCTACATCTGGATTGGATATTTGAGCAAAAGTTCGTTTATTTGCTGAAGACTGCATTGTTATATTATTACTTGGAGATGAGCTCCATGAGGGCAAACTAACATTATTGTCAACTACCATTGACGACTGCAAGTGGCTATTATCAGTAGATACACTTTGTTTTACAGGGGAGAAAGAAAAATCTGAGTTTTTAATGTTCGTTGATTGATTACTGAATATACATTCAGACGTTAAAAAGTTGCTTGTTACATTGCTTTTTTTGTTGGGTGATGATGAAGTAAAAACATTTGTATCATTTAAACTAATATTGTCTTTAGGTGTATCAGAACAAAACATTCTTTTCGTGTAAAAAGTTGAACCTATTCCCTCTTCGATAAATTGTATACTTGAGCTGGTTTGAACTTGCATGGGTGTTGGGCGTTCAACAGTAACTGGCGAAGAAGGCTTCACAACTGATTGTGTAAACATCACTGGTATATCTTCGGTCAATTTTTGTTGACTACTTTGCACTCTTACAATTTCTTTACTTTTCTGTTCATTTTGAAAATCTAACACTTTGTTTGTGACTATAGAAGGAAAAAACTGGTTGTCGCCGGCAACTGACACTGATTTTGAAGTGTTCTTTTGGTTTTGCGAAATATCTGGAACAGAGTCTAATACATTATAGTTTTTGTGAAATATTAAGTTTAGTAGTATTGTACACATTTAAGTAGTAAACAACATTTTAAGTTTATAAAAACTTTAGTCTATCAAACTACTTTAGGAGTCCAATAAAAGAAAATTTTATAAGTATGGAATCACTTATTTTACATAAAGAATTAGAAAAACAAAACATAATATAGAATAATGAACTACTTTTGAAAAACCTCATGAATACTAACTGAATTTAAATTTTCTATAATATTTCTTAATAAACGAATACAGTAAACACTTTTTTAACTTGTTTTATCAAATAGATCTGTTTAAGCATTTCTTAATTTATTTAAAAAAGTTACTTGAATTATTAAAAACATAATAAAATCATCAAGCAGTTACTTTTTAAGTGAAAATCATTTATGAAATATAAAAGAAACAATTGAAATTCAAAACTTATTCAAACTATTTACTGGTCTTACATTTAATTTAAATTTAAAATATACACTATCTAGATTAAATACAACAACACCATTTACTATCAAAATCATTTTAACTAGCATTTATTTAAAAGTTATTTAAAAGTTATTTAAAAAAAAGATAACCTTGCTTTTTGTTAATTGATGAATCCTGGTTATTATCAAAGTCGGGTGACATAATTATTTGTGAAAACAAACTAATTAATTTTTTGCGATCAGCATAACTTGACATAAATCGTTTTAATTCTTCAGCTGTTGTAATTATTTAAAGTACTTTAGAAATAATAATTGATGTTACAGTTCAGAAACTTATTTTAAAGCGTCTTTTTTATATACTGCTAGTAAAAAATTACGTTAAAAAGTTCAAGTTATTTTACATTCATTCAATTTTGAAGAGACTAATTTTGAAAAACTCAAGTTGGTTATACACTTAAAATGAACCAAGGAGTTTTCTTTGTATGATAAAGCATAACTGAAACTACATAATTTTTTTCTTTTAATTTTATAACAAAGGTACTTAAAAACTAACAATTATCACCAGTCGCTGCTATGGTAGCTTCTTGCTGTTGAGTTAAAGTGTCAGTAACATTAGTAGAAACTTCATTCGCAGAAGAAATATTTTGTACTGTTGGTGACACAGAAATTTGTTTTGTCATAATTGGGTCATAGGTAAAAGAATGGGGATCACACTTACGCTTCATGTACTCTATAAACACTTGCACATTTACTGGTTTAGTAATGTTTTGATTATGATAAGGAGGAATCTCAACAACTAAGTGAGCCTGCAAAAAATTATGAAATTGAAATAGTTTTGTCATGTTTTTTAAAGACAATATTTACATTATAAAATAAAATTAGAGACAAGTATTTAATTTTATGAATTAAATAGATTTATAAATAATTCGCAAATCGGTCCAGGTTTTAAAGTTCACTGATGAAGGACGGCTGTCCGAAATTAATTTGAACAAAATGTTGCAATAAACTGGTAGATTTTTAAACCATCGTTTATTTATTTTTTATGAATTATATAGAAAACTTAAACAAACTAATAAAAAGTCTACTTTAATTGAATTAAAAAATATGAAATAAACCATAATTAATATTATTGAACATTTAATTAAACATAATTTATTTTAGGAAATAAAAAATCTTCTGTAACTGGAGGTTGATTTGAAAAACTTTAAACTTTGTATATCATTGTATTTATTGATTTAAATAATACTTTCAATTTATTATCAATTAAAGATTTATATGTTTAAATATTCTTCATATGAATAAAAAAACAAGAAACTTTACATAAAATTTAAGTGTTTAAAGCTGTAAAAGCATAAAAGTTTATAAAATATTCATGTAAATAAATAAACGCTATAATATAAGCTAAATTATGTAACACTATTATTATTTGGAAAACAAAACAAGACTGAATCAATTAAATTCAAAACTAGGTCTAAACTATGGAAAAGGATACTGTAAATTTTCAATTCAAATTAGAATAGGTACCTACTTTTTTTTCTTAATTATACTTATTACTTACCTAATGAAAAAAAAAATTTACGCTTTTTTCAATTATATTCAAATTTAGTTATGGTTCTTTTACGTTTAAAGTTTTTAGTTTAAATAAGTGGTAATTATTTTAACTTGTAATAAACACGCATTTAAAATATTTATTAATCTCTGTTCAAGATAATTCAAAACAAACTTGGTTAAATGTATTCCGATCGACTATTCCAGTTGCACTCCAATGAGCTGATCCTATTGGAAAGCAGTTTGATTGAAAAATAATATTTACCATTTTTACTAACATTAAACTTAAAATAAAATTTATAAAAATTAAAAACAATTTATCGGGCAAAGCTTTTAAACGGAATATTTCACAAAACAAATGAAGTATAACAAAATTACACTTAATTCAAAAATTTTATATATTTTAAGAAAATATAATATAAAAAAATAGCTCAATATATTTACAAAACTATCTTAAACTACCTAATTACAGTTAAATAACTATAAATAATAATATAAACTAGTTTATACATTTATTAATTAATTATTCATTTATTTTATTATACTATTAGTTAATTTAATAAACAGACTTCATAATCATAAAAGTATTTATTACGTAATAAACTTTCTGTGCACAACCAACAACTTTCTTTGCATACTCTTTAGCGTGAACGTTTAAAAGATATACTATCAAAATCCACCCTATTTTTTTTCTGTTATCACTAACCCTTACCTACGATCGGTAAGCGGTTCTCGTATTTGACTGGGTGGATTTTGAACGTGTCCCGTTTAAAAACACCGATTCGAATTTGAAAAACTAACCAACTTAATAAAACTCATTTAAAATATTATTTATATAAAACTAATTGCAATTATTCACATTATTTTTTCAATATATAATTTATATGAGAACAAGATCTGTTTTTAAACTTAACACTAAATAATGAAATACATACCTATAAATTAAAGACTTTGTTACAACAAAAACAAACCATCAGCATTTTCAGGATCCTGAAAAATAACTTTAATTCCTTTTCTAAAATTTCTTCCTATAATAAACATTTCGTCACCACCTTTCACTGACCCTCGCTCCAAGCTTTTCTTGATGATTTCAGGGTGGCCTGGAGGCTGTGCTATAATATATTTTGAAGCTAAGTAGTGAAAATATTTTAACTTTGCTAAAAAAACTAAACATTTTTAGAGTTTGATATACTTTTTATTTTATATTAGGTCAACCGACTTTATACTAAAACTGAGTTATAAAAATTTAGATTTCAGAATAGTTTTATAATTAGTATATAAGATAGTTCAGATTAGTTTAACTTTAAAAATGGTATTAAAAAGCAATTAATCAAAAATAAATTATTAAAAATTAATATAAAAGCAAAGTAATAAAAGTATTTATTAGAGCAATGGTTCTAAAACTTTTCAAAACTATGCACTTGGGTGCATCCGGTGTCCTACGAAAATTAAAGTTTTATAATAATGCTTTGTAAAAAAATCAGCGTAACAAATCCTATAAAATCAGCACAAAAAAATCTTTCTAGCTGATAATAATTTAGAGCTAATGACATTTGAAATTTTATAATATCAGTAACTTCAAGAGGCAAGAGAAGGGGGTATAAACTAGTTTTTTACAGCTTAGTTTTTTGTAGAATTTTATCTTAGCTTTTAGTTGCTTTTTAAAGTTAAGTCATAATAACCTTTTTCAAGATATAAACTATCTATCAAAGTTGGACAGCTCAATAGGTTCTTGTAAAAAAGTTATTTTTTAATTTAATAATCATTATTAAATATTTATCTCCCCTACAGTATTCACGTTAACATTTTTAAACTTTAACAGCTCGTCTTTATTTAGTAGTAAAAAATTTATTGCAAAAAAAAAAATAGTTATTATTAAAAATAACTAGCTCTTTATAATCACCACACAGAAAAAGCAAATTTTTAACATTTTGAAGAACTTTAGAAGTAACGACTAAATTAAGATAAACAACTACATCAAACTTTTGCAAGGTTTTATTAAAACACTTTTTAAATCTTTTAAAGGCTTTTAACTCTGGATTTTTTACTGCTAGACAACTGAGATACTAGTATAGTAGCTGATCTACTGCACAATGCATAAAAATAGCCTAAAAATTAAGTTTCCAAGAAACTTTCTTAATTTGATTTAAAGCACCTGAAATGCGGCATGTATTGAAGATCGTAGTGTCAAAAACCTTACCGTAAATGTTGTTCAAACAGTTCGATTTTTTAGAAGATTCATCATTTACTTAGAAACTCATTTGCCGTAACTTTTTATCACCAAATATAAAACTTTTTATATACAACCATACAACAATTATCATTAGAAAATGTTCCACCACTGGGAAAAATAAAGCCAATTACTATGTTTTTATGGTATAAGAATAGTTTAAAACATTTCATGTTGACTCTAATTTGAAAACCGATTTTTTTATTAAATAAAGTTATTTTTAAATGATAACTTGAGCTAGCAAGAAAAATAAATGGAATAAAAGAAAAATAAATCAAGCGTGACAACGCCTTAAAACATTTACAAAAGATACAAAGCAATGAAAACTTTGACCAATTTCAGTCTTTTTATCAACTTGGATTTTTTTTCAAACCTTAAAAAACAACAGACGAAAGCGATTATAATCATAAACTGAAAATAATAAACACATATCAGCAAAAAATAATTTTATAAAAATATTTTAAATAATGAAATAAAGTTTAAAAACACCGAGGTATTTATCAAAATTTAAAAGTTAGTTTTATTTGTGCTTAAAAATTTATTTAATTTCTATCAGATATAAGCAAGACTACTATATTTAATTGTTATATATGATATACTATCTTAGTTATGTGGAAAAGATATTTAAAGGCAGTGAGAGTTTTAGATTTAGCCAGATTTTTATTCAATCATTTGCAAATTACACCAGTAGGAGTAATATTTTGTATACTAAATAAGAATGCTAAAACAAGTTCCGAAATTGAAGTTACCTATACAAACTAAAGATAGTTTAACCGTAGAAAAAAATAAAACAATCTTTCAATTTTTTTTTGCTAAAGTTTAAATCAGTACAGATAGTTCATATTTTCTCAACCATTATTCTCAATAATCAAATATGTAATTCAAGCATATTTAAAAGTTAAATTTAGATGCTTATGTGGTGTTTATTATGAACTAAAAAGTTGACTAACTTTTTTTAAATACTTTAATTTTTTTATGGCTATATAGGCAGTCCAACATTTTCTCATAAATTAATATTGACTCTTAAATGAAGTCTTAAAATATGAACAATAAGTTAGTTTTTATTGGTATGAAAACTTTCACTTGCTTTGAGATATAGTCATTTGTTTTAAAAACTTCCATACAAAAGTATGGACCACAACATTTTTATTTTCAATTTTCTAAAAAAATATTTTATTCACAAATAACAACTTTTTTTTTGCCTAGAGACCTCAAACTTATAGGAAGTATTTTTTGTAGAGTTTAAGAAAACTTTCAAAATTTATTAGTTTAGACTGATTATTTAAAGTTTATGTTAACTTTAGGGTGTTTAATATTAATTGGCTTATTTTAAACAAAAAAAATCATATTATTATTATCAAAATTAGTACTTATCTAGTTAAAGTTGAAGTTTCTCAAAATTTTAACAAAATTTAGTTAACTTATAATAGAAAGTTAAGTTCATTTAAAACGCACTGTTCTTTGTATTTCCAAGCCATTTATATTTAAAATTTGTATAACGACTAGCTTCCACAATCAAAAGAAAAGTTTTCTCTCAACAAATTAATTTCAAATTAATTAAAAAAAACTTTATCGTTGATAGTTCAGCTAGTTTAGGATGGTTTGTCAAATTTCAAACCATAGCTTTTAAAAAATTTGAAATTAATTTAAAACCACAAAAAAAGAAGGTTAAGTACTATTATAAAATAATAAGCTTAAAAAGTTGGTTAAGGAAATATTTACTTTAAATAATTTTACTTTATAATAATAAAAAACTATTTACGTCATGGTTTATCAATATAAAAATAAGAGTTACAACAAATTTGAAACAAACTAACCGCAAAAACATTAATCCTTGCTTTGAAAGCATTTTTAACGATTTGTAAATTAAGTTTATTTTTGAAAATATAGAAATTATACAAACCACACATTTTGTAAATGCTAATGAACAAAAAAGTTTAAAACTAAAACATTTTAATTGATAGCTTTTCGCACTTTAGACATTTAGTTTGATATCATCACAAAAATGCAGAGAAAACCGATTTTTTTTTTGAGAAAATATTTTAACAATTCTTACTAAATGCATGTCTGATCAAACAAAAGTTTACTTTTTAGATGTTATAAGCTTTTTTTTAACCCTTTTTATTATAATTCTCTATTGAAAAAATTAAAAAACAAACTATATAACAATGATAACTTTATATTAACTACTTAATCAAAAAACCATATTTTATATTTTTTGAATTAAAACAACAGTATATATAAATAATACATCTAAAACTATAAATCAATAAATTAATTCTAAATTATATACCCTTAAAATTAAACAAACATAAAATGCTATCTATATAACCACCTGAATGATTACATTTTACTTAAACATCAAATCAATATTTGACCAAACAAAACTCATACAATTCTTTGTTTAAATAAACGACTATATAAAAATAATATTAGTTATTATACTATAATCATAATTTTTGACTAAAAACTAACTGCAATTAATACGATTCGACACAACTTGCAATATTCTAGGAGTTGTAGAAAAAGTTGTTGCATCTTTGCAAGTAAAATCGTGTAAAAAAATTCTGAACACAAGACGAACATTTTGGCTTTTCTTTTTTGTACGTTGAAGGCCAAATCTTGCTTCAACATCAGCATTCCTAAGTTTTAATATTCCAACACAGTCAACACTAAAAAATATAATAAACTCATTAATACTAAACAACACTAACTATAAAGGTTTTTATTTTAAAATACATATAACTTATATTTTTATAAATGTGAAAGTTCGCAATAGTTAATTTTGCAATTTATAAACCTAATTAGCACTAAATCATAATTTATATATCTGACTGGATATTGTATTTTATACTAAATTACATTAAAAGTTTTTTTTTATTTAGTTTATAGTGTACAAACAAAGTATTTAAATATTTCATTCTGAAACTTTAATAGGTAAACATGTTAATTTGCTTATACATAAAGGTAATAAAAAACAAAATAAAAAGTAAAATCATTACTATACACTTTTTAATTGTAAGGTTTTTAGTCGCATTCATACAAATTTATTACATTAATTATAAAACTTCAAAATAAAATACTAAAATAAGTAAGTGGATGAATTATGTATGTCTATGATAATTTTAATATATATATACTTTGTAATTTTATATATATATATTAACAAATTTATATTTACGAAATTTATAAAAAAACTTTGTTGAAAAGAGCTTAGTTTTTATGTATTTAAAATCTTTAATGAAACTACCAGAAGTAAAAATTAACTTTTTGAAAAATTACATTTTATATGATATCAAACATCTTAGCTATTTTATGTTAAGATACATTTCAGAAACTGTATTTTAATCAATAGTTAAGTTATTTGCATAAATAATTTAAAAATATTTAACTTTAATCATTCTCGAGTAAGTAGAAATGAATCAAATATTCAAAATATTAAATCAATAAATAAGAAAGTTATCTACACACTTTTAATTATAATTTTAGTTTCATAAATTAGTTTTGTAATAAAAAAAAAATTCAATTTCCACCATAAAAAAACAGTACTATTAGAACACCTCAATTGTAGATTTTTTTTTTTGAAACGATAATCTATCACTCTAAAAGAAAACTATAAGCTATGAGTTCAAGTAAAAAATACAAACATGAAAATTTTATTAGATAATTTTTGTTCAACTAAACGATAGGGATTAATTATTTTATTATTAGTTTTAAAATTAAATGATCACAATAAATGTTTTTACAGGTGAATTTTTTTAATTTAGATATGATTACAAAAGAATTATAGCAAACAATTTTATAAAATAATCTTTTTTTAGAACTTGCTCACAACTTATCAACAAAATAACTTCACAGTATAAAAAAAAATTATTTAAGATAAAGTTTAAATAAAGTGTATTCACTTAAATTAAAAAAAAAAACATTTTCAAAAGTAAAACTCAATGCTTTTTCAAATAATATATTTGACTAAAATATTTCTAATTTTAGTATGGTATCAGTGAAGCTTATCGCAAAAATTCTAATTACAAATCAGCTTTGGTATGCTAAATTTTTAGCCAATTATATCTCACGCATGATGGTGCTCACAATTCATAAGTTAAGCGTGAACAATTGAGAATGTTTCATTTGTGAACTTCAATTAGTGTTTGTGTGAAACCGTGTAAAATACTCATGTTTAAATACCTCATCTTTTACGAAATAAAATAATGTTTAGAAAAACATTATGAGCATACTACATAATGTATGTAAAAACATTTCATTACACCAGACAAAAACTTTTAAAATTAAAGAATTTGTAAGTAATATGTGTTTATGTGTTCTGTTGTATGTATTGAATTGAATAAAAACCTTATTATAATTCATTGTGTTTATATGAAGTATATTATTTCAAGCAGTAAAAGTACAATAAATAAACAAGCATATTGCTGGTTGTATAATTAATAAAATTTAATTGAAATAAAAAAATAATTAAGATTTAAGAAACCTTAATGCATAAAAAAAAAACTTTTAAGTAGATCAATAAAATAAACCTTCAACAATTTCTACAAATTCTACCCTATTATAATACTTTAAATTGTTTAAACTTTAATTAGATATTTATTATTTTAAACAAAACTATCAATTAAACAAGCCAGGGGTCAGCAACCTTTTAAAAGTATAAGGAGTTTTTTTTTCTAGAATAATTGTTCGCGGGCCGCTCTCTGTAGAAAAAAGCCTTCCAGAGCCGCAGTTATGTGTAAAAATTGTAATAATTTACAAAAAAATGATATCTTAAACCAAAAATTTGATGAAACAAGCGATAAATTACTACTTATTAATAATAATTAAAGTAAGAGCATTTTTGTAATCTACAATGTTTATATTTTTTGTTTTATAGAAGTTTAAAAGTTCATCGTTGGCCGTAGATTTTTGCTTTGCGGGCCGCAGTTTGTCGATCCATAAAATAAGTGATCATATGATAAAAAATAATTAAATGAGCATCATTTCTAAAATATACATTATGTCATTGCTAACAAAAACGTTTAAGTACCAATAGGTTTAGAGCTAGTTGGAAAAACAGAGTGCTAGAAATGGTCTATTTTAAGATAATAAATTCTTCAATTTAAAACTGTAAAATAATGTTAGTGGAATGGACGGGAATGGAAAATAAAACACAATATTATTTTATAAATAAGAGATCTCAGTGAACGTATTTAATTTGTAAGATTTTGTAAAAGTATATCCAGAAATACCGTAAAAGACACTATTAACATATATAATACATATTGTACAAAACAACTAATAAATTTCAACCTTATTATACATAATGACACATCAAAAAGTAATCAACAGAATAAAATTTACAGAAAAAACAAAATTTACATCATTAAATGAAATTACAGTACTATAGGAATAAAAAGTATTATAAATTTAAACCTTATTGGTTCTGAAGTATCAACAACCATAGAAAGAATCATTGTTCCGTCACAATCAATCTCTTCGCACGGAGAAGTGTTGCGACCACTAACTTTGCATGCTTGGTAGAAACCATGCGGTCGTAACAATTGAGATTGGTTGTTATTCTCAGTACTTACAACAAAAATGTGTAATGAAGCTTTACCAGCGTATCCATTCACCTGATAATAATTATTTGGTACTGTTATTTAGAATATAATTTTACTAAAGACTTTCCAGAAATGTCACAATGGATATTTTATTTTGATATTAAAAATTGACACACTACTAAATTGAAATTTCTATAAAAAGGAAATTTGTGTAAAACATATAACTGTTCAAAAATATAGGTTTAATCGTTTGCTAACAAAAGATCCTAGTGAAATAACTTCACTGGAATATAAATAAAAACAAATTGTACAGTAATCTTCCTTTATTATACCAACATATGTTTCTGTGTGTTAACGAATCAACACACTTCAACTGGGTTGTTAATGGAAAGAATAACAACCCAGTTGAAGTTTGTTGATTCGTTAACACACAGAAACATATGTTGGTACAATAAAGGAAGATTACTGTACAATTTGTTTTTATATAAAACATATATAAATTGTATATCAAAAAACAATATTTTTTATAAAAGTTTAACAACTTAGTGATAAGCATTAACTAACCATTTAATCAGTCACTAATACTTTTTTTGCTTTATAACTTACAGATTAGTATTTTTTTCGACTTTTTTTAAACAAACAATTATAGTTCTCAATTTAAAATTTAATGATATAATGTACGAGATAACAGGGTTGCCAAAAAACCTGAAAACCTAGAATTTGACAATATACGCTAAAAAACCTGGAATTTGAGAAATTTTGAAAATAAAACTAGAAAACCTGGAATTTTTAACAATTTTAACATGTTCAGTAGTAAAATTTTGATTTGACAAAAAAATCTATCCTATAGATAATTTTTTTTTCATCATCAAATTTATTTTTTTAACATATCAAGTATCTTTACAGTATCTGTTTAATGTTTTTATACTACTTAACAAAGTATCTTACCTTAAATTTAACTTTAAACTAAAAATAAACCCAAAAAAAAGTACATTTAAAAACCTCAAGGAAATTTTTTTAACTTGGAGAAAATTTGCCAATAAACAATTGGCAAGCCTGAGATAAATATAAACTTTTTTTTGAACAAGAATTGTTTTGCAACTAGTGAACTATCGGATACACAAATTTTGACTGGGCCAGATTCAAATCTAGATCTTTTTTTTCTAAATAGGAAGTATTTTAAATATGGTAATCTGGCCGGATTCAGAATTAAAAAATATTTATTTCTTCAATAGGGATAGCCCAGTGGGCTGGCAAGCAGACTTTGTCATTTTTGCTTATTAGAAAATCAATCCAAGAGTTATACATGGTTAAATAAAAGACAATGTCTTGTTTTCAAAACTTTTTGTTTTTGTTTTTCTACCACTAGTATTTTCAAATAGTTAATTGAAAATGCAACTTTTTTTTTGTAACTAACAAAAAATATTGCATAATTTTGACCTCAAAACTAGTACCGGATCAAACTACACAAAAATACCTAAAATACTTAAACATATGACAAATGTTTGAACCGTTTTTCTTGAATATGAAATAGAGTTTTAAGAAAATAGAAAACTGTTATTTTGCACTTTTTTTTTTAATTTAGGCGATTGTATCTTAATATATTTAGAAAATTCTGTCGTAAGGAATTTTTAAAAAATTAAAAAACAAAAATTTTATATAAAAAATAAACAAAAAAAACAGTTTTTTTTTAGTTTTTTTTTAATAATATTTTCATTTTTTAATTTTTTTGAATTCTGTTCCGACATAATTTTTTAAATATTGCAAGGAACATTTCCTGAAAATTTGAGGTAGTTATCTCAAAAAACGTAGGAGAAGATAGATTTTTAGTGATTTCTAATTATTTGCCGTTTTAGTTTGCGCCTCCCATAAGGAACCTATTGTTGCCTCCAACTTTGACCCGCTATATCTCAAAAATTATTTTAAATTTTGAAAATCTGTAAAAAGCATCTTGTAGCTTAGTAAAAACTATATAAAATAAGATCAAAAACCAAAAAAGGGTGTTTACCCCCGTACGCCCTTAAGGGTATATTGAGAGTCATTTAACTTCTAAAATCCAATAGAAAACCAAACCTTTTTTTTACTTGCTAGAAAGTGCATATAGTATCGAAAATAAAATAAAATTTATAAACGTTCTATAGATTGGAAAACATATTTTTTATGCCGTAATATTTTGAACCCTCTTTATGATTTTTTTTTAATTATATTTGTAAATCAAATTGTTTGACTTTTTAAACAACTTATCTTAATTTCAATAAGCATTATACCTAATTAGAGAAAATCAGTGAATATAAAAGTTATAAAAATGTATTTTAGATATTTTTGTACAGTTTATTCCAGTCATTTTTGTTGACAAAAACTTAATGAATTTTGAGTAACCTTAAACTTTCAAAATAGCAGAAAATGGCTGTATCCAAACGTACATAACTACTTAACTACAGGCAGCAGAAAGTAAACACAACCACTTTAAAAAACAAGAAATTCAGTTCTATTCAACAATGTCTGGGCCAGTAGCCTTTTAAAAGTGACAAGATTTTTTTTTTTTAATCGCTCGCAAGCTGCGCTGTAAAGTTTTTTTTTTGCGTGCTACAGCTATTTAAAATAGTTGTAATAATCAATACAAAAACACTGCTTAAAACTAAAAATGATACAAAACAAGCAGTAATAAAACACTATTAGTTATTAAATAAAACCTTAATTGTAAAACTCAGGGTTGCAAAATGAATCTTGAAAAAATACCAGATTTTCTTAATTTTTTCTAGGCGATTGAAAGTGAAAGTTTTTTACTCCATTTTTTGTATAAAATTAAATTCAAGGTCTTAAATGTTTTTAAAATATTTAAAAATATATACTGCAATGCTACTTAAGATATGTTTTATATCAAATAAATATATAAACAACAAAAAAAAATTATGATAGATGTTTTATATTTACTCTAAGTTTTGTTATTTAACATGTAAAAATTGTTTAAAATCCCAGGTTTTTCCAGTTTATTTCAAAATTTCTCAAGTTCAACATTTTTTTCGCCTAAATTGTCAAAATCTAGGTATTTCCATACTTTTTGGCAACCCTGTTAACTTTCTAAAAGTATGTTTTTTGTAAATTATTCAACTATCGATTTAAATTTAAAGTCACTAAAAAGTCAATGAACAATTAAACAACTGTGAATGTTAAATTGTTCAGATGGCAGGCCTGATTTATTAGAAATGTCTTTTAAAGGCCAGACATATCAAAAAACAATTTAGTACTGAAAAATTTACCGAAACCAAACCCAGATAGTACCAAAACCAAACTATTCAAAAATTTTGTACTGGTAGTATCATATCAATTTTAAGCTTAATAAATTTTACAGAACACTGGAATAAAAATAACAACATAGTTATAAGGTTTACAGCAAATTCGTTGAAAATTAAATAGTAAGCTTCTAAATTTTCAAAACTTGAATATTAATAAGAAATCCATACGAAACTTATCTGTTGTAATTATAACATTTTATTTAAACAAATTATTTTGTTTTCAAGTACTTACGAGCTCTTTGAGCAAACTTGGTTTAGGAAATTAACTTTCAATAACTATATATTTATATAGTTGTTCTCCTTTTATAAAGTAGACCTCTATAATATTTTCAACAATTAAAGCTATAGTAATTATAATAGCAGAGTTTAAAAGCAGATATTAGCAATAACAGTATTATAGTAATTTTTATGCAATAATATGACAATATAAAACTTAATAAAATAGAACTGTTAAGAAGAAAGTATCGATGAAACTATAAAAAACACTTTTAAAATTTTAAAGACCTTTAATTGAGGAAATCCTTGTTGTGATTCGTCCTTAACTGGGCCACGGCTGCCTTCTGTAAGGTATCTTGCACGGTGTTGAGCTTCAGGCTGAACAATTAATTCTAATGAACAATTTGATGCTGTTGAAGGATAATTACGTGTAAAAGCTTCACTTGTTTCATATATTATCTCATTATTTTGTACGGCTAGACCAGGTTGGTTATTGAACAAGCGGCGGTATGTAGAGTTGGAACTTGATATTGAATTATTACTACATGACATTGCTACTTGCTGTTGTGCATGCTGATCAGTCATCTCCGTTTTGACAACTCCATTCATAATTGTACTGATAAGAAATAGTTTAAATTAACCATTAGCAAAAATTTTATTGACGTAAAGAAATGAAAATATAAATCATTCAAGTGAAAATAAAAATACATAAGTTTAAGGAAAATTAATAATTATTTTTGAATATTAAATTTTAATAATTCTAATACTTCCATTTAAATTTAGTGATTTTTCATATAGAACTCTATCGTTATTAACACTAAATAAATATAAAATTTTGAAAGCTTAAACTATGCATTAACAACTAAGAACATCAAACACACAAGTTATACTAAACAGGGTTGCCACTCTTTGAGCTGAAAAAACTGTCCTGAAAGTCATCCGGAGTTGTTTTTTTTTTCAAACCCCTTAAAAAAAAAATTTGTCTCTAGTGGAAACGACTTATGCCTCGAGTTTTTCTTCTTCTTAATAATTAAAAGAAAGGTTGTATGTGTATGCTTCTGCATTACATGTTCACTAAACTTATGATAAATACTGTTTTCAAATATTCAAAATTAAAAGTTTAATTCAACTAAAATTAAATAACACAATTTTTGGATAAGTTTATGTAACGATGTTAGTAAACTATATATAATAGAAAATAGTTTGAACTTTTTTTGACATTTTAATTAACCAACTTTAATGTTACTACATAAAAGTACTCACTTAAATGCGGGTAGGTGTCTAAATTGCGCGAGCGTACAAAATTGCACGAGGGGACAAAATTGCACGAAAACACAAAATTGCACGAAGATACTTTTGCACGAAGACTAATTTGCACGAGAGCACAAAATTGCACGAAGATAAAATTGCACGCAGACAAAATTGCACGAAGGCTCACTTTTGCACGAAGACACTTTTGCACGAGGGTATATTTTTGCACGAGCAGACAATTTTGCACGCAGACACTTTTGCACGAAGGGTCATTTTTGCACGAGTGACAACTTAGCACGGAGGGTCAATTTTGCACGGGTTTTGTTTCCTTCCCAGGGACGGGTCAAAATTGCGCGTAGACATTTTTGCACGAGGGGACAAAATTGCACGAGAAGACTATTTTGCACGAAATTTTTTAATAATATTTAAAAAATAAAAAAATAAGAATTAAAAAATTTATAACTTAATAATAAAAAATACAAAACAAAACTATATAATCTTCAAAAAAAAAATCTGAATTATAATATTTAATAACTAAATAACGAAAAATAAAAATCAGAATTAAAAAAGTTATAACTTAATAATAAAAAATACAAAACAAAATTATATATTGTTCAAAAAAATAAAAAAATCTGAATTATTAAATTTAATAACTAAATAACAAAAATTAAAAAAATTTAAAAAAAAACAGAGTTAAAAATTCTATAACTTAATAATAAAAAATACGAAACAAAATTACATATTATTCAAAAAAATAAAAAAATCTGAATTATAAAATTTAATAACTAAATAACGAAAAATTAAGATAAAAATATTAAGTAAAAAATAAAAAATAAAATAGTGAAAAATTTAAGTGAATAAAAAAATATATATAGTACTTTTAAGTAAAAAAAAATATTTTCCAGTAAAAAAAAATTAAATGTTAATTAGATTCTTTTAAATAATAAAAAAAGTTAGAATATAAAAAATCAACTAACTTAATAATAAATAAGTTTTAAAAAATCAAAAAATATTTAAGATTTACAAAAATTAAAAATTAAATAATAAATACATTAAATAAAAGTCCAAAACAAAAGTTAATAAGATTAATATAAAAAGTCAAATTAAATGAAATAAATAACTAAATAAATTTAAATGAAATAATAATAAATATAAAAGTCAAAATGAACAATTTAAATAATAAACAAAAATCTATCAAAAAAAATTATATAAATAAAAATAAAAACTAGATTATAAAATTAGATTCTAACCGTTATTAAAATACAATTACCAAAAAAAGAGTTTTGTTTAAACCTTTTTTTTTGTTAAAAATAGAAATTAACTAATTGTAGCTGTTGTATTATTTTGTTTGTTTCATTTAAGTCTAAAGCTTATATTTCCTTTTTCTTCTAAAAATGTAAAAATAAAATTGCTTCTGACAGTGCTTTTTCGCAAGTCTTGGTTAGATAAAGAGAAAATACAGAGCAGGAGAAACTTAAGAGCTAATTAGACTAAAACGCGTGCAAATACTGATGCAACTAAGATAAAGTTTAAAAAAATATAAAATAATGATATATAAATTAGGTTTAAAACTTTTATATAAAACAAAAAAGTACAATTTTAAGTATAGTTTATGGAATTACAAAGCCGTAACAGAACTTTTTGTACAATGCATAATAAAAATTTCAAAAGACGGATTTTCTCTTTTCTAAATTTATTTAATTGTTTCACTATTTCGCATGCTCGTTTTTTCTGTACAAAAGTATCTTCGTGCAATTTTGTCCCCTCGTGCAATTTTGTACACTCGCGCAATTTTAACACCTACCCATGTAAAATTTTATTTATTATTTTTTTTTTTAATCTTGTTTTATTTCATATTTAAATTTAGTATAATTATAATATAATTTATGTTTACATCAATACATGTCTATTTTTAAATAAGGATTATTTAAGTATGATAAAATTCTAGTTTTGTTTTTATTAAAATAAAATTTTAATTTATAACAGTTTTTAAACACATTAATTTAGTTTAAATAAAAAAAAGGTTTTACATATTGAAAAAAAATTAAATAAAATTAATTTAAACCTGGTTAAATTAGAATGAACTACACTAGCACATGCTTATTATTTTTTTTTATAAAACATAAAGGTTTTATTATAGTTTTTATTTAGTTATTTTAAGTTGATATTTTTTGTGCAAAATTGACCCTCCGTGCAAAACTATCTGTCGTGCAAAATTGACCTTCCGTGCAAAATTGTAACTCGTGCAAATTCGACCTTCCGTGCAAAATAGTCTTCGTGCAATTTTGTCCCCTCGTGCAATTTTGTGCCCGCGTGCAAATTAGTCTTCGTGCAAAAGTATCTTCGTGCAATTTTGTACACTCGTGCAATTTTGTTCTCGTGCAATTTAGTCCCCGCGTGCAATTTAGTAACCTCACGCACTTTTGTCTTCGCGCAATTTAGACCCGTTCCCCTTAAATGCATATTTATTAACCTCAATGTTTACTTCAATTTTTACAGGGTTGTCACTCGTTTTTTCAAATTTTTTTCCAGGTTTTCCAAATTTTTTCCAGGTTTTTAAAAGTACACATTTTTGGGTCTATTTTTAGTTTTAAGCTAATTTCTATTTAAGAAACTGTGTTAAATTGTATAAAATATTGAAAAGATACTGTAAAGTTACTTTAAATGTGTCTTTTAATAAAAAAAATTTTTGATGATGACAAAAAATCTTAATTATATGATAGTTTTTTTCTTGTCAAATCAAAATTTTACAACTGAAAATGTTTAAACTATTAAAAATTCCAGGTTTTCCCAGGTGTTTTGATCAAAATTCCAGGTTTTTTTCAAAATTTCTCAAATTCCAGGTTTTTCCAGGTTATTTTAGCCTAAATTGTCGAATTCCAGGTTTTTCCAGGTTTCCAGGTAAAGTGGCAACCCTGTTTTTATTAACTTTTTTAACTTTATAAAACTCAAATCATGATAAATATTAGTTTAAGATTTAAAACAAAAACTACAATGTTATTTTTAAGAAATTTGAAAAACTAGCCGCAAGACTAAAAAAATTTTAAATAAGCATTTTCAAATCAATAAAAATCAAGTTCTGAAACAAAATTGGGTATACAAAATATCAAAATATTGAAACAGAATACTAAATCCCATTCTAGATCTGGAGAAAAATTGCCCTGAGATGTTTGAAAATTCCTAAAATTATCCTGAGATTTTTATAAAACTGCCTTGAGTCATCCGAGTTTTAAAAAAATCAAAATATCCTGAGTTACACAGAGTCTACTTGAGATTTTCTAGAACTTCAAATATCCTGACTTTACTTCAGTACCCTGATTGTGTGGCAACCCTGAATAAAATAAACTAGAAAACAAAGTTCAGTTAGCAGTTAGGTTTCTAAATTAGCAGTAGAAAAAAGACAATCTGTAGTCCACCAAACATAAATTCTGACACACTAATTTTTTTGAAAAAAGAACCAAAAATTCATAAAAACTTACAAAAAGTGATAAGAACTACATAAAATCAAGAAACGCCTATAAAACTTTCTTTGATTGTCTTGAATTATGCACAAAATGTTTAGTGATAATTTGCCACATGTAAAAAAATCAGCTAAAAACTATAGGGTCGAACTTTTTGGGTCGCATACAGTTTGCATTGAGATGGTTTTCAAAAAATCTATAATACCCTATATAAAATATTGTTTAAATCAGCTCAAATTTTACACAGGCTGTTTTTGTGGTATTTGCCAAGCGTAAAACAAAACCCTGCTGAAAACTCAAAGGTCGCCATAATTATAATAAGCACCCTAATATACATTTAGTAAACATGATTAAAAAGAGGTTATGTATCCCTCTAAATAAACAGTAAAAAGTATATTACTACTGTAAATCATATATATATATAAAATAAGGTGATTATTCAAATTTCAACACCTTCTACAGTGCCCACTTGAAAGGCTTTTAAACAGTTTTTTTGAAATACGATTTTAATAATTCTATTACATATGTTTCATAAAGCTAAATGCTTTAATCATCAGCTAGTTCAATTTAAAATTAAAAGCACTTCGGTAAACAGAGATGCAAAAGTTCTACAAAAAAACAAAAAAAATAGTATGACGTAAGAATTGAAAATTGTACATTACAAAAATTCGGTACGTACTTTGATGCTAATTTTTGAAAACATTTTTTTTTACTATTCTCAGGGTTGCCACACTGTCAAGAAACTCAGGATATTTTGAAACTTCTGAAAATATCAGGATGACTCAGGATATTACAAATATCTAAAAAAAACTTGGGATGACTTGTGCCAGTTTAGTTTTTGATAAAATGCTTAGGATAGTTTTATGATTTCTAAAAACCTCAGACCAGATATTTTCTTGATTTTATATCTCGAACCAATTTTATTTAATAACCTGATTTTATTGATATTGTAAAGCAAAAAAAAAGTTTTTAAAAAATAAAAAAATTAAGACATTTTAAGGTCACTCAGAACAGTTTTTTTGACTCAAAGAGTATAAACCCTGTAAAACTTAAATTAGTGTAATTTAAGCATAATTATCTATTACAATCGTTTCTACATAAAATATTTCGGTGTGTACAAATACATTGAACACTATATGACATGAATCAAAATAGTTGTCTTGTTCAGTATACGTTTTGGATGCTTGACTATTTACATTCAAACAATTCAAATTCCGACAATTCAAACTCATAAAAATGTTTTAAAGGTATACAACTCAAAAATTTATGTATACACAAACAAAATTTTTTTAAACGTATGTAGTTCTTATTAATATCTACAAGCTATTTTTTTCGTTTTGCAAAGTATCATTTATTTTTTTTAGATATGGCTAAATAAGTTATAAAATACATTTATGTTTAGTATTTTCAAATATCCGAAAAAATATTAATTTTTGCAAAACATAAAAAATGGCTTGTAGATAATAATAATAAGACCTACATACGTATTTTTAATTATATAACTTTTTAGTTATGGTTGCTTAAATGTTTTTTTAAGAAATTTTGTTGTCGTTATTCAAACTTTTCGAATTTGAATTGTCATGTAACCCTACATTTTCTTTTTTTAAATAATATTTCTTTGCAAACTAATTCAATTTCAATGCATGGCACACTAAATACACAGTTGCTCTTTTTTTTGAATTAACTTTTTTAATGTAAACTTGATCAAGTTATGTTAAATTTATTAAATCTGTATATTGTTAATTAAAATAGTTTTTATTTGTTGTTTTTTAAATGGAAGGTAAAGCAATGAAGAGTTGGTTGCCATAGTGCTAAAAAAAATAAGTTTTTTACTTCATTAATGATAATGACTTAGTAAAATTTTATACTTAAATAAAAATGTTTGATAGTTATCTGTTCTTTCAAAGCTAACTTATGATAATTAAAATTTAGTGGTTTCGCTCTATATATTTATTTAACTGTTAATAAACTTTGCTACTACTTTATTATGTGAATTTTAAGTCACGTTAAAAAACTTAAGTGCTTGTGAAATTTATATTTATACTACTTTGAATTCTCAAAAAAAAATTAAAAACTGTAGTTTATAAACTGTAATTTTTTCTAGTCTAGTTACATATTATGTAATTTTTATGACAATCGTATTTTAGGTATTTAAGCTTGTTTAAGGCCATAGGGGGTTCAAACATTTTTTTTACAAAAATTAACTTTTGCTTTTATATGAAAGTTTTAAGTACAAATTACAAGCCAGTTTTTATAGAATTCAAAAATATCATTTAACTTTTGAGATATTTAATTTTTTGTAAAAATTTTCCGGGTCAATTTTCTTGGAAATTTTAAAATTCACTAAAAATCTATCTCCTCTTTCATTTTTCAAGCAATCTTCTTCAAATTTTCAGGAAACATTCCTTATAATAAAAGGAAAAAACGTTACTTTAGAATTTTAGTAATTTTAAAATATAAAAAAATTTCACAAAAATTAAAAAAAAAGTGTTTTTTTTTCAAAAAAAAAATATTTTTACAAAAAAAATTTTAAATTCCAAAGTAACATTTTTTTGTTATTGTATAAAGATTAGACTGTGAAAGTTTGAAGAAGATTGCTTGAAAAATGTAGGAGGAGATAGATTTTTAATGAAACAGTCTTTTTTCGCTGTTTTAGTTTTACCTTCCCATAGGGAACCTATTATGCGGCCCGACTTTGACTGGTCATCATATCTCAAAAAACAATTCAAATGTTTTAAAACGATAAAAAGCATCTTGAACCTTAGAAAAAACTCTATAAAATAAGATCAACTTGTAAAAAACATGGTTTAACCCCCCCCCCCCCCCCCCCTCCTACGGCCTTAACAGCAAATCTTTTATTTTTTAGCTTTTTAAAGTTAAATAAACTTAGGCTGGTTTGATGTAACTGAATCATTCATAATGGTAACCGTGTATAAAACTACATTGATTATTAACAAAAACTTTAACGAAAGTATTTAACCATTATTTAGTTAAAAATTTGTTTCAATTTGTCCTAGACAAGATGTTAAAAGGTGTCCGAGTTATGTGCGACTCCATAACCAAAATTGTCTTAGTGCACCAGACCCTAGGACCAAACACTTTGAGCTTTTTTGTTGTTCAATAAACTATAATGCAAACTGGTATGAATATATTTTAGTTAAGGGCATAAGGGGGGTAAAATTTTTTTTACAATTTGATCTTATTTTATATAATTTTTACCAAGCTACAAGATGCTTTTTACAGATTTAAAAAATTCAAAATTTTTTTGAGATATAGCCGGTCAACGTCGGAGGCAACAATAGGTTCCTTATGGGAGGCGCAAACTAAAACAGCAAACAACTAGAAATCACTAAAAACCTATCTCCTCCTACGTTTTTTAAATAACTACCTCAAATTTTCAGGAAATGTTCCTTGCAATATTTAGAAAATTCTGTCGGAACAACATTTTAAAAATCAAAGATTAAAAATTATATAACAAATAAACAAATAAAAACTGCACAAACCAAAAACGCAAAAAAAGACTTTTTCATTAAAAATCTATATTGTCTTCATTTTTTAACCAATTTTCATCAAATTTTCATAGAAAGTCCATTACCAAATTTTAAAAAGATCGAATGCAGGAATTTCTTTTAATTTTGAAAAATATAAATTTTATTAAAAAAAATACCTATTTTTTTGGTTTTTATCTAAAATTTTTATTTTTTAATATTTCTGTGGTCCATACGTTTGTATCAGAAAATTTTTACAAAAATTACAATATTTCAAAAGTTAAATGATATCTTTTAATTCTATAAAAAATGGCTTGTAGTTTGTACTTGAAGCTTTCTTTAAAAAGCTAATTTTGTTTTTGGTAAAAAAAAGTGTTGGAAAATACTAATGTAAATTTTTATTCAATAAATATGTACATTTAAATAAGCCCTTTTTGTGTAACTAATGTCATTTAAATTTATAAAATTAATAAAAGTAAAACTTTTTATTTGTGACTAAAACTAAAAATGGTGTCACTAAAACTAAAAAACTTATTAAACACTAAAACACTAAACTAAGCAGCCCGCAAAGACATTAAAACTTGAAAATTTGGCCCGTGAGCACCAAGTACCTGCCAACCCCTATTCTACTAGAAGGTATATGAAATTCAATTTTTATTAAGTAAAGAGTTGCAACCTCCTTGTGTGCAGTGCAAGAGCATTTTATTTGGTTGGATTACTTAGGACGGGTGGGTGTCACTTTTGAACGAAGGGTCACTTTTGCACAAGGTGACACTTTTTCACAAAGGGACACTTTTGCACGCAGGGTAACTTTTGCACAGAGGGTCACTTTTGCACAAAGACACTTTTGCAAAGGTAGAAAAATTTATAAATTTCTTTGTATTATTTTTAATTTATTATTTTTATTTTTGATATCACTATAACCCCTAACCCTTACCCCTGGTTGGTAATTTTTTTTTTTTCTGATTTTTTTTTACAACTAATAATTCTCTTTATTTCATACATTTTTTTTAAATCTCATGCAAAAATTACTCTTTGGGTAAAAGTGACTCTCCGCGCAAAAGTGTCTCCTTGTGTAAAAGTGACCATTTGTGCAAAATTGTCTCCTTGTGTAAAAGTGTCCTCTCATGCAAAAAAGATGCTCGTGAAAAAGTGACCCGTTCCCACTTAGGACAGTTTAAAAGGTCATTCACCTTTTTTTTTTTTACTCAAAGAGTGGCAACCTTGAAAACAGCTGCTTACTTTTGTTTGTAGTTGTAGTGTTTAGTTTATATTGAATATATTATTTTATAGATAAACTTCTATTTTAAACATATTTTTTATTTATAAGTGTTTTTAACCTAAAGTAAACTAATAAAATTTGTTTAAACACCATTTTAAATTTTCTAATATAACTTAATAAAGATGAGATTAAGACAGGAGAATACATACCTACATTTGTATGGTGCATCACCAGGTCAGTCCTATTTAAGTATAACTGGTTTTAAACTGACAACTTATTTGTAAGTACTGCTTTGTTATGAATCAAATAAACAACAACTGAGAGGTATGTGAAGGGGTCAAAATTATATGCTTGGAAAAATGAAGTTCTTAAAATTTCTTATGAAGAAATGACAAAACATTATAAAAAGGCTAATTTTAAGTGAAAAGTAATGTCACACTTTGTTTTGGTTTCGAAAAGGTACTAGCATACCACTTTTCACTAGTTAAATGTAGTAGCTATAAGGGCAAAGGAATAGATATGAACACAACCATTATTATATAGTCAAAAGATTCAGAGAAAAAAATTAAAAAAGAGCTAGGACAACCTTTTCTATCTCATAAAGAAAAAAACAACATTGAACTTAACATTCTTCATAGCATGAAAACTGGCAGAAAAGCTATTTATAGTTCTTTAGGCAAAGCAAGCATCATAAAATATCAGAACAATCTTGCTAAAGCTCATCAGTAGTGCAAGGTGAAGAAACTTCTGAAATTCCAATTATGATGATTCTTGCAATTCTGAATTGGAACAAGGAATCAATTAAAGAGCTTCCTAAGAAGCAATCGCACAAGCGTTTTGTCAAAAATGGTACATCTTGCAGACCACAGGTTAGTCAGAGCTGATAAATAACTAAAATTACTCCGACTGACTGATCTACAATTGCTTCTGTTTTAATATATATATATGCTGTTGGTAGAAACAGAACTTCTGTTGATTTAAGTTATGCATGTATTGCAAGACATTACAAGAACAGTATAACAAAAAAAATCTTTAACTATTAAGCAAAAATGGACTGTTGCAAAAACCTTCTGGTGCATTGGGACATCAAAACTAGTGAAATATTGGATGTAGTTCAAAAGAAAAACACTTATCTGCTTCTATCTCACGAAAACAACAAAAGCTTGGATTCAAAAGCAATAGTAAACTACATGAGTATGCTTAATGACTGCCAAACAAAATATTAAATTTTCTAGCAATTTTTAACTTTGTTGAGAAATTAAGACATATATCAATAATAGCAGAAATAAAACTAAAAGTTAAAAAATCATTCTTTTTCAAATATCCCAATACAAAGCAATATTTATAAAAGTGTTTTGCTCTAACAGGCTTATAACTAGGAAGCTTTTTTTTGTCCTCTTTTTTCATAAGATTTTCCACGCACAAAAAAAATTACTAAGCTCTAATACAAAATTTTCATTTATGGGGGGCAAAAGATTCACCCTACTATACATTTTACATAAAAAACAACTTTGAAAAGTAGTTTTAATTGGAAATTTTAAAAACAAGTTAGCAAGTTTAAAATTCTATAGGTTTTTTGAACATATATAAAACCTTTTTTTTTTCAAGTAATTGTATCTTTTAATTTTGAGGTAATAGCCCATTTGTAACCAAAACCTGCTACGCGTGACTCACATCAAAACAAAGACACAGCAAATATAGCAAAATAAATTAGACTGGTATTTGATTAACTTAAGCCAAATCAGTTTAACTTAATATAAATTAATAAAATCATTATTTAAATCTAATTTTTAAATAAAACCAATAAATAAATACTATTAAATATTAGAAACATTGTTATTTATAGAAAATCTTTAAAAAATATTGTTGTATTAAATACAAAAATGCACTATAACTTAAAAGTAGCAAAAACTAGGTGAAATTTACTAAGCATTTGTAAATCTATACTAAATCTATTTATGACAATTTTAAACTTAGTTATCAAGTAGACAAGGTGTAATTATTAAAAATTAAACAGTATTTTAATTTCTTTTGTAAAAGTAAAAGCCTAAAATTATAATAAATATTGCTAAATATACACTTACTTTGATTGCAACGAAGTATTCAAACTCATTTCAGATGTATTGGAAAGTTTTCTGGACAGTTTTATTGTAGCTGGTAAGTTAGAATCAGAGTTATTATAATTAATTGCTTGATGACGAAAATTAAAAGAATTCCCAGTGCAGGCAGAAGAATCTTCATTCTCTGGATTCCAATGGTCATTCATAGACAATGATGGAGATGGAATTTGGGAATTAGCAGGTGATACATATCTTTGTTTGTTAAATTTAATATATGGTGCATACTCCCCATTCCGCAAATGTTTTTTTCTTCTTTTCTTGGTTGAGGTATAGGAAGAGTAATCATCATCTGAGCTTCCTCCAGGAGTTGTGGTGCTTAAAAGAGATTCAGGTGGAAAAGGTCTACGGTTTATAGATGCTGATTGTACAGAATCTACATCAGATTCCATAGCTTCATACGCACTTGAAGCATCACAATCTGTAGGACTAAAAATATTATTAGGACTGATAATTGCTTTTGGACTTTCAGTTTTCAATGTGTCATTTTTCAAAACAATTTTTGAACTTTCATCTACCATCATTGGTGATTCAGTTTCTTGGGGCAATGATGAGGTTTTTAAAAAAGGAAGCATATCTTCTTCAGTTTTAAACATTATTGGTGTGTTTTGAACTGGTTTCGTAACTGAAAAAAAAATCAATTGAAGATTAAGTTTAAATGTTCTTAAAATAAACAAGTGAGCTATGAAAATTTAAATCAAACTATAAAGTTTTTTTCTTATAAGTTAAAAGTAATCTCTCATAACATATTCAGATTTTATTTTCTAAAATGTCAAACCTTCTGGCTGCTGTACATTCATACTTACAGTATTTAAATCTACTTTCATTTCACTGTTTTGATTCCAGTTTGAATTTGAGTTTGAACTTTCCATAGTTTTTATAATTAACTGACTTTTCAATCTGCTTGTTTAAAATGTATGTGAAATATTTACAATGTATAAAAAAATTGTGTTAAATTCATGTACAAAAAACAAACTAAGGCTAAAAAAATTCTATAATGATACATAACATCTAAATCATTGTAAATGTAAAGTTAGTTTGGAAAAAAATGTTTATATTACTAAAAATACAGTTTAGATCCATCATTTTGTTTTTATTTAATAGAATTTTTTTTTTTAATTTTAGTTAAGGTCATGTATCTTAGTGTTTCCGTGTCAGAATAGTGCAATGTAACAAAAAATTAAAAAGATTCATTTTTTATATGCATCAGGCAGCTAAATCAGTTTTTGTTTTAATTTGGCAAAACATCAGTTTTTGTCAGTTCAAATATTTTAAGATTTCTGAATGTCAGTTTTTGTAAGTTCAATTGCTTGAAAATTTTTGTAAATTAAAAAAAAAAGGTTTAGGTTATAAGATGTAACACTAAAAGGCGTTAAATTCTAGAGATCCTGATGAGCTAAGGTTATCAGAATATATACCACAGATGTTTTTGAACTTTATTCTAACTAATGTCATTTCACTGCTCTCAAATAAGTTTAAGAACATATCTACAGAGTCTATAAAATATTAACACACATTAGAAAAAAAGCATGTCTATCTTTGAAACTACCTGCTGTACTTCCGATATAAATAGATATGCTAACCATAAACATACTTTTAAAAATATAAATAAAAAACAAAGCACAAGTTTATCAGATTATGTCTGGAACTTTTTTCACAGGTGAACTTAAAAGGCCAAACATGGAGTGGAGTATTGTTTCAAAGATCAAACATACATCCAACGGAGTAAGAAGAATTTGCCCAACTTGCAATACAGAAAGAGTAGTAACTGCAGCAGAAGAT
Organism: Thalia democratica; assembly: GCF_965202585.1. Lineage (NCBI taxonomy): Eukaryota > Metazoa > Chordata > Thaliacea > Salpida > Salpidae > Thalia > Thalia democratica. Next base: position 50,927,719 of record NC_139168.1, on the reverse strand, counting down.
AAAGACCTACTTCTGAACAAGCAACAAGAATTATCAAATATTTGTCTTCACAACCGACAATTCTACTTTAAATAACTCTGTCTACTTATGCACTTATTTATTTCACAACATTTTCATATACAATCACATACATTAAGTTTAACACTACATGTTTCCTCTATTTTATTATATACCGAGTATATTGTTCTGTATAAATATTTTAAATTTAGTTATAATTTTTAGTAAACATTTTACTGCATAGTTTATTTTTAAGCTGAAAAACTTATTGATTAACTTGTTAAAATTATTACAACTTAACATTTCTGCACAACTTAATTTATGTTACTTTTAAAAAACTTGCCTATTCTTAGTGCTTTTTTGAGGTTAGTATATACTTTTATTTTTTTTAAGTTTTTTTTAAGTTTTGGTAAACAATTTTATATTTTTATGTTTTTATTCCAAACTTGGTTTTTAAACAATGAAGTTCATTTATAGTTAATACCCACATAAATATTATATATAATTATACATGCTTTTTTTCTAATTAGTGTTAATATTTTATAGACTCCGTAGATCTGTTCTTAAATTTATTTGAGAGCAGTGAAATGCCGTTAGTCGGAATAAAGTTTTAACACAAAAACATCTGTGGTAAGGTTTAGAATATTTATAAAATTGTCAATTTTTTGAAAAATAAGCATTGGATTTATCAGTATTTTTGAACAAATTTTTAATAATCACAAAGATTTTTTTTGTAGCAACAATTAAAATATTTCAAGATTTGTCTGTACATATCATTGAAAGGGTAGCTGTCAAATTTGCACAAACGTACAAAATTGCACAAAGATACTTCTGAAGAAATTGAATTTTTCTTTGCTATTATTTTTAATTTTTTTATTAATTTTATTTAGTTTTTTTTAGTTTTTTTTTTTACTACCACTGTTACCCCTAACCCTTACCCTTGGTCGGTCATTAACTTTTTTTTCTTTTTAATTTTTGTAATTTTTATTAGTCTTTTTTTTTACTATAAGTGTTACTTCTAACCTTACCCTCGGTCAGTAACTCCTTTTTTTTCTGTTTTGTCTTTGTGCAAACTTGTCTTTATGCAGAAGTATCTTTGTGCAATTTTGACCTGTTCCCCTTGAAAAGCTTTTAATTTCTAAATAAAATTCAAGGACTGGGAGGAAACTAATTATTTTTTCAAAGTTACTCTTTTTTATATATTTAACTTAGCTACCAGATCTTTTTTATGGTTTTTAAAAATTCAAAAAACTTGAGATACAAGTCATAAGAGTTAGTTTTATTTATGTTTTTTGATAAACAAGCATTTTTTTTAGCATTTATTATAGTGAGATTTAGAAAAAACAATCAAGTTAATGCTATTTAATCTGACTATTGGAAAATACAGATTTCAGCTTTGTTAACAAGAGATCCTAGCAAAACAAGTTCACTAAAATATATAATAATAACAAATTACACAGTATCCTTTTTCTGTTACACTAACACTAACACATGCTTCTGTGTGTTAACGGATTAACACACTTAAACGGAGCTAAAGTAGGTGTATACACATGTCTATCAAAAATAAGAAAATTGCTAAAGATTTTTAGAGGTTAATGGTTAATAATAAATAATATTATATAGTTCTTTAACATAACTTTTAAGTCTAAATTAAATTAATCAAAGTTAAAATACAAAATTAAATAACAAATCACAGTATAAACTACTTACATGAAATTAAGGAAGTACTAATTCTAAATAATTACTGGTTACTAATCATTCAAAAAAATATCCAATAATCACGTCAGAATATTAAGCTGTTATATATGACCATTAGATTTGCTTCCTAATTGTATCTAACTTTAATTATTTTATAAATTAGATTTATTCATTATAAACATTCAATAAAAATATATATTATACCAAGTTTCTGTTGCTTTTACTATCTTCACTATTGTTTAAATTATTAATTCATTAATTAATGTTTGTTGTTTTACTTTTTTTCACAATATATTACATATTACCTGTTTAAATTAAAGCACTCTACTACTTTTTCCAAACGTAAAGAATAAATTATCTAACTTTGTAGTATAAAACTAGCTTGTCATAATTTTCATATATAACAGCTTAGTATTGTGACGTAATTATTAGATATCTTTTTCAATCATTAATAGCCAGTAAATATTTAGAATTAGTACTTCCTTAATATCATGGAAGTAGTTTAAATTATGATTTGTTATTTAATTCTGTATTTTTGCTTTAAATTATTTAATTTAGACTTAATAGTTAACCAATATTAATCTATTAACATATTTTGTTTAAACAAGCTATATAAATACATAGTAAAAACTAATTTTAATTATTATCAACTAAAATATTTAATCTTTTTTTTTTACAATATTGTAATTGATATAATTTTTTGTATTGATATAATCCCTTTATAATTGTAAAATAAAAGAGACTAAATATTTCAGTTTTATTAGGCTTGAAAATAAGTTAAATTTTATTTATGTATTTATAATAGGGGTAGGAAGTACTTGAGTGATGTTTGCTGGACTTATGAGTCCATATGATTTGGATATGTTTTTGCTTCATTAAGAAGAATCTAATAAAGAAATAGAAAATTGCAAAAAAAAAGGTATACCGCCCAAAAAACTAATTTCAACTCCAAAAATCAAATAATTTCCGATTTTTTGACTACAACTGTAATAAAATCACTTAAACATGTCCTAGACTTTTAACTTATATCTTAAATGAAAACTTATACTTATTGACATAGATTTAAAGACATGCTTTTGATGTTTTATGATGTCATAATTACCCTAAATTTGCAAATTTTGTCTGTAAAATTGTGCTTTTTGGAAAATTAAAAAGGATAGCTTGTTAGTGATTTTAATAAAAAAAATATTGTAAAACAAAACTTTTTAGGTATACCTACTTAACTTTTAAAATTTAGGTGATGTGGTATGTATATTAAAGGGACATTTGATGTCATGGTACATTTAGCTTTAAGTGTTTATAAAAACCTTAAATAATTATTCAATCAACATTACAACTAATTAATGAAAAATTAAAAAGTTATGATTTATTATAGGCAAGATAACGTTGTATGGCATTAAACATTAAGTTAATGATTGCAAAATAAAGACTTTTACAAAGAAATAAAGAACTGCATTATAAAACGAACATTGTACTGTATAATTCAGTACAAACACTTAACATTATTTCAAAATAACTGATACTTTTTAAATTTCAGTATAAAAAACTGTCACATGATTGATAAAATCTAATGGACTATCGTGGCTAGTCTTTTCTTGTGGGTATTACCATTTACTTTGAAAAGTTCTGGATTACTAATCTTGATCAAAATGATGTTTATTTACTTTAGAGAGTAACACAAATCTGAAGTGTTATACAATCCAGAACTTTTCAATGTAAATGGTAATACCCACAAGGAAAGACTCCTAAATTTATGTGCTCTTGTTGCAGAGGATGATAAGTGCACTCAGTCTCTGTGTTCACTACCAACAAACGCTGATGCAGCATTAATTGTAGGGTCTTCTTCCCCCAATATACAGAAAGAAAAACTGAAGATATTTTGGTAGGGCATTATTATGCCACATGAATTAGTGAAGGATCATCAGACACATAGTATATTGCTACTTGGGAAAGTAAAAATGATGATGGGACTTTAAAATTATGAGATGGACCACCTCATGAGAACTTGAGATGGTAATAATTTGAAGTGGAAACACCCACCTAAACTAATTTGCTGAACTTGCATATAGATTCTATACTTGATTGTTAAATTGAAGGGGAATGGAATATTTCTAATGAAACATCTTTTTCACTGAAAAACCATATCCAAATAGATTTTTAGTAGAACAGATGTCTTTTACAGCAGGTTAAATAATAGCTTGTTTAAATCTATAAGAGTAGTATGTTAACCTAAATATTTCAAACAGTGGTCCATTAGATTTTATCAATCATGTGACAGTTTTTTTATACTAAAATTTTAAAAGTCATTTTGCAGTAATGATAAGTGTTAATACTAAATACAGTACAATGTTTGTTTTATTTTGCAATCATTAACATGTTCTTTATTTCTTTGTAAAAGTTTTTATTTTGCAATCATTAACTTAATGTTTAATGCCATACAACATTATGTTGCCTATAATAAATCATAACTTTTTAATATTTCATCAATTAGTTGTAATGTGGATTGAATAATTATTTAAGTTTTTTTTAAACACTTGAAGCTAAACGTACCATAACATCAAATGTCCCTTCAATATACATACCACATCACCTAAATTTTTAAAGTTAAGTAGGTATAGCTAAAAAGTTTTGTTTTACAATATTTTTTTTATTAAAATCACTAACAAGCTATGCTTTTTAATTTTCCAAAAAGCACAATTTTACAGACAAAATTTGCATATTTATGGTGATTACATCATAACACATCAAAAGAAGTTAAAATGTCTTTTAATCTATGTCAATAAGTATAAGCTTTCATTTAAGGTAAAAGTTATAAGTCTAGGACATGTTTAAGTGAGTAATTTTATTACAGTTGTAGTCAAAAAATCAAAAAACATTTGAATTTTAAGGTTGAAATTAGTTTTTTGGGCAGTATACCTTTTTTCTAGCTTTTTTTTTTATATTCTTTTTAGTGATGCATAAACACATCTAAATCATATGGACTCATATGAGTTTTACAATATGACCAAAAGAAATGTGCTTGACTTCCTACCCCTATTTATAAAATATAAACTTTTTGCATAAAATTATTGTTAAAAAAGAAAAATATAATATAATTTCACTCTGATATCAGTGTGACATCATCCTAATTAATTACAAGTTTTTTTTTTAACTATCCGTAGTTTTTTTTCTTACCAAAATATCATGTGTAAGAAAAAAATAATACCCTGAGTTATCCTGAATATCCTTTAAGTGAGGTGACTATGTAACAAATTTTAAGAAAACTCATAAAAAGACCAAAAGCTGTTCTCCCATCAGATTTATATCTCATATTATGACCCTTACACCAAAATCATTTAATAACAAAAATAATCAGTTCAAATTGAATATTTTTTATTACCAACAGCTCTTTAATTGCACTACAATCATATGATTATTATGAAAAGCTATCAGCAATACCAAATACATAACATTTTATCAAAATCCAGTATGATCCCAGTTAATATTACTCAGTGTACAAAAAATATACATATATTTTACATAAAATATAAGTTTACTTTATAGTATAGTACTTGATTGTTGTTTTTTTATATGCTTATAATCAATTATTACAATTTCAAATGCCTTCATTAGGGCCAACCCCAATGCTAAGGAGCCAACAAAAATGTGCTGACAATTCTACATGAGTTTTATAGTACACATTTACACAATCTAAATTAAGGAGAATATTAAATGATGATGGGCTTCCTTTCCACATTTACTGAAGTATATTCCCAATTTTAAAGTATGTTTGTCCTTATTAGTGATACTGAAATAAGATTAAAATTCTAACTATCTTGTTGTTGAAAAATTCCCCTAAGAAACAACATACAAATTTATACACTGTTAATCGATATTTTCTGACTTTAAATTAAAACTAATGAATATTTTATTATAGTTTATTGAACGAAAACAAAAAAAAGTCAAATTATTTGGTACTAAAACCTAGTGCAAGAAGAAAATTTTAGTTATCAAGTTGCAAATAGGGATATCTTTTAGCGTCTTATCTAGTACAGGAATAACTAATCAGAAAACTACTTTTTAAGAAACATTGACAGTTTGACTTCAAGAAAAATAGTTTTTTTTTTTTTTTTTGCTCGTTAACATCTTATCATTATTTTCGCTTACATTTACAATTTCAGAAAAAATATTAACTCTATAAAAAAAATTAATTTTTGCAATTGAATCTTCCGAAACCGTTTACTGTTCGTTTCCGCTTTACTTTCGGAAATTTATACTTAATGGTCCTAATAGTATTTCTAAAAAATTATTTTACTAACGTAAAATATTTATTAAAAATGCAAACAAAATAAAATTTATTCTAACTCAATTCAAATGTCTAATGAATATTTCAAACTTTTTGTATTAAATTAATTTTAAAAAATGCTTTTTGCATTTAATAATTTTTTTTAAATTTGTCCTCGACAAGACGTTAAAATCTATCCAAATGGTGAACGACTCGATAACAAAAAGCTTCTTTGTGCATTAGGTCCTAGGACAAAATATTTTGAGCCTTTTTTTTTTTTTGTCAGCAAGTAAACTATAATAAAGCTGTTTTAGTTTTTTTTTAGTAACTATAGATTAAATTACAGCAATAAAAAACCAGCAAAATTATAATCACATGTAATTCAATGGACTTTTATTTTAAACTAAACAGATAAATTTAATCAACCCAAGTGAAATGTTTAAAATAAACTAGCTTAGATTAAAAGTTTAAAATTATAAATTTATCTTAACCTACTATAATTTTAATGTTTTTACAAGTTTGATTATATTCAAATATGTAACAAAAACCGCTAGTTTTGTACGAAAATAACTTAATAGTTGACGATAATAAACTTTTCTAACTGCTTATAAACTTGAACAGCTCTGAAAATTTTATTTTTCATGCCTAAGTTTATGTTCTTAACTAGTTTAGACATCTTGGATTTAATGCTTTAATCTTTTGTATGTTATATTTAAGCCATATGCATTTAATGTTAAATGATATTAAATGAAGTAAAATTTAATGCTACAAAAAGGCTCAAAATACTTGGTCCCAGGACCTTGGGCACAAAGAACCTTTCAGTTATCAAGTCGCACACCAGGGATACCTTTTAACGTCTTGTCCAGGACTAACGTTACATGTTTTTTACTAATGTTAAACACCTCTTTTATAAAAAAAATAGAATAAATTTCAGCATTTTCAGCAACATTGTGTAACTTCAGATGTGAAAATCAAAAATCTTTATCTTTATTCAATGTCATTGCTATATAGCTAGACAAAAATTTGTTTATTATGATAAAAAATTTGAAAAATATACACTTTCACAAATTTTACAAAAGTTAACTTAAGTAAATATTCAAACAACTAGATTTAAATGTAAAAAAAAATTAAACGTGAAGTTCCTAGAATATTTTATTTTCAATTTAAACAATAAAGTTTCTTAGTTTAAAAAAAAAAAGAAAGCTGCTTTTGATTTTTAATAACAATTTCACCGTGAGATTTAGTTATATTTGCATATAATTTTTTCTTGTTAAACTAAAAAGTAAAAAAGTCACAAAACTTTAAAAGTGATATTATTATAAAAATCAACCAAAAAAATTAATAACGTCATATATTTAATTAACCTGTATGTTTCAAATTTGAAGTAGTAGTTATATAACTGTTTTAAAATAATTAAATTTTAATTACTTGACATGGAAAAAGGAATTTTAAAAAATAAAATAACTTTGTGAGCCAACCTAAAACTGGTCTTTGTATAGATACGAATGATAACATTTTAAAAAATCTTTAAAAAAAAATTAGTTGAACTTAAATGAAATTTTACTTTTGCATGGTTTATTTTTTCTCTTTTTAACACTTTTGCCGAGATTTTAATTTTTTTACGAGACTTTTTTATTGCCTAATCTTAAAGTTTCCTTAGATTTTTTTTCCATATACTGTTTAGACTATTTTTAAAATTAAAAATCATTTTTTAAGCTCTTTTTTTAATTGTATATGGAACACATAAGATATTTTTTGACATTTTTTTTTATTGACAAAAAAAAAGGTATAACAAAAAAAAATGCAAACATTATTTTTCTAATAGCTAATGGCAAATTTATTTTTCCACAGAACAACGATTTTGTGGAAAAAGTTACCACATGATGCATTTTCGTGTGAGAGGTTGAAGAATTTTGTATCAAAACTTAAAAAGTTTAAATTTAAATAAAATAGCAGAAAGTAAGGTTCGATAAATATCCTTCAATGTTTAGAAGAATGTAACTTTTTTTTTCCATGATATCTATTACTAATGATTATAAATTGTTATTAATAAAGTTTTTCCGACGCCTCTCCCTAAAAACGCTTAAATGTTTTATCAATTACGAAACCTTATATATTTCAAAGATTTTTTCGAATACTTAACTTCAAAGATTGTGTTGTGTTTTCTTATAGTATTTTTAATAAATATTATGTATCATATAATGTGTTTCGATTTAAATTGTTATGTTCTTTTTATGTATGAGTTTCTTATGAGGGTATTGTATTTTACTCATTTAGTTATTTATCAATACACTTACCAAATAGGAAATTATATGTCTCTTTAGTATTTCTTTTCGTTTTTATTCTTTGTGTGATTTCTGTTTAAGCGGCTCAGGTAAATTCCTGAGTCCAACGTTGCACAATATTAATAATACTTAGTTCAAATCTACAATTTTAAGAAATAAATACGTATACCTATACTAAAAAGCAAAAGTCTTAATAATAGTTAAATTAAAATTAAATAATTGTATTTAAAAAAAAATTATATACAACTAGATTAAAAATTCAAACTAAAAACCAAAAGAAATTTTTAACTTGCGTTAGTTAAAACGTTCTAAGCATTTAACAAACAAGTTTTTATTATATGTTTTGGTTTTAAGAAAACAAATAAAGATATCTCAATTCTCAACTACTGGAGGAGAAATAATGAATTTATTAATTCAAGAATTTATTTTACAAACTAAGTTTCGGTCAAAGACCTCGTCAGTGCTTAGATAAATCTAAAAATATATGTGACAGTCATGGAAAATAGCATTTAAACAATTAAATTAAATAAAAAAAAAATTTTACTCAAAATTTTTACTTAAAAAACTAAACAAATTAAATTTTAATACTAAGATTGTGTTTAAGGCAATGTATAAATTTTAGTTAAGTTTTAAAATCAATGTAACAACAATAATAATAGTAAAAGTTGTATGTAGCTTTCTTTTTTCTTCTAGTTAATTTTCAAAGTAAACATTGCTCAAGCAAAAATGTAGTTAACAAAGTGAGCTTAAAGTTGAGATGCATTTTAACGTAGCTTATTTTAACTGTGATGTAACTATTGAAAATCTAAATAATCTTGTGCTTGTAATAGCTATGAAAATTTGAAATCCCACCCGAATGCTTTATATAAAAACTTATAGTTAATACAAACTTTTACCTAAAAACAACTCAAATTAAATTATAATATTAAGATTGAATTTGTGGCAAAGTTTGAATTTTAGTTAAGTTTTAAAATCAAAGAACAACACAAATAATAATAAACATCTATATGTAGCTTTCTATTTTCTTCTAGTTGATTTTCAAAGTAAACATTGCTTAAATAAAAATGTAGTTTATAGTAATAAGTGAGCTTAAGTTAAGATGCATTTTAATCAAGCTAATTTTTATTGTGACTTGACTATTGAAAATTTAAGTAATTTTGAGCTTGTAATAGTTACAAAAATTTGAAATTTGGTTTGAATGATTAAAAAAAAAAAAATTATAGTTTCAAGAAAATAATAGCTACAAAAAATTTATTAAAAGCATGCATAACACCTGTATTACGGGCAACTTAAGTTTTGAAGTGGAGTTTTCGAAAGTGCGGGCAGGAATAAAAGAGCTCGTACCGTTTGTTTAGGTTGTCCCAAGTTTTTATTTTAAATTTCATTTTTGTTTAGCTAGTTTAAGATTATAAAATATCATGTTTGACCACTTAGAATAAATTGAACTTTTACAAATTCTGCTGATAATTTTTGCTAATGATAGCTTTGATTAATCGCTGATTTACCGAGCGTTAACTATAATCTCATATTGGGGCTGACAATGTCAAAGAAAACTTCAGTTGTAATGTTTTTTTTTGATTGTACATACTAGTGGATAATTCAGTACCAATGTACTTTAGAATTGAACTCAAGAGGTAGAACTAATCAATTAAAACTTCAAAAAATCATCAGGTAAACAAAGCAACGATGAATTGTTGTTATGCTAAACGTGGTTAAGTTCTATTGAGGACAGAACTAGGTCGCAGACTGTTGCGTGGACTGTTGTTGAGGGTTGTGCAGTTTATTTTAGTACTTACTGGTATTTTTTAGCATTTCGTACATACGCAGAAAAATTTATCATATCAACTTTAGAAGCCTAAAAGACGTTTAGCTGGAAAAGAAAAACAAAAGTTGTTCGAAAATTTAATTAACAACAATGTTTTTGCACAAGATTTAATCAAGCTTAATACTTTTAAATCAGAATAAATAACTAATAATGACAATTAGACGGTAAGATCATTTTTAAATTCATTATTTTCAGTTAAGTATGTGTTTCTTATATTAAGATTAAATAATCAATAAAATTAGAAACATATAGAAATGAAAACATATTCTTCAAATTAAAAATTTTGAAATTAAAATAAATTTTTATATACTTTTAATATTTTGTATAATTTTTTAAAGTACTTATAGTAATATTTTTGTTTACTTATAAGAAAATAGGGTTGCATTATACTGCATATCAATACTACAATAGTTAAATTCAATTATTCTAAAAATAAACTGTCGTAACCATTAATCACAAATGCACAAGTCAAAAAAAAGCAAGTAAAAAATTTAATAATAAATAATCAATTTTTTGTCAAAAGTTAATTAAACTATATCTTAAAGTAAAAACTCATAAAATAAGGATATGCTAAAAATAACTCATACCTTTTATCTAAGTTTTGTTCTTTATTTGAGCAAGCTCGATCATCACTAGATTACAAATTTTACATATTTTTTGATATTTTCCATTTCTCTTATTTTGTACTTTATTTTCTATCTTTGTTCATAGTGTATATACGTATTTATATACTTATTTGAATATGTAAAAAACAGTAGGTTTATACGACCGTTTCGTATATGATGTATATAACCTCATATACTCATCAGTAAAAGTAAAGTTTATTAAAAATGTTTAACAGAAATTTACATTTTGAAAAGTTTATAATCATTATGACGTAGTAATAATGAAGATTTTTGTACAGTAAGTTAAGTTTAACAAGGTCAGCGTATTTTTTCAAACCTTCTATTTTTCAAAATGCATAAATTCTTAAAGTAACAATATCAGCGTATTTTTTCAGTTTAATAACCTTTGCATTTTGAAAAGTTTGGAAAGGTTGTTTAAGAAAGACGCTTTAAACTGTATAAAAAAAGTATTTTAAACTACTCGTGTTCGCGGCTTAACTTTACTTTGGCTTAATATTTAGTTAGTATTAAAGTATTTTTGGTAATGAATGCATTTATTTTGTTTTTCGCTTTTCTTGTTTAATGTTATGTTCTTGTCTAACTTATTAAATAGTATTTTTTCTAAGCTGCAAAGTTTGAAGCCGAGTTTAGTATTGAATTTTGAATTTGTTCTGTTTAGTATTTCCCATTTAATTTTGTAGTCTGTATTATTATATTTTAAACTCCAAGTATAGTTTGCCAGTTCTGTTGTATGTCTTTTGTTAATGTTTTTGAATGAAGTTTTATGATTCCTATATCTTTGTTTGAAACTATTTCCTATAGATCTTAAGTAGTGTTTGGTTGTTTTATTGGTCGTTATTGTTGCAATATATATTATGTTTGAAATTAGACATTGATTGTTTAAAGGGCAAGGTTCTTTGCTGCAATTACACTTATTTCATATGTCATTTCGCTTTTCATTTGATTTTCCTTGAACTTTTTGTGTTGATTAATACTTTGACGTTGACCATGCACTTATATAAAACTTTACAATTATTTTTGTTAAAAATTTTAAGGAGTGGTCCATATTTTCTGAAGTGTTTGTTTTTTAGTTGGGCATCCTTTTTACGATGTTTGTTTTTACCGACTCGTATTAGGGGGGTTAAAGTATATCTTGACCTTTTTTTTTCATTTCTTTTTGTATTGTTGTTCTTTTCAATTTTCGAACACTTAAGCGTGTAATTAAATTTGTATTTTTTTAATGCTTTTTGGCATAATGGTATTGCGTTGTTTTGTACACTTTGCCTTTTGTGCATAATTATTCAAAAAAGAGGTCATTTCTATAATGTAAAACAACCTTCTCAGAAAAAAAAACAGTTTTCAACGGCTTTTATTTTTTAATGAAAACTTAAAAGTAAGAAGTTCTTAGTAAACGCAAGTTTTATATTGTTGAAAAAATTTTAGCGATAATTTTTTTTGTTCGTTTCTTTTTTACCATATTTGTAAACAAAGATTCTGTAAATTTATAATTTACTCTATTAACCGGTTCAATAAATGTACAAAATGTGTTTTAGCACTAGGTATTTCTTTTTTTCATTTACTTTAGCTTTTAATTAGCTTATTTAGTATTGAAAGTAGTTTTTTTAGTGATTTTAATTTATTCTATCTGAGCATTGCAAGCTATAAGTCAATAATATTTCTTTTAGTTGTCTAAAATAAACTTAAACGTTAGTATCATTAAACAGACAACAAGACGGCTAAAAAAAAACCTTAACTTACCCTTTTTATTAATGTAAGTCAAAAATTTGTTTTAAAGTGTAGTCAATCACATATTTAATATAACCTTTCTTTATAAATGTAGTTTTAATCGTAATTCTATGTTTTTAATTTGAAATTGAATGGCAAGTTATACGTAAAAATTAACAAACGTATTCAAAAATTTGCACATGTAGAACCAAGTACAGTCAATTGCACAAGCTGGACATAACTTTAAACAACAGATAAATTATTATTAAGAAAAAAATGAAAAAATTATAAACTACAGATATTCAGGGTTTCCAAAATTTAAAACATATCACTGGTAATACAACTATAAGAAACACATAAACGTTTTTTTTCAATTTTTATGCAGGAGCAACTGTGTAAAGTTACGCTCAAGACTAATCTAATAGCTACTGTCTGTAAATAGTATGGTCAGTCGATTCACAAAAACTATTATAATACACCATAATCCATATGTACAATGATTTATTTCTAGAGTTATATTGCTCGCGTTAAATAAATAACTTTTTGAAAAATTCCAAGAGCTGTAGAAGTTAAGTTAGTGATCACAAACTTTAATTTGTATCAAAAAACTGTTATTTGTTAGGAGATTAAAGTGTTAGCACAGATACTTTTTATTACTGCTTCTAAATGTTATTCATTTAAAGACTAAAATTTGTAGTTGAAACGATTTTAAGGAAACGAAAAAATAAACAGGAAAACTAGCAATTAAAAGCTCAAACTTTAGTTTTTAAAGTTTTCACTACTAAGAGAGCTTAGTTAGTATAATAACAATAATAATAATGATAATAACAATAATAATAATATTAGTAACAATATTGTATATATATAGTTTATTGAACGACAAAAACTATGACAAAAAAATTTGATCCTAGGACCTGGTAAACGAAAAAACCTTTCGGTTATCGAGTCGCACACAACGGATACTTTTTATCGTCTTGTCTAGGACAGTAATAGTTATAATAATTTTTATAAACAACTTATTATTAATTAACTTTATCATTAATATTAGTTGTTATAATAATAAAGATGACAGTAAATAAACTACAAATGCGTACAATGATAGAATAAAACTTTTCAATTTTTTTTGCCAACTTACTCAAAAGTCTTTTTAGTTTTATTCTTTGCTCAACAAAGTAAGTAAAATATTATTTTTAGTTTTAAAGAAATAGCAATACAAGTGTATAAACTAAAAATACAAATTAAAACCGTCTAAACACTTCTACAAAAATAATGAAACTAGTTTGTACAAATTAAACAGCTTGATGACAATCAATTTTCAAGTTTTTAAGTATAATATTTTCTTATACAAAATGAAAATACTCTTGTATGCTTTCAGTGAAAACAGAGACTTACATTCGATTTTGTACTGCCCTGATATTTTATAGTGTTTATTCTGGGCACTTTAAACATTTTTTTCACATTTTGATCTTATTTTCTATAGTTTTTACCACACTACAAGATGTTTTTTAAAGATTTAAAAAATTCAAAATATTTTTCAAGATATAGCCGGTCAAAGTTTGAGGCAACAATAGGTTCCTTATGGGTGGCGCAAACTAAAACAGCAAATAACTAGAAATCACTAAATATCTATTTCCTCCTACGTTTTTTGAGATAATACCTCAAAACTTTAGAAAGTCTTCCTTGATATATTTATAAAATTCTGGTGCAAAGAGTTAAAAAAAAATTAAATAATAAGAATTTTGTAAAAAAAAATAACCAAAAGTAAGTTTTTTTTTTGTTTTTGTTATAAAACTTTAGTTTTTTAATTATTTTATTTTGTTCTGACAGAATTTTATAAATATTGCAAGGAACATTTCCTGAAAATTTGAGGTAGTTATCTCACAAAACGTAGGAGATAGATTTTTAGTGATTTCTAGTTATTTGTCGTTTTAGTTTGCCCCTCCCATAAAGAACCTATTGTTGCCTCTGATTTAGACTAGTTATATCTAAAATATTACTATGAATTTTTTAAATGTTTAAAAAACATCTTGTAGCTTAGTACAAACTTATAAAAATACAATCAAATGGTGAAAAAATGTTTTCACCCCCCTACGCCCTAAAGTTCACTCAGGTTAGTATTTTTTTACTTAAAAACAGGCATTGCAAAATACAAAATAGGTACAGTATTTTAAGACAAAGCAATTTTTTGTTTATATAAATGTATTATTTCTTTTTAGGTAGACATTTACATTGCCTTAAGTTTTTACAACAATTATAGTTATGAGAATTACCAATCAAAATTGAGTTATAACATATATTAGAAGTACTAAAAATTTTTTTTTTTTTTAAATTTTAGCACATACAGAAGAAATTTAAAGATTTTATTAAAGTATAGTATGATTTACAGTTTTTGTTTTATATTCATGTTATATTCTTGTAAAAATTATTATTCTTATTTATATATTTAAAAATGAGATAAATTTTTTCACAGCATTTTCACTGCTTCTTGCTTTTTATGTTTTTATAGAACTTTATACTTGTAAAAAGAGCAACAAAAAAAATGAGTACGTACATGATTGAAAAATTAAAATCTGAAGGAGGAGATGGTGTGGTGTCTATGGTAGACTATGTTTTCCATAGTCAATATTGGCAGAAATGGGTATAAAAAAGAGTGCACACGATTTTTTCTTTTTTCTTAATAATTTAGTTTATAGTTAATTTAAATAATAATACTTAAAAAAAAAGAACATATTAATTAGTATTAATAATGATTTTTCATTGACCTTAAGTTGATTTTTTATTGTTTTAATTAAAACTGTTCGAAAAATGTAATAAAATGTATGGTGTGAGGTTAGTGACCCAAGTCTTTCCACACTAATCCATTGACCATAGTTCACATTTTTCTTTCTTTGTACTTATCTGGAAAAAGGCTAATCTTGTCATAATAAAAAAAATAGCTTGCTCAATATCGGCTGGTTTAGCAAGGAAGCACTGTAACTAAATAACAGTTCAAACTAAAATAGCTGGTAAAAAATTTCCAGTAAGACTGTATTTTTTAAAAACAAATTTGTTAATTTTTTAGTTAAAATTCAAAGACTTTTTTACAGAAACTTGGATTGAAAATGATTAAAGTTTTAAAAACATTTTTTATCAAGTAATGCATAACAAAGCAGAACATTTTATTTTTTTAAGAATTGTTTACTAAAAAAAAACAATTTAATTAACTTCTTATTGTATTTAAGTCCTGATAAGTACAACAGGTCGCGGTAGTTTTAACTAATGATATCAAACTTAATAGACACTAAAAATAAGATTAAGTAATTAATAGCATTTATAAAGCTTTTTAAAGTGTTTCTGGATTTTTTTGATTTTGTTAGAAACCTTTTATATAATTTTAGTAACTTAAGCATTCAAGAATTTTTATAGTAAAGCTTAACTTAATTTGTGCACTTCAAAGGTTTATAAATGTTTAATTACATTATAACTTTTTAATAAACTGCTAGAATTAAAATAATTTTAGTAAAATTTATAAGTATATGAAGAACTATAATTTTGAAAAGGTTTTATTTGTTTATATAGCAATTACTAGCTTTGGCCTTACTAACTTATGATAATTGGGAAATTGTAGTTCCATTCCAGATATAATCTTTTTAAATATGGAGTTTCTCATTGGAATGCAATGTAAAGACTTTGTCCTGGTGGCTTCAGACACTGCTGCAGCCAGAAGCATTGTACAATTTAAACAAGGTTAAATTTTTGTTAGTTAACATATTTAAAAAGAATATTAAACCATAAATTTAAAAATTAGTAAACTTGACTTAATTTTAAAGTACACGTTATATGGAAGTGATAAGTTATGTAATGTCAAAACTGAACAGTTTTTTATAAAATTGTTTAAAGTATTTAGATTATCATCAATTTGTGTAATAAGGTTATTGTCAGCTTTTTTTTAAACTAAATAACTTTTTTAGCTTCAAATAAGTTTTAGTAATTGGTTGGTCTATGTAAAATGAAGTTATATTCATACTTTAAGATCTGCTGTACTCTAGAAGTACAATAAAAAAACTTAAATAGTATATCAAACAAATTTTCTTATACTTGAAAGAAAATCTAAATAAATGAAATGTTTATTCAAGGCTTGTCTTAATGTCTAACATTGTAAACAAAAGTAGATTCATATTTAATTTTTGTATTATTTGTTGCTTCTTTTAAGCTTTTGGAAATTTTTTTTTTGAATTTTAATCAATCCAAGTAGAGTTGTAAGTTAGATATATTAAACTACAGCAGGCAATTGGTAGTTGTGGGCCAAATTTCAAAAGTATTTGTGAGCTGCAGTTTTGTTTTAACTTATATTTTCATAATAAACCCTAAATACCTAGTGTAAGTTTTATTTTTTTTTTTCAATTTTGCATAAGACCTTTTTTGCTCCTTAATTTAACCTCTTTTAACTATATAGTAATTGGTTAAAACTTTCTTTTGTGCAATGTATTTTACCATTTGTTTTTGGCATCTAATTTATAATAAAAACATGCTTTCATGTTGTAGTTTTGCAACCAGTGAATTAAAAGATAACCATATGGCAATTAAACTTTGAATTTTGACCCATTAATGAAATTTTTTATATATGTAAATAAACCACTTACTTTTTATTGTTTGCAGGGTTGCTACACACTCAAGGTAACTCAGAATATTTATTTTTTAACTTAGGCTAATTCTAGAGTCTTAAGAGTTAAAATCTAGTATATTTTAAATAAAAAAAAGCAAATATTTGGAAAAAAAAAAAATTTAAGATAAAAAGTATACTGAATAAATTATAGTTACTAATGTTGTATTGATAACTACTAAAAAAAATCACAATAACGCTTTTAAAAAATTGAACTTAAAAATACTAAACTTAAATGAAAAAGAAAGTATAATTGTATCTTGAATTTTAGATGTAGTACTTTGATAAGATATTTTAGTTTTTTTAACTATGGTCATGTATTATAGCTGGTAGGAAAAAAAAATCAAACTCACATAAAGGACTGTTATAAGAAATGTTAAAATATTTTTTACTTGATAACAAAATTTGTTAATGTTTTGAAAATTAAGAATCAGGAAGTTACAAATCAGCTTTTATATGATCTTTTTAGTCATTATTTATTGCTGTTTCAAGTTAATAAGTTTTTGGCTAATTTCCTTATTAAAGGAGGTTAATAAAAATTTATGTATATTCTAAATATTTTTGTTTTAAATTTAAGATACTTTTTAGTGATCATGTAATTAATTTTTATTATGTATGCTTCAGAATTGCTACATACTGAAGATATTTTGAACTTTTTTATAATTTGATTTTGGTTTGTAAAATTTTAAAGTTTAAGTTCTGAGTTGCTTTTTATAGATTTAAAAAATTATAAATATTTTATGAGATATCATATACCTGGTTAAATTTGGACAGTACAACAGACTCCTTATGGGAGACGCAAACTAAAACATCAACAAAAAGACTTTTGTATTAAAAATCTATCTTATGCGTTTTTTAAGAACTTCAAATTTTCAAGAAATGATCTTTGCAGTATTTAGAAAGATATGTCCCAACAAAGTTTTAATTTTTTGAATTTTTTTATGACACATTTTTCTAAATATTGCAACAAACACTTCCTGAAAGTTAGAGGTATTTATCTCAAAAAACGCAAGAGATAGACTTAAATCATTTCTATTAACATGCCATTTTAGTTTTCTCTTCCCATAAGGAACCTGGTGTACTCTCTTTCTTCAACGGCTATATCTCATAAAGCATTATGTAATAAAATAGTGTAAAAAGCAACTTAAATCTTAGTTAGAATTAGTGATCTACCAGATCAAAAATTCGGAATGGCCATCTTTTGCTTGGAACCAGAACTGGCCGGGTCTTAAACTTTCATAAAGATTTTGGTTTTTGATCTTGTTTTATATAGTTTTTACTAAGCTACAAGATGCTTTTTACAGATTTAAAAAATTCAAAATATTTTTTGAGATATAGCCAGTCAAAGTTGGAAGCAACAATAGGATCTTATGGGAGGCGCAAACTAAAACGGCAAATAACTAGAAATCACTAAAAATCTATCTCCTCCTACGTTTTTTGAGATAACTACCTCAAACTTTCAGGAAATGTTCCTTGATATATTTAGAAAATCTGTGGGAAGGAATTTTGAAAAAAATTAAAAATAAAAATTTTATAACAAAAAAACCGAAAAAAAACAGTTTTTTTTGTTTATTTTTTATATAAAATTTTTATTTTTATTTAGTCAAGCAAAACAGACTAATTAAACTTCAGTTAAATCTTTTGTTGTACACACAGCTGTTTAACAAAAAGTTATTAAGTTTTCAACTCAAAATGACCAGCATTTAATCTACTTTTGATGAAAACTTTAAAAGTTTTGGAGTAGAAAATATATTTTTAGTTACATTATAATAGATATAGGGAGATATGATTTGGTTCTTCTTTTAAATAAAAAGAAACAGGGTTTAAACACGGTCAGGGTACTAAGATAATTCAGGATAGTTTTGTAAACTTGAGAACTTTCAAAATTTCAGAAAATATATATTCCAGATTTTATTTAAAATATAATTTAGTTGGTTTAAATTTCATGTAATTTATTTTTTAACTATATTTTTTGATAAAACTCAAGATGACTCAGTACAGTTTCATTGGCAAATAGAGTGGCAACCCTGTAGAAATGTGAGACAAATCTTCTCATTTTAAATTTAATAAATTTTTAACAATTGCATCTTTTATTTCTCCTTAAATAAAAATTCCAATTGCATGGAATTTTTTCAACATAAGTGAGGAAGACCCTTGTTAATGCTAATGCATTTAAATTTGCAATTTGCTGTCTTAGCAATAAACTCATTAAAAGAGGTAATGCTAATTTTTGCAGCACTTTTTTCTAAAGCATTTGAATTCAAAATATCAAAGAAATGTCATCATCATCCAATAAAGCAGTCAGCGATAGTTTGTCCCCAACTCCAAAACAAAAGAAGCTATCAGCAATGAACCAAGCTAGTATAGAGAGTTTTCGCCCTGTTGAACAATGTAAAATAAACAATCAACAAGTAATCAAATTTCATAAAAAATTATGAACATGATTTCTATGGTCAATCAACCATTTTGAATTACTAGCAATAAAGGTTCCATAGACCTGTTAGCTGCTTTAGAGCCAGGTTATTTGATTCTGAGCACTAAATATTTTACTGATACAATGCATCTCATACTTATGAAAGTTAGAAGATAAACAAACTGAGTTATCAGAAGCTTCGTTTTTGTTATTTATAAGTGACACATAGGCTAATTCGAAGACTAAGACATATCTTTCTATAACAGTGCATTGGTTAAATGAAAGCTTGTAGTACAAACATTGAACTTTGTACTGTTAGGAAATAGGAGGTTCTCACATTAGCTTTAATATTTGTGAAAATTTGGGTGTTAATATAAATCGCATTCACGTTTTTTTTGCGTGATAATGCATTTAACATAAAGGCTGGTATGTTGATTTTAGAATCCTCTTCAGCACTCTGTTTCATTCACACGCTTCAACTGATAATTAAAGGTTCACTGATTTCAGAAATTAACCTAAGTGTGTTAATCAGGGTTGCCAAAAAACTTGGAAACCTGGAAAAACCTAGAATTTTGAACAATATCACTAAAAAACCTGGAATTTAAAACAATTTTTCATGTTAAGTAGAAAATTTTGATTTGAAACAAAAAGTCTACCATATAGATAAAACTTTTTGTCATCATCAAATTTTTTTTCTGTTATAAAACACATTTGAAGTATCTCCTCTATGTTTTTATAAACCAGTTTTTTACCTTAAACTTGACTTGAAACTAAAAACAGACCCAAAAATGTGTTCCTTTAAAAACCTTGAAAAAGTTATGAAAATCTTGGGGAGATTTTCCAAAAACATTTGGCAACCCTAAAAAATAGCCAAGACCCGTCAAACTATTGGCCACTTTAATCATTCTTATACAGCATGCGAGAAAATGAAAAAACTCCAGGTCCCTTAAGGTTCATCAGTGTCAAAAAGCTTTGTTACTTGTGCAAGATATTGAAATAACAAAGAATCCTACCTAATGCTGAAAAGAATAAAAAAATTAAAAACAAGTTGCTAACAACAAATTTAACTGAAAATATTCTTAAAGCTGATGAAAGGAAACTTGTTAGCCTCCTTATGAACTGCTTGAACCTATTTATACAGTAAAACAAAAGTGTAGTAAAAACCACGCATTGCCGTCAAGTGTAATCCAGCAAGCGGCAGTACTAAAAAAGTTTATTTAATCATAAAGCTAATAGTCCACCAGGTCTAGATCAAAGTAGTTCTACCACCTTGGCAACCTTGGTAGAAAGCATAGAAGAGGCTTTCAAATATATAAGCTAATAGTTATACTAATAATAAGCATACAAACAAACCTTCATGATGTTGACTTAATTTTACTCACAACAGCTGTTGATCCAAGGTATAGACTTTACTTTTCCCTGCTAATCTCAAACATAAGGTTGTAAGGCTACTGAAATCACAAGTAAAAAAAAACATACTGTGACTGACTGATGAGTCCCAATCAGGACGAAACTGGTATCAGTCTACCAAAAGCTTGTGGTCTGATGATTTAATTGGTATGATCTAACCTTGTCATAAAACTAAATAATATTTTTGATTATTGAGTCTAAATTAGATAAAGTGAAATACAAAATAAAATATCAAACAATAGTACAAATCACTCATATGAAGTTCAAGAATTACTGATTCAATATATTAAATTGTTGTCAAACATTCAAAAAATCATCCAATAATTACAACACAACATTACGCTACCACGCATCAACATTAGATAATAAATTATCTACATTATATACTTTATAGGTTGAGTCTTTGAAAATATTTTTTCAAAAGTATCTTTTATTGGTTTAAAAAAGTTTATTTATATATATTTGTTTTTAAGATTAAAAAAAAAATCAAAAAACAAACTTAGGATTACACAGGACAGTTTGAGGTCAATCAGGACAGTTTTTAGTCCATAAAGGAAGTTTTTTTGTACAGTGGCAACCCTGTACAAAACATTAACATCTCTTAATATTTTTTAAGCTTTCTAAGTACAGTAATAATTCAAAAAAATTGGAGCCATTGAACTTATTAGTTTAGTTAACTTTTTTTAGACAAAAAACAATGATTACTGAAACTATAAATTTTACCAAAGGTCAGAATCTGTCCCGAAAAATCAAGGCCAGAATAGAATCATTAATATAGTTTTCTGGCTAAAAAAAAGTTTTAGTGAAAACTTTGCAAACAGCTTTTTAAGACATTTCATATTTTTAGCTTTTTGGAAAGATCTTAAATGTAATAAACTGTTTGTTCGTTTGTTTACAGATCAAGAAAAAACAATTGAATTGGGTAATAGTACAATAATGTCAGTTTGTGGTGAATCTGGTGATGTAATGCAGTTTGGTCAGTACATACAAAAGAATTTGCAGTTGTACAAGATGAGAAACGGCTATGAGCTATCACCTAAAGGAATGGCACATTACACCAGAAGACAAATTGCTGACTCACTCAGAAAAAATGTTAGTTGTTAATTTTCTGTTAAATATAGTACATAACTTGAAATGGACTAAATTTTAAAAATAAGTCTAAAAAATTAATTGAATCTTATAAACTTACTTATGTTTAGTTTGTAGAGTATTACGTTATTAAGTTTGAATAAATTAGAGTTTAATTATAAAGCTCTTAAATTAAAAAAAAACCTTTTTCAATAACGTTTAAAAGTATACTTAGTAATCTTTTGTTCTTCGCAAAGTTGTGGTATTAAATTAGGTTACATGACAATTCAAATTCTTAAAAAAATATTTAAAAACTTTATATCAGTAAATAAAAAAAAAAATAAATACATATGTAAATCATATTAATATCTACAAACCTCTTTTTTTATTTTTTGTAAAATCTTAAATTATTCTCAAGGTATTTTAAAGTTACTAAAATTACTATGTTGTATACTTTGTTTAAGCCATATCTCAAAAAATATATCCTGTTTTGCCAAAAGAAAAAAATGCCTTGTAGATATAAATTTGACCTTTATATGTAATTTTTGTATTAGACAAATATACATTACTTTTTTTTTTGAGGCCCTTTCAATTTTTTTATAAGAATTTTAATTGTCGGAATTTGAATAGTTGTGCACCCATTAAATTAGGTGTATTATTTTCTAAGCAGTGCTATGTGATAATTTAATACATATGTCTAATTTTTTTAAACCATAATTTTAAAAATAAATTTTTAGCCTTACCAAGTAAACATGTTAGTGGCTGGACATGACAAAAGCATAGATAAATGTGAGTTATACTTTCTTGACTACTTTGGTACCTGCATGAATCTTCCCTTTTGTGCCCATGGATATGGTTCAAATTTTATTCTTTCTACCATGGACCGTCACTACAATGAAGCTATGAGTATTGAACAAGCTGTAAAATTGCTTAAGAGATGCATGGGAGAGGTATGTTGATTATTTTTTAGATAGTTTTATGATAATTTATAATATGTTGTTAAAGGTTCTAGTCCAAAATTTATACTAATATGATAAAATAACAAAAATGCCAGCAAAAAGATCCAAAATCTTTTTCTTTAACTCAGTCATTAAATAAATGTTAAGTTATTTTAAGTCTTGAATTTATTAAAGGCCGAAGGGGATGCAAAGTGATTTATAGAATTTTGTACAGATGTAATAAAACTTTACAAAATAATAAATGTCCATCAAACCTGGAAATTAGGGAAAATTAAGGGCATAGGGGGGATAAACACCCTTTTTTGGTTTTTGATCATACTTTTTATAGTTTTTACTAAGGTACAAAATACTTTTTACAGATTTAAAAAATTCAAAATAATTTTTGAGATATAGCCGGTCAAAGTCGGAGGCAACAATAGGTTTTTTATAGGAGGCGCAAACTAAAACGGCAAAAATAGACTATTTCACTAAAAATCTATTTTCTCCTACGTTTTTTGAGATAACTACCTTAAATTTTCAGGAAATGTTTCTTGATATATTTAGAAAGTTCTGTCGGGAAGAATTTAAAAAAACAAAAAAAATATATAAAAAATAAACAAAAAAAAACAGTTTATGCCCTTAATTACTTTGAAAACTTAAATTTATTAAAAACTAGTTTTTAAGAATCCCGGAATATTTGACTCAATTTTAAAAGTAATCAAATTAATATAATAACTTTTAACTAAAAAAAATATTTACTTCAGTAATCTAATGAACAAAGAAGACCTATCTGTAAACACAAACAATTCTAATTTTTTTTTTACAATTGTAAAAGTATTCTAAAGTAAACAAAATGCTTTAAATTTTTTTCTAAATTTCAAATTTATACAGAAGCTAAAAATGTTAAACTCGATATTGCTAAAAACTAGTATATCTATTAAAACTAGTGTAGATAATATTTAACTAGCAAATCTTACGAAATCTTGGTATATTAATCGAAAAGTAACATATACAGGGTTCGTGCGCGTCAGGCTAAATCAAGCTAAGTCAGGCTAAATCAGTTTTTTTGAAAAAAGTTGAAAAACGTCAGGCTAAATCAGTTTTTTTATTTTAAAATTTGAGAATCTCAGTTTTTCTCAGTTTGAATGCTTTAAAATTTTTGATTAAAAAAGTTGAGAAATCTTTTTTTATGAAATTGATATGTGAGTTTACTTCTAAATAATGAATTAGTTATTAAAGACAAAATCAGTCAGTACTTGTAAAAATAAATGCTTAAAACCTTTTGTTGAATCTCTAAAAAAATTTAAGAATCTTCATTATTTTGTTATGAGTAGATTATATACGTCATAACTATAAAAATTTTTAAAAAAAATACAGTTTAAACACTACAGTTTAGTTCAACACCTTAGCTGTTTGTTTGAATTTTAATACTCGTGTAAGCGTTTCATTTTAAGTTTTAATAAAACACGACAATGCACGTCGTTTTATTACAAATCTTCTGGTTATAATGTTTTTACTTAGTGCTTAAGTAAATTAACAATTGTGTTTAGTAACATATATTAAATTTTTACACTAGTAATAGATTAGATATAACACTTATTTTAAAACTTATCACTGAATTTGTTATGTTAAGGGCATAGGGGGGGTTAATCACCTTTTTCACAATTTAGTTTTATTTTATTGAGTTGTAACTAAGCTATGAGTTGCTTTTTCCAAATTTTTAAAGCTCTAAATATTTTTGAGATAAAACTAGTTGAAGTCGGAGACTACAATAATACTAATTAAGACCCCCCAATATCTAAAATGACTTTTTAAGGGGATTTTCCTTACTTTAAAAAAATGTCAGGCTATATTGGTCCCAGTCAGGCTAAATGAAAAAAATTTCGCGCACGAACCCTGCATATATAAAAATTTTATTTCTTTGGTTTTACTACTTGATTCTTGTTTTGAATATCAATATTTCTTAAAACTTTTGTGAATATTAAAGTATGGTTTTAATATAATTTTTATGACTAAATATAAAAATGATTTTGATTTTCTTAAAAAACATCGTAGTGAGTCAGTATTTGTTAATCAAACTGATTCTTAAAAAAAAATCAAATTGTAAGTGGGTATTAAGACTACTTATGATAAATCAGTGCTAAGGTTTTTAAACAATCAGATGATAATACTTAATATATCTTGATTCAAAGACTTAGTGTTTGTTGCAACATAATGTTTTTCGTAATTTTAAACTAATAAAAGCACCTTTTAATCTTAAGTTCCTTTTCTACAAAAAAAAGGACCGAAAATTTGTCTGTAAAAAAATAAAAAACTTAATTCCCTGTGGCCACCCTACTAATAAAATAAACTAGTACAAACGTTCAATTGATGTAAGAATATTGACACTTAATTTATGTAAGAAACATCAAAATAAAAAAGCTCTTTTTCACTACTTGACTCGTAATTGGTACACCATTAAACGTTCTCCATAGAGTCATGAAATTTATAGTAGAGTAGATATCTATTACTATACCATGAAGCGCCTTTAAATCCTTAGTTAGCATTGGGTAGTACAACCTTAGTAATTTTATATTTCTCAGGTCTTGTGCCATCGTTTTTAACTTAAAATGGATCGTATTGTAATGATAAATGAGAAGTTCATATTTAGTTGTAGCTTAGACACTTGGTTCAAATTGATTGGAATGTCTTGGGTAATACAATCTTTTTGGCATGATTATGCATTGATGTGTGACTTCTTGGTGAAAATTGTAATTTGTTGAGGACACTTGATTGTAAACTTACGGGTACCATTACTCTGTCCTTGTGAAGTATACTGCTTTACATAAGTATAACGCATCTTTATATCTCAAGTACGCCAAGAATAATTTTCTTCAATGCACCTAGATGCTCTTAAAAGTCTTTTCTCATTAAATGTCTTTTCTACAATTTCCTCCTAGGTAAATGCCTTTAGTGGCATACTTAATTACTTGAATAAGAAATTAAAACAAATTTATCTATCAGATCACTGTGATGCAAATTTACTTTATTTATCAAAGGTTAAATAATGTATCGAAGTATCTTAAAATTACTTTTGTCTGGCAAGTAATGAATTTAAATACCCTGATTCGTGTGTGCTACTTCAGCCTAAAAATAGGGGTTTTCTCGATTTTCAAGACGCAATCACCTAAAAATCTATATTGGTGGTTTATATTCATTAAAAACCTGCAAGTGTATTTTTCCAGCTCATGGTGTAGCAGTTTAGTTATGGTCTATAACAACCGCAGTGTTTCTGCTTAATAAAGTAGCCTAACCTTTACTTTGACTAACTAGCGATTAAAATTACTTATGCTAATCAGTATGCTACTGAGGCGTTGAAATGGTCTTGTTACTATAATCTTGATGGAATTTGTGTTAAGTTTTTGTTAAGGTTTCAATAGAATTAAAACAACTACATTTTTCTTCTGGTTTTTGACTTACAAAAAAACCTAAATATTCTAAAGCAATTGTTGTCAAACCATGGGCCAAATGTGGTATGCAAAACATTTTTCACTCTTTTTTTTTTGTTTAAATTACTGATTTTTGTTGATTACTAAAATTTTTTTTATAACTGCTGCAGCAGCCCGCCAAAAATTTTTTTCTACACATTGCATCTCGCGTTAAAATTTTTCTATAAAAGTTTGTCCTCACTTACGAAAGTCTGTCGACCCCTAATTTTAAGTTCAATTTCTACTAGTAAAAATAGAAAGAAACTTTTTTGTATCAAAACCATGGAGTATAATTAAAAAGTCAGGAATGAATTTATAAAACCAGAAAGAAAATCATAAAACCTGAAAAAACTAAAAAAAAAAGAAATAGCCAATCTTACTTAAGATATTTTTTGCTTATGCACTAAATTAAAGTAAATAGCAATATAATTAATTGCACAAAAATATCACAAGATGCATCTAAAAGTAAGTATAGTATAAAAGTTATTTATACTTATTTTGTGTAAGTTTTTTAATGTTATTGTTTTTATTATTTGCAGTTGAAGAAACGGTTCATCATAAACATTCCAGCAATGAATGTGAAAATCGTTGACAGAAATGGCATCAATAACTATTGTGTACTTGGGGAAAAGGATTATGAACAGTAGTTTGTTGGTTTTCTTTTCTTATTTTGTATAGTTGCTTTAAATTTTTTATTGTGTTTATTGGTAATAAAATTTATAGTAAAACTTTTTAATTTTGTTAATAACTTTTGTAATTGTTAGCCTTGTATTATTTAAGTTATTTTTGTTACTTGAGTTAGTGTTAAATTGGTACAAAATCAAACAATTAAATGGTACAAAAATACAAGGTTTCTCTTTTTACTAGATTTTTAATATCTATAAGATTCTTTTTACTTTTGCTTTACCAAATTTGGTCGGATCTTGGTTTCAAAGCGAGATCGGATCGTATTAATTTGAAAAAAGCATATATCTATTTTTATGGATAGAAAATGTTTATAATAAAAGAATAGTCTAAAGTTTTTGATCAAAATAAACCTGAAAATGCTCAAACCATCAAGCACTGACAAATCGACAGCATACATAATTATACAATAGTTAATTGACTTACATTTTAAAAGATATCAATTTATGAATCTTTTGATAACGATTGAAGTTACAGACGAAAATAATAAAGCATTAAATAATAAATCCAAATGTAAAACTCTTTGTGCCTCATACTCTAATTAGAAATAGAACAATAAAAGCACGTTGATTAATTCATAGTAATTTCTTGTTATGACACACAATTTTTTTAATGTAATTTTTAAGTTTTAATAGAAGTTTTGTTCGTAAGACAGTCAAACTTGGTTAAATATTTTATTCAATGTTCTATAACAGTCGTCGGCATCCTTTAATAGTGAAGTGTTTCAATTGATATATTATAAGTTTTTCGCGGGCCAGATTTGGCAAAAATGTCTTTGCAGGTTACTGTAATTTCGAAAAATTCCAACTATAAAGTAATAAAATGTTTTCAAAAGCTAAGTTGTATTTAAAGTTTGCTGGAAATTAAATTTGCAAAGTACTTACTTGCAAACAGTTTTAATCAAGATTTTAGATACTTTCACCAATTGTTTTATCCTTCAAAATACGTCGAGAGCGTATTAATTAATTATTTAATCACCTCTTGCAAATCTACGCACTCGTTTGGTTACGCACTCTCTTTTACTTAGGCAGTTTAGAGTTCTCAATAAATACAAAATAAAATAATTTGAAAAATATTGGAAGCAACAATAATGAAAGGAACATTTAAA
Source organism: Thalia democratica (assembly GCF_965202585.1). Lineage (NCBI taxonomy): Eukaryota > Metazoa > Chordata > Thaliacea > Salpida > Salpidae > Thalia > Thalia democratica. The sequence goes on along the minus strand of NC_139168.1, from coordinate 50,899,590 downwards.
GTAAATATTTTGTATTTTAAGTTTGTGCCTTCTATAAGGAACCTTTAGAATCTATTGCATTGCTCTTTATACTTAAATGTCTTAGCTCCCTTTTATTCTCCTTAATAAAACAAGATACAATGTTCAATAAAGTTTTATTCGAACTTCATAATCTCTTATTTTCAGCAACTTTGTTCCTTGCCCACCTAAGATTGAACTTGTCTCGCATAGTAGACTAGTTCAATTGAGCAAGGAACACGAATGGAAGTTAATTTTTTTGATCAAAATTAGAAAAATCTCTTTTTTTTAATGTATTGTCAGAAAACAGTTAATATAAAGGGTGTGGGAACGGGTCTAAGTTGCACGAAGACAAAAATTCTCGAGTTTACTAAATTGCACGAAGCCAAATTTGCACAAAGCCAAAATTGCACGAGGGAACAAAATTGCACGAAGACGATTTTGTACAAAGGGTCAATTTTGCACGAGTTACATTTTTGCACGTGAGTATAAAATAAAGAAAACAAAAAAAGTTTAGGAAAAAAAAATTAATATAATCAAAAAAGAAGAAAAAAGTTATTGACCGAGAGTAAGGTTTAGGGGTAATAGTGATAGTAAAAATAAAAATATAATTAATAAAAGTAGCAATAAAAAAATATAAAAATAAAAGTTACTGACCGAGAATAAGGGTTAGGGGTAACAGTAGTAGTAAAATAAAAAAAAGTTAACCCGCGCAAAATTGTTTCCGTGCAAAATTGTTTCCGTGCAAAAGTGTCTTCGCGCAAAAGTATCTTCGTGCAAAAGTATCTTCGTGCAATTTTGTCCCCTCATGCAATTTAGACAGCTACTCAAAGGGTGTATTTACTACCTATCGTTTAGTTACGTGTTTCTGCTGTGTACACAATGTGCGTAGATTCGCGAGAGGAGACTGTACATAAGTTTATTTATTAACAACTTAAAATCAGGGTTCATATACTAGGGTGGAGCACTCGAGCAGTTGCCACACCTAAAAAAAATAAACTTCTTTTAATACTATAAAACTGAATATTATTAATTTTAAAACAAACTTTTTTACTAAGGATTTACTGTAATCGTAACATAATTATCTTAGTAAATTAATTTTAGAAAATACCGAATAAACGGGTTTCTAAAATACTTGTAAATATTTCCGCCCCTCCCCCATAAAAAAATACCTCGCGGCGCCATTTGTTCATACGCGTCAATCCAAATAATTTTTTTTGGAAAAATTAACAAAATATCAGTTAAATGCTTGAAAGATTTTGAATTTCAAAAAAAATATTCATTAAATCATGAATTACTTGCTATTTTAGCATTTGGTTTACATGTGTACATATGTTAAAAGTTTATAAAATTAATTCGAATATAGTTTTTGTAACGACATTGAATAAATTTAAATCTTTGTCTGCTTTTATCTTTGTACAAACATTTAAAAGTATCTAAGTTTCTAAAATTAAAATTGAGAATTATTTCGTTACATATTATAGTTTTATCTTGGCTATAAAATCATTTTAATTAATTATCAAGATTTAATTTTAAGGTAACAACTCTAAAGTATGAGAGTTTATCAGGTAGTTCATTAAAGTCACAAACTAAAATGGTCAAACATACTATTTTGTTAAAAATCCATTCTCTCTCTCATCTTAAAGTACTTTTTTCAAATTTAAATTGTTAAACTGAAAAGCATTTTCAATTTAATATCAAAAAATATTAGAAAACTCCCCTTATTTTAATAGTTCTGTCTAAAATTTTAAGTATTGAAAATAAAAATCTTATTATAGCAAACTATTCATTTTACAGTATACTGACTACATTATTTTAAATTTCATTAACATCAAGGCTTGTTCAGCATTATTTAAAGGCAAAAATTGAATATGTCTATATAATACTTGCCGTATATTTGCGCGACGTATTTGTGATTTATTGTTGTCAATTTTTAATATATATTTAAATATATAGTGGTCAAAATTGCACGAAGACAATTTTGCACGGAAGGTCATTTTTGCACAATAGTAAAAAAAAATAAACAAAAAGAAAGATTAATAAAAATAGAAAATAAAAGTTACTGACCGAGGATTAGGGGTAACAGTGATAGTAAAAATAGAAAATATAACTAATAAATATTATTATTGAAAAAACAACATTAATCAATTAAAAAGAAAAAAAGTTACCGACCGAAGGTTAGGGGTAACATTGATAGTAAAAACAAAACTAAATTAAAAATAAAAGCTGATAAAAAATTATAAAAATGAATAGTCCACTCGTGCAAAAATTTCTCCGTGCAATTTTATCTTCGTGTACTTATGTGCCCTCGTGCAGTTTTTCCCCTCGGGAAAGTTGACAGCTACCCTAATATACTCAATACAAGATGATCGATCATATATCCAACATAGTTAAAATGTTTGGATAAATTAAATGTATACTGAATGAGTAGAAAACTAAGCTATTTGTGTTTAAAGAAATGGAGCTTAAATTTTTTTATTTCTGTTTTATTAAAACAAATTACTTCTATTTAAGTTTTATGAACTTGTAACAATAAATTTATCGATTCTTTATTTTTTTGGTCGTATTGGTACTAGCAATTACTAGCGTTTCTAGGCATTTTTAAAAGTTGGGTAGCACAACGTTTTTCTGATCATTAATAGTGTATTTTTTATAGTAGCTTAAATTAGACACTGAAGAAAATAAAGAAAGGCACTGTTATTATGTCAAAGGATTTGTAAATAAAAGATGTTTTTAATAAATTAAGATTTAAACATTTGGAGTAACCCTTCCTCATAAGTTTATTAAAAGTTTTACTTTGAATAGAATGCCTAAAAAATGTTTTTAATTAAACTTTTACAGTCATCATGACAATTAACTTTCTCTGCAAAAAGTTAGCCGTTAACAGTAACCTCTCGCTTATTTACGCACATTGTGTCCACAGAATAAAAATGCGTACAAATACGAGAGGTACTAAATATACTTACTATAATGGCTGTATTTTGATATTTTTTCTAGTTAAAAGCAGACTGGGGACTTTCCCACTTTTAACTGTTTGTTCAAAATATCTATAAATTTGAAAACAAAAGATAAAACTATATATTAATATTTATAAAAAGGATTTAAATTTATATAAAATAATATAAGTAGATTTTATCTTTATCTATATGTGACTTCTTTGATACTTAACATTTATTATTTATTCTACTTAGAAAATTCAATTTATGTTAAGCAATTTTTTACAATTAAGAAATGGTGTGGTGTCTATATAAAAATTTGTTTTTATAGCCTTTTACAAAAATATGCATATGGTGCTGTAATGGATTTCTTCACACATATGACTTTCACACAGTCATATATTTCTTTCAGAATTTAATTATAACCTTTTATTATTAACAAAATTTCTGATATACTGAGGTATAACTAAATTTTTATCAATTAGTAAAGGAACATAAGTTTACAAAGTTTAAAGACATAGAGAGGTGAGTTAGCATTTAAAAACATATTTTAAATTAAAAATATACAATAAACTTAATTTGTACAATAATAAAAAAGAAAAAACAGTTTTTTGAATTTTTTAGAGTTCTAAAATGCGTAACTAAACGAGAGTGCGTAACGCCACGAGTAAGTAAAGGTGCGAGAGGTAACTGTAATTAAAAAATCGTTTTTAAATATAAAATAGCTTAGACTAATGTTTTAGTGTAATATCATTCAAGTTTTTTAAATGTTACTTCGTAAAGTTCATGGTCGATTAGTTTAAGCAACATGATCATTTTTTATTAAACTAAATCAAAACTAAAAATCTATATGAAAACAAAGTAAAAATCTGTTGTAAAATATGCCTTTTTTCAATTTCTAAAAAAATAAGTCTACTCCGTATGATTTTATTTTCTGCAAGTAAGTGAAGTTAAACTTTGTTCTTAAAATTGAATATTTTGTTTTAAAATTACTTTCAATTTAAAAACTCAATATTCTAAATAAGCATAAACTAAATACTAACCGCAATCATGTTTTCTAATATTTTTCCAACATTTTCTATGAAAAATTTAAGTCCATAGTTTTCTTTTACGAAAAGGCTCTTTTAAAACACAAGTTCATTATGACATGTTTTAATTTGATTGTGTCTGGTTACATCTAGTTTCAAGCAATTAATAAAACTTGATGTTTATGAAATGAACATTTATTTAAAATTTTACTAAAAAAATACTTAAACATTAAAAGTTTTTTCTTGAACAACGTTTTAGTGTTTTATCTAAGCTTTCCTTTTTTCAAAAATAGCACTGGCCCAAGAAACCAGTTCAAACACTCTTTGAGCAATAAAACTAATTAATTTTGGTATGAAAAACGTATGCAAAAGAAATTTTTGTTAAAGTACCACTAGTATAGAAAAATACTTTTTAAAATTATTATAATCCATATGAAATTAAATCTCGTGCAGAAGTATTTTACTTGCACAAAAAACGCTCTGCGTAAATGGGACACCAACCAGAATAAAGCAACTGATAAGAATGAAACCAGTTATATTTTACTTATTTTTCTTTGATTAACAACCTGAGATTTGCTGGATAAAAAAATAATTTAGCTGTGAATTGTTATAGAACAAGAGAAATTTTTGAACCGAAGAATTGTAAATAAGTTTAGTTTACCTTAAACTAATTAGCCAAATAGCTTTCAAATTTTTTGTTTCATACTATCATTAAAAACTCAAAATTGCTAGAAACTTACATTTTCATTGCTTTAGACAATCTATTTTAGTTGTTAACTAAAGTATATTTTATGTTTATGATTTCTTAGCAGTATTTAATGCAAATTGTTCATAGCCTTATAATTTTTCAATAGGTCCCTTTTTAAAGTTCCACTGTTTTTAGCCAATCTGAGCTCAACTATTTACAGATTTTTTCACAATAAATTATATAAATTTTAAGTTAGGTTAATCTTAGTTAGGTTAATTCTACTTCTTTCTGCGTTTATCAATATGAAGAAATTTCTTTTTAGCAAAAAACTTTGATGTCATTTCAAATATTTATGATAACTTTACTTCCAATTTTTTTATTTTGATTTATTGAGTTGTATTAACTTTGATTTCTTTTTTAATTCTCAGACTATACTTTTATAATATTATTAATCTAAACTCAAAGGAATATCACAAAAAAAAGTTTTTCATAAAGTTATAATTAATTAAAGTTAAGGTTTTTTAAGTGCAAACCACATAAAGATAATTTAAGATGACAATGACTTACTTAAAAATCTAAACTTCAAAATAAAATACAGAACGCATCAGACTATTAAAATATTAACTTGGTTGTAATCTAATTGTTTAAAGTTACGCTTTCTCTCATCTTAGAAGATTGATAGATCTCTAAACAATATATAAAAAATTTAGAAATTAGTAAAAAAAATCATTTAGCTTAAAAGATTTAAAAATAATGTTGGACACTTATGCAAAATTTTATTTTCCCTTATGTGTCTAAATTTTTATAATTTAAAGGAACTAATGTTTTTCACTTTAAATTATGTTTTCCTTTAAAAAAACAACAAATAAATATAGTAAAACTAATTCCCAAAAAAAAAATTTTTCACAAACAAAATAAGTTTAATTTATAATGAGTGTGTTTCTGATTTCTTGATTGAACTGGAAATAACTTGTTAGCTAAGGGAAATGAGAGAATTAAATGAAAAATCGCGTGATCTACAGTCCAAAGTCCAGGGAAAATGAGAGAATCAAATGAGAGATCGCGTGATCTACAGTCCAAAGTCCATCGGAAATTCTAGAAAAAGAATCAAAAAACTATAAATACGCCCAATCAGAGCGTGAAGCGGGCATTCCGACTCGAAACAAGCACGAAGCGACACTCTGCTGCTCTGAACATAAGTCGCCATCTTGGAAAAGCTAGATGACCTCCGGGAAAACTTTCTTATTCAACAACGACGACGGGGCGAACAACTCGATTTGAGTTGTAAACGTGCCATACTCATAAGCATACGCATGCTGTAGCAGACAACTTCTTTGGATCAATTTGAACACTGAACTCCACGCATAAGCCCACGCTTTCTGTGACATAACTTGTTACTTTTATCTTTAATTTACTTTATTTTATTATTGTATCTTTTTATCTTGCGCGCTCTACATCCGGTGTCAACGAGGAAGTATCAGTCCTAACGTTCTGAACCAGTAAACTGTACGAGCAACCATTTGTTACAGTACAACTAGAGTTGTGAGCTGTAAGAAGCCTTTTCAAGTAGTTAACCTTTTTTATTGTTCTTTCATTTTATTGTATATAAATATATAGATATTTGTTAGTTTATACTTAAACATAAATTAAAAGTAAAATGAATAGGGATTTAGCTCTTAAACCCTCTCACACTCGGTCGCAGACCGAGGTAGCAACTAAAGGTAAAGATGGCCCCGAAGCTAATGCTAATCTGGCTCCTGACGTAACTGCCGAACCTGTTACAGAGGCGGTTTCCAATGAAGCTAGAGACCCCAGTAGTCCGGAGTACATCAATAAATATTTTAGGGCGCGAGGTTGAGATAAAACTTGAGAATAGAATAAAAAGATTTCATTTTAAAAAACTTGATTTCAACAAGTATTTGACACGAGTAAGAGTTTTTTGCTAGCACAAGCTACTAGCAAAAAAAAAAACTAAACAGCCCTTTTGTGTTGCACAATTAATTAAATTTAAAGCTAACAAAAAGTTACAACAGCTTTAAAACGCGTGTCAGGGTCTACATAAGGTAACAAAATATAAACCTTTATATGATATTACAGGGGAACAATAACAAAACAGTAGCACGTAGTTTATAAGTTAAAGTAAAAACATTTTTTAAAACCTATTTTTTCATTTAATAATTAACTAGAGCTTCGAATTAGACTATAAAAACTACAATATAGTATTTAGACAAAAATCAGAGCACAAAATTTTTAACTGAAAAAAAATTTTTGAACTGTTTCATAAAAAAGTTTAATTAAAATTATTACACTGTAAGTCTACTTTTAACTTAGAAAAAAAAAATTTTCAACATAATATTTCGACACACAATTTGCGTCGAAGAAAAAAAATTGTCATGTTAATAACATAAGAAGTATTTAAAAACATGTACTTCTTTTATAATTTATAACATACGTCAGTAACCTATTATGAGAACCAGTTATGATTTATTAAAAAAGTTCTTTACTGACCATAATATGTTTGAAAATTTAATTTAAACAAATATACATCTAAGAGATATTGTGTGATATAACTAATTTTAAGTAAGTAGTATCAGTCATGATCTAACTAACATCTTTATAAAAATATGTCATAAAACAGCTAATAAATGCTTCTCCTCCATTATTTGTTTAGGAAAAGACTTTAAAAGGTATTTAAGTTTAGGGTTACCACTGGTTTTTTTAGAAATTTCTTCCGGGTTTTTGGGTCTACTTTTAGTTTAAAAACTATGTCAAGTAGTATAACTACATTGAAAAGATACTGTAAAGCTACTTAATTTGTTATCTAATAAAAATAATTTTTATGATGACAATCTTTTTTATGTGTAACATTTTTTGTTTCTATTCAAAGTTTTACAACTTGAATGTAAAACTTTTCAAAATTTAAGTCTAAATTGTCAAGTTTCAGGTTTTGTTGCAAACTTGCAAGTGGTTTGCGACTATTTAACCGATTTTTTTTGTGCATCAGGTCCTAGAACTGAATTTGAGCGCTTTTTTCGTCGTTCAATTAAAATTATGTTCATTTTCTAGACAAAAATATCACAACTAGCTACAAAGTTTTCTCAAGAACCTACCCCTGTTTTACAAGCTCAACTCAGTCTACAACTTACTAGTTATTTAAAACTTAATTTCCAAATATGTTTCATGACCAATTTTAGGATACACCATATTCCACGGCACATTAATGTGATGTACTTTTTAAATGACACTTGGCATTTCATTTGTTTAACTACAGTCAAAGCATACTTGTTTTAGATAATATTTGTTTCCATTAGTTTTAAAGCTTGTTAGTAAATGTTGTTTTACACTTTTCCGGAGTTTAATTTCATACTTTCCAAACGTTAAAGTTTTTTAATTAATTCAATGTCCCCCAATTTCTTTGTTTAGTACGGTTTTTGTAATATTTGAAATAAATAAGTTTGTTACATGGTAGGTAATGATTCAAATTTTTATCAAGTTTACATTTAATTTAGTTGTACAACAATTACTTAACAATTTTTTAGTAGTTTTTCTGCCCGATTCGTCTTTTTGTTTGTTTAAATTTATTTAAGTGAGTTATTTAATCGTTAAAATGTTTTACATTATATTAAAACTATGGAAACTTTATGATTTTGTTTTTCAGTTTGAAATTTTTTAAGTAATAATCTTCTGAGTTAAAAATAAGTAAAATTAGAGTACGATTGTTTTGTAGCTACAAGTTAAGTTTTATTTCTATTAAGTTCTCAGAAAGTAGTTAGTCTTAAAAACTTGAATAAAAATACTGGTTTTTTGTACAAAATACATTGCTTTTTAAAAGTAAAAAATGTAATGTTAACTGGATATAACTTTTTACTAAATAGTGTGTTAATAAACGACAAGTTACCTCTGATTTGCTATAAAAACAATTGAAAATTTAAGTCTAAATTGTCAAGTTTCAGGTTTTGTTGCAAACTTGCAAGTGGTGTGCGACTATTTAACCGATTTTACTTGTTTTTTGCTTAGTTCCAATCCGCAATGAATTCACACCCGGTTAAACTGCTTACCGACCAGGTTAGGGGTAAAAATATAAAACTTGGGTGGGAATATTGAGTATATCCGTCATTATACTCAAGTTAATATTTTAAGCACTGATGCATATAAAGTTAATAAGACTTATAAATATCTAACACAGGTGTCTCCGAACAATTTAACTATTATCACGCCTTTTATTATATTATAAAATAATTATTATTTCCTATATTGCAAATTTAACTTTTGAATATCTTATGCAGTGTGAACTAGAATTGTGGCTTGATTCCAGATTTGAAGTTCAGGGTTATTACTAGAAAGTTTCAATTTAGCTATTCTAACATTGAAAACTTCAATATTACAAATATCTATATAAATATGATAATTACAGTAGCTTGCCAACTAGGTACGCACTTTGAACACAGCGCAAAAATACGTACCCAACTGGCAGTGCGTACCTAGTAAGTTTTGGTCTTTAAAGACCAAGATTTTGGCTAATAAAAACATATTAAAAGCCACTAAATTTAACATAGACCGATTAAAGAAAAATTTACCAAACAATAACTTACCATAAAACAATACAAATTTGTATTTGTGATACTAGAAGTCTTGAATATTTATTTAATATATATATTTAAACTTTTACCATGTAAATTTATATAGTACATATAATTAATTATTAGTTTTTAACAAATAGACTGATGAAAAAAATCATCATGCTATTATTAGATTGTGCCTTTTCAAAAAACCTAGCGTAGAGTTATAAAATTTTACTTCTGCTTATTATTTAGCAATATTTGCATCTTAAATGGTTGTTTTGATAGAAAACACAACAATAAAGGATAAATGATGTGGTGCTCATAGTAGATTGTGGTTTTCATGGGAACTGGGCGAAATTGCACGAAGACAAAATTTCACGAGGGTCGTTTTGCACGAGAATAAAAAAAAAAACAAAGACAAAAAAAAAAAATATAAATTAAAAAAAAAAAAGTTACCGACCGAGGGTAAGGGGAAACAGTGATTGTATTATTAAAAATAATAATATAATCAAAAAAACCAACCCGTGCAATAATATCTCCGTGCAAAATTGACACCTACCCGGTTTTCTTAGTCAATATTGTCAGTAATGGATTATATAAAAAGTGATTAAGAATTTTATAAGTTTACTCTTTTTACTCATTTTGTTTATATGTAACTGTCGTGGTTACCTGAATCTCAAGTTACTTAGGCTAACCAGGACAATTCAAGCTAGCTTTAGTTTTTAAAAAATTCAGCTTATTTTGAATTTATTTTTGAACACACCGTTTTCGGCTAAAAAGTTCGTATCATACCGGCAGTGCGTACCTAGTTGGCAGGTTACTGTATTGAACTATTTCTTACATTACAATGGTTTTTCGCTCATTTTTATTTATGAAACATAAAAACTGTACTTTAAGTACTTAGTCTCAAATGCTACGTAATGCTTATTGAAAATTGGATAAACACAAACTTTATATGCTTTATAAAACATTTGTTAGAACTTATCGTATTTTAATGTGTATCTTGTAATAAAAACAATTTAACTTGAAATATTGTAAAAAATACTAAGAACATACAGCTTGTATATTTCACTCATGAACTAAAAACTGTCTTTTATTAGTAACAAAATAAGTAGATAAGTTAAAAAAATTTATTTGGTACATAAATGAGACAAAAAAAACACTAATTAACTTAATGAACACATTTAAATTTTTTAGTTCGTGTTTAAAAAAACCTAAGCGATAATTTTCTAATTATTTTACTATTAAACTAGACGAAATAAAACGTTTAACTTAGAGATAAATCTATGTCTTGGTTGTTACTTAAATACTTTTGCAGATCTGTATCACGAACAACATGAATTCTTGGATATTCAATAATTATACTTCCATTTAAGTTTTTGTTCACTGACTGCACACCTTCCAATTTCTTGAATCTATTTATTTAATTAAAATAACTATTTTATTACTATTTAAAAAATTTACTCATATTGACTTTAAACCTTAAGTATAACTTGTACAACTGTTTTTAAAAATTCTGAGATTACTTTCATAAGTAGTAAAATTGAAAATGAATGATTTTTTTTTTCTATATAGAACTTGTATTATTTGGAAAATACAGCTAAATGTAAAATCAATTGTAAAAAAAAATTCAAGCTAAATGTAAAATCTTACCGACTGCATTGGGCAGAAACTTCTTCATTGCAAAGAAAAAAGTGCAACTTGCTGCTTTCTTTCATAGCACACTTTCTGTAACTTTCTAAACTTTAAGAGAAAAAGTTGTTATTACTTAACATTTAAATCTGTGTTAGTTGTATTTTATTTTTTGATAGATAATTATATCTTAAAACAAAGTTATAAACATAAATATATTTAAAAACAAATTAACAATAATACAAATAAAACTAGTTGAACTTTTTTTTTGTTTTTTTGTTTACTAGAAATAACTTTTTCATAATACTTTTTAGGCTAAAAACAACTAAAATTATATGTGACTAGCTATTGCGGAATCTTAACATTGTATTTAATTTGATTTAATATTAATGAATTAAATTTAATAATATAAATTAATAATAATACTTTGAAGGTTATAAATAAGTTTTATAGAATATACACTAGTTTAATTTTAAGGCAAAAATCTAAAACTAATTAAAATATTATTTTAAATTAAAAACACAGTTTTACAGAGTTTCGATAATGTAGATGATAGTAAATGAAAAAGTACTCAATAAAAACTCAAAGAAACGCTGATAGTTTTTAATAATTTGAGTACTTTTCAAATAACCGTCCGTATTATATTCAAACGAACTTGCTACGTTACGATCTTTACTAGCGATTGATATTTAATAACTAATTAAGTTTGAACATTTGTAACCAAATTTTATTATTGTAAAGTAAAAATAAACTTGGAAAAACTTAAAGTTAAAAAAATTAAAACTAACTTATAGTCGTAGCTTAAGCTTTTAAGATCTAGGAAAGGCTTTACTAGATCTTCCAATGTGTCAGTAAAATCACAACTAAAAATATATAATAAGGTATATTTAATAAGTTTTTGTATTCTTTTTATCATTTATTAAATAATTTTTATCAATAAACTTACATACTGAGCAAAGAATCTACTGCAACTTTGAAAGCATGACTTTTAGTTAACATTTAAAACTTTCATATAATATCTACTAGTGTTTTTTGTAAAAAATAAATCCACCTCTGGCCTTAATAACTGTACTATAGAATAAAATAGCTAACTACAAGGAGTCATCTATGAAGCATAAGAATCAAATATAAAAAAAATATACCAGCTTGAGTATTTTACAACCTTTAAAAGTGTGTTGCGTCTTGAATCTCTATACCATATAATTTTTTCAGATAAAGAAAGCACTAAAAACGTATTTGTAAATATACTCTTTAAATGTTATTAATTTCTTTAAATATACTGATTGAAATCTAAATTTATCGTTTTTAATCCGAACTGTTAATCGATAAATTTAAATTAGGATTCTAATAATATACAAACAATTTTTAAATATTAAAGTAGAGCTAGCCGCAATTTTCAAAGTTGTATTTGATTGTTAAAATAAACACAGCAAAACTAACAAAAATTTAATGGTAGAACAGAAATCAAGTAGAAATCACCAAAATAGTGAAAACTGATTAAACTTAATCTTACTAGAATTTTAACTAAAAACTCAGCCTTTTTTTTAATAAATTATAAAACTGGCCTGGTTTTATCTAAAAAACTTAACATGGTTGAAAGTGTTGAAAACCTGAAGTTATCTATCAAAATAACTTAATGCAGTTTTTTCAAATGTTATTTTAATAAAACTAAATACAGGGTTCGTGCGCGAATTTTTTTTCATTTAGCCAGACTGAGACCAATTTAGCCTGACATTTTTTCAAAGTAAGGAAAATCCCCTTTAGAAGTCATTTCAGGTATTGGGGATTTGAATAGTACTATTGTAGTCTCCGATTTCAACCAGCTTTATCTCAAAAATATATTGAGCTTAAAAAATCTGCTAAAAGCAACTCATAGCTTAGTTAAAACTCCATAAAATTAGACTAGATTGTGAAAAAGGTGATTGACCCCCCTATGCCCTTAACATAACAAATTCAGTGATAAGTTATATCTAATCTATTACTAGTGTAAAAATTTAATATATATTACTAAACACAATTGTTCAATTTAATTAAGCACTAAGTGAAAACATTATAACCAAAAGATTTATAATAAAACGACGTGAAATGTCGTATTTTGTTAAAATTAAAAATGAAACGCTTACACGAGTATTAAAATAAGTAAAAAATGTTTATTATAGTATCTTGACTAATACTTAAAGTTGATTCATAATTAAAAATCCTAAACTCTAAATAATTAATACAGTGATTGTTGATGTCATATCAGATTTAAAAAGCTTACACTTCAATAAAAAAAACCTTTAATATTTCGTTCTTTTAAAGAAAAATGAATTGTACCTAAAATTTGTACTCCCACAAAACTTAGTACTTATATCTTAAAAATAAGTTTTAGTGTTGTGAATATCTCTAACAACTTTTAACAAACATTAAAATATATGAATAAACTGCTAAGAGTCTTAATCTAAAAAGTATTTGGTATAAAGCTTTTAAACTAGAAATTAAAACAGTTCAACCAAATAAGCTCTGAAAAACATGGCTGATGTAAACAAATTCAAACAAACAGCTAAGTTGTTGAACTTAACTGTAGTGTTTAAACTTTATTTTTTTATAAATTTTCATAATTATGACTTATATAATCTACTCAAAACAAAATAATGAAGATTCTTAAAAGTTTTTAAGAGATTCAAGAAAAGGTTTTACGCATTTATTTTTACAAATACTAACTGATTTTGTCTTTAAAAACTAAAATTTTATTTAGAAATAAATTCACATCTCAATTTCATCTTAAAAAGATTTCTCAGTTTTTTTAAATAAAAAGTTTCAAGCATTTGAATTGAGAAAAACTGAGATTCTCAAATTTTTAAATAAAAAAACTGAATTAGCCTGATGTTTTTCAACTTTTTTCAAAAAAACTGATTTAGGCTGACGCACACGAACCCTGTAAGTAATAATTTAGTATAAAATTGAACAACCTATAACTGTAAAATAAATTTACAGAATTATAAATACTTTTTTTTAAACATTGTTAAAACAAAGAACATACGGCTTCGTTAGTTGTTTTTTAACTTTTCCACAATTAAAATTCCATTCAACGTGCCATTTGATAATTTGCTTGCTTTTATGAAAAAAAGTTTTGTTGTTTTTATGTCTTGTAAAATTAGACGACATTGGTTTCCATTTGACATTGTCTAGTTGAAGTGCCAGTTGAACATTTGATTGCTGTTTGAAAAAAAAAAACCAATACATATTTTATTTAGATAAAGTAATTTTTCAGTACTACAATTATTAAACAAAACCTTGAGAAAAGATTCATTCAAAAACAGTTTTATTGACCAAACAAGTAATATATTTCAGCTAACTCTAGCTACTACGGCTAGCTACTAACTTGAAAATTAAACTTTGTGTAAAAAAACTTTTACAAGTTTGATCAGAAAAAAATAAATTAATATATATAGCAAAATTTAGTAGAATTAATTAGAGATAGATTAACAGTTTATAATTATATAATTATAAACTAATGAGTACGCTTATATTAGTTAAATTATTAATCTATCACAAATTAATTCTATTTTATTTTGCTAAATTTACTAACTTAGTATTTTCTGATGAAACCTAAAATTGTTTAATTACTCAAAACTTAATTTTTAAATTAGTTGCTAACAGAAGAAGTTGATTAGGGTTAGCTGAAATATATCTTACTTGTTTGATTAATAAAAATGTTTTTGATCGAATCCTGTTTCAAGTTTTTGTTTATTTAGATTTTTTTATAGTTTTTGTTTATATACATATTTTATGCTAAATTTATAGATTACAAAGTTTTCTACTCTGTGATGTAGGATAAGTTCATATATGGAGGCTAATTTTACTTTAATTTTTTACATAAATAACTAAGCTACCAATTACTTTTTGCCATATGTAAGTTTTAAGATATAAACCATTAAAGTTAGATCGTTTTTGGTAAGTGCAAACTAAAACGGCAAAAGTATTTTATTCAGGGTTGCCACTCGTTTTTTCCAAATTTTTTCCAGCTTTTCCAAATTTTTTTTTCAGGTTTTCCAAATTTTTTCCATGTTTTTAAAAGTACACATTTTTGGTCTATTTTTAGTTTTAAGCTAATTTCTATATAAGAAACTGTGTTGAATAGTATAAAAACATTGAAAAGATAATGTTAAGTTACTTTGAATGTGTTTTTTAATAAAAAATTTATTGATGATGAAAAAAAAATCTTATTTATATGATAGATTTTTTGTGTCAAATCGAAATTTTACTATTAAAAATGTTAAAATTATTAAAAATTCCAGGTTTTTTGATCAAAATTCCAGGTTTTTCCAGGTTATTTTTGCCTAAATTGTCGAATTTCAGGTTTTTCCAGGTTTCCAAGTAAAGTGGCAACCCTGTTTATTTCACTAAAAATTTATCTCCTTGCATGTTTTTTGAGACAAATACCTTAAACTTTCAGGAAAAGTTTTTTGCAATATTTATAAAATCTCTCGTAAGGAATATTTAAATAATAGCTTTTTTTTCAACAATAAACAAAAAATAATAATTAATGCTTAACAATGATAGTTTTTTTAATTTGTAACTACAGATTTTTCTAATATATATTACAAGAAACATACCCTGAAAATTTGATCATTTTTTAGTAAACAAAAAAGATTTTAGTGATTTTTATTTATTTATCGTCTTAGTTTTCTCTTCCCATAAGGTACCTATTGTACTCTCTGAATTTGAAATACCTCAAAAGTTAGTTTGAATACTGAAAAGTTGAAAAAGCAACTTATACTTAATGCAAAATTCTAGAAATTAAGATTAAGTCAAAAAAAGTTATTTACCCCCTCTATGCCCTTAAGTATATAGAAGATAATATCAGTGTTAAAAAAATTGAAGGCAAAATTAGTACTTGTTTAAAAACTAAAAATGATGTAAAATTAAAGCAAAAAACATAATTAGTATGCCTGATAATTGAATTAAATAAATAAAACTGTTGAAATTTCATGTAAAAATATTTATTAAGGATTATCAAAAGAATATAAATAGCCAATGACAATACCTAAATGGAATGTTCCTAAGGTAACCCAATATTTCTGAGTTTTATCAAAGCAATAAACTATTTACTGAGCTTCTATGCAATCAATGACTGCTGCAGTTCCTGATTGCAAAAGGTACATGTTGAGCAAGCTACATCTTAAGAAGGATTTTGGAAGCAAGTAAGCCCTATTTTCTTTCCAGTACAAACTTAGCCAGTAGAGGCTAGCGCTAGTCTCTACTGTTTCCTATTTAAAATTATACCCTAGAGCTATAGATGTTATAATTTTCTTTTTGTTATGGGTAGGTGGACGTTGACCGTTTGTAAAGATTTATTTTTATTTATAGATCAAAGAAAGGATCAACAAAAGTCTACATAGCCTAAGCTATCGAAGGCTTGTGGTCTGATGATCGAATTAGTATGACTATAACTTTTAAATTTAATATCAAAGAGATTGCAAAACAAACTTTATCATTAATAATCAATTATGAAAAAATTAAAATACAAAAAAAAAAACAAAAAAATACAAGATGAAAAAAGAAATATTTCATCTACACATAATTTTGACTAAAAGAACTTTTATTTAAAAAAAAATGTTTATAATCTGAGATTTTAAGATAAAACATAGACAATACTATTTAAAAAAAAGAAATACTTGAACATTTCATACAACATTATATAAACGTTTTGTTTATCTCACATTTAATTTTAATAAAAAATAACCTGTAAGTCAAATTTTTTCAGTACAAGCTTTGCATGAGATGTTGTACCAACTGAAGTTATCATGTGTGTTCCTTTTTCAAGAAACTTATAATCTTAAAATAAAGTTTTTTAAGAAACTAATTAATAATTTGATATTACTCTATTTTAATGTAAAATACATGAAGTAAAAATCTAAATAATAAGTATTTATTTTAATTAAACTAAGGCTATATCTCAAAAAAAAAAAATTAATTTCAACAAACAAGCTCACCTAGTTTGCATATTTTACAGGTTTTTACTTTAGTTACTCAATGCGTTTTTAAAAGTAAAAAAAAAAAGATGTAAGGGTTTATGGTCATAAGGGGTAAATCACTCATTTTTTATTCATATTTTTTGAATAATATACATCTATATTGTTATATACTGTTTTTAAAAATTCAAAGTACTTTTTGAGATAAAAGCAATTGAATTAGGAAAGTTGAATAGGTTCCTTTTTGGTGGAGCTAAGTAAAATTGGCAAAAATAGACTATTTTACTGAAAATCTATCTCCTCCTTTAGTTTTTGAGCAACTTTTTTAAAGCTTTGTAGAGTAATCATTGGAAAATTTCAAACAACTTGTAGAAAACAGATGATTTTTTAATTTTTGTATATAATTTTTTTGGTAAAGAAAAACAAAATCTCATTGGTCATAAATTTTTTAAATTCTCTTTAAAAAAAACTTGCTTCTTACAAGTTGTTTGCAATATTGAAAAGAATACTTTCTAAAAACTTGAAGTAAATTACTTAAAAATAAAAGAGGAGTAGATATAAAGTAAATTTTTCAAATTTTGCAAAATCTAGCATGAAAATTTTAAATTCCATTTACTTGTATCAGAAACTTTATAGAAAAATTTAAGATTTATATCTCAAAGTTAATTGAAAAATTTTGTTTAATAAAAATAATCATTTAGTGTGTACTTTTAAGGCTTTAAAGAAGAGCCAATGTTAGTATTTTCGTAAAAAAAAAACCCTCCTATGACCTTAATTGGAACAAGTATTTATGAAATTATACTTAATAAATTTTATTGAACTTGTAAATAAATTATAAAAATTACTTACCTGAGAAACAACTTTTTTCTGTTATATTCGATCTTAATAGGATTGTTTCAAAGGGTCTTTTTTTACCAGTACAATGTGTAACTTTCTTGTGATGCTTTACACAGTCAATGCTATAGATCATAAATACATTTACACTTAAAAATTTTAAGTAATGCAAGTACAAAACAACTTACCTACAAGATCTTGCTTCACAGCCTGGACATTTGTATTTAAATTTCTTTAAATTACAAGTAGTGCATCTGTTATAAAGTTTTGTGGAATAAAACATGTTATAGCTTTATAAGCACAACATAAAACATAAACTGATTAAGACTCAAGTCAGTAAAAGTGTCTATAAATATCAAAATACATTAACAACTTGAAAATTTTAAGTTTTCACATTATAAAAAGGTACAACATAAAGTATAACCTATTTACAAGGAATGCCACTCTTAGGCAAAAAAAAACATCCTTAATGACCTAAAACTATCCTGATAAAGCCAAAGTTTATTAAAAAGCCTTTGAAAAAATCTATGTGCATTTGATGTAATTATATCTAAGTGTACTTCAGTGTGCATTAAAAATATTTTAGTGTGCACAAGAAATTTTTGAGGTAAAAAAGTATACATATATATAATTTTTTGATAGCATTTCTGCTATATTTCTTATATTTTAGCAAGCTCTTATATATCATTCACCTATAAAGACAATTATACTTTAAGAAATTCATTTTTTTATAAAACAAATTAAGTGTGTGCAAAAAATTATCAGTTATGCACATTAGGGTGCTTATAAAAAAGAAAACCTTTGATCTTTAAGCTAGATTTTTTTTTCTAATTTTGGTACTGTAGTATACTAAAAAAATGTGCAAATTTTTGGAACTTTTGTGGTGTAAAAACTGATTCTCTAAAAACAGTATAAAAAAAAGAGTTTTTCCAATGCGTGCACTATCGCCCCTTAGGAGTGAATTAGGCTGTAAGGGGCAATATCTAGTTTTAAACAAATAAGTAAATAACTAATTTGATAGAAAAGGGGCAATTATTCAGGGTTCGTGCGCGAAATTTTTTTCATTTAGCCTGACTGTGACCAATTTAGCCTGACATTTTTTAAAGTACGGAAAATCCCTTTAAGAAGTCATTTTAGATATTGGGGGGGTCTTAATTAGTACTAATGTAGTCTCCGACTTCAACTAACTTTATCTCAAAAATATTTAGAGCTTTAAAAATTTGCAAAAAGTAACTCATAGCTTAGTTACAACTCAATAAAAAAAGACTAAATTGTAAAAAAGGTGATTGACCCCCCCAATGCCCTTAACATAACAAATTCAGTGATAAGTTTTAAAATAAGTGTTATATCTAATCTATTACTAGTGTAAAAATTTAATATATATTACTAAACACAATTGTTAATTTACTTAAGCACAAAGTAAAAACATTATAACCAGAAGATTTATAATAAAACGACGTGCATTGTCGTGTTTTATTAAAACTTAAAATGAAACGCTTACACTAGTATTAAAATTCAAACAAACAGCTAAGTTGTTGAACTAAACTGTAATGTTTAAACTGCATTTTTTTTAAGAATTTTTATAGTCATGACGTATATAATCTACTCATAACAAAATAATGAAGATTCTTAAAATTTTTTAGAGATTCAACAAAAGGTTTTAAGCATTTATTTTTACAAGTGCTGACTGATTTTGTCTTTAATAACTAAATCATTATTTAGAAGTAAACTCACATCTCAACTTGATATTAAAAAGATTTCTCAATTTTTTAATCAAAAATTTTAAAGCATTTAAACTGAGAAAAACTGAGATTCTCAAATTTTAAAATAAAAAAACTGATTTAGCCTGACGTTTTTCAACTTTTTTCAAAAAAACTGATTTAGTCTGACTTAGCCTGACGCGCACAAACCCTGATTATTTCTTCAAATTATGCCAGTGGGTTGATTATAAAAATAAGTTTTGGAAACCCTGGCTTAAAATGACCAGTATATGAAAATTTTAATACAAAATATTTAATAAAACAATAACTTTTTGTACTTTTTTAGTTAACTCATTATCTAGCTTATTTTAACCAAGCAGCCTTGTTAATAAAAAATCAAGTTACATGGCATTATGTTTAATTCTAAAATGACAGATCTTGTACACTATCACCTTTCAAGTTTACAACTCTGATTGTTCTGACTTAAAATTTAAAAATTTAATATCAAGATACTTAACTACAAAATAAAAACATTTTATCAAAAAAATTGCATACTTTATTTAAAATAGGTAAACAGATTAGAAAAAAAAATAGTGTTTTATATGATTTTTCAATTTATTTAGGCAGATCAAGTGGTTTTCTTAAAATTGCAATTATCCAGGTAATTAGGAACATTTTTTTAGTTATTTGTTTTTAAATTAAACTTAACTATTTGAAATAACTTTATACTAACTTCAACAAGCTCACCTATCAACTGATTTTTTTTCAACACTTGACTTGTTGTTTTCTTGAGAAAAACTTTCATCTAAGGAATTTTCAGCATCTAACTCTTTGTGTATGCTTACTTTGGAAACACAGTTAGTTTCAGCAGTTGAACTTTGTACAGGTTTATCAATAACTAAAAAATACATTGTAAAAATAAATTAAACAAGTTTTATTAACAATATAGGTATTAATTGGTTAGACCAGGATTTACCATAATAAAACATATGGCTTCCTTTGGGGCAATTTCAGAAATTTAGGAGCCAAAAGTAGTAAAAGGGCCATAGGAGGGCCATGAGGCTGTAATTTAAAACTTACGCTAGATATTCTGCAGTTGATGATAAAGATCAAAAAAGGTCTTCGGCCTATCTAAGGGTAATTATTATAGAAATCTTGAAGATGGGGGCCTCAGCATTTTTTTGTTTATTTTAAGGAGACCTTATCAAAAAACAATTGGGAAACCATGGATTAGACATTAATTTAATTGAAACAGCTTTTATTTGATTTAAAAACTAATATCTATAACATTTTGTTGCTGATAAATATGTAACATAAATATTTCAAGATTTGATTAAAAATAAATTAATATTTTTAAGATACTGTTTTTAGAGTACAACAAAAACTCACCTTCAAAGTTTTGCTTGATGCTATATAAATCAACTTTTTTTGATTTTTTGTTTGTAGTTGATCTAAAAGATTTTGAATTCAAAACTAGTTTTATTTCATCTTCTAATTTTCTTTTGGTTGCCATACTTATCACTAATAAATATAAATATTACTAGATGAGGGTTTTACATTTACAATTTTATGAACAATTAGTATTAGGTTGCTTGAGCAAATGTTTAACCAACCATTTACAAAAATAGATACCTTGATTTTCTGAAAACCTTGTGTTCAACATTAAACATAAACTAAAAAACTACTGTACGTAAGCTAAGCACATTGAATGGATCATTTAGTTAAGTATTCGCGACGTGTAGTATTAGAAAATATATTATTTATCACGGTAAAAGAAGTACTCTAGAATGTGAGCTTTAAGGCTGTTGTATAAAAAAAAATTCAGTTATCTAGCCATATACAGTAAAGTACTTTATTTATTATAAACTAACGTTACTTTTTTATTATACGTTATGCACTGTTTACGGAATTTGAACGAACTTAAGTCCTTCAAAGTATAGTTGTAAGTTTTAAACTATCAAAAGGCTACGAAAATATTTAAACATAAAAATTGAATTTGAAACAAACAAACTTTTTTAAGTATTCAGTTTTCATTTGAAATAGTAGCATTAGCATTCTGTTCTACTTCAAAGAGTAGAAAAAAAAGTTTAGGAGATAATTGTGTATTTTTTGTATATGAATATAAACAGACTACAAGTGTGGGTAAACAATTTAACAACTAGTTATAATTTAATACATATTAACTATTTTTTTATATAAATTATTTGAAGATATTAGTTAACAGGACTCAGTTATATTTTTAGAAAACTTTACAGTATAGTTTATTGAACGAAAAAAAAAAGAGCTCAAAAATTTTGGTTTTAGGACCTGGTGCACGAAAAAACCCTTTCGGTTATCGAGTCGTACATCATGGATACCTTAAAATGTCTTGATGAGGACAAAAAAAGATTTTTTTTTGTATAAGGAATTTTTTTGCTAAATTGCTTAGTCTACAATTTAAAATGCTTACATGCTAAACAATCATTACATATTGTATAACTGGAATAACTAGATAAAATATCTAAAAAGTAAAAGATTACTTTAGAATATTAAACTTTTATTAATAAGGTTTAAGTGCACTTAGTTGCTTCTGGATATAGTTTTATGTAATGAATTTCTTATAATTTTTATTTGTACAGCTATTGAAAATTAATTTTGGTTGACCAGATTCCCTTGTTCTTTTACTATATTAATTTCGTATAACATAATAAATCATTATTATTTTTTTAAATTCAAATTTTTAAAGCTCGCTAATTACTGACCAAATCATTTCAACTACTCAACGACGACACTAATATAATGACGTTTAAAAATTTTATTTAACTGAAATAATTTATGTTTCTGTATCAATTATCTTTATTACTACAGTTTTTTTGATGAAGCGTTTTTTCAATTATTACTTCTAAAATTATATAGATTAAACTAAAAAATTTAGAATATTATATGTAGTTAATTAAGTATACTTAGCTATATAAATATACAGTATAATATATCACAATATACATACCAAGACAAGACGTTTAACTGTAAATAAGTTTTTTAAGACTCAATAACCGCAAGGACCAATTCTATTAAGCGCTTATTATTTGTCGTTAAATAAACAATTTAACAATTATAAAGGAATTAAATTTCATGTTTTAAGAAAAAATTCTAAAGGAAACTATAATATTACATTTAAAGTTTTAACAACTGATATTCAATTTGTAAACAATTAGAAATGATAGGCCTGCTACCAGCCGAAATCGGCTAAGCGTATTCAAAGAAGAAAAAAAAACAACTATAACAAATTATAAACACAGTGAAGCAATAAATAAATAAAAACAACTAAAACTTTACAATAAACATAATTAAATAAGTTAATAAACTTAATTTTGTTTCTCATCTCTTGGTCTGATTCGGTTTTTTTAAATATTGTTATAATGTTTCTTTAGTTTTTTATGTAGAGTAGATTGCCATTCGACGCTGTCATTTGAAAGCAACTCCCAATCATCAGTTATTGTATTCAATCTTTTTAGGTCGCGCTTGTATACGTCCTTAAACATAGTTTTGGGCAACTTCGGTTGCGTTTATCCAAAGACAAACTCGCCATATAATAGATACTTTGGAATTCGCTCTTGGTCCATCCTAATAAATAACAAAGCTAGAAAATTCTGCACTGACGGAGGGTAAAATACATGGTGGTAAGACTAGTACGTCTCAACACTTCCTCGTCGGTGATTTTTTGTTGTCATGCAATTCTAAAGATACGAAGAAGGTATTGTAGCTAGAAGATGTTGATTTTTTTTTCCTGCACGCTAGACAACGTCCATGTTTTGCCAGCGCATAGCAGAGTACTGCATACACAGGAACAATAACATCAGCCTTTAAGCGAATGCTTAACTATTGATTATCCCAAACTCTTTAGCAGTTTTAGTAATGCTTTCTTAACTAAATTGCTAGCTTTTCACATATTAAATTAATGATCGTGTTGTGTGTATTAGTTGTAAAAATTAAGACCATTTCCTTTCTAAACCTTCTTTTTGAAAAAAATCATCTCATAAAATTAAAAGGAAGAATCACTACAAATATCTTAATATTTATTTATGAAAGCACACTTTTATTTACATAATTTAAAAATTCTATAGCGCAGTAATAGCTATTTACTTCATTGTCAAAAAAGTTTTATTTAAAATTAATATTAATTTTATTAAAAAAAACTGTGCTACATCACTTGAAAAAGCCTAGACACGTCCCTATTGAAATGTTTAAATAACTTAAATAACTAGTTATTTATATCAAGGTTTTATTAAGTTTTAAGTAAGTTTTGATAAGTTTTTTATTAATTTTTATTACATTTTACAAACCTTCACTATACTGTAATTTTCTAATCAAATGCTTTATAGTTAGTTATGTATCGCAAAACCTATAAAAAAGTGCGTTATTAAACTGACTTACACACTATCAGACAACAGTTTGCTTAATTTTTTGTGTATATATATTTTTCCCCAAAATAGACATTATATTGAGGAAGGCTTTAGCAAGTAGCATAAATGTCGGAGCACATGTAAATTTAGTTTAACTATTTTTGAATATAAATATATAAGGGAGTTATGTTTTTTTAGGATTTTTAAACTACAATTCCTGATACCCTTTAAAAACGTTCCAAATTATGTTCTAAAAGCTCTTTTTCTA
Organism: Thalia democratica; assembly: GCF_965202585.1. Lineage (NCBI taxonomy): Eukaryota > Metazoa > Chordata > Thaliacea > Salpida > Salpidae > Thalia > Thalia democratica. Next base: position 50,875,606 of record NC_139168.1, on the reverse strand, counting down.
TATAAAAAAACTGTAATTTACAAAAATCAAAAATAATTACAGAAAATCTAAGAAAGCTTTCACGCAATTTTTTTCAAACCGTTCTAAATTTTACATAGAGTAGTTTTAAGACAATTTCCCATGTATTATTTTTGAACTAAAAAAATGAAGGTCGCATTTTTTATCACCCATACAGTTCGCATTAGGTTTGTTATTCAAAAGGATCTAGGTGGCAATTTTTAGAGGTAAACAAATAAAACGCAACTTACTTTTAACCTTAAAACACAATTTTGAATATTTTTAGGGATTAAATAAAAAATCCTAACATGAATCCCTTATATATGTTGCTCTATGTTGTCTATAAAATGTAGAGTACTTTAAACTAGATGTATTATGTAACAAATATTTTATTTATAAAACATTGATATTATTTCAATAAAACAAAATACTTTCAGTCATGCATATTTATACTTTTTATATATTTGTATTGCTTCAAAAAAAAGTTATAGATTTTAAGTTTTTATTGCTGTATTATATTGTTATAAAATATAACCGCTTAAACTGTTTGTATAAAGTACCTCATGCACAAACAAACCTTTCAGTTATTTTATCAGGTCATACACCACGGATACATTTTAATTTCTTGTCCAAGATAAGTTGTGTATATTTGTTTGCATTTTATTTGTTTTTTCATATTCTTTCACTTAAACCGACTGCACTATCATTCGATTGCTTATTTAAAATAAAATTTTTACAAAAAAAAAAATTACCATAATCTGTTGTTGTCATAAAGGTAAATAAACAAAAATAAAATAATATTTTTTATACCGTATTAGTATAAACTTTGTCTAAAAAAATTAAAACAATACATTATAATGGTAATAAGTACATATTCAATGTAACTTAAATATTTTTTAAATACATGACGCTTATCATAATTTCCATAAGGCTTTATTGCTATACCCCGTGAGACAGGCTAATCTAATGATTCGGAACTTTGGTCCCTATCTGACGGTTCAATAACATTTAAGATTTAAAATACGCAAATCAAACTTTTTGAAAAAAGAACAAATTTTGAGTCTTTTAAAAACTATTTATTTTTTAATGAATAAAGAACGTAAAACCAGTATGCTTATGAATAAAAATTAAACAAAGTAAAAAATTAAAAAAAATTTGATCAAAAAATCTAGGTGTACGAAAAGACATCATATAGTCGTACACCATGAAAGCTTAAAAAATCACACATTAAAACTTATTGTGTCTAAGAATTAGACAAGTTCCGGAAAGTTATATTTAGAACAAGAAAGTACAAAGTACATGCGATGTACGAGTTTGAAAAAGCTAAATAAAGTTCGATATGGTGTTCATTTAAAAATATTCAATGATATTTTATTTTTTCTATAAAATACTTATACTAAAATTAATTAAAACTTTCTTTATTTCATAAGGTTATTTTATTAGAAATTGGATTTATCAAATAAATTACACTTTTTATAAATCAATTCTTTTTTATTATCTTTTTAGGCTTATCACTTATTTAGAATTATTTTGTATAATAGTATATATTATATACTACTAGTAATTAAAAGTTATGTTCAATATATTTTTATAATAAAAAGGATTCAGCTGAAATAACAAAGTCTTTAATTATTTTCATTCATAATATTTTGCAAATGAGATGAAGTAATACTACAACAATATATTAAAAATAAAAATTTCCCTATCTTTTACCCATATCACCTAAAACTTTAATACTAAACCTTTACCCCTAATTTAGGAGTAAAGTTAGGTGCCCTAATCAACCTAACCTAAACATATGATAAACAAAATAAAAGAAAAACTTAAAATATACAGAAGTAAAATTTAAGCAATCAGAAGCACCTAGATTTTGCATCTGATAGAATAAATAGTTCACAAAAACGAGTAGGAGTCTAATATGCACCAAGGACACTTTTGCACGAAGGGTCAATTTTTCACGGGTTGAATTTTTTTTTTGCTTAAAACTTATTATTATAATTTTTTATGCCATCAATACAACCACTAATCCTTACCTTCAGTCAGTATTTTTATTATTTTTGTTTTGTTACAACTTACTTTTAATTATTTTTTTGTTTTTTTTTATATTTTTTTTCAATCAATAATTTTTAATGGGTTAAAAAAAAATTGTATCACTGTTACCCCTAACCCTCGGTCGGTAACTGTTTTTATTTTTATTTTATTACTTTTTTATATTTATGTTTACTATCACTGTTACCCTAACCCTTATCCTCAGTCGGAAACTTTTTTTAGATTATCATTTTTTTTATAATTATTAAAAAATAAAATTCTTTCAATTTTTATTTTTTTTTACTCTCGTGCAAAATTGTCGTCGTGCAAAAATTTCCCTTCGTGCAAAAGTGTCTTTGTGCATTTTTGACTCGTCCCCCACAAAAATATACATTGCGAACATTTCATTTGTTTCATTTTAACTTTTAATTTATTTAACATTACTTCACGTGCTTAATCATTATATTTCAAAACTATATTATCTTAATTTAAAACACTTTAGTCTGAGATTTCTCTTAGATGAAGCCATATTTGGTCTTAAAAGTTACTATGGGTGTCTTACTCAAGGCTTTAGTTTTGCAATTTAGTCTTTGACTTTTGAATTCTTTTTTTTTGATGTCTTATAATATGTCAATTTAGTCTTAGAAAAGGTGTAAACAATTTTTAAAAATTAAAAGGCAACAAACGGCTGAAAAATTTTCAAGAGTTATTCTCTAAGTTTCAAATTTAAAAGTTAGTCTATGGTTTTTTATAGACGTCACAAAATAAATTGAATTTTATTCAAGAAAAAAAAAACTCTTGTAAAGAATAAAAGTTAGTTTAAAAACAACACCGGTGCCTTTTATTTTAGGTCTATAGTTTTTTAAAATATTTTGTAGTTTTTACTAAATTTACTTTGAACAAACTAAAGTGAAAATGTTTATTTTATCTCTGGATTCTAGAGTAAATTTAGTAAAAACTACAAAATATTGTAAAAAACTATAGACCTAAAATAAAAGGCACCGGTGTTGTGTTTGCTGACTCAGCAAATAAGCGTATCTTACTAAGCTTTCCAATATTTATTACACTTTTTTTTTTAATACTATGATTAAAAAATTAGCTTTTCACTTAAGTAATCACAACAAAATATTTAAACGTTTTATTTAATAACTTCAGAATGAAGTTATTAAATCTATAAAGTTATCGTATCTATAGAAATATTCTATTCTAAACTATTCTAAACGTTAAAATATTTTGTTGTGATTACTTAAGTGAAAAGCTAATTTTTTAATCATAGTATTAAAAAAAAAAGTGTAATAAATATTGGAAAGCTTAGTAAGATACGCTTATTTGCTGAGTCAGCAAACTTTTTATTTTATTTGTTACCCTTATCCTTAACCCACCTTACCCAAACATTTTAAAAGTCTGAAATTTGAATATTTAAAGTTAAAAATAAAATAAACTATTTTTTTTTTGCTGATTTAGCAATTATGCAAATCAGACTGACAAGGTTCAAGGAAATTATTTATAGTATAAAACAAGTTGTTTAAAACATTTGTAATTAAATTATAGTTTTTTAGGTTAATAATATATTTCGATAATTACTTTTGTTGCTTAATGAAAAAAAAAAGTTAATTTGTTTTAAATGTCTCAAATGCATGACCTTAAACTGTTCTGGTTTATGACTTGATAACCAAAAGGTTTTTTGTACACCAGGACCAAGGTCCTTTGACCAAACCTTTTGAGTTGTTCAAAAAACAATTAAATTAAAATAATTGTTTTTAAATTAATTTCAGTATAAAAAGTTTATTTAATTGTTTTCATTATTTCCAATAAACTCAAAAATATAATCATTAAACTAGTTATACAAATAAAAATTTTCTACAAATAAATAATTAAAGTTTTTTTTGTTTATTAGCAAGTAATCTTTGAATGAAATTTATAGATGATAATATACTTTTCCGGTTATATGTTCGGTGCTTTTAAATATCAGATAATAACAAACTAGTATTATAGCAGCAAATATGCAAATTAGTTGCAGGTTTTTAAAGCTACTCAATAAAAAATTATATAAAAACTTCAACATAAAGAATAAAAGAAAAATGTGAAAGGTTACAAACATTTTCAATGCATTTAAGTATGTATATATACAGCAGAATTGAAAACTAAAAATAAAACAAGATATATTTGAGGTGTTTTGGGTAGCTTTTTTCGATGGTTCTTTAACTGAAAAGCACAAACTGACTACTAGCTTACTATTCACAATAAGATTTAAAAACAGAAGCAAAGTTGTGAAAATAACTTGTAATAATAAGATGACTATCATCATTACTTTTATTAAGTTGAAAAAATTCAAAAAAAATGTTTCATTACTTTTGTTCTATATCCAATACATTAATCCTTTGTTTTTTAGACAGACATAATGTAAAATGACAATTTTTATTTATCTTCTAATTTTAATTGTTAACTTTTTGGCTATTCAATTATCATTTACAAGTTCAGTAAGAAACAACTCGTTTAGTAACTATTTGAAATTAGATGGATGTTGTGTTTTTATTGCAAATGAAACTGCAAAGGTATATATGGATACAAACAGGAAGTTTATCTGCTTAGAATCAGATTTTCTCAACATTGAAAAAGAATTGAAAAATATTGAAATATATGGCAATTGTAAGAATACAATAGAAATTGTCAAGTTCTATAATGAGGGAATAGAAAACTTGAATATAAACAATGGAAAACTTAGCTCTTTAAATGACATAACTAGTTTGAGTGTCTTTCCTTTAACAAATTTAAGTCACAATAATTTAACAGAATTTATCATTGAAAGAAGAATGCTTTTATCTTCTGTTGTAGTTCTAGACCTTTCATTTAATCAAATTAGATCAGTTGTTGTGGAAAGCTTTGAATCTTTTCCTGTTTTAAAAAGTCTATATTTAAACAATAACAAAATACTCACATATGATGTTGATCAAAAAATGAGTTTCACTTATCTTGATTTATCAAACAATCCCTTAAATTTCTTGAAATCTTCAAAAAATTTCTTTAATGAAAACTTGAAATGTTTATATTTGAGCTCTGTAGATTATTTTAAAACTATTTCTTGCAATGTGACAATAAGGATTGATATTCCTTTCTATCTTGAAGAATTGATCCTTCATAATAATAGATTAAATGTGTTTCCTTCTATTGGTGGTATTTTTAAAGAAACTAGTTTACTTAGTTTAGATTTAAGTTTTAATAAAATAAGAAGAATCAACACTAACTTTTTTGCTGGTTTAACTAACTTAAAGCATCTTAATTTGAGTAACAATGAAATTGTTGTCATAACACCAGATGTTTTGGATAGGATTCCACAACTTATTGCTTTAGACTTGTCTGAAAACTATTTGCAACATATACATGTTAAATTTTTTGATTACTTTTTAAGAAAGAGTAAAAATTTACCAATTAAGCCACAACTTAAACTATCTGGAAATTTTTTTGAATGTGACTGCACCATGGTTGAACTTTATAATTATCTGTTAAGTGTTAGCAACACATTTACTACTACTTTTAAATGCTTAAAAAATAATTCTATTGCTGTAATTCTCACTTCAGTTTCACTTGAAGAGCTTGTTTGCTATCCACCTGAACTAAAGTATGTGAATAGCAGTAAAGTTAATGAAAATAATCCAGGTTTGAATTTGTATTTAATTTTTTTGTAAATTAAAGGTTTAAGGTAATAACTACATTTAGCTTTATAAATAAATACATTTAGATTTAGCTTATGAAATATTAAAGTAGAATTTACATGTTACTTTTGTTTCTCTGTTTTTATTCTGATTCTATTTTTTCCTTTAAAGTTTATTAATTAAATTATATTGAAACAAATATGAAGTTTTTAAGTTCTCAAAGTTATTAAATAATGCAACTATAAATATTAAACATAACTTCATACTTTTTTTTTTCTTTTAAATACTCTAAAATTTATATGAACTTAATATTTTCACCGGCAAGTTTTAAAGTTTTTTTTACAAATTCTTTTACCTTAGGTGAAGTATCATGTGTTTTTATGGGGAGACCAAAACCTAAAGTAAAATGGATTACTCCAAATAACAAGACCACTATATCAATTGAATCTATTAACAGTTTAGATGACTTTGATTTATCGCCGTTTGGAAATACTCTTTATGTGAGGAAATTAAAATACAAGCTGACTGGTAAATATAAGTAAGTTGTGAATTTTTTAAAAGTATGAATTAAATATTGTGAATTAATAAGTAGATCTAACAGATTAAAAAAAAATATATAAATAAAAGTTTAAATAAAACAAAAACATAATTAAGAATATAACCAAACAAAGTTCTTTAGAATTTTAAAAATATATTTAATTATTAGATCTTTTTATTGAACAAGTACCTGGTATAAATAAAAAAAATCTTTTAAATATCTAATAAATATAAGAAATTAATAATTATTCTTGAAGGTGCATAGGATACAATGGAATTGACCAATCGAACTCTACAGTTGTAACAATTGCAATGATACCTTCATCTTTTAGTGCATTTATAGTTGTTGGGGGTGCTACCATTTCATTTATTATAGCGCTTATAATCAATTTTACTAATCTTTCTTTGTTAGTTATTTGTTCCAATTTCTGTAATACTAAAGAGAAAAAAACTAGAGTTTTGCCTAATGGCTCATCAGTAATTTTTTAAGATAGTACCATTACTTTTTTTGAACTTGCAAAAGACATAACATTTTAAATACTTAAGTATTTCTAAAACAAACAAACCAAAAGTACAAATTTCAAGAAGTGGCTACATGAAAAGTTAAGAAATTAAAACTTGTTTAATTTATAGTAATTATTTTTACGTGCCTATAAGTAGGAATGAACTTATTACTCTTCTTAAGACAGCCTTTGTTATATTTTCTTTTTGTTCTTGTGTTTTATATTAAAGTTGAACAGCTGTGGAGGTGAAACTATAGTTATTTTTTTAATTTGTGTTTTTTGCAATAGATTTTTGATGAAATAGTTTTCATGAACATAATATACTAAATAAATTCATGTGTAGTGATTTTAAATAAATGACACAATTTTTTTTAATACAGTATTGCAATAAGTAAAGTTCAATTTATATAGATATCTAATTGATCACATAAGAAAACAAAATTCAAAACGAAAATATAGAGAACAGCAGTTGTTAAATGATCTTGATAATTATGACAATATTGAATTTGAGGAAGCAATTGATAAAGTTCCAAAACTTGTAAGAAAATCTGCAATATCCCTTGATGATTTGAGGTTAATGTTGCTAGCTTTCAAACATCTTTTAAAAATGTATGATTGACATTCATTCAAGGTTGTCAGATTACTCTGCTTAGCTTGAATATTTTTTGACTCAAGGTTTTATTTATTTTGTAATTTTTCAGACTAACTATTATATTGAAAACTTCAAATTGATCTTCTATTGATAAACATGCCATATTTTTATTAAAAAGTGTCTAACATTTATTTTATGTTTTTTCTTATTAATTTTATTAAGTTCTGTCATAAGTAAAGTTATAAACTTTGTTGCTATTTCAGGGCAAAGTAAGCACAGCATTATTTTACAAAAAAACTTCATTGAATCTTTAAAGCGTTTTTATAGTACTTAATTATATGTTTCTTGTGGTACATTAATATCACTAAAAATCGTTGTAGAATATTAAATATACTTACAGTTTTTAATTTGTTATAATTAAAGAATATTTATGTTCTAGATTTTGTATTATTCTAGCTCAGTTTGATTTGTATAATTTTTTTGAATAGTAGTACTTATTTCAATGCTTTTATAGCTTACTGTTTTTTCATAATACTCTATTTTCAGTTTGAAAACATATGAAAAATAACCAACATTAGTAACATTTACTAGAATATGCTAAAACGCAATAAAGCGTTTATCAAATCTTTTACTTTTAATTACTTTTACGAACAGTAAGCACGAGTATTCAACGCCAACTTGCCATGATTACCTGCTGGATACGATGGCAAAGGGGGCTCATACGGTCAAGAAGACAATTAATGATGCAAGAAATTATCAGTTTCATTTTAATGTTGTTGCATACGCGAGTAACTTAAGGTTAGGTATTGCGAAGTCTATTCTTGTTCATTTAAAAAACTTTGTTAATAATTTTCTTTTATTAGTGCTCCTATTCTTTGTAATTACGAAAAAAGTTTTTTTTTAGTATATACTAAAATATAAAACTTCAACTTAAGCTTAATACTTTTATGCCAAATAAAACAGAATTACCACTTTAGTTGTCGGAAAAAAAGTGTACTCAGGCTAGTTTTATTTAAGTATTTTGTTTATTTTGATGTGGCTTAAATTAATTTTAGTATCAATTACTTATAGTCTTTTCATTCGTGAAAATTCAATAATATTTTAAAGAAATGAGTTGATGTTTAACCATTTCCTTTTTGTTTATTTCTTTTTCACTATGGTTTTTAGTACCCCCTTGCAACTAATACTAATTAAAACATCAAAAACATTGTTTAATATTTGATATAACTTAAGCTGTACGAGCTGCTAAGTTACAGCCAGTGATACACAGCTGAAACTTTTAAATTATCAACCTAATTGAACATTTTTTAAAGCATTTAGAGTATAATTGAATGTTTTAAATGAACATTTTTAATCATACACAATGCACTTTTATATTTAAAATACCTCATATTTCAGTTTTAAACGCTTTAAGAATTTAATAAAGTTTTTCAGTCACTTTTAATAACATAGACCAACATATATTTTATTGCAAATTATTGCAAAATTAGCACCGTAGATAGTTTTATAAGCATAACGCATGAATACAGACTCACTTAATCTTAGGATAGTTTTTAATGTATTAAGTAAGTTTTTTTTTTTAATTGGGTTTTTTTTCTTGGAGAGTAGCTAATAAGAAGACTAGTTTATAACAGGGTTGCCGAACAACTTTGAAATCTAGAAAAACCTGGAAAAACCTGAAATTTTAAACAATTTTAACATGTTAAGTAGTAAAATTTTGATTTGACTCAAAAAATCTATCATATAGATAAAGTTATTACGTTGAAATTTGTTTATTAAAATGCACATTTAAAGTAGCTTTAGAATATCTTTTCAATGTTTTTATACTAATTAACACAGTTTCTTACCTTACTTAACTTTAAACTAAAATAGACCCAAAATTTTTTAATTTTAAAAACCTAAAGAAATTTTGAAAACCTAGAGAAAATTTTCCAAAAACATTTGGCAACCCTGTTATAACTATGGCGATAAATTAAAAAAAAACTTCAGTAGACGTAATATAAATCGATTCATATATTTATTATTTTTTATAAGTTATTTACAGTTTCTTTTTTATAGCTTAAAAATTTCTAAAAAAATAAATATATTTTGCAGCGTTAGTTTATAAAAATATGCCTAATCAACTTTATAGAATTTAAACCAACACAAATATTAGGGTTATACTAGAATAATAAATTTATAAGGTTACTTGAATGGTTATAAAATATAATACACCTACACAAACAACCATAATTAATCCTAAACTAAACTTATAACTAAATGATACTTAATAGCTACTATATATGCTACTAAAGGCGACTCTATATAAACTATATTACAATGAGTGGATATATTTTGTATTAAGGTCAAAATCATATTTTAACAATAATATAAACAGGGTAGCCAAAAAACCTGGTATTTGGAATTTGTGAAATTTTGAAAAATAAACAATTTTTAGAGTCAATGATTTTTTTATAATTTTAGTTTTTTAACAATTTGTTTAATACAATTTGTAAATTTTTAGACAAAAAAAGTATACTAAAAAAAAAAAAAAAAACTATACTATAAGTTTTCAATTAGTAATTGATAAACTGTTAGTTGAATTATTACTTTAATTAATGAAACTACTTTTTTACTTTTATTTCCATTGTATTGAATGTCATACAAATTTAGTCAACAAGAACCTTTTTCTGACTGATTCAACTTAATAGAGTTTAGATTAAGAGAAAACTAAGAGCAAGAGCAAAACAAGAGCAGAGCCAAGTAAAAATGTCTGATGCAATGTTTTTATGCCCAATGTATTTATAGAAGCTATAATAAATCTTAACTTTATAGTATAAATTATTAGTTCTGCCATACATGTGTCATCAGTTTTCTTTTAGTTCTTGTCTTCATTTTTATTTAATTTTATATTAGCTGTTGTAAGTAATTAGCTGAAGTAACTTAAAATTATTAAAACTTTAATTGTCAAAATTAAAATTATCTTGCACCCATTATTAATAACAAATTTGGTTTAATAGAGATCGTATGTATAACATAGAAATGCCCTCCACAAGTTTTCAGCTTCCAAATATACCAACTATGGACGTAAGTTAAAATATTTATCTTAATAAGTTTTCATTTGTCAGAAAAATTTTGTTAATGTTTCGGTAAATCTTAAAAATTTAGCATAATGAGTTTAAAAATTGTTAATGTTTCTCTAAATACACAAAAATAAAGTTAGTTATAAAAGTGACACATTGAATTGATTTAATGTATTTTTATTAGTAGTAAATTTGTTAGTCTTATCTTAAAACTTAAACATGAAAGTAGTTTAACATTTGTTTGATTTAGATAATATTCATTGAAAAGCTTATTTTAATTTGCTATAAAAAGTTTAATTTTTCAAGACATCGACAGGTTTAAGCATTTAAAAAAAAAAACTTATTTATCTTTAGATTTGTACGCTTCTATAGCTTTAAATCTTCAATGCAGAAAAACGGCAGTTATGAATACGTAAAAATTTTATAGATAGAAAAAATTTCAACAACTGTTCGTGAAAAATCACATAATATTGCAACTAGTGTTGGAAGTGTGCTTACTTTCAAGAGATTTCTTAAAGAACAAAGCTCAACTGAAAGTGAAGGTTGTACTTTAATCCTAATTTAAAAACACAAAAATACGGTAATCTTATTGAAGTATGTTTTTAATTTAGTACATTAAATTACTGAAGTGTTTTGTTTTAAACAATTACAAAAAGTCTAAAATAAACTAGTAAACTAAAGTTTGAATAACTTAGTTAACTAATTTTATACTTGGTACAATAATGTAAATGGTATACTTTTATTTATTACGAATAAAAATATATAGGTGGGCTTTAGCATTGAAAATAGTATCAGCCCAAAGATACTTATTGTTTAACCATTATTTATAGTTATTTTTAATTAAATGAGATAAGCTAAGTTTTTTGCTCGCTATTTTTTTACTCTATTTTTTATTTAGATGAATTTGAACATATTTGTTGTGTCTAAAGCTAAATTATTACATTTCTTATTGAATTAGAAAATGTTTCTTCTTGATAAATAAATTTAAAACCACTATCGTAAAATTCAAATCTTATTAAAAAAAAACTTTAGCAATTGTTTATCGATAGTGAAGAATAACTATAATTGTCAATTATTTACTATTTTATCAACAATGAAAAACCTTTTTCAAAAATAAATTAGTGTACCCTATTAAGCTGCAAATAATATAAGCAGCTAGTCAAATAATTCAACAACCCCACCAGCTCATTTAAGACAGAAATAAATCTTTACTTAAAAAAGGATAGATCAGTAAAGTTTACAAATATAAAACTTAACTAAAAAGTTGTTTAATAAAAGTTCTAACAGACTTAAATTAAAAAATATTCTAACAAGAAATTTATTTAAAAAACAAAACATAACAGAACAACATAAATAAGAACTAAAACAATATTAAGTTTGTCGAAAGTTATTTTTATAATAATTTCTAATAGAAAAGTTGTTTTAATCAAAATTCAATAACAGGAAAATGCTCTAGCGAAAAGAAAGATATAGTTAAAAACAATATTAAGGATGATTGTGACAGTACAAATATTGTTTTATCGGATGTTATTGATAGTTAAAATCTAAAAAAAATAATTCCTATTTGAAAAATGTTTGTTAGTAAAATTAAAAAACACTTGTATTAAGTATTAATAATTTTGTTCCTTAAGGATGTAAAACCTTTAGATTAAATTTAAAAAGTTTATACAAATTCTACACTAAATGTACGTTTAAAAGAATTACATTTTTGCTATTCTAAAGCCAAAAAAAAAATTGAAAAAAATATTTACTCAAATTATTTTACTAATAATATGTTTTCTTTTTATATCAAAGTTAGATTATAAGACTCTTTTATTTAAATTTGTTTACTTAGTTATAAATAAAAATCAGATCACTGCTATTGCCTCAGCTTATATTATTTATATTTTTTTAGATAAAGACAATCAGTGTGCAAAACTATTGCTTATAGTTATAATGTCTCTTCGTTGATTCTTTTTTTAAACTTTTGTTTAGTTTTAAAGTTTTCTGAAAAAGTTAAAAATTATCATAGTTCTGGTTATATGAAAAATTTCAAACTAGAAAAACACTGTCTAAAATATAATGCACGTGTTCAAATTTTCAAAAATCCTTTAAAAATTTATAATATAAAAATTTAAACATTCTTTAAGTTGTATTTTATTTGACAAACATTTTTAATCTTAATAAAATCATTTTCAGTTGTTGTTCTTTATACTTGTTTACTTTTGTTTTACTTGAACATTTAAATGAACAATCATTTACTACCATTAAAATTTTGTTTTCAATAGATCTAGGGTTCTAAAAGATCAAACAAAATTTTGACTTCAATTAATTTTGTCTTGGTTTTCAATAAAAAATGTAATTAATTAAATTACAAATTACTCAATAAAAAAAGAAGCTAATACAGCAAAAGTAAACTAATTATATTATAATTTCAAAAAAATTGTTAATTAAAAAATATATTTAGTACACTTATATAAATTAATTCAATATTCTTAGCATTCAAGAAATTTATTATATAAAATTTGCAGTAAAATAATACAATAAAACATTTAAGGTGTAGAAATTGTTTCTTGATTTTTTTTGTTCTCTACAAAATCTATAAAATATTCTCTATAAATGTTTGTATAATCAAAATAAAAACAGCACCTTACTTAATTTCTCTTTTATGTTATTTAAATTACTTACTTAACTCTAGTAAAACTACTAAAATGTAAAAATAAATTTCAACTCAAAATTAGTTTTAGTTTTTTATGTTTTCTTACAAGGTTACTGTAGTTAAATAACTAGTCAAAACTTTTGGTTTAAGCTTCTAAAAAAGACAATTTTTTTTGCCAAACAAAGTAGTAAGAATTTTAAAACTAGAAAGTTGAACCATTACATATTATAAACCATTTTTGTATTAAGTAGGGAGAAGTAGAAAAATACTTCATCTTCATTTATTGACTTTAATATTTTTAACTCTATTAACTAATAGCGAAAGTTAAAAATTAAGTTCATAAGAGAGAAAAATTAAAAATCTTCAAACACCTTATTTTTGAAACCCTAATTACTAATTGAAAACTTACATTTACAAATGAACATTTTAAATGAACTAAAAATTTAATTCATTTATATTTTAGATAAGTCAACTCACTTTTTCGGGACAAAATTTAAAAATAGTCAAATTAACTCTAATTCAGTTTAATATTCCGCACATAATATATGTTATAAACTATATTCAAATACATTAGCTTTAATAACTATACTATAAAAATTAAATCATTATTATATTAAAGTAATGCTAGTAAGTTCTACACCTAGACTAATTTTTTTAGATCTTTAATTAAAAAGTAATAGTTAATTCCTTTAAATAAACGAACAAGTTAGTTTAGCTAAAGCTAAGTGAATTTTTATACTTTAAGTTTTTTATTAACAAAAAATAAAAAAAAACTTTTTTGTCACATGAATCATTAACTTATTTAAGCTCTTGTTTAATATTCTATAAATACTAAAGTTTGTTATTAACCATTTATGTAAGGAACTAATAAACTTTAATTAAAACTTAAATAACTTAGTAAAAAATATATTATGATGTTAGCTTTAAACTAAAAAAAAAATATAAAAACTATTTACTAATATACCTGTCCATAGTATATTGTTAGAATTACTGAGTAATAATATGGTATTTAAACACTTTAACTTAGTAAAAACTATTTATAAATAATAATTATAATAAAGTTTATCAAAAGTTCTTACTAAATATATTCGAAAGTAAACCTGCTTTAACATACAAAAATGTCTATATTATTAAGCTATTTATTCTTTATGATAAGTTAAATAAAAAACCTAACATATTAAAATTTTCTATTATAAATATTAAGAATAAAAAAATTATAACGTTCAACTTTTTACTACAGTAGTAAATAATTTTAAGCATATTTATAACATTTTTGACTACTTCCTTTTACATAGTTATTATTAGTTAAACAAGAAATATCTCAACTAATATAAAAATTAAAATTTTACAATAAGATTCAACTTATTTAATTGATTTTTTAGAAACAAACTATTAACTAAATAAGACAACCTAAATTAACTTGGAACATTCGAATTCGATCTTAAGTTTTGAATTTGTTTGTGAGGTTTTGTTTTTAAACAACTCTGATTTTTAGTTGAGTTTTTCCTCTCTAAAGGTTGGCTGGCAATCGCTGAATAGCAGAAGTTAATTTCAGCACTCTTTTTTGCCAACCTACTCGATCTTCTTATTAACGTTTTCGACTTACAGCTTATAACCCTTTTTTGCTAGACTTGATATTTTTTTGTTACATGACGTTCTTTTTTAAATTTTTGATTCTGTTCCACCCTTTTGAACTTGCAAAGTCTTATCAGCAAGTTTTCTTTTAATGTAGTATCCAAATTTTCTTCGCTGCTCTGAGCTGAAGGACTGGGAATATTATCTAATCTAAAATGATGATATTGCTATTAGCGCTTTCAGTTTCCTAAATATCCAACGGAGCACAGACTTTCCAAGTAGCTTTATCCAATTTTGTGAACCTTAAAATGATCTTGTCGCAAGCTTGTTTGGTAAATACTGATTTTGCGACACTTGCAAGTATTTGCTTTGCTACTTTTGTCAAATTGAAGTATTCAAAAAAAAATTTCTTTGTAAAACAAGAAGTGTACAAGCTGTTTACTGTTTGATAATGTTTCGCATTTCAAAAAGACTTTTTAATGTAATTCCTAATCTGAAGTTATAAACAAATGTACCAGGTCTTCAATTGCCTGATGACAATTTGATATTTTTGTATGAATTGTTATACATACTTTGACTATCAAAAAAGCATATTTTTTACTACCAGCTCAACTTCAACACTAATTAATTCCTTATTTTTTGATAATCGTGAAAATTTTATACCACATAAAACCAAAGAAAACATCTGCGAAGTTTTAATACAGATCAAGCCTAAAATTTCGTATTCCTTGAGACAAGCTCAAGTTGTCATAAGGCTTGATCATACCACTGCAGTCATCAGACCACAAGCTTTCGGTAGACTGAGACCCGGGTTTAGATATTATTAAAACTCGTAAGTCAGTCGCAACCGAAAAGTTTGTGATCTGATGATCGAAGTAGTACGATCAAATCTTTATATTAACTTAAAATGTAAAGACCAAAACTTTTATGTAAGTTTTTTTTTGTTTCAAATTTAATGGTAGTGCTTTTTTTTTAAAGTGGGACATGTTAGCTTATATTTTTCTAATTACTCAGTTTATGTGTTGTTAAACTTTGCATGTAATTTATATCTGATTCCCTAATAAGCAGTTATCAAGCTTTTTAAAAATTGCACGGTAAGTATTCAAAGTAAAAAGTCAGTTTACAATGGATCATAGCCAGAATGTTTGTTTTATAAAAAATACTCATTTGAATGTATATATATACAAAAAAGTGTTTTTAAAATCAATTAGAAATAACAAAAAAGTAGTGTTCAATTTAACACTGATTTAACTGAATACCAATTTAAGTTTTAGTTTTTGGTTAAACTTTATGTGCACAGTAAAATATATACTAGTAAGATTTTGAGAAATATTACCCGCTTGTTAGACATGGGAATATATTAGAGAATTTTGAATACAATCAATTAATTCACAGTAAAATCAGAACAAATTTATTTAATTTTTTTTTTAATACGTAGTTCTAAACATGGTAATCATATTTCTGCTTGAGTTTAATTTGTTTTAAAGTACACTGTTTTAATTCATTTAAAACTATATTAAAAAATAGAATTTGTTTAGGGACCAGTTTTTTTTTATAAAATTGTACGTACTTAGAAAACTTGCAGAAAGTCTGAATTAAATAATTTTTTCTACTAAGTAAAGCTTCTTTATAAACTATTAATTTTTGATTATATTGTGTCTTTTTATTAGCAAATAAAATATTTGAACATAAAGTAGACTTTAAAATAGAAAATTTATCAAACTTTGTTTAGTTTATTTGTAACAAAACAACATGTGTAATATTTAAATATTCTAATAGTTTTTAATTGCGAACATGCTCAAAAAACTTTACTTGGAAAAATAATTTTGTTCATTTTGTTTTAGTTTTTTAGCTAATTATTATACTGGTTTACGAGTTTAGTTTTTAATCACATTACTTGAATTATTTTTATTGACTTTTCTTAATTTCAGCATTCGAGTAAATCAATACTACTGTTTTGTTTAATTATTTTATTTATATTTATTGTTACTAGTATTGATTTGTTTTTGAAAAGTTAGAAATAAAATTTAAACATTTACTTTTAACTTATGCCTTAGGCATAATTCTAGAACTCATGTTGTATACTCATTTCTTTTGCTTGAACTAATACTACTACACTAAAATTGTTTTGTACAAAAGTTCTAGCTTATTTATGTTATTACTTAAGTTTTAAAACAAATGAGTTAGTGTTATGTATTGGTTTAAAAGAAAGTACAAACTTGTAGTTGAAGTAGGCTCTTGGCTTTTATTTTTTTCATTTATAAAAATTTTAATAAAAGAGGACTTTTTAAAATCAGTTAGAACTTCATCTTTGCAAATAAAACGCACTTTAACAGGAGAAACATTGGACTATAGGTACAAAGCTATTTTTTTAATGAATATTATGGTATGGTAGTAAATAGCTTTAAACTTTTTATTCAATCGCCTGATTTTATGGCACTATAAGATTAAAAAGAAATCCCTGTATAGTAGTTTACATAAACTTACGTTATGATTCATTAAGAATGTATACATAAATTTCAAACGTTTATTTTCAGTGGACAATACAAGATTATTCGGTTCTATAGATTTAATGGATTAGAGAAGAAGTTTAGTCATAATGTAAGCGTAAGCTTAAATTTTTAATTATTTAAAACTTATCTTTTTTCTACTTACTTTTTTGTTAACTTTTTTTTATGTAAACATACTTTTTAATCAAATTGTTATTTGTATTTTGTTTTAGGATGTCAGTAAAAAAATAAAACACCTGTTAATTATTAAAATGCTACAAGGTTTTAAAATTTTTATAGTGAACTTGTAATAGAATTATGAATTGTTTTTTACACCATTGAATGAAAAAATACTAATTTGTTTTAAGGATATAACTCTAGTAACACAATGTTCAATAAATCATCTACATCACTTAGTAGACCTAGTAAAAGTTTGGAACGGACCAATTAGCTGTTCTATATTTGCTCCTAACTTGGTTAGTATTGCAAATATAGTCAGAACAAACTTTTTCATTTGGCCTAATATATACTATTGTTTTTATAGGAAACTTTTGTTTGAATAGGTTTTGTTGTTAATTCGTTTAACAACAACACAGTAAAAAAGTAAAACGGTAAAAAAAAAATCTTTATGAAATCATATTATTAGTGATAACAAATATGTGATTATGCATTCCAATAGTTTGCTTTTGATCTATTTAGTTTTATTTATAAAATTAAGAACAAGCTTAAGGTACAAATTAGTACAACCAATTAAGTATTCGACAAGTAAAACTTTGAGGACTTAAGTAAATTGTTTAGGTTAAATTTGTTATGAAGTTAAGACTTACTAGCATACAAAAAACTGAAATTTGAATTTTAAACAGTAAATTTTGTTTGTTAAAAAGCGACTCACCAACTTTAAATTATACATAACAACTTAACTTAGATAATTTTTTTTAAGGACGCAAGTGTTGCTTCTGATGCTATAACTGTTTTAAAAAGGTGTTATCCTAAAATAGGCTATTATGTTACATTTCATCTCGTATACCCTGCTGTTCATCGAGCAGATATTTCGAAGGTTAGTTTTAAAAAAACTAATACTACACTTAAATCAAAAAATTATATAGTTTGTATTAAAAAATTCGACTTCTGCAAAATAAATTTCAAATAAAGACTTTATCTACTTACAGCTTCATTTAATACTTTAAAATGACAGAAACAAATCAAAAAACTGCACGCAATTAGCAAGTTACCTGTCGAATTTAAAATATATCAAGATTAATAATTCAACTAGAAAAAAGTCTTTCTTAATGCAATCACAATAGTATGTACAGTAAATTTTATTTAACTTCGAAAAACTTTAGATAAAGCGATAAAATCAGTATTTTGAATCAAAAATATATTTATTATACAGTGTCCATACTACTTAGCTGAATTCTTATAAGCAAAAATCTATGTACAGTAACCTCTCGCTTATATACGCACATTAAGTCCACAGAAAAAGTGCGTAAAGATGCGAGAGATTGTAAAGATACGAGAGGTACCAAATATACTTACTATAATGGCTGTTTTTTGATATTGCTTCTAGTTAAAAGCAGACTGGGAACTTTACCACTTTTAACAATTTGTTTACTTTATTTATAAATATGAAAACAAAAGATAAAACTATACATATACTAAAAAATAGGATAAAAATATATCTAAAATAATAAGTAGATTTTATCTCTATCTATATTTAAATGTCACTTATTTGATACTTAACATTCATATTCTATTCTACTTAGCAAATTCAATTTATAATAAAGCATTTGGTTACAATTAAAAAATGGTGTGGTGTCTATATTAAAATTTTTGTTGCTTTATTCATATATAATGCAAGAGTGCTGTATTATTTTTTTGTGTTTTTAACTCTCATAATTTTATTATACTTTAATTATTTAACACAGTCATATTTCTTTCAGAATTTTTATTTAATCTCTCATTGCTAACATAATTAATCTAAATGTTTATCAATTAGTCAAGGAACATAAGTTTACTCTGTCTAAAGATATAGAGAGGTGAGATAGCATTTAACAACATATTTTAAATTAAAAATATACAAAAAACCTAACTTGTGCAATATTAAAAAAAACTAAAATTTTTATTTTTTGAAGTTTTTAGAATTCTAAAATGCGTAACTAAACGAGAGTGCATAAAGATGCGAGAGGTTACTGTAATGTATTTTAAAATATCACAAAATTATTATATCCATTTTACTTTAGTTTTTTTTTTGTTATTTTAATACTTATTTTTGTTATAATATCATTATAATATTTTACCCAACAATTGATCAACTTCCATATATTAAAAAAACTTCATTTTAAGACTGACTGTACATTACTAATAGATTAGCTCATTCAAATTAAATTTTGTAAACTTTTTAAAAGTTAAGTTTTTCAGCATCCAGCTTATTATCAATTACAAACCTCAAATAAAGATAATATTTCAGAAAGTAAGAACAAAAATGATTGTTAACTTACTACTTAACATAAGAGTTGTAACAAACTAAGAATTATGACATATATTGAAATAAAAAGAAATACTATTTTGACTAATGTTTGAGGTCATTATACCAACTATGCTTAAAAATAAACTTTTTAGAAAAGAAGTTGGTTGATGTTTTCTTGTGATGAAGTTGTAGAAATGTTGCAAAAATACGGTTATGAAAATTACATGGTGGGTGACCTAAGTTTTCCGCATAACGTACTAAGAAATAGTGCTAGAACTGGAGTTATGACTAAATATTTATTCCTTATCGGTAAGTATATAAAAAGTTTTTAATGCTAAATAAGTCGTTTTGATAAGCTTTTAAAACATAAAAATTATATAAATGTTTTAAAGACTCAAACCTTCTTAGAATATTTTTTTAATGTTTAGTTATACAGCTATTGTTTCGATATTTATATTTATTTTTAATAAAATTACTTATTTCCGTACTTTTATAACGAAAAAATAACTATAATACTAAAAAAAGGTAGTTTAACAACTAAAAATTAAATAACATTAAATAAGTTTTACATAACTTTCTTAAAGAAACATAGATTAATTTTTATAATATTCATGAAAGAACATAAATTAAACATTTCATTATGTAAACCTTTATTGTTTTACGACGCTTGTTTATCAGTCGTTTAAGAGGAGGTAGAAACAATTCAATATGCTTTTTATATAAGGCATACCGTACAATCAAAACATGCAACTTATAAAAACTGAAGCTTATAAAAAAAACGTTAATATACAGAGTATATCTTTATTAATTATTTTTGTGAACTGACTTGTTTTTAAAAAAAGTACAGATAAAGGTATATTTACAAAATTTTTACATTAACACATTTTCTATTCCATATAAAAATATTTCTTTAGTTTAATACACTTTTTGGTTTAAGTTGTTGTTAATAAAACGTATTTTTATTCAAGTATACTTTTAGCTACTAAAGTTTACGAAATTTATAAAACAACAAACAGATATAGATATTGTTCCGGCAAATGGTTTACGTGAGAAGTTTTTAGAATTTGCTAACAAAAAGATGCTTTTTGAAAACTCAGAAAAAAAATTGTCTGCATTTGTTGTTCCTGTGTTTGAAATCAAGAAAGATGGTGAAGTACCAAATAACAAACAAGAACTTTTGGAAAAAGTTTGAATTTTTGATAGTCAATATAGTTCAATCTAATTATGTTTGATAGAAACAATTTTAAAGAAATTGTACTAGATTTTGAAAAATAAAAATAAAGAAAAGTAATCCCGTTCACGATAAAAAGTTTTACACATACTAATAGTTTAGTAACTAAACTATTAGTATGTTTTCATTACTTTCAAAATGCTTTATTAGTTTAGACCTAAATATATGTTTAAAAACTTTACAAATATAATTTTGAACTAAGTGTTGTCAACTTATAAGTAAAAAAGTTATTAAGCACATTAAAAAAAAAAGTTCTCGAATTTTAAAGCACCTGTTGGTGTAATTTTAAATTAAAATAGTATTGGTCAAATGTTATAAACGGTTACAGTTAGAAGAAGGGATTGTTCGTCCTTTTCACAATGAAACATGTTGGTGGTGCCATAAGGCAGAAGATATTGATAGGTGGAAAAAATTTCCTCAAGTATAAGCTTTTATATAATATTTTATTAAGTATATTTACTTGATTGAGCTTAAAACATCTTTTTAAATATAATTTTTTAAAGTTTATGAAATAAACTTTAAGTCTTAGTCTTACATTCACTTAATATTATTTTTAGATCTCAATTCAACATTAGCTTCTTTCAGTTTTTTCTTTAAATACACAGTAATGATTAAACACCATTTTATTTTTTTATAATATATTTTTATGAAAAAAAAAATTCAAATTAAAGTTCTATTAAGATATCAAAAAATATTTGAAGTTAAACATGAAGTTTTTAAATATATTTGTTATCAAAAAATTGTCTTTAAAAAACCTTAGTTAACTTAACACTAATAAAGCTCTTTGTTGTGTTTTACCTTGGTTTTTTACGTTTAAAAAAAATAAAAAAACTAATAATATATTTTTCTAGCACGATAGTTTAATGTAGTTATAATTATTTCATGTTTCCATAGAAAAGAATTAATAGAAAAGTAGACTTTGTTTTTTTGAAAAACATCACAGTATTTCTTATTGAAAAATTAAAAAAAAATGTTACGAGAACGGCTTGTATTGTTTTCTTTTTGAAGCTATAGTAAACTAGTTTTATCTAATTTATGTATATTATTCAATAATTAAAGTTTAACATTTAGCGTTCAAACGATCTTGATGTAGCTTTTGAAGCTGATTGGGACAAAAGCTGGGAACCATTTTATGTTGCAAAACACAATGTTCCCATGTTTGATGAAAGATTTAAGCAATACGGCTTTGACAGAATTCAACAAGTGTTTTTTCAATTAATATTATTCACAAAAAAAAAATTACTATCATAAAAGTTAAAGTAAAACAAATTTAAATTACTAGCACAAATATAAAAATGTACCAATAGTGTTTTTGGTCAACATTATTTTAATTTTTGACTTTGTAATGCTAAAAAAATTAATCGAATAAATTTATTATTTTTTGAAAACTCAAAGGATAAATTATTGAAATATTTACAACTACTAGGTATGACATTGTTTAAAAAATATGCATAAAGTAAACAAAACAATTTAATTTTAAAGAAACTTCAATGTTTTTAACTTTTATAATACAGTATTTTACA
The DNA here is from genome assembly GCF_965202585.1 of Thalia democratica. Lineage (NCBI taxonomy): Eukaryota > Metazoa > Chordata > Thaliacea > Salpida > Salpidae > Thalia > Thalia democratica. Next base: position 50,853,311 of record NC_139168.1, on the reverse strand, counting down.
GATACCCATATAATCTTAGCCTATAATATTAGACGTTTCGCTGACCATAAAGTATGAATGGGGACCAGTCTGTTTTGCACGAGTCGTCAGATTTGTACGGCTTCATTTTTGCATGGACTTAACTTTTACAATTAATTTTTTAAATAAAAAAACTATAGTATAAACATAAAGCTAATTTTAAACTAGTTTTAATAAAAAAAATACTAAATTTGAAATATATTTAAAGTAAAATTTAATAGAGTTAGTGCAAAAGTGACTCTCGTGCAAAAGTGAATCTCGTGCATTTTTGACACTTAAACAATATGAACAGCTCTACAGAGAAATCTTATTTACAACTTATGCATAACTTAGTAGTTATATGGCTCTATATAGCTGTTCATATTTTCGTCAGTCAAGAAAGTGTTTGCGTACAGAAATAGATGTTTATAAATATACAAAGTTTTAATACGTATTTCTGCTAAAGTACTGCTAACGTGTAAAATTTTTTCAAAACTTTTAATGAACATATTTTTTTTTTGAAATTAAAGACTGTTTGGAATATGTTTGTCAAAAATACTAAAAGTAAGTTTTAAAATCGTTAGTTTCATACTTTATAATTTGAAAAATAACTTATTTTAAAACTATACCTATAAAAAACGCTTTTAGAAATAGTTTATACAAAGAAAACTTTACAGTAAATTTAGACAACATTTTAAAACTGCATTTTAGTATTTTTGACAAAAACTATTTAAACAATCTTAATTTCTAAAAAAAAATCTGTTCAATGACACTAATTTCACATTATTGAATTTTTTGAATTATTGTTATAAAAACTATAATGAAATTTATTAAATGAAGTTAAATTAACTTTGTAGTTTATATAAGTAGCTAAAGATAAGTGAAAATTAATCAGGTATGTGAAATGCATGTTGCTGGATATAAGTTTTTTGTGTTCGACAATGCATTTCTTACTCACCGGGGCTGGAAATTTTTAGGAAAGTTTTATGCTAATAAGGATGTTGATAACGCGCAAAATTGGCTTTTATTCAATTATCAGTTTAAGGTTTTTTATTTAACAGTATCTTAAAGTTTATTTTAATTTAAGAAAATTATTAAAGAGCGTTTTTTATTTATTGTTGTTGCTTCTTGAATTAATTATTTTTTAATGTTTGTATACTTACAATTAGTTTTTAAATTAAATTGACTATTAACTAAATTTAAAATTATTTTTAAAATAATGTAAATAAAATACAAAATACTTTTGTAGTTATCAATTTTTAATTTGCAGGATGAACTTTTAAAAAAGTACAATACTAATCGTACATGTTCACCTTTAGAAAAATTTAATGAAAACAGTATAAGGTTTGTTTTAAATATCAATTAATTTAGTTTAATCTCGATAAAATTTTAAACGATTATTTTGATCATATTTCTAACACAATTAAAAAGAATGTTTTTTTTTATTTTATAGCAGTAAAAATAATGTACTTAGTTGTTGAAAATTTTTACAAAGTTTATTCTTTATAGAAAAATGCCACAAAATGGAAAAAGTAGAATTATATCTAGATTCAACAGACCTTTTGGAGTCGGATAACAACTAGAAGTGATTTAAACTCGTTTTAACAAATATATTTTGATGAAGTTCCATTTCAAAAATAAAATGTCTTGTTTTTTAGTTTTATAGTATTTAAAGCTTGTATATATTCAAGTATATACAAAAGATTTCTGTTATTTTATAAAAAAAAAAATTATATATTAATCAATCTGTTATTTTAAATATTTTAAATATTTTTTATATATTTTATTTATTACTTAAGTTTTTAATTTAAAAAATCCAACTTTACTTATAACATACTAAAAAGATTACCCTGTTTCAATCATTTGTTTTAGTATTGAAAATTGCTTGAGCTTCTATACTTTTTTATGTCAAAATAACTTTATAATGAAAGGCTAAGTAAGTAAGTAAAACTATAACTTGTGAAGGTTTTATTTAAAAAAATAGTTTGCAAATAATTTTTAATCTAATTTTTTTTTTGTACAAAAACACTTTTTTTTAAAATCAGTTGTCTTCATGGGATGCACCCATGCACACTAGTGTGTACAAAATTTAAATTGGGTTGTACGGTAATTTTAAGGTGCACAAAACTCATGTAGGGTCGCTTAAAACTCATTTTGAAACTTACTCTAGATAAATTGAAAGTTTTCAAAATTTACACTAAATATTACGGAGTTTCTGGTGTAGAGCAAAAAAGACGTCTTAGGCATATTTAAACGAAGTTTTAAAACTTACATAAAATTTACATTATATAAAATATTACAGAAAAGTTTTGAAAATTGCCTAAATTTCCGGGAAGTTCTGAGCTTGGGATGCAAAGATTTTTTTATTCAATTTCAGTGTTTACTATGATTACTATACAGCAAACTATGTGATAAAATACTTATTTTTAAACCTACTGTGGTAGCTAGTTTTTATATTTTCCAATAAAACATTATTATGATAGCTTGAGTTCTTTAAATTTCCTTAAAATAGTCAAAGTATATTGACTTAAAATTAAATTATGAGGTCAGTATTACAAAAAATTACTGAAATAAATTTCGAGTAATATAAAAAAAAAGTTGGTAAACTTTATATTTAAGATTAGAAATGATAAACTTTTGATTAATTTGCTACAAAAGAGTTACAGCAATACTTTACAAAAGGGTAGAACTATCCAATTATAAAAATAACTAGTATTTAGCTACTAATTTGAAATCTACTTACTAGTTTATGACTAACATTATTACTATTATTGTAGTTTATTGTGCGAAGATGGACTTGGGCATTAAAACCTGAGCCGCTTAAACAATACGCACGAAAAAAGAAACAAACAAACTACATTCAATGAAAATAAAAAAACTAAACATAGTAAAAAATTACAAACAAATAGTCCTGTATGATCAGTTATAACTTAGTATGCACAAAAAAACAAAACGAAATAAATTCTCATATAAAAACTTATGCATTGGCTATAAAAGGCTACACATTTACAAAAATTATATATAACAACTTATAATCTGTAATCTGTAAGGGGAAGGCGTAGGGAAGAAAAATTATACTTAGTGATGCTAATACTTTAAAATGAATTTTTAATCGATAATCACTGTATTTTACTTGTGTTTATATTATTTAAATCTTTTTTTTTTTTAGTTTTAATCGAAAATGCTCCACCCTCCCACAGGAGACCACATCGTGCGGTAACCTATTCCACATATTTATTGTTCTGCAGAAAAAATAACTTTGTCACTGACTGTTATTAAAATTATTTGTGCATTTTATTTTTTTATCATTTCCTTTTGCGTCATCTGCAAACAGACTTATTTCGCTTTGAATGTGAAAGTAATATCGTTGATGTAAATTAAAAAAAGAAGAGGACTAATGACTCATATCATTATCATTTTAAAACTCAGCTATTTACCAGGAAAATTGGTAGTACTTTAAATTAAAAGATAGTAAGCTAATATTAGTTACTAACTTTTAATTTAACAACAAACATTAACAATAGTCAAACAAAAAACATTTAGTCAAGTAGTTTTTGAATCATTGATTTCAGGGAAAAGAAAATTGTGAGTCAAAAATTACTTAACGAAACTTTAGAAAAAAACAAAATGTTTTTTATTTGTCTATTGTTAATGTTAGTTGTAGCATAATATGTATTAGTAAAAAAAAAAAAAAATATGTTTTATGGTTTATCTACATAGGGTCTTTCAAAAGTTGGCAATTTTGGTTGTTGGAAGGCAATAACTAGTTAGGGGGAGAAAATAAAACATATATTTTACTTGCATAGTTTTGCTATCTATTTAATTTATTTTATAATCTGCAAAGTAAATAAAAAACAAGTAAGTACATAGTTGTAAATATTTAGGTGTAAAAAAAACTAATTATTTTATAAATAAAGAACATTTAGAAAGAATTAAAAATATATTATCAAAATAGTTTATATGGTATACAAAGCAAAATACTTAAAAGACAAACCTTTGTATTTAGTATTTTATTCATTTTCAAGGAGTTAGATACGGATTGTTGTGCTGAGGAATTACAAAAAAAAACTAAAACAAGTGAAGTCATTGTACTAATAAATTAAGCACTTAGGTGTATTTATTGCAAAATATATGGTAAAAAAAAAAGAAACCTAAGAACAATAAAAAGAACATTAGTTGTTAAAAATTTGTTTAGTTTTGAAGTACAAGTTCTTATATATAAACTTAAACATGAACTTTTACCATATAATATCAAGTCATGTTTTTCGAATATAGATCAAGTACACAAAAACATAACAAGATATTCTAAAAAGACTTTTTGTTCTTTTACATTTACATAACTTTTATATAATAAACATGGTCATAATCTCTAGCTTTTTGAGTAGTAAACTATGGGTAGAACTGCCAAATGACTCAAAAGACAACGGTCTTCTCGAAAGGTTCTAGGTTAATGTGAGTTGTTTTCTACTAGAATAAAAATTTAACAAATAAAATATATATAGGTTACAATAGGGATATTATTTCATATTATTTAGTATAAAGATAATTAATTTTTACTTAAGGATAATACTTACTAAGTATGTTAGTTAGGTATTAATGATTTTGATTCTGTTTAGATTGTGGCAATTCAGTTTTTATTAAACTTAGACTATTAGTAAACTTTTATTTTCTAACTCTTTTTCCCAAACTCTTTTTTATAATTTCCCACTAGTAACTTAATAAGTTTATTTATCACAATAAAGAAATCGAAGCTCAAGAACATGATTACAGGATATAGTTTTATAAAAAGATCTTTCGGTTATTTAGCTAAACACTATTTCTACCTAAATTATGTTGAGCTATAAATAAAGAACACTATTTATTTAGTTTAGAAAATACTTATTATTTAACAAACCGACAGCAAAACAAATATGTATAATCCTCAATATACTTTACAAAATGGCTTTTTATAAGCACTTTGTAAAAAAAACAAACTTCAGAAACTAAATATTTTTTCCAGGTTTTCTGAGAGCTGATCATTTATTTCAATTGATTATTTAAAAATCGAAAACTTTTTACTCCAACAACTTAAACTTTATAATTTAAAACTTGAAAGTTTGAAACTTAATCACTTAAAATAACATAATTTTAAATTTTTACTTTAAGAATTGATTATTTTAATCTTTTAACTAAATTTTATTAAGCTTCAATTAATTAATAATATACATTGATTAATTAAAAATCATTCAGTGTAAGTTTTTCTGAATAAAAATATAGTTGTAACTACTTTCAAATTAGAATTTAAATGTGATCATTGTATCAACTTTAAAAAACCAAATTATGTATTTCATGGGTAGGAAAGGAACTTCTGGCAATGAGCTACATTACTTATAAAAGGCTTTCGACTTCAATATTTTTTTTTTGTGCTTGAGTTATACGAAAATGCATAAAAGTTTTTAAATAAAAATAAGAGGAGTTTCGTCAAGCCCCGATAGTTATTTGTTCTCAATATAATTATATTTATGTATTCTTCTTATAAAAGGTTTCGATTCAGTTGTTTAGAATAAGTCGATTTATTATTAAAAAACGTCGCGGGTAATATAGCTTTGCTTTACAGGTAATAGTTTGTAGAAAGAACGAACAAAAAACTATTATTCTTAGATGTTTCAGTAGTATCTATGATATATCAAACACAGTTTTAAGTAAATTTTTTATTTAAATAAAAATTAAGGTGAATAAATTAGTTGCGTTGCATATTTTAATAAGATCTAGATACTTTTTTGTTTTATTTAAATTTGTAACAAGATGTTGATTAGTAAAAGGTGCTGATATTACTGGCATAAAAAATTATCAATATGTTAATGAATTAAAAAAAGGAAAATACGTATAGCATAGCTAAAAAGAAGTTAAACAAAATTAATTTTTTGAATTTATGTAGTTCTAAAAGTATTTGATTTCTGCATAAAAGTTTATTAAAAAATAGGATAAGTATAAACAAATAAAAAACTTACCGAATTAAAATAGATGTAACTTATGGCAACAAAACGTTGTATTAAAATTTGTTGAATAAGTAATAGTTTGTACAACATTTGAATGAAATAGCATTGATGCATGTAAATGAGTCGAGTTGAAATAGACAGATTTTGCGTTAATTGTGACTAAACTTATTTAGGAGATTTAAACTAGGAAAATAATTTATGTAATTGGAAAAGGGATATGAATTTAAATGTTCGTAATAGATGGACAAAAAAAAATATGTTTGAATGAGACAAAAACTATCTAAAATAAATTGAATAGAAGTTGATTGGACTAGTATTGACCAGGTTAGAATTGAGTTGACTTGGAAACACTTCAGAAGGAAAATGATTGGATATGAAACCATAGGAAGTTGGTATGCCAACTTCCAAGGGTTTGTTTAGAAGGGTAGGGGGGTCAATGGTTGACTCATGGCTAAGAGGTCTTCGGCTCTGAATGCGAGCACTCTTAGCCCGAGTTTGAATCCTAGTGTCTGGAAGACACTCTGGATTTGAACTGACCCGTGACATAGTTTAAATTTACTTTAACAAAAACTATTTAATAATATAAAATACAAAGCAGTTGGGATAAATTTATATACTAAAAACTTAATAGTAAACCAATTTGTAACAAAATATAAAAAACTTAAAATGAATAAAGTAGTTAAAATTAGACAAAAATTACAATAAAAAACTCAGGTATGAAAAAATCAATAAAATTTTATAAACTGTTATAAAATTTTATACAATGTTAACAAAATTCAAGAAAATACTTAAATTTGTCTAAAAACAATTTAAGTATCTTGCTTATAAAAAAAGTCAATAAAGTTAGTCACTAGCACACAGGAAAAGGTGGATCTACTGGAAGACAATAAACTTCACTCCAATTCTTTCCTCAGAACTCAGACTACTCTCTCTAACAATGCCCCAAGCTCACAATAGTCATTTCTTTGAATGATGACTGTTGTTATAGCAACAATTTCAAACTTCTTGTACTATAACTTGTCAACATCCCATTTGTTGTTGTTTTTAGCTTTCCCAACAACAAAGTGTTTCCAATTAAAAAAAAGAAAATTGTAATTAAATAACGTATCGTTACATTACCCTTCCTCTCTTTTCTTTTTTTTTTAAACATGCACCTATCTAATGAAGTATTGTTCTCAAAACAGTAAAATATATAAAAACACGCTAGTAAAGATGTGCAGTAACATCCCGCTTTCCTTCCTCACTCTCTTCAAGGAAAGAAAAGAATACATAGGTAACAAAAAACAAAATATGTATAAATAACGTCATACTAAGATTATCGACAAAATAAATAAACTAAAATAACAATCATGGCGACAAAACCCATAAAATCAAATATAGTTCACATAACATTATGGTCATGTAAAATGTCAAACTTCTGAACATAAATCAATAAATTCCATAGAACAGCAACTAATAAAGTTTTCATTTTTTTTGTTGTGTTTTAGGGAATTTTTTCAATGTTTACAGTTGTTGTTAAATTTGCTTGGTTACTGTAAGTTACACAAGCAGGATTTCATTATTTATTTAAACTTCCCAACACAATAAAACCAAACAGAAAATTAGTTTTTTTATAAAATAAAACGTTAGAATAAATCTTAATTTTTGATATGTTTTTTTTTTCTCCTGTGTTAATAAAATAATCTTTAAGCCAAAATTTAGGATTTTGTTTCAAAAATTGTCATAAATTTGACAAGCAATAATTGTATTTAATAATTCAACTTAGATACAAAAAAGTAAGAATAAATAAAATAAAAGTAAAAAAATCTTATTATCTTGTTATAAGTTAGTTTATATTTAGATAAACAAATCAACTCAAAAACAAAGCACATTTAAAACAGAGAATTTTTTTTTTTTTAATCCCAAAATACATATGACTTGTTTAAATTTTTTTTAAATAATTATAAGGATAAAATAGCTCAAAAAGAAATATTAATAATATTGAATATTAAATAAAAAAAATAATTATTACAGTCCAAACCCAAAATAATCCACCATACCATTGAACATGTCCTACTCCTCTGAACTATGGGTCTCTGCATAATTAACTGGCCCATGTGGCCTTAAATTATAACTATTAATACCTTCCAATTGATCAGTAAGATTTAACGGACCAACATAAGCTTTAGTATTTCTAATTGATACTTTCACAACATGGGAATTTTTTATTATGTACAAAGAATGTTCTGTTGATTTATTTCTTACCACTTTGTATGGTCCTTCATACAACTTATCTAATTTCTTTCTGTTATTTTTTTTAAGCCAAATATATCTACAATTAAAAAGGCCTGGCTGATAAAAAGGTGCATCATTTTTAGATTTTTTGCACTTGCGGCTGATATCTGCCATAAAATTTACAAAGACCGCACATTCAAAAGGAGATGGTCTGGTGATTTGATGAATTTCATAAACTTCATCAAAAAGGAGTCGGCCACTTAAATTTAAAGAGCATCCAAATGCATACTGGGCCGGGGTGTAGGGGGAACCTTCAATAAATGAGTTGTTAATGGTGCAAGTAATTAATGGAAGGTGAAGAGCCCAATTTGTTTTGTCTTCAAGTGAGCGAAAAGCCACATTGATTGTTCTATTCTGTCTTTCAACATAACCATTTGTCTGAGGCGTTCTTGAAGAGGTAAACCTTTGCTCAATTCCCAATTGTTTACACGCCTCTTGCAATAATTTTTTTTTAAATTCCTTGCCGTTATCTGAAAGAACAACCTGAGGTACTCCATAATGCCCTACCAAGTTTTTTATAAAGGCATTCCTAACAGTTATTGCTGTTTTATATGGTATGGGAGCCGTTACCAATAACCCAGTTGCTCTATCTTTTATCATTAGAACATATTGATAGTCAACTGACTTATCCAATGGACCTATAAGGTCTAAATGTAAAAATTGGAAACGTTGCGTGTTATTGGGAAAAAAACCTATGTTTGGCCTGTTATGTCTAGAAACTTTCGTCTGCTGACACGTGGCGCAGTTATTAACCCAGTGACTGATGTCATTCCTTAACTTAGGCCACCAGAAAGTTCTTGCTATGGCTTCTATGGACTTCTCAATACCCAAGTGAAGCCTGTTATGGGCTGCGTTGTACGCAGTCAGACGCAACGACTCAGGCAATATGACACATTTAATTCCATCTTCTATAAAGAAAGCCATGTTTTCGTATGTTGTGAACTGGACTTCTTTTTTTAAGAGGCGTGCTTGGTCAATAAGGCCTGGCTCCCTCCTTTGGAAAATTGCAATTGCCTTTCTATCCAAAGTTTTAGGGCTAACAGATTCTACATCTGAGCTTGAAATATCCAAATCATAAACTTCTGGAGTTATTAATTGCTCACTGTTATCAAAATCATCTATGTCCAGCCCACTGTCACTAGACTCAGATTCCGAACTACACAAGTAATCCGGATCCTCTTGGTGTGCTCTAACATGCATGGCTGTAATCTGAGGTGGCCTGCTTAGAGCATCTGCAACTGTGTTGTTGGATCCGGCTATGTGTGCTACTTCTGGATCAAACTCTTTTATCAGCATGATGTACCGTTGTTCCATAGGTGACTGATCTTTTAGATTATTGTTAATGGCCCCAACCAATGCCTTGTTATCTGTCCTTATCAACAACCTCCTGCCAAGAATTTTATATTGAAAGTGTTTCAAGCTTAAATAAAGGGCACGAAGTTCCTTATAAAAAGGAAACCTAACAGTCTTAAGTGGTGGCAATTTCTTTGAAAAAAATGCCAAAGGACGCATCTCCCCATTCTCGCCTTCCTGCTCGAGGACTGCGCCAACATGGGTATCAGATGCATCTGAAAATAGCATAAGTGGTTTGTTATGATCTTCATAAGACGAGGTAGTCGTAATAGCTAAAATAGCTTTTGTGTTTTGAAAGGCTTGAACATGTCTATCTTTGAGTTTAATTTTAGCACGATTAGTAGATTTTGGACCTCCAGATAACTCATTGAGAGGTGCAGTTATTTCAGCAATCTTTGGAACAAAACGATGATAGTAATTCGCAAGACCTAAAAAACGTTTTAGGTCTCTTCGTGTGGTGGGAATAGGGTATTCCCGATTAGCCTCAACCTTTGAGTCTAAGACATTAAGTCTCTCAATGCTAACAGAATGACCTAAAAAATCTAGTTTTGTTTTAGCAAGATTGCATTTGTTTGTATTTAGGTGTAATCCATTGTCAGACAATATCTTAAAAACTGTCTTCAAATGAGAGATATGATCTTCCTCAGTTTTGGAAAAAATCAATATGTCATCCAGATAAATAAATGTAAAAGTTTGACAAGAAATAAAAATACTTTCCATCATCTGCTGAAATCTGGTAGGGGCATTTTTCAAACCCAACGTACATCGTTTTGGAATGAAAACTCCTTTATGCGTGATTATTGCAGTATACTTTTGAGAACTTATTTCTATTGGCAAGCTGTAATAAGCTTCTTTTAGATCCAGGGTAGAGAAAACACATGTACCTCCTGGAATGATTTCAGACAGTTCGTCTATATGAGGTAGCGGATAAGATAAAGGACGTGTATGTGAATTTAGAATAGTGTAGTAAATGCAGACACGATAAGTCTTATCTTTCTTGGGTACACAAGTAACTGGAGAAGCACATGTATCCCACTACCCCGGACTACAGCACCTCTCTCTAATAGATCAAAGAAATGATCTTTAATTACTTCTCTTGTACCACCGCATCTCCTGGCCTTGGTCATATTAGGACAATAATTATCGACTATTATCTCTAGGGAATGATTGTGCTTTGGTGGTACAGTATAGTCAGGTTTCTTAGTAATTTCTGGAAATTTAGCAAGTAAGGCCTTACATCTTTCTTCTAAAGAATTTTTGCCTGAGTTTAACAGTTCGACACTGTTGATTGATGCAACTACAGGGCTGGGAAAGTCTGAAGCCACAAGGAGTTTTGTCTTCCGGCCTGAAATTGCTGAGCGTAATTGTGACTTGGCTGGCAGTATTTCTAATTCATTCGCTTTTAGAAAATCAAGTCCAATGATACCATAACCCCTTGACTCTGGAGTTATCCGAAAGGTATGTGTAAAATTACCTAGTTCACTAACATTAACTTCTATATCTGCACTCCCAACTGGGTGAATTACTGAGTCGCCTATTCCTTGGATACTCTTGCTATTAGGGAGAAAATACTTGTTAATACCATTAGTTAAAGACTTCGGTAAAAGTGATATCTCACTTCCAGAATCGATTAAAAATAAAACATTTGTATTAAAATCTGAAACAAACTGAAGATTTTGTGGCAAATTATTAGGGTCAACAAAAGAGTTTTTGACCAATTTGAAAGTCCAGCGCAATGGACGTTCGGGAGACTGTTTAAAAGTCTCTGTAAGAGGACTTTTAATCCCGCCATCTGATCCTCTCACTGCGACGAAGACGGGAAGTCGTTTTTTGTTGGACGTTGAGCTCTGATACCTGCCATTTCACACGTCCCCGGGGCAGCGCATTCATAGGCGTTATTCCCAAACTTTCTATGTCTGTGACAGAGAGTACTTAAAGTCCCATTGTTGCCTGTATTGTTGTGATTGCTATTTTGTCTGCCTTGATACCCATTGACAACAGGGGTATTGTTTTGGTGTGTCCGACCCTGGAAATTATCTATAGGGTGGCCAATGACTCTAGTATCAGGAATAAAATTACAATCTTAATGGCCAAAATAGTTGTTTGCATTATTTTGGTAGCCAGATTTTCGGTCTATATGTCTATAGCTATTCATGTGATTGTTAGATTTACTTTTTCTTTGACTTGGTCTATTAACATTGTAATTAATATTTCTTGATGCCTCTATACTACGTTGGTGATTTGCATCAAAAATGTCCCTACAACGACGCTTAAAATTTTCTATATCTAAGCTTAAGATTTCTCTCATTTTACCTTTTAAGTGTTCAGGAGCTAGGTGAATGTATAAAAACTTTCTTCAACTGTTAGAGTCTTTCATTTCTGCCTCCCACTTCGTGACTTCTAGTTCCAAAGCTTGGCCATTTAGATTGTTGAAATCAGGTCTAGGCAGAAGAACTCTACCAAGCTGACCATCCCTATTTGACAAGTAATCAATAAGACTCTTGTAACAACGTCTCCCATACTCGACAGTAGTGTAAAAATTTCGTATATCTTTATGTGGTCAGACTGAAGTCAAAATTTGGTAGCGCAATTGAGAGTCAAAAATTTCAAGACTTCGGCACATATCTTCAAAATAGCTTATTTCATCTCTAGGGTTAGCGGTAATATCTATCTTAATAATAGATTTAAGTACTGAGATCCTATTGCTTAAATTGAATCCCCTATAACCACCCCCTGGCAAGTTAAAGTCAACAATGTTATTGAAATTTGAGTCAGGCTTGGAAGTTGTCCTCATTGAGTTATTATCAATATGATTATATTCACCCCTGGCATTCACTAACCCATTGATTATTTTAGTACTACTAGGACAGGTCTGCTGTATAGGATCTCTGCAACTGGCTTGCATGTCAAGTTCAAGTTCATGTGCTTCTTTGTTTATTGACAACAAAGTTTTTTTTTATTTTTGTAACTTTAACTCTTTGATACGTTTAGCTTGACGCTCAATTTCTAACTCAACCATCTGTAATTCTTGCTAAGTTGTTGCAGATGCTAAGTTGTCTAAGATTATGGCTTGACTACTGTCTCGTACCTCACTGGACACTTGGTAGGGTAGACAAACCTTAGTACCTAAGTGGGGAGAATTAGTTGTGTTGTGATACCCACCTATATTATGCATGCTTGAATTACCCTTGATGTCAGGCTGAAACTGGCCCACTATGGCTTGTTGACTGTGATTTTGATTGTGATTTATTTTAGTATTACTATTAATGGTATATGGTATATAATCATTATGGGTATCATGCATAAAGCTAGCCATGGTATGATCTGTGTGAAAATGTTGAGGGTCTTTACAACTTATGCTAGTGTTTGGTAAGTTGTCTTTTTGTGTCAGATGTGACTTACTTTCCCCTACTATTGTTTGTACATTGTTAATATCATTTTTAGTAAATAACAAATTGTTCTGAGTTGTGATGGCCAAATCTGAATTTGGTGAAAAACATGGATCAATTTGACTGGTATGGTAAGACCCACTTAAACTTATGTTAGGCTCATGTGTTTGACTGACCGAAAGGTCGTTATTCTTGTACCCGAGGACGCCAATGAAACCAGAGGAAGTTGGCATGCCAACTTCCAAGGGTTTGTTTAGAAGGGTAGGGGGGTCAATGGTTGACTCATGGCTAAGAGGTCTTCGGCTCTGAATGCGAGCACTCTTAGCCCGAGTTTGAATCCTAGTGTCTGGAAGACACTCTGGATTTGGACTGACCCGTGACATAGTTTAAATTTACTTTATCAAAAACTATTTAATAATATAAAATACAAAGCAGTTGGGATAAATTTATAAACTAAAAACTTAATAGTAAACCAATTTGTAACAAAATATAAAAAACTTAAAATGAATAAAGTAGTTAAAATTAGACAAAAATTACAATAAAAAACTCAGGTATGAAAAAATCTATAAAATTTTATAAACTGTTTTAAAATTTTATACAATGTTAACAAAATTCAAGAAAATACTTAAATTTGTCTAAAAACAATTTAAGTATCTTGCTTATAAAAAAAGTCAATAAAATTAGTCACTAGCACACAGGAAAAGGTGGATCTACTGGAAGACAATAAACTTCACTCCAATTCTTTCCTCAGAACTCAGACTACTCTCTCTAACAATGCCCCAAGCTCACAATAGTCATTTCTTTGAATGATGACTGTTGTTATAGCAACAATTTCAAACTTCTTGTACTATAACTTGTCAACATCCCATTTGTTGTTGTTTTTAGCTTTTCCAACAACAAAGTGTTTCCAATTAAAAAATAGAAAATAACGTTACAGATAAAAAAAAAGGTAGGAAATGAACGGTTTAAAAATATCTTAGTTTAATTACCTGGGTGGAAACTTACTTGAGTTTAAATCGATCGGATAAAAAAATAATTCAAGTTGATTAAGTTTAAGTTTTTTGAGTTATTTTTCTTAGATTAAAAATTAATGAGATTGAATTTAGACAAGTTGGTAGTAATTTAGATTGGAATTAAACGGATTGTAATTCGTTTGAAAGGGATTCGATACAATGGTATTTGATCGTATCGGATTGATTTCAACCAAAATTTTTTCTGTGGAATTGATCGGATTTAAATAAATCGGATCAGTCATATTCGGATCGGAATTATTTTAGATAGAAATTAATCTGAAATAAAGAAATCAGGTTTCAATTGATCGGGTGGTATTCGATTGGATGGCAAACGGTCGTATTGGAATAGATTTATTAAGAGATTTTTAGATGGAAATAAAATTGTTTGAAGTTAAACGTGTTGGAATAAATTTAGATGGGAGTCAGTTGAGTTTGAAACTATTCAAATTTGTATCAATCGGAGGGGAATTAAACACAGGTTTGAACTAAGCGTGTCTTAAATGTAGTTAGATTGTTTGTAAGTTTAATTATCTTGTTGTTTACAATAATAATTTTGGTAACTAACAAACTTTGATGAACTATATATAAAAACAAACTACATAAAAATAATTAAATTAGTTTCATAATAATATTTGACTAAAATAATGCTCTGTCCTCATTGAGAACAATGATATTAACTTACAAAGAGTTTTGTATTTTTTCTAAACGTAAATAGAAGTAGATTCTAATTTATGTTTATCATAAAAAAAAGAAGTTTACAACAAAACCATCAACAATAGTATCCGAGACAACCTACGACCGGTTTTGTCCTAATTAGGACTAATCAGGCAGGCATAGTCGCGAGAAACCGCTGTTAAGATCTAACCAAGCGTGCTTAAGTGCATATGCACTGAAGCGACTGCTTGTGGGTAAATTTCGATAAATTGACGCAGCCAAATTGTTCACAGCCCAACATCGAAGACATTGTCAGCTCAATGTGAGATTTTAGTCTACGTTCGGTTGATCAGTTTTAATCAGTATTTATCAAGGCCATTACCAACAAAGTTGAGATGCTCCGCCACCAATAATAATATCCTAATTAGGACAAACCCGTCGTAGGTTGTCTCAGATACTGTTGTTGATCGTCGTGTGGTAAAGTTCATTGTTTGTTGTTGATGTCATTTAAAACATTAAGCAATAGAAAAATTAATAAAATAGTTATGTAAATTAGTTGTGTAGTTTTTATCGTGCTCTCTCTTTAAAACAAATATTATTCAACTGTAGAGTTATTTACGGCAGGCCTTTAAGCTTTTAAAGTGTACTAAATTTTTTTATTAAAATCCCATTTCTTTAAATGCTGAAGTTATTTTTACAAATTAAAACAATTTTTTTAAACATTTTTTTTTAACAAGATTTGAAAGAATTCAGTTTAAAAATATTTTCAAAAAAATTGATATTAAAAACAGTTTTTTGGAGGCTTAAAAGTTTCTGTTGAAATTAAAAAAATTAGTTCCTTTATTTTTGAACAATATAATGAAAAAAAACTCACGTATATCTTAGCTTAGTTTTGTTGTTGCTTCTTCTAAAACATATTTTTGTTTTATATATAAGCAATATATATTATTATAGGCTTGCAAAGAATAGTTTAGATATTTAATTATAAAAAAATGCACTTTAGCTTGTTGTTAAAAAAATAGTTTTCGAACTCATGTGGTTTTCTGTTATGTTTTTTTTAAAGTAAGACTCTAAAAAGTTTTGTTCACGTTGTTATAAATTTTGAAAAATAGATTACAAACTATATAACTTATTTTAACCAGTTTCAATAAAATTAGCAATTGTCAGTATATCATTTAATTACAAAATTTTTGCTCAAGACTTATTTAGTTTTACGTTATATTATTTTCTTACGAAACTATGCTTTACTTCAAACAAAAAGTAATAATAGAGAATGAGTCGAAGTTTATTTTCTTTAAACTCAAGAAACTTAGAACTAAAAGAAAGGTTCTCATACCATACCAAGACTTATTTTTGAATACCTATTAGAAAAATAAATAAAATATTTGTAAAACTAACTAATTTTTTCTTAGTGACGTCATAATCATAAAAAGAGCAAAACTAAAAATAAAATAATAAATTCATTTCCGCATAATAACCAACTTAGACTCTTTATAACAGAATTCCTAGATTTAAAAACTAATGACAAATAATTTCTTTTTTAACTAAATTAATAGATAGATATTCAAAATTAAAGACTTAAAAGTATACACACTATTTTTTAAAGAGATATTTCGACGTCTTATAACAAATTTCTTTGAAAAAAACACTAAAAACTAATTTACGAAGCTAGAGACCTTAAAAAAGACGTTCATCACTTTTGTTAAAACTAATTTTGATTTTTTAAAGAAAGTTATTGATAAAGGACTTTTGTAAAAAAAATATGCATGTGTCGACCATTTGGTTTCGATCTTGAAACGTTTAAGTCGAATAGTTCTAAAAGTTATATTTGAGTGTTAATCAAATTTATACAGTTAAACGTAATAATGTTACAGAGGTTAAAACAGTTTGTTCGAAGATTTTTTTAGACTCATTTAAATATCTGCGATAAAAAATATAATCCAAAACTAAAAAATAAAATAGTCTAATATAAGTGCTGCATCATTAAGTTAATTTGTTTAAGTAGAAGGCTAATAGTCGTTATGCCAATTTAGCACTGATGCGTATAAAATTTGAATTGTTTTAAGTTAGTAATTTTATGCTCGAGTAAATAAAGCAACGTCTTTTCATAAGTATGGGTTAAAGTAAGTTTTTGTAAAAATATTAGGGTTAGACTAAAGGTTAGAGGACTAGGCTAGTATACTTGGGTAGGTTTCAAATATGCACAGAGCCACACTTTTGCACTTAGGCTCACTTGATACTTGTTATTTTTGAGTTTTACTACAACTGTTACCCCTAACAATTACCCTCGGCCAGTAATTACTTTTTTTTGTTTTTTTATTAATTAGTGTTTTATTAATAGTTTTTTCTTTATAAATTTATTTATTTTTTTACTCTCGTGCAAAAATAAGCCTTCGTGCAAAAATTTAATTGTGCATATTTGACCTGTTCTCAGTACACTCTTTTTAGTCTGATTTTAATACTTGCTGAGTCAGCAAAAAACTGGCTTTTTATATTATTTTAAATTTTAATTATTAAAACTTTTTTTTTTGATTAATTATTGTTATGTTTGGGTATGGTTGTTTATGGTTAAGGTTATAAAAAAAGGTTCAAAAAAATTACTGATTTAGCGAATATGCAAATCATACTGATCTTTAATTATTCTATGCGTTTTTTATTATTTTTATTTACTTTGTTACTCTAAACCTCACCCAAACCCTTATTCTTACCCTAGCTAAGAGGTCAACATGACACTGTCGACTCGACATGTATTTAGTGGTCAAAAAAATCGTTGACCTTAGTTGTAATTTAAGTAGTACAACTGACTTGTTTTTGCTCTTCATTATGAACCCCTAAATACTTAGTGTATTTTTCAAAAATTGCTGTTTCAGCAAGTCAAATTTACATGCTCGGGGGTCGCAGTTTGCTGATCCCTGATCTAACCCAAAAATTATACTTAAAGGTCAGTCTGATTTGCATATTTTCTTATTCAGATTTTTTTTAAACCTATTTATTTATTTTTAGTTTATACCTTTATTCCTAAACCTATTAAGTTTAAAAAAAACATTTTTTTTGCTAAAAATATCAATTAAAACTGAACTTGAAGTAAACTAGCAAAAAAACAAAATAATCTCGTTCAAGCGTTTCAGTATAAAACTGCATGTATCGTATATAAAGCAGTCCTGCAACTTTGGCCTACAACTCTGCTTTAATACAACATATATCTTGTTAGGGAATTTTTTATAATTTGAGATCATTTTATTTTCTGTTTATATTTTGATATTTATGATAGGAACACTGATTTTAAGAATATGAGTAGAAAAAGGTATCAAAGTTCATTTGATGATGATTTGATAGATGAAGAAGACAAAAGTTTTAAGTTTAAAACAAAAAGTATAGTAAAGTTTAAAACTACTGATATTTTAAAACAAAACACTGCTCATGAGAATGATGATTGCAGGGCCTGTACCAAGTTTCAAAAAAAGGTTAAAGCATTTACTACAAAAGATGATAAACTTGAAATGGAAATACAAGATAAAAAAGAATGTCCACTCGACATCGAGGAGCTTGGTAAAAATACTTGGTCATTTTTGCATACAATGGCAGCTTATTACCCTGAAAGCCCTAGTAAAAATGAGCAAAAGGATATGCTGTCTTTTATAAACCTATTTTCTAAAGTTTATCCTTGTAAACATTGTGCTGGTGATTTTCAGGATAGCATCCGAAAGTTTAAACCAGATGTTACTAATAGAAATACTTTGTCTGAGTGGTTATGTAAGCAACATAATATAGTTAATGAAAAACTAGGAAAACCTAGTTTTGATTGTACTAAAGTTTTTCAAAGGTGGAAGGATGGCTGGGAAGATGGTTCTTGTGACTAATAACTGTTTTCTGTTTGTGAACATAATACTTTGTTTGTCCATTAGTTTATTTTTGTTATAATTTATGAAAATAAGTTACTCTTGTATACTTTATCTAAAACTAGTTTATATTCAGTTAACTACCAATGAATTAGTTTGTTCTACATTGAATTATGTTAAATTCCTACAAAATAGTACATCTTATGATTTTTGTTGCTTTTAAAGTTGAAAACCTTGTTTTAAGAATTTTTATATTGTTAGAAATAATTATAGTATTTACTTTCTTCTATGTGAAATGTACTCAAACCAAATAACTAATTTGTTTAATTTAATGTTATTATATGCATTATTAGTTAAAATTTTAGGTTATATTGTTTCTTTAAATTAAATTTAACATCTAAAAGTAATGGAAACATTGAAGTATTGCGAACATTGTTTATTTACTATTTTTGACATTGAACTAACTCTTACGTTTTCACATATAGAATTTATAACAGGTTGGCACATACTCAGGCTGACCAAAGCTTATTTGCCTTTCTTTTAAAGTCAGGCTAGTTAAAATACTTGTCTTAAATCCTAGGCTAGTGTTTACCACCTTGACTCTTATTTTTAAATTATGTTTTTATTAGGTCCTTGTGTTATCATTTTATAATTATTTGTTATTTTCAAGCTTGATTGATAGTATTTTTTTAGTTTTTTGCTCATACCTAAATTATTTTTCATTTATTTAATTTTAATCTAAGGCTGACTCACGCTAGTTTTTGGTAATTCATGCTAGCTTTTTTGACTTAAAGAGTGGCAACCTTGTAAGTATATAACAATATTAAGCGCATAGGGGATGTCACTTTTTTCACAGTTTAGTCTTACTTTATAAAGTTATAACTAAGCTAAAAGTTACATTTTACAGATTTTTTAAATTCAAAATAATTTTTGAGATATAAAAGTTAAGATTGTAGATTACAACAGGTTCTTTATGGGAGGTGCAAACTAAAATGGCAAATAACTAGAAATCACTATAAATCTATCTCCACTTACATTTTATTAGATAACTACCTCAAACTTTTAGGAAATGTTACTAGCAATATTTAAAAAATTCTGTCAAAATTTTTTTTTAAAGTATTAAAAAAAATATTATACTAATAAACAAAATAAACAAAGTTCTTTATGTTTTTTAAAAATAAATTTTAGCTTTTTAGTTTTTATAAAATTCTTTCCAACATAATTTTTTAAATATTGCAAGGAATATTTCCTGAAAGCTAGAGGTAGTTATCTCTAAAAACGAAGAAGAAGATATAAGTTAGTGAAATAGTCTTTTTTTGCAGTTGTTGCCTCCAATTTTGACCTCCTATATTTCAAAAATCATTTTGAATTCATAAAATCACTAAAAAGCACCTGGTAGCTTAGTTAAACCTCAATAAAATAGAGCAAATTGTGAACAAAGTGATTACTCCTCTATGCCCTAAAATATTTTGCTTTAAGTATTAGTTTATGGCTTAAACTATGTTTAAGAGTTTAATTAAAATGGATAAAACTCAAAAGAAAAAATCAAGAAGCTTAACCCAAGATGAGTTAAGAAAAATGATGAAACAAAAACAAAAGTCTAAAGGTTCCACAATTAGGTTAAATAAAAGACCCTCTTCTAGTGCTATTTTAAGCAAAGTAAGTAAAAAACACTTGTTTTGTCTATTTTTTGAAAATCTAGGAAAAAAATATTATGCAATCCATTGAGCTGTAAATGTTTACCTTTAGTAAAATAAAACTATATTTGAAAATAGTAATAACAATTTATACAGTATCCTTCCTTTATGTTTTTGTGTGTTAACGGATTAACACACTTCTTTTGAGCTGATAAATACTGTAAGAAAGAATAGAAGCTAAAGTAGGTGTATACATGTGTTCATTAAAATAAAAATAATTGCTATAGATTTTTATAGGTTAATGGTTAATAATAGATAAAATACTTAATGTTAAATCCGACTATTATAAAACTATATAATAATTGTAATTATTAAGTCTAAATTAAACAAAGTAAACTAAAATACGCAATAAAATAACAAATCATAATACAAACTACTAAAATGAAATGGAAGGAAGAACTAATTTAAATTATTAACTGGTTGCTAATCAATGAAAAAAAAAATCTAATAATTACGTCACAATATATATAGACATTATAGTTAGTTAATAAATTTATACTACAAAGTTAGATAATTTATTCTTTATGTTTGGAAAAAAGCAGTAAAGCGCTTTAAGAAGTAATATGTATTCTATTGTGTTGAAAAAGTATTCTTTCCTTACAGTATTTGTTTTTTTATAGAGCTCAGTTGAAGTGTGTTAATCCGTTAACATACAGAAACATATGTCAGTGTAAAAAAAGAAGAATACTGTATAATTTGTTATTGTTATATATTCCAGTGAACTTGTTTTACTAGAATATTTTGTTAACAAACACTTAAATTTATATTTTAAATAGTTATCTTGAAAATATGTTTAGTTAATTAAACAACTTGATGTTTTAGGTTGCAAAGCGCAAAAAAGAAGAATTTGATAGCCAATCTCTCAAACAAAAGATTAAAGAATTAGAAAATTTCAAATTAAAGTAAATTATATTTTTATTTACAACTTTGACAATAAAACCTTTTTGCATCATAAAATTTTCTGTAATATTAAATGATTGTTTAACAGTTTTTAAGAAAGATTTAAAGAAATTTATTTATATTTTTTTTATTGAATTGATAGAGAAAGTCTAATTTATCAATGTAGTTTAAGGCTATAAAAAAGAGGTAAAGCTCTTTATTCAAAATTTGATCTTTTTTTGTAGAGATTTAAACTAAAAATCGCTTTTTACAGATTTTTGAAATTCAAAATGATTTTTAAGATATAACCAGTTAAAGTTTAAGAGTACAATAGGTTCCTTATGGGAGGAGAAACCTAAAGCGGCAATAAATAGAAATTACTAACAATTTATCTCCTCCTACAATTTATTACTATAAATACCTCAAATTTTTAGAAAATGTTTCTTGAAATATGTAAAAAAAAAGACAAAATGAAACGAAAAAAAATTGTTATTTTTTGATCGTATAATTTTTTTTTTTTTGATTTTTTAAAAATTTGTTACGAGAGATTTTTTTGATTTTGCAAGGAACATTTCCTGAATTTGACAACATGACTGAAAATTCTTTTGTACCTCTATAAATTGGCTCGTTTCTAAAAGATATTTGAGAATCTTTTTTTTGGTGGATTATTAAATTTTATTTAATATTGTAGAAATAAAACTTTGTATAATGCAGTATAAACATCTATTGGTTTAGTTAGAGGTTTCCAAAGTTAGCAATATTGCTTTGGATATCAGGATGTAGTAAAGTAAATGTATAATTAACTAGGTTAATGGCAATTGTTGTTCAAATTGTGCCAAGAGGGTGATTATGAAATGGATTTTAGGAAACATTTGTTTTAATCATTAAATTGTAAGCAGATCAATCAAAACTTATTTATGAACATTTTTATTTAAATAAGCTCTTTGATAAGTTATATGCTGTTTGATAAATAACTTATTTTCAAAATTTATCTTAGCAAATTTGGCTGAGGTATTAAATATAAAACAAGTTTATATCTTTTTAAACAAGTTGTTTCATTATATTATTACTAAAATTATTATTTAAAAGTGTTTTATTCGACAACTATTATTTAATTTTCTGATTGCAGCAGATTATTAGATATTATGTTTTATAGCTTAGTTAAACACATAAGTAGTTGATAATTGTATTTTGAAAATTTTCTACTTAATAAAAAAAAGCAATGTATTTATTGACATTTTTTATTTTAGTTTTATTAGTTTTCAAGTTATTGATTAGTGTTATCTAAAAACCCGTGCTTCTCAATTTGAAATATATATATTAGACAAAGTATTAAAAAAAAAGCAAACTGAACTACTAAATAATATTGATATTAAAAAAACAGTTCATATTGCGTTTAAGTTGTCTTTGTTGGTAGAAACTGTTATTTAACATATTAAAATTATTTAAAACAACTAAAATAGTTTAAAGAAACTTATTGTACAGTACGAACAAGTAATAAAAATATTTTTAATCCAAAAAATTTTTTCACTGTATAATAAAACATGTTCAATTTTAACTACAGTCAAGTGTAGACTCTTGTAAATTTTAGATCATAGACAGAATTAATTAAAATATATTATTTTTTACTTTTTGTAAAATAAGGGCACACAGGGGGAGGTCCAACATTTTTTTACATAAAATAGCATTGGCTGTTATATGTAAGCTTTCAGTATATAATACAAGCCAGTTTATATAGAATAAAAGCAAATATTTAGTTTTTGAGATATTACTATTCAAAATATAAATTTAATGGTTTGTTAACAAAAGATCCTAGTTAATCAAGTTCACTGGAGTATATAATAATAACAAATTATACAGTATCCTTCTTTTATACACTAACACATGTTTCTGTATGTTAACGGATTAACACACTTCAACACAGCTCTGTAAAAAATAAATGTTGTGAAGAAAGTAGAAGCTAAAATAGGTATATACATGTGTCCATTAAAAATAAAAATAATTGCTATAGATTTTTATAGGTTAATGGTTAATGATAGATAAAATACTTAATGTTAGTTCCAACTGTTATAAAAATATATAATATTTGTAATTATTAAGTCTAAATTAAATAAATTAAAGTAAAAATACAACATAAAATAACAAATTATAATATAAACTACTTACATGAAAATGATAGAAGTACTAATTCTAAATATTTACTGGTTGCTTATTATTGAGAAAACATATCTAATAACTACGTCACAATATATATGAACATTAGGACTAGTTAGTTAATTTATACAACAAAGTTAGATAATTTATTCTTTATTTTTGAAAAAAGTAGTAGAGTGCTTTAATTAAAAAAAAAGTAATATGTAATCTATTGTGAATAAAAAGCAAAACAACATACATTAATTATTGAATTAATAAATTAAACAATAGTAAAGGCAAAAATAACCACAAAAACTTGGTATAATGTATATTTTATTTATTTATTGTTTATTTTGGTTAAATCTAAATTATAACAAAGTTAAATTTAGATACAATTAGAAAGCAGATTGAATTTAAATTAAAAAATTAAAAAATTAATGCACAAAAATCAAAGTTGTTATTAAGCTTTCAAAGCCCTGACCAATAATTAAGTTACAGTGCCATACATAAAACCACTATGACTTAAACTACATATATGTTATATAATGAGTAAAATTATTAATTATTGTTTTAGGAAGGAGCAGTTCGGTATCTAAATTACATATATTATACAGATGTTTTAAATATTAAATAGTTAAGCTATGCTATAAATACGGGTTTGTGATTATACTGATCTGTTAATATGAAATTTAAAATGTAAAACATAAAACAACAAGGAGGTTTTTGAGATATTGTAATTTTTGTAAAAAGTTTCGGATACAAAGGTATGGACAGCAAGTTTTTCAGGGTCCACTTTCTTAGAAAAAAAAAAAAAAATTCAATAAAAAAAAACAAAATAAAATTGGTGTTTTTTTTATAAAATATAATTTTTCAAAATTTAAAATTACTGCATCAAATCAATTTAAATATTAGTAACGTACTATCATTGAAAATTTGAAGAAAATTGGCTAAGAAATGAAGGAAAAGATAGGTTTTTAGAAAATAGTCTTTTTTTTTGCATTTTTGGTTTGTGACTTCCATAATAAACCTATTGAGCACATCGAATTTTTTCGCTTATATCTCAAAAATTACATGATTTTTTTTGGCAGTCAAAATTGTCTGATAGTTTAGATAAAAACTCTTCAAAATAAGATCAACTTGTGAAATCAAAATGGACCTTAAGTATAAGTTCATTTGTTAAATGTATTTTTTTAAATTAAAACTTTAGTTACTCTACTTGAAAAAAAAAAAAAACTTGCTACTGTTTTTTAGTTGTGCATAATTTGTTTTTACATTTTATATAAGTTTATTTAAATTTCATTCTAATTTCAATTTATGGTGTTATATTTTGATTTGAGTGCATTTAAATATAAATTTTAAACAGGGTTCAAAAAAAGCAAGAATCATCTATTAAAACAACTAAAGAACCAAAAAGTATTTTAACCAAAACTTCTTTGGTTGCAGGTTAATATTGTAAATTCTCTTCAATTTATTTTGTTTATAAATAAGTATTATTTTCTTTGCTTACCTTGAAAACAGTTACCAAAAGTTACTATGCATATTAGCAATCATTTATTCAAAAATTTTCAACAGAATTGAAACATAAATCTTTCAGTTTTGAAGACTAGCTCCTTAATATTTTTAGAATTTATTATACAGTGTCCTGTGTTGAATATATATGATCAGAATATTAGTTTTTTAGTTCAGCAGAATATTTTATATGTATGTGACTCCAAGTTGTTTTTGATTTTTTGAAAAATGTTTAGAAGTATAATTTCTAAACCATACTTTAGGTTACGCAAGTAGCAGCAGTGATTCTGAGATGGAAACCACAGAAAAGTGTAAAACTTCCTTACAAACTAGCGTTGATTCTATAAAGAACTCTTCACACAAGGGTAAAGAATGTATTTTACCTGAAGGTATGTAAATTAGACACAAGTACTTATATTTTTCTTTATAATTAAAATAATGTCGTTTACATCTTTCTGTTCAAAAAAAAGTTCAGCGTTTGAAACAAAATTAGCTAAAGAGTGTAAGTTCAGTATAAATTTTAAATATTTGAAAACTAAATACAATAAGATGTGTAGTTTTGATATTTTTTAGTCATCAAGGTTTTTTGCACAATACTATAAAGTTTGCGAAAAACCTGGAATCTTGAAATTTTATAGTTTAGGCAAAAAAAACTTTGAAAACCTAAAATTAGAAAACTTAAAAAAAAAAAGGAAAAATTACGAATTTAGAAGAAAATACTTGAAAAAACCTGGAATTTTAAACAACTTTCACATGTAAAATAACAAAGTTTTGATTAGGTACAAAAAATCTATCGTATACAATAAGTGTTTTTCGTATCATTTGATTTTTTTGTTAGAAAATACATTTAAAATATCACAACAATATCTTTTCAATATTTTAAAATTAAGACTGCTTTTTACCTTAAACTTAATTTCATACTAAACTTCTACTTTCAAAATCCTGAAAGTTTTTTTCAAAAAACCTTTAGCAATCCTATACTATGTACAGGTTAAGACTTTAAAAAGCATTGAGCTAAACTATCAAATATATCTTATTTGAAATATAAAAGTATTTAAATGTTTTTGTTTTAAAATTCTATAACTAGTAATATAAATTAAATTTATAATTAAAGTTAAGTAATGATAATAATGATTTATAGCTATATATTTGTTTATTAGTAGAGCAATGAAAATAATAAGCACAATTTTCAGCACAATTTTCAATTTAGTTTAGTTTTTTATGATTTTTTAAAAACTAAACCAAGTTTTAAACCACTGTTTTATAGTTAGTTTGCAACAATAAAATTAAGAATTAGAGATGAATAATTTTTATAATTTGTTTTAGTGTTGCTCATTTATTAGTGAAGTATAAAATGTTGTTTTTTATTAAGCGATTATTACAGAGTTGCTATACTTTTTATCCTATTTAATAAACAAAAACGTTAAGGCGTAGGGGTATGAGGGATTTTTTTTACAAAAACTAGCATTAGTTATTATACGAAAACTTATAGAAATATAAACTATAAGTCAGTTTTTGTAGAATGTATAAAATTTAATTAACCTTTTAGGCGTAATATGTACTGCAACTTTTTCATTCCCATTTTTATCGTAAATTCAAAAAATCTCTAATTATCTATATTTTTTGAGCTAAAATATCATTTTTTATAACTTTTTTATACAGTTGAATTTATTTAACAAGAAAAAGCTATTTTTTAAAGTTTTTTACTGGTTAAGGATTTAAATACTAGTAATGAATTTGAGCTTAAAATATAGTTTTTTGTGATTTTTTCTGTATTGTTTATAAGATTTATAGTATTATAATTTAAAATATAAAAAATTAAATATATGAAAAAATATAACAAAAGAAAGCTAGTTTCTTTCAAAGTTTTTATACTGGTGAAGTATATAACAACTATTGATGGTTAATTACTATGAAAATTTCAAAAAAATATCTTAAAAATTAAGGAAAAAATAAATTTGTTATTAAAATCTCTACGAATAGGACTATCTTGTATAAAAATTTGAAGAGTAATTATAACCTATGTGGCAGGATTTTTTGATGACGAAGATGTAGACGCAAGAGTGCAGGGCAAGGACACGCCAATGGAAAAACTGGACAAAGAATACGAACTCTTCCAACATGAGATGAAGGTAGACGAACAAAAAATTGAAGATATAAAGGATGAGGAACATGAAAAGAAAAATATTGACAGGTACATTTAAGATTTTTTAATAGTTTAAACAATACACTCTTTCTAATTTTGTTGTTATATTTAAATAACTATTTTGTACTTTTTCGAACAAGCCTAACATTGTCTCGATAACAGATGCCGACGTGGTGTCTAATTATCCAATCTATGTATTAGGGGTAATTAAATGGGGATAGATATTTTAAGATAAGATAAATACATCTAAGATACTTAAAAGTCAACAAAAGTTTATTTACAAATATAAAATAGTCACACGACACACTAACTAAAACTACAATTGAACACAAGTAACAAGAAGTATCTTAAACTAAAGAAAACGAATAATTTCAGACTTAAACTTAAATATTTTATAATACAACATTTCGAGCTTTACCAAACACCTGATACTGCTACTGCTACTGCAAGTAAATGCAAGTAAAGTTCCGTTTTATAAGCACTGAAATAAATGTAACTCCTTTAAGTAAACAATATTATTTATTGTTTTAGAAAATTGTTTTAAGAGTTATAAAAATTGTTTTGGAAAAGCTTGTTTTGAAAATAATGAAAAATGTTTTGGAAAAACTTTTATTGTTACAAAAAATTCCATTTTTATTAACAAGCTTTAAAATACTAAAATGAAATGTTAGTTTCATTACATTACTTATTTTATTTTTTTTAAAACTAGTATTAAAAGCCTGGTTTTAAATAATTTAAATCCTTAAAATCCTACTTTACTTTAAACTTTTTTAACAGTATTAAAAGTCTGGGTAAAAAAAAAGTAAGAAAAAGAAACTGTATTTCTTATTATCTCAAAAATTACATAATTTACAAAAACTTAGATAAAACACAACATAAAGACAAAGTAAGTAACAATGATAGTCATTTAGTTGTCTTCCGGCTTGTTGTCCTCGGGCTTCTTGCTCTTGGGATTTTTGTCCTCAGGCATGTAGTCCTCGGGCTTGTTGTCCTCTGGTGGTTAATAGAGGTTTATGAAACATCAATTTTGGATCATTGACAACGTCTTGTTCTTCTAGGAAACTTTTTGACTTTCTGTCTTCTAGCTGGTTTGTAGAATCAGCAAAACACCACATCGATTGGCTTTGGAAACAATGACAGCAGGAACTTTGATTGTGACGTCATAGAACAAACACAAAATCTTTTGTCTATTGTCGTACTTATAAACAAAAAAACTTTTAAAGTTTCATGCAACAGCAAGGTGTTAGGTGTGCTTAAATGACAATCAATTATTTGCTTCAAACAATGTTCAAAAAGATACAAACTCAACAATGTATTTAACAAACGACGACTGCTAAATTTAAGGGGAGTTTATTTTTGGTTTCTTTCAAAGGGAAAATTTTAACACAATTTTATACTTGAACTTGAAACGAGTAATAAAATGTGGCAAACGATAAGCCATTTAACGACTAAGAAAGATGAAAACTCATTCAAACATATTTTTAAACTTCAGAAACATTCTGATTTAAAACAAATACAATCTATACTTTAGTACAATCAATCAGCAGATCAAAACAATAAACTAGTAGTAGTAAACAAATAGACAAATTTGTTTTATCAGCTAAAACTCAGACGTTATTAAGAACAACTATTCTGCTGTTGTAATTCTAAATTTTATTGCGGTTCTTACTTTACATTTCTATGCTTAGAAAAATATAATAACTGCGCTCTCTTGGCAACTTATAAAATGCAATTTTGCACTAAAATACTGCGTCCCCTGACGACTTATGTAAATTGCAACATCTTCAAAGAACATTGTGCACTAGAGTAAAAAGACTGTGCTTTTTATAATCGAAATACTGCGCCCCCATGCGACTTATGTTAGTTGCAGCTTATATTGTGCCCTTAGCTAAAAAATTAAGCTTTTTAGGATCGAAATACTGCGCACCCATGCGACTTATGTTAGTTGCAAAATATATTGTGCACTAAGAAGAAGAAATATTATGCTCGTTAGCAAATAAAATAAGCACCTAAGCACTAAAAAACATATATAAAACTATACATAGAAATAATCGCAAAAATTATATAGTACTTCCAGCAAAAAATCCTTGACATCAAGCTTCACTTTTAACAAAACTAAATAAACCACTACCACACACTTGTATTATAATTGTAGACTTGCTGTTTCAAAGTAGAAAGTTATTCACACAATTTTTCTAACTGTTATCATAGTGAAATGTCGCAAAGTAAAGTATTATCGCAAATTATACTGTCAAAATTTTAAACTCGTTAAAAAGTTGTTTAGTAATAAACTAAAGTTTTTTTTTTCGCTGCGTTTTTTAATTGATAAGGCACCTAATTCCTAATCAGAAGATTCCTAAAATACAGGCCACACATGGTCTCCAATGTCTCGATACAGAGATGTTAAAGGGGGGTAATATGGATTAGTAAAGTAGATTGGTACAACAATCAAAACAACACTTATATTTTATTTACATAAACTAAACAACACAAAGATACAATTACATCACTCTATACAAGAACTAAAGTTAAACACACATTAAAAAACATTAGTTCTTAAATCTAACGTGTTTAAAATGCATTTTAACTTAAAGCACACTGATAACTGCCGAATGCTCTGCGGAAACTGCTACTGCTGCTGCAAGTAAATGCAAGTAAAATTCCGTTTTATAAGCACTGAAATAAATGTAACTCCTTTAAGTAAACAATATTGTTTATTGTTTTAGAAAATTGTTTTAAGAGTTATAAAAATTGTTTTGGAAAAGCTTGTTTTGAAAATAATGAAAAATGTTTTGGAAAAACTTTTATTGTTACAAAAAATTCCATATTTATTCACAAGCTTTAAAATACTAAAATGAAATGTTAGTTTCATTACAACATTACAAGTTGTTAGAATTTTTTGATGCAGTATTTTATTTGTTTTCTATAATCATACACTAACCTAATAAATTTATCAGTTCTGTCAAGAAAACAAAGTTCAAACTAAAACGTTTTAAAATTATTTTTCTAATTGATTTTTTACAAACCTATAGAAACTACCTTTTATAAAAAGCTGTAAATGTGTGTATGTGTTAAGTCTGTCTAACAAATTTGTTTTTATTTAAGTAGCTATTCATTATAAGCTTTATAAGAAAATAATCTAGTTGATGTTTCTTATAATTTTTTACTTTTTTTTTACTTTATTCAAATGAATAACACACTAAGGTAAATGATGCAAATAACAAAAGTTTTGAACACAATTGAGTATAAAAACACGACTTATCGTAATTAAATTTAAAATAAACATAAAGTTAGTGGGAACTTTAAAGTTCTAAACTAATTATTGTTTTTCATTTACTAAACGCATGCATCAATTAAATAAACAACTTTAACACCAACGATATAACTAAGAAAAACTTTTATGGACGTAGAGTAATTAGTTTGTTTCAATAATGTGATTTTTTTGTTGAATTTCGCAATTTCAGTTTTCTCTAATGTTTGATTACCGTAAATTTTAAGGCATACCTCTAAAGTTATGCTAAGTTTTTGGTTTTAAAAAATATTCTCTAAGAAATAGTTTAAAACATTTAAGTTTAAATTCTTGAAAATATATTTTTTGCTATCACTCTACTCTTCGTGATAACCAAACAGTCTATAATTAAAACTAGTGTTACAATAGTAGTTTATTTCTCTGCATAAATAATAATTAAATAAATACTTTTTAGTAATAAATTTGTTTAAACACCGTTTTAAAAAATCTTAATGCTTTTAAGTAATTAATACAAAAATATATTGCCTAGTAAATTGAAATATTATGAAGCTGTAAAAATTTATAAGATTTACATCGATTGAGGTATGAATCTTAAAAAACACAAAAAAAACTTGTAATTTTGATAAAAAAAGTTAGTGTGCTTAAAAATGTATGCTTTGTTAAATAATGAAATGTGTCCGGTTAAAAATCTATAAAATAAAACCAACTTGTAAAATCAAATAAGACCTCTCTATGACCTTAAAAAATACCTAATTTAAAAAATATCATTTAAATAGTATTTAAAAAAAAGATACGTAACATTTTCTTTTTACTCAAATATTTAAAGATTTTATAAAATTAAAATGTGTAAACTCCAAAATTTTGCTCGAAATTCAATAATATTTTCAAAAAATATTAAGTTTTTAGTTCCATAATTAGAAAGGACAGGGTTGCCAAAAACCTGAAATCCTGGAATTTAGAACATTTATTAATATTTTATTTGCTAAGGTTATCATCAATTTCGATTTTTTGCCATCATTTTTTTTTTCCTTATTGTTTATCAAGTTTAGCTAACATAAGATATCTTATTAAAAATTCTCTTCCTTTCATTTATACAAAGCTTTAAATTTTGTTATTAATTTATTTGTATATTTTTTAATCAAAAAGTTTTATATTATTAAAATCCAAACTCCATTTTTATTATTAAAAGTCGTTTCTTAGCACTAAATTGCTAAAAATTTATTATATTTTATACAATTGCCAGTGTGCTATAATGTCATCAATGAAGAATTTTATATACACACTTTTCAATAAACGTTTATTTGTTTTATTCTACGTTTAAGTGTTATGCTTGAGTAATATTGCACATTTTTTTGCAAAATATCTAACATAAGTTCTGTACAGCTACTTGTCTGGTGTCCAGTGTTTTCATAAAATTAATTAAATTAGTTTAAAGCATATAAATTACTATAAGTAATAACGATAAACCTAAAAACACTCCTCATTTGCACAACAGCATAATTGTATATATATATTTTCTATTTTATGTATAACTTTTTTATTTAACTTGTTTTTTTGATAAAGGAGTATAAATGAGATAGACGAACAATTAGAAAACTACAAAAAACTTCTAGCTAACATTGAAAAAAAAGAAGAAGTGTTTAAAATTCAGCATCAAGTTTGTGATATTTAATATAATGTTTCTCATAGCAACAATTACAAAGAACACAATTTAATTAAACTAACGACCTAAGTTTTAAACACCATTGTTAAAAAGTTTTTCGGTAAATAACAATCTATGTAAAAATTTCGTTGAATTGTGTTTTTGAATAACATAGAAAAACATCGTTAGTTTGAAAAATAAAGTACTCTGAAAATTCTAATGTTTTAGTAAAAAAATAATCTTGTCCGTTCGTATTTTGATAGATAAAATAATTAAAGTAACATTTTTAAAACCAAGTTTATAACAAGTTCTGATAAATTATTTTCTCTATATTGTTCCTTATTTTATAGTTAATACCTTTAAGTGTTATGTTAAAAAACGAAAGTTATCTATAGATTCCACGGTCGACGGGCCTGCTAAAACCGATGAAGGATTTTGTACTTGGAGAGTGTCACCCGCGACTACACCAGTCGCGGGCTTTCTTCTAGTACCCCTTACTATAAACCGTTTACAAAAACGTTTACTCGGCACACTCCTTTAGTTAATAATTACTTTACAATAAGTTATACAAGACACACACTTTCTAAAACACTAAATATATTTCGATCAATTCTCTTCAGTAGAGTACAATGATAACAAATGATAAGATTTTACACATTTATATAATAACCAAGTAATCTAGTAATTAAGAGATTAATAAAAGACAAAGCAATTAGTAAAACTTAAAACCAAATAAGTCCATTTTCGTTATAATTGATTTACAGTAAAACTAAACATAAATAAAATGAAAACAATTCTTATAAAGTGTTACGAAAATAAAGAAACAGTATAGTCAAAATCTTTTTGCTTACTTAAAACAGGTTTCCTTAACAAAATACAAATGGCTTCTAATTTGATATCAAATCAAAAACATTGCTACAAATTTTAATAATTTTAAATCTATCTATATTATAATTGTTTGCACAAGTTGGATTACTAACTAAATGTTCTGAAATAGATGAACGTTTAGATGCGTTTAAAACCTTAACCGGAATATCATCTTTCTTATCTGACAGGCAAAAATTCTCTACACATTTTGGTATGTGTTCTTTTATTCTCTTCCTAAGATGTCTAGTTGTTAATCCAATATAACTTGCTGTACAACAGCAACTGTACTGGTAGATTACCATACTTTTATTTAATTTTGATACTGGATCCTTACCACCTGGTGTTATTAGTGGTTTAGAGGTAAAAACAATTCTAGGGTTCGCTGCATAATAAGTATTTCTTACTAATTGTCTAATTTTCTTTTCTAACATCTCTGAGCTTTTATTAATAAATGGAATTTTTAAAGTAACTACACATTTTTCCGGTCCTATTGTCTTTGTTCTATCCAAATTTTTTACATGTAAATGAATTGTTTTGTTAACTAACTCTTGTGGGTAAACGTTTTTGTTTAATAGTGTTTTGATTTGTTTGATTTCACTTAACAGTAACTCCGGAGAACAAATTTTGTGTGCCCGATGACATAAAGTTCTTATTAAATTTACTTTTCTCTTTAAACTGCAGTTTGATTGAAAATTTAAAAAACATCCTGTAAAAGTTTTCTTTCTGTAAACCGAAGTTAAAAATCTATTTTCTTTTCGTTTAATTTGTACGTCTAAAAATGCAAGTTCACCATTGTTTTCTTTTTCTATTGTGAAGTTTATAGAATCATGAGCATTATTTAAAATATTAAAGAATTTATTTTATTTTTTGAAAGTGTGTGTCTTGTATAACTTATTGTAATTTACTAGTCACTTATGTTCCAATATCTAACAATTACTTGTAATAGACCTTACAGTAGAACTGATAATCCAACTTATAACTGATTAGAAAACTTATATTATGAATTTTATTTTAAGTTTAATGACTTAAATCTAGTCACTTTTAATCTAGCTAATAACCTATTAATTAAGTTCGATTAGAAATGATCTTCAAGCATTATAATTACTTTTTATGAATTAATTATTGTCTTTAGGGTTGCTTGTTTAGTTACTGAACTTGGTATATATAAAAAAAAAATAAAGATTAAAAATAATCAAGTTAAATACTCACAAAAATAAGAATAATCCAAGATTTCTAAGATGTGTAACTTTCACAACCAAACTGCCAAAACTAAACTGAAAAATAATTTTAATTTTAATTTTGTTACGCCTAATAACTATGACATACCATTAATCTTGAAAAAGGCGCTTAAAATAAACTACTCTTTACTCTGACTGGTGGTCAAAGTTACACACTAAATATAGATCGGGTTGAATTCGGATCTCATTTTGATATCAAGATCTGGCTAGATCCGGATCAAGTTTATTTAAAAAAATGTAAACTTATAATGTTTAAATTTATTTGTGAACGTTTTGTAATAGTTTTGGTGTAAATATTTTGTAAATAAATATTAAAAATAAACACAATTAACTATTGCTCTTCACAAAAAGTATAATCCGGATTCAGTTAGGTCCTTATCTTGGATGCGGTAGATCACTATTGATATTAAAAATAATATGTATGCAGATGGAAATAGATGAAAATTCAAGTACGGACGGTGGTTCAAGTTCGGATGAAGAACTTGACTGGAGAGATCAGAAGTTGTTTTCATGATACGTTTATATAGGAAATATCGGTTGTTATACTTTCTTCAAAGTTGTGATGTTTAAATATAAAGATAGATGTGTTAAGAAACTAGAAACAAAACAACTTGTAGTTTGTTTTTTATAGTCTTAAAAGTGAAATTTTGTTGTAATTATATGCAATTAATGTTAAAGTTGAAGATTGAAAAATAGTTTTAGAATAATTTTAGCTTTTAAATGAACAATTAACTCATACACGTTTTTTGTGAAGTTGATAAATATTTTATATACTTAGACTAACATAGAATATTTTAGTCACGTTGTTTTTTTGTAAACTTTCGTTATGATTCTTATTAAAAGTATTATATACAAGTAAATTACTGTTATATTTTGCCACCCATTTAGTAATATTCGTAAATTTTGTTTTTTTCCTGAATAACCTGTAGGATGTTAGCAAATTTACGTTAATAAAATTAGTTGTGTTTTTTCTGTTCCGGTCATTAGACTTATGTTAGATTTAAAAAATGTTCTACTGCAATTACTAAAGGCTTTGTTAACACATACGTTTTTTAATTACATATCTTTAATCAAATTTTAGTTTCTTTAAATTTTTCTTAGACAAAAACACCGTTTTTCACGCTTAGTATTTAAACCATAGTGATAAAGAGTATGATCGTTACAAGTGTTAAATACAATAAGTTTTTTTTACACGTAAGCTACAGCCTTATCTTGAGCAACAAATTAATTCTATTTTTAAATTACCTAGGTCAAATCAATATACTTTTAAGTATTAAAAAATTCTAAAAATAAAATATTAAAGTTGTATCTTATTTTAATAACTTAAAATACTACAATTGTTTTTGGTAACATTCGCAATACCAATAATTTATACGTTTATTTGCGTTTTTGATTTATATAGATTTCAAAGTAGTAAGGTACGAAAATAAATAAAGTTTTTGATAAATTTTTAAGTGTTTTATATGACATACACAGGGTTGCCACTTTACCTGGAAAAACCTGGAATTTAAAAAATTTTGAAAAAAACCTGGAAAAACCTGGAATTTTAATCAAAAAACCTGGAATTTTAATCAAAAACCCTGGAATTTTTAATAATTTTAACATTTTCAGTTGTAAAATTTTGATTTGACACAAAAAATCTATCATATAATTAAAATTTTTTGTCATCATCAAAAAATTCTTTTATTGAAAAACACATTCAAAGTAACTTTACAGTATCTTTTCAATATTTTTATGCTATTTAACACAGTCTCTTAAACAGAAATTAACTTAAAACTAAAAATAGACCCAAAAATCTGTACTTTTAAAAACCTGAAAGAAATTTGGAAAACCTGGAAAAAAATTTGAAAAAACGAGTGGTAACCCTGCATACATGTTTGCATAAGGTTTTAACTTTCTTGATATAATTCTGAATTCATTAAATTCAAAGCATCAAACTCGCGCAACTATCAAACATATAGTTTTGTCTCAATTTTTTATTAACAAAAACTGAACTGCATGACCATCAGTAATTTCAGTTTTTGTTGATAGTTATGGTAGGAAAACATCTTGATCTTGCTGAAATGATAAAAAACAATAATAAAAAAATTATTCTAATCGCAGTTAAAAAAATAAAATAAAGCCATGTTACAACCATCAACCATAAATGAAGTTTATTTTATTTTTAGTGAATTAAAAGTATTTACTGTTATTTAAGCAGTTTTAGATAAATATTTACTGTTTATAAATAGAAACTTCTAATATTGAGGATAGTGCAAGCTTTAAATTAATTGTTGACCATCTAAAATTGCACATTTAAAAATACAAAAAAAAACCTCAATTCAAGCTTATATTTCTTGTTAGTTCATTGTTAAGACATAACGATTTACAGTCATAGTTTTAGATCATTTTTATTCTTACGATATTCAAATTTCCTGATGATTTTTCACAAACGTAATCCATACTATTTTAACAATAAAATCAATCATTTAAATACTTTTTGATTCCAGCAGCTATAAATGTTTTTCAAGATTTAAGAAAAAATATTTTATAACCAAATTTCTATTAAAATTATGTCATTTAACTACAAAAAATTAGATTTAAGACATCAAACTTCTATCATAAACTTCAGTTTTTATATGCTTGAATATAAAAATGAATATTTAATCAACTAGCAAACGCTTGCTTAATGTAAAAGCATAAACTGTTTGTAGATTGATGATTAAGGGTGTTTCGAACGTGACTGACTGATGAGTTTTAATCAGGACGAAAGCGGTCTTGGTCTACCGAAGGCTTGTTGTCTGATTATCAAATTGGTATCATCAAACCTTATTTAAACTTGAGCTTGTCTCACAGCATACAAAAATTCAGGCTTAGGCTCTGTAGACTTTCGCTGATGTTGAACCAAGGTTTAAGATAGTGATCTAACAGATCCAGACCGGAATTTTTTTCCTCAGATCAACTTTTAAAAACGTATGCGGCCGAACCTTAACTTTAAAAACAAATCCACTTTTGTTCTGGCTAGATTCTAGCTAAAACCCGGATCAACTTAATTGAAAAGATCTTAGTTTGTTTTTATTCGATGAAAAATCTGAATTTATAAACAAACACACTATAAAATTGAAAACAATACATTTTCTAATACACAAGTAAATAATTTAGCAGAAACAAATTCATGATGTTAGTACTTTTAAAACGTGTAACTGATGTAAATATATGTTAATATCTGAGTCTTTTGTCGTTGCAAAAATGTTGAATGAAAAAGTAATCTTTCTACTTACTCTTTATTGGCATATGTTCACTTTAGTTTTATCAATTAAATTATGTTAATTTAATTGTTAATTACATTTTTGATAACCTGTTTTTTCTTGACAAACCAATTATTTTTTGATAAAGTATTTTCAATTAACGCCAGTATATGTTTTTTTGCAGTATTTTAGTTTAAATTAATTTTTATTTCTAATATAACTAAGAGTTGTACATTTAAAAAAATTCTATAGGCAACTTCTTTAGTCGGTGGGTTAGTTTTTGAAGATTTTTGTAACTAACAGGCCAGATTTGTTCGACATAGACTTATTAGAACGCTTTATTTTTTAAAATTAAGTAACTGTTGTAAAAGAAAATTTAAGCAAAAATATAAGAGAGTTTTGAAAAAACAGAAGTATTAATATCAAGACAAATAACACAATTATAAAAGAATTAGACAGTTCTAAATATTGGTTGTTATAAAGGTAAGAATCTTAAGAGGAAATATAATGCAGAAACAACAAAAACTAAGTTATAAAAAACTAATGCTATTTTCTATACAACGCGATAATGTTAAATGAAAAATACATGTTTTTACCTGTCTCTTTAAGAACTGAACATTTGCTTATCTTTTATTTAATACAAAAAACTTAAACTACTAAAAAGTTTTGTTATTGATAGCATTTTTTCAGCAAGCTCTCTGTAGATAAAAGCCTAGAACTAAATATAAAAAAGTCATTTTCGTAGTACAGATTAAAAGAAACCAAAAACTTTAATTTACAACATACAGAAAACAAAAGGGTTGATCATACCAATTCGATCATTAGACCACAAGCCTTCGGTTGGCTTATGAACTAACTTTAGTTCTAAAAGACTGTAATTTTTTCGGTTGTAATTGACTGATGAGTTCTAATAAAGACAAAACCGGTCTCAGTCTACCGAAGGCTTGTTGTTTGATGATCAAATTGGTATGATCAATTCTTTTTAAACTTGAACTTGTCTCACGGCATATGAAAGTAAAGACTTCTGCTCTGCAGACTTTCGCCAATGTTTTTGTTAATACAGAAAGCTATTAATACAAAACCAAAGTTTTACTCAAAAAAAAAAAATTTATTTGAAATAATCACCAAGTAGAATAGTCGATCGCTTTTATGTTAGGTTATTAATACTAGTAACAAAAGCAACCTAAAAACTTATCTTTAAAAATATGGTTATTGAAAAGAAGTAAATCAAAATCTATAGAAAATAATTAATTTTATAAATTGTACTCTAAAATTTAAATATATAACACAGTCTTGTGTTAAAAATATATAAAACAGCCCACTTTGTAAGAGTAAAAGTTACAAAATATTTCATAGTCATTTAACAAAAGAGTAGTAACTAGTCTTAAAGTTATTGTTTGTAAACTAATTTAGAGTATTAGAAACAATAAATAAACCAAGTAATTTTTAGAATTCTTTTGTTGCTGTAGCTTTTTTTTTTTAATAAAGCCTCAATTAAAGAAAAAAAATAATATTGCCCCTTCCCATAATATTTTTCAGAAAACTACCATTAAATACGCCTAAGATCTTCTTTTTTGCTTTTCATCATCAACTCAAGAATATTTATTGTAGGTTTCAAAGAATGGCTCACTTTAGGAAACCCTGTTCTAGTTGGACCTTTAAAGCTATCTATTAGTTTAAGAGACCAGAGCTATCTCGCTTGAACTGAAGTATTACTTTCCAAAAGTTCAACTTATTTAATAAAGTTTACTTAAGATGAACAGGGATAATTTTTTTACGTACAAAGAATAAATTTATAGTTATTTTTTAACTGAGTCTAGCCAATTTTGTTGTAATAATTGAATTCCAATGGCATTCGCTCAGTCTAGATTGTAGAAAGTTGTAAGATAATTTTTCTTTATAGTTTATTTATGTATTGGTAAAAAACATGATTTTACTTGCATTTTATTTGTGTAAATGAGCTTACCAGTTGTTCTGGACAAGACATTACACTGTGTTTGTGGTGTATTCATTTATAATAGAAAGACTTTTCGTATACCAGGTCCTTGGACCAACTCTTTTGAACGCTTATTTTTTTTTGTTCAATAAACATTAATAATACTAAACTCTATATGTTTTATCAAAAACTTAAATGTTTGAATGATATATATTGTGTATGGAATGACAAAAATAAGCGCTTAAAAAGTTTTGTCTAAGGACCTAGTGTACGAAAAAGCCTTTCGGTTATCGAGTCGCACAGCATTTGGATACCTTGTCCAGGAACATTATGTATAATGTCTTGTCCAGGACGCTGATATGATGGTTTGAATTATTTTGTTATTATTATCATCATTGTTTTATTTTATAAAATTTTTCTCTTAGCAGTGCTAAACTTAGTATAAATGCGTAGTAAAATTAATAAAACAGATACCTTTTAAATTAACTAATTGTAAAAAAAGTATTTTTTGCAAAAAATATGTACGTTTATGCAGATTTACAGAAACGTACCAAGCTACGTCCCTCGTTATTAAGCTAGAATTGTAGAACATTTACATTTTAGAAACAAATTTATTAGTTAACACCCTTAACGTCATTTAGCTGTTAAAAAACTACTTTTAAATGATATTTATTTGTACAGGTAGAATTTGTCTTAAATTGTTGATAGCAAATTTTCAAAGATAAAGTTTTAGTTTAGTCAATAAAACTAAACTATTTTATTTTCTATTGATGGTTACTCTACCACTTAATAGTAAAAGATAATATTTTATTTCAAAACGATATAGATAGAACTTCGTAAAGAAATATGTTTATATTTTATGAAACAAACTTTGTTTAAAAATTTAAACGATAAAAATCACACTTAAGCTAAATCGTTAAAAACAGAGCATAACCTGCATTTTTGATTACAAGGTCAAACTTAAATATACTTTTATGCAATAGTTATTCTATATACATTTATAAAAATAATTAATTTTATGTAAAAAATGTTTGATTTAGTAGTTATATTTATGCATATAGTTTCGTATATCATTATATATAAACAATAATTAATTAATTTTTCAGGTTATAAGAAAACAGTTTTTTCTTAACTTATTTTACTTTTTTGAACAATTTTTGTTTTAAATGATTTAAAATTCTATTTTGTTTAGCTAAACTCGTTTGTAAATAATTTAAGTTTTTTTTTATGAATTCTTTATAACAATCCACATGCTATACTCACTATACAGGTTTTATTTTATATATTAAGTTAATTTTTAAAGAAACCAAGTAATTAATAAACACCAAATTATTTTTTTAAACTAAGGCCATCAAACAAAAGTCATAACAGAAAAAATTATAACAATTAAAAAACTTGCATTTTTTCACTTAAATCAGCTTAAAAGATATTTTTCCAAACTAGAGATTAGCTATTCTTTTTTTAGTCCTTTTTGAGGACAAATAATACAGTAGTTATTAATATATAACAGTAAAACAACACTTGCATAAAGTACAAAAAAATATTAAAAACATGATGAAATTAAGATAACCTTTTTTACACTGTTTTAAAAATGTTTCTTATTAAACTCTGTAATTTATTTTAATTGATCTGTAACAGTTTTGATTTTAAAAATTTGAAAAGTGTCCTTTAGCTCAACCTATAGTCTATAAATATTCCTATAAACAAAATTGTCTGTTTATTTCTAGTAACTTTAGTCAAAAACATTAAAACCTTGTTTAAAATATTAAAACAAAAAAATAATTATATCTAATAAGCTGGTGCTAGATAATAAAGTTAAGTAATGTAAGCAAAGTTGTGCTTTTATAAAAAAAAAAGAATAAAAAAACAGAAGTTCATTAAATTGAAAATATTAAAGGTATTCGTTAATCAAAGAAAACATAGGTAAAAGTCTAACAGAACCTAAGCCTGTACCTACATATGCCGTGAGACAAGCTCAGACTAAAATAAATTGATCGTTGGATCATACCACTTCAATCATCAGACCTCATCTTTCGTTAGGCTGAGACTCGGGTGTTTAAAAATATTCATTGAAATTATTCTATTTTTTATAACATAATTCTTTTGAAATTTTGGAAATATTTTATAGATATAGGACACAATACCGCAACACTTTCAAATTTGATTCAATGTTAAAAGAAATAGCTCAAGAGCTTTAGATTAGATATAATTTAAAATTCAATGTATGCTTAAGGCTGAATTGTTAACAAAAGCTGTTTTAGGATCATATGTCAAAATGATTGGTAAATCTAAAATTATTTTAGTAATTAGATTTAATATTTTTCCTTTTACTTTAAATTACTAAAATTGGACATACTCTTTTTTTTAATATGAAAAAAAAAAGTTTTAGCATGTAATACGATACTTAGGTAATTTATTTCGACAAATGTTTTAATGATACTTGTAACCTGTATAGACTACATTTTGTTTACAAAGTGTTAAATTTCAAATTTACTTTTTAGTACATTAACCTGCTAAATTTAGAAAATGTAAAAGTTTTTGAATTGTTTTTAGTTTTAAAAATAAAAACTTTATTAAAATTTTACAGTATTTTTGAAACTGTTGTACAGAAAGTATTAACTTCAACTAAATATTTTCGGAAAAAAACGAAATTTTTATTACTTTACAAGCGTTTGTTTAGATTTTAGTGTAAATTTTTATAGCAGTGTATCATTACATAGTGTATTAAACAATTCAATTTAAAGAAAAAACATATGATCATCCTAAAAAAGCAAATATAAAATATACAACACAAAAGACTTACAAAAGTATCAAGTATAAAAGTTGCATAAAACATGTTAAATTTTATACTATTAGGATAAAACTAACTTAAAAAAAACAAAACATAAAAATAGTATTAAAAATGAATTTAAGTTGTGCATAATAAAACCTTAAACATTATGTTCGTTATAAGTATAGCCAGTAAATTTTAAAGAAGCAAAGTATCGTACATATAATCTTGTTACACTTTTTGTTAGCATGTTACAATTGGATTTATTTGCAACATTACAGTGTAAAATATCAAAAGTCTATCATATAATAACTTGCGCAGCATTTAAAGAAAAAAATATTTGTTTTTAAGGTTAAAATTAGATATTTAAGACTTAATAGCTTTTGATAAATTAAAAAAACTTGTTTTAAGCTGTTTTGAGATTTATATGTGATTATAGTTTTAGCCTTGGAGTTGTAAAGTGCTTACAGTTTGAACTCAAACGTATCCAACCCCTACAAACAGAAAGTTTTTCGTTGATACGTTTGCACTTATTATGTTGTTTAATTGATGAGGAAAGATTTGTGTTTTCTATTACGTATTCCGCCATGTAGTTACCATTTGTCGTCTCGCACTTAGACTTCAGATTGCTTGATTGTCCAAGGTCTAACTGTGGGGTGTCGAACCTAACAGTTTATAAAATATTTTTCTTGAAAGCTTATATATATACATATATATATGTTAAGAAAAAAGACTGAGGACATTATTTTTAGTATACAGTGTTAAAAAAAAACTTGAATTTTTTTACTGAAAAAAATATTAACCTTTCTTAATATGTAAAATACTTTATTACTAGCTTAAAAAATACTTAAAAAAATAGAATGAAAAAAAGCTTAAAGTTTTAGCATAACCAATAAAGGTTGTTAATAGGTTAGAAACCTGAAAATTATTTTTTTTATAAAAATTTGTTTTTCAATTACTTTTTTAATAATTGAAAAACCTTTAAAAAACCTAATTACATAAGAATCTAATTGTATCAAAATCGGTAATTTATGTAAATACATACTTGCATTTTCCGATATGGAAATATTGAAAGTAGTTGTTCTTGACGTTAAAATACAGTTCAACGGTTTGCTTAGTTTTGGTAAACGTAGCAAACCTTGGAAGCACAATTTTTTCTATTGACGGGCAAAACTCAATTGGACCCATGCTATTATAACTGTTTGGTGTTCATAATGATTGTAATTAGTAAATTATATAGTTAAAAAAGAGTTTTATTCTTAAAGAAGTAACACTTAACTTAGTTCACTTTTGAATTTTAAACCAAATTAATCAAAAGCTTAAAAATGTTTGCATCACTAAATATTATACTTTACGCAAAATAAATAAAAGCTTTTACTTATGATTGTTGTTTAAAATATATTTTTTATAATTTTGTATTACCCATAAACGATAATAACTTAGTAATTCATTAAATTTTTTTATTAATAAACTTTGATTACTTATATTTTCAAATACTAAAATACAAATGTATCATTTCCGTTGGTAAAAAAATTTCTTTGTAGTAGAGATTAATTAAAGTCGAAAATAAACACAATCTCGACTTAAATGTAAACAATTCAAGAACAAAAGAAAACTGTTTATTTATAAACTTCAGGAAATTTTATTACTGTAAAGACTATTATTGTAAACAATGTTAATTGTTTTCAGGCTATAAATAAAATAGCAAAAGACTTATTTTTACAATTAAATCATAGAACATACCTTCTTGTATCTAAATTTTCGATAAAAAAAGATGTACTTGTAAACTATTATTAAGAAAACTTAAAAAGTAACAATATAATTTCGAGATTGATATTAAACTTCATCTAAAACAAAGTTACATAATTATATAGTTTAACATTTTTTTACTATGGGTTTATTTTAATTAAAGAAGCTAAGCAAGTAGATTTCTTAAAACTACATATGTATAGCTGCAAACAATTTAACTTTTGTAATTTTATCAAAACGAAAAACTTAAGCGTAAAACAGTTGTTTACTGACTTTAAACTTCTTTTATTTCTGTTTTTAGAATTTTCGTTAGTATATGAGGCTTCAAATCCACTATATAGTTCCAGAACGTCACCATTGTCTGAAAAAACTAGTTGTATGAATATTATTTTAACATTTATCAGTTTCGAGCAAAACTTTCTTTAAATAAATATGTTTTTACATTTAAGAAGTTAACAAGATAAAGTAACTAGACGGTATAAGTTTTAAGGTTTTTATAAGTTTTACGTATAAATTAAAGTATAAATTAAACTTAAGTCATTGATTTGATTTCAAGTTGTTATTTAGACGATAAAACTTAAAAAATATATCTATAGCGCTAAGTATAGATTACTGGAAAATAAAACATTTTACAATGTATTGGTATTATACTCGGTTAACTAATCAAGATCAAACTTTTTAAAAAATAGAAAATATAAAGCAATAGATAAAATTTACATTTTTTAGTTTGTATATAATCGCTATAGCTTTAGTTTGAAAAAAAAAACTTAATTAAAACAACTGTCAATAAAGTCAACACGGTTACATGCAAAAGATGGAGGTTATCATTAGGTAAAATCTAATCAACAGCAAGACATAAATGTTTCACATGACGAAAGCTCTACAAACATTTACGTATTTTCTTCAAGATAAGTAATACCAATGTCTCATTATATTTTAATTGATAAGTAAAATTATACTTTTTTGCGTTTCATACTCTTAAAAAAAAAAGATAACTTAAACTTGTTTTATTTAAAGTTCAAGCTGTTTTGAGATTAAAAAAAAATTAGTTATAAAACTTTTTAACGAAAAACTTGTGTTTAAACTTATTTTATTAAACTTCCCTAATGTAATCGTGCTTTAATATAACATAAGTAACAAAAGAACCAAACATATGTAAAAATTAGTAGCTTTGAGAAGAGTTGTTGCCATTAAAATATATTTAAAAACTATTTTAAGGTTATATTATATAGTATTAAACGAAACTAGTGTAAATATAAAAGTTTACCTTCATTTATGTCGATTCTGGTTTTATCACTCATCATT
This sequence comes from Thalia democratica, assembly GCF_965202585.1. NCBI lineage: Eukaryota > Metazoa > Chordata > Thaliacea > Salpida > Salpidae > Thalia > Thalia democratica. Next base: position 50,808,466 of record NC_139168.1, on the reverse strand, counting down.
GTACCAAGTTTTGGTAATGTTGTCAAAAGAATCTATAAACAGACAAACTATAAAATAAAAAAATACAATTAAAAACTTTTCTAAATTCAAACAACGAAAGTTAAAACAACTTAAACAATTTATAAATCGGTTCAGAAACTTTTCAAATTCAAGTATTTCGTTTTAAAGTAAAAAAAAACATGAATTTTGTACAGACACTTAGTTTTTTAATTTTTTTATCTTTTAACATATTTTAACACTAATAAAACACTTACTTGATCGTTAATTCCAGGGTTTTCTATTTCCATTTGACACAATAGCGACTTTTTGAAGCCAATGAAATCGCAAAAAAATTTTGAGTTTTTTCTTGGTAGAGAACTAGCTATAGTAGTATAACTTCCTATAAAGTTTAAAAAATATTAAAGAACGAGGATGGTGTTTTAAAGTTGTAGAACTTTTTTAAAGATATAATTCTTGTAGAAAGCTTACTTTTCAGAAAACTACTTTGTAAAGTGTTAAACTTATGTCTAGAATAACTTTTACCAACTCAAATATACAAAGTTTAACACATATGATATTTTAAAGTGTAGATTTTCGAAAATCTACATTTTAAATAGAGTTAATTATTAATTATATTAAAAAGTTATTAAAAAACATTAATATTATTAAGAAACATAACAAAAAAATTATATAAAACTTTAAGTATTTTTATCTTGTAAAACTTAAAAAGTTTTCGTATTTATAATTTCTTGACCAATTTTAGAAAAAATAAGCTAAGAACTACCTGCGAAAATAACAAAATGTTTATAACGTTTTCTAACATCAAATCTACTGACTTTTTTTTTGTTATATTTTTAACCGTAAATTGATAAAATTTTGTTAGATTAAATTTACATTAAAATAAATACAAAAAAAACTTGATAGATATTACAAATATTTTAGAATAAATGATAGATCTCAGTAATAATGTAAGACTTTTAGTACTGTCTTAAATTTATAAAGTAGGTCTCTTACTCATACATAAAGTCTTTAATTTTCCATTTGAAGCAATTTTAAACCTAAAGCATTTTAACCTGATAAAAATAATTTGTTTCATTTGCTTTTTATGGAGCCAAAATAGCACGCATTATGAAAAACAAAGCTAAAAAAATAACCTTAAATATTGTAATAAAAGAAGTTTATGTACGAAAAAGATAATCATCTAACCTTAGTTAAAATAAAAATTAGAACAATACTACTCTATAAATGTTAAGATTATACAAAAAGAGGTTTATAGAAGTCATAAAACATTTTTTTGATAATCTTTTTGTAGCAATACTTAATAGTTGGTATGAAAATTAAAGTTTGACGCAAAAAAAAAAAAAACAGTGAAGAAGCTACATGCAGACTTAATGAACTATATATTCTAAAATTATTTAAGAGCTTTTTGAGTAATTAAAAACTGAGAAAATATAGACGAGTGTACTAAGTAAATTAATAAAGCAAATAAATGAAGTTTAAAATATTTACAAAACGTATTTTTTATTAACAACAATGATTTATTTTAAAACATGTTAACACTTACTGAGTAAGTTTATTTGATTAATGTCGTGTTCTTGCAAAAGTAAATTTTTGCTTAGTTGATTTCTTGTCTTAAACATGTTAATGGAGTTTTTGAAGTTTTGTTGACTTTCTCCTGCATAACTTGCTGATTTTTTAACTGAAGCTAATGTATTTAAGACTTCACTACTCTGTTAAAATTAAGAGTACTTTGTAATTTTTATAAGTTAAAAGATGATAGTTTATAATAAGTCGTAAACTTCGAGCAGTATTTAAAAAAAAGTTAAAGCAAAAGACTTTTATTTTATAACAAATTTCAATCAAGCATATTATTACCTGTAAACACTCTTTAATACAAAATTCAACATCAAAACTTTTTTTTGAGTAAATTGAAAGATTCAACTTGTAGTTTTGATGGCATCTCAAAGCGCATCCAATCAGTTTACTATTGCTGTTACAATTATTGTTGTCTGCTATCTCTGTATCTCTTTTTGGTCTGCTTTTGTTACTAGCAGATTCAAATGTTATTTTAACTGGATATGATTCAACGATTATATTTGAAACACTTAAAATAAAACTAAGGTTGAAAAATTGCCTTATTAATGAAAGTGATAAATTCATAATATCTGCTAGATGCTACTACTTGATTAAAACCTCTGCAAAAAATATTTGTTTTATAATACTTTACTTTTTCTATAAGTAAACAAGTTTTTATTTGCAATTGTCGTTTAATTTAGTTTTTCAGCTTTTTTTTTGTGCTTTTAGTTTTCATCAAACTCAAGGTTTTATTATAGACGGTAACCTTTTTGCCTTTTTTTCCCTGCCTATTTAGCAATGTATATAATGACGTTATAACAGAAAAAAGAGATTAGTAATTGAAAAAAAATATTTTTCATCAAAATTAAGAATGTAATCATTTTACTTATTAATTTTTCAAAACATATGATGGATATAATCATCAAAAATTTAAAACTACTTTTGAAATTTTATTTTACAATTTATACTTTTTAACAAAGTATATTATACAGCATTTTAAAATTCGTATTTTAGCTCATGTCCTTTTTTTATTACAAACGCAAATCCATTCAGTCATAACATACAAAAAATTCAAAGCTGTTTTTAATCATTTCAACTGTATAACAGTTTCCTTAAAAATTATTAAATTAAAAAAATTAAACGTTAGAAACAATTAAAATAATAAAATGTTTATACTTTACTGTAAAAAAAAAATATTAATAAACTATTAAAATATTGTTCATTTCTAAACTAATACTTAAAATACAGTTGACTAACTTTTATTCTAATGAAATAAAACTTTAGGTTTTGTATCATAACTTAATTAGAATATTAAATCATAGAACAATTTAAAATGGTAATAGTTTATATTTTATTCAAAATATTTTAATACAAATTTAAAACATGTAAATATTCAGGCAATTATGCTGCTGTTAACATCTTGTTTTTGATGCTTACGACTCAAGTTTACATAAATTTTATAAAACTTTTGAATATTTTACAGCAATAATTTTATTTTATTTTATAAAAGTAAGTGATGAAAGCAACAAAAAAGTATAGTGATAAGTTTGATTATTTGGTATTGATGCTAGTGCTGTGCTAGCTCTCGGTAAATATATATTCGAATTGTACAGTTGACTAACACGTGATTTTATATACTATAAATTTTAAATTATTAGCTTAAAGTTTTCTATAATATACTTTTTTCTTCCAGTGTATTCTTACTAAAATTGTTTATTAAAAAGACTTAGTCAAAAGATCTTAAAACAAGATCATTATGAAATGTGTGTTGTTAAATGCTTTAATAAAGCTATGTAACGGAAAAAAGTTTTTCAAACAATAAATCAGAGGATTCTTACTTTAAACAATCTACAAATTTGTAGTACTACAAGCTTCAATGTAGAAAACAAACCAATGAAAACTTTCAAACAACAATTCTTTGACTGATAACTTTTTCATGACAGTTTTCAAAAATCATAAAAGCTTTGATCTTTGCTTGACCGAATTAAACATTTTAAAAAACTAATTGTACAAGTAATATGAAAAAAAGCAAAATATGGGTTATTTATAAACTTTTGAAAGAAATAACTGTTCTAATTTTAATTTGGAAATTTTATAGTATAAAAATAAAAAGATTATTTTAAAGTTTCTTGAAATTTGAAGTACAGAATTACAACTTTTTACCATACTTTTTTTACAGATAAAACCATAGCAGTTGTTTAAAAGCATAATCAGTAAGCTTTTGTTTTTGAGCTAACTAATTTTGTTTAAAGTTGCTAAATTAAAAAACTACCAATCGTTTTAATATAGCTTACGTAATGAACTAATTTTTCCTTGAAATTTTGAAAACTGTTCAGCATTTTGTTATTCAAAAAATAATCAGTACACAAAAGTATTAGTCTAATATTTTAGTTATTAAAGTGATACACTTCACCAATAAAGTCCATAAAAGGATTTAGACTCGTTCAAAACTCAACACCGACGCTTAACTTGTGCTCTGTTGTGAATATTTCGGCTGATCGAGGTAGTCACGAATTGCAAGATAACGCGCATTGATTTGACATCACTCAAAACCCGCGTACCTCTGCCGCGGCAGCAAGACGGCGACGACATTTTAATACTGTCACGATTTCGCAATTATTTGAATTTCTATGTAAGTCTTTTTTCACTTCACTTTGTTTATAGGATGAGGTTTAGCCAAAAAAGCTTACTAAGTTTTTTTTATTTTCAAACAAACTTATAGAACATAACTTTATAAATAAATAATTTGTATTATCAAAACATATATGCACAAGTTGGAATAATTTTAGCAGTAGTTTTTATACTAGTAATTTAGCGTTATCAGACCATTATTTATTTTAATTTTAAATGTTAAAAGATACACAGAATTGCATTCTACTCGATTTTGATAATAAACTAATTTTTTATACTTAGTTAATAATATAATACCTTTATCACTTGTGTAAATTTTTCAACTAAAGATACTAAGCAAAACCGTAAAACCTACCAAAAAACAAATAAAACCAATAACTTTGAATTGTAAGAAAATATACTACGCTCTGAAAAAGTTTTTAATAGTTTAGCATTTAAATAAAAATGAAGCATATGGTCACCGTAACGTCATGTAAGAACACCTGTTAAATCCCAGTACTTTTATATTACATCATAATATGAGCTAACGTGATACGATAAAAATAGAATGGACAAAATATAAGGTCGTGACCCAGTTAAAAATAGTCCCATGGTTAATTCCCTACATTAGAACTAAGCGGGTGTGAATTTTTATTTCGTGATGTGAAATCATGATTTGATGAAACTCTTTTAATATTTTCAAAATTCCCAAGGTGAAGTACCTTGTCTTAACTTCAAATTTACTAAACTGAAATTTGTTTTTACGAAATTACTAAAAAAAAAAGTTGTTTTATGATTTTTATAAAAATATTTTTGTATCAAGTAAGTACTTTTAAGTTTGTTTTTATTTACAAGGTTTGAAATACACTGTAAAGATATTTTGCTCAAATATAAAATATGATGATTAACTATAAAAAAAAGTATACATACTGCTCTAAATAAATTTATGTTCAAAAATTTTGAGAACAAGTTTACTTATCTTTAAATTATGAAACTGGAATCCCCCAAAACTAAGATTTAACATCATCAAACATCGAAGATAAATGTTACAAGTAAAATTAAAGTCAACATAACAGCTGTTTGGTTAAAATAAAGTTGTACTTTTCGTGTTTTAATTCAGTTATTAAACACAACAACCAGCAAACTTTTTACATTCAAAAAAAGTCTTTGAAAAATTTAGTTTTGGTACTTTTTATGTCAACTTTTTATGTTATGTAAATTTCTAAATACTGTCTGAAAACTAAAACTTACTAACTAAGCTGTTTTTAACGTATAATTAATAAAACAAAACAAAAGTAAAAGTTTTACTATCTTTTTTATCTAGTATCACATTTTAACTTTACAAATAATTCAAATGTTAACAAAGTTATGTAAACAATATATTTAGATAAAATATTGTACGCTATAGTTTTAACTAGATTTTGAGCAACGTAATTAATATTAAAATATATTAAAAGTTCGAACCGTTTTAGATCTTAAAAGTTATACTGTAGATGTAATAAAATTAAAACTCACAGTGTTAGAAACTATGTATTTGTACAAAATTAATTTTAAAAAACAGATTCTTATTTATTTCTTAAAATATAATAGTTTTTAGAACATATAACAAATGGTTTTAAAACTAGATTTATAACTTTACTTGTTTATATACAGTAGTTAAACAGAAAGCCTTAATTGAGTTAGCTATACTTTAAACCAGTAGTCTTCATGGTGTTCCCTGTGCCCATTAATGTGCATATAAATTTTGTTACTTTGAACAGAAAGTTTGTTACGTTGAAAATTTTTTAGTTTAGTGTTATTTGTTTTGTCTTTTTTTAAAGAAAATATTGATAATGAAAAAAATATATTTCTTAAAACGTTAATTAAGATGCACAAAACAAATAAAAAGGAACTTTAAATAACAGTTTGTATCTTTTACGGTCTAGTCTAGTGTGCACATTTTTTTTTTTAGTAATTTACTTTGCATAGCTTTTGAAAAATTGAAGACCACTGATTTCACCGTAAATTTGAGGATTTTAAGTTGTATTTGCTTACCTTCATTAAGTGAAAAATTTAATTTGTTTTGGTTTAACTTAGTTCTAGTACTTATATTTTATTAATTTAAAATGAAGTTAAAAATAGTTTATCGCAGAGTAAAATCTGTAAGACTAAGTATCTTTAGCCAAGCTAGCAAGAATTAAAAAAACAAAACCTACCTTTAACTAAAATAATAACAAGACTGAACATAACAAGATAACAAACTAGGAAACTGAATATATGCTTAATATGACCGAGATCTATTTTTATGCACTTAAAAGATATTTTCTTTTGTAGTTGCTTGAAACTACAACATGAACAATTTTTGCTACTGAAGCTGTTCGTCAATGATTTAAAACAGCATAAACTGAACAGAAAAAGTTTTTGCTATCAGATTCTCATCGGCATCCTAGTCACGTTTTCTTAGGCCTAATGGCTGCTCCCTCGAATGATTGGCATCCGTTAAACAGAAAAATGCTAGCTTTTATTACTTCATTAGCATTAGTGATTTGCATCTAATTAAAAACTTTCTAATCTATAGGGTGCAGTTTTTATATTTAATTTTTTGATACTTGTCTAAACTTAAAGGTAAAAATAATTAATTGGCTTTAAAGTATACTGAATTAAAAAAGGTACTAAAAGAAAAAATTCTTAGAAGTAGAAAAAATATCAAAAAAGGTAGCTTGTTTAATATTTGTTGTTGCTAAGTTCACAAACCAAAGGCACACACAAACATTAAAAGAAATTTTATATCAATAAAATTTATAAATATTTGCAGTAAACACCAAAATATGATACAAGAATTTTCTAAACAAGTAAAAATCACGTTTTTTTTTTGCAGTGAAGGCGTAATGCAACTTACGCATTAAGTATTGTGAAGATTTATATTCTAATAAGCTTATCTACAATGTGGTATTTACTTTAATTGCATCAAATTTTTATTTGAATATTCTTACTTTTATAACATTAAACTATTTCCCATGTACCATTGTCGGAATTAATATCATTTCAGAAAATAATACTTAACAAACGATACAAACGACTTAAGCAAAGTTCTTAGATTTTTTTTAAATTTTTAGTTATAAGTTAGTTTAACAAATAAATTGAAAAAAAAATTAATTACAAAGAATTAAAAGTATAAATGATAGGCTGAGATTATTGTTTCAAGTAAACTTATAACAACTTTATCTACTTTTTCTAAGGAAACCAAAAATTATTGTTTTCCAGTTTAGAAATACTGTTTATTTTGTTAAGAGTATTTAAAAAGTAAAAAAAAAAATCAAATAAAGAAAGAGGAAATTTATTGTTATTATTATTAAAATTATTATTGATACTGTCCATTATTATTATTTTTTTGTTACGTACATAGTGTGTAAGTGTTACAGTACTTAATTTTATATTTATGTTTATTTGTTTATTTATTAAGTTAAGTTAAGTTGAGTTTTTGATTAAATTCACATCTTTAAAAATTAAAAAATAATTATGCTTTTTTGAATATCTTTTGAAAATAGATTTATTTAACTGTTTTAATCATGTTGCTAAACAAAAAATGAATAGTTAAACTATTAATTAGCATAAAATACTGATAAAATTTAACGTAAAGGTATTACGGTTTATATCATTTTTACCTTTTTCAAAGAAGTTGCAACCCATTTTTCAAATATTTTCATGTTTGCTATTAGGATTGATCATTTTGTTTTAATACTTAAACAAAAAATATTTTTTTACGTCTAAAAACGCTTTTTCCAATTTTTTTTTTAAGTTTTAGGCTTAGACACTATTTTCATCTGTATGTTATTTGACAAGTTTTTGAGTTTATTCAAATTACATCTTGTCCAAATAAACATATCAATTAGTTACTTTTCGTTTTTTTTTGTTTGTTACTTTCTTTCTATCGTTTGTTATATTTGTTGAGGTTAAAAACTTTAAATTTTAAGTATTAATTTTTATTAGCTTGATCGTAGAAGTCGGTGGTGTACGACTCGATAATCGAAAAGCTTTTTCGTACACCAAGTCCATAGACTAAACTTTTTGAGCGCTTTTCCTTTATTGTTCAATAAACAATAATATACCCTATCTTATGTTTTATTTATTAAACTTTTTGTTAAAATATAGTAATATACCAAATGTTTTAAAACACAGTTAAACTAATTAGTAGTAGCTTACTTTAAATTGAAAAAAAATGTTAAATACGTAGTACAAAAGTATAAAGTGTTATTGTAATTAACTTTCAATAGTATATAAAAGTTTGAGCACTGCTGATATAGGTAAAATTAGAACTTTTGCGCTTGTGCAAAAGTAATGTACTCAAATTTTATTTGTTATAAAATGCTAAACTATGAATTTTTTAGACAACGACATATTTAGAAAAACAAAAAATGTTATGTATTTTTTATGGTTTTTATTAAAAAGTTTGAAAAAGTTAATTGGTTTTTAATATCCAGCTATGAACTTTGACAGTATTTTTTGTTTATAAAATCATACTTTAAACGTAAAATATCTACTCAGATTTTTTCAGACAGAAAAATTAATGTATAGCTAATAAAAATTAACACACAAAATTTTTTTTAATATCGAAAAGCTAAAAAGGATTTTAAAGTTTTACCTACAAATTACTAATAAAAGAGTGCTATATAACATAAACTGTTCTATAGTTAAAATTTTATGTCATTTTCTATTTGTGAAATATAAAGGAAGTTTTTACTTTTTTATTTAAAAACAGTTTAAGTTTATTTATTTAATTTTTAAGCTGTTTACAAAACAAAGGTCAGTAAAATAAAAACAATCGAAGAAGCAGCTAAAACATAAAACACTAAAAATGAGTAACTTATTTACAGTGGAATTTCGGTTTGTTAAACAGTTTAATCAGAAATCTAAAGCGATTAAGCTTTGTTTCGGTTTATTTGCGTAAACAATTTAATTATTACGTGATAAACAGCGATTAAAACTACTATTATGTCTAAAGCTGAAAAGACTATAAACAATTTAAAATTACTTCGACCTCTAACATATACTTAAAGTTAATAAAGTAAAAACATTTATTACATTTGTTTAAATATGATTTAAGTACATAAAATAACTTAGATTAATAGGAATAAACAAAAAGCTAATCAAACTTCTGCACCTCGACAGAATAAAATTGAAGTTTAATTCTTTTTTAAATTTAAAGTACCTTAATAATTATATAGTTAGTTTTTAAAGTAACTTAGCAATTGAAAAAAAATTTTTTGATACCTACGGTTACTAAAATTACTTTTAATCGAAAAAGTCCAAAAATTTCAACTAAGTTCTGATTAAATTTAAATGATACTTAAAGTGTATGATACATTTTAAAGAATAAGTGAAAACAATATACCAGTAAAAATTAGTAAAGGCTTTGATTAAAAACATCATATTATAGGTTTTATACAATGAACTATTTAAGAATTTATTTATTTACTAAAAAAATGTTTATCTCATTATTAACTTAGTTTTTATCCTAATTTTTAATAATCTTACTCTTTCCTAAAACTTAATAATACTTAATGCAATGAATTGTCAAATTTGTTATTAAATTTAAATAAACCTAATTTTACGTATCTAAGTTAAAACTTATAATTTATTTAACAATAATTTTTACCAATTTTAATTATTCCAAGCATTTTTTAAATTACTCATTTTTATAATTCTAGAAATAAATACTTATCATGCTCTTTTTATTTTATTTTAAACACGCTGAAATTTATAAAAAAATATCTTTTCATTTTTTATTTCAAAAGATAAATTATGTTGTATATACAAATATTTTTTATGGAAAATGTTTAATCTGAATATTTATGATCATACTTTAAACCTAAGTTATATATAGTATTTTATTAAGTTATTGAAATAAGTTTAAACTATTAGGTTATTAAAATATGTGAACTTATATTTGTTTTAATAAATTTCATTATTGCACTTAAATTTTTAAATTAAACGTAAAAATAAAAGTTAAATACTTATTTATAAATAAAGCTTGTCTACAATTTTTTTTCAAAGTCAATACAACTATTTAAGCATCCGTTTTTTTTTCCAAAATAAAAATATCTGAAACTAAGCTTACTTTCTAAACAGTTTTTTATTCATAAAATATAATTTTTTTATATTGATAATCGTTAAAAGTATTGATTTAATTTATGTTAAAAAGTATTAAAGTTAGTAAAGTCTAAAACATCGCACTTTTAATTGATAAAACACTATTTTTATTTACTTTTTTTCTTATTAATAACAGTATGTTTTATTATAATCATAAAGTATTTTTTAGAATTATTTAAACTAGTAAAAAAATATGATTTTTTTAAAGCACGTGTAGTAATTTTTTTTCAAATTAATCAAAACACCTTTTGGTCAGTGTATTTATCATAATAAAGAATCTGATTTGTTTTTGTTTTAAATTTGCTATATGAAAGCTTTAGTAGTTAGTACTGAGTTTAAAAGTTTTAGTTGATTTTTTGTGAAGTAAGTGTAAAAAGTTGTTCACACACAATATTTAAGTGTCAAACTCAAAGTAAAAATATTTAATACAAACTAAAATTATGATAATGACTAGATTATAAAAACATAAAAGCAATGAAAGTTCTTAAAATAGATGATTGTTTTAATTTTTATTATAATTTAATAATATTATTATATAAGTGTTATGGAAATTTAAGTGTAAATCTTGATTATTTAACAAATTTTAAAATCAAATTTTAAACATAAAAGTATGCTTCAAAAGCTAATAAACTAAAAATCTTAGTATGAAGTATGTATTTTTTTAAAAACGTAAAACAGCAAATATTTTTCTAAATAAAATTTGAATAAAATAGTAAAAACCCAGTTCTATCAAGTATACTTTTAACTCCAAAGTTTTAGTTTTGTGTTTTTCAATTTCTGAAGCTTTGTATCGCTTGATTAGGAGACTTCAGCTCCGAAATTAAGAACCAAACAGACTTATAAAAACCTCACTAAATAGTTTTGTGTTTATTTTAAAAGAAGGGACATTTTAATATTTTTCTATATATTAGAGTTTTTGTTTTGTTATAATAGTTTTACTATGCAGTACTTTGGTTAAATACTCTTTAATAGTTTAATTAAACTTTCACATATTTCAAAGTAAAAAAAAACTCTAAATCATAAATTTAAATAAAAAAGCTAAATGTTAGAAATATTATAAACTTATCTAGTCATACATGCTTTAATACAGGGGTCGACATCATTTTATGATTCGCTCTCCAATTTACCAAGAAAATGTGTTAATGCCGCACGTTGTAAAAAAAATTTCCCGGGTCAAATCTATTTATAACAATTTTAGTGATAAGTACAAAACTAAGAAATTAAATATAAATATAATGCAATAAGCAAAACTATGCACTAGGAATTAGTATTAATATTAAACTAAAAGCATAAATGTAAGATTTTATCTCTAGTTTTTTTTTAAGCAATTATAAAAAAGTATGTTTTAAGCTTATAAGTACATAAGAGGCCGCAAATTTTTGGTTTGAGGGTCGCAGTTAGCTGACCCCTGCTTTAAAAAATACTTTTACCGTAAACACTTTTTGTATTATCATTTGTCATAAAGAGATCGTGTATTTCTTTATGATTACTTACTGCAATGATTTTTTAAAATTAATATAATTAAAAAGATACTTTATGAAGAAAATATTTATGTGCTATATTTTAGTTATTTTTACCTAAAATTTAATTAATTTATGATACTTATTAATTTTTTTTTTCGAGTTTATTTTGATGTAAAAATTTTAAGACAACTTGAATTTAGTTTTCAAAAAGTTTTAAACACATACTTTTCATAGAACTTAAAGCATATTTCATAAAATTAAAATAGAACTTTTTACTTTTCAAGCTAAAAAACTGATAAAGCTTAAGCGTGTAATGTGAGAAACAAACTTAGTACTCATTTTATAAAATTATAGAATGCAATAAACTAGCTGATTAAGTTTTTCAAATCTGAATATAAATTTTTGTAAAATAATTGAAAAGCTCTAACAGTTAAAACTTGTTTTACATGCTTAAGTTTTTTTTTGAAATACATATTTTGATTTCATTTATTTCACATTGATTTAACTGCTTAACTTTATTAGACCTAAACAAATATATTTTGATTTTTTCTTTAAATATATAATCTCTTTTTTTTGCTTAGTATAGGTCTTGATTCGCGTTTATCAATAAGAACTGAAATTAAGTATTGTAAAAATAAAAACAACAGTTTTTCGTTCGCAAATACACTTTATTTGACTAACGTTTCTCGGTCAATAAAGCAATAACAGTTTCACGAGCTCATTTTTTGTCATACTTTAGGATGAATTATGTAGAGAAAAATGCGTAAAATACATATTTACTTATGGAGGAGCTTTATCTATAAAAACATAATACACAAGTGGTAATCACTAATCTCAATAATATGTGACCGAGAAACGTATGTTTAGCTCAAGTATTACGGCTAATGCGTCAATGGAGAGTGAACACAGGGACAATTACCAAGGTGAATTGGCGAAGTTTGACTATTTCGTTCGCTAATCTTCAACAGTTTGGCACAATCTAAAACTTGGTACTCACTCAAAATAAGCTGTTTATCGTGTTTCTCTTCTGTATGGCAGCGAAATGTAGACTTTGTTAAGTATGCAGAAAAAATATTAACACTTTCTATTAGCAATGTCTCTGTCGTGTTTTAGAGTAGGGTTAAAAATTAATAGTAACAAATAGGAAGGTAGTAGTATCATCACTATGTACAATATACGTACACCACTTTAAACAAGCGTCAGACTTTGTTAGCTTGTTCAAGTTCTTGGTATGAGTGAGAAACCAATTCCAAAAGCTTTGCTATTCATTTGTTGTTACCAAACGTTGGTAGTCGAATAATAGCCTACATAAAGATCGTTGTAAGCGCGACTTAGTATGGAAATTTATAAATGAAAAAAAAAAATCATAAGTTAACAATTAGCGAAAAGCAAAAAACTGACTGAGATAAGAATACTTATAGATGACCAAATAAGAGGGAGAAATAATCGCAATGAGTTTATTTAATTTCTTTATAAATTTGTTTTTAGAATACTTAATTTTCGCAACTATCATTTTTACTGTGTGTTTACTTTTTCTCGACGTTTAATTCTTAAATTCGATCTTTAAACTTTCACATTTCAAGTACCTAAGAAATTATCAATAAAATTGTTTACACTTCAGAGTAACTTAACAGTTTTTTAAAAGAAAACATAACGTACAAATATTATCCGTACTTATTAGTTTTTAAAAACTTTCACAATAGTAATACCGTAGGAAAAATTTTTATTAGGTTTTAGATACCATTTGCAACTTAGTGGAAGTAAAATTGCTTGTTTTATACAAGTTTTTTCGACATAATCTTTATGTCCTTATCGTGTGATACAGTGAATGTAATTAAATTGCAAGTAAAGAATTTATCAAATCAGTTAATAATGGTATGACTGATATAAACAGTATTTAAATAAATTATTAAGAAATAATAAGTTTAAACCCTAGTATGGTCTTAATTTTTATTCACAATAAGTTTTGGTTCTAGGCACCTAATCCTGCAAAAAAAAAACATTCGAATGAAGTAAATTTTAAGTAAAATATATATGCCCTTTTAAAACCTATTTTAGCTAAACAATTCAAAGTGTTTTTTGTTTATATTATTAGCTTAAAATTTTTTTCCAACTACCATTGAAAAAAATAAGCTAAATTATAATTATTCTTTATTTTACAGTAAAATTTTTATTATTATTAATTTTTAAATATTAAATTTTAAACAAAACTTTTAAGAAAAGGAGATACTTAAAGAACATTTTGAGATTTTGATAATTAAACCTTAACTTGGTTATTTCATTAAAGTTTTGAGCTTTTGTGTTTATTTTAAGTGCGAATTGTGATATGAACTTATCTTTTATTTTGCAGCTTTGTAATACTTTCAAGCATGCTACATCCCTGTCATAGATAGAATATGTTCTAACTAAAACTAAATTAATTTTATGGGTTCACAATAATACAAATAAAAATTATGTTAGACTTAAAAATAATTTATTTACTGGTTAAAAAGTAGTTTAAAATTCAAAATGTTTATAAACCAATGCTTTGTTTATAGCTTTATATATTGAGAATTTTTATATAAGTATTTTAGTTTTGTAAGAGTATAAAACAAAAAACAAAGTTAAATTTGGTTAAAAAAACGACAATCGAAATAAAAATTAAGTAATACTAATTTTTCTAATACAAAAAAATGTGTTTTAAAATTGTAAATCGACTGTAAAAATGCAATTTGAATAGTGACTAGAAAAAAAATATATATTGAAACTAAATAACAGGTTTTAAATATAATTCGTATATCTATAAAACTTATATGCAATTGCAAAAACAATATACTGAATATATTTTAATCAAAAAAAAACTTTAAACACTGTTAGCGGACAAAAATAAAAATTTATATGTACTATAACTTTCAACATATGCTATAATGTCAAATTTTACAAAAATATAACACTTCGCAAAAATTGTATTATAACTAACTTTATTTTGTAAAGGCAATTTTGCATAAAACTTTTTGTTAATAAATAAATTAAGTTAAATATGTTTACTTTTATTTAGCTATTTGGCTTTAAACTCCATGGTAAAGACTAAAAAAGTATACATACAAAAGAAATATGGGGTAGATCATCATAGGTTTTTTACTTTTGTATGAATCATCTACTATTAAAGATGCTGCACTGTAAGATGCCCAAAAAATTCCTATTATCTGTTTAAAAATAGCTGAACTAAGGCTATGTTCAAAGTTCGTACTCAAAACTACTGTATTTTAAACTTTATAAGTATTTAGCCTTTAGTAGTCATATAAATAAAACAAAACATATTATAAATAGTTATAGTCTGCTACTGCTACCATATCAAAAGATAACTTATCATTTTTGTAAACATTTGTTTTTTAATTTTAAACAAAAAAATTAATTTTATTTTAAAACAAAACAAACATAATAGCTAATATTTTGTACACACTTGAAATAAAAAACAAGCACTAGACTGCTATGTCGATAGATCCACTGTGCAGTCTAGTAATTGTATAATTTTTCTTTTTGTAAAGTAATTGAAAAAGCTGACCATACTTTTATAACTACTTTTTTTATATAAAAAAAGTAAAATCAATTAGCAAAATGTATTTCTTACAGACCCTTATGACGACGCTTAAATAGTACAAGTTTTTCAAAAGTACAAGCAATGGAGCAGTGATTATGAGCGGTAAGAGTGAATAGCCAATCACACCCAAGCATTGTTGATAAGCCACTTCTCCTCCCAATACTCTGGCTAAAACAAAAATTAGCATAGTGCCAAACAACCACATGGTCAGTATCCACGAAACAACCTGTTGTTATTGAATTCTATTTAGTTTTAGTTTAGTAAAAAATGAGATATTTAAGTTCAGGTAGTTTAGTTAGTCAAATTATAAATATAAAAAAATTGATAAATTATTTTAGAAATTTATCAACATAACATTTTTTTATTAAATCAACAAAACAAACTACTGTTCTCAAACGTTTCTAACATAAAATAAATTAAAAACACTAAATTCTTTAACTTACTTTTAGAACATAAATTTTGCAGACTTATATTGTTAATAATATAATATACTTCAAAACAATTTTCAATTTTTTTTTTTTTAAACTAATAGTTTATGTTTCTTAAAATGATAAACTATTTATAAGTATTTATATTATATATATATTAATATAATAGTATATACGTTAAACCTAAAAACTTAGTCATTTTCTGAAAAAACTCATAAAATGTTTGGTTATAATCTTAACATTATTTACCATATTACCATAATTATATTCAAATATATTTTGCAGATTAGGTAATATTTTAACTAATATTTTTGTGTTATTGAATATCAAGGTTAAAAATGTTTTGAATGAAAAAAAGTCTGTAGGTAATTTTTAAAATTAAAATTATTACAAGCATGAATTTATTTTATGTAAGTAATCTGACTTAAGAATTTAAAACGCACGAACTTAGTCAATCTGAAAAATAGAAACAGCTTAAAACTCTTTCTAATAATGAAAACTTATGTTAATGCTATATTATTGAATAATCAATTACTTGTAATGTAAATAAAATGTTTGTATATTACCTGAATTTGGCCAACTATGGAAACCATACTAAAAAGTAAAACTACAGCCAAAGGACCCCAAAAGTCGGGATTTTCTCTTAAGACCTTTCTGTTGTATCCAAGAGAAGGAAAAGGAAGAAGAACGCATCTGTGAATAATCAATTCGTTAAATTTTTTAAAAACTCTTAACTTTTTCAATGGCTACTAATGTATTTTTTAAATTTATAAAGTTTTTGATATTTTTATCAAAATTTAAAGTAGTTTAGTTATATCACTATAATTTTAATATCTATACTTAATAAACTGACAAGTTATAAATCACCTTAAAACTAATTTTAGTTATTTTAAAATAAAGATAATTTTGAAATTAATATAGGAAAAATAAAACTTTATACTTTTTGTTTTAAGCGTAAAAATTAGAGTTTGCAACTTGGGTTTGAGGAGTTATTAGGACACATATTGTATGATAAACTCTTTTACAATATATAAAAATAAAATATTCTTTATTATTATACATATGTTACTCTACTTGAGTAAGAAATTAACTATAAATTGCTGTTCCTGAGCTAGACAATATAGTAAATCTGTCTTAATTATAACTTTCCAACAAAAACATATATATCTGATATTCCATGAATTAAAATAATTTGTTTTCCTTCTAAACATATAAGATACAAAGAAGTATTTAGTTAACTAAAAGTTGTAGCTAAACAACTTTAAGACCACACACTATCTTATGTGGTTAAAAAGTTAAACCTTATCTCAAAATTAGTATCCACTGCTCTATCTTTCTAAAATAACTAAAATAATTCTTACATGACTGACTATTCATAAATGATTTTAGTAAAACAGCAACTAATCTCTTGAAAAATCCTGATTTTTTCATTAGTAGGACAGAAAAGGTACGGAAATAGTTCTACTTGATAAAAATAAATACTCTGAGAATATATACATGATAGTACATAATAGAATTTTTTTTAAGAAATTAAGACCAGCTGATTCATATGATAATGCAATAAAAATTTAATCTGCAATACAATCATACAGACAATTATCAATCAAAAAGAGTAACAAAATTATTTCTTTAAAATATAAATCAATGCACGAATCTGGTTCATACAAGCCAAGACTTTTTAGTTTGCCCAAAGTAAACAGAGTTGACATAACCATAAAACAAGTAAGTCCTTTTAATGATATATTCACAGCAAAATAAATTTGCAAAAAATTGTGTTATAAGTTTATAACCTTTAGAGAACTTCCGCTGTAAATTTGTCATAATTTCTTTTGTCTTAACTGATAAGGTAATTAAAAACTTTTAAAGAATATACTACCATGTTTCCTTTGATATTGAACCACTGTTTGCCAACAATACAATGTTTTTGGAAAGTTTTCTCCAGGTTTTCAAAATTTCTTCTAGGTTTTAAAAACTACACGGTTTAGTGTCTATTTTTAGTTTAAAATTAAGTTAAAGGTAAAAAACTGTGTTCAATAACATAGTGACATTAAAAAGATATGTTAAAGCTTCTTTAAATGAGTTTTTTAATAGACAAATTTATGACCAAAAAAAACTTTATCAATATGATAAATATTTGTCTCAAATCAAAACTTTACTACTTAACATATAAAAATTGTTTAAAACCACAGGTTTTTTATTAATTTTTATTCAAAACACCAGGTTTTTAAGTGATTTTTGTTCAAAATTCCAGGTTTTTTTTTCAAAATTTCTTAAACTCAAGGTTTTTTGTCAACCCTGACAATACCATTCTAGAAAATATCAACCTTGTGTTGAAGAACTGTTTACTTTAAATCGAGCATCAACAAATTTGTTCCCTGACGTTTTTGAACAACTATCAAAATTAGGAAGTGTAAGGGTGTTGAACTTAGTTGATTTATAAACATATTGACGGAATTCTTCACCAGGTCATATTATTTAAAAGATCATTTTAGAGTTTTTTGAATAGAAAATTATAAATGATAAATCTTACAACTACTATTAAAAACTCAGTAAACAACAGTTTGCTATTTTTACATTTACGTGTAAATTTAGATAAGAAAGTTTTTTACAAATATCTACAAAAAAAGTTTGTTCACTTGTGATAATTTACCATTTAACTTCTTTAGTTCCATTACACAGAAAACTAATTTGATCAGCTGTCCCAATTGTAGAGCTATAAAAATTTGTTCTCAAAGATACTTGAAAAAAAACAGTCAAGTATTGAAAGGACTTCCTGCACTTTTGTTTATTCGATTGATCTAATAAAATCTTTAGTTCTTAAGACAAAAAAACGGTGAAACAACCACAATAGGTTCTTAGTAATGTACAGGGTATTTAAACTTGATGTACACTAATAACCAAATCTTAGAAATTAATTTAAAAAAGATTATTAGTAAGTTTTACAAAGATTTATTTTACAATAAGATAGGTTTTTCAAGACGAACATACTGTTTTAAATGAACAATTAAGACAAACTTATCAGTAGGGGTATCTGTTGTCACAACCCTCGAGTTTCTTGATGAAAATTGTTTCAGCCTTGGGAGGTCACATATAAAAACAACACAAAAAAAAAGCTTTCTAGTTTTTACCACCATTCAACACTTTTTAAAATTTTCTGAAACATCCCCTATGTAAGTTGTATGAAACCTTAACATTTTGACTTTCAAGTTTTTGATTGAAAAACTTTCTACACGTAGCAATTCTCACAAAAGACATTCTACGTGTCTCAAGACGATTTGAAGAAATTTTCATGGAAGCACTTCTTAATTTTCTCAAAAAAAAAATTAAGTACAAAAAAAAATTTAATTACAGAAACCCAAAAAATGTTTCCATGAAACTTTCCTTAAATTGTTTTTAAACGCATAGAATGTTTTTTGTGATAATTGCTACATGCAGAAAATTTCCAATCAAAAACTTGAATGTCAAATTTCTAAGGTCCCATACAATTTACATAGGGGTTGTTTTAGAAAAATATCAAAAGTGCTGAATGGTGGTAAAAGCTAGGAAGCTAATTTCTTTTGTTTTGTTTTTTTATGTGATTCCAAGGCTAAAAAAACTTTTCAATGCGCTAAACAAAAACTTTCAACAACAGGTACACAACTACTTCCCAGCCACTATAAAAACAAATTGATATATGTTTGGTCATGTAGAAGTAAATATATGGGAAGGACTTGTAATAAGTTACAAAATACAATAAAACAGCACATACTAAAAAATTTACTTATAAAGATTGTAAGTTGGAATAGTAAGAGCAAAAATGGTAATTTGAACAATAAACTGTATAGATGTTCTCTATTTTTATCAGGGGAACGGGTCAAAAATTCACAAAGACAAAAAAATTGCACGAAGATACTTTTGTATTGAAGACAAATTTACACGAGGGGATAAAATTGCACGGGGGGGGGGACAAAATTGTACAAAATAATTTTGCACCAATAGTCAACTTTGCACGGAGGGTTATTTTGCACGAGAGTAAAAAAAAAAAACAGAAATATATATATATATAAAACAAAAAAAAAAACAATAAGATAATATTTTAAATATACAAAAAAATAACTTACTGATCAAGGGTTAGGGCTAACAGTGATAGTAAAAAAAAAAACAAAATAAAATATTAAAATAAATTAAATTAATATATAAAAATTGAAACAAAATATTAAAAAATTAACCAGTGCAAAATTGTTTCCATGCAAAAGTATCTTCGTGCAAAAGTGTCTTTGTGCAATTTTGTGCCATCGTGCAAAAGTATCTTTATGCAATTTAGTATGCTCGTGCAAACTTGAAAACTACCCAAAATTCAGAGAGCTAAGAGAAATATATCTTAATTTTTTTTTCAATATAATGAACTGGTACAACAGATTATCATTAAAAATCTCGTATTTAATATTCTAAGTTTCAAACTTAACTTATTTTTCAAAAAATGTTTATCAACCATTTTACTTCTGTCTTTAAACTTGTGATTATCTTTTGTTACAATCATTTATAATTGTAGTTAACTCAGTCTAACTTGTATACTTTGCTTGTTTCTAAATTATATGGTTTTTGTTTAATACCTAACTATTTTTCGTTTGTGCTTATTTAATTAAGGCTCAACTTGTTTTATCTTTATCTAATTATACTCCACTAATAACTAACACTGAAGAGCAGTGGCTAAAAACGTTGTACTTTTTAGCCACTTTTTACATTGTATTATTTTGAAATAAATTGTATCAGTAGTAAAAAGGTCTCAAATGAAGGTCTCTAATAGAGTAATAAACGGTTCTATTTTAGTAGTTTAATCTAAAATAAAAAGAAATAATCAAAAATTATAACATTTCAAGTTGATTGTCTTCAAATAAAAAGTAAAAAGAATAAAAAATTTTGAGTGGAAAAACCTTTAACTTGCTGCGAATTACCTTCGCAATTTTTTTTACTCTCAGTATATTAATATACTTGTAAGTCAATAATAAGAAAAAACGTTTAATAAAAATTATTATTTTAAAATCTAGAAGCTACTACTTTTTGTTTATTTCTACTACATTGTCAAAGGTGTTCTAAAATTATATTGCTTAATTTATGGTTCCCTAAATAAAAACTAAAAAAAAAGAATTTTTTGTCATAGAACATACTTCTTTAACTGAAGCTTACACTTACATGATTTAAATTATAACTCAGCTATGTTTTTAGTATAAATTAAATGGCAATTCTTCAACAAAAAACTAACCTTGAGTTTTATATAAAATTTAACAGCTTTTTTGTTTAAGAATTGCCTTTTTTTTTAAATGTAGCTGATTTATAGTTTATAATTAGTTATAAATAGTTATAGATTTAAAACCGTTTTTATTTTTTCCAGTGTCAAAGAGAATGAGAACTCCTTTGTTCAGACAGTAGATAATAATTTATAGACTCTTTAAAATAATTTTGTTATACCTGATTTATAGTTATAACTCTAACATAAGTATTCACATAAAATTTAACAGTTTTTCAAACTCATTTTCATAAATGCTATCTTGGTAGAAAATAGAAAATAATCACCTCCGTTTATTAGATGTCACCCCTTATATTAAATTACTCATTTACTCTTTGCAGCTTTACTTATAACGCCCCGCTACAGACAAAAGGGAGCAATTATTTCTATTTTTTAAATCCTGCTTTAGCATGGTTGCCACTGATCAAGCTGAGAAAAATTTCCTGACTTTTTACCAAAATTTTCCTGACTTTTCTAAATCAAACTCTTAGATTAAACTTATTCTAAAATACATAATCTAACACTTGAAACTATATAAAGCTTTCAATCTAATTTTAATACAGGTTAAAAACAACAGTTTTTTTTTGCTAAATTCTATCATCAAACTTCCAGTACATCACTTAAACCATCTGTGTATGATTGATGTTTGTAATAAACAGCTCTATCAGCAAATGCTTGTATTATTACCTTATAAACACAGCTTGTCTGAAAAAAGACACAATTTTTTAGCATTTCCTAGCATAAATTTATCTAGATAAACAAATGACATATATGGAACTTTTACAATTAAAACATTAAATTAATAACTAACTTTCACAACTAACATCTTAAAGCAACAACAGATTTTACAGTTAAAACCTTAAAACTAAACTATATATCTGTTTTATAAAATATTTCCTCTTATCATTTAGTATAAAATTTGTAACAAATAAATATACTCTTATTTACTTTAAGACTTAAGTTACTCTACAAAAAATACAAACAATAAGAAAACTTAATCTTGGCATATACCTCTCTTATAACTTAATTTATAAATTTAAACAACTTTGAAAAAATTATAAAGAGGTAAAGTTACATAAAATACAACCCTAACTGAAATAGTTATAAAGAACTCAATTATTTACTTATACAAAAACCACTTTGATTCTAAAATTATGCTAGATAAACTTTTGTGTATATATCACAGTTTCACTATGGAAGAGTCCTTGCTACAGATCATCAATACTAAAAAGCTTACAAAATCTGCTTGTTCAAGTAGGGTACTTGTTCAATATGTTAAAAGAAAATTTTTGCAGTTTTATAAAGGATATTTTACTAATTTATACCAGATGAAGGCATTGGAAATAAAATTAAATATTTTTGTAAATTTATAGGAAAATTTTGGAATTTTTTTCTGACTTTAAAGGACTTTTAATTAATTTTTACAATATTAAGGCTTTGAAAAACAAGGAATTTTGTAAACTTGAACTGATAAAATCTGACTTTTTTTTAAATTTTATCAAATTTCCTGACTTTTCCTGACTTTTTTTCAAAACCCCCCATTTTTTCCTGACTTTTGAAATTTTTTTGAATTTTTCCTGACTTTTCCTGTTTTCCTGACTTTTCCTGACCGAGTGGCAACCCTGCTTTAGATAGAAAGATAGGTCTAAAACTGATTTAAATTTTTTTTTTAAGAACAACTTGTTATCTAATATTCTTGTTTAAAAACTATTGATTAAGGAAAGCAAGATTAATAAGTATAAGTGAAACTAAATAAGAAATACAATAGCTTTAATTATATGTAATAAATGTTATACATTTAAAAAAAAAAAAATTTATTGATAGCACAAAATTAAGAGATTATTTATATGAATAATAAGCATTTTATATACTACTTAATAAAAAACAGAAATCATCAAACCTTATTTTATAACAAATGTCTTTAATATCAATGTCAAGCTCTTCCAATAATGGTTTTTCAAAATCTTCATCACCATCTTCTGTCTCCAACAGCCAACCATAACCTTAACAAAAAAAAAAGAAAATTGATAATTTATCCAAATTAATGTAATAAGTAGAAAATCTCTAAAGGTGTTATACAACATACGCAAGCTCTACAGAAGAAAAAAAAAACAAGAAGAAGCTTCAGCTAAAAGGCTCTTAACTAAATAAACTGAGACAGAGGTTTTTTTTTTGAAAACAGTATAAATTTCTAGAGCATACACGCGAAAAACTTGGAGAAAACTAATGTTTTATTTATTTTTTAATTAGATAAACAACTATAGTTTGTAACAACTTGTATACAGTTTATAATAAAATTACTTTTAGCAATTTTTAAAATAACTAAGATTATAACTTAAAAATTAAGTAGTACAGTGCTTATTCACTTACTGGACTTCACTTATCCGGATAGTTTCAGTCGAGAATAAAATTCAAAAAGTTTCAATATTAAACACAAACATTTTTGTATGATACAAATATTTATGCTTTCATGCTGTAAACATTTTTAAGTGATGTTATAAATTCTGCAACTTAGTTCATTATTATGACATAAAAATACTAAAGCTTACATTTTAAACTTTGTTCAAAACTAGTTTAGTCATCAAAAACCTTTTTATGTAAAGTAAGTCAGTTTTAAATTTTTTTAAACAATGTTATTTAAAATATGACTTAATGTTTATTATTCAAACGTTTAAAGTTTTTATGATAATAGTTCATTAAATTATAAATTAAGGGCATAGGGAGGTGGGTAAATCACTTTTTTCATAATTTGATCTTATTTCATAGAGTTTTAACTAAGCTTAAAGATGCTTTTTATAGATTTTAAAAATTAAAAAATTTTGAGTTTTAAAAAGTTATTTGGAGCTTAATTAAAAATATATAAAATAAGACTAAATTAAGAAGAAAGTGTTTTACCACCTATGCCCTTAATTTTAGAAAAATAATGTAAAGCAGTTCTGTTATGTTTGATTTTTAATTCAAACTGTACTATAAAAGTTGTTAATTTAAACACTTTTTGTTTAAGATGAGGTTTATGACAATTTTTTTATTTTTATTATAAGATATAAAAGTTTGACACACTTAGCATACTAGGTTTTAGAAATAGTCAAGACATCGAGAAAAAAGAAAAGAAAACAAGTTGCATTAACCATCAAAAATAAACTAAAAGTTTGTAAAGTGGTAAAAAACAATGTGCCAAAGTCTTTTATACTGGAGCAGTTTAAGTTTAGCATAAGCAGGTCGACTCTGTATGATATTTTGAAAAGTAAAGAAAAGTTTAAAAGTGTAAAGCAGAAAAAGAGGAGCTGAGCTTTTATTATTTATTATGCTTTGTTTAATATACATCAGTTATATAATTTTACAGAAAAATAAAAATATATCAATTAAATTTAAACAGGCATGAAATTTTATATACAAAATATTGACTTACTCTTAATCATAGAAAAATTACTAACTAGCATTTGATTTTACATATAATTTTCTAAAGTTCTAATATTTTATTTTGGAGCAAGCCTGAGAGAGCGAAAAACTCTAATTAACTCAATATAGTAGATAACATTTTATTTGCGTAATCTTATTTTCTTGTTGTTATTTTTAAATATTTATTACTTTCTTAAAACAAAAAAGCTTGTTATTTTAACTTTTGTTTAATTTTATAAGTTTAAATCATTAACAAACAAAAACATTATTTTGTATGTGAAAAATGTTTTTTCTAATAAAGAGGTAAGTCTAAAACTACTATACTATTTTAAACACCTGATAACAACGTACAAAATTTAATAAACAAAGATAAAGTAACCCCTTTTCCTGATTGAGGAGCTAAACATGCCATCATTGTTGTTGTTTGTCTCATATGCAGCTGTCAAGTTTCCTGAAAAGGATTGTTCCATATTTATATTAACTTCACCAGTTTGTTGGTGCATATTGTTTGTGTCAGCATCTGTTTGAAAAAAAGGCAAACATTTGTGTATAAATAAACTAAAATTACTTTTGTTCTCCTTTCGAAAGTCAATGCTATTATTCTATTCTAACAAACAAATCTACAGTATAATATATTCATATTAATTAACAATAGGTGTTTTTTAAAAGTTTTAACATAACAACTGCATACTTTTATTCTGGTGTTAACAAAAAATTTGCTGCAATGCATTGATAAGGTCTTTGTTTAGTATTGTGTAAATTTTTGTAAATGTTTTAATAAATCACATTATTTTTTAAAATAAAAACCAAAAGATTTGTTGTAAAAATTTTAATAAATATTTCACCATGATAACAATACTTTCAGTAAATTCAAAAAAACTTTAAAGTAGAAAAAGCTTTTGTTTAAACAACATATATATAATTTATCAGGAAAACACGATTTTAAAAATTCTAGAACATATGTTTCATAAAGACAAAAAAAGATTGTCTTTAATCTTTAGCTAGTTCAATTTAAAATAAAATGCACTTTGGTAATCAGAGATGCAAAAGTTACACAAAAAGACAAAAAAATATATATACAATCCCTTCTTTATAAACTAAAAGCTCTTTAAAGAAAATTATCAAATTAAGTAAATTTGTATATGATAATAAAAGTAAAGGCTTGTTTTAAAATATAATAAGCCACATACTATATGTTAAACTAACCTTGTTTGTAATCGGAAGAAATATATGTAAACTCAGAGGTTGTTGAAGAAGGACTAACAACCAATGTTTCCCTTTCTACCATAATTGTAGATATATGTATTTACAGATCCTACAGATAATAATAAAAAGCTTGAATTGGTAAACTTTTAAATGAATAAACCACTAAATATATGTTTGAAGTTTGATAATTTAAATTGCAAAAATTAAAAATATTTAGGTGGCTTGCTACTTTTCAAAGCAAAAATCAAAAAAATAACTTTTAATTAGTTCTTGTAACATAATTAATACTAAGAATGTTATATGTTTTGATTTTTAAAAAACAAATAAAGAAATCTGAACTACTAGAGGAAATTTAATATTTTTTTCTTTTGACACTTTATAATGCAAATTAAGTTTTGGAGTACTATTTTCCTTGAATGTTACTTATCTATTTGGACTTTTTATTTAAGCACAGACCAGGTCTTTGACCAAAACTAAGTTTGCATAATAAAGTCTTGAAAGAATAAATATACTTTTTAATATAAAAAATTAAATTTATACAATAACTACAAAAATAAAAATACAAAAAACAAGATACAAAAAACTACTTGATTAGAAAGATAAAAAACAAACATGTTCATGACTGTATATTTAACATGTCTGTGAAATTTAAACTACTTTTTTAAAGGATTGTTTGTGTAAGAAGGTCTTTTCTGATTTTTTCCAGTCTAATTTTGACCAGTGAAAAATAACTTTGATTGAGTTTCTGCTTTGAAGTATAAAAAAATATAAATGATAACCTTTATTACTGTTTGAAAACTAGTTTATAAATTTATCAACATTCATACAGTTGATAAATTAAACTTTTGTAATTTTATATTCTTTTTTTATTATTATCTTTTTTTAAGGTACAAAAACATTAGAACTCACTCTCTCCTCTGCAGCAATAAACGTTTTCTGAAGGTCAAGCTACAAGTACTTAAGTTACTAAGGCTAAATTACTTAAGTATTATAGTTTATTGAAGACAAAAAAAAGACACTCAAAATATTCGGTCCTAGGACCTGGGACACAAAGAACCTTTCTGTTATCTAGTCCCACACCACAGATACCTTTTAACATCTTGTTCAGGAACGTTTAAGTAAGTAGAGGTAGTTAATAGAAATTATCAAATAAATTGGTATTGTGTTAGTAAAGACTTTCATTTTCACACTCACTTTTCTTCAGAAAACGTTTATCATTGCAAGGGTTAGAGTTGGAGACTGGTGTTTCTTTACTATTAAAAAAACTAAGATTTATCATTAAAAAATACATAGTTGTAAATATGTTATTTGTATAAATCCTGTTAACAAATTAAAACTCCCTTTTATGAAATATATTTAACAAATCATGAACTTTACCACACGATTATCAAAACAATATCCAAGACAACCTACGACCGGTTTCGTCCTTATTAGGACTCATCAGGTAGGCATAGTCGCGAAAACGCTGTTTAGATCATTACCTAGTGGGGTTAAGTGCATATGCACTGAAGAGACCGTTTGTGGGTAACATCTAGAAAACTGACGCATATGACTTTTTGATTTTTCATTGAAAAATGAAAAAACTCTAAAACTTCTCAAAACTTTACTTGTTAGCTGTAAATCTAAGGCTACTTCTGATTGGCTAGTATTTTGCTTATTTTAGTTTAAGGTATAATTAGTTTATCTCTTGGACTTAATTCTTATATAATTGAGTAAGGTGGGTTAGGATAGGAATAAAGGTACGATCTAAAATTTAAAACAAAAATGGTTCGGGAGTTGGGATAGAGGTTTAATTATTTGTTATTAATATACTGCTGTGTAATTAATTATCTAATTTGTACAATATTATGAATAAAAAATGATTCAAAACCTTACAACTGCAGCCGACTCAAACTTTAAAAAAATAAAAATAAACAAAATTAAAGCGACCCGCCAAGATTTGTTATACATATTGCCTTGCAATTAGACGAGTTTTCTTTTATTCTATCCCATCGATCAAAAAAACAGCAAAGAGGTAATTAGAAAGTTTTTATAGAAATAAAGTTATTATAGTTTTTAAAATTTTATAACTATCTAGATCTGGACAAATAATTAAAATCCTTTAAAGATCAATTTAAAAAGGAGGACGTATTTGTTTTGTACAAAAAGTCTTTTTTGCATAGGTGTCAATTTTTCATGAGTCGTTTCTTTTTTTTGCACTATTCGCCAGTTTTTTATATATCGTCAATTTTGCACAACAATATTTTTGCATGGAGTCAATTTTGCACGGTTGACCATTGTGTATTAAAATAAAGTTAGTTCAATGAAAATGGTTTAAAAAAAACCATAGTTAAAGTTATTTTTAGTTTGATCAGGTATAAACATGTATTAGTGAAAAATTGATTTGAAAAAAATAATTTTTAATATGAAAGTAAACTAAATTTAAAGTAGGAATACAATAAAGCTAAACAAAATTCTTAATTTAATTTAACTTTAATATGTATAACTAAAACTTAATTTAGGTTTAAAATAAACCTGGTTAATTAAAAACAAAACTTACTTTAAAATTGGAATTTTTAGATTTCATTACTAATCTTTTCTGAGTAGCTTTTTTATTTTCTATTGGATACTAATTAGTTTTTACTACCAGGTCAACATTTTTACACTGTGTTTTTCGCTTTAAAATTTAATGTATTTTTTTGAAAAAAGTCCTCGAGGCTTGAGGTAAGAAGCTACTGTTAATAATTTGAGCGATACGGTAAAATCACTACTACACATTGAAAGGGTACTATAATTGTTTGTATTCGTAGGTAGGTTGTAAAATCTGGGCTGAATATCTCTTTTTAACTACGTAATAAATTAAAAAGACGTGAGTTGTTCTGACTCACTAGGTTTAAGTTACCAAAGATTAGAACTACAATATCTTACTAATGAAGTCAGTTAGTTAAAAAATAAAAAGCGACTATACTTTATTAAAATAATATAAACATAGTAATAAGCATAAACTTTATTATACTATAAATGGGTTGGTGTCAAATTTGCACGAGCGGAAAAAACTGCACGAAAGGATTAAATTGCACGAGGGGACTAAATTGCACGAAGACGCTTAAGCACGAACAGTCACTTTTTCACGAAAGTACTTTTGCACGAGCAGACAAATTTTCACGGGTTGAATTATTTTTTTTTATTAAATATATTTTTTGTTTTTCTTTAAATTTAGCATTTATATTTATTTTACTATAACTGTTATCCCTAACCCTTACCCTCGGTAAGTAACTTTTATTTTTACTATAATTGTTACTCCTAACACTTTCCTTCGGTCGGTAGATTTTTTTTTTCTTTTAAAATAGTTTATTTTTATTTATTAAATCTTCTTGTATTTTTTTTTTTTGGAACAATTTATATTATTATTTTAGATTTTTACTATCACTGTTACCCTTAACCTTTACCCTCGGTCAGTAACTTTTTTTTTTTTTATTACTACATTTTCTTTTAGTTTTTTATTCTGTATCTTTTTACTCTCGTGCAAAAATTACCCTAGGTACAAATTCGTGCAAAATTGACCCTTTGTGCAAAAGTATCACGTTCAAATTTGAACCTTCGTGAAATTTTGTTTTCGTGGAATTTAGTCCCCTCGTGCAATTTTGAACCGTTCCACTATAAATATATAAGGTAAAAGATTTTTTTATATTATAATAATAAGTACAGAAAATAAATGTGATTTGCTTGGTGCACAAGCTGACAGAGCACAAAGCCATACATTGTTTATATTTTCATAAAGTGTTTTTTAATAAATAATCCTCTAACGCCACCGGCGGTCATTAAAAAAAACAAATCTTATTTTTAAATGCGATTACTATAATTTATCAAAACAGTTCGCTTTTAGTATCAACTATCAAACTGTTGTTTATCTATTAGAATATAGTGTTTTTAAGAAATAAATCTTTTAAAAAGTTTTTAAGCAAAGATATTTTCTAATTATCAAAATGTGAATAAGTAAAATTAAAAAAAAACCATATTGTTTCTAAACACCCTGATTCGTACTAAACTGATAGTGCGTTTTCGTATTTTAATTTATAACTTTATTTCAAAATTAGTCAAAGTAATCTTTAAATAGACTTATTTTGTTAATGTTAAAATAGTTTAAACAAGCTAATATTTAAATTGAGAAAACAATCTTCCTGCATTTATATATTTTTCTTTTTTTCGAATATTTTAACAAGTAAAAATAAGTAGATTTAGAATAATACTAAACTTTATTCTAAATCACATATTTGTTAAGATTAAATACTTAGTTTTTCTTCAGTATCCATTACTGTCTTATCTAAAAAAACTTTACGTTTGACAGAAAAACCACGGTGTCGATATTTGGATCAAGTTAATTAGTATAAAACTGAAAATATAAAAACCTTTTTGAAACGACAAACTATAGATTAAAAAGTTTTTTTTTAAGTTGAGTAAAAATTTCTTTTCATATAAATGTAAAAAAACTAATCATTTAAATTAACTTGGATTAGTAATAAAATTTATTTTTTGAACTTCGTTTTAGCTTTTTTTTGTTTGTTTTAAACTTAATTTTGATAGGTTTATTTAATTGTAATTATATTATAGTTTTTTAATTATATAAGTTTGAATTTAGTCAAAGACAAACTTTTATTTAGGTTGAAAAATAATTTAAAAAACTTCTAATTGGGTTTTATTGTAATTTCACAAAATTCAAGCTCGGAAAGTTGATGCCGCGTAAAAGTAATTCCTTGTGCTAAGTTGACGACTCATGCAAAAGTGACATTGTGCAAAAAAAAAACAACTAGCGCATTAATTATTGATAGCATTGAAAAAGATTCTATAATTATAAAATCTTAACTATAAAATAATAAACTAGTTGAGTATCTTAAATGTTTTATTTTACGTAAGCTAGTATTAGTTGTAAAATACTTTTTATTGGCATTGTTACAAATTTGCAAAACTGTTGACGTTTTTGTTCTGGAAACAAAAGTATGTTTTCGTTTTAAAATAAATAATATTTTAGTTACAAATACACTTATTTATATAGCCGCATTATATGTGTTTCAGTAAGTTTAACAGTTGTGGTTTCTTCGTTTTGATCGTGTGTTTAATTTTACAAAAGCATAACAGTAAAAGTTTAAATTGCTAGATTTTAAAATAGTCTATTTAAAACGACTCTGTTTAAATTAACAAACTTACAATTGACAGTGAAATTACAGCAAAATAATATCTATGACAGTTTGCAGAAACATGTATCTTTTCGCTTTAACAATGCTTTCAATATAAGTTTTTAGTATTGATCTAAAGTTTCTCACAAAGCTTCTATTGAGTTTTTATTTAGAATACAAACTTTACTACTAATCAGAGAAAAGGTTTTATTTTTAAGAAAAAAAGTGTGTTGTATTTTTAAAACTAATAGCTAAATAGATTTTTTTTTATTATGTTTATAATTTATCAGCTTATAATAAAGTTATATGTTAAAGTTGAGATAAGAAAAATGAAACAATTAATTATTTATAGGTAATTAAATCAACCACTTAACAGTTTGTACAGAGAGATAGCAAACTATTTTTCCTCATAGAACTATGTAAAAAAAGAACATTTTGCTTTTAAGGTATTGTTTCTTAAAGTTTTCATGTTAGATAGAGAAATATTTAGTTGTACTTAACAGGCTAAGTACAAAAGAACTACGTTTTTAAAACTTAAAGACATTATTTTACGTAATTTTTTCCCATGTATTTGTTATATGCTGACTTTGTGTATGTAATGGGTTTGTAAGTAATTTTGGCAACTATGATTAATATTCATCATCGAATAAAATTCCTCGTGAAATAAAACCTCTAGAGAGACGATAACATTTATAAGCTATTTGTTTCTGTCCCAAATGTCCTACACTTTTACAACAATAAATTTAAATTATTACTTTATACTATTGTCGTGTTTTTATGAAAATTATTTTTCTGACCAATTTTTAACATACTTATTTAACAAGCAACTAAAGATTGTCATGTCAACTTAACATAACAAAACGTCACTTAATAACAATTATAAAAATCAGAGATGTTTTTACTATTATAACGAGCTTGCTTGATCTATCTTTTATTATTTAATATTGAAAACACTGCAAATCAAACAAAATAAGATAATATTTTATTATCTTATAAGTGGCAGAAACATTCATAGTATTTAAAACGTAATTAATCTGAGGCTTCAATTCACTACACATAAAACTTAAGTATAAACTATAAAGTAATACTAGCTAAAACTTTTTAAATAAACACTATAAAAATATTTCAAAACTAGGACAGATTTTTTTAAATGAATACCTATTCCTTAACTTATTACACACCCATTCATCTTTAGATTTTTTTAAAGTGATCTTTAGGGTTATTAGATAAAACTGTATCTGAGTTACAATTTGGGCTTGAAAACTTAATTTTAAGCTTGCTTGCATTGTTCTTAACAGAACTGATTTTTCGGTCCCTTTTTGAGACATGATTACTGCTCTTTGATATATTTATTAAGTTTAAGCTGTTGGATAAGCTGGAGTGAGTTTTTGATTTAACACTGCAGATTTTATTTGACGGAGCTGAAACTTTTTGATTGGTTGCAACTAATTCAGCAGTGCTTTTAGAATGAAGTTTTGTTGTATGTGCAGTGTTAACATAATTGTTCTTATTAGAAATCTTTATCTTACAATTTGAGGAGGAAGTCTGAAGCTTGAAATTTCTGTAATCTTTACATAGTTGGTTTTTAAAGTTATTGCAACTAGCTGCAGACTGATGGAAATTTAGTTTAAAACTATAAAACTCCTTTCCAAGAGTTAAAACGGACATTGTCTTTTTAGGTACCTTAGCTATTGTTTTATCATTACACGACAAATATTGTTTCATACAGTTTTTATCAGAATAATTACTATTATTTGACTTGGTTCTGTTTGGTACTTTCTGTGGAAATGTTTTAAAAATAGGTAAAGCGGAACCACAATTAGTTTTATTTCTGTCATAGTTTTTAGCAGGCATAAGGTTTTTTGAGAAGGCTTTATTAAAAATTCTATCATCTTTAGATTTATGGCAAGGAAGTTTTTGACTGTTTAAAGGTTTCATGAATGATTTTTTGTTTTCAGTTAATTTATAACTAGCTTTTGATATGTTTTTCTTTTCGTTATTTTTTGTTTTACATAAAAACGGTACTTTAAGATCTATTTGGTCTTTAACGTGATTATTAGATTGACAAGGAAGACTAATATCATTAAAAACGTCAAAGTAATGCAAAAAACAGTTTTTTACCTCATTGTATACACCTTCCATCAATTTGCTTTTATCTAAATTTGGCATTAATAGATTTTTACAATTTAAAGAACTTATCGCCGCAGATTCATTCGTGAAACAACTACTATTTAAAGCTGTTGAAACTTTGTTCGCATCAAGCAAATTATGTTTGCTTGTATTAACTTGTTCAAAACAATTTTCTTTAGGTAAACTTTTTTTATAAACTATACCAACCGCATCGCTCGAAGGTTTTGAAGTGCTTTTGGTAGGATTTTGTGTTCTATTTAAATTCTCTTTTAAACTTTTACTATAGTCCTTATTATCTGTAGTTATGATATTTGATGGCAATTTTGAATGCGAAAAGCTAGCTTTATTGACATCAAAACTGGAATGTGATGTTTTTGTTGGAGACAAATTAAAATAAGAAGATTTCAGTTTATTAAAAATACTTTTTTGCTTATTCGTAATTAAACTAGAAGGGTGGACCCACATATTTGAAGAATTTTCCGGGCAACCTTCTGACTCAACAGCTTTGAGATCTTTATTGTGAGAAACTGAATTAAAATGACTTGGAACTACACTAAAATCTGAACTCGCTGTACTTTTAAAATTTTTAAGTTTTCCAGTGGCTAAATGTGTTTTATTTTTGTCGAAAATTGATGCGATTGGATGTGTATTATTATAGTTTGAAGATTCTTCTTTAGAAATAATTTGACTTGAGCATTTAGTTGGTTTAATATCAGGTTTGCAAACTTTTGTGTTAGTTAAAAAACCAACATTGCCCAAAAACATTTGGAAATCTTTATTATGTTGAACAATTTTATCTTTTTTAAAGTTTTTTTTCAAAAGGTTTTCAGAAGACTTGTTCGCTGCAAAAAAAGTTGGTAACTTAGGTAAAATTTCTTCTGTGCTTTTTGAAATAATATTTAAGCAACCAACTGAAGGTTTGTTTATATTACAGTTATAAGAGCTAAAAGTAGATGAACTTCTTACTTGCTTATTATTTGTAACTACGTTGTCAACATCTACTTTGGGCAGTACGCTACTTATGTTCGAAAAACACTTATCAACAGAGACTTTTGCTTTATTGATACAACATCCTTTGTTAGAGTAAGGGTTGTAAGAAGTACTCTTGTTTACAAAGATTTGAGTATTAGTGTTTGTCGAAAAGTCTTTAACTTGCTGGTTTTTTAAAGAAGTCAGAGCAGTGGTTATTTCATTATTTAATTGAATTAGCAAATCGCAAGGGTAGCTAAAGTCTTTAATTTTATCTGTAACTTTGTTGTAACTTCTAATTCTACACAGAAAATTTTTAATGCACCTTTCTAAGTATTCAATGCTAGCTTTGTAACCAAATCTTTTAAGAAACTTCTTAGTAGGATTAAAGCATATTTCAGCAGTACTTTGGTACGGTCTGCTGTTACACCAAGAAGTTGATGCGTAGTCACACTCACCTGTAATTTAAAAGTTATGTTTTCAACAAAAAATGGTGCTTCATAATATAATATCTGCAACTATTTCTTTCTAACAATAAAACTCACTAACTCAATATACTCTACATTAGTTTTTTATGTTTACAATATTTAAAACATGCGTAGACTAACATAACTGAAAAAAAAAAACGTAATAAAAATTATATGTATTTTGAAAGCGTAATGAAACGTAATACAATAAAATTTATTTTAAAAGTTGGCGTGGGATGACGAATTTAAGGATTTACGTAAATTATTATTATATTGCGAGGGGCTTGAAAAACCGATGGTTTGTTGTTCTTCAGAAATACATCTTTGAAACTGACTCAACTTTCTCTTCATATCACGAAGTTCACTTCTTACTCTATTGTGCTCCTCTGTTGAAACTCCGTGCCTAGATAAAAAGGTATTTAGTTTTAATATATATATTTTATACACTAAGTCTACATAAATCATGCAAAAAGGTGTGTTTTATTTGTTTCAACTAGAAAAGAGAAACTTAAAATAAATAAATATAAATAAAAACCTTTAATTTAAAGTACTTTATAAATAAAATAACTCAAAAAAAATACTTAAAAAAAAATACGAAGTGTTTAAAAGGTCTGCTCAAATAATTTACTTAGCACTAAGTTTGACTAATCTTTATAAACCAGAAACAACTAGTGATCAACCAGATGCATAAAAATAGGATTAATTAACCCGTTGTTCACAAAAATTAGATATGATTTATAAGAAATAAGAAACTCAAATAAATAAATTAATTTTGCTGACAATTCACTAAATATTAATAAAAATAAACCTAAGTATAACAAAAACCTACTAAAAAAAAACATAACTACAAACTACAAAAAGTGCGAAAGCAACGCATTAGAAATAATTGATGAAGAAGCTCGAAAAACTATCAGTAACTTAAAAAATTTCCTGTCAAATTCGAAAATTACAACAACAAGATGCATTTATTACTTTAAAAAATCATAAACCTGGATTTCCAAATAAACCTAAGTGTAGAGTAATAAACCCGTCTAAAACAAATATCGGCCAAATAGCTATGAACATTTTAGATAAGTTAGTTAATAGTATGAGGTCTGTTATGAAGTCAAACTAATGGAAAAACACTCAATTCGTTATTACTAGTTCAATAATATTGATAACAAACAAAAGCATAGATTCATTAAGTTTGTTGTCAAAGACTTCTACCCGAGTATTTCTAGAAATACGCTGCTAGAAGCTTTAGCATTAGCTAAAAACTATTGCGCAATTAGTAAGGACGAAATTGACACAGTAGTTCACTTCTGCTAATCAATCCTTATTTATAATAACTGTGCGTGGTCGAAGAAGGATACGGGTGATGGTTTTGATATGCCGCAGGGAAGTTTTCAAATTGCAGAAGTATGCGAACTAGTAGGGTTGCTTATATTATATGAACTTGAGAACGAAAATATCTTTCAGCAAAACAAGTTTGGAATTAATAGAGACGATGGCTTAGCTATCGTAGAAAGTAAGTTAGGTCCAATTATTAATGGCTTTCAAAAAAAACTCAGAAAGGTGTTTAACAGATTTGACTTAAAAAAACTATAGATTCTAGTTTTGAAAGAACTGATTTTTTTTGATGTAGTGTAACAAAATTTCCTTTGTTACTTTTAGCTTTTTCCCTACCACACTTTTTTTTATAAAATTGGCACCGGAAAGCATTTATGTTTTCTTACGATTATTCTGTTTCATCAGTTGCTACAAGATTAGTTAGTGTATTTTTTGTATTGCTTTGTTGAATAAACATTTGAGCACAGCTATTACTAGAGTTTTATGTATACTTGGCAGTTAATGACTAAAAATAGCTCTAATATTCATATATTCTAATTGTGATATAATAGTAGTACAATGAGTGAGGAAAGCTCAGATATTACTTTTAGAGTTAAACACTCAAACGTGTGGCCAAAAAAGGATCAAAGCTCTTACCTCTAAAAGTAACAACCCAAACCATGCTGGGTCTATTAAAAATGGTGACCCGTATTCTAATAAGTACATGGGACCTCCTGATACTACAGATGTAGGAAGACCCAACTTTTTGAGTTTAAAAAATGAAAATAGTCCCATGATGGCAGGAAACATAGCTTATACTGCTAGTTGGCTAACAAAAACTTTAGAGGATGAAGTCAGACAGTTAAATTGAGTAAATCAGGAACTGTAAAGACAAAAAGCAGCTGGAGCATTAGAAGAGGAATTACAGCTGCTGAGGCGTAATTAACCAGATAAGTGACTCAAGTAGATCAAAGTGAACAGGTAGGGGAAAGAATTGACATGAACAAAATAGTTTTGGCATTGGGCAAAATATTTTCACAACTGTAAGAGAACCCTTGCACAAAAGTAAAGCACCATATTATTCAGCCAAAGATACTAGCACAAATCTCCCTGCTAAAGATACTAGACAAAATCTCCCCACAACTGTAAGAGAACCATTGCACTACATGGAAACACCAAATTATTCAGCTAGCACAAAACATATTAGTGCTAACACCTTATTACCAACAGTTTATAAAAAATAATATGAGAGTGTGCGGATCATGAACCCTGAGTCAATTAGATTGAGAGATTAGAGACTCAAGTGGCTAAAGACTTTTAAATTTGATATTGAAAGTGCGAAGGCTTAGTTCTTGTACTTCGAGAAAAAAAATGGCCAATCAAGGCATTACTGATAACGCTGAGAAATACTGGGTGCTTCGCGAATTTTGGCCGAATAACGACATGTCAGCCTATTTATTATGCACGGAGCCTAATCATAGGGATTTTAAAAGTTTACGAAGATATCTCATAAAAAAAAAGGAGTACTACCAAGGGTCTTACTACCAAAAAAACAACATCACGCCATCAGTGGATGTGACCTTAATAGCGAAGTCAACAAATTGATGATGGAATTAGAAGATAAGGAAGCTTTACACAAGTTCTTTTACTTACACTTGATCCCAAACCACTTGAAAAACACAGTATCAATTACTCTTTAACTTGGGTTGGTTGATTTTAAAAGGTGGGTAATGGACATTTGTGATGCATACATGGGAAAACTAGGGATGCAGCAAGGGAAGTTAAGTATTTTAACACACCTCAAAAAAAAAGAACAGTAATCATTACAAAAGAGAAATGAACCACCAATTAGACAAGTCAATTATGGCTAAGGACGTCCCAAAAACTAGTTTGACAGCGCTCACTATCAAAATTATATTAACAGACGATATATAAATCAGGTAAATGATGAGCGTTGTTATAGACACTGAACAAAGGGTGTGATAGTAATCAACACATGGGGGGATATTATTGCGCCATATAAATAAAAAAAACGGCAAACCGTCCTCCTCACATAGAAAGGATCAGAGAATGGGGGTAAATGTCTTCTCTCAAAGACTGGTATGCCTAGCAGAACCAATAAGCTAATCCCAGTCTCCAAAATTTCAAGAACATTGTCGTCTACAAGAGACAAAAGCACTAATTTACTTGGTGAAGATAGTAATCAAAATATTGGATCAAAAGCTGTGGATAAAACCAGCCAAACTGCTCCACCCTATTTACATCGAACTATAATGCCAGAGAGCACCGTAATGCATACAAAGGGAAAACAAAGTCAACATACAGTTGTGAAAAATATAAATAAAGTACATTTTAGATATATTATTTCAGAAGCATTGTACAGACCACAGAGGGGAAAAAAGCCAAAACACATTTGCTGTGAATGATGAAAGAAAAAATTCTGACTTTAAAAGTTCTAGACAGCATGCAGAAAAATCTCATTCCGTTACTCAAAAGTTAATCAACGATAGACAGCTAAAGACAGTGCTTAATACAAAGTAGAGTAAAGTATAAAAATGGATATTTACAGTAAAAAAGGACTCCAACAATCGACCCCCCAAAGACCTACAACAAAATCTACAGTTTGTAGTAGATACCAACAGCAACGTGGTGTTCATGGTGGATAAAGGAAATGAACTATCAGTTCTACCTAAATAGCTCACAAATAGAGTCAATAGATATTTCCCACCTCAAATTAAAACAATTCAGGGAATAAGAGGCGTAGTAGCGCCGATATTACCCTTAAGCTAGGCGATTTAGACACCATCAAGCACACTTTTTGGATCCTACCAGGAAACCATGGTTTAGACATACTGAAGAACCATCGTGTAAACATATCACCGGCTTCAGCAGAATTATGTGAAATAGGGTCAAAAACAGTAGCCAAAATGTCTTATCCAAATGGCTACAAATATGGTAGTCTCAGTTAACAAGTTAGCGGTAACTGGCCAGGATATTCCTCATTAAAAGAGAAATGTAGGAAACTAGTAGAGGCATTTTCAGAAACCACCAGAGAGCCAGACTACAACGAAGTCCAAAACACAATCACGCTCTTGAGATTGCGGTGGATAACTACAACCCGAAATAGAGCATTTCAATGACCTATTATAAAAGCGAAATGTCAAGCGAGGTAGTCGGGACACGTGTGTAAAAAGAAGGACGGGGATCTAAGAGTTTGTGTGGATTACACCAGATTAAACTCCTTCACACGACCTTTATGCTACTTATTTTCAAAAATCGATGAGTAATCTGCTATCATTCCAAGTGGACCAGTTTTTTTACAAACTTGAACCTTCAGGAGGCTTACTTTAGCTTACCTATAGCTGTTAATTCCAGAATGTATGCAGCCGTGATAACTCACAATAGAATATTTATTCCGTCACGTTGTCAATCTGGGCTGAAAAATGCCCCCATGCGCTTTCAGAGCTAGATGGAAAGCCTACTAAAAGGTTGTGAAAGTTTTAAATATGTCTATTTGGATGACATTTAATTTATTCCTAAAGTGAAGAAGAACACAACTGTGAAAAGAGGATTAAATGTACTATCTCATAACGGTTTGTTTCTCAAAACATCAAAGTTCGATTTTGCGAAACCATAACTTGAATTTCTTGGTCACTGTGTTGGGGTCAACGGAATAGACGTCTTAAGTGCAAAAGTTCAAGCTATTAGGGAGTACCCTGTAATGCTAACCCGAAAAGACCTAAAAAGGTTCTTAGAATTAATAAACTATTACCACAAGTTTATCCCCAAAATGATAACAGCACCATTGAACGAGATCTCAGGGAGCCCAAAAAGACTAACAAGACAATACTACAACTGAAGGAAGCACATGTGCGATCTTTTGAAAATGCAAAAATTTGCACTTGTTGAGGCAGCAACGTTAGAGTACAAAGATCACAACAAACCCCTAATATTGTCATCAGGCGCCTCTGACACTCATTTTAGGGTAGTTCTAGAGCATTAGAAAGAAGATGGGAAAATAGTCCCTC
Organism: Thalia democratica; assembly: GCF_965202585.1. Taxonomy (NCBI): domain Eukaryota; kingdom Metazoa; phylum Chordata; class Thaliacea; order Salpida; family Salpidae; genus Thalia; species Thalia democratica. The sequence goes on along the minus strand of NC_139168.1, from coordinate 50,768,776 downwards.
TGGCGTTTTTTCGAGAAGCCTACCAAGGCTAACTAGGGTACGCTCTGTTTTCTACAAAGAACTTTGAGCTCTTTCTTAAAGTATGAAACACTTTCATTCTAGAAAATTTGGTCAAAACTCATTATTAGATCTCATTGTTCAGATTTGGTAAATGCAGAAAGAAACGAGCTTTAAGACCAACTACCATCAAACAAAGAGATCTTTAAAGAATCAAACAGTATGACCCTGAAATGGTACACATACCAGGATCAGAAAACATCGTCGCTGATGCACTCAGTCAGCCTCCCCAAGCAACGTCAATGCTTTTAAAATAGCCCAACAACGACTACAACTAGGAATAGTCAAATCCACAACTATGGTTGCACAGGATTACTGGTGGCCGAATTTGAAAGAAGATGTCGAACATTGGACTCGGTCATGCGTGGAGTGTCAAGCTGTCAAAATAACCCGTCACAATAAACCTAAATGTGACTTTTTCCTCAGCGGAATGAACGTTTCCTGGTCGTGCACATTGACACTGTTGGCTCAATGGATGTAGCCTCAGAGAACAACAAAACATCTCACAATGAATGATCGCGGCACATTTTTTAGTCACTGCTCCGATACCAAACAAACAGGTAGAAACAATACAAAACGCATTGGTGTGGGCACGTTTGAATCCCACAAGTTATTATTAGCAACAATAAAAGAGAATTTAACAATCAATAAAAAAATTAATTAAAAAAGCTTGTGAGTAGTTGGAAATAGAACATCGAAGTGTATCACCATACAGTCCCCAAACAAGTGGACTCATTGAGCGCCAGCATCGTGTGACAAATTTCTTCGTACAGAAACAATCAAGACAAACTGGGCATTAAGATTGCCAATAACAACAGTAGCTAAATCATACCCCTATAGAGAGGACACTATTTAGACTATCACAATAAGCACTTGGAGCGTGTGTGAATTCACCTGGACAGATATTTATGAACAAAACCCAGGGGGAAGTAATAAACTGTTCAGAAGCAGACATGCGGCTCTTCCTTAAATTTATAACAACCATTTGTAAGAAACGTAAGTATTACAAGAACTATAACATCTTTTATGAACCTACACCGTCACTTGTAAAAGGGTTTGGCTGAAACGGATAAAGAAAAAAAATTAAATACCCTATATCACGGGCCATACGAAGTATTGGACACCTCCGAACATAGTATGCACATACTAATAAAAATAGAGTAGAGAAAGTTTCTATTAGAAATGTTAAGTCTTTCATACCTCGTGATAATCCAGACTTAGGTGATGGTAAAATTACAAGAGAAATTCTGTATAACCTTAGAAGGAGAGAAGTGATAAATTATGCAGAAAGTACTGGTTGCGACGAATGAAATTAGTTTTCTTCCTTAAGCCTGATGATAGCAGCCATTAACTGAATTGTCCACAAGTGAAAATTGTAAAGTGTGAGTTTAAAAACACAAACTTTAAAAACTTATTTTTGATTTTTAAGTCAAAGATGGTTGCTGATTAGCAAGTTAAACATTATTAAATTGTTTTTGAGTTAAAATGTCAATTTTTTGTTTTTATTAAGTTTGATACTCAGTTAATATAATATGAAAAAGAATTTTTGCTAACAAAATATAAAATGCAAATTTAATTATGTTTTGCAACTTCAAACTTTTTGTTTTTCTACAGCTCTCAGAACGCCAAATATTGTGAAACTTACAGTTTATTTTTTACAACCTTTAATGGTGTTTCTTTAAAAGTTATTTGAAATATTTCATTAGACTATTAAAAATCTATTTTTTTTTTTTAATTATAGATTTTTGTGATTTTTTTTAATTAATATTATCGTTTTTCAAAACATTTTTGAATGTTTGATAGTTAATATGTAAAGACTTGTGATTTATTTTTAATTTTTGCACATTAAAACTCGCTTTTTCACATACGTTAATTTACTTAAACTGAGAAACTTTCAGTGGTGAACTACTTTGCCAATGGTTCGGGTCAACTGAGCCCAGAATTGAAAATTCGCTGTCAATATGGCTCCTTCACCCAGGCTTCATTTCATTCACAATGGCAGAAGTAGCAAAAAACGCCGTAAATAATGTCCCAGCTGACGGCAAGAAGAAGCGCATCACGTCGCAAGAAAAGCTTCAGCATCTGCATGTACAATATGCTCAAGCAAGTACACACCGACACTGGTATATTCAGCAAGACCATAAGCATCAGGATCTCTTCTATTGCCGCTGAAGTTTCACCCAGGCTTCTCCCTGGCTCACTACAACAAGCTTTAAACCATCAGCAGTCGCAAATTTAAACTGCTGTTCGTATGTTATTGTCGCTTAGTTGGCTAAAAACACCGTCCCCTGAAAGTACAAAAGCAGTCACCAAGCACAACAGCAGAATGATGGCTCACGGTTGGTTAGTACATCATAAAACGTGTCAATGAATAGAACTGATAAGCAATTGCTCAACATTTAGAACAGGACGATTAATCATCATCATGTCTAGTCGTGGTATAGGAGGAAAAGGTTTGGGAAAAGGAGGCACCAAACGTCATCGCAAAGTCCTTTGTAATAACATCAAGGGTATCACCAAGCCCACCATTCGTCGATTGGTTCGTCGGGCCGTGTCATGTGTAGTTCAGGCTTGATCTACGAAGAAACTTGTGGTTTGCTGAAGGTATTCTTGGAAAACATTGTTCGATTTAAGTTCGATTATTATCCTTCTATTAGCGAAGAGTTGGTGATTAAATCATTGAATTTTGCTAATAGTTACATTAGCGTACCTGCTGAGGACTTAACCCTGATAATAAATGCCTGCAAATCGGTACTCTGCAAACAATAAGCTCGGTGCAGCAAAAAGAGAGTAAATAACACTAACTCACTTTTTGACGTAGCACAGGGACCTTATATGGGCGCGGAGCTATGCGAACTTGTGGGACTTTATTTTTAGACGGGTTAAAATATATCTTTGGTTTAAATAGAGTTGTGTTGTACAGAGACGATGGACTAGCTGTATAACCTAAATCTTCTGGCTTTTTATTACGATCAAGTAAAGAAGAAAATTTTTTAAAGATTAAAGATGAATATGTAAAAATAATGAAAAAATGCGGCTACGATAATAAACTTAAATTTGAAAAACCTGAGTAACAACCTAAAACTAATCAAAAACACAAAAGAAAAAGAAATGTAATATGGTACAACCCATCTTTTAACAATTCAGTAAAATCAAAGAAAATTTATAAATCCAGTCCTAAAACACTTCAATAAACAAAATCCGCTAACAAAAATTTTCAACAAACATAATATGGGAATAAATTATTCGTGTACGGCAAATTTAGAGAGTATCATCAAAGCACACAACCAAAATATTTTGAAATCAAAACTCAGAAATTCAGAGTCAATGTGGTTGCGCTGGTGGCTGTAAATATCATTTGAAAGGGGGCGATTGCCGTTCGCAGAACATCGTTTACAGGGCCACAGTTAACTCTGACGTTATGACGAGGTTCTAAATCGGCTTGTACTCGACTCAGTTCAGATTCAGGTATGCCAATCATAAAAATATTTTAAATGCAGCATATATAAAAATGACACTGAGCTTTCAAAGTATGTTTGTGGCTTAAAGCGTAGCGGTTTGCCCAGTTTGTCTTATCAGATAACGCGCGAAGTGCAACATTGATAGTCTTATGTTGCCTCTCGATGAAACCGTTAGATTGAGGGCTGTATGGGGATACCAAACGATGATCTATTCCTAACTGCTCGAACGCTTCGGTTAACACGGTGTTAACAAATTCACGACCGTTATCAGAAACAACAACTTGAGGGACCCCGAATGGACCAACCCAGCATTGAAAAAAAGCATTCCTGACAGTCAAAGCTTTCTTATCTGTGATCGGCATAGTTACAAGAAACCCTTTAGCTTTATCAACTTTTTGTATAATTTTACTTGAGTTAATACGTATTTTTTAAATCACATTTGTTATTAAATATTGTTGATTAAACTGTGCTGTGTAAATTATAACCGGTTGTTTTTAGTTTAAGCTACTATTTAAGTGATTACTATACCATTAGAATGATTAAGACTAAGAAGGGCTTAAGACAAAAAAATAAGTTAACGGGTCATGCAGATACTGAGCCATCAGTATCTGCTGACTTCAATGGCGACTCTGACTTGATATCGAACTCACAATCTCCCAGCAATATTCAAGCGACAATAAACAGCGCTCATGAAACAGAAGTAAGCGCGCAGACTAGGGACAATAATGAAATTGTAGATTTTAATGCTTTAGATGAAGTTGACTTAGACGTTGAGGATTTAGCTCACTTACTAGAGCAAGCTAAGGTTTTAGAGAAAAAAAATAAACTAAAAAATGAACTAAAAGCTATTTATAGAAGATTAGATACCAATAAGACCATAAATGACAGCGGCCTCACCCTTAACAATCACACCTCGCACGCTTTAGGTGAAATGTCAACACAAATAAGTTTCAAGAAAAAAACTCTTGAAAATTGTAAGCTTTTTCAAAAAATTGATGCCGTACGCGATCCGGCTGTGGAGTTACGTTTTTTTGAAGACCGGTGTACGGCTTATGGTATAACATCTGAAATGGAGAAGTTTGAAATTCTCCAGAGAATTTGGCCCCGTTCAGATATAATTGACTTCGTTGAAACACACGACGAAGACAGAACGTATAGCAGTCTTGTTAACTTTTTACAAGGGAAAGGAAGCAAATTGCCTCGCATATTAGGTGCAAGCCCATCATGGCCAGAGCCAGTTCAATTCCAGGACTTGTTTTTGGCAGCTAAGCAATGGGCAAAGTCTAAAGAGGAAGACAGAATTAAATACTTTATGCACAGACATGCCCCTAATAATTTAAAAAACAAAATAAAGGAATGTTTTGGGCTTGAATATAATGAGTTTATTAGGCGCACGGAATTTATATGCGACATTGAAGAACAGAGGGTCTTTGAAAATGCTAAAAACTTTTCATACGAACCTCAGCGATTTAAGCACAATAAGAGATATTACAAACAAAAATGGCATGAGAACATTCCACAAAAAAGGGAACATTTCCGCAGCTATGAACACAGTCGTAGTCAGGGGTATTTCGGGGAAGGGTATAACAAGCGCACGAATTACGAACAAAACGCGCTTTGTCACAAACATGCAAAGTTTGGAGATAGGGCAGACTATTGTGCTGCAGTTTCAACTTGCCCTATGTCCCCGTTACGGCAACAACACGATCAAAAAAACGATTTCCCATCTTCAAAACAATGAGAGGACATGAGGATGGGAACAGAGTTCCTCTTAATAAGCCTGTAGAATCCGTACCAATTCGTCCCTCTGCCAAACCATGGCAGCCTAAAAAGCCATCACCTGAAACAAACTCTCACTCTCAATTGCGTAATGATATCACGACAAAACCAACTGTAAAAACTAATTGGTCGTTTGCTATTTAAATAAATCGTCTATAAATCCAAAAACCTTGCCTCAAAGTCTATTATTTGCAAAGGACAATGTTACAAACGTTCTTTTCTTAATTGACTCTGGATGTGAAGTTTCTATATTGCCTAAGAATCTAACAAATGGCATAAACCACTACTTTAAGCCGTTCAGTAGAACTATAAAGGGTATTGGCGACAATGAAATCCACCCCATAGGGAGTGCTTGCGTTGACCTTAAGCTAGGTAATTTAAAAACCATTAAACATAATTTTTGGGTTACTCAAGAGTATAGGAGTTATGGCATTTTAGGTATGGACATTTTAATGTCAAACAAACTGTTAATATGCCCTTTCACGTTAGAATTGACGCATCAATTGTCTAACAAAACGACTAAACTGTTTAGGGCCGCTGACTTGCCTGCGTCGGTAGTTGTGTCAATTAATACGGGGGAAGTTAAGGATAGTAATAACATAGCTACGTTAGAGACCAAGTGTGAAGCACTACTGTTGAATTACCCTGAGCTTACAAAAACTCCTGATTATACTGCTCCTAGAAAACACAACCACTTTCTAGAAATTATAGTTGACAATTATAAACCGCGAATGATTAAGGCGCGAAGATGTAATTTAACTTGTCAACAAAAGGTAGATAAAAATTATTCAGACCTAATTGCGAGAGGTGCTGTTGTAAAGGGGGATGCCGACATGTGTGCATCACCAATCACGGTAGTGCCCAAAAAAGATGGTGATTTGCGTATTTGTGTTGATTATACAGTTTTGAATGCCCACACACGCCCATTTTCATACCCGCTACCGCGCATAGATACGCTCTCGGAAAGAATTCCGGGAGGTACCCGTTTTTTCAGCACGTTAGATCTTAAAGAAGCTTACCATAGCTTACCTCTTCATCCAAACTCACGAAAATATGCTGCTATCATAACTAATTCCGGGGTATTCGTCCCTAAGGTGACTTCTTTCGGGTTGCGGAATGCGCCAACACGTTTTCAGCAGTTTATGGACAGTATCTTGTCCTCTTGTGGGGCTTTCACTTTTGTATATTTAGATGATATTCTTGTGTTTTCAGATTCCGCGGACAGTCACATATCACATTTAAAACAGGTTTTAGAAACATTATCGACAAACGGTTTATTTTTAAATCAAGCAAAATGTTCTTTTGCTAGAACTAAGGTAGATTTTTTAGGTCATACAGTAGGTGTTGACGGGGTTGATGTTATGGAATCTAAGGTAGAAGCTATAAAAAAATTACCCTTACCAAACACGCGCAAAGAGTTAAAAAGGGTAATTGGTATGATTAATTACTATCATCGATTCATACCAAACTTGGCCGAAGTAATGGCACCGCTTAATGAAATTTCGGGGGGATCTAAGGCAAGCAATAGGGCAATTATTAAACTTACTGATGGCCAAATCAAAGCTTATCATGACACAATAGCTCTGTTAGTTAAAGCAGCAACAATAAGCTATGAAGACCACACAAAACCCCTAGTTCTCTTCACGGACGCTTCCGACAGTCACGTTGGCGCAGTTCTGGAACAAGAAGGGAGAAATGGGGGAATGCAACCGCTTGCGTTTTTTTCAAAAAAGCTCCCTCCATTTAAGCAAGTACGTTCTACTTTTTATAAGGAACTTCGCGGGGTGTATTTGTCTCTTAAGCACTTTCAAAGCAGAATATTGGGGAGATCCTTAATAATACGTACTGATAGTAAATCAGTAGAAAGGGCCATTAAAAACGAAATGGGTAATCATTCTCCAGCGGAACAACGTTGGATATGCGCAATCAAGGAATTTAATCCAATAGTAAGGCATATAGATGGCCATGATAATGTAGTAGCAGATAGTTTAAGCCGACCCCCACAGTCGGCAATGCATGTTCGTGCGTATAACCAGGATTCTGATTTTGTTTATACGTCTGAGTCAGAGGCTGAAGACAGCGAGTCTGATTACGGTGATTTAGACGGTGAAGAGGAAATTTTAGGTAGTCCGTTAAATGAAGTGATCGGGGAAAATACGACTAGCTTTAATATGATAAATAGGGAAGTTATTGCGGTCTTGCAATGTAATGAACCGGGGCTAGTAGATACCGCACGTAATATGAAGAAAACGGTCGAATATTTACAACCAGATAATTTAGCGGTAGTGGTAGACGAAAATAATAAGCGAATCATTCTGCCCGAATCTATGCGCCTAACAGCATTTAATGTGGCCCATGATAGGTTGCACCTGGGAATTGATAAAACAATCGAGTCTATTGCAAAAGACTATTACTGGCCTACATTGATAAAAGATGTGACTCATTGGGTCAAAAGCTGTGTGGTATGTCAAGCGACCAAAGTAACAAGATATAATCGTCCAAAAATTGGTTTTTTTCCAGACAATACGGAACGATTCCAGTTTGTTCACATAGATCTTGTCGGTCCTTTAAATGAGTCATCTTGTAATAATAAGTATATTTTAACTGCCAAAGACCGAGCCACAGCGGCATTGACTTTGAAATATCTTGGGAAGTTATAAAAAGAGCACAGTCTATAGCTGACGGCAATAGCCCGATATGTAGCCTGTGTCTCAAAGAAGCAACAGCCTTGTGTATGCACTGAAAGATAAGACCTGCCTAAACAAAAGAAGCGAGTTTGTATCGTCTTGTAGACATATAAAAAAATCGCTTTTACAGTTTAATAAGTTTTGATTTCGCTTTATATTAATTTAAATTTCTATTTTTATTTAACTTTTTATCTTATTCAAATTTCATTTCAAATTTGTAGTTACTCACTGAAGTTTTATGAACTTTTGCCAGTTTATTGTCGATTGGGAAGATAATTTTTGTACAGGCCGTTTTGCATGATTTTTAACAGTTTTATATCTACGTCATAATATACTTATGCTTAAATTTTAAACTTTCGTTTGAATTTTTTGTTTTGTACTTTATTTTGAGCTTGTTTTACAGTTGAGGAGTGCGTAGGTACGAAACTTGAGTTCTGCAAGTTTTTACGTTTTCTAATAAACTTTATTTTTTTAAAAAGCCCTTAAGATGGGCTCTGTGTTGAAAAAATTTATTTATTAAGTTAATCAACTTATTTCTTTACATACATATATATACCACAGATGTTTTTGTGTTAAAACTTTATTCCGACTAACGGCGTAAAAACTTGATAATTTAACTTGATAAAACAAATCTTGGAGCTAAATATTTATTTGATTATAATAATTATATAATACGTTGTTTTTTATATAATCAAATAAATAAATATATATATATAATTTTTCTTTATATTAATATAAAGAAACTATCATAAATTCTCTTATTTTAAAGTTTCAAGATAAAAAACTCTAAATATTTTTTCGTCAACTAATATGGGGCTAAAGATCTGTAAACACTTTTATATTCTACAATTTTCTTAAAAAACTGGAAGGAGCTGAAACAAGTAAAGTTAATTCATTGATCTACTGGATCCATAACATTAGGATGTGACCGGATCCGGTTATTTAAAAAAAAATTAGGATCTTGTATCTGGCAGATCACTAAAAACAACTGTAAATGGCTTATTTACAAAACCAAAATAGAAAACATGATTCTTTTTTTATAATAAAAAAACACATACTACTACTCTAAAAAAAATATTTAAACTAGTGTAGAAAGTATAAAACTGTTCAATATTAAAAAAAAACTTATTATACTAACAAACTTACAGTATTTTATACTTGCTTTATAACTATTTATTTATTAACAATTTTAATTCACAATTTTACCTAAATATAAAGGAAAGTATTTAAGCTCAATCTAAAACAAGTATGAAAGCTTAAATTACTACGTTCAAACTACACATAAAGAGTTTTATGTTTTACTAAATATATACAACCAACTTTCCGGCTTTAATTTGAATTTGAAGCTTCTCTTGTTCTGCTTTAAGTATTTCATTTTCATTGCACAAATTTTGAATTTTCTTGAAGCAGCTTACTTTTAATCTTTGATATAATTAAATTTTAAGTGGTTTCAAATTTCTATTGTATGATATAAAATGCTGAAAAAAATTAATACAGTTCCTACTTTTCTTTACAAAACTAACTTTTTATAATTTATTTTAGTCTTTTCCTTTTCACAGTTGACTTTCTTTAAAATATCTTTAGATTCTTTAAGAGAATTTTGAAGTTTTTGTTTTTCACATACAAACATTTCTTTATTTTTCTGTAAACTTCTGTAAGTATAAATATGTACATTTAATTTAGTGGTAATACATTTTAAGTAGGTCTATATTAAAGAACTCTTCAAGTTTGAAAGTTTGTTTAATGTTTATTTTCAACTTTAATACTAAATATCTTAAGTATTAGTCGAAAACACACTTTTTAACATCGCAAACTTCATCATCAGCTTTTTTTCTCATTAGTTCTACTTCATTTCTAACAATTGTAAGTTGATGTTTATACTTTTCACATTCATCTTGTACAACTTGTTTATGTTTACAAGCATCATTTAGTAAACACTCCTTCTCAACTAATCGCTGTTTTATGTGTTCATTGTCTTGTACCTGTCTACTCATCTTGCTTAATTCTGTTTCTAAATCCCGAAATTTGTCTCTATAAATGTTTTTATGCTTAAGGATGTATTATGTCACATAAAAATGTATTGAACCTACTTTTAATCATTATTAGATTGTTTTGATTACTGATATTATTATCTAAACTATTCAATACAATTAAAACATTTTGCAAAAAAAGTTTTAGCATTTCGTCTCGTAAGTTTTTAACAAATACGAACAAAGTTAACTTTGTTTTATCGTTATTGAGATTGAAAAACAAATATTGAATTTAGAAAAAGCGTTCTTACAAATTAAATGGTTTTAAACTTATTATTTACTTGAGTATATCACGATTTTTTATTGTATTCTTAGTTTCGATTTCTTCATTATCAACTAGTAAAAGCGCTCTTACAAAATTAATGGTTTTAAACTTATTATTTACTTGAGTATATTATGATTTTTTATTGTATTCTTAAGTTCGATTTCCTTATTATGAACTTCTTCATTTAGCTTATCTAATCTTTTATTGTTGTGATTTTTTTCATCTTGTAATCTTTGCTTTAAATCAGATACATGTTGATCCAAAACTGATCTAAAAAAAAGTTAAAAAAATTATCTAAGTCTTATTAGCTATTTATATATAAAGTAAGGAATATTAAAATTAGTAAGTATTTGATAAATGAGTAGAAATAAAAACTATAAATTTTCTACAACATGTCACAGTGGGCTGAAAACGGGGATCAAGCGGCCATTGACATAAAACTGTCATAAGAAGCACTATAATACAAATTAAAGTTACACTTAGTGTTACAATAAGAATAATGTTTGTTTTTATTTAAAAAATAGTTTAAATTTTAATTTCTAATGAAACTTTAAAGAAAGAAACTTAAAAAAAAAAAGAAAATTATAATTGGCTACCTCAAGAGAGTCACATTTACTTCCATTTTAGTTTAAATATGAATGAATTTTCAATATCAAGCCGGGTGAAACTATACTTTAAATACAGTTTATTTTTAATTTAAGGCTGATCTTTGTATATCAAAGTTTGTATTATTAATAACGTTACATTTGTACTAGTTTATCAAAAGAAAAAAACTGTAAACAATTTGAACAATAAAAACATTTATTCGATGCAAAACAGTGCAAAAAACAAAATAATTTAGCCTGTGATTAAAAAAAGTACTTTAAATTTACTATAAAATATAAGTCAAACAGTAAGTTCTTAAAACTTCTTTGAAATTAAGTTTCTCAAATAAATAAAACACTCTATTCAGTAGCACAAAGCATATGTAACAACGTTTCTCATTCTGAAATACATGATGAATTTATTTAATTTAGCTGCAAACAACTTCGCGCAGTATGTCCGACTTCTTTACAATAAGTGCAATTCAGTCTGTCTAAAGTGTTATTAACATCGTAGTCACTCTTGTCCCATAATCGATTTAAACAGTCTGTTAAATTTTCATACTGAGAAGTTTTCCTTGAAAAGTTCATTCTTTACTGTCTTAGAAACTTAATTTTAGCTTCCAATCCACTTTCGGTGTAGTTTAGCAAACCTCTACCGTTGTTTTGCTCAATTAGTTCAGCACTATGTGCGAGAACAGTATGCGTAGTTGGAGTAAAGCGAATCCATTTAACCGACATGACCAGCATCATTGTTTTTTGAAATAAGACTGAGTATTTCTCTACATTAATCTTTCTGTTAGAATTTATAGGCCATAAAATAATGGAAACATACATAATAATTTTGTAAATGTTTTCTTTTAAACTAACATCAGAAATATGCTTCGTCAGCAGAGTCCTATTATTGGTGTTTAGCGAAGTTTTGACTTCGTTACCTGTTGTAGAAGTTCCACCATGGCCTGTGGGATACGGTTTTTCAAGAAAACCTTTAATTTGCTAAAATAGTATAAAAAAAACTATTTCAATGACTAAAACATATACTAAGCTACCATGTTTTGACCAATACTAACTGTTCTCATCATTCTTGGAGCTTAAATGATCTGTAAACAAAAGTAAGTGAATCTATACACATTAAGAACCTTCTAGAACATACAAAATGGTCTTTTTTTTCACAGTGAAAAACCAGGGATAGGATATTATATCAATTTTTTTAACAGAAATATCGCTTTTCAAAACCAAAAAAATAGTTATATTCCACATAATAGATTTGTCTGTAAATTTGTATATAGATTCCTTGTCATTTTTACTAGATTATTTAAAAAAAAATTATGTTGGTTCTTCGGTGGCGAATTGAGAAAATTAACCCTGAAGAATACCCAAAATTGTCAGAAAAGCATCAATGAATTTTCGGTGAGAATAGAAGATTTTTTAAATGAGAAATAATATACTTTTACATTTAAATATTCAAAGAATTTTGACTTTTTTCAATGAACATTAAACCAAAGAAATGAAAAAACTTAAAAAAAAGTATTTGTATAAAAGCTTATAAGGTGTTTTTTAACAGTAGATGTAGACCTTAATTTTGACAAAAATTTAAGCATTTTTCGAGGCTTTTTTAAACTTAAAAAAAGCAAACTTTGGCTACATTTAAGCTTACATAACTTTTAGTATACTTTAAGCAGAACAGAAATAAACCGAGTTTTTAAAAGACTAAACCCCGCTCTAAACAATTAAATAAAAATCTTGCTTTAACTGCTTAGTCGCGAAAATAGTCAATGACCACTTGCCAGCCCACTGTGCATGTGAAAGTTTACTTTGTTTTATTTAAAACTGTTGTAGTTTGAAACTTTGGTCAAAGAAGTAGCAAAAACTTTATTTTTTTTTTTTATTTAGTATTTTTATAAAACTTATTTGGATTGAGCTAGCTGAAAAGTTCAAGAAAGCATACAAGGGAAAAAAATAAAGCTATTTTAATAAGTTGTAACTAATATAGAAAAAAACATAAGTTACTAAATTTATGAAGTAGCCTGGTAAATTTTTGTTTGTAAAATTCCGTAAAACTTAGAAATAAGTTCCAATACTCAAATACTTCAAAATAATGATTAAACCTTTTTAAGTTTATTTTAACAGATAATTAAAAAAACATTCATATTTTAAAACAACAAACTTTTCGTTGGAAAGAGTGTTATACTTTTCCAACTCGATTTTGATTTCATCTTGCATCTTTACTTTGTTATCTTCTTCAACTTTAGCCAGTTCTTTTTCTAACTCTTCAACTGTACTTTTCTGAAGCTCTAATTTAGTTTCCAAATCTAAGTTAAATAATATTTCAGGGACTTTCTTAAATCTAAAGTGAACATTTTAACATTTAAACAGTAGTATATAGTAAAGATTTTTAAGGCATTTTATTGAAACTACAAATATGGCTAAATTTAATCTATCAAAAAAAATTGTAAAGTAAGTTTTTAAAACTTCAAGTACTAATAAAAAAGCTTGAGAACTTAAAATATTTGAAAAGTATTCCGTTTTTCGATTCCATGCTAAGTGTGAACAAATCTGTGAGAGTACTTAGTGTTTATAGCCGAAAAAATAACAAATAAGGATTAATATGATAATTGAGTGCAAGTTCATTTGCAATCAATTGAGCTCAATTAAAAAATAAAAAGCTGTAAAAAAATAAACTAGAACTCTTAACAAGATTATTAATGTGTAATGGTATGGTTTTTAAAACTAAAAGTGATTAAGTGTGGGTTCTCTTTTGGCTTCTTTGTTTTAAACTTGTTGTTCAGTAAATTAAAGAGATATTTACTGGATAATAAATGTGTTATAAGCTATTTAATGAAATCAGAGTTATTTTATTATAATACATTAGTATCTTAAAACATTAAAAGATCTATCAATGTAAAAAAAATGGTAATGTAGTGACGAAAAAATAAGAAAGTTTGCATTAAAATAAAATCAAGAAACATTCTGTAATACACAATAAGAGCAAAAACATAATGCAAATTAGTTACAAAATAATTTGAGGAAACGACGGCTGAAAGAAATAGGTTTAGCTCATGACTTTTTTTTTTTTTTGACAGATGGATTTTCATTGTGCTATTAATTTGAGGAAATCTTAAACTACAAACCTAAAAGCTAATGTAAGTAAAAGTAATAACTTTTGTGAAATAGCAATAAACTGTTTGTTTAAAACTAAGAAAATACAACTAAGTGTTTATTAAAATTCTTTAGAGCTTTAGACATTTTTTTTTTGTTTTATTCAAGAAGAAAGAGATTAAAAGAGAGAAGCATTAGGAAGAGTATTAGAGAGACGGACCATTTAAGTTGATGCTGACTTAAACATCTACATTAAGTAGTAGTGGTGAGAGACTTTTACTAAGTTGTAAATACTATAACTCAATTAGTACTAAATTAACTTGCTTGATTGAAGAAAAGAGAGCCATTATGAAAAAAATTGAAACCGATATTTTGAAATTTTAAACTACTTGTACTACCAGCTATTATGCAACTTCATTATTTTCATCTAGCATGACTGCAAGAAAAGACCTAATTTAGTTTAGCTAAAGGATCTTAAATTAATCATCACTACCCAATAATTTCTGAGAAACAACATTTCAGAGATTGATATGGCTGACATTTACACGGAAAGAAAAACTAAAGCAGTACTTGTGAAGTAGAACTTTAACCCGTAGAATCTAAGTAGCAGAAAATTTAAAACTTTGTTTTATGAAAACTAAGTTTTCTTCGATTTCACTAGGTTTTTAACTTAGTAAAAATAACATTTACAATAAAAATTTCGTACTAACTACAGTTAACTCGTTTGTTTATTTCGAACAAAGTACAATACGAATAAAGAATCAACTTGAAGTAAGAGATTTAGAACAACAAGGGTTTTTAAAGGAAGAAAAATCATGTAGAATTGTTCAATCAACAAAGTTTTAAAACAAAGTGAACACTATAAATTACTAAAAAACTATTATATAAGCTTGATAAATAAGGTGATTGCATGTTAACCTTTTGAATCTAAAAGACATAAATACTGATTTAATATTCATTTCAAAGTATCATAAAATTTAGTCTATTAATAAAAAACTTAATAGTTTATACAAAAATTTAAATTATTTATTAATGTACAAATGTTAACTCAAAACGACTAAAATTTTTATTTTACAATTGAAATTGTTTATGTAGTGCAAAACATAATTTTTTATAACAAGTATTTTGAAGAGTACTCATAATTTAATTTTCAACTCACAGTAGTGATTCTTAAAAAATAACTTCGAAACATTTTTGACTAGATACATTTTTTAATTTATACTACATATTTTTAGATAAACCGACCTGCGAAGAGTTTTTCAAGTAAGACTAGCCTGCCAAACAGAAAATTTGCCCTCCCCTAGTTTTTATTATAATCATTCTGAATGAAACTAATTATACATAATGAAACTAAGGAAATAAATCAGATGAATCTCATAAGTTTAGTTTTTTATAAGTGTTTTAGTACAGTTTCAATACTTTGAATTTTTATCAATAAGAATGATGAAACTCACCGTTGAAGTTATATTTAAGTAGCTTTAGTTAACTAAACTAAAGACACTTAGAATTAGTTCACTTAATATTTTTACTTAAGCATTAAGGTTGTAATTGAAATAATACCAATAAAGTAGCTCTTTGTGTTGCTACTGTGAGTAGTAGCAACAGGCAAGGAAAAGTATTACTTATAGCATTTGCAAAATGGCAACTAAGCAAGCCACGAGTGGGCAAGATTTTGAGTACTAGCAAACTTACTCAAATAAATAATGCTGACCCAAATTTAATAGCAAAGGATTATATATTTTGTAAAACATATGTTCTTTTTGGACAAAGTTCAGCTATAGTTGTAATTATTTCTATGGAAACAAATTATAATAAAGCTATTAAAAAGTATATACCATATTTATAAACTTTTAAGGAAACACTGCAATACACTTATAACAACTTTTTGCGTGATTTGTTCAAAAGATACATCAAGAATAAAAGACTTAACATACAGATTAGCCATTTAAATATTTTACTCATCTTTGCTATTTCGTACTAAAAACATTCTAGTTACTTCACAAACCTTTATTTTTGGCACACATGCTGTCATTTTCTCTTTTGAGTTCGCCTGTTACTTTAAGAAGATTCATTTTTTGTTCGCCGTCACTTATTTTTTTTCTATGCAAACTCTCATCTAACTCCTCTCTGTTCATAAACATTAACTTAAATATGTACACTCTATAGTTTAAAATATATATATCCAAATATATCTACAGAAATAAATATAAACTTTAATTTAAAGTAATACTGAAGTCAGACAATACTACATAGATAAAAGTAGTACAACTTATTTAAATAAAAAAGCAGTAACTAAAAGTTATATTTGAAAATTAGTATTTCAGTCAGATTAAAAAGATATAACTAATATGTAGGTTTTTATATACATTTTCATATATTTTAAGATTTCAAAATCTCAACTATTATTTTTTAGTAAATAACGCTTTTAAGTGACGGGCTTTTGAAATTTCATTAAAAGAATTATGATTCTAAGTAAACAGTAAATTTATACTTTAACAATCAGACTTTGGTCACGTTGAATTGTATTCAAAAAAATTATGGAATGAAATATGTATTTTATAAAGAATTTTATTTTTAAGTTATATAACAATCTTTTACAATAAAACTATACTTAGTAACATATCTTTCCAAAAAAAAAGCTATTGAATACGAATTGAAACCATCAAAATTTATTTATCATTATAAAGAAAAATGCACTAATAACCTTAAAACAAAAAAGTATAACCTTAAAAATGCAGATTGCTTATTAGCTTGTTGGAGATCTTGAGATAAAATTAATATTTTTTCGTTACTGGCTTGTAATTCATGTTTGTATCTATCACATTGACTTTCTAGTGATTTGCATTCCATCTGTTTTATTAGTGGCAAACAAAATAAATAAACATACTATTCAATTTAGGTGTTTTAAAAACACAGAACTAAAAAATACTATATTTATACACTTTGTATATACTGCCCGAAACTACTACCCACCTCAACAGTCTTTAGATTAGCTTCAATTTTAGCGATATCTTGATAGTAATTTTTTTGCAAGGATGACATATCTCTATTTATGTTTTCCCGTAGCTTCCTTTCTTCGTCTATCTCTTCTTGTAATATGCAAACCTAGTATTTAGTAAATTAACTTAACAGTATATATTAAATATAAACTAAAATCACACAATAAAAACTATACAATAAGTGTTTAAACATTTTTACAAATAAATTTGAATCAAATGTTGTATATTAACCAAGTTCTTACTATTGAAATAACAAATTATTCAAGTACAAATTTAAGTAAAAAATCTTATTTCACTAAACAAAAGTTATTACACAAACATCCGTTATATGATTTATGGAAAAATCATAAGAATTAAAATTATAACATGTAAAAAATATCTGTTTGGATTTGGATTGTTGAAATAAGATTTTTTATATAAATTTGTACTTAATTTGTTAACAAAATTAATGATGTTTTATCTTTTATTTTTTGATGACATGACAAAAAAAATTTTTTTAAACCAAAATTATAAACTATATATATCTAATCTTTAATCAATAAGCTTCTGTTCCCATTTGCAGTGTATATGCAGCTTTACCCGATGCAGTCACAACCTATATTTTAAAAATCTGATTATAAATATTACCATATGCTAATACAGAACAGTTATTTTCGTATATAAAGGGCATAAGGTATTCACCTTGATTTTTATAAGTTGATCTTATTTTATAGGGTTTTATCTGAGCTATTAGACATTTTTAATTGCGTAAAAAAGTTCAAATTAACTTTTGAGATATAAGCGATCAAAACCTGTGTGCTCAATAGTTTCCTTATGGAAGGCGCAAACAATAAACGCGAAAAAAGGCTATTTCATTAAAAATATATCTCCTCCTTTATATTTTAAAGCAACCTTCTTCAAAATTTCACAGAAACTCCATTACTAAATTTCTATTAGATTTAATGCAGGAATTTTTTCAATTTTCGAAAATAAAATGTTATTAAAAAAAACCACTTACTTTTTTGTTTTTTAATCTAAAATATTTATTTTTCAATATTTCTAAAATCGCAACATTTAAAGGAACATTTCCTGAATGTAACAGGTCTCTAGCTCAAAAAATGAAGGAAAAAATATATTTTTAGTGATTTTTGCAATTTCAGAGAAAATTGACCCTGAAAAATAACGGTCCATACGTTTGTATCGGAAACTCTTTTAGAAAAAATTTATATCTCAAAAGTTAAATAATATTTTTAAGCTCTACAAAAACTGGTTTGTAGTTTGTACTTAAAGCTTTCATATACGAGCCAATTTTATTTTTTGTGAAAAAAATTGTTGAAAACTCTATTGAAATTGAAGTATCACGTTGTTTTTTTAATACAAAAAAATCGATTATGTTCGTATACTTTTTTTTAAACAAAGCTTTTACAAGCATTCATAGGAAACTAATTTACTGGATACTTCGTTACCTTAAATTCATTTGGTTGTGTTTAACAAAAAACTAATTTGATAACCTGTCTAGCTTATAACATAGAGTATGCAACTTTTCTTTTCTGCGGGCCAGAAAATATCTTTTGCGGCCTGGACTTAATAAAAATAACGTTTAGCCGTGTAATTTTCAAAGTTTCACTGCAAATATATAAAAAAAGTTCTTTGAAGTTCTATATCATTGCTGAAAACCTTTTTTTTCAAACTTAAAAAATTTCATGGGCCAGAAATTTGTTGGCCGGCTGGATCTTCACCGCGGGCTGTACAGTACACTGCACACCCCTATTAAAGAGCTTTGAAATTTGTTTTGAAAGGTATTCAAACCTTATTTGTTATAAAACTTTATTTATTTTAAAGAAAACCTATAAACAGAGAAAAATATTTTAACACATTGTGTATTTGACTGATATTATAAACTTTACAACTTTTTAGATGAAAAGAAAAATTGAAACAGCAAAAACATGTACTAAAAATGTCTAGTACATTAAAATCACCCTAAACCAGGGTTTCCCAAACTGGATCAATTGGCCATTACAGAAGTTTAAGGGGACATGAGCAGCAAAGGGTCACAGGGGGGCTATGAGGTCATCCTATACTAAATATTCTAGAGTTGATGATGAAGAGCAAAAAAAAATGTCTTAAGCAGTTTTCATGGTAGTTATTTGAGAAATCTTGTTGGAAGGGGGATGTAGTTTTTTTAATTTAACTAAAGAAAGCCTTTTGAAAAAAAAACTTGGGTACCCTGCCCTATACAAACAACCAGGTCTAGAAAACAACTTAAAGATTACAATTGAAGACCGAGTATAGCTTTTGGAACAAATATTTTTCCTAACGATATAATTTTTACAAACTCCGTATAACTGCTTAGTTTTTAATACAAAAAAACGTAGTAAGACAAGATAAGTAAAAAATATTATTTCAATTTATAAATTTTGTTTAAAATTTAATATTTTTTTAATTCAATCTTACTCTTTGTTCGAGATGAGTTTTACTTTTTTTTAATTGGAGTAACTCATTATCATTGTCATCAGTACTACTTGCTACTATTTGAAGCTTATTTTTTAGTTCATCTCTTTCATATTCTAATGTTGATAATTCTGCTTGGTGCCTGTTTTTAGCTTTTTTAGTTAGTTTTTTTTTTCAAATTAAAAAGTTTTATATAACTTAAACTTTATTTTAAATAAAAATATATGACGATGACAAAATTTATGAATATTAAAAAATATATAAACAAATAAATATGTTTCTGTGTGTTAACGGGTTAACACACTTCAACGGAGCTCTGCAAAAAAAATAAATACTGTAAGGAAAGTTTAGAAGCTAAAGTAGGTATATACATGTGTTTAATAAAAATAAAAGTAATTACTATACATTATTGTAAACAAATGGTTAATAATCGATGCAATACATAATGTTAAATCCGACTGTTATACAACTATATAATTGTTTTTATTATCAAGTCTAAATTGAACAAAGTAAAGTAAAATAAAATAACAAATCATAATATAAAACGACTTACATGTGTATTTATTATGCGCACGAGCTGGGTATATATATATATATATAACTTATTGAAATGACGATTTTAAAAATACTGGAACATATATTTCATAAAGAAAAAAAAGATTGTCTTTAATCTTCAGCCAGTTCAAATTTAAAATAAAAAGCACTTTGGTAAACAAAGATGCAAAAGTTTACAAAAAAACAATACCTTGTTTATGGCTTAAAACATTGATGATAAATAAAAGCACTTAAAAAAACTAGTATAAATTTATCATCGAGTTAAATGGTCTGAAAAACTTTTAAAAACCTCATTTTTTGTTCTTCTATATCACGCGTCTGCTTTTTTTTAATATGATCAGCATTAGCTTGAAGCATGGTAAACTCATGTCTTATCTTGTTGTATTCTGTTCTGTATTTCTCTACTTCCTAATTGTTTAAAATGAAACAATTTTAAAAGATTTAAATATAGTTACATAAATGAATAAATCAATTTAATATCAATGTTTCTTTTTGCAGCTTTATATTTAAATTGTTAAAAAGCAGGGTTTCCCAAACTCAGGTTAATAATCTCCTACTTCGAAGAAACTTAATTCTCCACTTTTATTAGATATCGCCTTTTTACTTATTGATATAATTTTTGCTATAAACCAAAGAGAACTTATTATTAGATTTTAATATTGAAGTTTAATTTGCATTTATAAAAGTCTAACATTGTTTTGATGAATTTACTATCTTTATCAGTTAGATAGGAAATTGATATTGTTTAGATATAAGTTTCTGACTATTTCTGAAAGTTAACAGAAATAAATTTAATAAATTAAAACATTATTTAATTAAACTAAATATAAAAGCAAGGTTGACACTTTGAAACAAAAAATTCAAATTGAGTGATCAAAAACTGGCATAAGGTACAAAAAATTAGCCTAAGTTTGTCTCTACTTTTCAAAAAACCTAAACTAGCCTGAGTGTGGCAACCCAGTAAATTATAAGACGAAAAGGTTAAAACATCAATTAAAAAACAAAAGATTTTAAATGCTTAAGATACCTCACAAGTATGAAATAACTTTAAACTTGTATACAATCTTTATATTTTTATAATAAAC
Organism: Thalia democratica; assembly: GCF_965202585.1. NCBI lineage: Eukaryota > Metazoa > Chordata > Thaliacea > Salpida > Salpidae > Thalia > Thalia democratica. Next base: position 50,747,748 of record NC_139168.1, on the reverse strand, counting down.
ATAATCAAAACTGCTAATATAAGATTATAACCTTATCCATAGAAATCATATAATCTTTGATGGGACCTTCAAGTTCCTTTGAAATTTCTCCTTTAATTGCTTCTAATTTAGTTGGATTTACAACTTGAGTTTTTGTAACCTCCAACTATTATTATTTTATTTTTAGAGAAAATAAGTAAGTTTTATTATTTAGTTTTTTTTTAGAACAATTGCTAAAAAAACACATATTATTATTGTGTTTTTTTTTAATTTATTAGCACTTTATTTATCATTTTTTTATTATTAAACTAAAAGTTTGAAAATCGACCAAACTTCAAAGTACTTAGCTACAAAACTTACACCACATTATTTAAATTCTCAAAACATTTTGATTCAATTAATCAAAACAGATTTTTTTTATAATTACAAAAGTGAATTTCATAAACATTTATACAAAAATATTATATTACAACAATAATCAATGAAAATAGTTAGTAATGATCATTAAATATCAATCTTATCATTTTTAATTCATATTCTAAGAACTTGAAGTCTATTTACATTAAAAATTTATTTTTTGATATTAAAATAAGAAGTAACTACATCTACCAATTTTATTATACTATTATATTGTTTATTGTGCAATGTTGGACTCAGGAATCAAAACCTTAGCTACTTCAAGAGGACACACAAGAAGAAAATAAAAATAAAATAAATTGATATTTCACAAAAAATAAACATAAACTTAACTAAGTGAAAATAATAAAAAACTCATTAATAAGTTTAAACTTATTTGCTAAATATAAAAGGCGATAACTTAATACATACAAAGAAGAAATAATAAATGCACATTTATAAGAAAGTATAAGCATATAAACAAATGATTGTACAAAATTAATAAAATTAAATTAATATTCTGTTAGGGAGGAGACGCAGGGAAGTAAAAAAACAATTAGTATTAAAAATTATAAAAATAAATAAATCACTACTTAATTTAGATGAGATAAACTATTAAAAATTTTTTGTTTTATTGTTTTTAATGGAAATAATGGATTTTACTGATCTTTATAGTATTTAAATTAAATATTTTTAGTTTTAAGCAAAAATGTTCCACCCTCTCACACAATACCACATCCTGTGGCAACTTAGCTCTGTGAAAAAATGAACCTTGCCACTGACTGTTGTTAAAACAATGTACACATTTTATTTTTTTATTATTTCCTCTTAACTGATATTTATTATGAGAAAATCTGAAAATTTGACTGAATTAAACCTTATATTTGCCATTACTAAATTTATAAAAAGCAAATAAATCAAATTCCCATCTTCTATATTTTAGAGATTTCAATTTAAGGCTAACTAATCTATCATTGTATGATGTATTGAAATGTTACAATGACTACATATAAAACGGGTAAAATTTATTTGCACAGACTTAATTTTATTAATATATTTTTTAAATAGGGTGATCAAATTTGGGTGTTGTACACAAGCTTAGGACGAACGTATTTTTTAAATAGTTTTGCCAGTTGATTAGCTGAACTAGTTTTAAAACTTTTTAATATTTTAAAGGATGAAATGTGTGCAACTTTATATAAATAAATTATGTGTTCATTTTATTTTGAACTTTCAGAGGTATATATTCCTAAATCCTTAAAAACTTTAACTGTTGGTATATTAGTGTTGTTGATTAATGGTCAATCCGCTCAAACGGTTTGTTTTTCTTAATGAATAGAACAGCTTTTTTTCCAGTGCATAACTTATTTATAAAATATAACAAAATACATATTCTGAAAGCCTTATGCATTCAATCTTTAAGGCCCAGTTTATTTAAGCAGAAAAAGTTTGTAAACTAGACTAGACTTTTTAAATCCTTATATTAAGTAATTTTAAAGTAATTTTTTCCCTGTTAAAATTTTCAAAAGTATAGTTTTATTTTCATTTTTATCGCTGGTTTATGTTAGTTTGATTTTAATCTAACGAGTTTTATTAGTACAGCAAAGTTCTATAGTATAAGATTTTAGTTAGTTTTAATTTTCGATTATTAAGTCATTTTATATTTTAAAACCTTATACTACAGTATAGTTTTATTTCAATTTCAATTTAGTTTAACTAGTAACAAACAATTTCTGATGAGCCTTACTATGAAAGTACTCGAATAAATTTGAGAAAAATGAAATGTATTTTGTAATATTTTTAAATATTTAGAATTTTACATTTGCAAGGATTTAAATTCAGGTTTCTTGTTTTTAGCCAGAGTAAATTGCAAAGAGATATTTGACGCACTAATTTTTTTTGTATCATCTGCAACCAAACTCATATCAATTTTAAATAAATGTTTGAAGTAATACCCTTAATGCAAATTACTACCAATTACACCACCTTGTGGTACACCATTGTATATTGTTTAAGAGTCTGACAGCGTATCATTAATGACCACTTTTTGTGATCTCCCAATTAAAGAAATCATTGAATCACTTCTATAAGCATTCATGTAGTCCATACAGACTCAATATTTTTAATAATCGTTTGTGTGATACTGAATCGAATGCTTTTTAAATATAAGTATACTTTAATATATTTTTTTTGAGATAAGGAACTGTCTATGAATGTAAACATGTTAACAGTTAGATATTTGACGAAAGGTTTGGGAAAAAAACAAATTGTTTATGAGATAGTAAATTATAGTCAAACAGTGGATTAAGAATTTTTATAGGTATAATGCGTTCAAAAATTCAAGAAAAACTACTAGTTAAAGATATTGGCCTATAGTATAACGCGTTGTGTTTGTTACCTTTCTTATGGACTGGAATGACAAAAGACATGTTCTATTGTTTTGGTACTTCAGCCAATTCTATAGAGCAATTGAAAATTAATGAAAGTGGAAAAATTATTGATGGAATTGCATACTTAATAAAATAAGGTTGGATATTTTCTGGGGTTCTAATGATTTTATCTTATAGTTGGTCAATCGAATTTTTAATGTCTTCATGAATTATAAAAAAAAATTCTATTTTACTAAAAATTTTTTGAGCTAGTTTAAAATTTCCATGGTTATCATCTTTTCTAAATACTTTTTGAAAACTTCTGTTAAAAAGTGAGGCTATTTCAAAATCAGAGGTTACTGTTTTATCTTTATCATTGTCATATAAAAGTGTTTTTGTAGTATATACTTAATTAAAGTTTATATTTTATGTAATTATAAAACTTCTTTTAATTTGGGTTTTTGCAGAATTTTTCTTCTTATTCAAGATTGTGTTTTTTAATAAAAATATTATTTATATCTTACTTCTTGGTGTTTTAATTCAAGTTTTCTTTCAAGCTTTTGTATTATATTATCTTTATTTTCCTGTTCATTTAATACATGTCTTTTTACTCTTAAAACTTCAGTCAGCTCTTCTTGACATTTTAGCAGTTCGTTTTGTAGCCTAAAAATTACTTTGTCTTAGAAAATTTCTAGGAATTTTAAACAAATTAAACAACATTACAATGTTCAATAATTAGACTAAAAATAGAAAACAACACTACAAAGAATTTTTTACAAATATTATAAATAAGTTGTATATTCTTATATAAATATAATCTGTTTGTGAACTATACTCTTTCCTATAATAGCTAAAAAAATATTAGTTTGTCTGATTAATGGTATATTAATTGTTCATAAACTAATAATAAACCTTAACAAACTTAAAAACTTAACATAATAATTTAAACATGTGATAAGAAAACCCTATGTAAAATTAGTAAATGTTTTTTTCAATTTTTCAGAAAAATTTTTCAGAGCAAGAGCAGGGAGGGATCCATCTTGTTTTTTCAAGTTGTGTGCCATCGTTAAATGGTAGAGTTGAAGTGATAACTAGCTTATGTAAAATAGAAAGATCTTTTCTAACTATTTAACTAGTCACTGACTTCTCTGCGACTAACTTTTTTTTAGCTAACAGTCTGAATATTGGGTGTTAGAATATCTTTTAAACATAGATTAAACTGAATTTTACTACCTTACTTCTCAGAACTTCGCCCTGTACGGATTTTCTATTATAATTAAAATCTTTTTAGGTTAAATAATATTTTTTTTTAAACTTTTAAAAATTCAAGATTTAAAAGTTTTAAAAATAAAAGTGTAGTTTATATAAATTTTAAGTATCTTACAAAAAAATGAGATAAAATGTTGGTGTTTTTTTTTAGTTTATGAAAAAATTGACATTGAACAGTATGGGGTGTAAATAGGGTTCCTAATAAAATTTCAAAAAAAATATCTAGGTAAAATCTATGGAGTTTAGCATAATTCTAGGATTTTTTTTACTCAAAATTAGGTTCAAGCCACCTTACATTGCAAAACGAAAGAAGTAACTGTTGTGAGCTAATCACTAAAAAAATTCTCTACAAGCACCAGCATTATGAAATATAAAGCATAAGAATTGTGCAAGTGTTTGAGTAATCTTTTCAATTTCCAACTTGTTGTTTCTGCTCTTTTTGGAATTTCCCATGAAGAATGTGTAGGCTACCTATGCTAACTAGATAAGAAAGCTGTTAGTAATCACATTCTTTACTTAAGGTTTTTAAAATATCTAGTTCACAGCCCGACCATCCATAAATGGTTACATAAACTTTCTTTATTTAAAATTTTTAGTTACTATTTACATTTTTAAGAAGGTTATGAAGATCTTTTGATGTGCCTTGTGCCAAAAACTCAAGATTTCAAATATTGTTTAACTCATTATAATTTTTTTGTCAAAAATCTGACAATAATGTCCAACTGAGTTTTATGGATACCTGTATTTAACGATTCATCAAAATAAAAACGTTATAACTGCTCTTTTGAATTTACTCTACAAAATACTTTTTGCATACTGACCAAAGCAAAAATTGCAGATGTAAGACAACTTTTTTGATTTCATTTAATAGTTTTTAGCTACCAAACTATCAGGAAACAAGGTTTTAAATACATCTGCAAAATTATCTGCTAAATTAAGTAAATAATTATTCTCTACTAGTTTTAATACTCAAGGAATTCCAGCTGCTGTACAATCTGTAGTAGAAAACATACTATTTTTAAAGGGAAATGAACTTGAGGATGATGGAAATAAAAGGGTGTCAAGATTAGATTGTTTTTTGGACAACTATAATATTCTTGTACAATTATACCTCTAATATTTTTAACCGCCATCTGATGCTTTTAGTGGTTAAATACTAAACAAAAGCTGATTTGCGTGGTAGATAAACACCTTGTAAATTTGAACCATTGACAAAGGATTTATAAAAATTAGGAACTTTTTTATCAAAAATTTAAAATCACTCTCATCTAGCCACAAATCATAAAATGTGTTTTATATTTTATTTTGGTCATACTGGTATTCAATACATTTTAATTCAAAATAAAAAACAAACATCAATCAATGGCAGACTTACTAAACTATAAACACTTCTATACTATACATGTTAAACTGAAAAAAATATTATAATTGAGAAGTATTAACAACTGTTATCTAAGTTTACTATTAAAGTTTTAAAGTAAATAAAAAACTGTTAAATTTTAAAAACAATAAAAAGTAGTAGTGGCTTAAATAGAATTATTTAAGTTTAGTAAAAAGAATATTTTTTCTTTCAACTTAAAGAAATTTAAATTAAAACTAAATATCAACTACTTTAGACTTTAGAGAGCATGTTTTAACCTCTAAACAAAAACAGTATATAATTCTTGTTCTAAAACAAGGAACTATTTAGTTAGCAAAAAACTACTATTTTTTAAACTTTAAATACTTTACTATTTATTTTTTATTATTTTAAGATAAAGAAAATAAAAACTATTGAAATACAAAATCTAAAAAAATCTGTTTAGCTTATTATAGTTTTAAAACTCTTTAAGCTTTAACTAGAAAAATTAAATATTATTAGTAAAACAAAAAAATCTGTAAAATTGTCACAAAAATTTCAGCACTTATGCAGTAAAACAGTAAAAACTAGTGATTTTTCAGAAAATTGCACAAATCTAGAGAAATTAAGGGAAATTAGAACCCTGTGTATACTATTGAAATAAATAAAAAAGTTTTTTTTATTTAAAAAAAAATCTACAAAATTTTAAGTATTCGTTATATTGCCTAAAGTACTTTCAAATTCTTCTTCAGTAGGCAATTGAATTAATTCAAAATTTTCTTGCATATAAAAAGTAGAGTGTAGTGAATGCGAAGAGTTCTATGTCGGCCAAACAATCACGTCCTTTTCGCAAAGATGGTGCTCTCACAGACACATCTTCAAGAGTACAATCACAGATGAAGTTAGTGATAGAGCAGCTTTTAAACTACATTACGCCTAAAAACACAAAACATCAAAAAAAGATTTAAAAGAAGCTTTTTCAATTATCTTTGTAGACACCACTAATAATTATTCAGACTTGGATTTTTTAGAAAGTTAATAGATCAATAAACTCGAAGCAACAATAAAAATACACAAAACTATATTACCACTTTACAGATAATTGACTAAAATACTATTATTTAACATGTTTTAATGTTTATAAAGTTTTTTGATTATAAATTATTTCTAAATATCTTAACAAATTAAGGTAATACGCACTACTACTTTTATCGACTTATTTATTATGATTGTTTACTCCATTTTTTAACTTTAACCAACAATAAGCTCGATTACTATTTTTATTTTATTTTTACATTTTAAAGTATTATAAAACATTAAATCAAACACATCAAAGTTGAACAATTTAATTTTATTTAGTCTTTGTCTTTGATTTTATTTTATTTCATTTTTTTTTAATTTCATTTAGTTTTTGCGAGTTTAAACTAGAGGTACTAATAAGATTTACTATTTGAAAAATTTTTCAAATTTTCAAGGACAGGCATTTTAAAACAAAGTTTACTTTAAAACTTGATTTATAATTACGTCATAATATACTTTTTTTAAACTTTTTATATGCAAGAAAATTTTGAATTAATTCAGTTCTAATTGCCTACTGAAGAAGAACTTGAAAGTACTTTAGGCAATATAACAAATAATTAAAAATTTGTAGATTTTTTTGTAAAATAAAAAAAAAAAAATTATTTAAAACAATTTTGATAAAAACAAAAAAAATCACGAAGAACAACACACAACCAAGGGAAGAATTGAGATACTTAAAACTCTAATATTCTTACTATTGTTTTAAACAAATAGAAAACTAACTAAACATATTAAATATTACTTGAATTAATTTAAATTTATAAAAATGTGCAATCTATCAGATCTAGCTTATTGAAAAAACCTTCTTTTTTTAAACAAGACACCGACATTTTAAAAAACAACAATACTAATTTTAGCCTTTAGAATTAAAATATAATTTTATTAAGTTTTTTTCTCGTTATAAACAAGCTACCAATTATTTTTTACCTTGTTTAAACTTAAAGTCACTTTTGAGAAATAAGCAATTATATATTTAGAATTTTATAGGTTTCTAACTTAGGTAAGAACTTAACTAAAAAGGAAAAAAAAATCACTAAACATTAATTAACATAAAGGTTTGATCACACCAATTGATCATCAGACCACAAGCTTTTGATAAATTGAGACTGGGGTTTTGTTCATATTGAGACTCTTTAGTCAGTTGGAACTTAAAAACCTGCAATTGTCAATCTACAATTTTTCATGTTTTACCATGATGTTACCGTCTGCTGGTATGATCAGTGACATAAGTTTTGTCCTTTTGTCAGGAAATGTGTAATACATTATCCACTAGACAAGACAGCTGGTAAGCTCATTTTGAATATTTTCAAAAAAAATTGACAAAAGTCTACAGAGCATAAGCCTGGACTTTTGTATGCCCTAATATTAATAAAAGCTCAAGTTAAAGGTTTGATCATACCACTTTGATTATCAGATCACAAGCTTTTGGTAGACTAAGACCCAAGCAAGCATACCAGATGTCTTACCTAGTGGACAAATGTATTTAATGTTGCCTAGGAAAAGAAAAATCTGAATCTGCTGATCACATCAGCAAACGGTAATTATATTTCAAAACATTATAAACAGCTTTTAGATCAACAATATCAGGTTTTGCAGTTGCCACTGAGGGAAAATTTTTAATAAAAACTAAAATAGAGTCTCAGCCCACCAAAATCTTGTAATTTGATAATCAAAGTGGTATGATCAAACCTTTATGTTGTTTTGAGCTTTGCTCACATCTAACAAAAGTCAAGGCTTAGGCTCTGTCAGCCTTTTGCCAATGTTTCCTTTAACTTAATTTAGCTACAGTTTTTATTTTTATAAATAGTATATAGTTTTACTGTTATTTTATTTTTAGAAAAGTCAGTAGTAAAAAAATATTAAACCTTTTAGATAAAACTTTCAACTTAAGATCAATGTTATGTTAACTACTTTTTTTATTATATTATTACTTTCAATTTTTTTTAATTTGATTTGACAGATTTTTTTCAATATTGCAGGGATAACTTATTAAAAACTTGAGGTCACTAGCTCCAAAAATGTAAAAGTAGAGAAATTTTAAATATATTTAAGTAACTGAAAATATTTACAACATTAAAGATATGGTGTATATATTTGTTTTTCAAACTTTTTACAAAACAATTAAATCTCAAAAGATAATTTAGATTTTTATATTCTTTGACATAAAATTCAGACTGGGGGCTTTTATTTAACAACTTATATTATTTGTTGTAAAAAATATGTTGGAAACCTCATGCTTTGATTTCTTAAATGACTATAGGTATAGTGTAGGGGTGAGCAATGTACGGCTGCGAAATGAAAATGATTGACCTCCAACGGTTTTTTTAAATTTCAATGGAATCTGGCGGCAAGCAAAGTGATAAGCCAACAAACGTCAATATTAAAGAAAAAAACTGTATCATATTTTTAAAAAACAAAACTGTAAGAGTTTGAATTTAAAAACATGTTTTAAACGGCTTTTTTATTTAATGTCTAATGATAAAAACACCATTTTTTGCTAATACCTTATGTTGTTCTAAGTTAGTTTGGATATTCTTTTGTCAAATTACCCTAAGCAAAGTGTTTACTTAAATCTGACATTTAATATATCTTTGTCATTTTAAATTCTATATATAGACATTATAAAAACATCTGAAATTTAATTAGAACCCAAACTGATCCAAATCTTAATTTAAAATTATTATCTAGTCAGATCAAGATGATACTTTCAAATTAGGATTTGGCCTGACCGGACCTAAATAGGCGTTATCCGGTTTGATCTGGATACTGGATACAGTAAATCACTGATTTGAAATGCTGCGGCCAGCCAAGGACTAAATTTTTTTGGATGCGGCCTGCCAATTAAAAATGTTGCCCACCCCTAGTATAGAGCTACAAAATAGTATTCAAGCTTCTTCAAAAATAACTAAAAAATGCAATCAATCACATTATTTAAGTCATAAAAATAAAAATAGCTACAGTACGTTAAACAATACACTGTACAAAGTTTTTGGAAAACATTTTTGTAAAAAAAACTTCTAATAGTTTTTTTTTAATCTTTATATTTTTATACTTATATTTTAACAGTTAATTATAATCCATTCCTTTAAATTTAAATACATGTTAGTGAACAAATAAGAAAAAAATATTTTTTTATGATACAAAAAAAAAGAACAGTTTTTTTTAAATCACCTTTGTTTAATATAGTAAATTCTATAGGCTATATTTTTTTAGTAAAAAAATTTTGTAACTTAGCTAAGCACAATTGGGTATGCAACTCGATGACCAAGAGGTATTTTTGTGTGCCCAGATCCTTGAACCAAAAAATTTTGAGCATTTTTTTGTTTTTTTCATTAGTTCAATAAACTATAAACTAAGTAGTAAAATAAAAATAGTATTCAAAAAACATTTATAAATTTTAATTTTTTATATATAACTGCTACTGCTAGAATATAAATTAAAATGTAAAAGATGGAATATAAAATCAACTTGGTATGTTGTTCTTTGAGAAGCTGATAATTTGTTTTGTGACTTTCACATCTCATTCTTTCATCTATCAGTAGTTTCTGAAGCTCTGTTGCATCACGAGCCACATTTCTTTTGTCATTTGTTAGAATTGATGATGGATGCATTAATATTTCTTCATCTTTAAACAGACTCTCTTCATCCATTGCTAGTTTTTAAGTATTTAAGATCATAGTAACTGAAAGAAAACTATTATTTACTTGAATAGATTTGGTTCTTTTCGTTATAAGTTTAGAAATATTTTCTATTTGTAAACTTTTAGAGTTATTTTAAATGTATAAACAAAATACATAATCATTGAGAAGGTCCTCTAAAAAGATTTCTTACCAAGATTTAATAATGAATATGGTCATAAATAACTAGCTTGTAAAGATAGCTGTAGACAGAGCTACTTATGAATTAAAGGACTAAAGCCATCTCTGAAGATTCCAGGCTGAACTAAAGGATAATTTATTAAAATATCAACTAGTTAAAATAGGTTTAAATAAGACAAAGTAGGATAGTGTTTTGTATGTACAAGGTATAGATTAATAGTTTTTTAAATTTAAGTATATTCAATTAAAGTTATTTATTGGGTTTTAATGGCATCAGTTCAATACAAATTGTAGAAAGTTATAATAAAGTTGTAATGTTTTTTATAACAATAAAAGAGTTTAATCAAACAACCAAAACTTATTTTATCTAAATAAAATTACTAACCTCTATATTATATAAGATATTCTATAAAAAAACAAATTATTATATGACTAACTGAAATTTATGATAAATGTTAAATTGATAATAACTTGACTTATTTTATTTATTCTTTTTACAGATAAAATGAATATACTATTTTAAGTGTTGTTTGTGCCTGTTTACATTGTTATATTCGTTATAGTTTTTAGACTTAGATATTTATATAAAATTGTAAAACCTGATAAGATTTAAATAATTAATTCATTCATTTATTTTGCTAGTGCTAAGCCTAGTTTTTAAATGTTATAGTTTTTTTATTTAAAGAAAAAAGCTTACAAGAGAGTTATAATTGTTAAATATACTTTTGTTTTTATTTCCTATAATATTAAGAAAAATTTAAATTGCGTGCAAAAATTACTGATAAAAAGTTAGTTAAAATTAAAAACACTTAAGATTGTAATTGGAATTTTACTAAAGTATTCAATGGATATTTCATGAGTCTTTAATGACAGACAGTGGCAATTATTTTGAGCTTTTTTGTTGTTCAATATACAATACTATTATTTAGTGATCAAATAATGAATATGAAACTAAGCTTTGTCTGAAAATATTAATAAATACATTAAAAAATGTACAGACCTTTTTTAGAAGATCTCAATAATTATATAGTTTTTTTTTTAACTGCTGATATGAACTGAATAACTTGATAATTTTTCATTGTTGACTAAAAAAATGGCTTTATTTTAAACAGTTTCAAATACTAGACAGTTTAAGCTTGTTTTTTACGCATGAGCAAGTTTGTAAAATAATCTATTTAAAACATATATTACATTTTTATCACTCGTAGCGCTGTTTTCTTCTAAACTTTTTTACCATTTAAAACTACAAACTATGTAGGCATAAGATTAGAAGTTTCAAAGTAGTCAACTGTCACGATCATGAGTTTAGGTTACTTAATTTAAAGCAGCTTTAGAAAAATAGATGTTTTAAAAAATCTGAGTAATTAAAAATGAGTATCTTAAAAGGTACAAAAACCTTCTTACATTGTTTAAGTAAAATACCTGGATGAATGCTGATAGAAACCTAAAACACTGCAAAAAACTATGTGTTATATAAATTGTAAAACTGCCATTATGAAAAAATAGATTTTAGCTTAAACTGAAATAGATTTAGAGTTTGTTTAAATTTCAATTGATGAATTAGTCAATATTGTGAAACTTCTAAGACTTATTTAGTTTATGTAATTGTAAATAGTCTGTTTTTAGTTTGTTGAAATTTTTTTGCTTAATGTTTTTTTTATTGTTAATACTGATATAAACAATCAATTAAGCTTTAAAACTTGCAGGCAGACAGAAAAAATAACATAAGTTTTAACTCAACTAGGATTGTATCGAAAAAAGTGCAAATAAAAACAAGGAGTAAAAACTTCAAGTTTATGTAAAAGTAAACCCTTGTAAAGCTTTATTTAAAAACTTCAATTCATTAAATAAAGAATATAATTATAAAACTTCAAATTACTAACTTTATTTTGTTGTAAAATATGTATATTAGTTATTACTTGAGATTAATTTTTTTAGTGGTTATTATTATTTATTTTTTATTGTACAATATTTGACTCAGGCATCAAAACCTGAGCCACTTAAACAAGAAACACATAGAATAAAATAGAATAAAATGAAGTACATTTGTATTCAACAAAAAATAAACATTAAACAAAGTTGAAAATGTAAGAAACTCACTAACAAGTTTAAGCTTATGCTTGATATAAAAGGCTATAGCTTAGTACATACAAACACATTTGTAGAAAATTAATAACGTAAATTAATAGTTTGTTAGGGGTAGGGGTTGAGAAATAAAACTAGTTATTACTACAAATAGAATAATGAAAAAATCACTAGCTAATTTAGATGGGATAAATCATATAATATAAAATGTTTTAATTTTTTTATATTGTTTTTATGGAAAGTTTCTGAGTTTTACTGATATTTATACTATTTGAATTAAATCTTTTTAGTTTAAAACGAATAAAAAAGTTTTAACTCATTAATTTAAAAAAACAGTAAAATTGTCCTGGACACGACGTTAAACTGTATCCAAGTGGTGTACGATTCGATAACCGAAAGGTTTTTTCATGAACTAGGTCCTAGGACAAATTAGTTTGAGCGTTTTTTTGTTGTTCAATAAACATTGTTGTTAACATTGTTGTTAGATTATAACTGACTAAGTCCATAAATGGTAACCTCATAACTATAAGTTGTTTGTAATGATAAACATAAGTTTAAAATTTTACAACAAACTTTAATTTTAAAATATAAAACTCAATAAACTCTATATGTCCTATTATTATCTTTTCTTTTTCTCATTTATACAAATCTGTAATTTCTTTTCGATAAACAAAAATGTTGCTAGTTTCAAACAAATTTTTTTTTACTATTATTCAATCAAAGTTTAATTTTAACAAGAAACTTTAAAAACGATTTTACATATTTTAATTATCTCTTAAAATTTTACACTAAATAAAAATGCTAAATCTAAAGATTTAAAAGCAAAGTCTATATAAAATGAAAAATTAAAATATAAGCTTTTTTTTCTTAAGAAACATACAGGGCTTTAAATTTTCTGCAACGACTAAGCTACATGTCTGTTCATTCAGGTAGAAATTGTTTTAAAAACAAACCATAACAAGTGGACTCGTGCATACACAGCACGAATAGATGCTGCGCGACTCGATAACCGAAAGGTTTTTTGTTCACCGGGTCTTTGGACCAACTATTTTTAGCACTTTTTTTTGTCATTCAATAAACAATATATTATTAAACTGGCTTAAAAGACCTACTAACAGTACTAAAACCTTGAGTTGCAATTAATTTTAAGTTTGCACATATGAATATATACTAGGGTGCTTATAAAATGGTTAGGCGACCTTTGAATTTTGAGCAATTTTTGAATCAATTTAAGTTTAAGAAAAAATACAGTCTGTGAAAAATTTTAGGTTACTAAAAGCAGCGTATATTAAGGCAAAATATTTTTTCTTAAAGCAACCCCAACAAGGGCGTGTTTTTACTGGTATCCTGTTTCAAGTGCGGCCCTTGAATAAAACTACAATAAAAGTGATCATTTATTTTATTTAAACGATTGTTTATGACTTTGTTTTTAAATACTTTGCTAAAAATTCATATAAACGTTAAATTTTTGATATTTAGTAAATTTTGTTTCATATTTTTTAAATCATGACTTAAAAATACACGAAGTTTTATAAGAGTTTTTGTAAACAAAATGTAAAAACTATGCAAAAAATTTATGATTACGAAAATTGCGCAATGCGAAAAAGAAACTTTTTTATTCATTTAGTCAACCAAAAGTGTTTTAAAAAACTATTTTAAATGATTTTACAACTCAAAAAGTTTCATATTTTATTTTGGAAACTTTTGACTATGTCACATATTGTTTTTGTTTATACACAATTAGAACACCTGTAGTTTTACAACTTTTTTTATCAAGTTGTAAAATAGTTGTTCACGTCTGCTAGTTTGTTTTCATAAATATAATTTTCTTTTGATTTAATTTTGATTTATAGCTAAGTTATTTTAATTGGAACTCATTGTCTGAGTTATATATTTACATATAGTTGAATGTGTTTTTTCTATTATCAAAAAAAGCTAATTACTAACTTTGATTAGTAATTAGTTTTCAGTTTGTTATGTATAAATATTTCGTTATTCATGTTAGCTTCACAATGTAAAAATAAGTTTTCACATTCTCAAAAAAAAACACGACTTAGGTTTATTTAAATTATTCTATATAATAATATGTTTTAATTATTTTTATAAAAACAAAAAAACTAGTTTACTTGTTAAAAATTTTGCATTCTATTTTACTGGTATTCTTTAAATGTTTAAAGCTTAAAAATTTTTGTTTGCCTGAAGTTTTTTTTAACAGTTATGTAGTAGACAGTAGCGTATTTTCTAAAGTGTATCACTTAAAGCTACTACACAAAATACTCTATTATTGAAAATAAAAAGTTCAACCCGACTTAAAAAAGTATTGAGACCCAATGTAAACTGTACGGTACCTTAATAGTTCTATTTTCGATTTTTTCTTCAAACTCACGCTGATTGGTACAACGTGACCTGGTTGTGTACCTCAAAAACCCTAGTTGTGCTGAGAACTACCTAGACAGTAGGTTTAAAATTCTATCCAGAGCGAGAAACTCCTACCATCTCACAGCTCTAGAATCTTTGTTTATTTGAACGCGCGAGCCGAAAATTTGCAAACAAAGAAATTTTTACAACTTAAAACTTTATAATACCGTGTTTTTAGTATTATTGTTGTCGCTTTTTGTAATTTACTTTTTATTTAATTTAGTTTCAATTTAAATTTCTACTATCTTAAATGTTTTGTCTTAACAATTTTGTCTTATAAATAACTTCAAGTTGGCAAAGAATAACTTAACTCAATTCAAACCTTTTAAACAGACTTTTATACTTTATGACGTAACTATTTTTAGCTAGACTTTTCAAACTCATTGTATATAACTTAATTTACACTATAGTATTATTTTCAGTTTTAAGCAAGATTATTTTAATGATGCGCTAAATGAAATTAAATAAAAAACATTTTTTAAATAAGTGACTTATGTTTAAATTTTTTAGTTAAATTAATAATAATAAATACAGTATTAGATAAATAAGTATGTACTAAATCTTAAAATAGTTAAAGCTTGTATTTAACTATTGGTACGGCACATGATTTTTTCATAAACACTAACTTTAAACACTTGAAATAACTTTATTTAATGAAAATATGAATAGAATTTAATCAAATAGAGTTTAGTTATGAAATTTCAATTAAGTTTTAGCTTACTTACTTAATTTTGATTAATTAAAATACGCACTTTTTAAACATAAATGTATACAAGTAAAAATTTAAAAAATATTTCTTCTCTGTGTTCAAGTTAATTGGTGATGTAAAAAGAACTAATATTTCTCCGGCTCAATTATAAAAATTGTTTCTGTTTCAATTTATATTTGTGGTGAAAATAGAAACTCTGTTAAATTAAGCTACTTATATATTCAAAAACACTTTTACAAGTATCTTATACTGTAGAAAAAAACTAACTGCTCCAAAAAACATTCTTATGAATTGGGGCGATAAAACAAATCCAACATGGAACATTGGATGGCACTGTAAAGGTAAAACGCTTGCCGCTTTCTATCTCAGAAAAGAACACAAAATTATAACAATTCCCTCGTTAGTAAAATGTTTGAAAACGTTTGTGGCAAAAGTGTTTGTAAGGAAATAAGGAATCTTTTTTTTAAACTAGCTGTTCAAATAGCGTTAGCAGTATAGATTTTGACACTACAACATGCAACATCAGGGCTCATCACAAGTACTTGTGTGACTCTATTCTAACCTAACCTCAAAAAGTAGTTATATTTTAAAACTAAATTAGTGTGAAAGCGATTTCATCAATTTGTCTTACTTTCGTTTAAAAAAGAAATCAGCAATTGTTTGTCGTTAATGTATTTTATAAAAGATACAAAACTGTAAACATCTGTTAAAATATTTTTGGAGAAGTATACGAACAGATTATAAAATTAATTGTAGCAAAAAATAAAAACAAAGTGAAAAACTGTGTTTAAAAAAATCTTGATCTCCTTCCATTGGCTTTTTACAAACATTTATTATAAGAAATCTTCAAATGCCATTAGAATACTTTCAATAAAAGCTAGGAGAACAACTACATTTTGTGTTGTTTTTTATATGATTTTTTATATGCCACGCTGAAAAATATTTATTTTACGCTACTGAAAAAATATAATTTTTTAGGAACACAAGATGCACCTTACTGCACTGCATACACTGCTTACCTTACCAAATGCTAACAGCACTTTTTCAACAAACCAGGAAAAATTTAAGTTAGTAAAATGAATGACTAACTTTAAAACCAACCTGAGAAATGTTTAATGCATTATATAGTAACACTAGTAATCACTATAAACAAATATTAGTTACGTACAAAGTCATTTACACATAAATAATCAAAATAGTAATTGATAGAGCTGATTAAATACAAACATATAAAAAGCTAAAAATGACGTTGTAATTAATACTTGTTTATAAAGAGTTATATTTTGTAAAGAAAACTATACAACCGGGTGTAAGCTCGGTAAATGTGAAAAGGTTTGTTCGTGCACTAGGTCCTTAGACAAAATAATTAGAGCGCTTTTTCTGTCGTTTAATAAACAGTATACCACTTTTTTTTTTTAAACTGGATAATATTGAAATTGAACTACATTTATTTGGTATGGTTTTAATTAGTACTTAAGTTTTGGTATCATTTTTGGCAGTGTCGAGCTACTTTGATTTTTGATTACATACTATGCCTGATTCTTTAATTCATTTATGTCTGGAGATACAACTCTATTTACTTTTTTAAGAATTTCAATTTATATGTAATCCATAAATCTAAGTTTGTTGAAAAATAGGCTTTTTATGATATTATAAACTTTAACTTTTGTCATATTCAACATTAAAAACTGTTGCTGTTGTTTTTTAGATTACTAAATAGATTTAGAGGTTTACATTTATGTACATGTCTGCTTTCTAATATCTGCAAAATAAGTAAAAATAACTGAATTAGTAAAGATTAAGTTTAGTTGTGTTATGAATAAACGCAAATATTATTAAAAATTGATTGAAGAAATTGTAAAAAGTAGAATATTTTTAGTTTTTGTATTTATTTATAAAAAGGAATAACTTTAATAGCGAAAATAATGTTATTTTGTAAATAGCAAACAAGTAAAACTTTAACTTAGATTTGCAAAGAGGTGTTTTTTTAAACTTATTAATCAATTTTAATAGAACTTCTGAAAAATATAAATCAAAAAGTTCAGTTGAAGATATTTTTGTTTAAATTGTATTCAAATTGTTAACGTAAGATATAAAAATAAATACTATCATAAAATAAACAAGTAATTCTAGCCAGAATTTAGAGCCGCAATGAAATACTTTTTCAATTTTAATACTAAATTTTAATAAGACTTATTTAAATTAAAAATAAACTAACTTTTTACAATTTTTTTGTTTAAACTGGTAAGAAATATAAGGTTGAATTATCTAATAAAAGACTTTTTATCTTTCATAACTACAGTTAAAAAATAAGATTTACTTTATAGGTTTCAAAACTGTAATTTAAATTTTGTTTCACTAAATGTAAATAAAACTTAAGAGAAATAAAAAGCATAAATTTTTAAAAATATTTTTGTTAAATTGGAACAAAGTTTAAAGCGTAATTAACTAATTTAAATTTGGGCCTAAATGTAAAAAAGTGTTTAAATCATAAAATATCTAATTTTGAATATAAATAAAACTTGAATTAATTTTATAAACCAATCTTTAATTGCCTTTAATTTCCTCAAAGATATATTTTGACAAGCAAAAATTAAAAAAAACTGTTATTAAAATAAAGTCAATTACTTCAAAAAATACACTTTAAAAATAATTATACAGTAATAGTATAACAATATTTCAGTTTCTTAAATCGTTTTAGTAAGTCAACAGTTTGTCTGTGGTTTGTTTTTATTGATCTTATACTTTCTATCTAAACAATTTAACAAAAATCAAAATATTAGCTTGGCTCATTATCTTTCTTAAAATTGTCATAAACTATTTATTGAAGCACAAAAAAAGTACTCAAAATATTTGGCCCAAAGACCTGGTGTACAAAAGAACGTTTTGGTTATCGAGTCGCACAACCTTTGGATACAGTTTTAACGTCATTGTTCAAGAAAATTTTTATAAAAAAGAAAAGGTAACTAAACAAATATAACATTGTCTATGCAAAATATTTTATAGAAAAAGACGTTACGACCAAAATTTGATTAATTAAAGTTAGTTATTTAGTTTGTCAACCCTAAATTCTTATTTGTGGTTAAAATAAAATCTTGTCAGCTCGTTTTAAATTTTTTTATGTATAAAAAATTTGAAATAGGCTAAACTAAATAGAATTTATAGATTTTATATTTTATTGTATTGAAAAAAGTATAATGAGAAACTAAAAAAAAAAATTAATTAATAAAGTTTACTTTATAAAATAATAAACTAATTATACGTAGAACAGTAATACGTTTTTGATTATATGCATAAAATGTTCTGTAGTTTATTTATGTTCATAAAGTTTTCTTCAACTTATTTCGAAAAGACTAATTCTATATGATTTTTTATGATGTTTATAAAAGTAATTGATAGTTCTTTTTTTAATTTTGATTGATGTTGTGTGTTTTTAAGTAAGTTTAAGGGAAGCTTAATCTTAAGCTTCCTTTATAATCATATTTTTTAAACTTAAATAAAACAATAACTTAACTAGAACATCTATAAAGTTTTAAAGATAGTAAAAGTATCTTATATTGTAAGTCTGTTTATGTTTAACGTTTTTTTTCACGAAATGCTTTGTTACAAGTTTAAAGATTTTTTTTTGTAATTCAGTTTTTTCTTTAAAACTGTCTATATCCATTTTAAAGTAGTTGTATTAGGTCTAAATCTTAACAGAAAAGGCCAGATCTGGTCGGAAAAGATTTCGTAATATTACTAATTATAATAAAATTGTTTTTATAACATGTATTTTTAATAAACATTTGAAAGGTAGTTGTATAAAGAAATCAGTAGCCTAAAAATATAAAAACATAAAACTTATACAATTCACTTGTTTGCTAACTTTAATGCGTGTTCAATAAGTTTTCTTTCTCCTAACCTATATTCAGTAATAATAAAAATCATAATGTAATCACACATAGATTGTTGCTTATTTAATTTGTCAACACTCATAAATTTATGGGAAACTGTTTTATTACTTGATGCTACTTTAATCTACTTTATACAAATCAGACAGAAAATTTGGGTGATGTATCTATTATATAAAAAAAACTAAAAAACACTGTTATAACAATACTACTTCAAAAGTATAAGTTATTTTTATAAATAACTTCGAACAAATAAAACTTGATAACAGTTTAAGTTTAAGTGAAAAATACTTTAAAATTTTAAATAGTTGAACTATAAAATACTAAGAGAACTCTAAAACAATTAAGTATTGTTAAATAAAAACTCTTAATGCTTAAATAATAAACATACAACAATAGATAAACAAGCAGTTTTTAAAATAGGTCTAATTATAACTTTATGCAAGATCTCAATATCAACTCTATATACTAACAACAAAACATGTCTATATTTTTTGTTATGTTTTCAATGCAATTACTTCAGTATTTTCACCCTCATTATAATTAGCTCGTTTTATGATACTCAACATTCAATATTTAAACAATTAACATTCAATATTCAAATAAATGGAACGGTCAGTGAAACTGGTATTCAATTGCAATTGATAAAAAAGTATTTAAATTTTTTATTTTATAAAAATTAGTTTTGAAAACCTGACAAGTTTCTACATTAAAAAAAAGTTCTACAACTACTATGTTAAAATGGTAAAATATAAGTTTTAATACTAACTGTTCAGTCTTACCTGAAAATATTTTTTTATATCTAAGCAAACTTTTTAATGAATTAGTATTTAAATTAGTAGCAGTCATAGTAGTATTAAATTAAGTAAATACTAATAACATTTTTTTTAAAGGTTGTATATTTTTATCATTGTACAAAAGGATTTTTTTATAAAATAGTTTTTATAAAGTCTAATAAAAGCGAAAGTAGGACTTTAATTAGTTTAAAAAGATATGTAAAATATTATTGCAATTCATTAAATAAAATATAAGTTGCTAAGTTGATAAATGAACTTTTTTTTTGAAATAATGTTTATAACAAAAAAAAATTGAAAATACATTGTAATATATAATTAAAATTAAAAGAGCTTGTTATAAAGTTAAATAAAAATAATTAAGCTTGCACGCAATATTGTTCACATGTGCCCGGTAAGTAGCTTTACTTTTTAATAAAAACTAAGCACGTTTGCAAACTTTAAAATGTTTTATTTTAAACTCTCGTTAAGTTTACTTTGGTACATTGGTAGGTTACTTTGTGTTAAAACGATAAAATTTTGTGACGTAAAAAGAACTCTCGTTTTAAGTCACGTGCTTTAAAATTTATGAAGTAAAATAAGTCTCTTTGAATGACTACTAAATCACATTATGCGGATGTTTGTATTATTATTGCATGCAGTACCTGATGGAATATGGTATTTCTTCTAAAGAAACTTGTTTAGAATACTTTTTATTTTAGGTGTTATTTATAAAAAAAGTGTTAGAAATACAGTAAATATTATTTTAAATAAGTTTTATTACGTGCTTATAATAGTTCAATGAAAAATATGTTTTTTTAACTGAATATTTTTGTTTAAGAATACAAATATAATAGTACTTACTTAGTTTTTTGTTATAGTTTTAAAGATAATTATTTATAACCCACTAACAACAACTAATGGATCTATCAACATGGCAGTCAAACACTCAATTGGTTTGTTTTATTTCGAATCCAGATTCAGTTGTAATTGAAGTGCAGGTTGATAAAAATGCTATTGGCCAAGATATTCTCGAAAAGGTTTTTTTACATACTACTAACTTTTGCGTTTAAAACATATATTTCTACTTGTTATGAATTAGTAGATATTTAGAAATTCGCAACAACTTTAAAACTATCATAAGTCTAAGTTTTTTTTAAACACTGATATAAACAATACTAAATTAAATAATTTTCAAAGTTAGGTAGATACAGGGTTGCCAAAAAACCTGGAATTTGAGAAATTTTGAAAAAAAAACTGGAGTTTTGAACAAAAATTACCTAATAACCTAAGAATTTTAACCAACTTATAAGTGTTAAGCAGTATAATTTTGATTTGACACAAAAAATCTATCACATGAATTATTTTTTTGTTATCATCAAAAATTTATTTTATTATAAAACACATTTAAAGAAACTTTAATTAAGATATCTTTTCAATGTTTTTTACTATTTTACACAGTTTTCTAGATAAAACTTAATTTTTAGTTTATTAGTTTATAATTTATTAGAAAATTAGACCCTAAATCGTGTAATTTTGAAAATTTGGAAAAAATTTTGAAAACCTGGAGAAAATTTGCTAAAAACACTTGGCAACCCTGGTAGATATTAGTTATATAAACTGTTGCTTCTTAACACTAAATTATATTTATATAGATGCATGAGTTAGTTGTTTTCGATGTTTTATGATAATCTTATATGTTGATGAAAATCAAAAAATGTTTTAATACCTATAGTTTTATGCTAAAATTTGATATTATGTAATATTATTTAAGTTTTAATGGTTTGAATAAGTTAATTATAACTACTTGTATATGATAAAACAGGTATGTGAATCTATAGGCACAGTTGAAAAGGATTATTTTGGTCTTCAATATTCTACAAACAAATTTGGCAGTATATGGCTTAATCTAAGAAACAGAATAACTTCACAATTATCTACATGGCAATCCCCATTAAGATTGAAATTAAGAGTTAAATATTTTGTTGAACCACATTATTTACTACAAGAAGTAACCAGGTATTTTTTGTAAAATAAGTAATAGTCAAAATTGAATAAAATTTTAAATTTGATCATAGTATAATGTTTTATAACTTTGTGTTATCAATCAAATTATTTTCCTCTTGTTATGTACTAGTTTTATGATACTTATGTTAATTTTGACTTGTTATTAAACGTTTTAATATCCTTAAATTATTTGAAAACAATACAAAGCTCCATCGAGTTTAAGTTTTGTTTTAAGTTAAAAAAGAAATATTTATCTTTTATAAATACAATAAATCTATAAAGATTAACAATTATTTATAGAACAGAGTTAAATTTTTAATTTACTTGACACATTACTTATTTAGTTCAAAAATCTTTGTTATGATATAGTATAATTAAAGTTTTTTATTAGATAAGTGTTTGATGTATTTTTCATTAAGTTGATAACAACTTTAACTAAATTTACAACAGAAAGTTGTTCTATACTCAATTGAAGCAGCAATTATTTAATGGCAAATTCAGTTTGACCTCAGATATGCTTTCAAAAGCACTAGCCACTATTGCACAATGTGAAATAGGAAATTATGTACAACATTTTAGTCAAAACTTGTTTGATTGTTATGCAACTGTTTTTAATTTTACAAAAGAAGATCAAAACTTTGATATTGAAAAGTTAGTTTTTGAAATCACTTACATTAATATTTAAAGGTAGTATATTACACAACTTTATCTATTTAAAAAATAAAGTATTATTGTTAAATTATATAAAATATTAATGTATTATTGTCTTATATATTTACTAAAGAAATTTTGATGTCAGCATGCAAATTGTGTTTTTACTTGACTATTATTTTGTAATAACTCGTAAAAGTTTTATTTTTTCTAAAACAATTCAGATCTTTTGTTACCTAATAAGTGATTGCATGCTTCAATGAAAATTCCTCACTTTTTTTTTGGTTTTGTAAGATAAGCATATTATTGCGTAAACTTTCATTTGTTTTTTCTCCTCTGGATAGTTTTGATTGAATTAATTCCTTCAAAAGCTTAATAGTTTAATACAAACATTTTTGTCATTTAAGTTTTTCACAGAAACTGCTTTATAAAACTGACTAATATATATCTAATATAATAATTAAAGTTAATGCCATAACAAGGTGCAAGCATATTTTATAAGAAAAAACTATTTTTCAAATGAAAGGTTTAATTATGATGTTCATACTATGAATTACTAATTGTTATTTATACTCCGTAACTAAACTATTTGTATAGATATAGTAAGTTTTGTGTAAAAATTTAGATAGAAACAAAGTAAAGATTTTTTTCTTATTTTTAAAGTTTTTTACATTTCATCAAAGGTCTATCTCTTTCTAGATTGTTTAAGCTAAGTCTTTTAAATCTTCTGATTGTTATCCTTACATGATTAGAGTTATTTTTTTTAAAGACATTTTCAAATTATGAAACTATATGTTTAACTTAATTTCAAGAGAATCTTTACATCTGCTTTTTACTTATATTAAAAAGTTTCACAATATTTTATTATTTTATAATGATTATACTCGAAATGTTTGAAGCAATTGCTTTAAAATTGTGAAAAGAGAAAACAGTTTTAAATTTTTTAATCATTAAAATTTTTTTATAACTTATAAAACTGAAATAATGTTTTTACAGAGTCATTTTTGAGCACCAATGTTTAGACAATATGACTAAGTCAGCAGCTATTTCCCAATTTCTTTACATTATAAGTTCTAATACAATGTACGGAATGGAAAAGTACTCATGTAAGTTGGATGTACAAGCCTCTACTGCTGATTTGTCTCAGTATCAAGCAAACAATAGTGACATGAATGGTAGAACTTCCCCAAGCCTTGTTTCCAACAAGCACAGTTTGGAAGATATTGACCTATTAATTGGACCTAAAGGCATTAAAATTGTTGAATTAAATACAAAAGACAGCAAGATGTTAGCTAATATTATGTTTTACTACCGAACCTTTTTCAAATTGAATTAAAAATAAATTAATATTAGTTGTTAGTTGGTATTCTAATTAAAACAAGTTAGTTAACACAAGTAAAATGAACTTCAGTAAATTTTAAATATTTGTAATTGTTTTTTTCAAGTAACTTTTTAAAAGTTAGTTGGACACATATAACTAAATTTTGTAAACTAGTTTAAGTTGAATCCTATCAATTTATAGAAGCTTAAGGAATCTACCACAATGATTTAAACAAGAATCATTCTATTACTTAAACTAAATAATTAATTATAAGATTATTTAAATACTTTTTTTCTCATTAAAAGTTTTTAAATACTTTTTAATATATTTCAATGTTTTGAATATACTTCAATAAAATATAAGTTGTACAATTATGTAAAATAAAATTTCCTATACAATAAATATTTTTTATAGAATACCATTTAGAACTATTCACTTAGCTAACAGTGTAGCTAAGCAAATAGATCTACACATCCACCAAGATGATGGCTCTGTTAAATCTGTTGTGATAAAAAGCAACAGTGATAGTCAGGGAGCTGCTTTGTACAAGTTTGTTTTGTTTCATTTCTGTAATTATATCAAGAGTCTAAAATTTTACATAGTGCTATACTGATATTTAAATCTTACTAACAAATCAATATTTTTTATCTTTTAATGAACTTTTTTTTAGAAAAATATCCCTTATCTATGGCTTCAATTTCAAAAAGATTTATTTTTCATTTTTTTAATATATCTACTAAATATAAACTTTCTTTGAAAACTATTATTAAAGCTTGAAGTTAAATTTTCAATAACATTTTTTTTTAAAGATAGCTAAATCTGCAGTTATTTATTATTTGATAAAATTGTAAAAATATATGATTATTTAGACTTCGATAAACAATATAAATTTAAATTTTTTCTCTATAATTTAAATTATTCGTTTGAAAAACTGTTTAATTAGTTTTTAAACAATCCTTTTGAAATCATCTTATTCTTTATTGTTATTTAGTAAAAATAAATTTTACTGTTTGAATATTTTTATTTTATCACTTTAGTTATACTCTTAAAGATGTATATTTGAAATTAATTACTTATACTCATCAGGCTAATAAGTTTTATTTTGGCAATATTATCAAATTGTCAGTTTTTGAAATTTCAAGTGCTTAAAAACATGAATTTCTGTGAAAAGTTTTAAAATCTCTTTTTTTAGTAGATTATTAAGTTGTAAATGTCTTTTAAAATAAAATATTGGTTTATGTATTAAACATTTATCATAATACAAAATATTGACAAATACATTGCATTTTTTGTTTAGTAGAAATTTTTATTTTCTTAAATAAATCACAGTAGTTGATAAGTGTGTTTTAAAAAGATTTATACTTAATAAAAAATGCAGTGTATTTGTCAACATTTTTTATTTAAATTTTTTACCCCAAAAAAGTTATTTAGCACATTTATTTTAATAAAATCAAGAAAATAGTGGCAATAACCAGGGTTTGTCAGTACAAATTCTAGAATTTTTCTGAAAATTAAATCTAAATAAAAAAATTTCTGTCGGAACAAAATTTAATCGACTTTAAATTAGTAGCAGCCTTCTTTTTTTTTTTGTATTATCCTTTTATTTTATTAAAAGAATAAGTTTATTTCAAGCTTAAAAAGATGCTGTAGTTGAAGTTATTTAAAAAAATCAATATTTATGAACTAGCAATCTGAAAGTAAACTTTAAAATATTTTTGTAGTAGTTACATGACAATACAAGCTCCAACAACTAAAATTTTTATGATATTTTAAAAGGGCTATATGTAAAAAGTTAAATTTTAGTTGAAAAAAATCAAAAAGTCCTTTTTTAATAGTCTACGCCATTACAACAAAACTAATAGGCTACGTCGTTTTATCTGCTTACAAGCCCAACTAGGCGCCGCCAAGCAAGAGTTAAGAAAATGTCAGTCTAAAACTGAAATATTTTGCGTACAAAGCCTGTTTTTTTTTTAATGCTACCAAACTATTTTCTATAATCATGCAAAGAATGTTTCCTAAAAGTTAGAAAAGTTTAAGTATAATTTAGAGAAGATATACTTCTAGTTAAATCATAGAATTTTGGTGTAAAAAATAGCTGTGAAAAGCTTCCTTGAAGATCAAAAAATTGAAAAAAATATTAGGTCTCACAAAATAGTTAAATTTTTAGTTTTCTATAAAAGTTTTCTAACAGTTTGTACTTAATAAATAAAGACTATATTAACTTATTAAAAATATCTTTGTCCCTGCTATGACCTTATGTATATTTAGTTATGTATGAGTTATTTCTTTTGATGTTTTCAAATTATTAGTAAGTAATTTAATTTTTACAGGATAATTACAGAGATGCTGGCATTTTACACATGGGATACAGTTCACCCCAATGTAAGGTATCAGCATTCACTCGACTTCAAAGGACACTTCATTGCTTTGTTTCGACCCAAAAATATTCCTGATGCAGGTTTGTTTGTATGTTTGATTTAAAGCCATAGTTGTTTTCTTTTTCTTAAACTCTTTTTTGAAGATATAAAATGAATGATATTACAATATAAAACAACAAGTTATATTTTAATTTAGTTTTGAACTGTAATGTGATGTAATTAAATTAAAGTTTCAATGTTTACAAAGTTGTTCATTAACAATATTTTTGAACTCTACAGAATTGTGTATAACAATTGATATTTAAACTTAAAAAACATTGTTAACAAAACACTACGCATATACAGTTTCAAGAAGATTTAAAGGATTTATACTTTTAAAAATTTATATTCATGTATTTTTTTATTTTCTTGTTTAAGTCCTTAGGTAATACTTTTACCATAGAGTCAGTTTTCTAACTAAATCTTTGTAGAAAATTTAGTTATATTACTGTAAAACAATCATCATTAAAAAATTTGCTCTTTAAAAAATAAGATTATTGAGTCAACCTTAATAAAAGCTGGTACTACTTTAAAATTTCAAGACCAATGTTAATTTTTATAGATAAACAGTATATGTTTGACATCCAACGTACAGCAAGAGAGGTACATGATAACGCGAGGAGAATTTTGTACAAAAAGCAGCAGAAGTTAAAGAAAAGAAAGCCTATGAAACAAGTAGAAAAAAATGTAAATAATGAATCTGAAATACTGTCTAGTCAAGATACAAGTTTCTTAGTGGACTCTATTAATGAGGCATTAACTTGTAATATCTGCTGTGACAAAGAGATAGAGGTTAGTAGTTAAATTTCTTCGTTCTTCTCATTATTTTTTAATATTTGAATATAAGTATTACAGTTTATAGTTATTGAGTTGTACTTTTCGGGTATAGGTGACTTGAAAATAAATCACATGTTTTTGAAATAATAAAACTTTTTGATCAATAAGTGTTTTGATCAGTAAGTACTAGTCATAACTTAAACACTTAAAAATATCAAAAATTTACTTGGAAAATTTAAAATTAAATAATAACTAGATATAATGTCTCCTAATATATATTTAAGTTAGAAAACTTTTAAGAAGCTACGATTATATTTTTGTTATTATTTGTACAAGTTGTCATATAAAGAAGTAAACGTTTTAATTCTAGTATGCAAATATTTGTTATCCTATGACCAAATTTAATTGAATTTTTTGTTAAAGAATACAAATAAAGAGCATCTTTTTATGTATACATTATTACTATAACTTTTACGTATTGCATAAGTATATAAGGCTATATGTATCTTTTTAAAAACTCTGTATTGCGTTTATGATACACAAATATATGTTTGTAAAATTAACAGGTTGTATTTGTTCCATGCGGTCACCAACTTTGTTGTAAATCATGCTCAGAACAAATTGAAAGCTGTCCTTTTTGTCGGGTTAATATTCAACAAAGACTTACAGTTTTTCTTCCTATCAACAAAGAAATGATTAGAAAAAGTTGTCATGTAAGCTCTCACAAACCTACGAGTTCGGTCTCTATTAAACATTTAAAATAAAAAATACTTCCACATTACAAACTGTAAACACTTGTCAAAATACTAATTAAGCATAAAGGTTTAAACGTGATAAACGTTAAATGAAATATTAAAATAGATTTTTGTGCCTATCTTAATGAATGTTGTTTTAATTTAATTAACAAAATGGCCTGGTGATATTTCTAATTGTGTTATTAATTTTGTAAATGCTTTATGTTGTATAATCTAGTTTAACGTATAGTTTCTGAAAAAAAAAATTATAGACAAATATACCTTTGAAATAAAAAAATATTACCAATCTTAGTTTTGCTTTTATTTTTTTCTTTTTGTACACAACAATTAATTTGTTACTTTTAAGTAAATGTTTTAGTTTTTAATCATTCTTACTCTTTGCTTTGAAAACTTTTTTTCTAATAATATGTTTTTTTTAATATATTTGGGCTTTTTAACATGCTTTCTATAATAACAGTTATTTAAATTTTCAGTAACAAATATAACATGGCAATTTAATTTATAATTCTAATCAAGTTTTTTGAGATGTGCGATGTTAGAAAGATTAGCTTTGTTTTAGGATTTTGTAGTTTAATTAACATCAAGAAAGCTGTGGATTTTTTATATTTTTTATCCGTCACAAAAATCTTTATAATAATTGTTTTATACTTTGACAAAAAAGTTACTTTTATTTGAAAGTATACACAACCTTACCTTTTTAAATGTGAAAATATAAACTCAGTGTAGCATTGTTTGTTTCATTTAAATCATCATATTTAAATTATTTTAAAATATGTATTATTGCAACAATTGTTTTAAATACTAAAAATTTTTAGTGTAGGTTAATTACTGCAAATAAAAAAAAATTTATATTATTATAACTATGCAGGGTAAAAGTATCAAAACTTTTTAACGTTTTGCAAATTTTAGTGTTGTTATAGTATATTTTCTAATTTAAAACATTTTGTTCAATGTTAAGTTTGTTTTTAATTAAATAAGTAACAAAACAGCATTAGACTATTTTATATCTAACACAAAAAGTATATTAGTTTTGCTCTTTATCTGCTTAAAGTATTTTGCTTAGTTTGTTTAAAAATATTAACGTTTTAGACTTTTTATCAAGCTATCGTAGTACTAATATTTTTACTAATAAGTTAAGTATTTTAGATCAGACGTCGAAAATATGTGGCTTGTAATGCTACTTTTTTTTTAATAAGCATTGCATTGAAAATTTACAGTTTGTATACATTTGCTGATCTATTTTCTAGTAATACAAGAATCAACAAAGAACTAAATACCATTAGTATGTTTTTGCTCTTAGTAACTTTTCTATTTGTTTCTTTTACTAAGTTTTTAAGATTATTTTTATAAAAACACTTAAACAAATTTTAAAGGGGTATACTAACAATTACCACCCAAGATCATTTCCCACCAGCGCACAATTCCATCCAAAAATAATTTTAATTTCTTAGTTTATTTATTTTTCTATTATTCTTTTTTTCTAGTTTTTATTTATTTTTTAATGTTACCCATTACCCTTGATCAATCGGGTGAGAAATGATGGCGGGTTGGAACTGAGCGGTTTCTGTTTAAGGAATGGTTTCATCTGTTTTAAATTTATAAGTAGGACTATATGACTATATAATTCTTAACTGAAATAGTTGGATAAGTTTTAATGCTTTTTCGAAATCGAAAAACTTTAGATCCTCATTTTTTTATTATTTTCTTAAAGTCTTACAAAAAGACAATAGTTTCTATCTAGTTTTAAATTAGTATATTTGTTTTAAAATCCTCCATAATTTTTTTTACTAAAGCTTATAGATCCTACTTAAGTACACTAAACATAGTTGTAAGGTTGTACAGTGTAAAAATACATAATAATTAATTTATATAATTAATACAAGTTCAAAGCGAAACAGTATTGTATTTTATTAATTTTAAAAAATCATATATACATTTACTATTTTTCTCTCGGAAAAGTAGTTTAAAAATTTGAACAATAGTTGTATTAAATGAAAATTTTGTGTTATTAAATGATAAAGGTAATATATATTTATAATTACTAGGATAAAATTCTTCAAACAAAGTTTATTTTTAAGTTTGCAAAAATGTGTTTATAAAGTCTTTAGTTTTTGTTTAAGGTTTAAATAAGTACGAAGTAAACTAATTTTTTAAAACAGACTATAAGTTGTCTGAAAATTTAAAAATAACCAAAACATTAATAACATTTTTTGATTTTTAAACACAAAGTATGCAAGAAACATATTTTAAACTTGTTATTTTTATTAATAACCATTAAACATATTTTCCTTTTGATAAATTACAGGTGTAATGTTTAACAAGTTTAAAAAAAAATCTTAAAATTATATCCATCTGAAGTTAAGTGATTGAGTAGTTAAGCTATTTAAACAAAAACTATATTTAACATAAAAAAAGTTAAGCTTTTAAATCATTTGAAAGTTCTTAATTTTTTGTTTTAACACCAGCTAGATGTAAACTTTAGTTTTTGATTAATTATAGCATGCAATAAAATTTGCTAACAAACGATGTTTAAAATTCAATTATGGTAGTGTTTAACTTTATATAAAGTCAAGTGTCACTAACAATAACTTATACTCGAAGTGATAGAGTTTTATCATAATGTTGTCTAAATCTAAGTATCATTAACAATTAAATTATATACAAACTTAAAGAACTAAAGTTTTTTATATATAATAATGGCTATAAAAGCTAACTAAAAATTTTAGTTAAGTAAAGCACAAGTATTAGTTTAAAGTTCTTTTTCATATAGTCTATTGAACGAAAAAAAAGACGCTTAAGATATTTGGTCTTATAACCTGGTGCACGAACAACCTTTCGGTTATCGAGTCGCACCTCCTGTATACCTTTTAACGTCTTGTCAAAAACATTAATAGAAACTTTATTTAATGAATACCTTGATTACTTTTTATTTGTTTTTTTTTTAATTATTGTACTTTTTACGCTAGATGAAGAACACCTTAACTTTAAAATGAAATGTCTTTTTGCGATGTCATAAACACACGTTTTGATTTTTGAATATACTTGAGGTTTTAAGTTTAAGAACATTATGACTCTTTGCTGCAAACAATTTAGTTGCTGCAATATAGTATTTTAATTCGCATTTTTAAACGTTTATACTGTCTTAAACTGTTTATTTTTTATCTAAAATTAAAAAAAGACGAAATACTTCATTTATTAAAATTTAAGCATTTCAAAACTAAATAAAATACTCATTAAAAGTTACACTTTTAAGTTATGAAGTGGGCTTCAGTTAGTAATTTTATTTATAAACTCTTTATTTTGTTTCTTTATTAATTGTCACGTTGTTTAAGTGGTTACCTAGGTCTAACTTTTGATAAAAAGTAAACGAAATTAAACAATGTCTAAATTTAAACTTGCAAAAGTAAAAAAAAACAATTCATTAAAAGTAATTTTAAACCTTTTAAAAACAATATTCATCTTTTTTTATTTAGATGATTAATATAAATATTAAGAAAACAATTTCTGCTAACTGTTAAAATAATTGTAGCAGCAAATATTGTGCAGTGAAAGTTTTCAAGATAAATTAGTAAGGACTTCTTGTGTAGCAACTAATCCTAACATTTAAGAATACGTTTATGAAATTATTAATAAACAGATAAAAATTTGAAAGTAAAAAAAAAAACAATCTAATTTAAGACTATCTAGATTCTAGATCTAGAACACAATATAACAAACTTTAGTTTTTGTGTCTTAGTCATAAAAAACGAGAGAGCTAAAAAGTTACAATGGAACATTGTGCTAGTTTAACCCAGATATTTTACGAACAAAATTTGCAAAACTTGAACCGGTCAAAGTCTAACACATGCTTGAGAAAACTTGATTGTCTGTTTACTTACACTAAGCGAGTTTTGTTATATATTTTATTATACAAAATAATAAAAAATCATTTAAGTTTGTTCTGTAATTTAATCTTTAAACTAATGATAGCAGAAAATTAAATGATTTTTTTTTTTTATTTAGCGACATTACGAATATAATATTTAAGCTACAAAAAACAGTACAAGAAGCAGTAAAACAATTTTGCATTTGAGAATAATGTATGCAATTTAGTCACTAAGTATGGGAAACCCTAGTATATATGTTACCAGGAAATAAAACGGTATAAGCAGATAAAAAAATTCAGAAAAGAGTATACTATATTCTAAACCTAAAGCATGTAAACTTATAACCAATTTTATTAAAGTTTTCATAATTTAGTTTTAATAACATATAGCATATAATAGAATTACTTTTTTAATTTAAAGTTTAGAAAAATATTAAACACAAACGTAAATAAAAATCAATATACTTGAGAAAATTTAATCTGAGTTAATATAAATTAAAGCTTTTTGCTTGTCTAAAAGGTTGTTATACTATATAAAAAAAATTAAAAACTTTTTTAAACAATTTTTATTTGTTTTAGATATTTATTTAGTAATCTAAGAAAAACAATGAATAAAAAGAGTTTTAACAGTACTTTATCAGCAAATAAAGCTATTTTTAACTCAAAATGATGAAAAACATCAGTTTCAATTAAGTATGCAGCAGTAAGTGTTTATAAAAAATAAAAAAAAAATAAAGTTTATAAAAATGAAGCGTTGTTTTTGATACTTAACTTATAATCTTACATTTAAGTGTTTATAAATATAAGTCAGTGAATTGTTCCTTTGATAATTATTAATATTAAAAACTTAATTTAGTTTTCTTATCTTATACTACATAATTGTTAACATCAATTAAAATCTTAAGTTTCTTTATCACAATAAAACGATTATTTGAAATCTTTTTATTAGTTTTCAAACAATCAAAACATATAACAAAACTCTTACATAAAAATGAAAACTATAAGTCAATAACTTAATAATAGATGTATATTGTTTGAATATTAATTATTAAAAAACGTTGAAATAACAAATTATTGCTTAATAAACTGGATAATAAATAAAAAATATAATTGAACACAAACTAGTTATTGTTTGGAATTTTTTTATTCTTTACCGTTCTTATAGTATATTTTTTCTGGCACAACTACAATTTATGTTGTTACACAATATAAAATATTATTTCATGATTTGAAGAAAGCTTATCATTATTAAACATTAGTTAGAAGTGTTTTGTTTTACATGTTACATTAAAATCAAATAATAAAATATTTTGTACTTCTGTATTAAAAATGCTAGATATATTATAAACTTTAGATATATAATGACGCCTCTAATCATAATAAACTTTCTAAAGGCAAAAAAATAAACTCAAGATGTGATATGTTTTAGTGTATATTTTAAAAATATTTCTAGTAAGGCATCAAATAACAATATTAATTTTAATACAACTGTTTAAACTATTTAAAATTAATATTATAATATCAAACATGTTTAAATTCAATTTTAAAAGAAGTAAAAGATTGTTTAGTAGATCTGAATTTACAATATTAATACAACTAGTAACTGTTTTATACTCTCTACCGCACTATATGTTATTAAAACTAAAATATGAAAACTTTAATAAAATTGGTTATAAGTTTACATGCTTTAGGTTTAGAATATAGTATACTCTTTTCTAATTTTTTTTATCTGCTTATACCGTTTTATTTCCTGGTAACATATATACTAGGGTTTCCCATACTTAGTGACTAAACTGCATACATTTAAGGTTTGAAAATTACTCTTAATCGAATATACTTTTAGCAAAATTTTAGGTTTGTTTACATTTAGTAGAAATGTTATTATAAAACTAAGGATACACTTAAAAATTTTAATACAAAATAAGTTCAATATACTTTAAAAATATTTCAGAAAGTTCATTTAGTAGGACTTTTCTAATTTTTTTTTATGTATTTGAGATTGATTACAACTATTTTTTAAGTAAGCACCTATACTTGACACGAAATAAAATTTCTGAGTGTAAGAACTTAATGAGAAAACTTAAAAATAAAAGCTATTTATATCAAAGTCCTCTAATATAAAATTTTTCCCATTTTATATTATTGCCTACAAAGCAACTAATTGATTGATAGGCCCGCTCTTGGCAAAAATCGGCTATGCGTACTATGCTCAAAGCTTTAATTACTTACAGAGTAAACAGCACTAAAAACAAAGACAATTGCATGCAACAACATGACAGTTAAATAAATAAATATACAAAAAAAAAAACGAAAAACAAATAAATAAACTATAGTTTAGTTCTGATTTTTTTACCTGCTTAGGTTTCTTAAAAAATTCTTTTTCTCTTTTATTAAGTTTTTTAATCTAAAAAATCGCTATTTTTACGGTAATTAGCAAGCTAATTAGTATTGAAATTTAAATTCTTTTTGTCGCACTTGCAGACATCCTTAAACGTAATGTTGGACGACCGCGGTTGCGTTTACCAACGACCAGCTCAGTTTACAACAAAGACTTTAGGAATCGCTCGTCACCCATTATTAGATCATAAAAAAGTAGTGTTGAATAGGTAAAATACTTACTGATGAGACGAGTACGTCTTAACACTTCCGCGTTTGCGATCTTTAACCACAATTTAATTCTAAGGATACGATGGAGACGTTGTAGGTGTAAGGTGTTGATTTTTTCTCCTGCACACTCGACAAGATCCATGTTTTCCTATCGTATAGCAGATAACTGCGTACACGGGAAAAATAAACTTTAGCCTTTGTGCAAATACTGAATTTTGTGTAAGCTAAAACTCTTGCAGTCATACAAGTAAACATGCCTGATGTCTTTCTGACGCAACAATTGGTTTCTTTGTCAAAAGATGCGTTTGACACAACATTTTGATCAGCTCCGTAAAACCTTTGCTTACATTCATTGACTTTAGATACTTTTGGTTATTTTAAAGCTTTTTGAGAAATCCCTGAAAAAAAGTCACAGAAGGATAAGTCTTTAATACTAGAGTAGAACGATTGATTTAGACCTGTACTTCAATCCCTCTAGGAGATGAAAAAATCTTATAAAAAGTCGTAGTTTGAGTCGACTGAACTTGCATTCAGTGTGATTCCGGCAGCTCCTAAGAAATGATGAATCTAAACTGTATTAGCCTTACTGCTCCGTTGAGCCAGCTCTCATTGTGGAGATTGAGATGCATGGGCGCAATATTAATTTTGGGTTTTAGCTTTTCATTCGGAGAGGTCACTCTAGCTTTAAAAATACTTTAAGAATATGAAAATATATTACCGAAAGCATTTAAGTTATTAAACTTCTTTTAAATTAAAATAAAGTAGTCATCTTTGTTGAAAAGTAGTTAATTTATTGCTTCAAAGATCGAAAATTCAGTTGTGCATTAGTTGACATAAGTCTATCTACTAGTACAGAGGCGTGTTTAAACTGGTTTCATGGATGCTGTTCTACCTCTAAATAAGAAGAAAAAAAAAGAGAGAGTTTTAATTATCTAATAAGAATGTTGTTTAATCAGAAACTTCAAGTAGACTTGTTTGTGCTTTTTTAATAAATTTATAAAAATTAAATAGAACAACAGAAACAATTAAAGCCATAACAACATATTTAGTATTTAAATTTTAAAACATCAAAAAGTTTCACTTTTGTTTTTAACATTGCTTGGAAATAGCTGAAACAAGTTTTGAATAAAATTTCTTTATGATTTAATAATTTATTTTTTATTTTTTGAGAGCCTGTTTTAAAAAGGAAATTCGCAACCAACTTGTATAAAAATTTCAATTAAACAAGGGTATAATTTGAAAAAGTTGCGATTATCACCATTTGAAGTTTAACTAGAATTTGAAGTTTAACTTAAATTACATATTTATTAAACTGAAAAAAAAATATTTATTAAAAAAAAACCGAAGTAAATTTTTTATTATTTTTAGCATATGTCTATTGAAATTTGGGTTAGGTTAAGTCAGATTTACGCACGTATTTTAGCATGACACTATATTTTCAATTTATTATTATTGTTTTTTAATTTTTTTAATTTAGACTTTATGTTTCTCAAAAACTTAACATGTCATTTCATCTACTCCAACCATTACATTAATAAAGTTACATTTCATCATTTTCTTTAAATTAGTACTTAACTTAAGTAATTTAATGTTATTTTATCTTTTAAAGATACTTCAATAATGCAAAAGCTAAAACCAGTAAACCTATTATAGTGAGTTTTCAAAATTTAACATTTAACTTAAATTATTTTAAACTAAAGTTTTAGTTTTTAAGTTTTGTTCAAAAGTTATTATCTACTTACTTATAGTGACCCAGAGTATTTAAGTTCTTGCTTCAAACTTATAGTTTGTTTTTGTTGTAAATTTTTAATCAATACTTAATATATACTATCACTATCTATCTAGAAATTTAACAAATATCAGACAGCTAAAATTTTTTGAGTACTTGGTTAAAAGGCATAAACTATTTTGTGCTATAATAAAATTCTAGCCAGTATTATTAGTAACACTATCTTCAAACTAAATGACTTGACAAACTAAGTGACTAGATTGAACATCTCAACGTTTCCACGTCAGGCGAGAAGCAGGATGTCACGAAAAAGCTAAAAAGGTTTATTTTTAATGACGACGTTAAGCCGAAAGGTTAACAGTCATCTATGCAAGAGCACCTCCTCAACAACCCTGTTTGTGCTGAGAACTACCTGGATAGTAGGTTCAAAATTCTACCTAGAGCGAGAAACACTTACCATAACTCAGTTCTAGAATCTTTGTTTATTAGAACTCGTGAGCCGAAAGTTTGCAAACAAAGAGATTTTTACAATTTAAAACTTTATAAATAGCGTGTTTTTAGTATTATTGTTGTAAACGTTCATTGTCATATTTTTGTAATTTACTTTTTATTTTATTTTGTTTCAGGTAAAATTTATACTATCTTAAATGTTATTGTTTTAACAGTTTTGTTTTACAAACAACTTCAAATTCATAAGTATAATTCAACTCTAATTTAAACATTTTAAACAGACTTTTATGCTTTATGACGTGACAATTTTTAGCTAGGTATTTCAAAATTACTATTTATAACTAAATTTACACTATAATATTATCAGTTTTTAGCAAGTTTATTCTGATGATGAGCTAAACGAAATTAATTAATAAACCTTTTTTAAATGAGTGACTTATGTTTAAACTTTGTGTTAAAACCAGTACCAAAACTAAACTATTTTTAATGACTTGAATTTGTTATCAGTTTTATTTTTATTAATGTACTCATCGGGCGAGACACTGTTTATAAGAAATTTTTTTTAAATTATAGTATATAAAACGACAAAAACTTGTCTTAATAACTTAATAATAATATTGTAAATAATTACTTTCATTATAATAAACAAATACTTAAACATTGAACTTGAACTTAAAAAAACTTACATATACAACATTTTAAAAGTTTTTCATTTAAAGCTACTACAAAAATTACTTAATTTTTCAACAGTTATGATTTTTGAAAAAAAAAGCTACACTTTAAATAGTAACACCAACAAGATAAAATTAAGAAAATGATATGACATGCATTTTTAGATTTTAGCATAAAAAAAATTAAATATACATTATCATATATGTCTTAAAATAAAACAAAAACGATTTTCTAAGCAAAACAAATAAAACGAAAGACATTAACATAATTTAGAATTAGTCTTTTTATCGACGACATAATTGATACTAATTTCCTTTGTGACGGACAACCATCAACAGTGGTTGGTCATGACATTAAATTGTATCCTGGTGTATGACTCGATAACCGAAAGGTTTCTTCGTAAACTAAGTCCTTGGACCAAACTTTTGAGCGCTTTTTTCTCGTTCAATAAACAATATACAACAACAATTACTAAGACTTTCTTCATTTTCATAAAAGTACACCAGTTGCAGGTTTCATTTTAAGTAAACGTGTTTATGTATTTATACATTAAAGAAACCATAATAGTTTTGATATTTACTAAAGTTTAAGTTGAAAATAGTTTTTTTGTTTGTGTAAATTAAACTTTTACTAATGCTATAACTGTTTATTAACAAAAAACTTTAAAGAGATGTTATAAATTTTATTTAAAAGTCTTGGGATAATCAAAATTCTTATTAAATTGAAAATATGTTTATACAAATTATTTATTTTCACTAATAAATATTTTTAATGATCTGTTTTCTTTTAAAATATGTTGTTAAAATTAATTTATACTTTTTTACTAAATACTTAATAAAAGAATTAAATAAAGCTGCTAAATAGAAAACAATAATATTTATTCTAAGTTGTTTTTATTAACTAAATATAATTACACTAAAATAGCTATCCTTTGTTAATATAGATTCAGTATATTGCTTAAAACTTTAATTTAAACTGATAACTTTTATTTTCACAAATTACATCCTAATAGGTTTTTATTATACATAAATATACTTATGTTGTCAATTCAGAATCGTAAATCCACATAGAATTTGAAATGTTTAAGTTTTGCTACAAAAACTTATGACAAAAAATTGCACCAACCAAATTCTTTGTTTATGAAACAATAATCAATAATATTTTAATGCAGGTGGCGTTCAGTTGTTTGTAGCAAATAGAAGAGGACAACTTTTATAAATCAAAAAAAATATCAAGAAACATGATTAACTTAATTTTACGTTTCATAAAGCATGTAATTCTTTTTAGAACGATAAAAAATTATAAAATTTTATAAACCAAAACTACGAAGTAAATATTATCTACTTAATCACAATACTTAGGACTGACTTCTTTTTAAATGAATTTATTATACAAATGTGCATAAAATTTTTCTTCAAAAATTTATCAGTAAACCAGGGCCAATTATTGCGTTACTAATATTTGCGTTATGTATTCATGATGTATGAAGCTTTTGTTTACTATATCAAAAATATGATAAATTAAGTTTGTAAAAAGTTACAATAGCTTTTAGTATTTTATATTTTAACTTTTTTATATCGTAATTATTTTGTAATTAATGAAAAACTTTTATACAAAGTTTTGTTACACATTAGTAAAAATTCTTAAAACTAGTACATAGTTTTTTTATTATATATTAATTTAATCTGACAATATTTGTTTTTTTTTTCTACTAGATTAACTTTAGATCTACGACCCGTGGAAAGTATAAAGTATCGATAGAAAAAATATACATAAAATTAGAAAGGTCATAAAAGTAAAGTTTTAATGGTTTATTGAAAACTAATAAAACATTCGAAAAAAGTGTTTTTTATTATAAGACAGTAACAGTATGTTTTAAAAACTCTCAAATTCTTACACAAATAAAAACTTCTAATTTAACAAAACATAATGATCAGTAACACAAAATAAATTAGCCAACAAAAAAAAAGTAAAACTAGATAAAGTATTTCGTTTACATTTGTAGAAAACCAGTTAGTTGTAAATATATAAAGTACAATAAAACCTTTATTAATACTTAATTTATCTAAAGTAGTTTAGAAGTTTTTCTATTTTCGTAAATAAAATGGATTCAAAATAGCCAACAAATATATTTGCTAACACAGGACCCAAGGAACTGCCCATCGCGACACCGTCAACTTGTCTATAGAGGTAATTATTGAACCTAAGTTCTACGTTCTTAGTTGCCATATAAAGCAAACTCTGGCATATCTCTTTTGGAAACATTTGTGGGTTTAAATTTTATTTATAAAGCTCGTTTACACGGGAACGGGTCTAAATTGCACGAAGACAAAATTGCACGAGGTTACTAAATTGCACGAGAACAAAATTGCACGAGTGCACAAATTTGCACTAAGCCAAATTTGCACGAGGGCACAAAATTGCACGAGGGAACAAAATTGCATGAAGATGATTTTGCACCAACGGTCAATTTTGCACGAGTTACATTTTTCACGAGAGTAAAAAAATACAGAAAAAAAAGTTAAAAAGAAATAAAAATAAAAATAAATAAAATAAAAAAATTAAATAAAAAAATACACCGACCGAGGGTAAGGGTTAGCGGTAACAGTGATAGTTAAAAAAAAAAAAATTAAAAAAAAATCAATAACTTACCGACCGAGGGTAAGGGTTTGGGGTAACAGTGAAAGTAAAAAAAAAATTAAAATTAATACAGAAATAAATAAAAAATAATAATAATTTAACCACTGCAAAATTGTCTCCGTGCAAAAGTGACCCTTCGTGCAAAAATTGTCTTCGTGCAATTTTATCTTCGTGCAATTTTGTGCCCTCGTGTAAATTAGTCTTGGTTCAATTTTGTGCACTCGTGCAATTTAGTCCCCTCGTGCAATTTTGTACGCTCGTGCAAATTAGACAGCTACCCCGTTTAGACATATGTTTATGGTTTCATCTAAAGGTACATTTAAAAAAAGACTTTTTATATCTAAAGAACATATTTGGTCGGATAAACAGGGGTTATTACGAAGATTGTCGACAAAATGAGAGGAATCTTTTACAAAAATTTGGAAAATTTGTTAGAAACTTGACTTAAGATTGGAATTATTTTTCAAGCTAGTGTAGGGAGAATTTTTAAGTTTGCGAGCAAGCATTAATAATGATGTCTTTTGCCGGCCACAATTGTACAATAAAGTCTTTGAGAGTCACGTAGTTTGAAAAATTAGTTTTAAAAATATGATATGTTCTTTAAATGATAATTCAGTTTTTACTAGTATATTTGTATGAAAATTTTAATAGAATGATGGTCTGCAATTTGCATGCTCATAATTTTAAATTTTAAAAACACTTTATTGTATATTTTAGATTTAGACTAAGGGTGGGCAACTTTTTTAGTCAGCAGAACAAATTTACTTAAAACGTTTTCGCGTGCCCATCATTTTGAAAAGTTATACTAATAAAAATAATATTTTATTAAATACCTATGTATTAAGAAACTAAAGATCTTTGTACATTACAATGTCAAAGTATTTGTTCTAAAAAAAAATCGAACTCATTTGTTGCTTTTCAAGCTAGAAAGTACGTCGCGGCATGATATTTTTTCTGATGAGGTTAGATCTGGCCTGCTGGCTGTATGTTGCCTAGCAATATTTAAGACAATGAGTTCAATAAAACATAGGTTTTAGAGTGTATGTTTTTGATAAAAAACTGAGTTTAGCGATGTAAAAAATTAAAATATACTCATAAAAGAGTATAGATAAATAACAGCTTCTATAATACCTTGTATCAAGCTTCATCGACCTTAATGTTATCTTACCAAGCTGTTTCTATTTTGTAATTAGTTTTAGACCTGAAAATTTGTTTTGAATTTTCTTCAGCACATTCGACGCATGATTTTCTTTAAAACTTTTGATTAAACGGAAAAATTCTTACTCATAGCAATAAAGTTTTAAGAAAAGCTTTAAATTATCGTTATGATTTTTATTAAATCTTTTACAGAGAGAGACAATTTGTCAATTTTTAAAACTTGCTCACCAAAAAAAACTGTTTAAATTAAACGCCGTTATGTACAGTAAAACTACATTTTAAAAAAAATTAATAAAAACAAAGTTAGTTGATAGAACATAACATTTATAATTTAACAATTACACTGCACACTAATCTTTCTAATTTGTTAAAAAAAATCAGTTGAACCTTTTTCGTGTTAATAAGTATTAAAGTAGTATGAAATTATAACTAGAATAAGTGTTAATTTTAACTTTTATGAAAACCTTTAGAAGTGAAACAAAATTTAAGTCTTACTTTTTAGCAGCCTGTTTAGTTTTCAGTTACGAAAAAAAATCTTATGAAATAATCAAGCTGAAAAATATTTTTTATCTCATTTATTTTTTGAAGTCTAACTTAAATAAAAAGAAGATCCATTTCCACTTATTTTTTCAATCTTAGACTCTGTAAAAAATTTAATTTTTTTTAAAATAATAATATTATATTTTAGTTTTTAACTTGAAAAACTCACATACACAAATACCATTTTCACAATAATTTTTGATTATTCCAATCTATATTTTCAATTATACTAAACACTTAATGATTTAAAGCTAACAAAAGAATGTAATAGTCGTGCATACCTACCTTTTGAACTAGAAAAAATTCCACTTGTCTTGTTACTTCGTTTATTGTTTAAAGAAGATAAGCTGTTGTTGTTAACTAGTTCTACTGTTGTTGTTTTTTTTTCCTCTAGATCGAATGTTATTTGAATTTCCTGTTTACATTTTTTAAATTATCTAGCTCACATATGAATTTACATATTATTTTTAAATTCTTTTTATTATAAAGGAAGTTAATCTATTTTCAAATGTTAGTACTTTATACTGTATACTTAAATATTTAGCGGTTTAACAATTCATAATTATACTTTCAAAAAATTAAAGAGGAACATTGCAAAAAAGTACCTAAACTTTAAGACAGTTTTACTTGAAAGTAATATTAATAAAATATACATAATTGTAGTATATCAAAGTTGTAGTTATAATTTGCTTATAATTTGCTTATAAAATATACTTTTATACACACAACCAGATACAGCAATACAAGAGCACAACACATCATTAGTTCCAGAGAGTAGTTCTAAAGAGTTGTTATAAATAGGAAATAAATAACATAATTAAAACATAAAGGTTATCATCATACCACAACCTTTTGTTAGACTGACTCTGTCTAACGAAAGCTTGTGGTCTGATGATTTAAGTGGTTTCATCAAATCTTTATGTAACTCGAGCTTGTCTCACTGCAAGTTTCTTAGTATTTAAAAGTTTTAAGTTATGTTAGACTTTCGCCGATGTTTTCATAATTAAAACAGAGGAATTTAATTTTCATTTCTTAGATACTGAAAAAAAAAATAGCTGCATTTATATTACTAAACTATAATAAAAAAATATATACTTTAAATATTTCAGAATCCTAAAAAAATTAATATTCTATAGAGACAAGACTAGTTACTAAAATATTTAAGCATTGTATTAGGGTATTACAACAAACATTTTCAGTGTATAAGTTATTGTACAGGGTGACACAAAAAACCTCATTTTTGGTAATTTTGATAATTTTTCAAGCAGGACTGAAGTGCACTTGCAGCGCCAAAGAGTTCATTTTTAGATCAATTTTTGCATGGTAATAAAATAAATATTTTATAAAGTAGTTGTAACAAATTGTACAGTATCCTTCTTTTATTACACTAACACATGTTTCTGTGTGTTAACGGATTGACGTAATAATTAGATACATTTTTTACAATGATTAGTAACCAGTAAATATTTAGAATTAGTACTTCCTTCATTTTCGTGTAAGTAGTGTATATTATGATTTGTTAATTAATTCATTTATTTAACTTTAATTTATTTAGTTTAGTTTCAATAATTACAAATATTATAAAGTTTTATAACAGTCGGATTTAACGTTAAGTATTTTAGCTGTTATTAACGATTAACCTATAAAAATCTATAGCAACTATTTTTACTTTTAATGGACACATGTATATACCTATTTTACCTACGTCCTGGACAAGACGTTAAAAGGTATCCGTGGTGTGCGACTTGATAACTGAAAGGTTTTTCGTGCAGCAGGTCCTAAGACCAAATATTCTAGCCATTTAGCTTCTATTCTTTCCTTACTGTATTTATTTTTTTACATAGCTCCGCTGAAATGTGTTAATCCGTTAACACACAGAAACATGTTTCAGTGTAATAAAAGAAGGATACTATATAATTTGTCATTATTATATATTTCAGTGAACTTGTTTCGCTAGGATCTTTTGTTAACAAACGCTTAAATTTATATTTTGAATAGTTATTTTATAAAGTACTGTCATTTTTTTCCAGTTTTTTTTTTTTAAACAGCATGTTCTTTTTGTAGGTTAAAATTGCAAACAATATAAAATTAATACTTAAAAAGTTTTAAATTCAGATTTCAGATAAAAGTTTTTTTACTGTCAGGCTTGTGAATAGATTTCTATCGAAAACAGGCTGAAATATAAATACCTTTTACTCAATAGTCCTTAGTATCTCTAAAATTTAATTTTAATTGTAAACTTTTCAAATAACAATATTTATTAATAAATCTGAAAACTATAAAGAATTAGTTTCTGATTATAACATTATTGATTTGTAAATTAAGATGATTTCTTGTGTCACCCTGTAATTTAAAAATACTTTTTTGTGTCAAAATTTTTTTTAGAATTAATAAACCATTCGATTTTTTACAATTTCGTAAACAAAACTCAATTAAAATAGTTAATATATAGGTTTTTGCAATTTTTCCCAAAGTGTGCTTTTGTGAAAAGTATTGCAAATATAATCGATTCTACTGTGTATAAAACTTAATTTAGAAAGAAACTACCAAAAAGTATTTGGTTTTAAATCTGTTGTTCTTCAACTTTTAAACAAATTTAACTATGTACATTTTTACCATAAAAACATTAATTAATAAGTAATCATACATCAAAAAAATATAGTATCCATGATATGATAATACCTGTAAAAATGTTAACTAGTTATATGCTTTTTTTAGTTTTAGTTTTAGGAAACACTGCTTTAATGTAGTTTATAATGCAAAAATTTACAGGATTCACATTGTTACAATGTCAAAAAATTTAACTTTAAATAATTTCAATTGTTAGTATCAAAAACTTTTTCTAATTGGTTGTTTTTGTTTGTAATAATTTTTATTGAGAAAGTTGGGTCATTTCATGAATAATAATGCATTTTACGTTATTTTACTACAAGTAGGGCTTTACCTTTAAGGGCTGATGAACTATAAAAAACTCAAATAATGTCAATAGATTATTTTAATAACTGTTTTATTTGAAAGAAAAGCTTTGTCATTTTTAGTATGGTCGGTGTTTTTTAGTATTTCGTCGTATTTTATGTAATATGCTTAATAAAGGTTTTCAAAATGAAAATAAGTAAAAGCCAAAATTCAGTTATTTAGCTTCATAAACAAGCTTATAAAAGAGAGAAATAGTTGAGATTGTGTACAAATATTCTTTTTTTATTT
Organism: Thalia democratica; assembly: GCF_965202585.1. Classification (NCBI taxonomy): domain Eukaryota; kingdom Metazoa; phylum Chordata; class Thaliacea; order Salpida; family Salpidae; genus Thalia; species Thalia democratica. The sequence goes on along the minus strand of NC_139168.1, from coordinate 50,702,830 downwards.
GAAGACCTCTCTTAGATAAACTAATTAGAATGAGCTAGATAGATGACTTAACAACTTTTTTGATTAAATTCCTAGTTTATTAATAGACCGATTAACAGCAAACCCTATCCAATTAATTTTTAACACTATTCTTATATTATTTCCATTTTTAGTAGCTAACCTTAAGCTAATAGTAAAATTTCCGAAAAAAAACATTTAATTACAAAAAACTTGAGGCAAATGCACTCTAAACTTCAGGACGAAATTCAATTGATTAGTATATACTTTTCGTCGAGCTATGTGATTAAGAACTATTTTAGCTCAGTAATAAAAACTTGTAACGAGAAATAAAATATATAATTTAATGAAAGAGCTTCATATGTTCGTTTTAAAATGGATTACAATCAGACAGAAGAAATTGGTAGTAGTCATGAAGCTTGTCCTTCTAATTGAAAATCGTACTTATAAAATATCTATCTATAAGCTGTTTTAGGAATAAATTTGCAGCTTAAAAGTTAGTAGAGCTGTTACAACTACCATATACTTTGAGCGCTCGAAATTTGATAGAGAAGTTCTATGAGGTATTTTCACTAACATGTAATAGTTTAAAACTACAACTATTGGCCCTATATATTAACTTGAAAGGTTTAAATTGATAAATTGTAGAAATAATAACACAGGATTTCATTGCAAATAAACTAAGTGGCTATCTGTGAATTTAATCAAACAGAATTGTTTTTTTTGAAACCTGTCAAATGGGTTATTTAGTAGTATCCCTGCTATAGTCTGTCAGTTATTCCAAAACCTAGTTTTTTTGCAACTGAATACAACTATGCATCTTTTTTAGTTTATTAAAGAATATATACAGTAAAGACTTTTATTTTCTTAAATATGTTTGCTCATAAAAAATAATGTTTAAAGTTTAAGATTTCGGTACTTATTTGATAGTACAAATCATCGATTATCAAAAATTATTCATACTATTCTAATATTTTACTATAAGACAAGACTAATTTAACTTTAAAGAGTTATTAAAAGTACAATCAGTCATTTTAAAACATATCTTTGAAATTAGTTATTTTTTAGATGGTTTTATAGATCAAACAAGAACAAAATTCAATCTAGTTACTGGCATATCGATTATTAATAAGTTGTAATGTAAAAAAAAATAATATTATTTTTATCGTAGCTTGAATAGTTATAAACAAAGCTGTTTAAATTTGTATAAAGTTGGTTATATATTTATTGTAAAACATAAAACAACAGATTACATATGTTTCGCACCTAAAGCATAAAGCTTTAAGTGTTCGTAAAATATTTTTTATTATTCTTCAGACCATGGGTCGGCAGGAATTTAGCGGTCGTCGGTCAAATTTTGCAAATAGAAATATTCGCGGGTCGCAGCCGTAGTTTTAGTTTTTACTCTTGAAAGCAAACAAAAAATGTCTGGTGTAAGTTTCGAATTTTACCCAACTTTTCTCTTCTCCTTACTTCCAACATCAGAATATCTAGTGTACGTGTTTTGAATTTCCCATAAATTTTAACTAAGACGTTTGTTAACCTATTTTGATGTTACTTTTTAATCTCAGAATATCTAGTGTAAGTTTTGTACTGCTCTGTAGCGTTGAGTGTCATCTTATTTCTTTCCTTCTCTTCTCTCAAATTCATATTAAAGGTGACGATCACGCTTTTAGTGGGCTTTAGTTGTTTTTAGTTTTGACGCAACTAACAGCCATGGGTTGCATTTATTTAAGTATTGATATTTATTTATAAAGAGTGATGTATTTCCCATCGTTACTAGCGTAACGATGGCCACTGTTTTCCATCTTGACTTTTAAGTCAAAGTAGTTGATTTTTCTTATTTTTTAGCATTTTGTTGTAATTTGTCGCACTTTTATTCATTGTTAATACATTTTTTAGTTTTTACACTCGATTTAATTATATACAAGTAGTTTAAGCTTTCTAACAATCTTACTGCTTCAATAAATAATAGTTTAAGTAAGCTAACTGCTCGTAAACTTATTTTAATAAACAGCAGCTAAGGTTCAATCAACAATTATAATCTATTAAAATAATAGAATAAGTTTAATTCACATTTGATAAGTCGACTTTATTAATTAGCAAGTCATTTTAAACATTAGGTTAAGAAACTGTCTAACGATATTGTTACAAAAACGCGTTATAGTCAGTAATCGCCAGGTCCGCGTTATATAACCAAGCATGTTGTGTGATCAGTTCAGCTTAATAATTTTTTATCCACGGTTCAAATTTACATGCTAATAGGCATTTAAATTATATCATTTAAAATAAAACATGCTCGCGGGTCGCATTTTTACTCTTTATGGGGCGTATGTGGCCTGCAGGCCGCAGTTTGCCGACCTGTGCCCTAGAAGAACAATTAAATTTTTGGTACGAAACATTTGTAACCTGTTGTTTTTTGTTTCACATTGTATACTTTTAACTTTTAAGACAGGGGTCGGCAGGCAGTTGGTGGTCGCGGGCCAAATTTCAAGTTTACAAAGTCTTCGCGGGCCGCAGTTTTAGCTTTAGTGACATTTGAATAATCTTTTGGTTTTAGTTTTAGTTACACCAGAGAAAAGGTTTACTTTTATTCACCTTATCATTTTAAATAACTTTTAGCTATACATAGAATAACTATTTGAACTAAATAAAATTAGAATAAAATTTACATTGACTAATATACTTAAGTGTTAATAAACGATGTACTTTCATAAGCACTTACTAAGTTAAGTTTAATACTTTTTTAATTTTACATACAATTTAACTCTGTATAAAAACCAAACTTGAAAGACAATTTATAAGTTACTTTTATATATTTGTTATATTATCAACCCCTTTTTTCATATTTCTAAGAATATTAACTTCAAAAAAAGTTTTTGCGTATTAAATAATTTACATTCATTAAAAAACTTAGTAATTAGTTAATTTAATAAAATTAATACCTGTTTGTATTATAGAAAGCTAGAACAAATTCTTAACATAATTAATTCTCGAATACTTAAATAAAATATCTTATTAGTAACTAGTCTTTTACATGGTTGTCACTTAAAAAGCAAAAATGTCTGAGTTGTATCAAACCAGCCTAAGTTCATTAAAAGTTAAAACAGCTAGTAAATCGTTGTAAATCAAGCTCAAGTACCTAGTAAAAATATCATCATCATTAAAAAGTACGTAAAGTGTAAAAAAACATGAAAAAACTACAATTAGTAAACTACACTCTAGTCATTAAAACTGTTCTGGGAATTCTAAGATTTATTTTAAGTGTTTGAAATAAAAGTTTCACACACATCTGAGTTTTCAAGCTTTAAAAATAGCCTGTTTGTGTAGCAACCTAGATAAAACAAAGTTCACAACATAAAGAAATAACAAAACTTATTAACAGTAAATAAACTACATGCCAAAAAAATATAAGTCAGCTGGAATGGAAAATTAACTTTCTTAAACATTTTTGAAAAAAGTATAAAACTTAATTGAGTCATTAGCGAAGAGAAAAACCTCTTTTTTATTAAGCATTACAGCAATTCTTTATCTGCAATAAGAATTTAAAATTATTAGTTGTAAAATAAAAGATAAGCAACAAAAAAAAAACGTTAGTTAGGAGTTATTGCGAGAAACGATAAAAAAACGAATCACCAAAGTCAGTTCCAACAAAGCACATGATTATCTTCAGTAACTACAGAATTATCAGAAAAAAGTTGTTAAGGCAAGTTATAAAGTAGCAAATTTTATTATTAATAATGAGATACCGTTTATAATTGAAAACTTTTTTAAAGAATTTTTGTTGGCAGTAATGAAAAACTTTTGTTTATTTCTTCAATGACAACAAAAAGTCCTATTTAGGAAATGCATTAAGGTTATAAAGTCGCATAAATCAAATTATGACTTTAATCAATATGTTAAGATGAGAGCACTGATAGAAAAACTATTGCTCATCTGAGAATTTTTATTAGAGATGTTTTTTAATTTTGACACTTTAGTATAATTTCTTAGTTTAGTTCAAAGACAAAGCACTACAATCGGTGAAATTTTACAAGTAAAGGTGCAATGCACCAAAAGTTTTTAGAATTAGAATTCCTTCTTTTATTTTTACTATAAAGTTTAATTAAAGTTTAAAAAGTGTCTTACAAAGTATATCAATATTAAAAAACACTGTTAAGCTACTTTAGTATATTTTTTAATAAAGAAATGTTTATTTGCTAAATTTGTTGTGTCAAATCGAAATTTCACTACTTTACATGTAAAAATTGTTTGAAACTCCAGGCTTTTTCAAAAATTCTCAAACTCAAGTTTTTTTCCAAAATTTTTAAGTATAAATTTTAAGTTCAAAGCTTAAACTTGATATATTATAACATATATTATAACTGAAACTAACACTTTGGGTTGAGCAAAACTTACATCATAAGTTTAATTTGCCACTCTTTTAAGCAAAAAAGCCAGCCTGAATTAACAAAAACATTTCTGATATATTTGTATACAAAAAACAATTCTAGCCAAAAACTTATAAAATGACTTAGTTGGCCTGAGATTTGAAGTCTTCAAATAGTGAAAGTCTGAGTGTGTGTCAATGTTTATAAACTATCCCTAAGTCTAGTTTATATTAAATAGGTAGCTCCAAAAAACAGCAAATGTGTGTATTGATATGCAAAGCATAAAAGTTAACTTAGCTTGACAAAATCAATGTTTAAAAAATGAAAATGTATACCTAACAAAAACTATATTAGTTTATGTCATATATATTGTTTTAATTGTGTCTGTACAAATTTAGATATTACATGTAAAATAAACAAACTTAGAAAATTATGCATAAACTAAACTTAAACTAACTAAAGTATTTTATAAAAAGTGGTTTAAAATATGAGCATTTTTTTAAGTTGGTGTGCATATAAATTAGTTCAAGTGCAAAGAAAACTTCTAAAAAATAAAAATGTGTCAAAACAAAACTTAAATAAACCTTTTTTTCTTATTACTATGTTAGTTTAAATGTTTTTACACTAAATCATAACATTTACAAATAAAAAATATATAAAAGAAACTTCGGTATAAAAATATTGGAAAGAATATCTAAGCTGTAAAGAAATGACACTTTAGTTAATTGTATGCATTACTTTTGTACAAAATGGAAAACATTTGCATTTAGTTTATTTGATAAGTAGGTATAATATAACTAACTTATTAAATTCAAGCACTCTTTTTTCAGATAATTACTTGCTGTTGTAAAATAGAAGTTATTATGAAACTCAGAAAAATATCCTGTTACAATGCTAATCTGTCTTTTTTACAATTTTTAAATTAAAGTAGCAACTTCTTCTAATTATTTTTGAATGTTATACAGAGACTTAAAACCAAACTAAACAAACTAAATCGAATTACCGAAAAAAACTTTACTTGAAATATATTTTTGCTCAGCGGGCCACTTTTACATGCTCGCGGGCCACAAAATTTTCTTTCGCGGGCCGCATTCCATTCAAAAAAATAACGTGGTCGCGGGCCGCAGATTTACCCTTCGCGGGCCGCAATTGGCCCGCGGGCCGCAGTTTGCCGACCCCTGTTTTAAGATTACAAATACAGATCTCGACTTGTGATCAAGAAGACTAATATAACTTCAAATTTTTAAATTTTATGTTAAACTTAAAACAATGTTTTACTCTTAAGTTTTTAAGCTGTTCACTTACCAAAATATTTTTTCAAACTTCATTTAAAATCTATCACTTGACAATGAAACTCGTATAGTTTTGAAAAGCTTTGTGTAATAAAATATAAAACAGAATGAATAATCTATTGATATTAATTTGCAAATGTTATATAAATACGTTCAAAAACCTTGCTATAATAGATTTAAACGAGATCTTCAGTTGTTAAAAAAATCAAAAATTAAAAATAAGTTTAAGATAAATAAAAGTAAAAATTTGAAGTTTTTTGTTTTGCAACAAATTAATTTGCTTTAATATTTATACAAAGTATAGAGAACTTTAAACTAAGTTTAAATAATAAAAAAAGTGTCTAAAATTGGTTATATATTTAAGGGGGGTGCACGACTATTCAAATTCGGAAAATTCAAATTCCGACAATTCAAATTCTTAAAAAAATATTGAAAGGGCCACAACTAAAAAAGTAGTGTATATTTGTCAAATATAGAAAATTCATATGTAGGTCATATTAACATCTACAAGCCGTTTTTTCTTATTGCAAAACATTAAATATTTTTCGAGATATGGCTTAAATAAAGTAAAAAACATAGTTATTTTTAGTAAGTTTAAAATGTTGTAAAAATATTCAAGATTTAGCAAAAAAAGAAAAAGTGGCTTGTAGATATTAATAAGATCTACATACGTATTTTTATTTTTTTTGTAACTTTTGGAGATATAGTCTTTTAAATATTTTGCTAAGAATTTGAATTGTCGGAATTTGAGTTGTCCGAATTTGAATTGTCATTTAACCATTTAAGGGTAGCAAATGTATTCATCATTGAATTTTGCATCAAGTATATTTAGCTACTGTCCTGGACAAGACATTAAAAGATATCCGTGGTGTGCGACTCGATAACCGAAAGGTTTTTGTGCACCAAGTCTGAGGACAAAATATTTTGAGCGCTTTTTTTTGTTGTTCAATAAACAATATACTGTTAAAAATTTTTGATACTAACGTTTAATTTTGTTTCTTTACTCCTTGTATTTTTGAACTTTGATGAAACTGTGCAAAGGGATGAAGTTTTGCTTTTATCACCTGCTTTCTTTTTAATACTACTATACTTTACAATACGGCTTGATAATACTTGACTAAGACTATTTTTGCTCTTATAGTCAACCGGTGTCTTATCACCATTTGAAGAAACATTTGCTATTTTTTCCAATCGCTGTTCTATTTTACTCATTGTAATCTGAAAACAAAAATAAGTTCATTTATACAAAACTAGTTATAGGTTAAATAAAAATTTGTAGTTTAGTTTGTTTACATTTTAAATCATTCAATTTATACTATGCCTGATCAACATCAAAAAGCTTTTTTTTATTAAAATAGTATTTACAAACTGCAGTTTTGGTTTAATAAAAATATAATTTTGATCATTCTCCTTTCAATTAAGTTGAGAACTTTGATTGTTATCTTAAAAGTAAAAACGTACACAATATAATTTGAACAAAATTGATTTTATTATATTCAAATGCTCACACTTAATTTTAACGTACTTCGTTACCATTGTTGAATTTAAAAGGACTGAAGTTTAGAACTCTGCATGGAAATTTTAGTAAATATGAAGACACCGAAGCACACTTGTGAGCCAAAACCACCCATATATGAACAAACATTAATAAAGACAGTTTAAAGACCTTAACTGATAAAGAAAAAAAATAATTTAACGAAATAAAGAATGGACTAACTAAGGTGTACACTAGCCTTGTATGTGGAAAACATTTTACTAGTTTAAGATAAAATATTGAGACTAATCTGCTGAAATTTGAAAAAGCAGTTAATATACTTCTAACTGTAGAAAAAACAAAAACTTGTGAAACTTTCTGTTTTGGTTTCAAATTAAGCTTAAAATCTAATTCAGAATTTTTTTTTATAAACAATTTGTTGCTTCTTTGATCAAGAAGGTCGTCAATAATGGAAAATATTGTCATCTCGCGCCATTCTTTAAAATAAGCAACGATTTCTAAAACTAATTGACCAATGCTAGGTACGGAACGCCAGAGCTCATTGACCAGTTTCTGACGTGTTTTAACGTTCTGTTTTAAAAGTATGTGTAAAAAGTAAGGAAGCAAGAGTAGCACGTTCAAAACTATAGCATTATAAAAACAAAGTATAATGCATTTAACAGACTTAGTTAGTTTTTCGGCAGGGATTAGTTCAGCATGAACTTTTATGTAGGCTACTTTTATGCTATTACGCTTTCTTTTGTTGATCAATCTATATCTTTTTCGTAAAATATTATTTTTTGAGATCTTTAGTGACGGGTATGACTCAATAATTCCAGCAGAAGGCAAGAGAGATTGTTCTTTTCGATTTTCGCGAGTATATCTTGCGTTTTTCCTTGGTGAACTTCTTGCAGAACTATACGGTTCGAGATTTTTCAACCAGATGTTTCTTCTTTTTTTTATTTTCTCAACGTTGCTCTTAATGAGTCTATCATTTTCTTTTCCAAAATTTTCTAACAGTTTTCCATTGTTTTGCAAAAACAATTTCTTCATACACTTATATTGCTTGTTGGAACTGTTAAAAGCATGACTTTTTCTACTTACAGTGTAGGTTTTGCAAGATAAGTTATCTTTGAATGAATACTTACTTTGTTTACTTAAAAGTCCTAGATTAATTTCATCGTAAGTTTTTTTTTTATGAACTTGATAGGGTTTCTTGTAATCATCTGGCATAAAAATTTCATGCTTATGATAAGTTTGAGTTTCATACAGGTTTGCTGAGTCGTAGATACAGAACGGTTTAAAAGCAATGAAGTTGTAAAATCTTTGCATGACCATTATGCATATTAGAATCAATGTACGAAGTGGATATAGAAATAAAGTCAATATTAAACAAAATAAGTTTTTGACCAAATACCAAATAATTTTTGATAAGGATTTTATACACCTAAAACTCAGGTTATCATCGTAATCAAAATAATTTTGAAGATGTTTATATAGGTAACAACTGATTAAGTTAGCGTTTTCTCGTAGATTATCATAAAAATATTTTTTTAAATACTCTTCTTCAAAAAACTTGTATCTGTTGTTTTTAGTTTTAGGTTTAGGAAACAAAACGATATCTTTTTTATCGCTTTTATAACAGCTTATATAGTTAGGTCCAACTTTTTTGCTACATGTAAGAATTTTCATCTTTTTGTCCATCTTTGTAACAACAATTATATAAAAAAAATTCTTAATTCTTATATCAATTGCATAAACTTATTTTTAACCTTAAATGCAACAACTATTAGCTTGAAGATTGATTATAATTGAAAAAAGTGCTGACCAACTTACTAAAAATCGATTTTTTTAGATGAATATTTAAAACTTGAGAACTAAACTAACAAAACATATAACTAATAAATAAGCTACACATAGTTGTATAAATTAAACAACTAGTTACTTAAGTTTAGATAAAAGTATGAATAGTATAGTGACGCATTTAAAAGAAATTTTTTTAACAATTTATTTTTACAGTAACTCAGTGGTCGGCAGACTTTTATAAACCGCGACCCAGTTTTCATAGAAAAATTTGCTCGCCAGCCGAGCTGTATAGAAAAAAATCTTCTGCGGGCCGCAGTCGTTTTAAAATAATATGAATAACAAATTTATAAATCAAAAATGTGATAAAAAAGCGATATTAGAATACTATTTAAGGGTATTTATAAAACCAGGTACCTCGTTGAAAGTTTTTTACCACAAAAACGTTTTTTTACCTCGCGGGCCGCATTCTTTTCTTTCGAAGGCCGCAGGTTGCCTAGCCCTGCTGTAACAAATAGTTTTATCTAATATTTTTAATTTTAAATCGTTTTGGATTGACAATATTTTGCCATAAGGTAGCGACGAGCAAAATACGGCGCGCAGGCCGTATGCAGCCCGCCAAGAAGAGACATCTGATGCATGAAGTACTTCTAGCTTGAAAATATTTTGTTCAAAACAAAAAAACAGAATTTTTTGTTGAAAGTTGATATTTATTTGTTCTTCATTTGATTTAAGTATACGATAATGACTTAGAAGTTTAAATTCATTTTTGCTATTAACGATTGTTTTTAATGTATGTATACATTTTTTACCGTGGCCCGCGAATTTAGAAGTCTGATTTAACAAGTCCGCTTATTAAATTTAAAATAACTAAAATAGATTTAGACCAGTTCGGTTTAAAACTATACCTATTAAAAATTTATAAAGCATTTGAAAAAAGATGTTCTATCACAACTAAGATTAGAAACTAGATTAGTTTGTTATACATTTTAGTTTTTTTTTTCCATTGTGTACACATATAAGTATTGCAGCCTTCCAATATTATCTAATCCAAAGTGTAAGAAGGTTTGTAGTATATCTTCACTGAAAACGTATAATTAAAAAAGATTACTTTAATTAAATTTATTTAAGATTTTATACATTTTTAGCATTTTTCAATTATTTTAGACTAGGGGTCGGCAAAATGCGACAGACACAATTTATAAAAACAATAGTTTTTTAACTAATAACTAGGATCTTTACCTTACAACTAGTAATTACTAATGCTCTTTTATATTGTTTATTAAAAGACAAAAAGTGCTCAAAATATTTGGTCCTAGGACCTGGTGCACGAAAAACCTTTCTATTTTCGAATCGCACACCCCTCTGGATACCTTTTAGCGTCTTGTCCAGGACCTTTGCTTATTTTATCACTCTGTTGGTTTAAAATGAAAATAATAATAGTTATTACAACTATTTAAAAGTAGCTGCAGCGTGCGAAGACCTTTTTCTTTACAGTGCGGCTGTGAGCAACTTTTTCCAGGAAAATTGATCCACGACTTATAAAATGCTGCCGACCCTTGCTGTAAAATAATTTATCACAAAATTTTTGTTTGCTTGATAATGACAGGAGCACATAATACATGTATAGGTGATGATTATTGTATATAATTGAATGTATGTTTTACAAGTCCTTTGAAATTTTCTACTTCGTTTTAAACTTTTATATAAATTCATAACCAAAATAGTCTTACCAAGTTTAATGTTGTTTTTATTTAACTTGTGTTTGTAAAAATATACTTGCAGAAAAATTAGAAAAATTTTGTTTTTGAATGTTATAAAACTTGTGTCGAAAAACACTTCAATGTTAAGTTGTTTATATAATGTTCATTGAACGATGAAAAAGTACTCAAAAAGTTTGGTCTAAGGACCTGGTGTACAAAGGAACCTTTCGGTTATCGAGTCGTACACCACATGCTTTTAAAATTTCTTACGAGCTGTAACATACATTCATGATAATATGTTTTGTTTATCATCTAAGTATTTAAATATTTAGTAATAATCAATTAAACGAAATGAAAGAAAAGAAAACTAAACGAAAACCCACTGAATTTTGTGTCCAAAAATGTACTTAAAACCGTGTCTAATAACGTAAGAACTAAAAAAACATCTGTAACTTTAAATTAGCTTATAAAAGGAGATAAGCAATACTAATAGCAAACATGTGTGTACTTGAATGATAGGTTACAACTTCTTTGAAGAAGGTAAAAATGTAGTACGATGAAGTGTTTTTACGTTAAATTTTATCAGTATTCTGTGCTAAAAGTGTAATTTTTCTACTTTATTTAATAATTTTACTTGAAAAGTAAAATAATTTTACATTTGAATATATAAACAAACTATTGTATAATTTTTCAATAATTTTAAAGAAGTGAATTCTACCAGAACGGAACTTAACTTTTATAAATAAAAATATAAAGATAATTACTGTAACATTTATGCACTTAATAAGAATAAAACAATAGTAATAAAAAATAACAATAAAACAACAAATCTTCTTCTATTTAAAAATGTTATTTTTAATATTTTGAATACTTGTCTAAGTCTAAAGTTGTAATAGTATAAAGCAAACAATTTTTGCAAACATAAAAAAGGAGAATTTTTTTTTGATTTCCTTAGAAAAAGATATTTTTTAACATTAGTTTGCTTAAAACAGTTATCTCAGCCTACTATTAAAACACTTAATTTTTTAATAAAGTATATACATCTATAACTAATTGTTTTATGTTAGCATGCTAAAAAAAATACAAAAAAAAAAGAAAGAAAAAGTTTGTAAGTTTTCTGAACTTAATTCAACATAGTAATCTTAAAAAATAATCTAAAGAAAAACCAGATAGAAAATTCTGCAACCTAGACTAAACCACTGTTATTGTAACCAAACAAATCAACTTTTAAACATAAAAAAAAATCTTGGGTATTAAATGACAAATATGATTAACTCCTAACAAAAGTAAATAGACGAGTAGCAATGATCACTAATGACCTTGATAATCACTATTTAATAGATAAATTTTTAAGTTCATCCTGGAACTTTCCAAAATAACTTATGTTTTTTAAACATAATGGTAGCTTAGTCCATAACTTACTTCCTTGGTAGGAGAGCGATTTATGACTTATTTTGCTGTTAAATATAGGTAGGAAAAAATCGTTTCTGAAGGCATCGTATGATAATTATGGACTTTTTTACACTTTTATACTAACTATTAAAGTTAGCTGGTAACATATTATAGTTAAACTTAAACATAAATAGACCTAAAACATATAGGTACAGATTTTCATCATCTAATTAGTTTTTTTCTGAGTTTTTAATTTCCTTACACTATCATATTTCTTATAATGTATGCATCTAAGTGCTTTGTTTATGAGAACATTGATATTTTTTATTTTTTATTTGCTCTTCCCCAGCACAACAAGCCATATCTAACATTGCTCATAGGTATATTTGACAGGTTTTAATTTAATTTAAAAAAAAAAAAATAGGTATAACGTTTCACAGCCAAAGGTATTATATTCCCAATTTATACTCTAGTATTGCAATGAGTGTAACTTCTGCAGGTAAAAAATAAACATTACAGTTTTATACCAAAGTATTACAAAGATTCATAAAATTTCTTTTGCTATTAATTAGCAAAATCTTAAAAGATTATGAAAAAAATTAGAAGTTTGTTGTATGTATAGTTTACTACTGATAAAAACTTAAACATAAATAGTAATAAAACGGTTTTAAAACAATCTTGAATTTTTTTTTTTAATTGTAATTTTAGTTATATATACATATACAAACCAAGGTGCAAATTTGTCTAGCATTGTTTTTACATAGTGTGATGTAAACCTATTTAATTTTTATAAATTTATTTATATTATTAAAATGTTATTTGTAATGTTGGTTTATGAAAGTATGTTTAAAATCAACTATTTTGAATTAGGATAAGTGACTTTGGTGTCTTATTATTTTTTTACAACTAAACATCTAATTAGAATATGAATAAAAGCAGCAAGTTAGAAATTACAAAACAAGTTACGACCAAGAAAACTAATGAGACTAAAATTAAAATAAGTATTATTAAAAAATCCTCTTCAAGCGCCTTAAGAAAAAATTGATGACAGAAAATGTACAGAAGTAGTTAATTACAATAATAAACCAAACTATGACAGACTATCAATCAATGATAATCAGTTGTTTAAAATCAAAATTCGTTAAAGATTAACAAAAACAAATAAATTATAATAAAGAACTTGATACTGTAAATTTTTTTCATATATATGGTTCAAAAAAGTTTAATCAGTACAGAAATTGAGTTAACTTTTTTTTAAACTTAAGATGTATAAGAATATGAAAAATTACATTTGATGTAATCTTAAAGCCCACGTACAGTAGGGGTGGACAAAGTTGTTAGATCGGCGGGTCTGATATGGAAAAATTTAATTCTTGGGGGATCGAAGCATTTAAACTTAGTAAAATTCACAAAAATTTCCAAGATAACCAATAAATTTTAAAAAAATCTAAGTGGCCTTTTTTTAATGTGTTTTAAATCACCTGTAAATTGTACATAAGACATTCAGGTCACAGGCCGTACGTTGCCCAACCTTAGGCTACAGATAACTAATTTTTAAAGTTAAATAAATATCGCTAGTTTTTAACGATTACACAGACAGAAGAAATCAATTATATTGATAATTAAAGCTCGTTCTAAAGTAAGTTTTTTTAGTAAAAAAAATATTTTAAATAATTCACAATTTCGTTTTCGAGAGAATCACTCTACTACCATGGCTTTGTCTGAATTTGTAGAAGGTGTTTTGAAGAAGTTTGTTAAGGGAAAAGCAGTGTGTGCGGCATTACTTGATTTAAGTAAAGCATTTGACTTTGTCAATTTGTCTTGATAGAAGGATTTTGCTAAACAAATTAGAATGTCATGGTGTAAGAGGGAAAATGCAATTGTTAATTAAATCTTACCTGACTGAAAGGGAACAGTATGTTAATTTCTGTGGGTATGAATCAACATGTGAAAAAAATGACGTAGGAGCACCACAAGGTTCAGTCCTAGGACCTCTTTTATTTATGACCTACACATTATTATTACACATTAATGACCTACAAAACAATACTAGCTTAAAAGTATTAAATTTTGCAGACGATACCTTACTGTATAGAAAATTTAACAAAAACACATATTTACAAGACAGTGAAAATCTTGATTTTTAACTTCAAAAGTCTAAAATTGTCTTGAAGAAAATAGACTTAAATTAAATATAGGTAAAACTAGAAGTATTCTATTTCATCCATTTGAAGCTATTTTTTGGAAAAGTATAAAATTTTGTGTCAAAATAGGTAATACAGCAGTAAAAATGGTAAAAAGTTACAAGTACTTAGGAGTAATAATATATAATAATTTAAGTTTGGCGGAGCATATTGAAATAGTGAAAGGTAAACTTTTAAAGACAATTGGTGTTCTTTATAAAACAAGGTACTTTTTAAATGAAAAATCTTTATACTTATTTTTTAATTCACTATTTATGAGTCATATAAGGTTTGGTCTGTTATGCTGGGGCAGAACCAATAAAAGAAAAGTAAATTAAATCAATATACTCTTAAATAAAGCACTCAAGTGCATTAACTATAAAAAGTACAACGAGAGTGTAAGAAATTTGAAAATAACAAAAAAGGTATTAAATGTTGAAAAGTTTATTCAAATATGAGTTAGGAGCTTTTATGTTCAATTTGTACATAATTTTTTACCAGTAAATTTTAAGTGTTACTTTAAAAATATAACTAAAATACAAAGCCATTCAACAAGGTCCTCAAAAACAATTTTTTTACCAAGATTTAAAAGCAGTAATGGTCATAAACTACTAGCTTATCAAGGTAGTAAACTTTGGACAAACTTACCTATTAAGTTAAAATACTAAAGCCATCTTGGAAAGTTCCAGGTTGAACTAAAGGATAATTTATTAAATGATCATCTATTTCAATAGAGTTTACATAAGATGAATAGGTACCTTTTATTTATTTAATTATTTATAAACATTAAATTAGTATTTGTTTTCTGTTTTTACCTTTTTTGGTTGTAATATTGTTTTTATCGATGTATTTAATCTCTTTCTGTATCCACTTCTTTCAAGTGCTTTATTGTATACGTACTTTGATGAATCTAATAATTATTTACTACTTTAGTACTTGTTGGGTCTTTTTTAATCATACTTGGTATTTGCCTTATGATAGTATGAGGGTGGTTTGAGTTTACATCTATTTATTTGATTTGTTTGTTTGGTTTTCTGTATGGGTGGAATGTTTCGTTTCTTGAATCTAGATTGAGATCTAGGTAACTAATTTTGAATGCTGGGTTTTCCAATACAATTTCAATCCCTATTTCGTTTGCATATTCATGCACTTTATTCTTGACTTTTGTGATGTGTGGTCCACTTGAATTTTTATCAATCGCTATAAGCCCTTCATCTCTATAAATACCGACTTTTATTACATTTAGTTTACTTTTTATGCCATTCAATATGTATAATCCTACTAACTCGCAAATCTCAGCACCGTGCTTTTCTTCCATGGTTATGTCAAATAGTTAACTGCTGTTGTTATTGTTTGTTTTAATCGAAACTTGCTGTAGATGGTAAAGTACGGATTTTGTTGCATTCATTATCATTTTGATTTCGAGATTTACTACTTTTTCATATAATTTTTTTAAAGGTTAATGCTTTTCTTAGTAGGCTTTCACTGATGCTAGGATAAAAGTTGACGATGTCAAATTTAAGCAGTTTATATTTTTCTTTTTCTAAATTTCTGAACCAGGTTAAGACCTCTTCAGAGCTTATCCATTGATTAAATTCTTTTTTGCTTCTTATTTGTTTGTTTATATTGTCGATTGATTGTCCTGGACAAGACAGTAAAAGGTGTCCGTGGTGTAAGACTCGATAACCGAAAGGTTCTTTGTGCACCAGGTCCTAGAACTAAGTATTTTGTACGTTTTTTTATCGTTCAATAAACTTTAGATTATTCTCTTGTTAATAATTCCACTTTTTGAGCCTGTTGGGTTTATTAGTCTTGATTGCATTTTGCTGTTGAAGTCATTTTTATGGTCTTTCAAGGTGATGTAAATGTTAACGTTTGATGATCGAGTTGGTATGATCAAACCTTCTAAATTCAAGAAATGAAACATTCCACCCGTACAGAAATCCAAACAAACAAATCAAATATATTACAATTATAAAAATGGTGTAAACCCAAACCACCCTCACACTATCATAAGGCAAATACCAAGTATGATTAAAAAAGGACCAACAAATACTAAAGTAGTAAAGAATTATTAGATTCATCAAATTACGTATACAATAAAGCACTTGAAAGAAGTGGATACAGAAAAAAGATTAATTACATCGATCAGAACAGTATTACAACTAAAAAAGGTAAAAATAGAAAACGAAAAGTATTGTGGTTCAACTCACTACATGACAAAATAGTAAAAACAAACATAGGCAGAAATTTCATCAACATAATAAATAAACATTTTGCTGAAAAGAGTAAAATGAAGAAACTCATCAATAAAAAGTATGTAAAAATCAGCTACTCCTGCATGATTAACACTGAGAACATCATAAAATGTCACAACTCTAAGATCCTCCAAGCTAATGAAGATAATATTGTTTAAAAAAGTGCGATTGCAGAAAAAAACACGAATGTCCATTAAAAAATAATGAGCGTATAAAATAAAATGTCATATACGAGGCAAAAATAGAGTCTAACAACGACAACAAAGTATATATAGGACTAACAGAAAACGAAATCAATAAAAGAATGGCAGTATGTAAAACACGATTAAATATTGACCCAGAGAACAAGAACTATCTTAAATATAAGAACTCAACCTAACTATCTAAAGATATTCACAAATTAAAAGAAAAAAACCAAGAATATGAAATCCTTTGAAGAAAAATAAACAAGTCCGAAAAACCAGACAAGGAAAAGACGCCTGAAAACTATGTTCAACAGAAGCCCTATAAATTCTAGAGCAGAAAAGGAATTGTATCAACTGAAGAAACGAACTCATGAACACATGTACACATCAAGAAAAATACCTACTTAAAACCAAATCAAAGTGTAAAACACAAAATCAAAGTGCTCTATATAATTTGTAATATCTGTTGTACTTAATTTTATGTTTTTGTATTAAAATTTTTTTTGATATTCTAAAATGTAATTTCGACCAAATTTTTTACACTCTTAGTTATTACCATGAATTTTGTTTACGTAATCTACTAATCTTTTTTACTCATATTAATTACCAAAAGCAAACTAATTAACTTTACTTAAAAACAATTAACACGCCCAATTGGTTTTCTAGTTAATCTATAGCCATATGTAGTGATTTTGCAAGTTTATTTTGACTGATGAGCATTGGTAGCAATACCACTGCGAAACTCTAGTTTTAGAATAAACTTGGAATCACTGAATGTTTTATCTGAAGCTCTTTAAAGTTTTTTAAATTGAGCAGAGTAGTATAAGCTTATTTTAAAGTGATCGTAAACAATTATTTATTTAAATTTAAGTTTAATCTTTAAATAATTTAATACATTAAAAGAATGGATTTTTATATTTTTACTAGTAGTTGCCAACTTCAACAATCGTTTAACAAACAATCAATGATTACTTTGTAAAAATATTATCTTATATTTATTTACGGTTTATAAAACATAACTTTTTTTTTGTACAAATTAGTTTTGAGTGTTATTTTAGTTATGTAAAAATTAACTGGAATTCCAAAAAAATTTGATACTAAAAACTAAACATAATATTTTTTTAATTGCTCAGCTTGTTACTCAAGTAGGCTTGATTTTTTTTTTTAGATTTTTTTTTTTGTTTTAGTTTACTTATGCAAACAATACAACTTAGATAATTCTAACTTAAATTGCTTCATTTAAATTTGATACCTAGCAAATAATAAAAAGTGCGTTTTAATCGTAGGAATGGCTATAAATTTAAGCTTTATAATTGAATATTACATTTTCTAAGTATAAAGTAATTTTTACTAAAAAAATTATTTCACTAATTAACAAAACATTTACTTGAACAACATGTTTTTTCAAATTTAAAATTAGAAAAACTTGGTTACGAGCGTTACTTTGGCTCCAATAGCGTTTTTCGTGTATAAAATTTTTAACCGAACTTTAAAACATATTGTTTTCAATTTTTTTAATGCTAATTTGGAACTTTCTTTTTATTCTAAAAAATGTTCTTTTGCTTAGCTTTTCACAATCATTTTCATCGAATTTGGGTTTTACTTTTGTAGTGGGGCCCCTTTAAAAATTTAATTTTTTTTTTGCATTTTTTCACTTTGCAACGTTTTTCTCCAAAAATGATTGTTTTTTTTTTTGAATTTTATTATTATTAATATACTTATTAAAATCAGCTTTAAGACGTTATTATCTTTATTTTTTCAAATTTTTTTTTTATAACATAAGCTTAAATAAGTTTTTCAGAAAAGTTCTAAATTTACACAGTTTTGGTGTTTTTTACATGATTTTATAGCAAAAGTAAATTATTATTTTAATAAGTTTTATTTTTAACAGACTTGTATAATTAAGTTTTATAACGTTATTATATTTTTCCCGACTTATTATTATTATTTTTTAATTATATGACCCATACAAGTTTTACCTAAACTTTTTGTTTACGTAATTTGAGGGATTTCTTGATCAAATGCTAAGAATTTAGGTAAAACTTAAATGAGTCATATATTTGAAAAATATTAATAAATTGGGAAAAAACATAATAACGTTATAAAACTTAATTAAATAAGTCTGTTAATTTTAATAATTTACTTTTGCTATAAAACCATGTAAAAAAAACCAAGGCCGTGAAAATTTGGAACTTTTCTGAAAAATTTATTTAAGCATATATTATTAACGAAAAAATTGATAAAAAAAAATTATGACGTCCTAAAACTCATTTTAATAAGTATGTTAGTAATAATAAAATTCGAAAAAAACAATCATTTTTGGAGAAAAAGGTTGCAAAGTGAAAAATGCAAAAAAACATTTAAATTTTTAAAGGGCCCCACTACAAAAGTAAAACCCCAATTCGATAAAAAGTTTTGTGAAAAGCTAAGAAAAAGAACGTTCTTTAGAACAAAAAAAAATTCTAAGTTAGCACTAAAGAAATTGAAAATAATAGGTTTTAAAGTTTGGTCAAAAAAAAAATTTAAAAAGCCATTCAAGCCAAGTTCACTCTCGTAACTTAGTTAGGTTTGGAAACTTACAACACGTTTAATCTTTTACGACTTATACATATTTATTTAAAATTTTAACTTAAGAAGATTAAGCACTGTGGATAAATTTTGAAAAGTTTCTTTATTTATTTTTTTTAAGTACATAGTAAATAATAAGTTTGTTGAAAAGTTTGCTTTTGTTAAGTTGAAACAAAACCTTTTATTATGTCTAAAACTTTTGAAAACCTTAAGCTTTTAGTTTTATTTTAATTTAAGAAGATATACTACTCTGAATGCTTAACTACAAAATTATTATTTCAGTATGTGTGTTTGGCTTGTTTTTGAGAGAAATTTTTGCTCTTAATGAGCATTACTTTCTTGTTGGAGCACTTTAGTGCATTGGATAAACTATTGTCGCCAATAGCGCTATGAAATGCTCAATACGTGATGTAAATATATACTATAGCTTATTCTTTGAAAAAGTGGTGTACAAAATATTAGATAATATTTTTCTAAAGTTTGAAAGTTTGCACTAAAAACAATAGTTAAAAATTGAGAGAGCGTTTATCTTTATTATATAATTCAATTTTTAGTTAATTTGTTCTCCTATCTCGTTTTTTTCTCACTCTTTAAAACAAATTTAGTGTAACAGAGTGTAGTAAAGTCTTGTTATTTTATTTAAGTTTCCCTGTAACGTTGTATAGCAGGAGAATTATTAAAAAAACAAAAACAAATTAACTTTTATTATGTTTTTATTCATATTACTAAAATAGAAGTTAAGGCAAAACTGATATAGTTGAGTACTTAAAATCTTTATTTTATTTTTTATATAAAAGTAACAAATAGGTTTAAGAAAACTTTAAAGTTTTATTTAATTTATACAAACTAAATGAATGTAGACAAGCGTAATTTTAAGCTTTAAAACGTCATTTTATATTACTAGTTTTGTTCTAGTTATCAATTGTAGTAATTTATATTTTTTTCAATTCAAAAAGCAAAAGTCAATGGTTCGATAGGTTTGTTTATTGAACTAAGCTAAACTATAACTAAAATCATAAAACTCATGTATTGTTTTTTTTTTTTATCTTTGTTAAAAACTATATTTATATAACACAAAGTCATCATCTAGGTTTTTAAAAGATTATTTTTTCACAGCAAAAATAAGTATTGAACAACAACAATTATATTTGCTTTAAAGGTATAAAAGTTCTAAGTATTTTATTTTCATCTGGTGTATCTATTGAAAAACTTTTAACATTTTATCATTTATTTAACTTTGATTAATATTTATCCATTGACCTTAAAATTTTATTTTTAAGCCTTTCGAATATCAATATAAAGTTTTATATCTAAAAATTTAGTGTGCCTCTTAAAGTTTATTTTATGTAAAATTGTATGATAAGATAATAGATTTAAATTATAGACATTCTGATTTATTTCGAATTTTCTCATTCAGTAAGAAAATAAAAAATAATAATTAGACCAACATGAGCTTTTATAATTTTTTCTTCAACTACTAGTTTTTTGTTGAGATATGGAAAAAAAAGTTATAAAAATATTTAAGAGTTTTTTTAAAATATGAATTAGTTTAATTTATAGTTGATTTGATAATGATTACTAATAACTGTTTAGACATACATACACATTTTTTTCATTTAAAAAATTCAAACTAGTGTTTTAGAAAAACAATTTAAACTCTCGTAAATAATTTCATGCAGCCCTGCTTAATAAGTCCTACTAAAGACAAACCAAATCGCAGAATTTATTATTGTTAATGGTCTTACGGGACAGTCTAGTTTAGTGTTTTTTTATGATGGCGAAAATATCTTAGCTTCGTTGGCGATAGCCAAAATATTGCAGCTAGTTATTATACTAACGAACTAAAAGTTGTAATATTTGACCTTTTTATTTGATTTTAATCTTATTTTTAAAGGTTGATAAGGTTTCAAAAATTCATTATAGAGACATCCTAGTGCAACTTATAAGTTTTTCAAATGTATATATAGTGGTGTTTGAAAACTTTTTTTCTGAACTTAGTTTTTTTTAAATTTCATTAGATACATGAGCAACTGTAACACTCAAATTTTTCTAGTTTTTTATAGATAAGAAATTAAAAATAAGTTTTAATTTTAGTAGCTGAAACTTTTAAAGTTAAACAACAAATTTTTAAAACTGTTTTTAAAATAAATCTGAGACATAAATTATTAAAACTCTACACTCTGACTTTAAAAGACCTAAATCAAAATACACTTTATAAAAAAAAAAGTAAAACCGTTTATTTTCTCTAGTTTGATAATATAGTTTCGTCAGTTTGTTAAGTAAAAACTACTTTAAACCCTAATAACCAAAATTTTATTATCTGCCCTAAATAATGTAAAGCAGGGGTCGGCAAACTGCGGCCCGCGGGCCAATTGCGGCCCGCGAAGGGTAAATCTGCGGCCCGCGACCACGTTATTTTTTTGAATGGAATGCGGCCCGCGAAAGAAAATTTTGTGGCCCGCGAGCATGTAAAAGTGGCCCGCTGAGCAAAAATATATTTCAAGTAAAGTTTTTTTCGGTAATTCGATTTAGTTTGTTTAGTTTGGTTTTAAGTCTCTGTATAACATTCAAAAATAATTAGAAGAAGTTGCTACTTTAATTTAAAAATTGTAAAAAAGACAGATTAGCATTGTAACAGGATATTTTTCTGAGTTTCATAATAACTTCTATTTTACAACAGCAAGTAATTATCTGAAAAAAGAGTGCTTGAATTTAATAAGTTAGTTATATTATACCTACTTATCAAATAAACTAAATGCAAATGTTTTCCATTTTGTACAAAAGTAATGCATACAATTAACTAAAGTGTCATTTCTTTACAGCTTAGATATTCTTTCCAATATTTTTATACCGAAGTTTCTTTTATATATTTTTTATTTGTAAATGTTATGATTTAGTGTAAAAACATTTAAACTAACATAGTAATAAGAAAAAAAGGTTTATTTAAGTTTTGTTTTGACACATTTTTATTTTTTAGAAGTTTTCTTTGCACTTGAACTAATTTATATGCACACCAACTTAAAAAAATGCTCATATTTTAAACCACTTTTTATAAAATACTTTAGTTAGTTTAAGTTTAGTTTATGCATAATTTTCTAAGTTTGTTTATTTTACATGTAATATCTAAATTTGTACAGACACAATTAAAACAATATATATGACATAAACTAATATAGTTTTTGTTAGGTATACATTTTCATTTTTTAAACATTGATTTTGTCAAGCTAAGTTAACTTTTATGCTTTGCATATCAATACACACATTTGCTGTTTTTTGGAGCTACCTATTTAATATAAACTAGACTTAGGGATAGTTTATAAACATTGACACACACTCAGACTTTCACTATTTGAAGACTTCAAATCTCAGGCCAACTAAGTCATTTTATAAGTTTTTGGCTAGAATTGTTTTTTGTATACAAATATATCAGAAATGTTTTTGTTAATTCAGGCTGGCTTTTTTGCTTAAAAGAGTGGCAAATTAAACTTATGATGTAAGTTTTGCTCAACCCAAAGTGTTAGTTTCAGTTATAATATATGTTATAATATATCAAGTTTAAGCTTTGAACTTGAAAATTTATACTTAAAAATTTTGGAAAAAAACTTGAGTTTGAGAATTTTTGAAAAAGCCTGGAGTTTCAAACAATTTTTACATGTAAAGTAGTGAAATTTCGATTTGACACAAAAAATTTAGCAAATAAACATTTCTTTATTAAAAAATATACTAAAGTAGCTTAACAGTGTTTTTTAATATTGATATACTTTGTAAGACACTTTTTAAACTTTAATTAAACTTTATAGTAAAAATAAAAGAAGGAATTCTAATTCTAAAAACTTTTGGTGCATTGCACCTTTACTTGTAAAATTTCACCGATTGTAGTGCTTTGTCTTTGAACTAAACTAAGAAATTATACTAAAGTGTCAAAATTAAAAAACATCTCTAATAAAAATTCTCAGATGAGCAATAGTTTTTCTATCAGTGCTCTCATCTTAACATATTGATTAAAGTCATAATTTGATTTATGCGACTTTATAACCTTAATGCATTTCCTAAATAGGACTTTTTGTTGTCATTGAAGAAATAAACAAAAGTTTTTCATTACTGCCAACAAAAATTCTTTAAAAAAGTTTTCAATTATAAACGGTATCTCATTATTAATAATAAAATTTGCTACTTTATAACTTGCCTTAACAACTTTTTTCTGATAATTCTGTAGTTACTGAAGATAATCATGTGCTTTGTTGGAACTGACTTTGGTGATTCGTTTTTTTATCGTTTCTCGCAATAACTCCTAACTAACGTTTTTTTTTTGTTGCTTATCTTTTATTTTACAACTAATAATTTTAAATTCTTATTGCAGATAAAGAATTGCTGTAATGCTTAATAAAAAAGAGGTTTTTCTCTTCGCTAATGACTCAATTAAGTTTTATACTTTTTTCAAAAATGTTTAAGAAAGTTAATTTTCCATTCCAGCTGACTTATATTTTTTTGGCATGTAGTTTATTTACTGTTAATAAGTTTTGTTATTTCTTTATGTTGTGAACTTTGTTTTATCTAGGTTGCTACACAAACAGGCTATTTTTAAAGCTTGAAAACTCAGATGTGTGTGAAACTTTTATTTCAAACACTTAAAATAAATCTTAGAATTCCCAGAACAGTTTTAATGACTAGAGTGTAGTTTACTAATTGTAGTTTTTTCATGTTTTTTTACACTTTACGTACTTTTTAATGATGATGATATTTTTACTAGGTACTTGAGCTTGATTTACAACGATTTACTAGCTGTTTTAACTTTTAATGAACTTAGGCTGGTTTGATACAACTCAGACATTTTTGCTTTTTAAGTGACAACCATGTAAAAGACTAGTTACTAATAAGATATTTTATTTAAGTATTCGAGAATTAATTATGTTAAGAATTTGTTCTAGCTTTCTATAATACAAACAGGTATTAATTTTATTAAATTAACTAATTACTAAGTTTTTTAATGAATGTAAATTATTTAATACGCAAAAACTTTTTTTGAAGTTAATATTCTTAGAAATATGAAAAAAGGGGTTGATAATATAACAAATATATAAAAGTAACTTATAAATTGTCTTTCAAGTTTGGTTTTTATACAGAGTTAAATTGTATGTAAAATTAAAAAAGTATTAAACTTAACTTAGTAAGTGCTTATGAAAGTACATCGTTTATTAACACTTAAGTATATTAGTCAATGTAAATTTTATTCTAATTTTATTTAGTTCAAATAGTTATTCTATGTATAGCTAAAAGTTATTTAAAATGATAAGGTGAATAAAAGTAAACCTTTTCTCTGGTGTAACTAAAACTAAAACCAAAAGATTATTCAAATGTCACTAAAGCTAAAACTGCGGCCCGCGAAGACTTTGTAAACTTGAAATTTGGCCCGCGACCACCAACTGCCTGCCGACCCCTGATGTAAAGTCTTCTTTTACTTTTCTTAGTTCCTCTTCAAAATGTTATATTGTTTTCTACGTAAAAATAACTGTCATAAAAAAAAGATAAATATTAAAGGTAGTACAAATATAAAAACTACTAGTCCTTCAAAAGTTTAATTCTATTAAAATGTTTTGAATGTTAACAAATTAAAATTCTTATTTTTCATTATTTATCTTTAGA
Organism: Thalia democratica; assembly: GCF_965202585.1. NCBI lineage: Eukaryota > Metazoa > Chordata > Thaliacea > Salpida > Salpidae > Thalia > Thalia democratica. The sequence goes on along the minus strand of NC_139168.1, from coordinate 50,677,962 downwards.
GTTTATTATAAGAGAGCGAAGAGAAAAAAGAACTCTTGTTTTTGTTAAAGCTATAACAATTTTCAGTCTCAAAATTTTCCATTAGAACAAGTTTTTTATAACGTAACGTTTAAAAAAAATTAAAAAAAAAATCTATGCGAACTGTTTTTATTCTATGTAAGTCCAGTTTAAATATTTTGTTCTAGGTCATATAGAAAGAATGTAGTTAATTTAATAACATATTTATTTTTTAGTCAAGATTAATTGTTTAAACATTTTTGTTTATATTTTATACTTGTAAATAAATGTAAGCAGTAAAAATTGGTTTTGTTAACTTAATTGAATTTGATTAGATTGTTGTGAACAATCTAAAGTTATTAATAGTTTACTCTACACTGCATACAAAACTAATTTTAATCTATCACATGACTAAACTTGAACACAAGACTGGTTGTTTTTTTCATACTTTACTTAAAGTAATTGCCAATATTTGATGCTTATAAGCTTTAACTGATAGTTTTTATAAACTATTCTTATATAGCTGTTTGTTTTTTTATGTAAGACTTTGAAGTTTCAAAAATGTTTTTTAATTTTATGGTAATTTTTATTTTGTTCATTTAACTTTAAAAAGTCTTGTACTACATAAAAAACGTTGATATCTTCGTGTTTTTTTAGTTCATTTAAAACTTAAATTTTTAGAACTCTTTTGTAAGCATAAGTAACTTAGCTTATAAATGTAATCACAACATATAGCTTAAAATCATGCAAATCGTTAGCATAAAAGTAGCAAATCAAATTTTTAAAGACAAAAAAAATCTTTCATGTTATTTTTAACATTAATAATTTTTTTTTTTAATTTTGGGTGAGTTAGGGATAAGGTTATTAAAAAAAATAAAAAGAAAATATAAAATAATTTTTTCTGACTCAGGAAATATGCAAACGATTTGCTACTTTTATGCAAATACTTGGATGATTTTCAAGCTACCCATCACAACAATACGATTTCGTCTTAAAGTTTTGTTTATAGATGATTAGGTTTACTTTCAAAAGTAAAAAATGTTCTTTTTAATCACTTTCTTTTAGCTCTTTACATAAAACTTAATGTCAAATTTTGTATAAATTTAAGAATGCCATGATTCTATTTCATCACAAAAAGCTGATTTTCAATACCATAAATTCATTGTTTATCTTACTCAATAAAATTTACAGAACATTTTAATATCACCTCTCAATTTTTCTAAGAGAATGCTAATATTCAAATTTTAAGGGATATTTTAATTGTAATTTTAGTGAACCTACATTATCATGGTTGCCACAAAACCTAGAATTCTAGAAAAACTTTGAATTTGACAATCTAGGCTAAAAAAACCTGGAATTTTAGAAATTTTGATAAAAAAATCGCGAATTTTAAACAAATTTACTTGTTAAGTAGTAAAATTTAGATTTTACATGAAACATCTATCATATAGATAATTATTCTTCATCATCAAAAAGTTTTTATACAAAAAAAAAACACATTTAAAGTAGCTACACAGTATCTTTTGTATTTTTTAAACTATTTAATACAGTTTTTTGTTTAAAAATAACTTTAAACTAAAATAAACCAAAAACCATGTACTTTCAAAAACCTGGAAGAAATTTCTCAGAAACCAGTGTCAACCCTGATTAATAATTTTAATAATTGTACATTATAGAAATTTGAACTGTGGTGTACAGAATTTTCAACAGTTCTTTAACATTCAAAACATACATATTTCAATTTTTTTAAATTTATTAGCTACATACTAGTGTTGAATACTTTCAGCTCTCAGTTTTCAACCATTTTAGAAGATGATTAAGTTACTTTTTTCCAACTATTAACTGTTCGAAAAATACAGAATTTTAAATTTGTTTAAAGTATCAATCTAGTTTTATATGGTTGTATGTTTATGTGGTGTGTAGCTTGATTTAGACACGTATTTCTCCACATCAAGTCCAATGACATAATAGTAGTGAGCCTTCACTTCTTAGAAAAATATAAACTAAGTACACCTTTTCTTATTCAAAAGTTTAAACTGTGTATAACATAACTTCATTACCTAGTTTTGTACTTTTGTAGTATTTATACATATTATTTTTCATACAGTGATTATGTACTCTAGTTTTCATTCCTGGATGAATTAAGTGCTTTATTTCTTTATCTACAATTAACTTGTGTACAACCATCAACAACAATCCAGAGGAAATTCTGCAACTTAGTTTAGTTCTCATTAGGACATCATCAGGTAGACATAGTCTTGATGAATGCTGTTTCAGTCTAACACAGCGGGCTTAAGTACAGTAATACCGATGAGACTTTGCCTGATTATAAACTGAAATTGAAAATAAGCTTATTTACTTAATTTAAATAAATATATAGATTAATTAGTACATCTTTTCTCATTCAAAAGTTTAAACTGTGTATAACATAACTTCATTACCTAGTTTTGTACTTTTGTAGTATTTATACATATTATTTTTCATACAGTGATTATGTACTCTAGTTTTCATTCCTGGATGAATTAAGTGCTTTATTTCTTTATCTACAATTAACTTGTAGATTAACTTGTAGACACAACAAATACAATGTAAAAGACAAAATTAAAAAAATAGAACAAAAACCTGCGTTCATTACAATTAAAGACCACAAAAAAGATTTTCCAAACAAACTAAACTGTAGAGTTTGAATCCCTCCAAATCCCCTTTCAAGAAATTCACAAAAGCTAAACTAACACAATAAATACAAGAACAATAATAGGCTCAAAACTAAATCAATGGAAAAACTCTACAGCGTTATAAACTGGTTAAATAAACTAAAAATAACCCTTAAAACCCGATTCATAAAATTCAATACCACCAAATTTTACCCATCCATAACAAAAACAACTTTAATTAACTCATTGAAATTTGTTGAAAAATTCACACTTATCACAGACAACAACCAAAAATTAATACTACATTCCTGTAATTCTTAATCTTTCACAAAAATAAAACATGGGAAAAAATAAACATATCTGATCTCTTTTACGTTAGAATGGGATCCTACAATGGAGCTGGAGTGTACGACATGGTAGGACTCTTCATGCTAAGCAAAATTTAAAATAATATTATATTAAATGAAGAACAATTCGGTATCTATAGAGACGATGGCCTGTCATCCAATCTAAATTGCTGAGAACCGCAGAAAGCACAACAAAAGAATTACACAAATTTTTCAATAAATGTGGTTTAAAAATAACAGTAGATGCAGTCCTAATCCAAACAGACTTTTTAGATATCAAATTAAATTTACCTAACAGAACATACATCCCATTTAGAAAACCAAATTTGGATATCCTTTATGTGAGCAACCAATCAAACCACCCTAATCAAATATTAAAACGATTACCTATAACTATTAACGAAAGACCAACCTATTTACCAAGTAAGAAAGAATCATTTAACCGTATAAAACATAATTATCAATCAGCACTAAAATCTGTCAACTACAAATTCAATCTAACATAGCAAAAAGCAAATAAAACAACCAAAAAAAAAAGAAAATTTATTTATTTCAACCTACCTTTTTCCCTAACTGTAGCAACTAAAATAAACAAAGAATTCTTAAACTTTGTATTTAAACACTTTGACACAATACCACAACATTTCTAAAAGGAACACACTCAAAATTTCTTATAGCTGTATGGAAAATTTCAAAACAAAAATAAATTCTTAAACACAATAACAAAATACTAAACAACCTAAACTTCATACAACTAGAAAAAACCTGCAACTGCAGGAAAGAAAAATGCCATTGAAACAATAACTGCCTATCAAAAAATATAATCTACCGAGCTACTAAAAAATCAGACAATAAAACAAAATTTTACGTTGGTTCAACTAGTACAATATTTAAAAACAGATATAGCAACCATAAGGCAAGCTTTAATAACGAATAAAAAAGACACAATACCGAATTGTCAAACTATATATGTGAGTTAAAAGACCATAATTTGAAATAAGAAATACTCTGCAGAACTAAAACAAAAAAAAAAAAACAAACAACAAAACATGCCATTTATGTTGCCTAGAAAGGTACGATTTTGAAAAAATTAAAAAAGATTTATCATTAAATAAAAGAAAAGAAAGGTAGCAACCCTGTCTCCACAATCAAAACATGTATTTTAAAAGAACAAAAACCACTAATCAATAACAAAAAATAACAATAAAATAAAACCAAAAACAAGAACAAACAAAGCAAAGTACATAAGTTGTTTTTAAGATAAGCTAACTAAAATTATTCAATTTTATTTGAAACGTCATAATGGTTTTTTTTGAGTGATTCTTAGAAAATTCTGCTATGTTCTTTATTTTGTTCTGAAGATACGTTTAAAAGTTGAAACTTAGTAAACGATACAAAAGTTTTTTGATTTTTTTTATTGTAAAGATTAATATATCTTATGAAATAGGCCTTTTGTCACTAATTGATATCCTTTTTTAATTTTTTTAAAACTAAATTATATTTTTACTTCTGTTGTGGTGAAAATTTACAGCTGATTTAATATTTGTAATATTTGACATGGGTAAAATGTTTTTTGAACACATGGGAGGTGTGAAAGTTTACTACTGTGGCAGTTGCCTTCTCAACCTCACCAACCAAGAAAGTCTTCTTTCTCGCCATTTTCATGGTGAAACAGGCCGTGCTTTTCTATTCAAAAAGGTTAGTAACTTTTACAAGACCTTAATTTCAAGATTATTATTATCTTATTTATTATTGAATTAATACAGTAGAAGATAGTTGAAAAACAAAACATTTTGTTATTTTACGACTTATAATGTAACTTTTTACTAACTAGCTTTTTACTGTATTTATGATTTGAAAATATATTATTAGGTATCAGGGATCAATGTTTAATAGATTCTTCATGATATAAGCAAAACCGTATTTCAATATAATTTATTATCTATACCGATTATTAATGGTTTATAAGTAAACTAAAACAAGTTTATTTTAAGTTGTATTTCATGAACATTTTTTTTATTGCTGTTGTTTGAAAGTTAAGTTGTTGATTTAATAGTTTTCAAGAATTTATTTTTAGTTTGTATAACCACAGTTTACCTTTTGCTTAAATTTTGCAAACATAAGCAAGCTCTTAATTTTCAATCCATAAGCGTACATTGCCTACCTTTATTTTAGCTTTTTGTTTAAATTAAGATGCAAATTGTATGCTTATCTACTATTTCATTTTATGTTCTAGAATTTTTGAATGTTTTGCTTTTAATACAAACACTAATAGTACACTTTTATCTTATTTTATTATTACTTAAAAGTTGTATTGATAACTATTAGTTATAGATCATTTCAATAAATATGAAAATTGTATTGTTAAATTTTTTATAAAGCTATGCACCAGTAAAAAGTATAACATTTTAGTGCAGTTTGAGTTTTTGAAACTATACTTTTAAAGCAAAGTTTTAACTAGTGGTTGGAAACTTCTCTAGTTGGCAGGCCAAATGAGGTAGACTTTTCTATATAGTTGCTGGGTTTATTAGTCATAGACTTTAAAGGGCTTCTTTACTTTTGTATTGTATACTATTAAATGTTTTTAATTTGTCTTACCTCTTAAGTATAATAATGTAATCATAAAGTTTGCAGCATACTTTACTTAGAGTTTTATTAAATTAAATTTCCTATTCCTAATTTAAACCATCAAGTTTCTTTGATGAAATTCGTTATTAAGTTTTTATTTATTTACAAATCATTTAACTTGTTGTATTTTATCTGGAGATCATTCTTCATCTCAATATATTTCTACTAGTTGTCTAAGGTGATAGAAAAGTCAAACATTTTTTTCACAAAATTGAAATATGTTTTTATTTGAAAGCTCATGTTGTATACTATAATGTATTTTTTAGTACATTAAAACCTTTATTAACTTTTGATATGAAGTAAGATTTGAAAAAACTTTCCATCATAAACAAATAGTGAAGACATTTTGAATGGCAAATTTATTTATAGTTTTCAAAAATTTACTTAAATTTTTTCTACATTTGTCCAGCAACCAATCTCAAACGTAATGAAATTTATCATCATAAGAAAAAATCTTGTAGAAATAGTAAAAAAATAAGCATTTAATGATCAAATTGAAAATATAACTGTATTTTTCACCAAAAAAGATGTTTCTACTGAATCAAGGAAACCACTAATCCCGCAATTCTTAATCAGTGGTAAATTCCCTTGTTTTAGGGGGGTAAATTTTTCTTTATTACAAGTAATGTAAATTGATGTTTATTGATTGTCCTTTTACTTTAAAACTTAGTATTTTACCTCATTTTTTTTAAGTTATGTAAAATCTTTAAATTTAAAAAAAATTTATATGCTTAAAGTTCAAAAAATATTTTCCCTCAAAATTAAACAATTGATTCTATATTGAGTGTAAACTGGTAATTAAGTTCCAAAAAGAGGTAAATTTGGTAATAACCTTCTTAAAAGTGGTACAACATGAAAAAAGGTTAAGGGCATAGGGGGGTCCGACATTTTTTATACTTAAAATAACATTGGATCTTATATGAAAGCTTATGGTACAAACTACAAGTCAGTTTTTGTAGAACTAAAAGTCTTATTTAACTTTTGGGATATTATAATTTTTATAAAAATTTTCCCATAAAAACGTATGGACTGCAAATTTTTGGAGGTCAATTTTGTCGGAAATTTAGAAAATCACTAAAAATCTATCTTTTCCTTCATTTTTTGACCTCAAATTTTCACAAAAAGTGTGTTATTAAACTTTGGGACGATTAAATGCAGGTTTTTTTTTTTGAAAAATAAAAATTTTAGATTAAAAATACAAAAAAAAGTAGGTGATTTTTAAAAATAAAAGTTTCTTTTTCAAAAAACTAAATCCTGCATTAATCTTTTTAAAATTTAATAATGCACTTTCTGTGAAAATTTGAAGAAGATTGCTTAAAAAATGAAGGAGGAGATAGATTTTTAGTGAAATGTTTTTTTTTTGCGTTTTTAGTTTGAGCCTTCCATAAGGAACCTATTGAGGTCACCAACTTTGATTGCTCATATCTCAAAAATTACTTTGAATTTTTTCAACCGCTTAAAAATGTCTGATAGCTCAGATAAAACTCTATAAAATAAGATCAACTTGTAAAAATCAAAGTGGACCCCCCCTATGCCCTTAACTTTTAGTGTAAAATTTTGCTTTTTTATCGTTTGGCTCCTATTAATAGAACCTTTATCAGGACCTAATTAGTTTAATTTATAGAATTACTAGTTTAGCAAAAGTGAAGCGTCCTGCAAAAGTCTATGTCAAATAAGTGTGGCCTGTTATGTACAAAAAGCATTCCATATCAGATCCACCAACTAGAAAAGTTGCTTAACTTTATTAAGAACATTAAAAAAGGTAAAAAACTGATTTATTTAGAATTTAAAAAGTCATTAAAATTTTAAACACTACATTCAAAACAAAAGGTTTGTCATGAAGGGGAGGAAACAAAGTTGCTATGAATCAGTCAATTATAATGTTTTTTTTAATTGTTTTAAGGTAAACATATGCCAATAAAGAGAAATAAGTAGTTTATCTTATAGCAATAACAAAACACAAATAAACATTTTTGAATGTACAATATACATACATAAATTATTTTTTTCAATGAATGTTACTGTGAATTTGTTTAATTCTTGATAGTTTACTTGTATCTGTCAAGGAAAGTTTAGTTATAAATTAAGTGTGTTTTTTTTTAATAAGTAAATTTTTAAACAAAATAATTACTATTGCTTATTTAAAAAAGATATGGATCCATTTTTGATATGATATGCCAAAGTTGTGATCTACTGGATCCACAAAATTAGGATCTATTTTTTAAATTTTGATCTGGCTAAGTCCCATCTATTTTTTAAATAGGAATCTGTATTCCAGTAAAAAGTGCCGTATCCTGGATTAGGAAGTTCACTAGTTTTTATTGGAAACTTGAAAATCATATAATAGGATTGTTTATTATTAAGTTAGAGTTGACTGAGAATGATTTCTTAAAAACTATAGGATAAAATAGTTTTTTTTTTGCATTTTGATTTGGTAACTTTATAAAGAACCTATTGAACTCTCTGATTTAGTAACTTCTAATTTTACAAAAATTAGTTTAAAAAATATTTAAATGGTAAACATCAGCTCCTAAGTATACTTATTTAAAATAAGATTTGATTTAAAAAATTCCAAATAAAAAAGTGATTTACTACTTTTATAGCCTTTATTTCTCCAATTTTTAAAGCATGTGTTTATTATAGATTAATTATGTTAAGCTTTAGTTTTAAAATTTAAAAATTTCTAAACTAAATATTAAAATTTAGTTTAAAAATACATAATGGCAGGCAGTTAACTACACAGAAGGGTGTGTACAAAGACGACAAATGATGACAGGTGTGCACCATGCAAGAGATGTCTTCTGCAAGAAGTGCAATACTAAAATAGGATGGAAATATGAATTTGCTGAAGAAGAATCACAACGTTACAAAGAAGGTTTGTAGATAATACGTTATTTAATGACATGCGCAAGTATAATTGTTGCTGCAGTAGAAGTTAGATTGTCTACTTTTATAACAACTCAGGTAACTAAGAGACAATCAATATAAAACTTATCAAATTAAACATAAAAACTAAAAAATATAATTAGAACAAACATGACTATTTAAAAACGTGTAATTCTAGATCCTTTATGAGGACTTAGTTGATGATTAAGTTTTGGTTTAATTTTTAAAATCATAATTGCCTCTACTGCTAAAAATGTTTCAATTTAAAAAAGATTTAATTACCTCAAAACAAATAAAATATATTGTTGTGATTTTGACAAATTTTACATTGTTCTATATGTGAGAAAACTGCGCTATTTGTGGGCTTTGTATGTTCTTTAATTCTGACAAACAATTGTCGTTCCATTTCTCCAATGTATTGGGTATCCAGGTCACCTGGATATTGCAACTTATAAACGATGCAACTCCTGTAAAATTTATTGATCCGGTCTTTCAATGAGAAGTAGTTTCCAACTTTGTAAAGAATATACAAAGCCCACAAATAGTGCAGTATTCTCATAAAGAACATACAAAGTTGACAATTAGTTCAGTATTCACTTATAGAACACCGTAAAATTTGTCAAAATCACAACAGAGGCAATTATGATGAAAAAAAATTAACCAAAACATAATCATCAATTAGGTCCTGATGAACGATCTAGAATTACACTTAATGTTTTTTAATAGTCCATTTTTGTTCTAATTATCTTTTTTAGTTTTTATGATTAATTTAATTAGTTTTATATTGATTGTCTCTTAAGTTTAATCGTATTTTGTCAGGTAACTGAGATCAAGATATACCAAGTATATAAAAAAAACTCAGCTTATGCAACAAATAAGTGACAATAGATTAAGTGAAGTTGTAACAATTTTTCCATGAAATATTATAAAAGAAGTTTTTGTTTATGTGATAATTGAAACTAGAGCTATGTAAACAGAAAATTTGTGTATAATTTTTTACTATATAAGTTACTATTAATTAGTGATCTATCAGATCCACTAATTAGGACTCAGCGGGATCCAATTTTTTTTTAAACTATTTATCAAACTAAGATCCTTCCGGATCCTAACTATTTTAAGTTTTATGAAGTGCAAATAGAGAACAAACTTAGAAAAATTAATTATTATAATACTACTAGTTTAGCTAAAAAGGCTAAATCATATATCTTGTTAATAAAAACACAATGTTATTGTTAAACTGTTTTATTTTGACAGTTTTATTTGTTTTATTTAAAATTAAACGTTGCATTAACAAAAAAGTCTATCTATACTAAATTTCAGTTTAAATTTTAAGATATGATTTCAAGCAACTATTACGATTGAACTTGAATTTTTTACCCTTTATTATGTACAGGAAACGAAATGTTAAAAAGTTTATAAAAAAAAAAAATTATATTATTTGTTTTGTGATAAGCTTAAATTAAACTTTTGTATACAAAAGATTAAATTAAAAGATGAAGATTAACTTTTTTAGTAACTGTTTAGATATATAAAAATAAATATTTTAGTAAATAACAAATACTAATATCTGTACTATTAAGCTAAAAGAAAACTATTCTAGCTTTTAAAGTGTTGATGAAGAAATAAAAGTTTTTACCCGGTCTTTGTAAGCAATCAATTTTGTTTTTGTTCGTACTAGTTACCAGCTTCAGAAATTAACCTTTCTAAATAAGCTGAAGATGGAGGTGCCGAAAGATACTTCCTTGCAAACCTTTTGTGAGTATCTTTTTTTGTTGACTTCCACCAAAATAAGACTTTTACTTCTTTATTTTGTTAAAGTAAATTTTCTTCGAAATAAAAAAAACCTTAATTCTGTCTCAATCCCTTGATCAACTACATCTTTTTGCTCGCTTTCGTTGGTTGTATTTGTTTCTGTTACAAACGTGGAATAGAACGATAAAAATCATTTGGAACATCATTTGTAGATAGTTGAGTTTAAGGATTATTGGGCGGTACTAAAGGAAAATTACCACTTTGACCAGTCTCACAACAACTATCCTTTTTTACTCCTGATTTCAATATCCTTTTAACCTCGTGTTTGAGATTATGAGGGAAAAAGTAAAGTCAATACTGTAAATCAACAGCTAAATAAGATTTTGATTTTTTTCAAATTCATCTTTGAGGAGTACAAAATTAGAATAAACATTAAGCTGTTTATTCAAATAAAGGTCTATTAAGCCTAGCTTCCAAGATTTTGGAAAGACTAGCCTTAGTTATTGCGTTATTATGTCAGTATCTACTGGTTTTTAATACCTACTTATGTGTAGTCGGTCAGATAGCTGTTTTACTACTGTGTAAACTTAAGTATCTTAAGTTTCAATTTATACTAAAACGGGACAGAAAAACTTGTATTTAATATTTATAGAATATAATAAGAAAACTTGAAGGAACTCAGATAACCTTGAATTGAAATCTTAAAACTTTAACAAACTTCCAAAAACTTTTACCCTTCCTGGTTTTAGGTATTTTAACAACATCACTTTATATATATATTTTTTGATATTTATCTAAATCAGGGTTTCCCAAACTAATTTTCAAAATTGCTCCTTTTTTAGAAAATTATAGATTATATAGTCTTTCCCCTCATTACAATCCCCAGAACATCTAGTGTAAGTTAGTTGTTGCGCCTTACTAGTTATCGCTCCCGACTTAGTTTAATCGTCTACAAAGGGGCGGTATCACCTTTTTTGGAAACCCTAATATTTATATTTTGAATTGAAATACCGCTAAAAATAAAAATTTTAAATAAAAATGCATTTTTTACATAAAGCGGTAGCTTCTTAAACGTCAAATTTTGTACTTGGTCGTTTTTTTATGGACTATCATATAATCTTTTTATTAGTTTAATGTTTTTACAGATTTTAATTTTTTCTGATTTCAAATTTATTCATCAGACACAAAAAAAAACTTTAGTTATGAAATTGTTAGGTTGCTTAGTAATCGAATGTGCCTATATGAAAGAGAGCTCTCCCCCTCACCCAAATGTTCGTTTCGGTCGCAGAAGTCTTCCACGTGCTGGCGCTAGAAATCAAGATGAGGAAGACAGAGACGGATGACACAAACATTTGTAGTAAGACTCCAACACATTCATTTTTTTTTTTTTTTTGAAAATGAGTTGGTTGAATTTTGCAGAATTTTTAAGGGGCTATCTGCTTATATTGCAAACACATACGTTTAGCTAGAGAAAAATATTCTTGGCTCAGATTTAAAAGTAAATTAAGTATATAATATACTTTTGTTATTTAATTTAATACCCCATTACTATTATTATGTTAATGCTGAACAACATTATTATCACTACCTCCCTAAAAAATGTCTGAAATTTTCAACAAACGCTAATAGTTATTAAAGTTTTGCACAGCTTTTATAAGCTTATTGTAGATATATACCAAACTAATTTTAAAAGCATCAAGTTATTGGCTTGTATGCTTAACAAATGTGTTGATTATCTGTTTTTGTATTTTTGATATATCTTACTCATGTGCTAATTTTTCATAATTTTGAGACCATATTTTTGTGTAGTGATAAATTTAAGTTCTATTAAATTTACGTTTTGATGTTTTTGTGTATCTATTGTAATCATGAATAAAGTGTTTTTTAGTAGCTGTAAAAGTTAATTTTGTTATTTTTTTATTACCAACAATGAGTCGTTTTCTTTAAAGTAGTAGCTCAATTTAACAAACATCATAAACTATAAATAAGGTTTCCGCTAGTCCTAATATTTTTATTGTCATGATAAATAAGTTCATATTGTTTTATTTCACTGAGGGTAATTGGTTATGGTTATTTATCAATTTAAATAAAATGGAATTGCAAATAAACACTTAATAAGTATTGTTAATTACCTCTAGACTAGAACAAGCTTACTCAAAATTTTCGAACTGTTTAAGTTTCATTCTTACCAACCAGACTATAATAAGAATACGATTTAAACAAAGAAAAATTAGTAGATTTTTCAAATTTTTATAATAATGTTTTAGTAGATGGAAATGTTTAACAGAGTTATCAGCTCCCTGTTAGGCAAGTTTAAAAACTATGAAACCCTAAAAATAATTTGAAACTATAAAAAAAAAGACTCTGATTTATCTACATGTATACTCTTTTAAATTAAAACATTTAATGGTTACTATTAACCAGGGGTGTTGCACTGCCGCAATCGCACCACCTTAACATTTTGTATGAAAAAACTAAGTATCTATTACGTTTTATTTATTTATTTTATAATAAAATCTCTTATAAAACTTCAATTGAGACAACGACCATTTCGCTCACTACACTGCCGCAAATAAACTCAAAAAAGCAAAATTTCTTTAAGAATTACCGCAAAATCAATATTCTTTATCAATACCTGATTTCGCGGTAAGTAAACTAAGTTGAAATTTTCCCAAAACAGTACAGGCTTAATATCATTCCACAAGCTAATGTAAACAAAAAATGAAAGCAGAGCAGAGGCGACTCGAGCACGTGCAACTCGACAATTGTTTTAATTTTTTGCACCACTTAAGAAAAATACCACTCAAAGCCACTGCTATTAACCTCGTTTGTTATAATCAACTTTTAATTTGTGCAGAATGTTTAATGTTTTAATTATTTTGTAAGTATGAGGTAATTTCTTTGAAAAAAAATAGAACAATAGTGATTAACACACTTTATTAATAATATCTCAAACTCAGCTCATAATTTTTTTACACGGTCGCCGTTTGGTTAGTTACGTTACAAAATTTAGGTGTTTATGACAAAGTTAGTAGTACTTTTTTTTCAAAATTAAGAATATTTCGTCTTGCATCAAAAACCGATTATTTTACTTAAAAGATGTTTAGTTATTTATTAAGTTACTAATACAAATTATTTTACTCCTTTTGCTTAACTAAACTTAACAACTATATAAAGAAACTAAAATTACCATACTGGTTTCATTGTCTTTAATGGGTAAATTACTGGATCTACAAATAAAAATCCGGTAGTATATGTTTTTTTAAATTCAGATGAATTAAACTTTTTCTAAAAGTTTATATTCAGTTACACTCCGAATATAGTTTTGTTATGACATATTTTTATGTGTAAGTTCTAGAAAACTATATAACTAATTATTGTAAATGTTTTTTTTATATCTAGAGAGTTTAATAAGTTGCGGACCGGATCCAGCTCGCTAAGTAAATTTATCAGGCCTGAAACATCTTATGAATACAACCAAAACTATTTTTTATAAAAAATATCTAAATCCTCTTAATCTATTTTTCTTAACAATAATTATTATTCAACAGTTGCTTATTCGATTTTTTTTTTGAAAACTTTAAAAAAATTTTAGACAATGTAACGAAGTTACAGTAAGATTTAAAGACTTATTAAATCTGGCCCTCAAGATATTTGTTTTAGTTGCTAATTACTTATAATAGACTGCTGACCATTGTTATAGAAAAACTAACAAAGTATACGATGGTTAATTGATTTAGAATTGAAAAATTTCCATTAAAGTTTAAAGCAGTAA